>NW_028270143.1:105130771-106365077 GCF_037043375.1 Chiloscyllium plagiosum | reverse complement strand
ATTCCAAAATTAGAATCGGAAAATGGGTCTTGGATACCAGTCTTCAACTTAAGTAAGGGTAAGGTTTGAAGCAAACAACACCTCATTGGACTTAGAACGGGAAAAGTAATCATAATTTAAGTTTACTCCCCTTTGTGGTGAAAGGAGTGCGTGTGGAAGGCTGTGGGTATGGTGCCAATCAAGCAGATTGCTTTGTCTTGGATGGTGTCGAGCTTCTAATGTTGTTGAAGCTACACCATTCCATGTCATTGGACAGTATTCCTTCACACTCCTAATCTGTGCACTGCAGACATTGGACAAGCTTTGAAGAATTAGGAAGTGAGTAACTCACTGCCAAATCCCCACCCCTGAGCTGCTCTTGTAGCCAAAGCATTTATGCGGCTATTACAGTTCAGTTTCTGGTCATTGGTAACTCTCATAATGTTAACAATGAGGGATTCAGTAATATCATTAAATGTCAAGGGGTGGGGATTACATTCACTTTTTTGTTTGAGATGGCAATTGCATGGTTTGCTGTCGCACAAATGATACTTTATTGTATCAGATTTTAATAAAGTGGGGGTGGAACAAATGCAGTGAATTGATCATGTATACTTATGCTACTGTACCCCTTTATAAGTGACAGAATATCTGGTCTGGACCTTACAAACAACGTTATCATTTTTAGTTGGAATTTATTATTGACACAGTCTCCAGACATACCAGCACCATTTCACCCAAATCATTTTCCATTGAAGTCAGATTAAATTTGAGAACTAAATTAGAATTAATTTAGGTTCAGTAAAACGTTGTTTTTGATTTTAGCTGATAAGTTTAAATGAAGTATCTTATTATTTTGAAGTACTGTACAAAGTATTGTGACAATATAAAATATGAAGTACCAGTAATCAAAATATGTCATAGGACTTGAAAAGCAGGAATACAGATTGATAATTTGTTCAAATAAAAAGATAATTGGGTGAAAATTTAAACAGAGAATATACTAAAAGGTTAAATCCTGCCCTACCTCCACAATCATCTTCACTGTGGGTAACGTGGTAGCAATATTCTGCGGGTGTGGAGGACGGACTGTTATTGGCACACAGCCTGCATACAGGCATCCATAAAACGCTGCAATTAAGTCTATTCCTGTATAAAAGGAGAAAACATGCCTCATCTTAGTGTCTGAACCTTGAATTGCAAAACCCCATGTTACTGCACAAGTTTTACAACAAACCAAGTTATCAGATTTTCTTTAAAAGGCACATATTCATTTTAAAATGCCAAGCTTAGATTAATTATGCCCATTTCCTTTAATCCTCAGCTTTTCAGTTGAAGAATGTCAGAGCTGCTTTTAATCAGAAGGCAAATGTTAATTGCACATTGCAATTATTGCAACTTTGTTGAAAAGGAGAGGATCAAGAATTTGAGAGTAAAAGAAAAATGATTACACCATTAACATACCTGGTGGATAAACTAAAGCCACATGATCTCCATCCTGTAGGTGCCCCCTCTCCATCAACATAACTGCTATTTTCTCAGCTCGTTTATGTAGCTGAAGGCATGTTAATGAATTGGCTATTGTACCCTAATAAACAAACATAAAAGATAAAATGAGATTGCTTCCATGACAGCTCAAATCATTAGCTCACTTATTACTATCATCTAATTTCAAGAGTTATATTATGGTGAAGGCTAAAAAGTTCATATACATGAATATAATTTTTGTCATTTGCATTTCAAAATAGATCCAGATGGATTTTGTGAAGAGTTTTCTTTCTTAAAAAAACAAGGTCAGAGAGTCCTTCCAGAGCAGTGAATAAATCCAGCATTTGTCAAAAATCAAGTGATTGCAGCCCTCTATGATGGAAACAGAAAAAGTGTTTTCCTGTTGGGTTTACACAGGGAGGGTCAGCATGTCAGGCCAATAACTTTGCTTTCTGTTCAAAGGAATCTAGGATCACAGTACAGAAGATACCAAAGTAGAATATAGAAACACTTTTAGTTTCCGACTGAGAAGGAATTCAGGGAAGTTCAGCAAACATGTCACTTCAACAGAAGGTTTAACATATGAAATTTTCAAACCAGGAAAACTTGACCAGAAATCTGCAGATTATTAAAACTGAGGAAGTTTTGGCTCCCAGATCGAACCGTTCATGTTGGCAGATTTGGAAATGACTCATCAAATTGTCTCCACAGTTCACTGTAAAGAAACTGTAAGGAGCCAGTAATGTAGAAACTTAAGGATTTTGAAATAGCCATGTAAATTCTTTGCAGTCCAGTCTCTATATTGGATAGAGAAAGGTTGAATTTTTGTTTTGCTGTGTATTTATATATTCTATACAACATATAATATAATCTTATACTTTTAAATACATTGGTTTGCTTTTTTATTGTTTCTACTTTCATTTAATGAGCTATGTTGTTATAAAAACCTGTAACCTGTTGTGACTATGCCTCAATCACTAACCGCCATGCGAACTAACAACAGATGCAATGTATCAATCCAGATTTCATTCTGGGAATGGAGTCCCCAGTTGTACCACCAGCTTGGCTCACAACATTTAAGAAGTAACTTTTAGGTTGGGATTTAAGTATTCAATTTAAGATAAATGGAAATTCCTGATTGAGAAACTGAAACTGACAGCTTGCTGTGAAATAAATACAATTCAAACAGACCTGGGGTCACTTTAGCTGAAAAGGTAACTCATATCTATTCAAAAAGATTTGGAATGGAAACAAGAAAACTTAAACAATGGAAGATGCCTTGTTAAAATTTTGGTAAGAATTTTGGGAGACTTAAGTCAATAATAAATTTAGATTGTGTGCACAGTTCACAGATTAAAAGAAATTAAATAGCACTTGGAAGAAAAATATGAAGTAGGAGAAAGGATCATTATTTCTATTAGAGATATAGAGTATTCATTGAATCATAGAACCTCTACAATGTGGATGTAGCCCATTCAGAGTCTAGATTAGAGTGGAGCTGGAAAAGCACAGCAGGTCAGGCAGCATCCGAGGAGCAGGAAAATCAATGTTTCAGGCAAAAGTCCTTCATCAGGGTTCCTCGAATTTCCTGCTCCTTGGAAGCTGCCTGACCTGCTGTGCTTTCCCAGCACCACTGTAATCTAGACTCTGATTTCCAGCATCTGCTGTCCTCACTTTTGCCAAGCAGACCATTCGTGCCATCAAGTCCACACTGATCCTCTAAAGAGTATCCCTCATCAACCCACCCAATAACTGATATTTCCCATTACTAATCCACCTAACCTGCACATGCATGGACTGTGGGTGGAAACCAGAGCACCCAGAGGAAACCCAACCAGAAACAGGGAGGATGGGCAAACTCCACACAGACAGCGACCTGAGGCTGGAATTGAACCCAGGTCCTTGGCATTGTGAGGCAGGAGTGCTAACCACTGTGCCACCCATGTGGGTGCCAGAATCAAAGCGTTTAGTTTACTTTGCATTTCTGTTTGGATAATCCCAGGAACAAGCAGAGACAGAAAGCCCATTAAGATCCATAATACAGGTGTAGACCCGAAGCAAAAGGAGTTTCAGAAATCAGAGGCATATCTGAGGTTGAAGACAGTGAAGGGAAACATCTGTTATGTTACAATGTCCACACTCATGACATGATTGAGGAGTGTTGGAGGCTTACTTAGCTCAAGGTTAATGAAAGAAAGCCCTTGAAAGACCATACCTTGTAGAATAGCAGGACCACTGAGATGAACAAAAGTGTATTCCTGAGACTGTGGCACTTTGATTTGGTCCCAGAGCATGTTAAGTAGCTAAAAACGTACTTCAGGCAATGTCCAAGTAGAAAAGGAAATGTTCAGTTGGGGTGTTCATTTTTAATGTTTAACTGATTGTACTCAGTTTTGTTTTTGCGTGTAACATGATCGATACATTAAGATAGGGTTCAGTTAGTGGTTTAGTTTTGACTCGTTGGAAGTAAAATCATATGATTACTCAGTAGGATGTTGTGGATTTATCCTATCAATAGATAACAGGAATTTTAAATTTCTCATCATTTGTTTAAAGTGTTTTCAGGGGTTGTAAAGCAAATAGATTGATTTCTGCACATATATGACCAAACTGTTCTGTTCCTGCACCCCTTTTAACAAAATAACAGAACATTTTTTATCTGTACATTATTTTCGATATCAATATATTATTTTATGCTCAAAATTGGACAAAACAGCTACACAATCAATGGATCTGATCAGACCTAAGATCTGCAGTTCTGCCCAAACTAGTCCTAAATGGTGGTAAACAAGTAAAATCTAGTCGAGGAGGCTCCACAAATATCCCCAGCAAAAGATAAGGCTGCAGCATTTGCAAAACCTTTCAGCCAGAAGTATCCAGTGGAAGCTCCTTCTCGGCCTCCTCCAGAGAACCCCAACATTGCAGTGCTAGTCTTCAGTTAATGTGATTTACTCCAGATGATATCAAGGAACGGTTGGAAGCACTGGACACTGCAAAGGCTATGGGGTCCTGACATTCCTAGAATTAAAATGAGGCTTATTTTCACACTTACTGACAAGTTGCCACTTACAGCGCAATCTTAGGTACAAAGCAGAAAAATAATGAAACAAGGTTAAAAAGTTAAACATTACAATCCTTACTAAAAATCAGAAAAACAAAGAAACACAGTTAACAGTTCAACACCACAGTCCATAGGTGCCTGGCCATGCTGAGCTTCCACTCCTCACAACAGCTCCACCTCCCCCACACCAGGCTCAAGGTCACCGCCTCACAGCCTGTCCCTGCCTCGTGCTGCCTGCCCCTGTCCCGTGCTGGTGCCCCTGCTCCTGCCCGTGCCTCGTGCCGCCTGCCCCTGCCTCGTGCTGCCTGCCCCAGCCTCGTGCTGCCTGCTCCTGCCTCGTGCCGCCTGCCCCTGCCCCGTGCTGTCTGCTCCTCACCCTGCCCCAGCCTCGTGCTGCCTGCCCCAGCCTCGTGCTGCCTGCCCCTGCCGCCTGCTCCTGCCCCTGCCCCGTGCTGCCTGCCCCTGCCGCCTGCTCCTGCCCCGTGCTGCCTGCCCCTGCCTCATGCTGCCTGCTCCTGCCCCTGCCTCGTGCTGCCTGCCCCTCTCCTGCCCCTGCCCCTGCCCCTGCCCCGTGCTGCCTGCCCCTGCTCCTGCCCCGTGCTGCCTGCCCCTGCTCCTGCCCCTGTCCCGTGCTGCCTGCTCCTGCTTCATGTTGCCTGCTCCTGCCCCTGCTCCGTGCTGCCTACTCCTGCCCCTGCCTCGTGCTGCCTGCCCCTGCCCTGTGCTGCCTGCCCCTGCCCCTTGCTGCCTGCTCCTGTATCGTGCTGCCAGCCCCTGCCCCTGCCACATGCTGCCTGCCCCGCCTCGTGCTGCCAGGCCGTGCTGCCTGCCTCTGCTTCGTGCTCTCTGCCCCTGCCTCGTGCTGCCTGCCCCTGCCTCGTGCTGCCTGCCCCTGCCTCATGCTGCCTGCCCCTGCCTCGTGCTGCCTGCCCCGGCCTCGTGCTGCCTGCCCCTGCCCCTGCCCCTGCCCCGTGCTGCCTGCCCCTGCTCCTGCCTCGTGCTCTCTGCCCCTGCTCCTGCCCCATGCTGCCTGCTCCTGCTCCTGCCCCTGCCTCATGCTGCCTGCTCCTGCCCCTGCCTCGTGCTGCCTGCCCCTGCCTCGTGCTGCCTGCCCCTGCCTCGTGCCCCTGCCTCGTGCTGCCTGCCCATGCCCCGTGCTGCCTGTCCCTGCCCCGTGCTGCCTGCCCCTGCCTCGTGCCCCTGCCTCGTGCTGCCTGCCCATGCCCCGTGCTGCCTGCCCCTGCCTCGTGGTGCCTGCTCTGCCCCTGCCTCTTGCTGCCTGCTCCTGCCTTGTGCTGCCTTCCCCTGCCCTTGCCCCTGCCTCGTGCAGCCTGCGCCTGCCCCTGCCTCGTGCTGCCTGCGCCTGCTCCTGCCTCGTGCTGCCTGCCCCTGCCCCGTGCTGCCTACTCCTACCTCGTGCTGCCTGCCCCTGCTCCTGCCTCGTGCTGCCTGCCCCTGCCTCATGCTCCTGACTCGTGCTGCCTGCTCCTGCCCGTGCTGCCTGCCCCTGCCCCGTGCTGCCTGCCCCTGCCCCGTGCTGCCTACTCCTACCTCGTGCTGCCTGCCCCTACTCCTACCTCGTGCTGCCTGCCCCTACTCCTACCTCGTGCTGCCTGCCCCTGCTCCTACCTCGTGCTGCCTGCCCCTGCCCCGTGCTGCCTGCCCCTGCCCAGTGCTGCCTGCCCCTGCCCCGTGCTGCCTGCCCCTACTCCTACCTCGTGCTGCCTGCCCCTGCTCCTACCTCATGCTGCCTGCCCCTGCCTCGTGCTGCCTGCTCCTGCCTCCTGCTCTCCCTCCTCCCCACTGGCTCAACCCCTTTAGCTTAATCTGCTTACCTTACCTGAGGTGCAAGCCTGTGCAGTGTGAAGGTAAGCAGATTAAACTAAGGAAAACCAGTAGTGAAAGAAAGAAAAGTAAAAGCGGATGGAGCAGGTGAGCTCCGAGCAGGAGTCCACACAGTGCACTTTGACTCGGCCGCTGCCTTGAGCATATTCCAGTAACAGGTCAGGCAGCATCGGGTAAAAACCCTTCCTGATGAAGGGCTTATGCCCGAAACTTCGAGTCTCCTGCTCCTCGGATGCTGCCTGACCTGCTGTGCTTTTCCAGTACCACTCTCTCGACCATATTCCACTAACAGTGTAGAGGATTTGTGCCCCTAGCCAAGCTGTTCCAATATATGTACAACTCAGGCATTTGCTTCACAACTTGTAAAATTGTCCAACTAAGTCCTATACACAAAAAGCAGGACAATTCCAACCTGGCCAATGACTGCTCCATCAGTCCATTCTCGAACATCAGTAAAGTGATGGAAGGTGTCATCAACAGTGCTACCAACAGCACTTACTCAGCACCAACCTGCTCAGTGACGCCCAGTTTGGGTTCTACCAGGGTCACTCGGCTCCTGATCTCATTACAGCCTTGCTTCAAACATGGACCAAAAAAGCTGAATTCCAGAGGTTAGGTGAGAGTGATAGGCCTTGATGTCAAGGCTGTGTTTGACCAATTGTGGTGTCAATGAGTCCAAGCAAACTAGAGTCAATGGGAATCAGGGGGATAATTCTCTGCTGGTTGGAGTCATACCTGACAGAAAGAAAGATGGTCATGATTGTTGGAGGTCAGTCAGCTCAGGTCCAGGACACCTCAACAGGGATTCCTCAGGGTGGTGTGCTAGGTCCAACCACTTCACCTGCTTCATCCATGATCTTCCTCCATTGTAAGGTCAGAAGTCAGATATCGAAGCACTCAATACCCAAATGCAGCAAGGCCTGCAGGAGGGGTCACTTGATCCGAAGCATTAAGTCTGCTTTCTCTTCACGGATGCTGCCAGACCTGTTCCAGAAATTACAGGTTTTGTTTCTGCATAATATCCAGGCTCAGGCTGAGACGTGAGTCAAGATTAGAGTGGTGCTGAAAAAGCACAACAGGTCAGGCAGCATCCAAGGAGCAGGAAAAATTGACGTTGCGGCCAAAAGCAGGAAGGGCTGAGAGGTGGCAAGTAGTATTTGCGCCAGATGAGTGACATTCACTGACGATCACGAACAAGAGAGAACCTAACTATCGTCTCTTTACATTCAATGGCATTACCATCGCTGAATGCCCCTTACAAACAAGACGGCGCAAATGTAAAATGAATGGAGGAATTAAAGAGATAAATCACAAAATGCTTGGCATCTAAGCAGTAGTTAAAACATAAAATTCCCAGCCTCAAAAATTTGTTAAAGGCATATCGCAAAACATTTTTCAGAAGCTGATCAGATAATGATTTCAAAGTTAGGAATGTTTACAGGTATGAGGACTGAACAGAAAAACTGGATCTTGACAAGGTCTATTATGGTGAAAAACAGTCATTTAGATGTAATGGGCTGTTAGATACATGTTCATTTGTAATTTTTTTGTACTTCCAACAACGTTTATTGCATCTTCCTGTGCTGCAATGAGATGAGAAGCGTGCTGCAAAATTCTCTGGACTCAGTGGTCCAGTACCCAAGCATTCAGGTCACTTCAGTGCCTCCAAACTCCTCGGGAGCTACAGTGTCTATCACTGAAGGCAGTATCAGTTGACATCGTCACCGCGCATACACAGGAGATAGGAAATCTGCAGAGTTGAACAGCTTTTTAAAATGTGTCTGTGCTTGTACTTGAAGATGGTGTATCTTTGCTGGTAGATTTGAAACATTAACACTTTTGTTCCTTCCTTAACTTGTTGCATGCAACATATTGCAAACCTCTCTAAACAGTCCATAACCATAGTAAATTCAAGTAAATGGCCCATTTATGAGCAATCAATCCAGCTGACAAAAGTGGGCGTACCATGGAATTGTTTGCCTCATTAAAATGTGGCTTGATATTGAAAATGTTGTGAATTATAGCTCTAAGCAATACCTTGTTCTTTCAGTTCTAATTCAAAGGTAACCTTAAATAAATTTTCTTTTTAATAGGCATTTAGTTTAATTTTGATGAATATAAATTTTATTAGATGATGCTGTAAAATTAATTCCACAAAATTATTTTTTTCACAAAGCTACATTCAAGGAAATTTTCTTGAGATTTGTACATGAGGATAGAGATTCCATCAATTTAAACTCGATTTGTATTCATGGAAGCATGTCTGCCAACTTGCCCATCTCCTTACTTGCATATCAGTGTTCAAATACTGATTCTAAAAGAGACCTATGCAACATCAATGAACATGTCACTCACAAAATTCCAAAGAATCATCTCTTGCTCCCTGTAGCTTCATAATCACTTTAAGGTCAAAGATTTCAGAACAGGTTGCAAAGTGACCTCCATATTTCAGACAGTGAGCGAATTTACACTGAAAACCGTAGGTAAGCAATAAAAAACCCTTATGTTTGCAACAGACAGAAAAGAGAGCACCTGTCAAATTTTAAAGACCCATCATTAATTTTTTTTCAAACATATATTTTGAAAAATGCAAATGTCTCAGAATGTGGCAGAAAAGAGAACTGTCTTCCTTCAGTGTCCAAGAAGGTTGGAGCGCCAGTGGAAGGCTTTTGTGTGTCCTTCGGCTTGACTTACTGCCTAAAATACACAGCCAATTTTGACAGAAAGGATCACTGCTCCTGGGTTTTATCAATCTTATTTTAAAATCAAATACCATGAATGGCATTTCAATTTAAAACTAAAGTGCAGAATCTGCAGGAAACCAATTTCCAGTTAATGGTTTTAATGCCACACTGAGAACTTAAAATAGATTGCAACACAGTAGTGTCTGAAATCCCAGCATGTACTGCTGAAAACGAACTGTCATTACTATGTCTGCACATGAACATTATATCATTTCAAACAGAATATGCTTTTGCTTCTGGATTTGAAAATGCTTTTGCAAATGGCACTAACATGATAAGCCTGCTCTTTTGAAACTACATCACAGCCTTCTTATAGTCAATTATATCAAGATAAATTATATGATCCATCATCACAACTCAAATAATAAAAATAATTACATTTTAGAACAATGTAAACACAATCCAATTTTTCTAGTAATTAACATTTTTTCCATAAGGAAGTGGTTTATGGTATGTTGACAATAGGAAGGAAGATGAAATTTACTCAAGGTAGATGAAATTCAATGTCAGGGCACCAAACTCAAAAGCTTAATTTTTTCCTTATTTTATGAGTTGCCCAGGCCACTGTTGATCTCCCTAAAAGCCAAACTATATTACCAAGAGATTAAAAACCTGAACGACTGCAGTCGTCGGCCATTTTGTTGTTCCATAATGTTCAATGGCATGAAGTCAGAAATAGCAGCAGATATTCACATTGTTCAACAATCAACCTGATGCTTTTTATTCCCCAGTCACTATGCCCTATTGTTCACTTGTTGCTTTGGCCAAAGATAAATTTCATCCACAAGAATAAGGAGCAGCAGCAAGCCATTTGCTCTGCCATTGATAAAAATCCAGTTGAGGGCTCATCCCCACTTTCCCGCCTGCCACCCACCACCATTCAAACTTATTTGGACACTTTAATAATCTGTAGTATGGAATCTACTTGAAAACTCCAAAAAAGTAAGAACAGCCCAAAATTAAAGATTAAGTCCTACATAAGTCAACATTTTCTTTACGCAGAGGGCATGGAATGCCCTACCTGCTAATGTAGTCAACTCAGTCACATTAGGGAGATTTAAACAATCCTTAGATAAGCACATGGATGATTTTGAGATAGTGTAGGGGGACGAGCTGAGAATAATTCACAGGTCGGCGCAACATCGAGGGTGAAGGGCCTGTTCTCCGCTGTTCGATGTTTTATAAACATAGTACTATCAGGTTTAACTCTATCAAATGATCCAGGTCAAATCATTAACAAATTCAAAGCTTTGAAATTAAAACAACATTAAATGATAAAATGCATGTGCACTGGTGTACAAAACTGTCCAGACTCTACTCACCCGAGAGTTCAGTAATGTGAATAGCACGTGGTCAGGAGTAGTTTGTGCACGCCACTGAAGAACTTCAGCAAGAAACATAAACTGAAACAAAAACATAACCATTATGAGCTTAAAGAGTGCAATTCTGATAGTGTAGAAAATGACTTCATTTTGAAGTTTAAAATCTTACATGATTTATTGTACAAATAAGTGAAAATTCTTTACCAGGATATACATTAAAGCCTTGGGCACTGTTGCTCACCCTGCCCTCACTGTTGCTCACCCTGCCCTCACTGTTGCTCACTCTGCTCTCACTGTAATTTTACCATCAGTGGGGGGGCATCAAGTGGATTACCTTTCTATGGGTCAATGAGACCCTTTAACAGAATCACAGAACTGTCACAGAATTGAAGGAGACCATTTAGCCCATTGTATCTGCACCAATTCTTCAAACAACCATCATCACCTCGTGTTAATTTCCTACCTTTTCATACACTCTCCCACACTACTGCTATCCAAATAATCACCCACGTACTTTTCAATGCCTTAATTAAATTTGCCTCCAGAACACTTCCAGGCAGTGCATTCCACACCCTACTAGAGTCATAGAGATGTACAGCATGGAAACAGACTCTTCTGTCCAACCCGTCCATGCCAACCTGTTATCCCAACCCAATCTAATCCCACCTGTCAGCACCTGGTCTATATCTCTCCAAACCCTTCCTATTCATATACCCATCCAAATGTGTTTTAAATGTTTCAATTGTACCAGCCTCCACAACTTCCTCTGGCAGCTCATTCCATACACGTACCACCCTCTGCATGAAAGAGTTGCCCCTTAGGTCTCTTTTGTATCTCTCCCCTCTCACCCTAAACCTATGCCCGCTAGTTCTGGACTCCCCCACTCCACCCTAATTACTTGCTACACGATCAGGTTATTTTTCTTTCATCACCCTTGCTTCGCTTGCACATCACTTTGAATGTATGCCTTCTCGGTCTTGTTCCTTTCAATGGCAGAAGCAGCGTCTTTCTATCTATTCTATTCAGCCCACTCGTGATCTTGAAAACCTTTGTCAGATCTCATCTTAGCCTTCTTCTCTCCAAGGTGAGCCAATCCCAACTTCTTCAACTTAACCTCATAACTTCTCATTCCTGGAAGCATTCTTGTAAATCGCTTTTGCACTCTCACCAATGCATTCATATGTTTCCTATAATGTGGCACCCAGAACTGTACACAATACTCCTGTTGAGGCAGCATCCAAGGAGCTTCGAAATCGACGTTTCGGGCAAAAGCCCTTCATCAGGAATAAAGGCAGTGAGCCTGGAGCGTGGAGAGATAAGCTAGAGGAGAGTGGGGGTGAGGAGAAAGTAGCATAGAGTTGCAGTGGGAGAGGGACTCCCTGAGATTCTTGTAGAGAGAGGAGGAAAACTTCTTCAAGGCAGGCATCCTTGCAAGAGGATCCGCAGTAGGGTTAAAATCAACGAGGTAAAAACAATGCCCCAAAACGTCGATTTCGAAGCTCCTGGGATGCTGCCTGAACTGCTGTGCTCTTCCAGCACCACTAATCCAGAATCTGGTCTCCAGCATCTGCAGTCATTGTTTTTACCTCGTTGATTTTAACCCTACTGCGAATCCTCTTGCAAGGATGCCTGTCTTGAAGAAGTTTTCCTCCTCTCTCTACAAGAATCTCAGGGAGTCCCTCTCCTACTGCAACTCCCAGGTCATTTACTCTATGCTACTTTCTCCCCACCCCCACCCTCCTCTAGCTTATCTCTACATGCTCCAGGCTCACTGCCTTTATTCCTGATGAAGGGCTTTTGCCCGAAATGTCGATTTCGAAGCTCCTTGGATGCTGCCTGAACTGCTGTGCTCTTCCAGCACCACTAATCCAGAATCTGGTCTCCAGCATCTGCAGTCATTGTTTTTACCACAATACTTGAGGTCTAACAAGTGTCTTATATGAGTTCAACGTCACCTCTCTTGTACTCCATGCCCTTATTAACATAGCAGAGGACAGTCTGTTCTTTATTAACTGCTCTTTCCACCTGTCCTAACCTTCAGTCATCTGTGCACACATCCACCCAGGTCCCTCTGCTCCTGAACCTGTTTAGAATTGTACCCCCTTAACTAGCTCCTTGAGATTAAGTAGGCAATCAATATCCATTTAAGACTCCCAGGATTTAAACAGTGATAAGACAGATGGACACCAAGCACAGGCCTCAACATGTTTAGTGCGGGGTTTGAAAATTGTTTATTCTGAACTCATTACCACTTGGCTGAAAATCGTTAAATCCAGCCCTAAATTTCTGAGCTCAATCAAAGCAGTGTCTGTGTGGGTTTCCTCCGGGTGCTCCAGTTTCCTCCCACAGTCCAAAAGATGTGCAGGTCAGGTGAATTGGCCATGTTAAATTGCCCGTAGTGTTAGGTGCATTAGTCAGAGGGAAATGTGTCTGGGTGGATTACTCTTTGGAGGGTCGGTGTGGGCTGGTTGGGCCAAAGAGCCTGTCTCCACACTGCTGGGAATCTAATCTAATCACAACTGCAGAAACTGAAAATCTCTGGCACATCTATTTTTGATGAATTTGAGTTTAATAAATAGATTCTAATCCTGAAACCAGAAAGATACAATTTAATGAAGAATAGACATCTGCACTCCAGAACTGTCTTTAACCAGTAAGGTACAGGGAAAGAAAGAATCAAGTTTAGAAATTTCTTCTTCAGCTTGTTCAGTGTTTGAACTGAGCAAACTGAACTTCCTAAAACCAAAGAGTAAAACAGAGTGAAGGAGACGGAAAAAATGCAAACAAATGTCATGAGTGCAAAGGAACAACTCCTCATTTAGTGGCTTGAGACAGTGATCTCTTCAGCCCTGTCTTTAAGTCGCATATTCCGCTCCATCTCCCAAACCTTTCCATATGTCCAGTGGCTTCCCTTGCTCTAGCCAAGTAACTACATTTGTGCCATTAATGGTCACAATAGATTTCAATACTCATTTGATTTGTGTGGCCTTTTCATCAATGTTCACAAGATCTCAAAGCACAAAGAAAAAGAAAAAAAAGAAGTTTGATTCTTATTTTAAGAAGTAATGAATGAATTATCATACCTGGCAGAGATAATTTTCAGAATAAGTCAAATTTAATTAGAAAGGAATGATTTCCAAATTCAATCAGGATTTTTGTTGATACCCTGCATTAATCACAAAAGTGACATCTTCATATCAGAGCCAATCATCTGGAGGCTTAACGCTTAGTCCAAATGTCGAGAGTGTGGTCTTGTAAAAGCACAGTAGGTCAGGCAGCATTCAAGGAGCAGGAGAAACAATGTTTCGGGCATAAGCCCTTCCTGATGCCAATTCTCCTGCTCCTCCAATGCTGACTGACCGATTGTGCTTTTTCAATACTACACTCTCGACTCTGATCTCCAGCATCTGCAGTCCTCGCTTTCTTTAGCCCAAATGCCTGGATGAAGCATTGGAGACATCTAATAATGATCTCAAGTATGGGGTCAAGGGATGGTCATTCCAACATCATATCAAGGGCTGGATGAAGGGATCAGTAAGGTTTTGACTCAAAAACTACCAAGCGGGGAGCCCAGAAATGTTCATGACATGTGCTGGAATCCCTTGACTAACTGCCTATCCCATGAGAAATGTGCTGCAAATGTCCCCACAGCCTCTTTGTTCGGAAACTGGAATTTGTTGAAACAGTTTTACAGTATTCCCAGTTGAAAGGTCTCACTTTCACCTGGCTGAATTTCTGGTCTTTGCTTCAGATTAAGATCACAGAAGGACCCTGTCAGAATAGCTGCAGATCTTTCAGCTCCAGATTTGTTTTAAGCATGTATTAATGTCAAAATGTCTGTAATTTGTTCAAGTTCCATCTTATCTACTGGATTTCAGGCGTAGTGGCAGGGCTCAGCCCATGGCTACCAAGTGGGTGCTGACGCTGTGTTAGCTGGACCCAGGGCCAAACGTGCCGATGAACTGGCTGTTGGTGGAACGGCCATGCCTACTGAAGATGGCGTCCGGCCCTCCTGAAAGCTCAGCAGGCCGATAGCTCAGCAGCTCCACCAGGAGTGGTGGCCATTTGTGGGGCTGCACCTAATGCATGAAGGTGCAGAAATGGACAATGTAGCTCCTCCCAACCATGTCAAAGTAGTCTGGGAGTGCCAGGCCTAGTCAGTCAGGCCCCTGAAAGACAGGGAAGGGTGCCAGGTTACACAATACATTTGCCACTGGGCAAAGTGAGGACTGCAGATGATGGAGATTAGAGTCGAGAGTGTGGTGCTGGAAAAGCACAGCAGGTGAGGCAGCATCCGAGGAGCAGGGAGAGGCGACATTTCAGGCAAAAGCCCTTCAGCCACTGATGTGGATGTTGTCACCAGGGCTTCACTTGTACACAGAAGTGTGCCTAAAGAGAAGCCCTCCTGCTATCAGAATGCATTAAAAGATGGCCTGCATTTATCTGACAATCTCACCAAAACTGGTACACCAATTCCCCACCCTGATCACCACCACATTAAATGGCTCAATTAACATCTGTGAAGGAGTCGAAAAGTGTGGCACTAGAAAAGCACAGCAGGTCAGGCAGTATCCAAGGAGCAAGAGAATCAACGTTTCTGGCATGTGCCCTTTGTCAGGAGGACAGACCATCAGCATCAGTCCATGCCGGTGGGAAAATACCAGGCACATCACCTCTCACCTTATCATGGACTTTTACAGATCAGACCAATCCCTAGACTACCTCCAGGGGCTCTGGTAAAAAATCAGCCCACTGAACCTTTAAGTCATGGATTGCCGCAGGCTAGTCTGTTCAAAGTGTGCTGGAGCTCAATAATACTCACCTTTCTACCTTGGTCATTGTCTTCAATTTGTCCTAAATCCCTTCCACTCGCTTGGGCAATCCTCTTTCCTGATACCAAATTTCCAACCATAACAGAAGCAGGGCCGATCTCTGTTGAGAGCAGGAAATTCCACAAAGTAATTTTCAGTAAATCATAACTGTCAGTAAGACAACCAGTTTATAAACTACTCTCTTTGATTCTGACATTAATCTTCTAAGTTAGCTTACTTTTTTTAACTGGTTGATTTGATGTACAGACACATTAAAAAGACACAGCTTCGAAATCGCTCATTTAGAGTCATACAGCACAGAAACAGACCCTTCAGTCCAACTAGTCCATGTTGAACGTAATCCCAAACTAAACTAGTCCCACTTGCCTGCTCCTGGTCTATATCCCGATTCATGTATCTATCCAAATGTCTTTTAAACGTTGTAATTGTACCCACATCCATTACATTCTCAAGAAGTTTATTCCACATGCAAACCACCCTCTGTGTAAAAAGTTGCCTCTTATGAATTTTTTAAATCTCTCTCCTTTCACCGTAAAAATGTGCCCCCTAGTCTTGAAATCCCCCATCCTGCGGAAAAGACAATTACTTTAACATGCTTTCTCAATGTTATCATATAATTTCAAACTCAAAAAGTAAACAAATCGAAAGAAAGAAGATTATCTCCAATGACCTTTACAGCATTATTATTCTTTGATATTCCTTGAATTTAGTTATTCAGCTATTTACACACCATATAGTTCAACATTGGGTCTCTGTAAGAGAAAACCCTTACCTGGCTGTTTCTGCCTTGGCTTGGGCAGATTTGTTACACAAGTGTGCGGACACATTAGCACATTGCATGGGTGGAGGGAACCTTCTAAGAAGCACTGTTTGGTTTCTGAGAGGTGTATGCCTCCAAGAGGAGTTTTTGGAAGAGTATTAGCGGGTACGAGAGCCAAACAGTAAACCCCTACTTGATGAATACCATCAATGGCCTTTAAAAAAAGATTGTTTGAAAGGTCAAATATATATCTGCTCACACAACTATCATGCACATAATCATATATCCATTGCTATGTTAATTTTTTTTCAGAGACAGATATGTTCATCTATTTATAATAAAAATCAGCATTAACACACATTGAATGAATTCGGCACATAAAATGATGAAGAAAATGCATGTGACATACAATTGTATTTTCATACAAAATCATTATTAAAATTGTCCCTATCTTGGTTTGTTTGTACATTAGCATTTCACACATGCTTTAAAAAGTCCATTAGACTAAAAATACATACATGGTTTTTAGATCAATAGTTCCAAAACTCCTAACTTCTATAAATTATGGAATTAAAAACACATGGCAAATTTCAAGATCCTAATCATAGTGGCAAGAGTATTAAGGGGTGTATTTGGTGATTGGCACGGATTGAGCACTGGCCAATTTTAACTATTATTTTTTCACTCACCCCGAATCTCCATCCCCAAACAGAAGTAATATTTATGAAAACAAAGATAGCGCCATACTGTTGGTGAAGTCTTTATCAGTACAAATCCAAGGAGAAATATCAAAAAAAATTCCCAGCGCTTTACAGTGGGAAAGTTTTGCCAGCCTGTTTTCAAAGAATTCTACTCTGTACATGATCTAATAGATGAGCAAGACTGCATAAAATAATAATGTGTAAAGAGATTACAAGCTTCTGTGAAAGCACAAATCTACCTTCAATTTTCTCCTCTTCCCTCTACTTATCTAAAGGCAATAATTCAATTTCCCAGAAAATTCTATGAGCACCAACAATAGCTGAATTACTTTGCCTAAATGGGCAATATTGAATCATGCATTAGGGAGTGTCATTGGGTAATTCATTAATAGGTGCCATAAGAGACAATCCCAATTCTGTCTTCAGCCAATGTTCTACCTTCATAGGTTCTCCAAAGATTGTTAGACGTGATAATAAACTTTATACTATACGCACAATGTCCAACTAATAACGGCTCTCAATTGAAAGTCAAAATCTCAGTGACCTTTTTTCCACATTTTAATCAAGTGCACTTCCGCTGATCATTCATCTTTACCTGAAGGACTCTACTCATCCACTGAAAGCTATCTTCCTCAGTAGAATCTGGTCTCTGCTCAGCAATGATTACGATCCTCTCATCATGCAAAACATTTATAGAAAACACAGCTATTCTGTTAACAGACAGAGATCAGAATCAAAACAAACTATAAGCTTGAAAATAAAAATCACAGTAGTGTTACTTTACAACTACAAAATTACTGAACTTCAGAACAAGCTTCCATTCATTTTAGCTTTCAGCCCTTTCATTTATTGCAATAACATACTAATTTTTCAAGGTTAACACACCTTGGTTGATTAAAGTTGAATTAAATTTGTACGATATAATATACAGATTTGACAATTCTCATCCTTGGCCTTAATACAAATTATCCTTTTTAATTGTGCTAACTATCAAATTAATTAATAATTACTGAGAATTATCACTGACTGTTTACCTGAGCTCCCTGCTATATTTCTTCATCCGTTTAATCATTGATGAATGAACCCTTACACAGTTGATAACATAAGCTTGTTTAATGCCAAAATATTCCATGAGTGCAAGGTACGGCCATTTTCTGAATCATGGATCTGTCATGCATTAAAGCTCAAATGTACAATTCAAATAAAATGTTATTAGTTTAGCTTTATCGTTCACGATTTTGTTCTTTCACAATGGCGTGAAAGCAATATTTTGATCAGATGTGTGTAGCAGACAACACAGAGAATAACAAATGCCTAAGAGTGAGCGTTAAGCACAGTTAGTCTGATCAAAGAGAGTGAACAGAACCATGAGAATGAAGCATAAAATTGGCATGTAATGAATTCCACACTAAGAGTTTAACAATGGTGAGAAACACTTAGCAATCGAAATAACATATCCTTGGCATCCCTTCCAATTACAAAAGGTCAACAGTACCAAATCAATGCCTATTTTAAAGGAGTATGTTTGTTACAAATGAGCAAATCTGCCATGCCACTGCTGATAGGTATTATGGCTCATCTACCCCAATACTGAACACCAAACCTTTCAGGGCAACTCTTCAAATACTCCTCCCATGAAAGTATAAGTAACTTTATCCACAGGTAAATATGACAGAGCTAAATTTCTAAATTCAAGCTACAGGCCAATGACCATCTTTCTTTCTATGGATGTTTTGCACCCGTAATAAAGCGCCTGCTTTGAAATGATGAATGTCAGATTTTAAAAATAGGAAAATGGTTGATTGAGCATAAGCCTTGGCAACGAATAATTGAAAACTGTTAGTACTATTAACTTTGGAGTTTCTGGCATTTTTTGCAAGCCAATTGCAGACACAAACCTTCCTCTGTAGACAAACTTCATTGGTTCCACTGCAAGTGCTGTTGCCACAATGTCATCTGCATTGTGCCGCCTCCCACTGACCACCATCAGGCCATCCATTTTTCCCACAACAAAGACCATTCCGCCAGGGCCAACAAAACCCAAGAGTCCAGTTCTGACAAATGGATATTCACTGATAGGGGCTCCTGAGCTCATCATTGGGAACATCTTAAGACAGAGTTAAAGTGGGGAAAAAATAAAGTCGAAATTACTTACAAAGTTAATGTCTAAAACTATAAAGAACTTTATACAATGAAACATCTCTCTTTAATAAGAACTACTTATCATTAGTTACAAAGAAGAACGGTCAGTGACAGTTGAAACAGGTCCATTTATTGATAAAAACTGTGATATTATTGCAAACCTCAGTCAATTTGTTTAACATTTGAGTGGACTCTCTCCAGTCAATGACTGTGCAAATTGCAGGTTAGGGATAGTTGTCAAGAGGTGCTTGACACCTTTTACACCATGTACACAAGACAACCCACTTGGGAATGTCCTGTTGAGATATTTTCTCTTTTTCACAAGGAAATTACTTAATAACCTCCCCTTGCAAACAAGGGCCTCAATTGTTCACTTGATGCATCTATGACTTCAAAGTTGATTTCCCCCAAAACTAAGAGATGTTGCAAATTGTTTGCAGCCTATGAGAACTAGCACAGATGTGTTGTGACTTCCTTGTGAAGCAAAGGCACTGACATCCAACAAGGGTCAGTTCCTGAGATGATTGCTACATGATTTGCAAGGTATCTGCTTCTCTAAGCCATTAAGAACTTGGCTTTCATGTACAAGTCTAGGAATACCCTGTAATCTCCAAAGTAATTCCAACCAGGGGGCTGTTGGGTGCTGCAATGAGATTTAAAGCCAGAAGCAAGGTGCTTACAAGAAAAATAACTTGGAGATTCACGAGTATCCTTTAGGGAAGGAAACTGCCAGCATTACCTGGTCTGGCCTGTACGTGACTCTGGGCTCACAGCAATGTGGTTGACTCTTAACTGCCCTCTGGGCAATTAGGGATGGGCAATAAATACTGGCTTGGCCAGTGACACCCTCATCCCATGAATAAATAAAGAAAAAAAATGCAAGGAATGAAATGGAAACTGAGGCAAAATGAAATAGCTGCAAAAGTGGCTGTCAACCTTTCTTTTTCCATTCATTCACTTCATTGTTCTCGTGAGTTTTGAGAAGATTTGTAGCTCAGATTGAGGTTCTGGATGTAGGTTTGCTCACTGAGCTGGAAGGTTCGTTTTCAGACGTTTCATCACCCTACTAGATAACATTTTCAGTGAGCCTCCAGACTGGTTCAGAGGTTCACTAAAGATGTTATGTAGTAATGGTGACGAAATGTCTGAAAATGAACTTTACAGCTCAGTGAGCAAACCTATATCCAGAACTTCATTGTTCATTCTGAATTGCTCTCAAGAAAGTAGTAACTAAAATGAAAAGGGACACAGCAAGATGCCAAAAAATAGTATCCTGAAAGTAATAATGGAGTTTCTGTTCATTGGCTCTGCTTTTCAAGTAATATTTTTCAAAAATGGGCCAAACCAGTGCAAAGTAATTTTTATCTCAAATTGTATTCAGTGTAGATCATGTTCCAGGACTTGTGATGCTTGTTTAAAGTGATGACTTGCTAGAACGTGGTCTCCTTCCACTGCGTCAACTAAACCTCCAAATCAAATAAACCAATATTGCAAGCTTCTACTGTTTTTGTTATGGTTTTTTCAGGAGGCTCCAAGAATCAAGCTTTCTTGTGATGGAAAGACATTGATAGGAGAAAGTGAGGTCTGCAGATGCTGGAGATCAAAGTTGAAACTTTATTGCTGGAACAGCACAGCAGGTCAGGCAGCATCCAGGGACTTGGAGGAGGGGCGTTGGAAATGTGATAGGTGGAAAGAGGTCAAGGTGAGGGTGATAGGTCGGAGTAGGATGGAGGCGGAGAGGTCAAGAAGAAGACTGCAGGTCAGGAAGGCGGTGCCGGGCTGGAGGGATCCGGCTGAGAAAAGGTGGGGGGAGGGGGGATGAAGAAACTGGTGAAGTCCAAGTTCATCCCCTGCGGTTGGAGGGTTCCCAGTCGGAAGATAAGACGCTCCTCCTCCGACCGTCGGGTTGTTGTGGTTTGGCGGTGGATGAGTCCAATGACCTGCATATCCTCGGTGGAGTGGGAGGGGGAGTTGAAATGCTGTGCTACAGGTTGGTTGGGTTGGTTCGTCCGGGTGGCCCAGAGGTGCTCTCTGAATCGCTCCGCAAGTAGGCGGCCTGTCTCCCCAATATAGAGGAGGCCACACCGGCTGCAGCGGATGCAGTAGATGATGTGGGTGGAGGTGCAGGTGAATCTGTGGCGGATATGGAAGTTTCCTTTGGGGCCTTGGAGAGAAGTGAGGGGGGAGGTGTGGGCGCAAGTGTTGCACCTCCTGCGGTTGCAAGGGAAGGTGCCGGGAGTGGAGGTTGGGTCGGTGGGGGGTGTGGATCTGACAAGGGAGTCGCGGAGGGAATGGTCTCTACGGAAAGCTGATAGGGGAGGGGAGGGAAATATATCCTTGGTGCTGGGGTCTGTTTGGAGGTGGCGGAAGTGACGGCGGATGATGCGCTGTACATGGAGATTGGTGGGGTGGTAGGTGAGGACCAGTGGGGTTCTGTCCTGGTGGCGGTTGGAGGGGCGGGGCTCAAGGGCGGAGGAGCAGGAAGTGGAGGAGATGCGGTGGAGGGCACCGTCGACCACGTCGGGGGGGAAATTGCGGTCCTTGAAGAAGGAGGCCATCTGTGTTGTACGTATTTTGAACTGGTCCTCCTGGGAGCAGATGCGGCGGAGACGAAGGAATTGGGAGAATGGGATGGCGTTTTTACAGGGGGCAGGATGGGAGGAGGTGTAGTCCAGGTAGCTGTGGGAGTCGGTTGGTTTGTAGTAGATCCATCTTTTCCTTCGCTACATTGATGACTGTATCGGCGCTACCTCGTGCTCCCACGAGGAGGTTGAACAGTTCATCCACTACACTAACACCTTCCACCCCAACCTCAAATTCACCTGGACAGTCTCGGACTCCTCCCTCCCCTTCCTAGACCTTTCTGTTTCTATCTCAGGCGACCGAATCAACACGGACATCTACTACAAACCAGCCGACTCCCACAACTACCTGGACTACACCTCCTCCCATCCTGCCCCGTGTAAAAACGCCATCCCATTCTCCCAATTCCTTCGTCTCCGTCGCATCTGCTCCCAGGAGGACCAGTTCAAAATACGTACAACACAGATGGCCTCCTTCTTCAAGGACCGCAATTTCCCCCCCGACGTGGTCGACGGTGCCCTCCACCGCATCTCCTCCACTTCCCGCTCCTCCGCCCTTGAGCCCCGCCCCTCCAACCGCCACCAGGACAGAACCCCACTGGTCCTCACCTACCACCCCACCAATCTCCATGTACAGCGCATCATCCGCCGTCACTTCCGCCACCTCCAAACAGACCCCAGCACCTCCCCTCCCCTATCAGCTTTCCGTAGAGACCACTCCCTCCGCGACTCCCTTGTCAGATCCACACCCCCCACCGACCCAACCTCCACTCCCGGCACCTTCCCTTGCAACCGCAGGAGGTGCAACACTTGCGCCTACACCTCCCCCCTCACCTCTCTCCAAGGCCCCAAAGGAAACTTCCATATCCGCCACAGATTCACCTGCACCTCTACCCACATCATACATTGCATCCGCTGCAGCCGGTGTGGCCTCCTCTATATTGGGGAGACAGGCCGCCTACTTGCGGAGCGATTCAGAGAGCACCTCTGGGCCACCCGGACGAACCAACCCAACCACCTGTAGCACAGCATTTCAACTCCCCCTCCCACTCCACCGAGGATATGCAGGTCATTGGACTCATCCACCGCCAAACCACAACAACCCGACGGTCGGAGGAGGAGCGTCTTATCTTCCGACTGGGAACCCTCCAACCGCAGGGGATGAACTTGGACTTCACCAGTTTCTTCATCCCCCTCCCCCCACCTTGTCTCAGCCGAATCCCTCCAGCCCGGCACCGCCTTCCGGACCTGCAGTCTTCTTCTTGACCTCTCCGCCTCCATCCTACTCCGACCTATCACCCTCACCTTGACCTCTTTCCACCTATCACATTTCCAACGCCCCTCCTCCAAGTCCCTCCTCCCTACCTTTTATCTTCTCCTGCTGAACACTCTCTGCTCATTCCTGAAGAAGGGCCTGTGCCCGAAACGTCGAATCTCCTGTTCCCTGGATGCTGCCTGACCTGCTGTGCTGTTCCAGCAATAAAGTTTCAACAAAGACATTGATAGGTTTATTTTAAAATGTTCTCAATAAACAAATCAAATACTGAACATCAATCTAACTAGGGAAGGTTCTGCATAAGTCATGTACAGTGTTTAAAATTGAGTTTCTCAGATGGTGGAATAGATAGAAATTAAAAATAATTATTATTTTCTGATAAATCCAATTTTAGTTTTATTAATTGAACCACATATAAGCACAACTCTAAAAAAACAAATCAAGAAGCAATTTTAAAAACAAATTTATCTTAACAAGTTACATTCTAAAAGGCTACCCTTTGTACGGTCTAATGGCAAATTTTACACTGAGCAATGTGTGAATTAGTCTGAAATGGAACCCAAGTAAGAAACTCAAAACTAGTGCAATTTCAGACATAGTTTATGCCTAACCGCAGATGGCAACTCTACCCCCTTGTCTGTAAGGAATCTATTACAGCAGCCCAGACCAAACAGATGTCGTAGCAGTATTTCAGTCATGAGTACAATGCAAGCCACTTGAAAAGCATGCTGTATAAAATTTCAATAAGATTTTTGCTTTTTTAAATTTTTTAATTGTTTGCTGTTATGTTAAGTGATGAAATTATTAAAGTTGCTAATTTTCAGGACATTTTAGAGTTTATTTAATGAGGGCACTATTAAGCTGACTACTGTTTATTTACTGCTGTGGTAAAGAGAGGACTTGTTCCTTTGGTCAATATATTAGGAAACAAGAATATTTTGAGGCAGGAGTGGGACAATGACAAGATTACTCAAATTCTGAGATGGGATGCATGTTAATATTTTTGACAGGAAAGATCCTCATGGCTGGAGGTGTTGTTTATGGAAATTATCAAAATGAATCATCAAGAGCAGACATTTTGACCAAATATCTATAATGATCCTCAGTTTCACAACTTGTAGTGAGATGCACAAGTAGGACAAATTCAATTAAGATCCCATCTCTATCCAGACAGAAGGTGAGAAATTTCCACTTATTTTTCCATATGAGGTCTGCTTGATAACATTAAATGTGCCGAAGTTGAACACAGTGAAAGATTTAAATTACAAACCACTGGAGGTAGATCTCAATCATTCTCTCAAGAATGTTGTAAAAAGATAGGGTAAAACTAGATTTAGTTTCAGATATTTTTTAAAAGATGAATAAAGCCTGCAGTGACCAAATACAATTAAAAATTATTTTTCACAGCAAAATGTAACCTGCAGAGCATCAGACATGCCTGCTTGCTTTCACAACCAGTGCTCAAAAAAATTGATGGACAGAAAACACCCAAGCAGCAGGTCCACAGGGCTTTTCAATATATGACAGGTCAGACACCATGAGTAGACATACTCCAAGCTTACAATAGCTGAGAGATCTCCTGGAACATGCAAAAATAAAGAATAAAAATAACAGAACCAATAAAGAAAACGCTGGAAAATGCTTCACCAACCCTCTTCAAAACTTAAAACTCAACAACAGAGGTTTGCAAACACAATCTTCATAGTTGGCCTGAGATTAGTTCTTTACAATTTGCAAAGCATACTCTCAGAAGTTTTGATTTTGTTTACTGCATGTGTATAACATTTCAAAATTCACTAAATTTTTGACCACTTAAAAGCAAAGTGTCTGCATGTTTTAACAAAATATTTATTTTTATTTTTCTCATAATTAGAATATGCATTTTGTTGACAATACATAAAGTGAGTCCATGCTCTGAATCCGCACGGCGTACCTCAAAAGTGTTCTTCGTCATTCCTGATAGACCGTAGTAGGATGTACCTGCAGCAATGGAGCACACACAAAGTTCGCCTATTTCATCAGTTCTACAGAGTAATGGAATTCCTTCTGGTCTTACAACACACATCACACCTGAAGAAGACATAAGACATGACAACCTTAATTCAACAACATTACTTATTTAAAATTCACAGGTCAAGCTATACTGGTACATCTTAATTTAATTTACTTTTCTGCCAAATAAGAACAATGGCACCCAGTAAGAACATTTAATTTACAAATCAAAAAGCAAGTCAAAATCTTCGTTTGGAATATACGAAGGTAATTTCTTTTTTGAACTACAGTTCAGTATTTCAATACTGCAGAGGCTATTTAGAATCGAGAATGCGGTGCTTGAAAAGCACAACTGGTCAGTCAGATCTGAGGAGCAGCAGAATCAATGTTTCAGGCATAAGCCCTTCATCAGGAATGTGCATTTCTAGCACCTCATTCTCGAATCTGATCTCCAGCATCTGCAGTCCTCATTTTCTCCTGGAGGCCATTTAGAAGTGAAGTAGCTTATAGTTAAAACTACAATATTTACGTGATCTATGTTAAATCTTTCAGATCACTTCAGGTTTTGCATATTATATAAACATTTTTATGATTAAATCAATGGTATGATATGATAAATACATTTAAGTTATATCATAAAAATATTGATTTGAAAATAAACCCACAGTTTTCCAAAGCACGGATTCTTTTTAATAAGAGGAAAGCGATTAATATAAATTGGAAAACTGTATGAATGAGGTGTCCTGATTCACTACTCAACAGAACTTAATATGGAAATATTTCACTAGCTTATAATATAAAGAATATACTTTGTTTTACAATAATGGGTTAGGATGTTTTTGAACTCTGTTCTGATACAGGATTCAAATCTGGGAAATTAAAGTAAAATTCTTTATTTTGCACTGACTGTTGCAGCAGAGGGAGAGGGTTTGAATGGACGATGAGTTTAGTAAGGGGGTCTGTTGATATTCTAGGGCACGTCGATATATAAAAAAAGGTGGTGCTGGGTGTTTTTAAAAGCATTAAGGTAGACAATTCCCCAGGACCTGATGGGATATATCCCAGGAGAGTGAAGGAGGTGAGGAAAGATATTGCTGGGGCATTGTACGAAATCTTTGTATCCTCTTTCGCCACACAGGACAGAAGAATAGCCA
Source organism: Chiloscyllium plagiosum (assembly GCF_037043375.1). NCBI lineage: Eukaryota > Metazoa > Chordata > Chondrichthyes > Orectolobiformes > Hemiscylliidae > Chiloscyllium > Chiloscyllium plagiosum. The sequence continues at coordinate 106,339,199 of NW_028270143.1, read as the reverse complement.
ATGTTGTTCTTTTGGTTAAGAAAGGTAACAGGGATAATCTGGGTAATTATAGGCCAGTGAACATTACATCAGCAGTTGGGAAATTATTGGACAAGATTCTTAGGGACAGGATTTACTCACATTTGGAAAAATATGATTTTGAGTGAGGTAGATCATGTCTCACAAACTTGCTTGAGATTTTTTAAGGAAGGGACAAAGATGATTGATGAGGGCTGGGCAGTGCATGTTGTCTACATGGACTTTAGCAAGGCCTTTGACAGGTCCCTCATGGCAGACTGATACAGAAAGTGAAGTCACATGAGATCCACAGTGAGCTGGTATGATGGATACAGAACTTGATTAGTCACAGAAGACAGACAGTAGTGGTGGAAGGGTGTTTTCCTGATTGGAGAATACCAGTGGTGTTTCACAGGAATAAATGTTGGGACCATGCTGTTGTTTATAATAACATATAAGTGATTGGGAGAAGAATATAGGTGATCTGATTGGTAGGTTTGGAGACAGCACCAAGATTGGAGCAAACCCTGGACAGCGAAGAGGATTTGCCAGAGGATACAGCAGAATATAGATAGGTTGAATACTTCGGCAGAAAAATGGGAGATGGGAGTTTAATTTGGACAAATGCGAGATGAAGCATTTTGAAAAGTCTAATGCAAGTGGGAAGTGCATATATTAAATGACAGAATCCTTAGAAGCATTAACATACAGAAGGATCTAGGTGTACAGGTCTAGAGTCCTTGAAAGTGGCAATGCAACTGGATAAAGTGGTCAAGGTGGTGTTTGGCATGCTTGACTTCACTGGTTAGGGCACAGAGCAGAAAAATTGGCACTCATGTTGCAGCTCTATAGTATTTTAGTATGGACACCATTGTACATTTCTGGTCGCCACGTTACCAGCAGGATGTGAAGCCTTTGGAGAGGGTACAGAAACCAGGATGTGGCCTGGATTGGACAGTACTAGCTATGGGTAGAGATGAACAAATTCAAGTTGTTTTCACTTGAAGACAGGCCGAGAAGTGACCTGATCCAAGTTTACATAATTATAAGAGGCAATGATAGAATGGATAATCAGAATCTTTTTCCCAGAGTAGAAATGTCAATTACAAGGGGACATAGGTTTAAGATAAAAGTGGGAAAGCTTAAAGGAGATGTGAGAGGCAAGTTTTTTTACACTGAGAGTATATGACTGGAATGTGCTGCCAGAGAAGATGGTCAAAACAGATACAACAGCAACGTTTAAGAGGCATCTAGACAGATATCTGAATTAGCAGGGAATAGAGGGATACAGACCAAGTAGATGCAAATGGATTTTAGTTTAGAAAGGTTCATTGGTGTAGTCCTGGTGGGCCGAAGGGCCTGTTCCTGTCCTGTCCTGTACTGTTCTTTGGGAAACAGAGCTCCAAAAACTCTTAACTCTGAGAAAAACAGAAATCTCCTCACTTCCATCATAGTTGGGAGATCACATTTAAAAAAAAAAATTATGCCCCTGGTTCTAGTGCCTCCCGCAAGGGGTAACATGCTTTCAGCATAAACCCTGTCAAGATGCCTCAGGATCTCACATGCTTCAGTAAGATCACCTCGCATTCTCCAAATATCAGTGATACAATTCCAGCCTATCCAACATTTCCTCAAAAGATCCCAACTTCCAGTTGGGAATTTTTCCAAGTCCACACTCTGGGGTCTGGGGGTAAAATACATCTTTCAGTCTACTATGAAAGTATCAGGATAATTTTGACATATGTTAAGAACTGTAAGATGTAAACCTTCCAGTTATGTGATTGCAGGAAGTTGCAGCCAGCAAGATAGAATCATAAAGTCATAGAGTTATACAGCATGGAATCAGACTATTTGGCCCAACTCATCCATACCAACCAGCAATCCTAAACTAATCTAGTCTCATTTGCCAACATTTGGTCTATATCCCTCCAAATCCTTCCTATTCACATACCCATCCAGATGCCTTTTAAATGTTGTAATTTTCCAGCCTCCACAATATCTTTTGGCAGCTCATACTATACACACACCACCCACTGCGTGAAAAAATTGCCCCTCAGGTCTCTTTTAAATCTTTCCCCTCTTACCCTAAACCTATGCCTTCTCATTTTGGACTCCTCCACTCTGGGGAAAAGCCCTTGTCTATTTATTCTATCCATGCCCCTCATAATTTTATAAACCTCTATAAGGTCACCACTCAGCCTCCAACGCTCCAGGGAAAACAGCTCCAGCCCATTCAGCCTCTCTCTATAGCTCAAAACCTCCAACCCCAGCTAATCTTTTCGAAACCCTTTCAAATTTCACAACATCCTTCTTATTGGAGGGAGACCAGAATTGCATGCAATACTCTAAAAGTGGCTGAACCAATGTTCCGATGCTATACATTTGTGAAAATGTTTCTTCAAAACCAATAAACCATGCATTAAGGAAGAGCTTCACAGCATTTGAGTGTGCTACCAGAACAATTGAACTTTGTTACAGCAGAGTGAAGTGTCATAGCTACAGGATTAGGAGTGAAGAGCTGGAAAGTGATCTTAATCTGGCATAGTCACGATGTGCCAAATGGACTCCTCTTGTGTCATGAGGGTGGAAGCCAGTCAGCCCGCTAATTATGTACACATATTCATAGAACAATAGCAGCTTTCAATTTTGCACATGGAGAATCTAATGACAATGTGGAATATCTGTTTAGCAGATCCAAAGTACAAAGTGTGAACTTTGAAGAAGCAAAGTTAGAAAGGAAAAGGAATCTGCAAATGGACATGCAACTACATGAATCAAGACTTATCCTGCTCTGAGTAACTGCTTTTCTTTGTGTACGTTAATAACGATATACTACAGGTGCAATCAAACAGAAATCCCAAAGATGGAAAGTCCATTGCACTGTGTGAACAAATAAGGTTCCTCAACTGGTACGATGTCCAATGATATTATATCTCCACCAATGCCCTGTAATCCACTCCATCAAGTCAGTAGATTAGAAAGTAGCCAGTAATATGCCACCATAGCTTCTGTGGTGTTGGTCTTATCTCTGATTATCTGTTTTGCCAGTGTGTGACAATGGAAAACATACACTAGAAATCTGCAAGAATGTCTGAAGCAACAGGAAGTCGTCAATTGTAAATTAGGTATCAATCTTACAGCAAGGAAGGAGAACATTATATGGAGTCCTATCAATATATATTAGAGGATGTAAGTAATCTATAGCATTGTTTTCAAGCAGTTGAAATCAAGTGTCCTTTAAGGAACAGATGAGGACTACTGTGCAGATATAATTAACTTCTTCTTCAGAATGGATTCAGAAGAAAAACCCACTTGACAATGTTAAAAAGGATTAGTGCATACGGAGAATCTAATGAATATCCTGCTGACTCCATTATTCTTAAATATATGGAGGAGGATGCTCAGCTATTATACAGTAACACAATTCTAACATAATGTGACTAAATGACTCATTTAACTGAAATTGGTAGACCTGAGAAAGACTGCATGAATTAAATGAACAACCTACAGAGTTGATTTTAAATATAGACAAATATGAGGTAACGAAGATTGATTCATGAAACAAATTTGTACTGAAAACTGATGTTCATTAGTAAAGGTGGGAAAGGCAAATGTAATTATCATTCCCCCCAATGCAAAGTGGCTATTAAAGAAAATAGGACTAATCAAATACACCACTCTAACCGAAGACCTTTCCATTGCAGGTCAAAATAGTGTGCAACTCATTGGTAGCTGCATAGGAAGAAAGTCAAGACCTAATAGAGTACTATGCCTTCAAAAAGATACAGACGACCTACAGAACATCCAACATTGTGCAATGATTAAGATTCTGAGACTCATGGATCTAGGTCTAAATCCTATACCATGATCTGAACACACCTGAATGGAGTATTTAGAGTATGTTGCTTTATCAGAAGTGCTACCTTTTCAAGCAAACATTGAACAGAAGCACCATATGCATGTATAGGCATTAAAAAAAAAAGTGGTCCCATGTTCCATTTGAAAGAGACACATGATTTGCAGAGTGTTCTAGTCAACACTGAGCCTTCCAACAATACCAACAAAAGAAAGTTAGTGACTTAACGTGCAGTTTGTGGAATCTTGCTGTGGTATAAGGTACTTACACAAAAAAAACCTGTTGGCTAAAATAAGTGAAAATCCAGCCATCAAAATTAAATGATCTGGAACTATATCAAAGAGGCACTCGCCTTCAAGAAGATCAAGGATGCTGAACCATTTTGCTAAATTTGTTTCATGTACACCGAGGTCAGGACATTCCAGAGGTGGCTATTGCAGATTGTGTTGGGGGTCAAACTTTTCATTTGTCACCTGCACTTCTGATCACAGCTCCTTCCGAAATATGGAGTATATGCTAACACAAAGCCCAGTTGTTCCCTTTAGTGTTGGCTAGTTGAGGAAAGTCAACCACTTTTCCTAAATGGATGTAGATGCCACGTTTTGTTAAGTTTAATGTCCCGAGGTTGCATTTCAACAATTATTCATGATCCTACAGTTTGCATTCCTTTGTTTAGTATAAACACTGACTGAGTCACCACCCTCCTCAGCAATGATCAACACCAAACCTCGGTCATAATCATCCCGTTACAATGATCTCCGTTCTCACCACACAAAAATGCTCACTCTCTGCCCTCTACAGTCCTTTGGGCATCAAAAACAGATATTCCTGAAGGGAGGGTGAGCATTGTCTGTGCTTCTCTACAGGACGTCGTGTGGGTGAGAACTGTCCATGATCCTGGACGGGGGGGTGGGGGGGAAAGAGTGAGCAGTTCTGCATTTCTAGAGAGGATATAGTGAGTGTGAGAACTGTCCATGGTTCTGCAATGGGTGGGTGGTTGGGGAGGTTGGTGGTGGGTGGGAGGATAGATCAGCGCTGTCAAAAGTGAAAGGGGTGGTGAATATTGCTCCAATGGCTGGATTTACTTGGGAGCTTCACTGCTCATCAGTCTTTGGATCAACTTTGAAAACCTCTAAGTAAATCTGTGTAGGAAGCTGGCTGAGTATAAGGCAAACAGCTCAAGTTTGCATGATTTTGACCAATTCTGGAGGGATCCAGACAGAGGAAAATCAGCAATTCGAAGTTTCCCATGTTAGTACCATAGATGTTCTTAGACAAGGATCTTCTCAAGGTACCAAGGCCTAACAATAACATTAGTCAACATGAAGGCTTTTCCCCCCATATTAGAAAATGAAGCCCCAAATTATAAAAGTTTTTTTAAAACTTCACAAAAAGTACAATTAATTTAAATCTGAGAAACCTTTACCCCTTGTTGAGTTGATCAATAGGAATAAAAGGAAGCATATTTTGTTAAGCTATACCTCCAGGCATCACCAGGCCAACATCTTGCACAGTCAGGACCGACAGCTTTTCTTCAGAGTCCACTCTTATCACCCCATAACTCAAGCCGTGCATAGAGAGCACCCCTCGGCCAGGTGGCTGGTTGGTATCATCTGTTGGCCTAAAATAGATGCACACACTTTAAACCTTAATGGAATTTCAAAGAAACCTTTACAGAAGAATGTTGTTCATGTAGGAACTGACAACCAGTTGGTCGTGCTGCAACTGTTTGCCACATCAAATCAAAACAGATTACTTAGCAAGTATTTGGCACATAATTCAGAAGTTTGGAGTTTAAATCAAAGGTGAGGAGCTGGACAGATGCATGAGTAGGTGGGGAGCCAGAGGGACACAGATGCTTAGGAATTGGGTAACAGGCTTAGACAGTGGATTTGGATTGGCTCAGGCTTGGAGGGCCAAAAGGCCTGTACCTGGACTGTAAATTTTCTTTGTTCTTTAAGTACCAGGGGATATTCTTAATTATAGTCCCTGTACTGACATCAAGCTCTGGGTTTAATGCAGTTAAGGTGCTGAGTGCTGTATCTCAGAGGAAATAAATATTTCCTTCTCCAAAACAAAATTGCTCGATTTTATTTATTCACTGGAAAGTCTCCTTTTTAATTTTGATACCTGGATGTTTGAATGTGCAGCAGTATAGTTTCTAATTTTTCCATTATTGTCATCACAACATGTAGAGAAACGAATTATGCCTTGTGGGACTTCATGGAAAGTAGTATTAAATATGACATTCAGCTTTACCACAAATCGTATTGATTTTTCTTCTAGCAAAGGTGGCAACTGTAAAACATTTCCTCATTTGCCCAACAGGGACCAGACTAACAGCAACTGTGAAGGCATCTGCAGTTCAGATCACCTTAGATTTAGAAGTTAAGAAAGCAGTTTGGGAGCAGACAGGATGAAGATGAAAGCTATTCAGAGGATTAACCATTAACTACAATGCATTTTGATATCTGAATTGACTTGCCACTGTATGTTCATCTTGCAATCACTTATCAAGGCACCTTTTTATAGTACCAGAAAGGTGGTAAGTCAAATAATCTCACACCATACCTTCGAATTGCTACAGTCAAAGCTTCTGGAGAACTGGCACAAGGACAGATTACTTCTGGACGCAATCCTTTGCTTTGGAAGACATTAAGGAATGCGTCACAGGAAGAAATAGACCCTAATGAACAAACATTTGCAAAATATTAGAATATTCTTTTTCAAATTTGAGGACCATTCTAAATCTCCCAATGCACGTTCCATTCATTTATTTTTCATTTTGCGAAGTTAGAAGTAAATGCTAAAGAACTGCACAAAAATTACTTTTGAAGCGAGGATACTGAAAGGCTTTGAAATGTGCACATTAATCCCAGAAGCCACTACAACAATGCTTTAGTTACAATTCTTGCATTGCCATCATCACATCAAATGGGAAGATAATAGCCTAGTGGTATTATTGCTAGACTATTAATCCAGAGACCCGGGTAATGTTCTGGGGACTCGGTTCAAATTCCACCATGGCAGATGGTGGAATGTGAATTTAAAATAATCTGGAAATATGTGTCAAATGATAACCATGAACTCATTGTTGAATGTCGGGGGAAAACCATCTGGTTCATTAATGTCCTTTGGGGAGGGAAATTCACCATCCTCACCTGGTCTGGCCGACATGTGACTCCAGACCCACAGTAATGTGAAAGTCTCTTAACTGTGCTCTGGGCAGTTAGATATGGGCAATAAATGCTGGCAATAAATCCAACACGACGGTTGGTGGAAGAGTGCCTCATCTTCTGCCTGGGAACCCTCCAACCACAAGGGATGAACTCAGACTTCTCCAGTTTCCTCATTTCCCCTCCCCCGACCTTGTCTCAGTCAAATCCCTCGAACTCAGCACCGCCTTCCTAACCTGCAATCATCTTCCTGACTTCTCCGCCCCCACCCCACTCCGGCCTATCACCCTCACCTTGACCTCCCTCCACCTATCACATTCCAAAGCCCCTCCCCCAAGTCCCTCCTCCCTACCTTTTATCTTAGCCTGCTGGACACACTTTCCTCATTCCTGAAGAAGGGCTTATGCCCGAAACGTCGATTCTCCTGTTCCTTGGATGCTGCCTGACCTGCTGCCCTTTTCCAGCAACACATATTCAGCTCTAATTTCCAGCATCTGCAGCCCTCAATTTCTCTCTAATAAATACTGGCCTAGCCAATGACGCCCACATCTCAGAGTCATAGATGTACAGCATGGAAACAGACCCTTCGGTCCAACCCGTCCATGCCGACCAGATATCCCAACCCAATCTAGTCCCACCTGTCAGCACCCGGCCCAGATCCCTCCAAACTCTTCCTATTCATATACCCATCCAAATGCCTCTCAAATGTTGCAATTGTACTAGCCTCCACCACTTCCTCTGGCAGCTCATTCCATACACATACCACCCTCTGTGTGAAAATGTTGCCCCTTAGGTCTCTTTTACATCTTTACCCTCTCACCCTAAACCTATGCTCTCTCGTTCTGGACTCCGGGGAAATTCACTTAAAACAGTTTCCCTCTTCACATTGAAAATGTGTTGCAAATAAAATGGATCTCATTTCACAGCCAAAATATCTATGGACCAGTTTCACCAGAAATTGTGCTTTCAAAAATTCAAAAATATTATCCAGGTGGTCTGGGAGAGGTCTGTCCATAACATTATGAAAACAAAGCCCTTACTTGAACTACATCCAAGGATCAGAACACAAATCTACACATGAAGAGGACATGAGTCAACAGTAGCTGTCCAGTATGATGATTCATTTATTAATGCCAGATATAGTTACCAAAATAATCTTTGTTTTAATTGCTGACTTCTATTTTTCCTTAAGTTAGCAGAAGCTGTGTGTGGGACTTTATGGGAGCCTTGGGAGTGGGTTGTCAGGCAGGGGAATCAAAAACAGGTGACATAGTAGCAATTGCATAGTTGCAATCCTACTACCTGCCTACCTTTTCTGGTATTTACTGAATGTTGAGTTAGGAATTTGAGAATTTAGTGTTGAGGAGAAAGGTGCTGTTGTTCTTTATTCGTTTATTTCTAATTTAAAGGCCTGTAATTTGCTATTATTCTTGCTAACAAGCTACTATATTTCCAAATTAGGATGGTGAGTGGCTTGGAGGGGAACTTTAAGTGAAGTGTCCCTATGTATTTGCTACCCTTGTCCTTCTAGATGGAAGTGGTCATGGGTTTGGAAAGTGCTGTCTGAGGATCTTTGGGTGAATTACTGCAGAGCATCTTGTAGATAGCACACATTGCTGCTACTGAGTGTCAGTAGTGAAGGAAGTCAATACTTGTTGATGCAGTACCAATAAAATCAATTTGTTAGCCCATTAATGTTTTTTAGGAAAAGTCAGCTGGTCTGGTCTACATGTGACTCCAGGCCCAGGCCAAGGTGTTTGACTCTTAACTGCTTTCTGAAATTGCCTAGTAAGCATCTCAGTTCAAGGGCCATTAGTGATGGGCAAAAAATGCTTGCTTTGCCAGTGACATCTACCGACCATGATAGAATAAAAATCAATTTGAAAATGATGTTTACTATAATCTCCAGGAGGAGGCTTTGTTTGCCACATGCACAGAAATCTAGATAACCAATTCAGCTAGTGGAAATCTCAAATAATTAGTATTTCTATTCACTGCCTGCAAAATAAACTGAACCTTTCTACATGATATCTCTGGTTTTAATATGCAGCAAGCAACCAATACATATAAATAACTTAAATCTCAGAATCACTTCTCTTGCTACACTTTCCTACTCCACCCACATTTATCCTGTTGGCCTCTCTTGATGAGATATTTAACTTTGTGTCAATTGCTCCAAACTATGGACTCTGCTAACGAAGATGCCCCTAGTACACTTGTTAATTGCAACTGCCATAGTCAAGACTTTCAAATCCATCGGTCTAGGCATGAGTGCAACCTAGAACCCAGGTGTGAAATCACATTGCTTTATCTCATGGCCCTTGGGAAGGATTGACACAGATGATCTAAAACCTGTCAACATTATCACTTGATTTTAAGACTGTAGACGATGGTCTTCAGTCAAAATGCAAAAGTTTCAATGAAATAACACACCAGTGAGATTACAAGTAAAATAATGCGAGTTGATGCCATTCTTTTTAATGAGACATTTTTACATTAAGTGCATATTTTGTTAGCATTTCCCATTTGCATACAAGGGAAAACCAGCGGTGATTATTCTGAACTTTTCTGGAAAATGCCCCTTTTGTTACTTTAAACACTAGTCTGGGGTTAAAATGTTGCTATTTACATTTACGTTGCCTTTTGTTTCAAAACAACAGGATTAGTGGAAGAGATAGTTACTCACAAGGATTAGCTCCATCTGCTACTATTAGCATCCGTAGTGAGGTGAGGTTAATGTCTCGCTGATCTCTGTGTGCAACCAAGGCCCAATGCATGTCCCTGGACTTCACACATGCCACTTTAGCTGGAATTACATATCATTAAATCATTCTCTCCGAATTCACCCTTAATTTTAAAATAAAACCCAAATCTTAGCATTCTTATGCTCATTTTCAGATTTGATCAGAATGCAAATCTGTTACATGATCAAAATTAATATGTGTAATGATACTTTATTCAATCAAAATTAAAATGCATAATTATACTTAATCAATAAACACTGGAGAAATATTTGAGCAATCATACATCTGCCTTAAACAATATCTTCTGAAGCATTATCAATACTCACCCTTATATGCATAGACTTTCTGTATCCATGAAAGGGGGTTCACCTTCATTAATGAATATGGAATACTGATAACATGCATCATGTTCATAACACTCTAAGAAGGAAAGTAAAACATAATAAGAAAATACTGCACTTGGAAATAGAAGGTAACTATTTTTGTTTAATTAATATACATTTTGATGTATTATGCATATTAACAATTATATTAAACTACCTTTCCCTGCACAAATGTTAAGTACTTGCAAACTATCTTCAGAATTATAATAATTAAGAATATTTAACCAGCATAATTCAGTAGAGTGATATAGTGACAGAAACAGATCATTTTTGGCAGCTACGTGACATACTTGTTTTCCAGATAAATCCCTCCCTTTTTTAAATGCTACGGATTTACTGAAACATGTGAGAAAGTCACCACTTGCATGAAACATCCACTTTGCCATTTCTTCAGTTTACACACCAGTCATTGACATATGATCGTGTTTCTGCCTAGAGCTCAACTGAAATCTGTTTCTTTATAAAAATAGAGAGAATTTTAACTTTTTTATAAACTACCAATTAAATTTAATAAAGCAACTGAATATTGCTGCTTATGAAATTCTGAAGAAAATTATAAAAGGAAGCTATAATAATTTGTAATGCACAAACTAGTAACTGTAGCTCAGTTACAGCAATGACAGGAGGAAAAGAAAAATGACAGCAATTGTTTTGCAGTGAGAAAACCAAACCTGCAGGTCACAGGAACACCACAGCACAGGAAGAGGAAATTTGGTCCATCAAGTTTGCACGCTCTGCTATTTTAATTATAAGTTACTTCCATAAATTCAAGGATGAAACTTATTGCCTGAAAATTTAAATGCCATAGCATCTTGCACATAGGACTTAAATCTGTTGTAAATAAGATTCTTGTTAGAAGAAACACCAACAGGAAAAGAGAAGGTGGCAGAGTTGAAGACCTATGGAGGTGGTGGACAGATATGGTAAACTGATAACCTAGAAAATTAGGATTCTTGAAAAGAGGTGAAATTGAAGAAAATGGTCAGAACACAGATACAGGGGGAGGGAAAAAAACACAGGTTTGTTGAACCAAATGATCTGTTACTATTCTGAAAAAACTAAGGTTTTCATAATTTTGTATGCCAGAAAAACCCTACAATCTGTTGACAGGAGCATTCCAATAAATGCATCATCTCAATGCAGTTTTATATCTTAGATTTGCTATTTATTAAGAAATAAATGTGGGAAAAGATCTTACCGTAAGAATACCATGCCACAATCCAACATCCTTCTTAAAATCCAATACATTCACTATGGTTTCCGCTGTTTAAGATAGACAAGACTTTCTCAGTTATAGTGATAATTTCAAAGTTTAAAAAAGCAGAGTATACACTCCTCCTAATTTCATTTCAAATCTAAATGTTATGCCTTAGTTATTTGTAATTTTGTATCAATGCCCATCCTCTTCTGAAGTGAGATATATATTCAAAGACAACAGGTTCTTTGACTTTTGAAATGATCATCATTCATGTGTGAGGCTGAACACATATCACCTGGGAATATGATTCAAATGATTCCATTACAGGCAAGGGTAATCCAGTTTCTGCTCACTAGTACAAAAGTAAAATACCTTCATTGTTGGAAACTTAACATAAAATTGAAAAATCATGCAAATCAGGCAGCATCTGTAGAGACAAACCAAGTTAATGTTTCGCATGAAGAGGACCTTGCCCTTCAGAACTGAAGAGAGAAAAAGAAATGTCAAAGCTTTTAAAGCAGTGGAGGGATGGGGAAAGGGGGCAAGGAGATCAAAGGAGGGCCAGCAGATGGGAATCCCCTTGAATAGACGAGCCCAACTTCTTAAATGTAGACATTCCTGGAAGAGAAGTGGCAGCCAATTAAACACTATAACTCGACAGCAAAATATTGCAACAAAAACACAAGTTGCCAGAAAAACTCAGCAGGTCTGGCAGCATCTGAGGAGAGAAATCAGAGTTAACATTTCGGGTCAAGTGACCCTTCTCTCCACAGATGTGGCCTGACCAACTGAGCTTTTCCAGCAATTTCAGATATTGTTTCTGATTTACAGCGTCTGCACTTCTTTCGTTTTTTTTAAAAATAAAGCAAAGTATTGCATTTATCTATGATTATCTCCTTTGCCTTGTACAGCAAGCCCCCTCCACTCTTCTATTGGGTTGAAAGCTTATACATTTCTAACTTTCTTCAATCTGATTGATGATCCTTGAGAATGGAAATGTAACTCTTTTTGGTCCAGATGCTGCCTGATACCGTGGATATTTGCAGTGACTCTTCTACTGTTTCTTGTACCTATTAATACTTGGAAAGTCACTGAATGATCCATGAGCAGCAAATACGACATGCACCTTTTGTTTGCCTGGCAATAAGATTAATAATGTAGTGGCCCTCTTTCCTCACCAGTTGAGACTAACAAAATAAATTGGACTGGATCAGTATACCACATATTTTGAGATTAAAGAGTTAATATGCTCTGCTGACCTGCAAGAAATTGAATGCCCCGGGGGTAGGGTGGTATGTCTTTGTTTTATAGGTGGAATGTGGGAGGTTTACATTCCCATTTCCTTGCCATTCAGGGATGATTTGCGCTTTCATCCAGAAATCAATAAGAACATTACAGTTGGAATTTGACTGCTCCCCTATAGTTACAAAAAATGATTTGCAACAGTTTTGAACATTAAGGAGTGATTTGCATTACATTGTCTCTGGAGCTGAGGTGGCCACTGCATTGTATCTTGAGTGACATGTGAGGGAGTAATTGGGGTTGTCTTGTGGGCATTACTAACTGTGATGTAAAGATTTTGTATAAATGAAGGACTGTTTCCTTTGTTCAGAGAGAGCTATTGCCACGGCCCCATAAGCCCTGTGAGGTGTGTGTTAAAGATTCCTCCAGGGAGAGGCCCTTAGATATGCCTTACAAGCATGGCAAGGAGTGTTCAGAGTTTCTCCAAAGCTTACACTGTAATGTGCTTAATAAATTTGGTTGTTGTTCAGAGAAGTTGGTATGTTGCAGTTGCATCGAGTGTGTAAGAACCTCAGGAGAAAAAGAACCTACCATTTGGTGCAGCAGCGGGATTCCAACATACACAGAGTGTCTAGGTGGACTGAATAAGTGATTGTCTGAGTGCTGGTTATGAGAGACAGATGGGCCCGTGAGTTAAGATTTACCTTGATTTCTCTCAACCTACCACTCAGTCAACCCCTCGTCCCCTAGGTCTCTATGGTGATGGAATCTCTGAGGTAACTTATGCACTTGCACGACAAGTTCGCTTTCAGAATCATACGTTACAGGGTTTTAATCGGGGTTAGAGTCCCCAGTGTTTTTAATCAGGGTTAGAGTCCCCAGACATATAGAGTAAGAAAAGGGGTCCGAGTCCCCGTGAGAAGTGAGAAATGAGTTAAAGTCCTCTCGGGAAAAAGGAGTTTAAAGTCCTATAGATTTGGGGCGGCTCAGTGGTTAGTACTGCTGCCTCACAGCACCAGGGTCCCAGGTTCAATTCCAGCCTCGGGCGACTGTCTGTGTGGAGTTTGCACATTCTCCCAGTGTCTGCATGGGTTTCCTCCCACAGTCACAAAGATGTGCAGGTCAGGTGGATTGTCCATGCTAAATTGCCCATAGTACTAGGTGCATTAGTCAGAGGGAAATGGGTCGGGGTGGGTTACTCTTCAGAGGGTCGGTGTGGACTGGTTGGGCCGAAGGGCCTGTTTCCGCACTGCAGGGAATCTAATCTAATACATGCAGATATATGAGGTTTGGGGCTCCAGTGCATAAGAAAAGGTTAGAAATCCGGAACTTCAACAAAGAAAAACACCTAAACAAAATTTAGTAATTCTTAAAGTTATTGCCTTTATCCCCAACACCTCCCCTTAAAAGTACTTTCAGACAACAAAGCGTCACTGGGAAAAGGAGGAGAAAGTGGAGTCAGTCCATTCAGATCCTTACAGCAAAGTACCTTAACCGCCAGGGAAGCTTTGTCTGGGTTTTTGTTGTGAGTGCGTCAGTTTCTGGGCTGTGGACCCGACTCTGCGAGTCTTTCTTCTGGGGGGAGGGGAGTGGCATGGACTGCGGTGCTGTGTGGTCCACTCAGAGGACTTTCTCTTTTTATCAGTGTAACTTCATTGAGAAGATGTGAAAATAAATGAGAAATGCTGGAATTAAGTTTGGGTCAGGGGGAGTTTCAATGCAAATTTCACCATACTGAGATAGTTTGATATTTAAATATTTTGGTTTGTTAAAGTACTGGCTCAGAAAATTCTTCTAAGTAACTGTTTTGCCTTATTTGAATCAGGATCTCAATTCAATGTATTTTGTGGATTTTGGAATAGGGCAGATTTTGTTTTTACATTAATATTATACAACATTAGGTCATTTTTAAAATTATTATAATTGTAACCTTAAAACAAATTTATTGAAGGACCTGAGCCCTGATTTGTTTGAACTTCTACAATGCCCGTTTCAAAAAACAACTGTGTCAGTGGTCGTACCTCAGTCTGATGAGAGTATTATATTAAAATATTTTTGCTGTGTTTTTAAAGCAAAGTTTTCACAAAAAGAAGAGTGCATTTTTAATTTTGATGTTTTGTTAAGATTTTAGAGAATATTCGAACTTGAGGCTGAGCTGTTTCAGTTCTTGTTTCAATTATTGTTAGGACTTCATTGACCCCCTTCATATTGCATATTTAAAGAATGTTGATCTCTACCAAAGTTGTCACTGTAATTGTGACTGTTTTATTTGGGAAGTTTCATTTGGAGAACATATTTTAATATATTCTGCATTTGTTTCCCAAGAATATTTGAGATTTAAATCTGAACTTCAATTACCTTTTCAATGGTTAAAGCACAGGAAACATTTTGTTGTTTTCTTGCTGTTCCAGATTTTGGAAATAATTTTCCTGACAGACCTTCACATTAGCCAAGTATTCATTTGTTAAAGGAAAATAATTTTTGAATAATCTGAATGAGGATTTGATTTTAGGACCATTGATTGTTGTTTATAAATGGCTGGATTGTTTAGGCAATAAAACTTCGGAGTTTATGGATTGTATAAAATTTAATAATGTCATAAATAGTGAACATAGTAACAGATTTCAAGATGACTTAGAATGTTGAAATAGGCAGAAAAAATTTAGTGCGACTGTCTCCATACTGATAACCAACTTGGCAAGGAGGGAATGAGGCAGAAAATGCAATGATACTTTCAGCAGCTAACATCTTCTCTCGAGTTTCTCCATTCACAGGTAAAGTGAAAGAGTTGGATAGAGCTCTCAAAGATAGTGGAATCAAGGGTTATGGAGATAAGGCAGGAACAGGATACTGATTAGGAATGATCAGCTATGATTATATTGAATGGTGGTGCAGGCTCGAAGGGCTGAATGGCCTACTCCTGCACCTATTGTCTATTGTAAAGTACATCTTTGGACCACCGCCCACCGCTCCACAACCTGATCTAACAGATTCAATCAGCTCCTCAGTCATGAGCATGAAAATTGAAGCAGCTAACAACAGTGAAGAGGAAGTCTGTATGCTTTTTGTCAGTGGCCTTCCTATGGACATTAAACCATTAAAAGAGCCTTACCTTCTCTTTCAATCATTTAAGGGATATGATGGTTCACTGATCAAGCTAACATCACAACAGCCAGTTAGCTTTGTTACATTTGACAGCAGAGCAGGAGTAGAAGCATCAAAGAATGCTATGTTCACTGAGCCTGCTGCTGCAGCTGCACTTCACACTCAGATATGCTGGTAATCCTCCACCTGAAGCATCTCCAAATCAATGTCTCGTCAGATTTGTTGAGTATTTAACTGACCTTATCCAAGAAATTCAGATTTCTCAGTGGAGTTGTTTGCAAAGGCAGACTGAATTTTGTTTTCAGGTTTGACTTTACTGAAGGAGATTTTAGATGACTGGCTCATTCCCACTGAACTTGAAGGGAATGGAGTGGTCACGAGGGACTGTGGATTTAAGAAATTCACTCTTAAGTTTTTCCATGTGTGAGGATGTTGCAAATTCTATCTACTGCATGGACCAGTAATTTCTGTTATAATAATTGCATGTTGTGTGTCAATAACTTGCTTAACTAGCAGTAAGATTCTTATGAAGAAGGTGGTAGTGCCACCTAGGTGGTTACCATGGAATGATAAAAGGAGGGAATGTAACATTAAAGAGCTAATTTGCTCTGCTGACCTGCAAGAAATTGAATGCCCCAGGGTAAGGTGGTGAGTCTTTGTTTTATAGGCAGAATATGGGAGGTTTACATTCCCATTTCCTTGCCATTCAGGGATGATATGTGCTTTCATCCAGAAATCAATAAGAACATTACAGTTGGAATTTGCTACTCCCCTATAGTTACAAAAAACGATTTGCAACAGATTTGACCATTAAGGAATGATTTGCATTACATGGTTTCTGGAGACGAGGTGGTCACTGCATTGCATCTTGGGTGGCATATGATTGTGAGGGAGTGACTGGGGGTTGTCTTGTGGGCATTACTAACTGTGATGTAAAGATTTTGTATAAAGGAAAGACTGTTTCCTTTGTCCAGGGAGAGCTTTTGCCACATGCCATGAGCCCTGTGAGGTGTGTATTAAAGGTTCCTCCAGGGACAGACCCTTGGACACGCCTCGCAAGCTTCTCCAAAGCTTGTACTGTACTGCACTTAATAAATTTTTGTTGTTGTTCACAGAAGTTGGCATGTTACAGTTGCATCAAGTGTGTAAGGACCTCAGGAAAAAGAACTCAACAATACCAGCACACCAGCCACCAGAGAGGACTACTCCCACATAGAGTCATAAATGTTTTGGACATGATATTTGAGAATTAATACTTTAAAAAAGAAACTTTCATAAGAATGTTCCTCATTTTGTCAGTCAATCCTTAACTGGGATATTCCAGGATAAAGCTGTAGAACATATAGATTAAAACATAACGCGAAATTTGAATGTGAATAAATGTTGTGCTCTGCCTCCTAATAGGAATATAATTTCCCAAATTTCATGACAAGGGTTGGTAATGAAGCCAGAGACTTCTCCAGTACCTAATTGCTTGCAGTTAGCACCCCTTCATGCGGCACAATCAAGATACAAAATTTCAGAAGAAGGCTTTCCATTAAGAGAATTACATTTATATTTATGATTTCTCCAATTGTTAATTCCCTGTTCAGGTATAGTGTCCGATACCCTTTAATGTGTTGGTATTCCTGTCCAATTCACAATAATGACTATTAGCAGGCCAATCTACCACAAAGGCAATGCAAGCCCTCATTTGTCCTTCACGGTGCACTTTCAGCAGGGGTCAATGAGTAACAATCACAAGCAGTAGCTCTGTTTTCTCTTTCTCTCCCTAATCCAGTCACACCAAATAAATTTATTGCACTGTACTGCCTTCCCGAGTTCACTAAATTATGCACATACCAGAGAGCAACCATGAATCTGATGGATAAACTTGTTTTGCACTCTAATCAACATAATTTCTCAAAACTATTTATTCATAACTTACTTCTGGTAGTCACATATACTTCAGCTAGATTTATCTCATTTATTTTGAATTATTAGGGATGATTCAAATTTTGTTTGGAGGGTAATGATTCAGAATAACGTCAATGCTGAGAGAATATACACTGTGATTGGCAGCTTCCTGAAATAAGTTAATTCACTGACAACCATTATTCCGAATGTATATTTTTATTCATATGATACCCTTGCAAGTATTCTTGATTTAATTACGAATAACTTGAATTACAGACAAACTCGATTCATGTGGGAGGCTAAGTGCTAATGCATCATTAAGGTGTGGTGGTCACTTGTGAAGTAGTATAAGGCACAAACATAAAATAACTGGACCAGTTTTATTATTCTTGAATTATTCAACATTGCTTTGACACCTCAGTACATCATTCTTCATGAAAATACAGTGGCAGATGACTGTAAATATTTTATTAAGTTTAACAGTAATAGGGAATAAACAAACACCACTGAGTCAAGAGAGGAACAAAATTGAACTAAAGAAGTTTGCAATATATGTCATGCAGACACGCTTCATGGTAACTCCTAATCCTTCCAATTAGGGGAGAACGGAGAGTCCCAAGAGAGGACATTCCATTTCAATTTCCCATTCATTTTTGATTGAAAGTAAACACTAACAGGTACAACATAGATTATGTTACAATGCCAAAGACGACTTTCAAAATTGTAGTTAAATGGCATCTGATCTTGTAGAACCTAGAAATTAACACATATCTTATAGATTCATACATTAACATTCTATATCATTTTGAAATCACCTTGAAGAATGGCAGCATCTACAAAAATAATTTCTACATTAGGGCTTATTTATTTTCAGACAGCAAATCACTTCAGCAAGATCTTCAGATTTAAGTACAAATGGAAACAGTGGATCAGCAAGTCATTATGAACCTCTGTCAATGCATCTGCTGCTGGCCTGCAGTTTAATCAAATCAAGATCATCTCTTGGGTTCCACAATCAAGCCTTGTGTGTTTTTTTCAGTGTTTCTTATTTTGCCAATTTTGTCTACACTCCTCCTTTCCTAAAGGCACTGGATTTTGGTTATCTTACTTGTTTGAAAAACCAGACGGTCTCTGCTGACCTGGTCAAATGGCACCACACTTTATGTGAGCTGAGCAAGCCTTGACAGGGTATCAACAGTGTGGACATCAAAGCTGATCCTGATATCAGCTAGTGTTAATGACGAACCAGAACTCAAAACAATATCCCACTGCTTAACCCATCAGACTGAAGTAGTCAAACCGGCATTTCACACTGTGTCTATACACCTCCCCCACTTGAGATTATTTTCATTGTATGTGTACAAACAATAATAAAAACACTGGAATGCATACAATGAAATGAAAACAGAAGAAATGTAAATGGGGAAAAGGAAATAGAGCATTGTGAAAGGAACACATGGTGGCCAAAATCTATAAAAGCTATGAAACTCATAATTGATCAGCACAACTTTACGTTATTTTCCTTCAATATATAAATATACTAATTTAAACTGAAACAACCAAAATCTAAGAGGTCCACTATTTCATGGCAAAAACATTACTATCCCATTACTTATAGAAGACAAAATATATTCCAGCCAATATTTTATTTTGAGTAATAAATATGAGACAGTAAAGAAAACCTTACCTTCTGTATATGCACAGGCCTGAGTCAAAGCCTGACAATGAGTCAAGAGTGCAATTCGTGTCACAGTCACACCTAGCACGCTGCCATCTTTACATGTCTTGTACTAATAATAAAAACAGACCAAAACAATTGAAGGAGTGGTAGTGCTCACATCATACTAAGTACTTTGAGGATGCGTTGCTAGATAACTTTATCATACATTTAGCAACATAAGAAGAGCTGAGAACAATAAATTCAGCAGTTGGAGCTCATAATAGAAACATCGAAATGCTGCATTCAATGGCATACTGCTTGCAGTTTTTTGGCTCTTATTGGTATGGTATCCCAAAAACTAATTCTTCTTTACGTTATTAGTGATATTTCTGTGTAGATCATAATCAACAGTATCCAAAGTATCCCAAGAACATCAAATATAATTCTCTACAACTCCATTTACAGCAGAACCTGAATACAGCAATAAAATGTTTTATTTTAAGTTTTCCTAAACTTACGATAAAATATCATTAATTTTGTTCTCTTAAAGGTACTGTGTAAATATAAGTTGTTATTGTAGAAAAAGCAAGATTAATTACAAAAAAAATTACATAAGATTTAAAGGAAGTTTAAAGGAAGTAATCAGCCCCATTCCATTGAATGTTTCAAAGTATCTTATACGTGTGAGATGGTAATAAAAGAGAATGTTTCTGATGTTACAATTGTTTGACAATTTTTCTCTAAAACGTTAAAACTTGAGGTTCATATTTCTAAATTAAATGTGACTGATGGTGACTGTTGCCACCTCTGATATTCTGCTCAGTAATACACCATTGTCTTTCCACTGAGACATAATAAAAAGTAGGAGTTTTGTTTGCTGAGACAGCTTCATCCTTTCTCATGCAAAGAAAGTCAGACCTTGAAATGGGTTTCACTAATGAGTCATCATCAAGTGTTTAAGTGAGGGTGGCTCATTTGTTTCATTTGAATAGTCATGCTTCTAGAATCCCAGCTTCTCTCCTTCTCCAAACAATGTTATCCACATGGAGAGCAGGCTAGAATGAAAAGGTCAAGCCTGTAAGCATGCTCACAATGTTGGTTAAGTCCATAACATAGTCAGCAGTGTGATATCTTTCCCTTTCCTTACCCTTTTTTAAGCTTGAGGGCAAAGACTGATTCTGCAATTCGTATTAATATAAACATAATTTTCAACAGTCTTAAAGATATTAAAGTTAATTCTGTTTTAAGCCAAAACAAATGGAAACTCGTGATGCACATTTATTACCCAAGTCAATTATTTAGGAAACATTTTGTTTCAACACTGCAGTTGTTCTCACCTCAATGTACGCAGTGTCATTATTTGCATCCTTGATATGAGGAAACCAATCCCGGGGTGGCTTAGATAGGTGCTTAGATTCTGTTACAAACCACAGCAACCGTGGCCAACCTAAAGTGACAAAAAATAAATCAACTCATTGCAGGGTGAAGTGAGCTATCCCAAATGGAGTGATCTAGAAACTTTACAGAGTCTTAAGTCACAAGTTCACTTAATATTAATAAGCTACTGTTCCAAAAAAAGCAAGACAAATGCAATCTAGCTGATTGCCTTCCTATCACTCTACTCTTGATCTTCAGCAAGGTGACAGAAGGTGTCAACAGTGTCATTTAATCAGGCTTACAACAACGATAAGTTGACGTAGAACTTAAACAGAGAATCAATTAGGACCACTCGGTTCCACACTTACATTGAAGTCAGGTCCAAGCTCAGATGAAAAAGTTGAGTTCAAGAGTGAGATGAGAGTGAATGCCATTGACATAAAGGCAGCTTTTAACTGAGTGCAGCATTCTGAAGCCCAATGGATTTGGAGTAAATGGAAATCTGAGGGAAAACTCTGCACTCGTTGGATTTAAACCAGATATAAAGACAGTTGTGGTTATTGGATGTCAATCATCTCAATCCCAGGAGATCCCTGAAGCAGCTCGTGACCATTGCAAGAACTGAACAACCTTCAGTTGATAAGTCTGGTGTGGATGTGACTTGCTACAGATGTGAGGTAAAGGCCATTTAAATAAGACAGTGTCTAACTACCATTCCTTCATTCTCAAAAGTATTACCATGATTAAATCATCTGCCAACAGCAGCCTGGGGATTACTACTGACCAGAAACTGAACTTGATTAGCAATATAAATGCTACAATAGCAGATCAATGGCTGTGAATAGTCAATCACCAAAGCACGTCTACTATCGATAAAGCACAAATCAGGAGTGTGATGGAATACACTCCATTTGCCTGGATAATAGTGTTGCATCTCTATTCAAGAAGCTCGACATCATCCAAGACAATGCATCCCACATGACTGGCACTTCTTATATCACATTAGGCATTCAGTTTCTCCATTTCTGGCACAGAATACCATGTCCAAAATGAATGACGCCACTTGTTTCCTTCCACAGCATTTTCCAAACCCACAACCATACCATCGAGAAGGACAAGGAGAATAGACATTTTCGAACATCACCACTGAAGGTTCCTCTCCAAGACACATCTCTTGCTGACTTGGAACTGCACAGCTGTTCTTTCACTGTGATTGCGTCAAAAACCTGGAAATCCTTTCCTAACAGCCTTGAGTGCACTTAGATCACATGAGCGGCATTTATTCAAAGAGATGGCTAACAACACTACCATTACCTCTAGGGCAGTAAGTACTTACCAACACACTGAGAGATCATTAAGTATACAAAGATTCAGCCAATGGTCTTTTAGAAGTAAATTTCTTGCATTTGTGCAAAGTTACAGCAAGTGTCAATAAATTGTTCTATTTATGGCTATTTGTTAATCAATTTGTTCGGAGATTACACCTGGTGCAGGTCAGACTTGCACCCAGACCTCCTGGCTCAAAAGTAAGGACAGTACCACTGCATCAGAAGAGCCCCCTTTGTTTTTGTTTATGTACTTCTCTAGATTTGAACCATTTAGTAAAATTAAGACTATTAATTAAAATCTTTAGTTTTGAGAAGAATTATAAATCTAAATAAATTTTAAAACTCAACCCTTTTTATTACAAAAATTGAATCCATCAAAATTCATAGAATGCTGAAGTGCCTAATATGGCTATGTTTTTCCCATAATTATTTTTGCACTTTAATTAAGACAAAATTTCCTTCTACAAATTCTTTCAGAAATAAATCTTGAACCCACAGGAACTCAAAAACAAATTGTAAACATTTAAGTTATCTCAACTTTTAATTCATATATTACTTGAAGTTAAACAATTGCTAAATAATCTTTTGATTGGCTGCGGTTATAGCCTTTTTGCAAGTTTGAAAGGTTACAAATCAAAGGCTATATTAAAAAATATATAATTTAGAGATTATGTTGTAATAGTCATGCAGAATTACTTTGGAGTCTGCTTCAGAAAACAGGAAGAAGCGGGAAGGAAGAGTAACATACACGGGCAGCAGACAGTGCTCGCAAGTGCACTCCTGGTGCACAATAATGATGAGAGAAAAAGTCTCTGGCAGCAAAGGAAAGACAATGATCCCATGAGTTTAGTGTAGATTTGAAGTTTGATCCCAAAAATGAAGGAGCAGTGTTCGAAACCATTCCACTAATTTCAAACAAAATGCCAATATGTTATCAAACACTCAAAGTATATTCATTTGAAATTTAGCTGCCTACTATTTCAACAATAACCTTTAAATAGGTTACCATCTCTGGTAAAAATAAACAAAAGGTGCTCATACACAATTCATAGCATTAATTCTGTACTTTATGTTAAAATGCCTTTAACAAGTTTCTATGCATTAGTGGTTGCCAAATTTCATATCCAATTTAATAATTTGCTTATCATTCCTAATAGGGGAGTTATAAAAACCAACAGCTATGGTTTACAGAAGAACAGTATCATACTAAATTGGGGAAAGTACACCTCTGGGCTTTGAAGAAAATCCAATTTGTTATGCATGGACTACTGAAATCACTGCAGAAATAGATGGGAATAACTTAAGCTAGAATTGCCCCAAGTAGTTAATTACAATAAAGTGCAGCAAAAAAAAAACAAATGCAGAGTTACAAAAAACATGAAAACCAATTACCTTTAAATTGTAGAATCTCCCCTGTTGGGCTTTTAGGCAAACCTTTATGACAAGCATCGCTAGTTAATGCTACAGTAACACCACAACTTCCCAATAGAAAACCAATTTGTTGGCTTCCAGCATCCTGGTGGAAGAAAAACAAATTTGTCATCTGCTGCTGGTTTTAAAGTTTCAAAACCACAAATTTAGGAATGGCAGGGTTGAAACGGGAAGGGGAAAGAATATGAATTATTTGGGGGAGAGGAGAATAAAAGGCTGTTAAAAAAATTCACTTGCAAATACTGAATGTGTGCAGTTACATATAAAAATCATGAGTCATGAAATATCCAATGCTTTGTGTGCATTCAGCTCACACATGCATTGATGGGTAAATTACAAAGTCTTTGTGCTGAATTCTCCAGTTGGCGGATTAACAGCAGCATGGGAATCCCATCATGTGATTTCATCAGTAAACCAATGAAAGGCCTCACTGGTCCTTATTTACTGTGTAGTTCAGATTTGGAACAGTGACTATACTTCTGATTGGTTTACAGTTCATGCATGTACAAGAGTCCCCAAGTTCTCAAGTGGATTGCTGACTGGAATAAGGGATAGGTAGGGAGGTAGAGATGGATACGTGCAGGAACACAGTAAAGGCAGTCTGTGCAGCTTACATCAATCAAATGAACAGCCACACACCGGCAAGAAAAGGGTTCTTCAGAAGTGTGATCAAGGAAAGCCACAGCACTTCACCAATACACATCCATTACCATTCAAAGCATGCATGTTGCACCTTAGCTATACTGCTTTTAATCTCTCAGCACCAAGGGATCAGAGGAATTCACTTTTGCTCAGGGAAGCCTCTGCAAACACTCAGGTATTTTCTTTATTTAAAATAAATCTGGTGACTCACCATATTTATTGCAGAACAATTGCTAGTTTTCAAGGATAGGGCAAAGTGATTCCAAATACTAATTATTTTGTTAGTTTGCCTTTTATATTCCAGACAAAATTCAGTTTTGAGACTAACTAACCAGATTGTCTGTTCATACATCACAATGAATAGGCAACAGGAGGAAGGTCAGGCAAATTGATGGTGACTGAACACCTCCACTGATAGTCCGCTACTGGATCCAAAAACTCAAATGTTGCCACTTCCCTGCCAACCCCATCATCGTTTAAGATGCATGAAAATAGATTGGATATTATGGCATCTCATTTGCGCAATCATCAGTAATAGAACTATCAAAATATGAGGAATACTTTTTATTTATTCAGTTATGGAATGTTGGTGTCACTAGCTAGGCCACCATTTATTGCCCATCCCTAATTACCCTGGCCGTCAGTGCTTCTTGAACTGCTGTAGTCCTTGGGGTGTAGGTACAGTCACAGTTAAGGAAGGTTGTGATGAAATGGCAATATATTTCAAAGTCAGGATGATGTGTGGCTATATGGTATCCCTATGCATTTGTTGCCCTTATTCTTCTGGGTGGTGTACATTTGAAAGATAATTTTGAAGGGACCTTGATGAATTGTAGTATTGAACCTTGCGATGTTGCAAACTGTTGCTACTGTGCATTGATGGTGGAGGGACTGAATGTTTAAAGTGGGATGCCAATTAATCTGAATATTTTGCCTCGGATGATGTAGAGATTCTTATACCATTGGAATTGCATCCATTCCGGCAGGTGGATAGCATTCCATCAAACTCCTGACTTGTGCTTTTAGATGGTGGACAGAATTTGGGGATCAAGGAGGTGAGTTTCACTGTACAGTTCCCAGCCTCTGACCTATGCATGGCACCATTACTAAGAACAGCTTTACGTTCCACATTATTTCATTGAATTTAAATGCCATCAGCTGCCTCGATGAGATTACCAGACATCACTGCTGTGCCAATGCCTCTCCTTGGGCCAGTTCAGTTTCTGATCAATGGTATCCCCCAAGATGTAGGCGATTCAGTCTGGAAACACCGCTGAATATCAAAGGGAGATGACTAGATTCTCCTGGTTGGAGATAGCCATTGCCTGGAATTTATGGGGTGCAAATGTTACTTTCCACATTTCAGACCAATCCTAGATGTTGTCCTGATCTTGCTTCAGTATCTGAATCATTGTAATGGTGCTGGACGCTGCACAATCATAAGCAAACAAGGATGCATAAGAGTAACAAGATGAAATGCGTTGGAACGGTTTTCAATAAGTAAAGTTCTGAGCATGAAGGGCTGGTGGTGAGAGATAAAGTTCATTCATTGAGTGGCATTTCTCTATAGAGGATGGAGGAATGAAAACTTTTGGATCATGAAATTTTAAGGTGCTCAATCTTCAAAACTTATGATTAGGCAGTATTGATCTGGCAAAGGAAGTGGAGATTGTTTACACTCATGTGGTTGAAATGGTGAACAAATGAAACAAGCTCATGATCCACGCAACAACACAGCTCATCTCCTGTCTTCCCAAAGCTTGCCAACATCTACAAGGCACAAGTCAGGAGTGTGTTGGAATACAGTTCACTTGCCTGGATGAGTGTAGCTTCAGCAATACTCATGAAGCTCAGTACCATCCAGGACCAAGCACCTCGCTTGACTGGCACCTCATTCACCACCTTCAACATTCACTTCTGTAACCACAGTGGCTGGAATGTGTACCGTCTACAAGATGCATTGCAATAACCTGTCAGGTACTGTCCATCAGCACTTTCTAACACCATGACTTCTGTCACCTACAGACGCCAAAGGCAGTAAATATAGGTGAATATCACCGACAGGTAGTTCTGTTCAACCTATATACAACCCTGACTAGGAACGGGTCCGCTGTTCCTTCAATGACTCTGGGTCACCCTCGCTACACACTGGTATCCCCAAAGGCTGTAGTTCAAGGCAGCAGTTCATCACCACCTTATCCAGCACAATTCCTGATAGGCAAATAATGCCAATGTTGCTAACAATGCACATATACCATGGAAGAACAAAGAAGTTTTTTTCGATGTAAAATGTGGCAAGCCAAAATGATTCCTAAAACACATTAGGCTGTACTGTAAGGTACCACAAGATCTAACTTGGCACCAAATCCATAATCTCTATTCTATTTCCTGTAGTTGCATGGCTGTCATTGAATTTGGCTTCCCTTGCATCAAGTAAAGCCTCATTAGGATCACCATTTATGAATACAGTCCTGCTCAATACATTGATCCGAGGCAGGTGAACTTGTACAGAGGATCGTCACCTCATGAAGATGCCATGCTAGCTTTCTGGCATTGACAAACAGAATGACATGACAGGTATCACACACTAGATACACATTAATAAAACATTACATTTATGGAGGTTATACAGATCTTTGAAAGTGACGTGTCTATCAATTTCTCTTGTGGCTGTGGAAACCTGTGGCTGTATAATTAAGTAGCTCTCTTTGTTTACCTGTTAACATTGGCAAGGATATGAATTGCATGGCTCTCTCAAACAGATCACACCTGTGGCCACCTTGATGAATGGATATTGTCAGGTTATTGTGATGAAGAATGTAATCTAGAAGATTGAGTTGCACTGAAATTTAGGCTAATGGTGACATTGTCAAGTGCTGCTCTCAAGATTGAAGAGAACTGCAAGCTCTCACCAAACATTTGGTTTCCTTTCTAAATAGTAAGCTGCACTTTGAGGATAAATCACCAACCTTTGGAATCTGTAAACCGTGATGGGTGGACAAAATGAGTTTAGAGGAGAGACTCTTGCTGCAACTCCTCCCTCCTTATGCTTACAGTAGTCTTTCCCTGTAAAATCACAAGATCTAACTGGTGTAAAAAAGCACATCCGAAGCAAACTACAACCAATGGCCCTGCATATTGCCTTCCCTTGTTTTTAAGAAGTAAAAGTGCTATTTCTCCCTTGTATGTAACCTACCTAGTTGTGAATTGATGCTGTTCTCTGCAATCCAGACTCTTCCAAATACTTACTCAACTTCAGCAGCAAAGTCAGTCATTGTTTTATCCATATCATCTCGAGGACAGCCAATGTGGCTTTGCAGATCCACTTCCACTTTTATCCCAGGCAGTTTTATCATCTTCAAGGTTAGCTGCATGTCTTTTTGACTGTGGGTTCAGCTTTTGAACCAGGTACAGCAGCATTTCCCAGTTTCCAGGTCAGTCCCTCTTCTAATCAGTAAGTGAAATTGGAACTCAACAACCACCTCTCTTCCCCTATCCTGCCTTCTTTCCAAATGGCAAACTCGAGCTCTGCCAATGTTTATCTACTACCTTTTTTTATAAGATGGGAATGGACTGTTTCCTATTGGGAAATCAACGTTTCCAGTGAAACCCGTTAATTTGAACAGAGCTGGCTAAAGTCGACAGCATTTATACATTGGGAATAATCATTTGTTGTGGACGGTGAGAAACTGATCAAGGGTTAGCCTCATCAATTGATTCTATTTGACAAACATCCTTGAAAGGGTGTTGACACTTCCTTTTGAAGGATGACGATGAATTTAACATGGTAGCCTCAAGAACCTAATTTACTCCATAAATCCCAACCCTCGCATCATACACCTTTAACTGGGAAGTAAATTCAGCACAATGACTGCATCAAAACAGGAAAATAAATGTTATAAAATATTTGGATAACTGCAAAACTATTTCAGATTTGCTCGTTTGACGTATATACACACTATTATATTCATGCAAGAATAGAAATTTCTCACTTTGGAAAATAAAATTGCATCCACCAATTTGATTGCATAGCTGAACAAACTGACATGCCTATAAATTGTCTCAATGCATTCAGAACATAGCCTATAGATGTAAACTATCATGTTTTTATTAATGCATTATTATGCTATGAACATGCACCTGTGCTTAAAATGGTCTTTCCCATAATGTCTAATTGCTGTGAAGTTGTACATCCTCAAGCAAACTTCAATCAAACAGTCAAGCATATTGCTGCTTCTTTCTTTTCTTGAAAAAAAACTGCTACTTCTTCCTGATACGTAATCTGCCGAGTAGTGAGTTGCTCCTGTAATGTGTATGTATTTCAATCAACTAGTGTTGTATGTCACAAACTTGGAGTGTTTGAGACTCTTGCACTGGATCCAAGGCATGACCTTAAAACCCATCACCCATGGTATCATACAGGCTTGACAATGTATTGTTTTATTCAAAAGGTATGACATGAAGGAAATATGGAGAGACAATGATGTGCGAGACTGAGAATAGAGATAAAGGAAACAAATTATGGTGGGATGTTGCAAGTTCTGTTTCCAAGGGATGTGCATTGAAGCCTCAACATATTTCTAAGCATGCAGATAACATTAAGTTTGGTGACACAATAAGATGGGAGCAGGAAGTTACAAAGATGTATAGCACATTAAGTGAATGACAAATGGAGTTCAAGACCTAAGAAAGGCAAACATATTTTTCATAGACTATAAACTAGAAATTGTGGAGGGACATAAATTTGGGTGGTCATGTACAAATACCAGGAAAAAAAACCTAGTGGTCAGGTTAGAAAAAAGACAAAGTTATCTGAAATCTGCCCTTTGTTTTAATAGGCTGGAATACATGGAGAAAAGAGTCATGGTTCAATTGTATGGACCCTCAGTCAGGTCTCATCTCAACTAGCCTGGAGTGCTTTGGACACTGTACCTTGAGAATGATATAATGGATTTGGAGGTGGTGCAATACAGATTCATGGGAATTACACTGGGGCTTAAGGAATCAAGTTAGAGAGACAGGTTGTGTCAGCTTCACTTGTATTGTCTTTGCTTAAGAAAATAAAATTTGTCATGCATTTAGCATAACAATTTTGCTAGGCACTTTTTAGGATTGTTATCAAACAATATTTGACACAAACTCCATAAGGCGATATTAGGACAGGTGATCAAAAGTTTGTCAGAGAGGTAGGTTTACCAGAGTGTCTTAGAGGGAAAAGAAGAGGAGACATAATGTTGGGAAGGAATTTACTGATGCCAATGGTGAAACGATTAAAATCAAGGATGCACATAGACCAGGGTAAGCAGAGATATCAAAGGGTTGTCAAGCAATACGGAGTTGCAGAAATATAAAGGGTAAGACCACTGATGGGTTTGAACGTAAGGTGGAAAATTTTAACCCTGAAGCTTTGCCATAATGGGAGCCAATGCAAGTCAGCAAATGGAACACTTTGCAGATTAGGATATGAACAGGGAGCTTTGGATGAGCTCAAAGATTTGGAAGGTGGGAGGCCAGCCAAGACAGCATTAGAACATTCATGTCTAAAGGTAACAGAGGCATGCATGCAGATTTCAACAGATGACCCGAGGTTAGGGTGGAGTCAGATAATTAATGCACCATTACTTCATCAAAATGTTTAAAATGTCAAAAGGTTTCAATAAAGAAAGATATTATTTCCTCTGGAGAAGGGAATCCAGACAAGGCATTACAGTCTTAAATTTAGAGTTTGGTCACTTAGGTACAAAATCAGCAAACACAGATGTGGAAATCTGGAATTCTCTAAACCAAAGGACTATGAATATGTGGTCTTTCAAAAATTCAATGATGAGAACAATAAGTTTTTCTTAGAAAAGGGTAGGAAGAAACATGACTCCAAGGTGGTGAATGGGGTTGAAGCAGAGCTTGCCAGTAATGTGATTTAATAGTAGATTAGGCAGCATAGATTGGCTGGTGTACTCCTGTTCCTAATCACCAATTTGTTGCTATGGTTTTTTTGATATGACCAAGAACCAATGCAGGTAACAGCACAGGTGGGCATTCAGCCTGCTAATCCTTTCGAGAGTCATTTAAAATTAATTTCATGGCTTTCTTATCCCACAGCTTTATATCTGCCCCAAGTCCAAAAAACGTGTTCAATTTTCCCTTCAAAGTTGAACTGGGTGGTCTTAACTACACACCTTCGCTTCACAAAGCATTCCATGTTAAAACCACAGGCTGTGCAGGAAAGTTTTCAAACTCAACTACATTTCTTCTTAATTTCCTCAGCTCTAGTGGAAATAGTTCTTTGATCTCTAGTCTCTCCTCTTAATTATAGTTTCCCATCCATGCCATCAGCTTGATGAATCTATGCTTTATACTTTTCAATGCTTCAACATCTCAATTATAAAATTCCATGCACTTGTTTAATTCTGCTTTGTTACCATATCATACAATGCTCTAAACAATTATCTGATTCTTTCAAAATGGGACAAAGCTAGCTAAAGAAAACAACAAAGGAGATTTGGGATTTATGTTCACAAAATATTAAAAGCAGCACATCAAGTGGATAAGGCCTTAAAAAAATCTGAACCCACAAAAAAATGTGAGGTTCAAGCATTCTACGCAATTTTTGTTCTCCCTATCACAACGGCATTGATGTATTAAAGAGGGCACTGTACAGATTGATTAGGAGACTGGTAGTATCCTGGTATGAGAAAATAAAAGGACAAAAAATAACATTGTACAATTTGGGGCAGTTATCTGTTAAAACAGATGAATTATTAACATGATTTAATGCCAACATTCAAATTTATGAAAAGTTAGATTTTCAGTGATTGAGAGGTTTCAGAGCAAAGAACATGGCCATAAGTTTAACGGCACAGGATTTAGAACAGAGTACTGAAAAATATAGTTACGCAGAACTGGCTTACATTTCCAATGAAGCACATGCACTTACACTAAAATTAAGTTTCAATCCCCATGTTAGCATTTAAGAACAGGTTAAGAATGCAGTTGACAAAAAGAAGAATAATGGGAATAAAGATCGACAGATGAGATAAAGGTTACTGCATTTGTACTGAATGGCTTGTATCTGTTATGTAATTTCATCTAATAATGAACTCTTGCATTTTATTTTCCTATTCGTAAAAATTGCTATTGCCTTTTTTTTAAATGGTTTTATCCACCTGAAATCTCACTTTCAGGAAATTAAGTATTTGAACAGTTGGCCTCTCAGTTCATCCAGAGCTTTGATAACTTGCACTGTGTGTTTTCTCCAAATCCTTGTGCTGCCTGTACAATTCAACACTTAGTCACATAAGGTTGCATTCTACACAGATTGTCCATTCTGTTAACTTATGCCCCTTGCTATTTAAACTATTTGTCAAGCTATTATTATATAATCAGCGAACAGAGAGATTGCCTTCTCTATGCTCAAACCCAGA
The DNA here is from genome assembly GCF_037043375.1 of Chiloscyllium plagiosum. Taxonomy (NCBI): domain Eukaryota; kingdom Metazoa; phylum Chordata; class Chondrichthyes; order Orectolobiformes; family Hemiscylliidae; genus Chiloscyllium; species Chiloscyllium plagiosum. The sequence continues at coordinate 106,307,743 of NW_028270143.1, read as the reverse complement.
TGACGTACTAATTGAGACTGAAAGCAGACACTGACCTAAGGCCTGAGATACAACAACAATTTGATCTATTTGACAATCCATGTACTTTGTTTTAAAAATGTACAAACACACCACTGTATTTCAATATTTCTTTCTAATAAATCTGTACAAACACACCACTGTATTTCAATATTTCTTTCTAATAAATCTATTATGACACACCTCTCTGAACATCTTCTGAAAATGCACATATACCACATCTGATGCAATTGCTTTATCTATTCAGTATGCCACCTTTTCACAGAGAAACATCTACATTTGTCAAATAATATTTGTCTTTAATAGATAAATGTCTTTGTTTATTTCACATAATTAATGGGCAAATTAAGTAAATACCTACATGAAAGTTGTAGCCTTGGAAGAGAGTATTTGGCCCATTAGTCAATGTTGGCTTTTTAAATGGAATATCCAGTTTTATCTATTCCTTTGATTTTTATCCTATAGCTTTGTAAATGTCTTCTCTTCAAATATTTGTCCAAGTCCCTTTTGAAAGTAACTACTGATGGTGATGTCACTACATTTTCAGGCGGTGCATTTCAGTTCATAATAACTCAATAGGTAAAAAGATGTCTCATCATATTACCTTGAAACAGAGTCCTCTAGTCAGTAATCGTTCTGCTGGTGGATACAGTTTTTCCCTATATTCACCCTAACAAAATACTGCACAATTTTAAACATCTCCATTAAATTTCCTCTTAATCTTCTCTGTTCAAGGAAAACAGTCTCCACTTCTCCAGTCAACTCTTAAATGGTGAATACTAAGAATTTGCCCATAATTAATTTGAAAGAGTTGCTCAGGAGTATTCGGTTCATCCTTTGCTCTCTTCTTCAACAAATATGTTGCACTGACTCCTCTCCAGACCAATGCCACAATTTACAGAGAATTGAAATTTGTGCTGACAAACTGTGCTGCCTTCTTTCACTCTGGGTTAGTACAAATAAGACTCAAAGTCTATTAACTTTTTTCAGGAACAGTTTCAAAACAGAACCCTACTTCAGTTGGAGTTTTGAATATTTGGTAAACTAATTTAGTGGAGCGAACATCAATCAGGAGTTTAATCGCATTTCAATTTGCAAATAAACATATGGTTAAAAAAAAACCTGATTTCCCCTTTTAAGTTTAGAATAAAGAATTGCGTTATGTTATCATCCACAGAAATTCTAAATCCCCAATTATCAAAGCATTTTCTGTTGGTGGGGGTATTTTATAGTAAGCGCAAATTACTTTACTGGCTTTCTTTTTTTCCTTTTAAAAACAAATTATGAATCTGCTCCAGTCATCCACAAGAGATTTTGACTAGAATAACTTGCCAAATAGTTGTGACACAAAGTGTGACGCGACAGACAAGAAATGTGCACACACATACCATTTTTATTATTAAAGCTAGCAGATCTCCCATGGCGTTGCTCACAGTGAGTCGGAGGAAACGTTGCTTTATCTCCTGTAACGTACAATACATTATCAGGGCCACTGACTGATGGTGTCCCAATAAGTCAATTTGTGTTTTTTTTTAAACTGAACAGTATGATGGGAGCATTCATTTGTTTTTAGGGTTTGCATAATTATTTGCATAAAACGTACAAATCAGTGTCGTTCACTGCAATGTTTGTGTGTATTTGCTTGTGCCTCTTACCTTTTTTTTAACAAAGATCCCAGGATACAGAAAAAGGGTCTATGAAAGGAGATCCATGTTGCACACACCATGTGTGTGTTTGGTACTTTGGGCCAGATAGCTTGAGGTTGTTGAAGTGGGCATTTGGAAACATGGGTAAGGACAGAGAATGTGGTGATGAGGAGCGCAGGAATTAACTTGAGAGGAGAATTTATTCTAGATGCTGAGATACCGAATGTGGAATGTTGTGTCAAGGTAGAGTGGGAAAATTAACATTTCTGAACAGGTTGTTTAGGAAATATAGGTTAAATTTTAAAAGAATGAGAGTAGGAGAGGAGTCTGTTTTGTTTCGGAGAAATATGTACTATGGTTGGGATACAAAAATCACTGGGCAGAATGGATATGTTTGCAAAAGGGATCATAGACTGTGAGAACATTAGGAGAGAAATTGTAATATGAGACAAGGTAGTCTTACGTAAGTGTTCAAGCATGGTGACACCAATCTGGGAGTGTAATCTTAGGTTTAAGATATTGGTATGATGTTGGAATCTAAGGATGGTAAGGAGATAGTGGTTGAAGTGCATTGGGAGCAGAGATCGTCAGTTTGAGGTTCTGAGAACTGATAAGGGAAGATGGAAAGAACAGAAGGAAGGGAAAGTGGAGACAGAGATATGATATGAATACTCAGTGAATGGAAGCAAGAAGCTTAGAAACAGACAAGTTGCAGGAGTGAGCTCAGGATGGATTAGCCCATGATGGATTCAACCAATATAGTTTCTCTTCCTAAATAATAAAAAGGATCATGACCAACAGAGAAAGTTGGACTACATCACAACTAGAAAGAAACTTATTATTTGAATGAGGGCGTTCATGACTATTTTTCAATTTTTATACTGGATAATGGAGTTAGGAACCAGGGGGTTTCTCTGCATCTTAATAAATAGGATTGCATTAATGAAAGGAAACAAATATTCATGATTATGACAACTGAGCCGTAGATTTTCTTTTGATTTTTAGTAGTTTAGCACTGAAAACAAGTATATACTCTGGCTATTAGCAAGTGTTGAAGGTGGACAGACACCATCACAGGTTATTCATTTCCATGTTATTAGCAAGCATGTGAGCTGATAGTTTAAAGCAAAGCTAAGGGTGACAAAGTGGATCAGTATCATAATGGGTTAGTTATTTGATGATACTATAGATAATTGGCCTACAGCGATTCAGTCATCATATGCCTTCTACAAAATAAATTGTGAGATTGTGATAAATCCAATCCTCCATGATATAGTATTTAGATTCCAAAATATTTTAAAAAATGGGTAAACTGAGCTATACATGAACTATTTATTTCCATGATTGGGTGAAGAAACTCTCATATCTGAGTAACGATTCTCCCAAGTGGTGATATTTCAATGGAAAAGTAAATTTGACAGAGTGTATAATTAGCAAATTAGTCATCACCCATTATATTCACTCTGCAACTCCCACTGATGATTTTCTAGCCCAATGAGTCTAAAGCCTATTTGCTGATATGCAACATTCCTACAAATTCTACCCCAACACAACCCCCTCTCCTTACCGCCCACCAACAGACTCAAGATTAATCAAGACCTTTGTTGATAAAGGAAATTTGATGGCTGCTTTTCCAAAAAAAGTTAGATTGTCAGTTGAAAGCAAACTCAGATATGGGTAGAAAGTAGGAAACCGGGATTAGATTGGATATTCTTGTGAGGAAAAAAAAAATCCAGTGGCAACTTGATAAGTTAAATAGCCCATGCCTATGTTCCAGAATTTAAATCTGAATACATACTGTTAATAATTAATTACAGATCAAATTTCATAAGCTTTATTTGGGCACAAAGAACAAGTGAATACAGTTGTAAGCCCATGCAAGATTCTTTGTAACCTAAAAAATGTGATTATGTCATTATGGAAGAAAACAGCACATGATTATTGAAATTATAAAATGCCATTCAACCAATCCAGATTGTTTAGTCATCTAAATCTCTTTCCATTTCTCTCTCCGTACCTAATTCGCATTACCCTTCCCTGAATGAGCAAGTGATAGTCTTTTCTTTAAATGGCAAAAAAGTCCATAAATTATTTAATTTTTTGTTTACAGTTATTTCACATTTTAAGAATAGTTGTGATTTCCTTCTAATCATGTCTTCTAGTTCTCTACTCCAGGCAAGAATCTAAGAACAGTCAAGATTGAGAGATGCTTACTCCAGAAGTCTCACATTTATTGCATTAAATGTCTCCATCTCTGTTACTCTGTGAGGAGGCAGTTATCAAACTGAACAAAAAATAATCCTAATATTTTAATTCCTAATAATTCGGCATTTGCTACAATTGTTACATCATCCACTATTTTTCAATTCCCCATTTGACACTCTGGCTTTACCCAAGAAAATATGTAGTATGTCCCTGAGGTATTCCTTTATTTCCTCCTTAGCCCCACACAAAATATTTTGCTTATAGAATGAAATGGTTGTGGTTTTCCTATTTTATTTTATGACTCATCCCTTTGAAGTGGGACTTTTTTCAAATAGAATGGTGGCCAAAATTAAGTGCAAAGTCCCATTAGGACTGGGTAATGCCTTTGTAGATTGTTAGATGGTAACATGTAGAAAGTGATGTAGACCATGTGGCTCTTCAAGCTAGCTCCACCATTAAATGAGATTCTGCTCAATGTTTGACCTTAATTCTCTATCTCTCACAACTTCCACATTCCATAATTGCATTGTGAGCCAAAAAATCTATCAACACTATCTTTATAATGTTCAGTGATTGAAAATCCTCTCGAAAATGCTCTAGAGCATTCCAAAGATTGACAATCCGTTCTATGAAGGTTTTTGTTCCCTTTTCTCAATCCTAAAATATCCTTGTTTTGAGACCTTGTATTCAAGATTCCCAACAAGGAAAACACCTTCTCAGTATCCATTCTATCCGTACCCTTAGAAATTCTCATATTTCAATCAAATCAGTCAATGTTTCTGATGTGAAAAGAATGTATGTCTGGTCTGTTCAATCCCTCTTCACAGGACAATATCCTCATTCTGGGAACCAATCAGGTGACCCTATATTATGCTCCCTGAAGGCAAAGTGTGTACCTCCTTAGGTAATGAGACCAATACTGCACATAACTCTATAGGCGTGACTTCAGCCCTGCCCTTTAACGCTGCAATAAGACTTTTTTCTCAGATTAGATTAGGTTCCCTTCAGTGTGGAAACAGGCCCTTCGAGCCAACCACACCGACACTCTGAAGAGTAACCCACCCAGGCCCATTTCCCTCTGACTAATGCACCTAACACTATAGGCAATTTACCATGGCCAATTCACTTGATCTGCCCATCTTTGGACGTGGGAGGAAACTGAAGTACCCGGGGGAAATCCACGCAGACACAGGGAGAATGTACAACCTCCACACACACAGTCACCCAAGGCTGGAATTGAACCTGGGACCCTGGTGCTGTAAGGCAGCAGTGCTAACCACTGAGCCACCGTGCCACCCTTCTTTAATCTTACATTCCAGTATCTTTCTTACAAAAGCTAACATATCATCTGCCTTCCTGATCATTTGCTGATCCTGTATGTTAACTTTCTATGATTTATGTTCATGGCTATTCAGGTCTTTCTGAAAGAAAACGTTTCCTGGTCTCTCTCCATTCAAAATAAATACTTTATTTCATACTTCGTATTCTATTCTATCGGTCTGTTCTTACCTAGTCACCCAACCCACCAATATCTCTCCACTATGTTTTTACGTCACAATTCACTACTTCATCTTCCCAACTTAATGACAACAACGAACCTGGACATATCACATTCAATCTCTCATTGAAGACAGTGATATAGATTATAAATAGCTGAGGCCCAAGAACCAATCCTCGTGGTACCCTGCGAGCTTGCAGCCTGTCAACCCCAAAAATGTTCTATTTATCTGTTCTCGGTTTTCTTCACATGAACCAATCCTGAAACCATCCTAATATACTGACCTCAACCCACACCCTAATTTTGTCTACCTTGGAGTGCAGATTCATAGTTCCTTGAAAATAGAGTCAGGTAGACACAATCATGATGGGGGTGTTTGGTATGCTTTCCTTTATTGGTCAGTGCATTGAGTTCAGGAGTTGGGAGGTCACTTTGTGGCTGTACAGGGTATTGGTTGGGGACTTTTGGAATACTGAATACAATTCTGTTCCCCCCATTATAGGAGGATGTTGTGAAACTTGAAAGGGTTCAGAAAAGATTTACAAGGACGTTGCCAGGGTTGGAGGGTTTGAGCTATAGGGAGAGGCTGAATAGGCTGAGGATATTTTCCTTACAGCGTCGGACGCTGAGGGGTGAGGTTTATAAAATCATGAGGGGCATGGATAAGCGAAATAAACAAGGCATTTTTGCCCAGGGTGAAGAAGTCCAAATCTATAGGTCATAAGCTTAAGGTGAGAGGGGAAACATTTAAAGGTGATCTAAGGGACAACTTTTTCATGCAGAGGGTGGTGTGTGTATGGAATGAGCTGCCAAAGGAAGCGGTGGAGGCTGGTACCATTACAACATTTAAAAGGTATCTGGATGGGAATATGAATAGGAAGGGTTTAGAGGATTATGGACCAAATACAGGCAAATGGGACTAGATTAGTTTAGGATATCTGGTCAGCATGGACATGTTGGATGGAAGGGTTTGTTTCCGTGCTTTATATCTCTATGACTCGATAATCTTTTGAGTGACATATTTTCGAATATTTTTGGAAAATCCAAATAGTTCCCCATTATCCATGTGAGTAGCCACATGCTCAAAGCAATTTGTCAAGCACAATTTCCAGTTAATTAGCTCATTTTCACTCTGCTTAAACATTTTATGAATTTCTAAGTGCCCTGTCACAACTTTCTAATAAAGGATTATAGCATTTTATGTTAAACTGATGCTAGGCTAACTGCCCAATAGTTCACTTCTGACTTTCTTAAGTGGGAGGTTTAAGTTTCATGATTTCCAATCCTTTGGATATGTTCTTGAATCTAAGCAGTGTTGGAAAATCAAAACCAAAGCATCAACTATCTCTGCAGCTACCAATTTTAAAACCTCAAGATGTAGGTTGTCAGCTGCAAGGGGTTTGTCACCATTTAATCCCACCAGTTTCTCCTGTCCTATTTATGTTCTTCATTCCTGGTAGATATGGATGCTCTACACTGAAGAGACCAGATGCAGATTGGATCAGCACTTTGCAGAGCACTTCTGCTCAATCCACTCCTGGCTGTTCTCCATTTTAACTCTCCACCTTGCAACTGTGCTGACCTTTCTGTTCATGGTCTTATACAGTGTCCCAGTTAACAATGTAAGCATGAGGAAAAATACCTTACCTTTTGACTCAGCACTCTTCAGCTCAATTTTATAACAACTTTAGATCTTAACCTCTACCTCTTTTCATTGTGCATGTTTTTCTTCCTTTATATTTGCTGGACTGATCTTTGTCTAGTTTCTTTCTTTATACTTTCATGAGATATTTTCAGATAGGTTTTATGTAGTAATTATTGCTTCATTTGGAAACAGCCTTTGTTGCTTTAATATATATATATAAAACCACTTCTTTATGGCTGCTGCGTCATGAAATCTTGTAGTTTAATCAACCCTAACATCCAAACCATCACAGATCTTCTCTTTTGTTTTTCCTGCCTCCTCCTTTCTACAAGTTTAAAAGCAATGTAATGTTTATTTGTAATCTGTTTCTCTGACCGTAATGTTTATCCTTTTAACTATATCTTATTTCTAATTCATACTATGAATCACTGTAAGGTAATGCAGCTTTTTTTTCTCTCCTTTATTCCTCTTCTTGTATCTAAGACTTGTACCTAGGTACTCTGTACCCAAGATGGGACCATGAGAGGTGACATTGTAAACATTTCACAATACTACTGTACTTGATTACACGTGACAATAAAACCTAATTCAAGAATTCTAAGCAGCTCTGATATTAGTGAGTTTTGAGAAGATTTGTCGCTCAGGGTGAGGTTTTGGATGTAGGTTTGCTTGCTTAGCTGGAAGGTTCGCTTTCAGACGTTTCGTCACCATACCCGGTAACCATCTGCAGTGAGCCTCTGGATGAAACACTTGTGGTGTAGCCCACTTTCTATTTATGTGTTTGGGTTTCCTTGAGTTGGTGACATCATTTCCTATGGTAATGTCATTTCCTGTTCTTTTTCTCAGGGAGTGGTAAATGGGATCCAAATCAATGTGTTTGTTGATAGAATTCCGACTGGAATGCCATGCTTCTAGGAATTGTCATGACAGAGACAGGCGTGAGAATTCCTAGAAGCATGGCTTTCCAAACAGAACTCGATCAACAAACACATTGACGTGAATCCCATTTACCAGTCCCTGAGAAACAGGTCAGGAAGTGACATTACCAACCCAAGGAAACCCAAACACAGAAATAGAAAGTGGGCTATACCACCAGTGCTTCATCCAGAAGCTCACTGAAGATATTACCTAGTATGATGATGAAACGTCTAAAGACATACCTTCCAGCTCAGTGAGCAAACCTACATCCAAGCTCTGATATTTCTATTTCTATTTTTCAGTTCAGATGAAAAAAAATTATCAAACTGAAACTTCAAGTGTCTGTTCCTGGCCAGAGATATGGCATGACTTGCTAATATTTTACAGCCTTTTTGTTTTCTTATTTCAGATTTCCAGCATCTGCAGTGTTTCACAATTGAATCTGATTCATTATGCTTGAATACATATGTAGTTGCTTTTTATGCATTGTTTAACATGTACTGGGTCAGGTGCTTTCTCACTTGCGTGTTACCCATCACACAGCAATGCTGAGTTACGCATGCGTGGACTGTGAAAGCATGAAGCACACCTCCACTGTGAACACATAGGCACAGCAAGATAGTCAGAGCAAATGTGATTTAGTGGGATTTTTTTCTGTTTGATTATTTTGGTTATTTTGTGCAACAGTTAAAAGTACTTCATGTTACATTTAGAATGGAATAATTTTCAGACATTATTTTAGACCAGATTAGTTAATAAAGTATTTATAACACTTTTATTCCAGTGGGATATGAGCAATATGCGAGAAACAGATGGTGTGTAATTATGGTCCAATCTTTGACAGATTAGTTGTTTTAGTTTTGAGAGCTAAATTTTTCACAAACTGATACCAGCAGTAATGCGACAAAGCAAGAACCTGACAGTGCAGCAAGCATTACGTTGTGTCTGTGTAGCAAGGGAAAACCAATCCGAACTACTGTCATCCACCTCAGCTATAAGGTTTGAAACCAAGAACACAAGCATCTGGCCTGAATGTAAAACAATGTTGTTGGATGATTAAATTATTTTGAATTACAGTAGCTCTGAGCCAAAATAAAACCTGCATTTAAAATAGGTGTAGCCTGTCATCTAATTTTTAAAAACAATTTTGGCTACAAACCAGAATTTCTTGCCCAAAACCATACTTCGTTTCAAACTATATCAACTTTTTTTTTGGATGTAACATCTTGTTCCAGCATGTTTCAACCAAGAAAAATGCTAGGTTCCACAATCAGGGTCCTGATTGCCCCTTAAACTTTCTGGGTCTCCGGTCAATCCACTACTGTGTCCATACTTTAATTTCCTTGGTCAGTATTAAATATCATCTCATTCCTGTTAAATGAAGAGCAAAGATCATGCTGTGCAGAAAAGGAAAGTTCAGAAAAGCCGCATATTCTGCAAGAAATTAGAAATGTTCTCCCTGGATCCCAAGAGATGTGCAAAATAGGATTCTGAAAAGGTAGTTTCAATGATTCCTGCCAGAAAATGCATGAGTTTAGTACAAAAGGATCAGTCTCAGGTTTGAGGCACCCCTTTCCAACATTCACAGGGCTCACAAAGGCTCACATAATAAGAATACGGCTGCTTTTCTCTTCAAACATGAGGCAAAGTTTTATAACTTTAAAATAAATTAAGTTCCAGAATAAACATTCATCAATAGCTTTACAGTAATATCTATTAATAAGAAAACAAATTAGGTGGTGGTCAGTAGAACTTCAGAGCTAGCAGTACTGGTTTAAGCTGTGTGTATGTGGACATATTAAAAGTTATCATATTCAGAACTCTATTTAATTGTACAGCCCCTGCTGGAACAGTACAGTTTTCTTAAATTCATAATTCTTCTTCATTCGTGAGAGTTGATTTTCAGAATGTGCACAGCTAGTTCATTATATATCATTTAATCATTCATTTCCTGTCCCCAATGCAAAAAAAAAGTATCCTTTTAATAATTTAAGAGCAAATATCACACTTCAACTCAAGTGATGCTTAACTTTGTTTTTACATGAACATTTTCCGGACTTATTGTTCACATATACTTTAGAAGACAAAATATACAAACAAACTACTGCAGGCAATCTTTTATTAAGTATCAGTGACTTTAAATATGTGGTGCTATTTTCAAAGAGTTTACAAAAATGCACTAAGATATCTGAACTCAAGATAATGTTTCAAGCATTTTAAGTAGTGTCAGATAATTCCACAAAATTAGTAGAATTATAAAAAGTGCAAAGATTAAGGAACAAAATCAGAATTTGCTGGAAAAACTCAGCAGGTCCGGCAGAGAAAGCAGAGTGAATGTTTCGGATTCAATGATCCATCTTCAGACTGGGTTAATTTGTCAAAAATAAAGGAAAATTAAGAAGAAAATGAGAAAACAGCAGATATTTATTTTGTATATCTATTCTTAGAATCCCTACTATTTGGAAGCACGTCATTCGGACCATCATGACCACACCGACTCTCCGAAGAACATCCCACCCAGAACCACTCCCCTACCATATCCCCGTAACCCTGCATTTTCCATGGCTAACCCACCGAGCATACACATCTCAGGACACTATGGGGTCATTTAGCATGGCCAATACACCTAACTTGCACATCTTTGGACTGTGGGAGGAAACCGGAGCACCCGGAGGAGACCCACACAAACACAAGGAGAACGCACAAAATCCTCACAAACAGTTGCCCGAGGATGGAATCAAACATGGGTCCCTATGCTTGAGGCAGCAGTGCTAACCACTGAGCCACCGTGTAAAGTTGACACCAAAAGATATTAATTTAACACAGCGGTGTGCAGTTCAACCTCCAGACAACTATTGCCAACATACACAGAACATTCCGTTATTCTCTGCCAACTTCAAATATAGAAGTGTTGTGCACTGAACTGACAAGTTAATCTTCCAGTTGCTAATCCTTGGTCAGAAAAATGGCTTGATGAAGGATCTATACTTCAGACATTATGCTGGCTGTTCTCTCTACAGATGCAGATTGATTTACCAAAACATTTTCAGTTTTTAAGGAACACCGGTCATAGGAGAATGATTAGACCAGACATGTTTCAGAATTCCAGTGGCTGGAGTAGTTTCTTCCTTCATGGATTTTCAAGGTTTGTTACTTTCACTTTTAATCAGGGGCCTGCAACAATGCATAATGCATTATACACTTTGATTTTATTCAGAAAAAGAAAATCATCCTTAGAAGCATGAGAATTAAATTTGGGAATTGATAATAAACTTGTCAGAAATTCCAGTAAAAGGTGCAACAATTCACAATAGATGTACAATGTTAATAACATACAGAATGAAACAGTGAAAGCAGAATAAGACATAGCCTGATCTAATGGAAAGAGTCTGAACTCAGGATGTTAGCGTGTCTCTTTGTGTTTTGTCATCTAGTGGCAAGTTGCCAGTTTTCAGCATTACTTTTTCTCTGCATTTCCAGTCTGTTCTTGATTTCAACATCTTTTCATCCTTTCCCTTTTTCTACGTCTTCAATCATTTATCATCACTTTTTAGTTTTTAAACAGAACCTCACTGGATACACTTTAAATCTTACTTCTGGTGGACTCCCCATCTCATCCACCACCTGAGTTTTAATTTGTCCATTCTGTTAAATAGTTTGCTTCATTTTCCATTTCCAATTCTGACAAACATATTTACACTCAAAATGTTAAGCAATCTTTTCTCCTTATAAATGCTGACAAAGCTACACTTCATGCTTTCACCACTCTCAAACCAGTACCTCTGGGAGGTTAATGACTGGAGGAAAATAATAATGGTAAAGGTGCTTCAAGTAAGATTAGTTCATCAACTTCCCGACAACTGATGAGTAGTGACTTGGATAATTAATTTCAGCATATTTTAAGGCAGCTTTTGTTTGTACTTCTATCGTTATGAGCAAAAGATAAATCGGATTTACTCTACAAAATACAAGTCTTACCTTTCTAGTAAGGGGTACTTCAATAGGAACAGGAACGACCTCTGCCAACAGACAACCATAGAATGCAACCATAAAAGCAGCAGGATCATTGTTTGGAAAAACAAGTGCTACCTAAAGGATAACAATAAAGACATTTTCAAATATTATAAAATAAAAACTCCTACTGTTAAGAAAAGAGATGGATTAACAACCTAACCGAAATAATTTCAAATGTGCTTAAGCAAATGTGAACTGAGGAAGAGTAAAAATGTATTCATTTAAAAAGCAACTTACATGTGCCTGATGCTCCAAAACAATTCACAGCATAAACTAAATAATCATGAAGTATACCAGTGTTGTTATACCAGAAAGTGATTTTGTTTACAATACTGCTTGAGATAAATGTTGTTAAAACACCAGAGAACACCTATTCTTTGAACAGTGTCATGAGATTTTTAAAAAAACATTTTCATGGGATGTCAGAATGGCTGCCAATGCCAGCATTTGTTGTCTGTTCCTAAATGTCCTTAAGAAGATGTGGGAATCCACCCTTTTGAACCATGACAGTATATCTAATACAGTTTTATCCTGACCATCTAAATGAGCAGATAGAACCTCAGTTTAATGTCTCATCTCAAGATGTAGGAATCATGGCAAGATGAGCATTTCCCTAGCTGCCCTTGGGAAAGCAGCTCCTGAATCACTGCAGTCCAGTGGGGAAGGTTCTTTGATGGTGCTGAGAGTTGGGGGTGGCAATGTTTTGGACAGGACAAGTGAAAAAACAAAGATGCATACACAAGTTGAGATAATTTGCAACTGGAAGGGAACTTCAATGCAATGGTATAGTCAAGCTCTTGGTATTAAGCTGGAACTTATCTATTCCAGAGGTGCTGGTGAAGACAAACGGCTAAGTTGACTTGTGCATTCCATACAAAGCTCAGACCACAGCTACAATCTAACAGTAAGAGAGGGAATGGACTTTTAAAGTGATGGATTACTACTGATCGAGCAGACTACTTTGTTTTGATTAGTGCCAAGTTTTGTCAGTGTAGCAGCAGCTGCAGCCATCAAGGCAAAGGAATGTACTCCATCACATTCCTGAAAATGGACCTTCTCTGTACGATGTGTTTGATAAGGGTCAGGAGGTGAGCTAATCATCCCAGAACACCCAAACTCTGAACTGGTCTCATAAACATGATGCTTATGTTGGTGATCCAGTTGAGTTTCTAGCCAATGGCAACTCTTAGGACTTTATTGGTGAAGGATTCAAATGTCACAAGAATGTAATTGGATTCTCATATTGAAATGGTCATTACCTGGCATGTGCGCAGTGCCAAATATTACAAGCTGGTTATCGTCCCAAGCATGAATGTTATCCAGACCAAAATGCTTGCATATAATTCAATATCAATTGAATTTGGAATGGAATGGAATGCTGTGTAATTATCAACATCGTCTTTATGAAAATTCCATGATGCTACACACTGTCAAATGCAACTTTGATGTCAAGGGATGTCACTCTCATCTCACTTCTTGAATTCAAAGTGCTGCTTGACAGCAGTGTTGATGACACCTCCCATTACTTTTCTGATGATTGAGAATAGACTGAGGGAGAAATAATTGACAGGATTGTGTAAGTCCTTTTTTTGTGCATAGAACACACTTGGGCTAGTTTTCACATTCTTGGATAGATGCCAGTATTGAGGCTGTACTGGAAGAGTTTGGCCAGGAACATGGAAAGCTCTGGAACACAAATCTTTCAGCAAAAATGAGGACTGCAGATGCTGGAAACCCGAGTCTGGATTAGAGCGGTGCCGGAAAAGCACAGCAGGTCAGGCAGCATCCAAGGAGCAGGAAAATCGACGTTTCGGTCAAAAGCCCTTCATCAGGACGAGAGGCAGGGAGCCTGCAGGGTGGAGAGATAAATGAGAGGGGGTGGGGTTGGGGAGAAAATAGCACAGAGTACAATAGGTGAGTGGAGGTGGGGATGGAAGTGATAGATCAGAGAGGAGGGTGGAATGGATAGGTGGAAAGGAAGATTGGCAGGTAGGACAGGTCATGGGGATGGTGCTGAGCTGGAAGGTTGGAACTGGGGTGAGGTGGGGGAAGGGGAAATGAGGAAACTGAAGTCCACATTGATGCCCTGGGATTGAAGTGTTCCGAGGCGTTCTTCCTCCAGGCGTCGGGTGGTGAGGGAGCAGCGGTGGAGGCGGCCCAGGACCTGCATGTCCTCGGCAGAGTGAAAGGGGGAGTTGAAATGTTGGGCCACAGGACAATGTGGTTGATTGGTGCGGGTATCCCAGAGATGTTCCCTAAAGCGCTCTGCGAGGAGGCGTCCAGTCTCCCCAATGTAGAGGACACCACATTGGGAGCAACAGATACAATAAATGACATTGGCTGACATTTCCACCACCTCCAAATGGACCCCACCGCCAGAGATATATTTCCCTCCCCACCCCTTTCCGCTTTCTGCAAAGACCATTCCCTCCATGACCACCTGGTCGGGTCCACGCCCCCCAACAACCCACCCTCCCATCTTGGCACCTTCCCCTGCCACCGCAAGAATTGCAAAACCTGCGCCCACACCTCCCCCCTCACCTCCATCCAAGGCCCTAAAGGAGCCTTCCACATCCATCAAAGTTTTACCTGCACATCCATCAATATCATTTATTGTATCCGTTGCTCCTGATGCGGTCTCCTCTACATTGGGGAGACTGGACGCCTCCTAGCGCAGCGCTTTAGGGAACATTCCTGGGACACCCGCACCAATCAATCACACCGCCCTGTGGCCCAACATTTCAACTCCCCCTCCCACTCTGCCGAGGACATGCAGGTCCTGGGCCTCCTTTACCGCCGCTCTCTCACCACCCGACGGCTGGAGGAAGAATGCCTCATCTTCTGCCTCAGAACACTTCAACCCCAGAGCATCAATGTGGACTTCAGTTTCCTCATTTCCCCTTCCCGCACCTTACCCCAGTTCCAACCTTCAGCTCAGCACCGTCCTCATGACTTGTCCTACCTGTCTATCTTCCTTTCCACCTATCCACTCACCCTCCTCTCTGACCTATCACCTTCATCCCCCCCCACCATTCACCCATTGTACTCTTTGCTACCTTCCCCCACCCTCCTCCCTGACCTATCACCTCCATCCCCACCCCCATTCACCTATTGTACTCTATGATACTTTCTTCCCACCCCCACCCCCTCTCATTTCTCTCTCCAATCTGCAGGCTCCCTGCCTCTATTCCTGATGAAGGGCTTTTGCCCGAAATGTCGATTTTCCTGCTCCTTGGATGCTCCTGACCTGCTGTGCTTTTCTAGCACCACTCTAATCCAAACACAAATCTTTAGTACTATTGCTGGAATACTGTAACCTTTGTAGCATTCAGTATCTCCAGCCATTTTGTGACGTGACGTGAAATGATTCAAATTGGCTGAAGACTGGTAGCTGAGGTGGATCATCTACTTAACACTTCTGGCTGAAGTTTGTTGTGACTGCTTCAGCCTTATCTTTTGCACTGATGTGCTGGGCTCTTCCATCATCAGGGATGGGGATATTTGCGGAGCCTCCTCCTCCAGTGAGTTGTTTAGTTGCCCACCACCATTTGTGACTGGATGTAGTAGAACTACTATTCTTAGATCTGATCCATTGGTTGTGAGATCACTTAGTTCTGTTTATTAATTGATGTTTATACTGTTTGGTATGCAAGTAGTCATGTTTTGTAGCTGCATCAGGTTGACACCTCATTTTCAAGTATGCCTGATGCTGCGCTTGGCATGCCCTCTTACACGATTCATTTTCACAAAGGTTAATCCCTTGGCTTGATGGTAATGGGAGAGTTGGGGACATGATAGGCCATGAGGATGCAGATTGTATTGCAATACAATTCTGCTGCTGATTATGGCCCAAAGTGCTTTGTGGATGCCTGGTCTTGAGTTACAAAACCTGTTTGAAAACTATCCATTTGGCACAGTGATAGCACAACACAACAATAAGATGAGAGACATTGTCTCTACAAGGAGTGTGCATTATTTTACTGATTCTGTCATGGTCAGATACATCTTCAGCCAGCAGATTGGTGAAGTTGAGGTCAAGCGTATTTTTCCCTTTGTGGGTTTCCTCACCACTTGGTGCAGACCCAGTTGAGTAGCTATGTCCTTTAGAATTTCACCACTTCCGTCAGTAGTGGTGTTGTCAAGCCATTCTTGGTGATGGACATTAAAGTCCTACACCCAGAATACATTCTGTACTCTTGCCACCCCCAATGTACCTTCCATGTGTTGTTCAACAAGGAGGGATACTGATTGATCAGCCCAGAGGAGGCAGGGTTGTAGGTAACATGATAAACAGCAGGTGGCTTTCTTTTCCACATTTGATTTGAACCCATGAAACTTCATGGATTCTGGAGTCAATGCTGAGGACTCCCAGGACAACTCCCTCCTGACTGTACACCATTGTCTAGCCACCTCTTCAGGGTCCTATCCTGCCAGTGGGATGGGACATATCCAAGGATAGTGATGGTGATATCTGAGACATTGTTTGTGAGGTACCATCCATGAGTCTGACTGTGTCAGGCTGTTGTTTGCCTAGATTAGCAACGTCCCTAGTTGCCCTTGAAAAAGCAACTCCTGAGTCACTGCAGTCTAATGTGGAAGGTAGTTTTGATGGTGCTGTGAGGTGGGAGTCCCAAATTTGGTACTAGGCACCAGGTAATAGTACAGGGACATTTGTATGTGTGATACTGTTGTAGTTGGTTACAGATTATCCATTCAGTCTCATTCTTTTGTTTTGACTTGCAGTGGTTTGATACAACTGAATAGCTTACTAGGCCATTTGAGAGAGCAGTTCAATGTCAATCATATTGCTGTGGATTTGGAGTCACATGTAGTCAGACCAGGTGTGGGTTGAAGAATTCCTTCACATTAGTGAAGCAGACGAAAATCTAACAATTCATTAGATTTTTATCATTAGACTTTTAATTCCTAAGTTTTGAAAAAATTGCATTCTACCATCTGCCTTGGCAGGATTTGAACTAATCTCAATATTGTCAACTTCTCTCTTCTGAGTTTGAAGTTGTCAGCTCTTTAAAATCTTAAAATGCTGGCATTAAAACACACTTCAGGATTTTGGACATTTCCATAATTCATTTCACGGCTGGATTTGGAAAATAAAATTTATTTAATAATTGAGAGTTTGAAAAAGGCACCGGCAAGCAAGAAGTTGGTTTGAAGTGTGTCTACTTCAACGCCAGGAGCTTCCAGAATAAGGTGGGTGAACTTTGCAGCATGGGTTGGTACCCAGGATTTCGATGTTGTGGCCATTTCGGAGACATGGTAGAGCAGGGACAGGAATGGTTGTTGCAGGTTCCGGGATTTAGATGTTTCAGTAAGAACAATGAAGATGGTAAAAGAGGGGGAGGTGTGGCTTTGTTAATCAAGGACAGTATTACATTTGCAGAAAGGACATTTGAGGACTCATCCACTGAAGTAGTATGGGTTGAAGTTAGAAACAGGAAGGGAGAGGTCACCCTGTTGGGAGTTTTCTATAGGCCTCTGAATAGTTCCAGAGATGTAGAGGAAAGGAGAGCAAAGATGATTCTCGATAGGAGCGAGAATGACAGGGTAGTTGTTATGGAGGACTTTAAATTTTCAAATATTGACTGGGAATACTATAGTTCAAGTACTTGAGATGGGTCAGTTTTTGTCCAATGTATGCAGGAGGGTTTCCTGACACAGTATGTAGACAGGTCAACAAGGGACGAGGACACATAAGATTTGGTACTGGGTAATGAACCCGGCCAGGTGTTAGATTTGGAGGTCTGTGAGAACTTTGGTGATAGTGACTACAATTTGGTTATGTTTACTGTAGCGTTTGAAAAGGATAGGTATATACTGCAGGGCAAAAGTTATAGCTGTGGGAAAGGCAATTACGATGTGATTAGGCAAGAGTTAGGATGCTTAGGAGGGGAAGGAAACTGCAGGCGATGGGCACAATTGAAATGTGGAGTTTATTCAAGGAACAGCTACTGCATGCCCTTGATAAATATGTACCTGTCAGGCAGGGAGGAAGTTGTCATGCATGGGAGCTGTGGTTTACTAAGGAAGTTGAATCGCTCATCAAGAGAAAGAAGGAGGCATACGTTTGAATGAGATGTGAAGGCTCAGTTAAGGCAATTGAAAGTCACAGGTTAGCCAGGAAAGACCTAAATAAAGAGATAAGAAGAACCAAGAGGGGACATGAGAAGACGTTGGCGGTTGGATCAAGGAAAATCGAAGGCTTTCTGTAGGTATATTAGGAATAAAAAAATGACTAGGGTAAGATTAGGGCCAATCAAGGATAGTAGTGGGAAGTTGTGCGTGGAGTCAGAGGAAATTCGGGTGGCACGGCGGCTCAGTGGTTAGCACTGCTGCCTCACAGCGCCAGAGACCCAGGTTCAATTCCAGTTGTGGGTTACTCTGTGTGTGGAGTTTTCACATTCTCCCCTGGGTTTCCTTTGGGTGTTCTGGTTTCCTCCCACAGTTCAAATATGTGCAGGCCAGGTGAATTAGCCATGCTGAATTGCCCATAGTGTTGGATGCATTAGTCAGAGGGAAATGGGTCTGGATGGGTTACTCTTTGGAGGGTAGGTGTGAACTTGTTAGGCCAAATGGCCTGTTTCCATACTGCAGGGAATCTAATCTAATCTAAAACATAGGAGAAGCGCTAAATGAATACTTTTCGTCAGTATTCACACTAGAAAAAAAACAATGTTGTCGAGAAGAATACTGGAATACAGGCTATTAGACTAGATGGAATTGAGGTGTATAAGGAGGAGGTGTTAGCAATTCTGGAAAGTGTAAAAGTAGATAAGCCCCCTGAACCAGATGGGATTTATCCTAGGATTCTCTGGGAAGCCAGGGAGGAAATTGCCGAGCCTTTTGCTTTGATCTTTCTGTCATCAATGTGTACAGGAATAGTGCCAGAAGACTGGAGGATAGCAAATGTTGTCCCCTGTTTAAGAAGGGGAGTAGAGACAACCCTGGTAATTATAGAGCAGTAATCCTTACTCTGGTTGTGGGTTTAGTGTTGGAAAAGATTATAAGAGATAAGATTTATAATCATCTAGAAAGGAATAAGTTGATTAGGGATATTCAACATGGTTTTGTGAAGGGTAGGTCATGCCTCACAAACTTATTGATTTCTTTGAGAAGATGACCAAACAGGTGGATGAGGGTAAAGCGGTTGATGTGGTGCATATGGATTTCAGTAAGCCTTTTGATAAGGTTCCCTACGGTAGGCTATTGCACAACATACGGAGGCATGGGATGGAGGGTGATTTAGTGGTTTGGGTCAGAAATTGGCTAGTTGAAAGAAGACAGAGGGTGGTGGTTAATGGGAAATGTTCATCCTGAAGTTCAGTTACTAGTAGTGTACTGCAAGGATCTGTTTTCGGTACACTGCTGTTCGTTATTTTTATAAACGACCTGAATGAGAGAAGGATGGGTTAGTAAATTTGCAGATGACACTAAGGTCAGTAGAGTTGTGGATAGTGCTGAAGGATTTTGTAGGTTACACAGGGACATAGATAATTTGCAGAGCTGGGCTGAGAGATGGTAATAGAACATATAGAACATTACAGCACAGTATAGGCCCTTCGGCCCTCGATGTTGCGCCGACCTGTCATACCAATCTGAAGCCCATCTAACCTACACTATTCCATGTATGTCCATATGCTTGTCCAGTGACGACTTAAATGTACTTAAAGTAAATGGAGTTTCATGCAGACAAATATGAGGTGATTCATTTTGGAAGGAGCAACAGGAATAAAGAGTACTGGGCTAATGGTAAAATTCTTGGTGGTGTAAATGAGCAGAGGGATCTCTGTGTCTATGTATACAGATCCCTGAAAGTTGCCATCCAGATTGATAGGGCTGTTATGAAGGCATATGGTGTGTTAGCTTTTATTAGGAGAGGAATTGAGTTTTGGAACCATGAGGTCATGTTGCAGCTGTACAAAACTCTGGTGCAGCCGCATTTGGAGTATTGCGTATAGTTCTGGTCACTGCATTATAGGAAGGATGTGGAAGCTTTGGAAAGGGTTCAGAGGAGATTTACTAGGATGTTGCCTGGTATGGAGGGAAGGTCTTATGAGGAAAGGCTGAGGGACCTGAGGCTGTTTTCGTTGGAGAGAAGAGGGTGGAGAGGTAACTTAATTGAGACATATATGATCATCAGAGGGTTAGATAGGGTGGACAGTGAGAACATTTTTCCTCGGATGGCAATGGCTAGCATGAGGGGACATGGCTTTAAATTGACGGGTGATAGATATAGGACAGATGTCAGAGTTAGTTTCTTTACTCAGACATTAGTAGGGGCATGGAAAGCACTGCCTGCAGCAGTAGTAGACTCACTGACTTTAAGGGTATTTAAATTGTCATTGGATAGATATATGGACAAAAATGGAGTAGTGTAGTTTAGATGGGCTTCAGATTGGTTTCACAGATCAGCGCAATATCAAACGCTGAAGGGCCAGTACTGTGTTGCAATGTTCTATGTTCTAAAAGTGATTCATTCAATCCAGGAAGAGCATTTTCAGTTCTCAAGCGCTCTAAAACAGTGTGTGCTCCATGCTCACCCTGTCTCCAGGCCTGACCATTGGCTCTTGCTTGGTGCCTAGTTTATGTAGGATGTTGTAAGCCACTTTCATACTTCTTGTCCACAGCTTCCCTGTTGGTTAAAAAAAAATGCCAATAACTGTGATTATTCAAAGGGGAAAGAAACCCAAAAATAAACCTGTGCTGGTGCCTCTTTAGCTAATTTAAAATCAATTGCCAAAAGTTTTTGCTCTACAGAAAACTGGAATATAAACTTGCAATCCACATCAAAAACTCAAAGCATTAAACCCACACATGAACACCGGCAGACCATGCAATAGCATTACAGAAAAGGAAAAGGAAAAGGACTTTGCATTCTTCCTTTTCAAAGCTACATACATGAAATAGCAGATTTTCCACCTACAAGAAGAAAATACCTTGTCCTTTGAAAACATATGCATTGCTTTAAATTGACACAGACTAGTTATTTAATTACCGGCTTTATCAGCCAAATATAAAAAAACAGAAGACCACTTGGTTCATTATCTAGGAGCAAACTCCTCAACAAGAACTAAAAAAGCCTGAACATTTTTCTGTATATCCTTTTATGGCATAAACATTTTCAAATACTTATCCAATTGCACTTAAAATAGAATGAAAGGGAAGAAATCAAAATGAGGCCCTACACGCAGAGCTGATCCAGCAGTGTCTGACAATGTAACTGCTGACGCATTCATTAACCATGCAATCTCCTAGGAGGCAGAAATAAGGGCAAAACCAATCTTGTTAGAAATCCTCTGTAACTCTTCAAAATAATCAAGTAAAGCTGCAAAAGAACACATAGCTGATTACATATCATGTACCTAACAAATTACACTCTCGAACTGAAAGTATCCTCTTCACTCAGGGGCTAGACAAGGTCCTTTCAAAAAGCTTTCAGAAATGCATGTTTTATGTTCCAAAAGGTCAGACTCTCCATTAAACGTAACGCTTCCTGACATGTCACGTCATATCATGAACTTTTAGCCAATACTTCTAAAAACTGGACACACAGAAACGGTTAAGATAGCTGCTGCATAACATGTGACTCATGGCATTTGGTTTACAGCCTACATTAAGTCTCTGATGAATACCTATTAAACGTGGACATAGGTCAGGACACCTCAATGCCATCTGTGGATTTCACACATCTCATTGTTTAGGGATGGCCAAAAAATCTATGGAGTTGCAGACTGCCTGTCTCCATGGTTCATACCAGACAAAAGGAAAGATTGAAACACAATGGCCGCTTTCAACTTCTCATTGTATGAAAATGGCATTCCAAACAAGTCAAGATGGGTCTCAGTAGTGTTAATGCAATGGTCACATGATTGATGCTGGGTTCAGGGAAGTGCACACTTATTAACCCAGAATCAAACAGACCCATCAGGATCCTCACTCATCAGCCAATCTGAGATCCAAATCTGAACGATTCATATCACTCTTATTTTCAGTTGAACAGTTTCCTTTATTTACTCTGTCAAAACAATTTATATGTTAAACAATTTTGTCAAATTTCTTCATGGTTTTCTCTTCTCTAAGGAAAGCAGCACTCGTTCTTTCATTCTATTGAGCAAACTGTTTTCTCTTATCCCAGCAACCATTCTAACAAATCACTTTGTATCCTCTTGAATGCCTTGACATTTTACGAAAGTGTGGTGTTCATAAATAGCCACAATCGTCTTGTTGGGGCCTAACTAATTAATAGTAACAAGAGTTGAATAGATACTGTAAGTATGTTCCACCTTTCCTGATCAGAGAAATTACAGCGTGTCCACTCCATAACTAAACTGTTAATGACAATATAAGGGCTTATCAATAGTCTCACTCTGAAGAACTTGAAACTTGTGTGCTCCAAATGAATTTCCAGAGACATTGAAAAGTCCTTTTAACATCCTGAAGTGAGCGGTTGGGAAGACCTTCCACTTACAAAAACAGCAATGAGTGGGTCAATGAAGCAGCCCCGGAGAACAAGCAATTCAGCATTTTCTCTTAGAATGCTGTGAAGCTAAAACTCTGAAGTCAGTCATCAGTTCTCCACTTGCAAACCAAGTTCGAGGGGCTGAGCTTCCAGTCAGGTAGGGGAGCCAGAAGCAACTAAGTCAGAAACAGGGAATGGAGGAGGTTGAATGGCAGGCTGCTGAACCTTGGGGAGAAGTGTAGACATAGGAGGTTTTAGTAGTTGGGAGATTTGGAGCACTGGGAGAGAAGCATGTGGAGGAAACAGCAGCCAGCTGGAAAGGTTGGAGGCCTCAAGAGGGGAAGGTTGGGAGGAGGGGGGCTGATTTAAAAAAAAAATTGTTCATGGCATGTGGACTTCTGTGGCTGAGTCAGTATTTTTTGCCTATCCCTAACTGCCCTTGAACTGAATGGTTTGATAGGCTATTTCAGACGGCAGTTCAAAGGTACGTTGTCAGGATCTGGAGTCTGATGTAGACCAGACAAGGTAAGGATGGCCAATTTCCTTCCATAATGCTCCTAAGTGAACCTGATGGGCTACGTGTGACAATCTGCAATGGTCACATGGTTCTCATACGACCAACTTTTCATTTCAGACTTTTATTGAATGCTAGTTTCACCATTTGCCATGGCTGCATTCAACTTGTGCTCCCAGAACATTAGTCTGGCTCTCTGGATCATTGGTTCAATGACAATACCAGTACATCACCACATCACCACATCCCCACTAATTATGGTAGCTGCAAAGGTTGGCACCTGCATCCAGGAAGGTGGTATAAAGGCACTTACCCCCCACAGTCCTCTCTTTGGTGAAATCGCTGGATTTCCTTATGCTCAGGAAAGTAGGCCAATGGCAGATAAAAAGGAAGATTGGCAGCAGGTCAGTGAGGCTTATAGCTGGTAATTATATTTAAAGTTCTCACCAATCTCTCTACAGAGAGTAATCACCTCTACCTTCTGGCTTCAGAGCTTTGGAAATGTGCAGTTTCAGGGTAGGGGGCAGTGTCTCAGTCAGGAAATAGATTTTTATGACACCCAACCGAGACCAACCACTATTTTTAATTTAAAATTCAGTTTATGTTGGATGATGCCTTTCTTCAATGAGAAAGATTAATACAATGACTACAAGAATTCTGGACAGTTCTTCGCATAAGACCTTTCCTTTGCAGTTCTGTCACTGAAGTTAGTGCAATATTTGCTAAGTTAGATTTGTAAAGGAGAGTGCATTGAATCACTTTTGTACGTAATACATCACATTAGATTCTCAAAATGGAAGTCAATTACTGTGTCACTTCATGACATTAACAAACTAATGTCATACAATTAGCTCCATGTGCTTATTCATGAAAAAAAATCATTTATGAGCATTATTCTCTAACATCTAAACCGTATTCCGGTTTTATTGAAGGAGTTTAAATAAATTGTAGAAAGTGCTGGAATTTCCAGAAAGAGGGACTAAGAGATACCTATAAATATAGTATATGCACATACACAAACATATACAATTTAAGTTATATTACCAAATGTTGCGTGGCTGCAAAATTGCCAATGAAATAATTTGTATTTTCTAACTCAGTAAGATCAGTAATCTGTTAACAGATTTTAATAAAACCATTAATACATTTTTAAATTGCACACATTACCCATAGAAAACCTTCCATTATTCAATATCTTCATCATAATTGTTATTGAATAACTCCTGGAGTAATAACCTTTAGATAGATTTCTCTTACAAAATATACAACACATTCTTGAAGAAGAGTCAGAAAGAAGATAGATCACTCAGGAAATCAATGTCACAAAAACATGGCCAGGACTAATTTAAATCTGGCAACCTCAAATCAGCTCTGCACACTCCTGTTGTTATTCCCTTACCATGACATAGTGATTACTTCATCCGCAAGGAAGTCTAGAAATAGCTGCAAACAATTGGATGTTAATTGTACATTGAAAATGTCATAATTACCCATATTCTACGTAGAACAAACCTCATCTTCACAACTTGAGTCCAAATAGAGCTAGCAGTTCCATGAGCTAAACAAATGTTAAACTTCCATGATAAAATATCTTCTTACCATTATCTACATAACCTCACCTTTAAATACCAGCCTCAACTTATACAAATGATGCTGAAGTTAATAACCTTATGTGCAAGTAACTATTAATTACAATGTCATGAGGGGGCTAAGGTGTCAGCAGTCCTACTCGGGCATTACACAATCAAATTCTTTTGTATCGTATTAAAGACACCAGAATTAATTAAACCAGCAATGAACTTTATAATCAATGACATTCAAGGACACGGATAAGTGTGTGGTGTAAGTGTACCAGGTAGATCATGAAAGGAAAAGACTAGATTCAGATCCTAACTTTTTATTTATTTTATCAAATGTTCAACATCACTGTTATCATAACTAGCTTTCCACTAATTCAGTAATGCTCTTTCTCTTCCCCTTCTCCTGCCATCAGAGTTCTGTACTTCCATACAAAGCTTCCAAATTGCTGAGTAATAGCTAGTGGGGGTTTTGACAAAGTATTGTATCAGGTTTGCTGCTTTCTCAGCACAAGGTAGGCAGGCGCGCTGTGGGGAAAAATTAAGTTAACTGATTATTTTTCTCTCTTTCTCTGCCCACTCAAGATATATTGCTTTAACCATCTTTCTTCTCCCATCTCACATTCTCACCACCAGCCCAAAGCAAACTATATCACATGTAGCTCACTGATAGGTGAACGACAAGTCTGTACTAGGAGAATCTCTGACCACACCACAGATAGAGGAGCTCAATGCCACAGTCTGACAGAAGCAAGTGGAATTGCAAGGAACTCCACTGGACAATCTTTAGCCTTGCCTCTGCTTTAAGTAAACAGGTTTGTGATGTGTAGGTATGCTAGCTCTCTAGACTATTTGACTTTTGGTGATGATGGTCAAATCCTATGGACTTGTGGACAGAACAACTCAGCACCTTGAAGGATAGAGACAAAATAACTGGCCCTCCAAAAGAATCCTTTATGTTTTAATCAAGTCATTCCTTACTGTCAAACTCCAGGAGAAAAAATCTTAGCATGTCCAACCCTTTCTCATTAGTTAACCAACTCTCTGAATTTCTTCCAACACATTGACATCAAATTGATTTCACAGGTCAGCGCAACATTGAGGACCGAAGGGCCTGCACTACGCTGAAATGTTCTGTGTTCCTTCCATAAAGCGAACAGTACTGTACACATCACGCCAAAGCGGGTTGCACCAGTGCCGTATATAACTGAAACATAACCTTCTTACATTTGTATTCAATTGCCCTGACAATAAACAAAAACATTCTATTGGTTTTCCTAATTACATGCTTAACCTCTGAATTAACATTTTGCGATCAATGCACTTGGAGACTCAGATCCCTCTGCAGCTCAGAGCTTTGCACTCACTTGCCTTTTTAATCTGCTTCTTGAGCAGGGCACAAAGATTCGAAACCTCCCTGGGAACTGAGTATGTTTTTTTTAAAAAAACTAATACTTGAAACATCATGTGGGATAAATACAGACTGGGAAATGCTATTAAAATCTGCATTGAGCCCCTGGACAGAACATATGGAACAACCTAGTTCAACTCAAATTTTGTCAACTTAGTGCATGCAGCTGGAGAAGACGCACAAAACTGATATAAATGTAAAAAAAAAATCAGTTTAAAATAAATAGCACATGCTTTGAAAAAGTTTAAATTTCAAAAGTGATCAATATTTTGTGGAATTCTGAGCACATAGCTCAAAAGGAGCCCAAATCTGTGAATTTTAAAATTTAACTCAACTACATACAAAATCTGGTGCAACCTCTGCTTCATTAAATGAAACATTGTGTGGTTTGTATTAAGGCCTATTTTGCTGCCAATATTTCATCAGATTCATCGTCCTCACCACAGGTATAAATTAATCTCAGTGTATAATGTCACAGCTTCGGAAAAACAGTGAACACTTTCACTTCGAATAGAGTAACAGTCACTTTGCATAACTACAGAAATTTTTCGATTTTATAGGAACTTAATGTCACAGCCATGTAGCTGGCAAAAAACGATGACTCGCATCTTTGGTGAAAATTGCAGACTTCAAGAAAATCTGATTTTTCAGCCTTTCTTTTTAATATGTTCACGGGATGTGGATATCACTGGTTAGGCCAGTATTGTTGTCCATTTCTAATGGCCCAGAGGGTAGTTAAGAGTCAACTATGTTACTATGGGTCTGGAATCACATGTAGGCCAGACCAGGTAAGGACATCAGTGAACCAGATGGATGTTTACAATAGTTGACAGTCTTTCCAAGGCTGCCATCATGTTTTATAGTCCAGATTTCTATTGAATTCAAATGTCACCATCTGCTGTGGTGGGATTTGAACCCACTTCTCCAGAATGTTAGCCTAGGGTTCTGACTTACCAGAACACTATTCCACCACGTCCCTTATTACTTTCCTTGTTACTCCAGGTAATGAGATACTCAACAAAATGATCTGGACTAAAAAAAGGGGTAGACATACCGTATGTAAGGATGTAAAGTGGTTTTCCATTTGTATCCATGGTGGTCAAACAAGGTGCCTTTGGAGAAATGGTACCCCAGCGCTGAAGAGCTGCCTCCAGGGATGGCGGCCAGTTCGTTACTACTCCCAGCTGCTCTCCCCTGATGGCAAGCATTTGTGCTCCCTCTGGTCTTGGCTGGTTAGGGTCTGGCTGTTGAACTGCAATAGAATTGAGAGTGTCAATATTTCTGCTGAAGGAGTTTTAAAAGCCATTTGTATGTTTTCAAAACACAGTTTGTTTTGACTTCAAAACATTACCATCAGTAAATTATGTATTATCTATGGCCAATCCTGATGGTTAGATGATAAACCATCCTCCCCATTAGGAAATCAAGGAACATTACGTGCGAGATTTCAGGTTTAGTCAGTGTGACATACTCAGGTAGAGTCAGCCATGGTCAATTCTTGCTTTATAGGTGGGTTGTGTGCAGGGATGTGCGCAGATGCAGGGAAGATAGCTAAAGTTATTTGTAGTATGTCCCTTCCGTCACTTTTTCCATGCTCTATACTTCTATGACTCTATGACTTTGGCTGACATAACTCAGAAGCATAAAAATATGAGTGTCATTCTTGACGTTCTTCCACCATTCAATCAGATTATGGCTTAGCTATACCTCAATATTTACTAGTATTTGCTCCACATCCCTCTATATCTTTGTTCTACAAAAATCAGTGATTCCAATCTTAAGATTCCAATGGCCTTTCTGTTGAAGTAGTTTCAAAGACGGACACTGTACTTCGTGGGGTTGGTTTTAAGAGGCACCTCAGTCCACACTCCACTCAACTCTCACATCAGCTAAAATGTCAATGCGGATTCCACCCAATCCTGATCACTCAGAACAGTGATGGCTGATTGAAAATGGGTATTCTACGTCTTTCACAGGATTAAGTTTACACCTTAGAGAGCTATTGACCATTGGATCATGGCTGGGATTACTGGGCCAAGGTGCCGAGATACATCTGAGTTTTAAGGTCTTAGCAAAGGGGGTGAGCAATGTGGGCAGCCATCTTCACAAGGCCAAGGGAAGGCTCATGGAGGTGAGGGATACCTCTGGTGAGCCAAGGGGCTAAAATACCAATGCTGGTGGGATAAGACCCTTAAATAGCTATTAATTAGCCTGTTATTGGGTCTCTACAGGCCTGTACACCCCATGTAAAATTCCACACAGGTTGGAGTAACTAGTCAGGTTGGCACTGGGAATTGACATTGGATTTTATATATCTACCATCTCCAGGTATAAAAATGCATCCTGATTTGATTCAAATGGCATAGCTCCAAGTCTGAAATTTTAACTCCTTGATCTAGATTTTGGCTAATAGGGACAATAGTTCTCTCTATCAACACCACCAAAACACCATATCAGGTTGACACCTAAAGTAGATCATCCCATAATATTCTAAACTCAGGGGAATGCAAACCATGTTAATGCAGCCTGATTTCACAATTTAATTCTTTTAACACTGGTATTTTTGCATTGAATGTGTTTTGTGCGCACTCTGAAGTTAATATACCTTTCCTGAAGGTCAGTTCTCAAAACTTAATGTGGTACATAATCCAAAAGAGCCATACCACAAGTGCAATTCAAAGTCCCACTTGGTGGTGCATTCACCTACTGAGCATAATCAGCATAAATGAACAATGGACCAAGGGAGGCGATGGTAAGGCAGGTCACTCAAAGGTTAGTGAATGGTGTAGGTCTAAAGGAGAGCTGTTAACATTTCACGGAAGCTGATGAGTTGAAATGAATTCCAGAGCTGGGCTCTAGATGATTTCAGCTAGGCAGAAGTGGGGTACTACAGATGCTACCCCAGTTCCAACCTTCCAGCTCAGCACCGTCCTCATGACCTGTCCTATCTGTCTATCTTCATTCCCAACTATCCGCTCCACCCTCCTCTCCGACCTATCACCTTCACCCCCATCCCCACCCCCTCCCATTTATCTCTCCACCCCTGAGGCTCCCAGCCTCATTCCTGATAAAGGGTTTTTGCCCGAACTGTCAATTTTTCTGCTCCTCGGATGCTGCCTGATCTGCTGTGCTTTTCCAGCACCACTCTAATCTAGATGATTTCAGGTCAAGTTGTCAATGGTGGTGAAGAGAGAGAGGTGATACAACAGCTCTGGTCAATGAAAGAGAGTGTTGTGGGAGGCCAGGAGTATCAGTGGGCCTAATGAAGGTAGAGAGATAAGGAGGAGTGAAGTGCTGAAAGGATCGATAAATGAGGATAGGAATGTGTGGATTTGAGAACCATCTGCCAATGTAAGTCCACAAGGACAGGATGATAGATGAAGGCAAGGGGATGGTATTGTAAATGTTTGGATAGCGCTGTTTCCAACATATGCAAATTCTAATGTGAATTTTATTATGCTTTATGCACATTTATATATTTAACAAATTCAGTTTGGAATAAAACCCCAATACTCAAAGTTTACCTTCCAGTAATTCTTCAAAATCATCAACAAAGAATTCTCGTAATGGAGGGCGTTTTGGCCGCTTAAGGGTGTTTACAAGCTGCTGGATCTTTGCAGAGACTCGGCTGCTTACTGGTACTCCTACACAAATGAGATCGATAAATAAATTGGATTACTAATGTACACAGTGTCCTGCTGTCAGAAAATGGGTAGAGTTGCAGAGCTGGTAGTGAGAGCCCTCATTACTTAGCTGGTCTTAATGGTTCTAAGCAAAATCAAAAATAAAGATATTGTCAATCGAACAATGTCCCCACACTGGAACACAACATTTTTTTCTTCAGTGATTCGACTGAACAATTTGAAATATTGAAACAGTGTGGTTCACACCTAAAGCAGCTGGTACCAAGAAAGCTGATTTTACTGACCCAAAACTATTATTTCTACCAAAATCATGGTCACTCACATCAAAGTCAGCAACTTTGGATAAACAGGAGCTTCTCAATAAAATATTAACATTCAACTTCAGGACAGGCTGCATGCTAGCCTTTATCATCAGTAAACTGTATCTTGCAATGCATGCTAAACTTGGAAGAAGGTTTAGTTCGGAAAGATGGATCAACTCACAGTGGCATCCTTTAAATGCAGTGCGAACAATGCATTGCATAAACTAAATGAAAAAAAGATCTAAGCCTTACAATTCATTATAACTGGCAGCACACTTTCACCTTTAATCTTTATCATGAAAGTGCAGGAGCAAAGATCGGGTTTGTTATACTGCACAACGGAAACAATCAGCCCAGGTTGCCCAATGACATCCTGAAGCAATATGATTAAGACTTGAATTGTGGGCATGAAGGCAATTGGAAATACTGCGTGAGCATTCTTGTCACTTTCATACCATTACTTCATCTTCTGGAGACACTTATCCAGACTAAGGCACAGTTGAAAAATGCCCTATTGGTTCCCCTCAAATAAGCTTTCTCGGTGCATAATAACGGATATTCAACTGCAAGTGTCGAGCTGAATATTTACAACAATAACGGAGGTAAACATCACCACCAGTCTGGGGAATATGCCTGAAATATTTTTGTTCTTTATAACTATTCACTATACACAATTTTTGAGCTACCAGAGGAGACACAAATCCCTCTTTATATCAAATCAAATAGCCAGAAGAGGATCAATTGTGGTTCGCATTATACGTCCCCTCTCCATATGAAAACTAGCTCTGATCAGTGACAGGCCAACAGGGATTGTTGATAATGTATAGAGAATAGTATGCATGAACCAGAGAACATCTGATTAATATGGCTAAATAGTTGCAATTCCCCATGCGATGTATGATTTATCTAAGTTATAATATTATTTCTTTGAGTTGGATGTAAGCTATTGGCTAGTTGATTTTGGTCTGTCTCTCTGAAGGGGTTTAATGACTAACTTGTAGGTATTTTAGTAGCCATAAAACAGTGAGAGAGTGAAGGTGTTTCTGGAGAGTAACGTGGTTTTTTTTGTCTTCACTGAATGAATTTGATAAGAGACAAAGTACATTGTGTGCTTTAGGCTTATAGATTAAAAGGTCAGATATTGCATTTTTGTTTCCCTTTTGATTAGCGGAAACACCAATACCTAGAAGAAAGCCTTCTTAGCTTGTTTTTGCAAAGCCTTGATTATATAGAGTCATAGAGATGTAATGCATGGAAACAGACCCTTCGGTCCAACCCGTCCATGTCAATTAGATATCCCAACCCAATCTAGTACCACCTGCCAGCACCCGGCCCATATATGTCCAAAACCTTCCTATTCATATACTCATCCAAATGCCTCTTAAATGTTGCAATTGTACCAGCCTCCACCACTTCCTCTGGCAGCTCAATCCATACACGTACCACCCTCTGTGAAAAAGTTGCCCCTGAGGTCCTTTTATATCTTTCTCTCTCACCCTAAACCTATGCCCTCTAGTTCTGGACTCCTCCACCCCAAGAAAAGACTTTGCCTATTTATCCTATCTAAGCCCCTCATAATTTTGTAAACCTCTATAATGTCACCCCTCAGCCTCTGACGCTCCAGGGAAAACAGTCCCACCCTGTTAAGCCTCTCCCTATAGCTCAAATCCTCCAACCCTGGCAACACCCTTGTAAATCTTTTCTAAACCTTTTCAAGTTTCACAATATCTTTCCGATAGGAAGGAGACCAGAACTGCACGCAATATTCCAACAGTGGCCTAACCTGTACAGCCACAACATGACCTCCCACCTCCTGTACTCAATACTCTGGCCAATAAAAGAAAGCATACCAAATGCCGCCTTCACTATCCTATCTACCTGCAACTCCACTTTCAAGGAGCTATGAACCTGCACTCCAAGGTCTCTTTGTTCAGCAACACTCCCTAGGACTTTACCATTAAGTGCATAAGTCCTGCTAAGATTTGCTTTCCCAAAATGCAGCACCTCGCATTTCTCTGAAATAAACTCCATCTGCCACTTCTCGGCCCATTGGCCCATCTGGTCCAGATCCTGTTGTAACCTGAGGTAACCTTCTTTGTTGCCCACTACACCTCCAATTTTGTTGTCATCTGCAAACTTACTAACTGTATCTCTTATACTCGCATCCAAATCATTTATGTAAATGACAAAAAGTAGAGGACCCAGCACCGATCCTTGTGGCACTCCACTGGTCACAGGCCTCCAGTCTGAAAAACAACCCTCCACCACCACTCTGTCTTCTACCTTTGAGCCAGTTCTGTATCCAAATGGCTAGTTCTCCCTTTATTGGAACAACAGAAACTTCTTCCAAAACACAGGTCACTTTTCTACTCTAGAAGAAAACAGATGAACTGTTCATTCACTTCAGTGCACTTTCTGGAGTCTTGCCATGCACAAAATTGGCACCTCGTTTGCTTGTAAAAAAAAAAGGGACTATATTTCTAAGTGTGTCACTGCACATGAAGTGTTTCAAAATGCTTGGCTTTGTATCCTAGAACCATGGAAGATTAAAATACAAAAAGTCCATTACTTTATGATGACATTTTGCTGAAGCAGCTCAAAGTCAACACCATGTTGCCCTCTTGCCCCATTGCCCAGTCTTCATTTGTTTCAAATATTTATTTACATTGCTTCTAACTATGTAACAATTTCTTCCATAACTGCTCTGGTACAATATTCCATACTCCAACAACTCTGTATGAAGAGATTTCTCCAACTCTCTGCTTATCTTCTTTAAACTGATGTTCACTGACTTCCCAACCAAAGCCAATCATGTTTCACTACTTACCAATGACTGGCACTTACGTATCAAAGTATCCTAAGGTCCTTTCACATCATGTCAGCACAAAGCAGAATTTTAAACTCAAACAAATATTTCCCTGGTCTTTTCTGTTCTAATAGAAATAGGTTCAAGTTGGCTTCATTACTATGCATTCTTCTGCTTACTCTAAGCATAGTGAATCAAATACCTTCTCATTACGGAACACCCAAAAATCCACAGATTCATATGTTCACCTTTGTTCTTGCTCATTGTGATAATTTTATGTTAGACTCATGATATTTTAGTTCTACCTCAGGCCAACAATATTCATACATTAGGAAGGACATGAGGGTTTTTGATAGGATGACAAAAAGTTACTGGAATGGTTTCAGGGATGAGGGGTGTCAATTATATGTGAATAGACTGGAGTAGGCATGAGGAAATTTGGCAGAAGTCATTAAAATCATGAAAAGTTTTAATACAGCAAATAAAAAAAAGTCCCAAAACGCTGAAAGCTTGATAAACAGAGAGCCCAGGTTTTTGAGAATGGCCAGAAAAACATAGATGACATGACGAAAAGCTTTTTATGTAATGAGTGGTTAGGACTTGGAATATGCTCCTTGATGGGGTTGTAAGATACAGATTCAGTAATATGGAAATTGGGTAAATAATTGAAGGATAAAACATTGTGGAGCACAGAAAGGAAACTAACAGGATTGCTCTTCGAAAGACTTGGCACAGGCTCAACGGATTCAGTGGTCCCCTCATAATTCTATGAAACATGCTAGTAAATGTAAGCAGCTGAATGCAGGAAAGCAATGGTGGTCGATACTGGTCCAATTTGCTCTATTGGGCACTGTTGTAATGTTCAGAGGCTAAACTGCAGTACAAAGTGGAACGGAATACTGGCATCACTTGTTTAGTTCTCCCGAACAAAAGGGGCTAATCCTCAGATTTGTAAGACCTTATACTTCCCAGTTTGTCTGGCCATGTATACTTCGGAATGGTTACTGAATTGGACTTGGCCTCCACCTCAATGAAATCACACAGACTAATTGTGCTTATTAATGTTGGTATATCGACATTGAGCAACAACAAAATCTACAATTCCCACATGCCGTGTTTCCAATTTGAGCCAAGTTGCTGTGGGATGTCAGCTGCTTTTCTACAATAATCAAGTAAGAGACCTTTTGTGCCGTTGTTGATAATCTCTGATACATGAATAATTAACACGTGCATTTTGTTTAAAAAAAAAACTGTGTCTGGACAGGAGCAGCTCCGAACAGCAGAAATATAAAAAACTAAGCTCTTCTTTAGTAGAAAGAAGTAAATCCTGAAGTTATTAATTAGCACTAATACTTTTGTTTAAATGTTTTCATTGCTCACACTAAGATCTGCTGGATGCTGAACAACAATAATCAATATTCTTCTGAGATACCTGTTCAAGTTTGCAAATTAAACTGTAAAGTGAGTCCACAGTTTCCTTGCAATATCTGTTTTCTGCTACAAGTAAGTAATAGAGATTTACCCTTGCCTGTATTTTTCCCCAATATGAAGATATTTTGAAACAGTTTGATGTGGATAGCAAAACAATAAGGCAATATTATTTTCTCTGCAAATAATTGCTTCAGCATAACATAAAATATTGGCAAGAATGTGTTATTTGTATTGATATTACACTGAAATTAAACACAGCTGGCAACTGTGACACTAGTACCAAATGGTTTTTTGAAACTCTGATGTAAAGCCATTGAGATCTGAACGATTCATGTGGAAATGGACAATGTCAATACAAATGGTAACTCAACTTGTTTTAGTGATGTGAATTTACTTGTGATCTCTGTGCATACCAATTAGTTTATTATTCAAAACATTGATACCCCTTGGTGGGAGCACAAAAGCAGTGTTCTCACGGACTTGTCTGTTTTGGGCAAAACAAAAGGACATTATTTCCGGGAACACTTATTCATCCAAATGAACAGCACAAGATGTAGTGTCTATCCCACCACGAAGTCACTGAGTGCTGTTGTGCTATTATCATCTGATTTTGTGGCTACGCTAATTTGCAATAAGAGCCATGTTGTGGCTTTATCCTTCCAGCTTTAAATGAAAACATCACAATTACATTCCGAAAGGACATGACATTTTTATTGATAATGTGCAAAGGAAGCTCAAGTATAGCTCGTAAAAGTGTGAGATAGATATGAAGAGTCCATTTAAAAAATAATGTGCAGATTGAGCTGGTTGACCTTTCCTGTTCACTTTGAATGACATTCTGCACTTGACAAGACCTTTTGAGTCCTTGCACAAATGGCTCTTGCAACTTTCACATTTTAAAAAGGCAACACTGAAGCAATGCAGCCCATCATTTCCAGAGTGTAATTTTGATTGCTCCAAAGAATTGAAATTTTGCCGATACTGGAAACATCTGAAAGAAAAACCTATTTTCCTATTTTTACAGGAAGATCCCTGTCTCACAGAATGGAGCATAGGAACAGGAGGAGGCCACTCAGCCTCTCAAGCATTTTGTCACTCAATTATGTCACGGCTGATTTGCACTTTGTTTGCCTTAGTTCCATATCCCTGTGGGAACGTCAACATTTCCTGTTTTTGTTCTATTTTGAGTGCTAGCCCCTTATTTCCATTTTTCACAAATAGTTTTAGTGCCATTAACTATTTTATTCTTCTATTCAAATCCACTGCAGAAATGGTATTCTAAAATTTTCCAGACAAAAAATGTGCACCAGTATTTACATAGTTTTCAAAGTATTTTAAGCCGAGCTTATTACCGAGACTGAATGGAGTGCCATATTAAAGTCATAGAGTTGTACAGCACGGAAACAGACCCTTCAGTCTAACTCGTCCATGCCAACCAGATAGCCAAAATTAATCTAGTCCCATTTGCCAGCACTTGGCCCGTATCCCTCTGAACGTTTCCTATTCATAAACCCACCCAGATGCCTTTTAAATGTTGTAATTGTAACAGCCTCAACCACTTTCTTTGGCAGCTCATTCTATACACACACCACCCTGTGTGTAAAAAAATTGCCCCTTAGGTCCCTTTTAAATTTTTCTCTTTTGTCCCTAAACCTATGCCCTCTAGTTCTGAACTCCCCCAAACTCACAGAAAAGATCTTGTCTATTTACCCTATCCATTTCCCTCATGATTTTATAACTCTATATAAGGTCACCCCTCAGCCTCTGATGCTCAAGGTAAAACAACCCCAGCCTATTCAGCCTCTCCCCATAGCACAAACCCTCCAACCCTGGCAACATCCTTGAAAATCTTTTCTGAACCCTTTCAATTTTCACAACCTCCTACCTATAGGAGGGAGACCCAGAATTGTGCACAATATTCCAAAAGTGGCCTAACAATGTCCTGTACAGTCGCAACATGACCTTCCAACTCCAACACTCAATGCCCTGACCAATAAAGGAAAGCATACCAAACAGCTTCTTCACTACCTTATCTACCCATGACTCCACTTTCAAGGAAGTATGAACCTGCACTCCAAGGCCTCTTTGCTCACATTAGTTTGGATTTGACTAAAGTTATACAATGATAAAACAGTTCTCACCATATTTCTACAAAATAAACCTTTAGTGTTCCAGGAACCTGCAGTGGAATGGATTGCAATAAATTGCTGTTACACAGAACACGTTCTGTACCTTATTGATCGCAGTGCAATTCAGTGAAGCAGTGAGAGCTCTATTAGCTCCTCAAGAGTTCAAATTGAAGTCTACTAACATTAAGGAAAATTGGCTTCTTCTATCACACACACGTAAAAACAATCAATGATTAGAGAGCCACAACATATTAGAAATTACAACTACAGACATGTCCAAGTCAAAACGGTTAACTTGTTAATCAGCAGATTTTTATTCGTATGTTTTGTTGGCCCTTGCAATCTGGACCTATTATTTTCCCTAAAAGTGTGGTGTACAAGCTGTCTCCCATTTAACTAGCTAGCAAAACAGGGCATTCTATTCACTGAAGTTTGACTCCCGTTGTTATGAGATTTTTGATTGTCACACTCCTTCCTTTCTCCAGCATGAAATGCTTAGTTTTTGAAAGGAGGTCAATCAACAGAGCAAAGTAATAACAGAACAACACATACAAGGTTGTGTCCAGCATGCATGAATGAATGACTGACAGCCCTGGATCTTGAATTATTACCTACTGGTTTGGTGTTAAATGCTGAAAATGTTTTTAAAAATAAAATCATACCAGCAAGTAATTTAGCTTTATTAAAAAAAATGAACAAATTCAGCAAAATTCTTATTTTTCTGGTTTGTTTCAGCGCAAGAATTCATCGATCCAACATGCAAAATAGGGTAAAACGTTTCAGATCACTTCACAATCAACAATTACCTTGTCATTTCACAGAAGGAAAAAGCAATCATGGTCAAATTAGCTAGTTCTTAGGATAGGATTGATTGAACTGTTGTTATTGCCCCGAGCAAAAATCAGTCATTGAAAGTTTGTTATTTAGAACTTTATTCTAGCATAAAAGGACACCGGGTTGGAATTTCCTGGGCATTTACATACAGAGACATGGACATAACCAGTGAGTCTATGCGAGTTTGTGTTACATGAAACAAAGATTAGGAGCAGAGGAGGATCATACACCCCTTGAGCCCGTTCTGTCAGTCAGCAATTATGGCTGATATTTTACATCAATTTTTCTTTCTTGCTCAATCTCCATATCCTTGACTCTCCTAAAGTACAAAAATCTATGTTTTTCAGTCTTCAATATATTTCAAGGTCTGAGTACCCACAGACCAGACGGTTGAGAATTTCAAAGATTCACAATCTCCAAATGAAAAGGTTCCTCTTTATCTCAGTCTTAAATGGTCATTCACTCATCCTGAGACAGTGACTTTATTTTGAAATTCTACAAACTCCCATCATCTACATATCAAGTCCCCTCAAAATATGGTAAGTTCCAACAAGATCACTTTCCATTTGGCTAAACTCCAGAGTATGCAGGAAGCAATCTACTCAACATCTTATCATACAACACCCTCATCCCAGGAATCAACCCAATAAATCCTCATTGCACTGACTCCAAATCAAATATATACCTCCCAGGCCGAGGAGGTCAAAAATGCACAATACCTGCTGGATAATTTCATAAAAGCTTCATACAAATGGAGCAAACTTCATTACTCTTGCAGGCCATTTGCCTTTCTAATTGCTTGCTGAATGTTTATACGAGGACTCAATATCTCTGAACATCAGCTATTAAAAAAACATTCTGCTTTACCACTTTTACTCTGCAGACTATTCTTCCACCAATTTGAATAAACTTACATTTCCTCACATCATACTCTGTCACTTTACTGCCCAATCAGTTAACCTGTATGTCATCTCTCTATAGCACTTTGCATCCTGCTCACAGACTGTTGTCCCAACTAAGTTTTGTCATCAGAAAATTTCTGTGGTTTAGCAAATGCAGATAGATTACTCCTGATGCTTTCATTTCGGTTACTAATATGGATAATGAATAACTGAAGCTCCATCATTGATTACTGATGCATTCCACTCATTAGAGCTTGCCAATTTGAAAATGCTGAATTTATCCCTACTCTCTGCTTCTTGTCAGTTAAGTATTTCGCAATACATCCTAATATATTGCCCAACATCACTTTCCCTTCATTATTACTGAGACAAAATGTTGTAATTTGCTAACTTACTGCAATATAAGAACAGTTTCAGCAATAGAACTATGTTGGCCTTTATTTCAAAGGGAATGGATTCGAAAAGGAGGGTTGTTTTGCTAAAACTATACAAGGCACTAGTTAGGCCACAGCTGGATTACTGTGAATGATTTTAGGCCTCTTATCTAAGGAAAGATACACTGGGACTGGTGGCAGTCCAAAGAAGGTTCAATAGGCTAATAAAAGGTTTGGGGAGACTGTCTTACAAGGAGAGGTTGAGTAGATTGGACCTGTACTCATTACAGTTCAGGAGATTAAGAGGTGACCTTGTTGAAATATATGAGATAGTTAGGAGAGTTGACAGAGAGGTTGTGAGGATTTCCCCTTGTGAGAAAATCTAGGACCAGAGGCCATAATCTCAGAATAAGGAGTCACAAATTTAAGTCAGGGATGAGGAGACATTTCTTCTCTCAGAGAGTACTGAATTTGTGGAATTCTTTCTCTCAAAGGGTTGATGAGGTGATTGTTAAGTATTTTCAAGACTGAGATTGTTAACAGGTAAGGG
Source organism: Chiloscyllium plagiosum (assembly GCF_037043375.1). Classification (NCBI taxonomy): domain Eukaryota; kingdom Metazoa; phylum Chordata; class Chondrichthyes; order Orectolobiformes; family Hemiscylliidae; genus Chiloscyllium; species Chiloscyllium plagiosum. Next base: position 106,268,848 of record NW_028270143.1, on the reverse strand, counting down.
AACCAAGGATTATGGGGAAAAGGCAGGAAAGTGGATTTGAAGATTATCAGACCACTCATGATCTCAACAAATAGTGGAGCAGACTCAATCTGAAGGGTCTACTTCTGTTCTTATGATCTTATGAAGCACAAACCAATACCAGCTTCTCAGGACAACTTGGTATAGGCAATTAATCAAAAAAATGAACATATACTCAGAATCAATGATTAAAATAGAATTATATTTTCTGCATTCCTTATTGTGTTCCCTCATTACGCTTCATGAACACCCAACATGGCATCTCATGAGATTTCATCAATTTGTTTCAGAAATGGGTCACAAAGATGTTCAAGGCACATTACACATAGGATTCTTTTGGATGGCAGGGTTTTCTGCCACACTACTGAGAACATCACTAGGCAATATTAATGTTAGCTGCTCCGCAGCCACTTAATGCTGTGTGAAGCAAGTCTTACCTCAGGAAGCTACCAGCAAATCTGCCAGTGGAGCACCATTGGAGCCAGTGGCCAGTGCTGGGACTACATGTAGCCCCATGAGGCGAAGTTCGAGGAACCGGGTGCAAAGCTATACAATGTGGAGGGGAAGCTCAGTGCGGGGACAGGAGCCAGGGCTGCTGGATGGTGTTGTGAAATGGGTGGGATTGTATCAGAAAAGCTAGTGTTGGAAGGAGACTAGGAACCTTCAGGCTGGGTGACCCAATTAGTCAAAGGGTTGGTCATGGAGACCATCTACCACTTTTTTACCCAAGGCCAAATCAGACTTCCTCCTCCACCCTGATCTCCATCTCAAGTTTGCATCCAGGAAAGAAATGTCTGGTCCTCAACTAGACATGGAGGGGACCTCACCCACCTCCCTTTTTAATTTCTGATAGTTTGGGAGCTGATGGTAGGTGTTCGAAGAACACCAGGTGGTTTTCCTGGCATTTGCAGCTCGTGGTTGCTCCACTGCTTGCAAGTCTACCGTCAGGGTCCAGTAAAATTCTCTATTACCCATCTAGCCCCAACAGCACAAAAACCTTTGTCATCACAGATCTGAGATTAGGATTTTAAATGACAGGAACTATGGGTATTTGCACCACCTTGAAAATGTATTACATGACACGATTCAATATCTGTCCCTGTGCATATCATTTCCAAACAGATTTCAATTCAATGGAAGTCAGTAAGACAAATTCTGTGTATAATGGCATTGCTTCAATCAGTTGTTTCAGGATTTTATGTCATGTGAAATTGTGCTGGTGGATTACTTCTACATAGAAAACTCTACTTGTAAAACTGTCCACAATATTATCAGTCACACAGGAATAATTGGATATCTTAACAGAGGTTTGAAGTTTATATCAGTTCATTCTGCTTGGTGAAGCATTTTAGGGCAGCACGGTGGCTCAGTGGTTAGCACTGCTGCCTCACAGCGCCAGGTACCCGGGTTCAATTCCCGCCTCGGGCAACTGTCTGTGTGGAGTTTGCACGTTCACCCTATGTCTGCGTGGGTTTCCTCCCACAGTCCAAAGATGTGCAGGTTAGGTCAATTGGCCATGCTAAATTGCCCATAGTGTTAGGTACATTAGTCAGAGGGGAATAGGTCTGGGTGGGTTGCTCTTCGGAGGGTCAGTGTGGACTTGTTGGGCCAAAGGGCCTGTTTCCACACTGTAGGGAATCTAATCTAATCTAAATCCCTACTTTCAAATCTAATTTGGGTTTCAGCACCAAGTATAAAAAGTTGTATTGTTGTTGAACACTGACTAATGGATTTTGCATGAAATGAGAGATTAGTATCAAACTTACCATCACCAGTTTCCATTAGTTCAGCATTTCCATACTTTGGGACTGCTCTTGGTGTTGATCCTTGGGGACGTTCAACCTGTATTGAGTGCTCTGTTGTATAAGTTGTGATATCTGGAGGTGCAGAGTGGTTTTCTAAGAGAAAGAAAAGATTATATATGGAGTAAAGAAAAAAATGCCACCTTATATATTTGAATTACTGCCTTAAGATACAATCTTTGATTGTGTAAGTAACATCCAAGTGCTTACATCACCTACAGGATTTTCGCTGTCCAAAATTTAAGTTAGATGTATGACCTGGTCAACAAAGTCAATATAATGTCAAATAATCAATACATTCAGATTTACTTTGCTCTCTTTTCAAGCTTTTAACTTAGTCGCTGTCCAATATAAGTCAATTTTGACGACCATCAATTTCTTTACCAGTTGCCTGGCCACCAATTAGGAATATTAAAGTCACTTGTAACACGGTTAAGTACACATGACAAAATGTTTCTTCCTTATTTGCCCTTCAACTCAATTTCTGAACCATTGTGTGCAGTTGTGCTAAAGATTCTTGACCATAACGTTCACAAATGCTAACCCTCTAAAGACTCGCAAAACACCCAGAATAAAGAGATTGTTTACGTCAAATCTTAAAGAAGGGAAAGAGAGAGAGAATATCGGAAAATAAGTTCCAGAGCTCATTCTCTTTTCTGGAGAATTGTTTATACATACTACTACATTTCTTCTTGCTGAAAGCCTGAATTATAATAAGCTGTGTCTGCTTCTAAAAGTCATCAAATATGAAATTTTAACACATTCCAACAATCTTGCAAATTAAAAAATAAAGATTAAGCATGCTGAACATGACTTGCCTTTATTTAATCTATACTTTCCTAGATACTTGCTAATTACATTTTGATTTTTGAGAACTTGCTGATGGCACTGGATGGATCTGGATCAGAGATAAGGATATTTTTTTCCCCTCACAGAGGGTCATGAATCTTTGGAACGTATTTCCTCAAAACGCAATGGGAGCAGAGTGCTTGCAGAAGTTGATAGATTCTTGATAAGCAAGGAAGTGAAAGGTTATCAGGGTTGGTGGGAATACAGAGCAATTGGGTCAGCTATGATCGTACTGAATGGCGGAATGGATCTGAGGGACTGAGTGGTCTACTCCTGCTCCAAATACTTATGTTTGTAAGGGTTATACAGTGCCATGCCATCAATCCCTCACTTCCTAAATAAGGTCATAGCACTGGCTACTCACACATCCAATGCATCAATTTACAGAATTAAGGATTGAAACATTTTGCTTACATTCTTAACTATGCCCTCCTCAATTTCTTTCAATAGCCTAAAGGTGCCAGTCAGGCTACAGCAAAACATTCACTGTGATTTTGACTCAGTTCCTCACAGCCAGTTGATGTTACATAATTATCCGTAGGAATTGATGCCTCCTCCTTCTCTAGGATGTCAACATTCTCACTTTCACAGTTATTTGCATTTACTTATATTCCAGATAAGTGTAAATATCATTGCAAACTCTGTCCTTCCAATATTGTTTAAATCTTATTTTGCACATTAGATCCGCAAAATAAAAATGACTGACCAGATTTTATTTCAGGAAGCAACTTGAGTGATTTGTGACGTGCAATTATAAAATCAATATTGAAATGTGTGCAACATCAACACGTGGGAAGAGTGTGAGCATTACAACAAGGGAATCAGTGTACGAGTGACCCACTTCCAAGTGATGTAGAGGTTTGGTTTTAACTTTTAAAAAGTGTACAAAATAAGCTGAATTGGCGATGGACACAACAATTGTCTCAATTAAATACATGATTAAAGAACTAAGTTAACAGATTCACATTTTTACTCACAGGAACAACTGCAATTACTTCTTTTAAAAATCCATTGGCTGTCTTATTTTCTCTTTGAAAGACTATAATCCTTACTTTGCTTGAATTACTGGAGTAATTCAAGAATAATAGAGTAAAAACCAGAGCATTTATTCTTTCAAGTAACAGAATGTGCCAAAAACGATTGTAACACCCCTTGCTTCAGCAGGTTTCTTCATTTCCCTTAAATGAGTACAAATATTTTTATATATAGTGCCAATGAGCAAAACAAAAAGATCATTTTCAGTCCATGTCTGTTTTTAAGAGATGGGCAAAAGAATCCATGATTTTCTCACTCCATTTCACTCTCTAGGATTACTTGCACATGTAATATATTAAACGCAATTGATCAAAATCGTGGTGGCCGACCAAAATCAATGTCTGTCTGGCCTTGTACAGCAAACTATAATATTGCTGCTGCAAGCATATCATGTAAACACAAATCTAGATCAAATGGTTGGCAGTCTGTAAAGCCTACCAACAGTACCATGGACCTCATTAATCTTCCTTCTTGGTTAATAGAGTGTTGTATCAAAGGATAACCCTTACAACCTCCAACTCAGCCAGAATCTTAAATCTGATACAAACAGCTCTACATCTTCATGCTTTAGTGGCTGACACCAGTCTGTCTTCTGTTATTGGTGATTATGTCCTTTCACTGATCAATTTTTACAAATATGCAGCTCTCTTGAACAGGTATGTGCATTTTATATTTTATGTGCATTATATTTTATTCATAAAGAATAACACAAATAATCGGTTCCCACACAGTATTCAAATTATTGTTCACTAATGCTTGGATCCCTAAATATATTATTTTTTTAACTTTTCATGTATTTTATCAATTCTGCATAAAGTTACAGATTATGCATCATGTATATTTTTTCTCATGTCCTAGGGCACCTATTTGGAAGATTTGCACAATAACAATAACTTGTATTTACATTAATACCTTCAATATAATATCATGGGTCAAGCTACTTCAAAGGAGCATTAGGGGTCAGGATTGCAAGGTATTTACAGATGATCAAAGTCATGTGGCATATCTTCAGTTACTCTCCATGAGCAGAAAACACCACAGCATTTAATTATATCCTAAACTGTTGCAGAGTTTGAGTTACTCCTTTAAGAAACTTCTTTTTGCTGGGGAAAGACAGCAAGAAAGAGTGTGAGACAGAAGAGGGAAAAAATGGCTTGCGCCAAAAGGGAAAGTGTGGAATCAAGGACATCAGGAACAATGATTGGGAACAAGTCTGTCTTGTGGCAAGTCAGGGATTAGCTTGAGTAGGTGAGGGGCAGGTGAAATCAGGTGTCAACATGTACCGGGTCATTTCACCCAGGATGGTGGGTGTTTATATGCATGTCATAGAGTCATAGAGATGTACAGCATGGAAACAGACCCTTCGGTCCAACCTGTCCATGCCGACCAGATATCCCAACCCAATCTAGTCCCACCTGCCAGCACCTGGCCAATATCCCTCTAAACCCTTCCTATTCATATACCCATCCAAATGCCTCTTAAATATTGCAATTGTACCAGCCTCCACCACATCCTCTGGCAGCTCATTCCATACACGTACCACCCTCTGCGTGAAAAAGTTGCCCCTTAGGTCTTTTTTTATATCTTTCCCCTCTCACCCTAAACCTATGCCCTCTAGTTCTGGACTCCCCGACCCCAGGGAAAAGACTTTTTCTATTTATCCTATCCATGCCCCTCATAATTTTGTAAACCTCTATAAAACCTCAGCCTCCAGGGAAAACAGCCCAGCTTGTTCAGCCTTTCCTTGTAGCTCAAATCCTCCAACCCTGGCAACATCCTTGTAAATCTTTTCTGAACCCTTTCAAGTTTCATAACATCTTTCCGATAGGAAGGAGACCAGAATTGCACGCAATATTCCAACAGTGGTCTAACCAATGTCCTGTACAGCCACAATATGACCTCCCAACTCCTGTACTCAATACTCTGACCAATAAAGGAAGGCATACCAAACGCCTTCTTCACTATCCTATCTACCTGCGACTCCACTTTCAAGGAGCTATGAACCTGCACTCCAAGGTCTCTTTGTTCAGCTACACTCCCTAGGACCTTACCATTAAGTATAGGGTGTAGGTTTGCTTGCTAAGCTGTAGGTTTGATATCCAGACGTTTCATTACCTGGCTAGGTAACATCATCAGTGGCAACCTCCAAGTGAATCAAAGCTGTTGTCTCCTGCTTTCGGTTTATATGTTTGTCCTGGATGGGGTTCCTGGGGTTTGTGGTGATGTCATTTCCTGTTCATTTTCTGAGGGGCTGATAGATGGTACCTAGATCTATGTGCTTGTTTATGGCATTGTGGTTGGAGTGCCAGGCCTCTAGGAATTCTCTGGCACGTCTTTGTTTAGCCTGTCCCAGGATAGATTTGTTGTCGCAGTCGAAATGGTGTTTTGTTTCATCCGTGTGTAGGGCTACGAGGGAGAGAAGGTCGTGTCTTTCTGTGGCTAGCTGGTGTTCGTGTATCCTGGTGGCTAACTTTCTTCCTGTTTGTCCTACTTAGTGTTTGTGGCAGTCCTTGCATGGAATTTTGTAGATGACATTGGTTTTGTCCATGAGTTATACTGTGTCTTTTAAGTTTGTTAGTTTTTGTTTGAGAGTGTTAGTGGGTTTGTAGCGAGCAAACCTACACCCTAAACCTCAACCTGAGCTACAAACCTTCACAAACCTTGCACTTACCATTAAGTGTATAAGTCCTGCTAAGATTTGCTTTCCCAAAATGCAGCACCTCACATTTATCTGAATTAAACTCCATCTGCCACTTCTCAGCCCATTGGCCCATCTGGTCCAGATCCTGTTGTAATCTGAGGTAACCCTCTTCGCTGTCCAAAACCCTCCAATTTTGGTGTCATCTGCAAACTTACTAACTGTACCTCTTATGCTCGCATCCAAATCATTTATGTAAATGACAAAAAGTAGAGGACCCAGCACCGATCCTTGTGGCACTCCACTGGTCACAGGCTTCCAGTCTGAAAAACAACCCTCCACCACCACCCTCTGTCTTCTACCTTTCAGCCAGTTCTGTATCCAAATGGCTAGTTCTCCCTATATTCCATGAGATCTAACCTTGCTAATCAGTCTCCCATGGGGAACCTTGTCGATCGCCTTACTGAAGTCCATATAGATCACAGCTACTGCTCTGCCCTCAACAATCTTCTTCGTTACTTCTTCAAAAAACTCAACCAAGTTTGTGAGACATGATTTCCCACGTACAAAGCCATGTTGACTATTTCTAATCAGTATTTGCCTTTCCAAATACATGTACATCATGTCCCTCAGGATTCCCTCCAACAACATGCCCACCACTGAGGTCAGGCTCACCGGTCGATAGTTTCCTGGCTTGTCTTTACCGTCCTCCTGAAACAGTGGCACCACGTTTGCCAACCTCCGGCACCTCACCTGTGAATATCGATGATACAAATATCTCAGCAAGAGGACCAGCAATCACTTCTCTGGCTTCCCACAGGGTTCTAGGATACACCTGATCAGGTCCTCGGGATTTATCCACCTTTAACCGTTTCAAGATATCCAGCACTTCCTCCCCTGTAATCTGGACATTTTGCAAGATGTCACCATCTTGGGAGACTGAAGAAGGGTTCATGCCCGAAACGTCGATTTTCCTGCTCCTTGGATGCTGCCTGACCTGCTGCGCTTTTCCAGGAACACATTTTCAGCGCGGGCCCTATTCTCTCCTTAATATATTTGTAAAAACCCTTTGGATTCTCCTTAATTCTATTTGCCAAAGCTATCTCATGTCCCCTTTATGCCCTCCTGATTTCCCTCTTAAGTATACTCCTACTTCCTTTATACTCTTCTAAGGATTCACTCGATCTATCCTGTATATACCTGACATATACTTCCTTCTTTTTCTTAACCAAACCAAATGTGTTAGTCTTGCACCCAGCAATTCAATTATACAGATACCCAGGAGATACAGCAAGATCTAGTCCCTCCAATTTTCCCTGGCTAACTATTCAATTAAGTCTTTCACTTTAATCCTGAGTTGGAGATGTTTTCAGAGGGTTCCACCACCAGAACTGTTCAGATAATTCACACAGTCAGCCGCATCAGGCCTTCTCCATCGTTCTGATGCGCAACTCCTGCCTCCGCTGCAATGACTATCTCACTTCCGGGAGGTTGGCGCCAGACAGTGATGGAGAAACTCAGCAGGTCTGGTAGCATCTCTCTAGAGGGAAGCATTTCAACTCCAGTATGACTCTTCTTCAGAACTAAACAAGGCTGGAAAATGATGATATTTATGCTGTTTAAAAAAAAGGTGAAAACAATTAGAATAAATGGTGAGGATGTCCAGAGCAAAAGGTAAAGGGAGTCTGAACGGCAGTAAAGGAGAGGTTTCAATTCTAATTCGGTGTTAACGATACGGTGCGTAATCTAAGGTTGGTTGGCTTTGCTGACACCAAACCCAAGCAAATAAATCAGAGGTGGGTTAGGAGGTATAGTGTGTTCAAAATGGAAGACAATGCTCGTGCTCTAAACTTGTTGAACTCAATACTGAGTCCTGAAAGTTGTAAAATGCCTAAACAGAAAATGAGGAACTGCTCCACCCACTTGAGCTTTACTGAAACACTGCAGCATGACTTGTTTGAAAATTTTAGGCATCAGAATAAAAAGGTATATTGAAATGGCAAGCAACTGCAAAGTTGGGGTCATTCTTTGAGTCAGAGCAGCTGTGTTCTGCAAAACAGTCACCCCATCTTCATTTGGGTTCTGTCAATGTAGAGGAGACCACACTGTAAGCAGCAAATACAGCAGACCAGGCTGAAAGGAGAATAGGTAACTTACTGCTTCACTTTGAACATGCATTTGGAGTTCTGTACAAGAGGTAGGAAGAGGTAAAAGGGCAAGTGTAACTCCTTCTGTGATTGCACGCATATTGAATGGTGGTGCAGGCTCGAAGGGCAGAATGGCCTACTCCTGCACCTATTATCTATTGTCTATTATCCTCCTAATGGAGGAGGTAGAACAGATACTGACAATGCAGAGATTCTGAACATCTGAATGGATTCCAATCTAGAAAATCTACTTTCTTTTTCTTGCCTCTGCCTCTGACAGAAAATAATTCAAATGCCTGACTAAAAACCAGTAAACCAATCAAATACCTGACTAAAAACCAGCAAACCAATCAAATGGATTCTGTGTTACACAGTTAAAAAATCCTTGTAAATTAGCTTTCAAAATTTTTTCGAAGTGTTTCATAGCTTTTATATGCACTTGCAAAGAAACCTCAGTTAAATTTTAATGTTTCCATTAGCCTTATTGCAATTTAGATATTACTATACTGCAACCTCTCCAATCTAGAATCTTTGAGACCCAAGTCATATATGGATGTTGCAATCCACTGTACTGCAGGTAATTTTAGAATATCTAACCAAATAGAAACATGAAAGGATGATAAAGTACTGTAATGCAGTAAGGAAAAGTATTTATCCAAATAGTATATTTTCCATGTTGCTGCTGCCAAAGTACCATACTGTAATGGCACCAGTGTGTTGAGGAATGCTTGGATTTGCTCAAAAGCTACCTGGATAGCTGGTGTCTCGGAAGAAATCAATTTCTTAACTGGAGAGATTACAGCATACATCGTTATGGAAAGAGAGAGCAGAATTTGTGCCTTTTTGAAAACTGCAATGTATATTCAGTCCTGAAGAGTTTAACAGTTTGGGAAGTTGACATAAGAAAATCTAATCTGGAGACTTTACCTTCTCCAAAATACATCAAAGAGGACTTAGAATCAGTTAACTCAGGATCACGATCCAACTGATTATCAAGAAATGGCCTAGGTTATTCGTCAAACAAACCAAAGTACACAGGATTCCTTTTCAAGCAACGTTGCAAAAGATGAGAAAATAAAGAAACTTGCGTGAGCATAGATACTGGTACCAACCGATGTGCGTTTGTGTCATGACATCAGCCAGTGCATTAGCAGCACCACTTCCACCGCTCTGTGTAGAAGAGGAGGAGTTGGTAGAAGATGTGGTGGACCCATGGATTGCTCGACTTATCCAGTGTTCCATATTCAGACTGCCTTGGCTGGAGGAGGGGGTTCCTTGGGAATCACCTTGCCCTGATCCCTCATCTTCTGAACCAGATGAGGTATCTACAGAAGGAAAAACATTAGATCATTTGCAAAAGCTTCTCAATAAAATGTTTCCATTGTGTTCACAGTTTACTTTCTCCTGTTTATCTCTTTACTCGTTGAAGGCACTGCATTAGTGCATTGGAATGCAAATAAGAAACCATAATCAAAAACCTTCTGACTCCTGAGAAACCTTTCCAACTTTAGAAATGCTTTGTCTTTCTTCCACACACCATTAAATATATGTAAAGAATGTTTAATGCATGTAGAAATGTTCAGGGTATTTAAAAATTAGTATGAAAAAAAAATGTTTTTTCTGGTTCCAATGTGAATGAACTGAAGTTCCATATCTTGATATTTTTTGGTTAGCAGATTTTCAAGAACCTAGAAAGAAAAATTTATATTGAGTTTCTTGCTAAAAGAAAAATCATAATTAAGGCATTCTAAGCATAAATATATCCACTATTTTATCGTTCTTTCTTGCCATGATATAAACTAGAATTGAAGAAGTGGTTGGAAATTTCTGAATTCAGCCTCAGTCACGGATCAGGCATTCCATCACAGTGTCATTCTCCAACTCAATCTGTATTGAAACTGGTTCGCCTGGTCATATCAAGGTGAGGGACTCAGTTCTGTTTTAGGCAATTTACTAATGCAGAAATCATTGCACAGTTAGAATAAAGCTGGAGATCAAGTTTGGCACTTGATCTACAATCTTAATACTATAATTTGTTGCATGCAAGACCAATCATCCAAAAGTAATTTTAATGTGCAGTGTTGAATTATATGCAGCAATGGAACTATAGTTCTTAAAGTGTTAACGAAGGACAGTTAAATCCTTGAATCAATTCAATTAAACTGATAGTCCTTTTCAGCGTATTGATATTTCAACTGAAAAGGAGGTATACTAGACACTAGATTAAAAAAGAAAATGATCTGTTGTATTGTCTCTTCTGTAAAATGAGCACTGCTTTGTGCAGATGGTTCAGGGACAATGTGTGCACACTCTCCTCCCCCACAATCTCTCAGATTTTCATTCATTCCCATTTGTATTGTACCACCGCAATTCAAATGCTTGTTATCACTGTTTTCTGATCAATTTTGTGGCCTATTGTGCACATCTGTTAAAATTAAAATTAAACAGAGTAAGGAGGAATGCAATATGGCCCTGAAGTGAGCTGGCTAATGACTGGGGAATAAAATTACAATTGAATCATCAGTTTCAGGAGTGTGTTAGAAATTGTCAACTGTTTAAATGATTTTATGTGAGTTGTCAACATTCAAGGGATAAAAATCAGAAAAACTAACTGTGTAGATTGGAGAGCTTCTTAAATATTATTACAACGAACCTTCCAAACTCAATTACGGTGCTGTTTTCATATAAATGTATAGTTACCGCACAATCAATATGTTACTGTAAAATAAATTATATTGTTTTATTGTAGACTCAATCGTTAGCAATACATCCTCCTCACAGGACAACAGTCTCTGGATGAAACCACATTCAAATTTTTCTTGTGTTCAAATGCAATAAAAATGATAAGTTGTCCACTGGTTTCAAAATTTGGCCCAGTCTTCAAATATGTTCCAATTTGTTATAAAGATAGCCTGACTATTGATGCAAAATGCCCAAAGATCAGAACTCCTTTACCAGGTTTACTCTGCATACATTGCATTTTGAATACTGAATGAGTTGGCATGGGAGCTTTAAGGACAAATGGTGAAGGATGGGGGGCATGAGTTGGCATTCAGGTTTATAAATGACAATGACATAGGTGCAAAGACATAGGTTGGCAAGGAGGGTAAGATAGGCCATGTGGGTTGGTTATATGATATAGGTTGGCATAGAGGGCATGAAGAGTGTGAGGTGATGTGGGGTGGTATTAATGGGCATATGGATCATGTTGGGGAGATTGAAGGGAGGGATAAGGCATGGAAGAAGGCTTTACATTTTGGTCTTTCTTTTTAAATATTAGACAGAGAGCTGGAGCCCTGAACAGATCTTCTCAGTCTGCCTCCATGTCCAATGCCCTCCTATTTCTGGGGTCCTTGTGCACTTTGACTTCTAAATTAGCCCAACCTCAACTCTGCTATGAGACTGAAAATCTAGCATCTGGGCAACCATTTCTAACCTTCAGGTTTGCAGAACCACAAATGTGCTGAGAGTCTCATTTGAAAATCCTGGCCATTCAGTCCAAAAAAATGTATCTACCTCAACCTTGAACATTCTGTGACTGAGCATCTACCTCCAAAGATTTATGAGCAGCTGAATTATGAAATGTTTAATCTGAGTCTGAAATGCCTCCAAGTTCTAAATTCTCCAGCTAAGGGGAATATCCTTTCAGTATTTAACCTGTAAAGCATTCTTAGAATCTTTGTGTGTCTGAATCAAATAACTCCTCATTCTTAAAAACAGCAGAGTGCAGGCTCATACAACTCAAGGTTTCCTCCACAGGACAACCTTCTCATGAATATTCAATTTATCCCCTGAGGCAGATATGTCTTTCCTTAGGTACGGAGGCCCAAGCCCCACACAGTACTCCAGTTTATCAAAACCTTGTACAATTGCAGCAATAAAGACCAATACACCATTTGTCTTCAGAATTGCTTGCACCACCTGCACATTGACTTTACGCAATTCATGCTGTGTGCGATGTGACAGGTGAATAGAATTGTCCTTAGTTCATCTGAGGATAATTATAGGGGGCCTCTTGTGGTACATTGGCAGTCTCCTTACTCCTGGACCATGAGGCCTGGGTTGAAGTCCCACCTGCTCCAGAAGTATATAATAAAAACATGTCTGAACAAGTTAGTTAGAAAAATAGGTTTTTTTAAAATTGAGAATAATTGGAGGGGCCTGCTTGTGGTGCAGTGGTGGTGTCCCTACCTCTAGAATGGGAGGCCTGGGTTCAGGTCTTACTTGCTCCAGAGATGTGTAATAACATCTCTGAACAGTTTGCTTAGAAGAAAGCAAGCAGAGAATAACTGGAAAGAGCAAAATGAGTTGCTAGAACACAGGATGATTAGCATGTGATGTAGCAGAAGCAGCACAAAAGAGAGGTAAGCAATCCCATAACTGAAAGATCACATCTGAGCTCATCCAGTCATGAATGGTGGTGGACAATTAAACAACTAACAGAAGTCAGAGGCTCCACAAATATTTCCACCCTCAATTATCAGGGAGCCCAACCTATCAGTGTAAAAGATAAGGCTTCGCCGAGAAGTGTCAACTGCATGGCCTATCTCTGACTCCTTCTTGAGGTCCCCAGCATCACTAATGTCAGTCTTCAGCCAATTCAACTCACTCCACATGATATCAGAAAACACAGGGTACATCCAAGGCTATTGGCTCTTACAAACATTCCAGCAATAGTATTGAAGCCTTGTGCTCCAGAATTAGCAGTTTCCTTTGAGAAATTGTTCCATTACAGCTACAACACTAGGATATCGTTGAAAACTAGGAAAATTGCCCAGATATGTCCTGTGCACAAAAAAAAGCAGAACATATCCAACCTGGCCAATTACCATCCAACTGATAAATAGTTTAGTGATGAAAGGGATCATCAAGCGGTACTTGCTTCGCAATAACCTAGAAATGATGTACTGTTGGTGTTCTGCCAGAGCCTCATGGCTGCAGACCTCTCAGTTCAACATGGACAGAAGAGCTGAATTCTCAAAACGAGATGTGAGTGAAAGCACTTGATATTGATTTGGCAGTTTACCAAGTGTGAGATCGAGGAGCCATCGCAAAACCAGACTGAATGGAAAACAAAAGAAAACTCTCTGTTGGTTAGACTCATACTATGCACAAAGGGAGATGGATGTGGTTGGTGGAGATCTATCATCTTAGACCTAAGAAGTCACTTCAGATGTTTCGCAGGGTTCCATTCCAGGCAGAATCATTGACCAGAAACTGAAACAGGTGAACCATTTAAATATTGTAGCCACAAGAGCAGGTTGGAATCCTGCAGCGAATAACTCTTATCTTGACTCCCCAGAGCATGTCTATCATTTATAAGAAAGAAGTTGGTTGGAATACTCTCCACTTGCTTGGATGGGGGTCCAGCTCAAAAGCCTTGAAAGGTCAATACCATCCAGGACAAAGCTGCCCACTGGACTGGCACCCCAAACACCACTTACAACATTCCGTTTTCCCACCAGTGACAGACAATGGGAGTAGTGTGCACCAACTACAATATGCACTCCAGAAACTCATTAAATCTCCTTCAACACCGTCTTCTAGATCTGCAATCTCTACATCTAGAAGGACATGCATAGCAGATACACCCTCTGCCCCCCTCCCCCCATGCCACATACCATTCTATTCTTTCACTGTCACTGGACAAAAATCTGGAACTCCCTGCTTGCAAACATACCTATCGACTAAGGAGTGCAGCAGTGCAAGATGTCAATATACCATCACACTGTCAAAGGTAAGTAGGGATGGATAATCAACACTGGCAAAGCCAGCAATGCCCACATCCTACAAACATATTTACAAAAAGCTCAACACCATTCAGGACAAAGCAGTCTGCTTAATGGCACCCCTTTAAGGTCTTAAGAGTTCACGCTCACCATCAGTGATATACTGTGGCAGTAATGTATGCTACCAATAAGATGCACTGCAGTAAGTCATAAGGACCCTTCAATACACCTTCCACCTCTACTACCTAGAGAGAAAAGGTCAGCAGATGCATGGGAATCTAGCACCTGTGAGTTCTCTTTCAAGCCACAGAACATCCTGACTTGGAACTATATCGGCATTCCTTCACAGTCACTGCGTCACAATCCCACAATTCCCTAAAAGCACTGTGGGTGCTACACAGTGTTTAAGAAGGCAGTTTACCACCAACTTCTTAAGGACTCATCTTCTGCCTAGGAACCCTCCAACCACAAGGGATGAATGCAGATATGTCCAGCTTTCTCATTTCCCCTCCCCACCTTATCTCAGTCCCAATCCTTGGACTCAGCACAGCCTTCTTGACCTGCAATTTTCTTCCTGACCTCTCCGCCCCCACCCCTTCTCCGGCCTATCACCCTCACCTTAACCTCCTTCCACCTATCGCATTCCCAACGCCCCTCCCCCAAGTCCCTACCTTTTATCTTAGCCTGCTTGGCACACCCTCCTCATTCCTGAAGAAGGGCTTATGCCCGAAACGTTGATTCTCCTGTTCCTTGGATGCTGCCTGACCTACTGCGCTTTTCCAGCAACACATTTTTCAGCTCTGATCTCCAGCATCTGCAGTTCTCACTTTCTCCTAACTTCTTAAGGGTAGCTAGTGGGAAATTATTGCTAGCCTAGCCAGTGACACCAACACTCGTTAAAGGACAAAAATAAAATTACAGGATAATCTGTTTCTCATAGTATTGGTTTTGGGATAACAATTGAAAATGACAACAGGAGAATTCCTTGCTCTTCTATTAGTAATAGCATGAGATTACTAATCATAAAAACAGCCTGATTTTTATTGAAAAATCTGAAAATCACTTGCATGCTACTGTTTCCATAGGAGAAAGTGAGGTCTGCAGATGCTGGAGATCAAAGTTGAAACTTTATTGCTGGAACAGCACAGCAGGTCAGGCAGCATCCAGGGAACAGGAGATTCGACGTTTCGGGCACAGGCCCTGAAGAAGGGCCTGTGCCCGAAACGTCGAATCTCCTGTTCCCTGGATGCTGCCTGACCTGCTGTGCTGTTCCAGCAATAAAGTTTCAACTGTTTCCATAGGCCATGTTTACAATCTCTAGGCAAAGTCCCGTCTATGTCACAGTAGAAAATTACTTAACATCACTGTAACCTTTAGTCCATACTTCCTCAGAGGGTCAATTTTGAAAATGACACTATGTAACACGAAGGTTGGTGAAGTTGTGGATAGTGTGGAGGGCTGTTGTAGTTTGCAATGGGACATTGGCGGGATGCTGAGCTGGATTGAGAAGCGGCAGATGGAGTTCAACCTGGAAAAATGTGAAGTGATTCATTTTGGAAGGTCAAATTTGAATGCAGTTTACAAGGTTAAAGGCAGGAATCTTGGCAGTGTAGAGGAACAGAGGAATCTTGGGGTCCATGTCCAAAGATCCCTCAAAAGTTGCCAACCAAGTTGATAGGGTTGTTAAGAAGGTGTGTTTGCTTTCATTAATGGGGGAATTGAGTCTAACAGCCGTGAGGTTATGCTACTGCTCTACAGTGCCCTGGTTAGACCACTCCTGTGTTCAGTTATGGTCATCTCATTACAGGAAGAATGAGGAAGCTTTAGAAAGGGTGCAGAGAAGATTTACCAGGATACTGCATGGACTGGAGGGCATGTCTTATGAAGAAAGGTTGAGGGACCTAAGGCTTTTCTCTTTGAGTCATAGAGTCGTAGAGATGTACAGCATGGAAACAGACCCTTCGGTCCTACCCGTCCATGCCGACCAGATAGCCCAACCCAATCTAGTCCCACTTGCCAGCACCTGGCCCATATCCCTCCAAACCCTTCCTATTCATATACCCATCCAAATGCCTCTTAAATGTTGCAATTGTACCAGCCTCCATCACTTCCTCTGGCAGCTCATTCCATACACGTACCACCCTCTGTGTGAAAACGTTGACCCTTAGGTCTTTTTTATATCTTACCCCTCTCACCCTAAACCTAAGCCTCAAGTTCTAGACTCCCCGACCCCAGGGAAAAGACTTTGTCTATTTACCCTATCCATGCCCCTCATAATTTTGCTATAAGGTCACCCCTCAGCCTCCAATGCTCCAGGGAAAACAGCCCCAGCCTAAAAGAAGAATGCGAGATGACTCGATAGAGGTGTACAAGATGATGAGAGGTATAGAGTGGATAGCCAGAGTCTTTTTCCAAAGGTGGAAGTGGCTATAACAAGGGGGCATAATTTTAAGGTGATTGGAGGAAGGTTTAGGAGAGATGTCAGAGGTAGGTTCTTTACACAGTGTGTGGTGGGTGCATGGAATGCACTGTCAGTTGTGGTAGTAGAGTCAAATACATTAGGGGCATTTCAACGACTCTTGGATAGGCACAAGGATGACAGTGAAATGTAGGTTAGTTTGATCTCAGAATAGAATAAAAGATCAGTACAACATCGTGGGCCAAAGGGCCTGTACTGAGTTGTACTGTTCTATGAACTGCTTTTTTACTATGTCACACCATACAAGACATTTGCCACAAGGCTTCTGGTGGCATATTCCTGTATTCTAATTGCAATTTGTGGTGTGAATTTGGCAGTGACACATCCAAATGAACATCAGATAAAGGGAAAGACACCACAGAGGATGATAGGGTTGGATTCTCCTTAGAGAGGCACAACTAGTATTGAGTTCAATCTGAGGGGCACCATGCCTTGGGTGAGGGGAGAGATTGAGAAGGCAGGTCTTTCATGGTGACCTCAGTCATTACGGGAATTGAACTTGTGCTGCTGGCCTCACTCTGCATTGCAAACCAGCTGTCTGTGAGCTAAATGACTCTCTTATAAAAATTATCATCAGCTCAACAAATTCTGAGCCATTATCAGCATGTGGAAATTAGTAAATCAAGACAACTATGTTACAGATCATAATTGGTACTGCTCACAGTAAGTTGGATATTACATTTTATTTATGACTGAAAGTTATATAGGACCATGCTAAGAACAGCCTGTGTTTAAACAGGCCTTTGAGGCTAAAGGTTCTAATTGATGTATCTTACCAGCTCCAGGCTTATCTACAAACTTCAATTTCCACAGCTAATAATGTGTAATTGGCCTCAGCATGAAATAATTGCCATTTGTTTCTTCTTTTTTAAACACTTTTGTAGTGTGATGGATGCTCTCAGAACTTTTAAATTTAATTAAAGGATCTTCCAGGACATTGCCTCATGGTTAGTCACAGAATATGCTATTTTATAACAACAGGAATATTACAGCATAAGGGATGCTATACTGTGGAGCTATGTGTCACTGCTAAGTCCCTTTAGAAATCAAGGAGTTGCTGGATGATAAAAGACCACAGGTTCATCCAGTTCCTTCTCCCATAAATCGTAGCTGCATGATTCAGTGGTAATGAAGCTACTGACTAATCATAGCAATAAATCTCGATCAATTTAAAAGCAAAATCTCTATTAATTAGTCTACAAGGCAAGTGTAAATGATGTAAAGAAAACACCAGTGAGAGGGAGCTTTGGAAACCCATGTATCCAAAGGTACCTGTTCCTCTGGAGCATGTAACACTTACCATTTGTCATCTCTCGAATTACTCATATTATATGCCAACATATTACTTTTCGAAACAGAACTATCTAATTTGCAACTGAATGAATCAAACTAATTCCATCTATCAACTCCCGAGGGAGTCTGCCTGATAGTGTGAGCACTCGTTCACTATATTATTTTGGCAGATTAGTTTTGAATTTATTCTCCTTCAGGAGGCAGACTGTTTTCCTTGGCTCTCCTGTTCTGGATGAGCTGAAATACCATGTCATAGTTTTGTTTTGCTGGAATCCTAAAAGCAGCAATTCTGTTACCTCTCACCTTTCCTTTTTGTGGGAACATACTCGCTTACTTTCATCTGCCACCTATCTGTCCAAATCCCAAGTTTATTTAAACCCTCATGTTGCTCGGCTTGTTCAGCTGTGGATCCTGCAATCTTCAATCCCTCTGTATCATCTGCAAGCTGCTTGCAATACTTAATGGAAGATTATTGATAAAGATTTTAAACAAAAGAGATTGCAAAACTCTGGTAACATTCTCTCAGAATGTTAACAAATCTCTGCTTTCTGGGATCTGGCAACCACCAATATGTTCAATGTAAAAAATCTCCATTGATTTCCACTTGTTTATTTTCAGTACCTGATAAAGGGTAGAGCTGGAAAAAGCACAGCAGGTCAAGCAGCATCAGAGGAGCAGGAGATTTGACATTTTGGGTTGGGACCCTTCATTAGGGATCATGATCTGTAACGTCGACTCTCCTGTTCCTCCGATGCTGCTTGATCTGCTGTGCTTTCTCCAGCTCCACACTTTATCGACTCTGACTTTCCAGCATCTGCAGTCCTCACTATCTCCTATGTTCAGTACCCACCTTGCAAATGGAACTGTAACAAAGCCCTTAGTGAAGTTCAATTGCATTTACTGTCTTATTCCTGAACAGATCGCTGACCATCTGTTTTATCTGATAGCTTCATTATGAATGTCAGGCTATGCTCCTAGTGCCACTAATGGATTGAATCCTGTGGGGAATATGTATGCAGCTGTGAAGGGGCTGCTAGATTTTGTTTGATTGACAGTTTTATGACAGATAATAAGTTTCTCTTTCTATGAAGCTGCTTGTCAATACTTATTATTTATTTGGGCATAATGAAGAGATATAAAGTGCATTAAAGTCTGTCTCAACAGGTGTATAAATAGCTATATTTTATTGATAAACATATGAGCATACGGTGTGGAAATATCTACCAAGTGTATTTTGAATGGCAATTAATTTATTTAGATAGTTTCAATAGCATCTCCAAGACTTAAAGGTGTCAATACAGAGTATGTTACTTCTGTAACTAATGGGTGTGGGAAAAACAGGAATGGAGCATGTATGGTGGAAATAAAGAGATTGAGGAGCATGGAGGAAAAACACAAGGGACATGGTGGTTTGGAGGGGCTGTTAGGCATATGGAGGAGTCTTGAGGGTGAAGGGGGCATAGAGGAAATTGAGGGGGCATGACCTGCCACTATATTTGCCAACCTCCGTGACTACCTCTGTCCTGTTTTGGTAGATGGTGGTCCCTATCTCCTTGGAATGAAAATTCCATGAGAATGACTGAGCATACTGGACAAATAGCCACAACTATTTGAGACAAATCATGAAATGAGTAAGAGGTTAATCAATAATTTGTCAAGTGGCAAATCCTTTGACAAAACATATATCTGAAGAAACTGCCAGAACCTAATAGCTTTCTACTTTATCTTAATTACTTGGTTTTTGAAGTATATTGTTCCTGAAATGAAAAATGTGTACATGCATACATTTACATATGTCTAAAAAAGTTGCATCTCTATTGCATCTTTCATATCTTCAAAATTCGTTTGGTATTGTTCCCTCTAAAATGGATTAGCAAAATAGGAATTGCCTTAATCATCTGCTGAGGTTAAATCAAGTCAGATTAGTGGAGGTATAAATAGAACCAAATGAGAATGGCAGAGAAAAAAGTGATTAATTACATTAGAAGGTTTGGTGATGCCAAGGAATGGAGGGAGGAATAATGCATGCATTTGTAGGTTGTTAAGAATTCCATTATTAACTTAGATTAATGCAGTCTTTAGAGATGAAACAAAATCCTCACAGAAGGGATTCAAGAGAGTAGGACGGAAAAGACATTTGAGGATCTGAGACAGAAAAGGAATGTAATAATTGGGCAGTATGTAGAGGTGGTGGTGATGGCAATCGTGAAGGATTTAAGCACAGCTCTCAGACAACACAAATGTATTAACATATTCAAGGAATAATCAACTGAAGAAAAGCAGATGTATGGTTGAGGGATTCAATCTTTAAGAGGAGAAGAGTTGAGGCTAGAGATATTCTCTCTCCCTACTCCAACAAATTTAGATTAGATTAGATTACATTACAGCATGGAAACAGGCCCTTCGGCCCAACAAGTCCATACCGATCCGCTGAAGCGCAACCCACCCATGCCCCTACATTTACCCCTTACCTAACACTACGGGCAATTTAACATGGCCAATTCACCTGACCTGCACATCTTTGGACTGTGGGAGGAAACCGGAGTACCCGGAGGAAACCCACGCAGACACGGGGAGAACGTGCAAACTCCACACAGTCAGTCGCCTGAGGCGGGAATTGAACCCGGGTCTCAGGCACTGAGAGGCAGCAGTGCTAACCACTGTGCCAACGTGCTGCCCACTATGGGACTGATCTTGATTGTAATTCTTAAAGCGTTCTGCCACTGTTTTACTATAATATTGATTTTATGTGATCAAATAAGTACATGATTCAGATTTCATGTGTATATTCTGTATTTTTGGAAGTACTATACTTAATCTTCACCAAAACAAAATTGCAGGAAATAACTGGGCTCAGTAGATCTCAATGTTAACTCCCAATGTACATCAGTCTGCATCAGAACTACCTGTGACGTGGTACTAAGGTGCCAGTCTTCCACAAATAAATGCCAAAAATAGCTGTGGAAGAGATTGGAACAGGTTGAACTGATATAATAATAAGTGCATTCTGTCATAAAATAATAGGATGCAAGATCACATTTGCCATCGTGCACACAATTAGTTCTTAAACAATGCCATGTTGTCCCCAGGCTTTAAAAAACAGCACCAGTGATCTGTCAAATGGGGAGAATGAAAACAAATTGCTGGGCAAGTCAATTCAACTGCTCACAAAGGAGTATTATACACATCTCAAATCAGATATGGTGCACTCTGAAGAAGGTAGAGGCAGTGCAGGTAAAAGTTTATAAGGGAGGATGGAACAGATTTTAAACAAAAGAAATTAACCAATTATTAATTGGATAATGCATTACATTCGCCTTTTTTGTGCATGGTGCGATGGGCAGGTTTGTGGAAAATGATTTCAGAAACGTCTGGAAAGTTTCCACAATAAATGGCTTCAAATCATCTGCTTTCCTTTGTTAGTGTAGAACATGAAGGAGCTCCCAAGATGCTATCATTATTTCAGTTTGAAGTTGATGAAAAAAGTCCAATTTCAGTTTTAATTCAAATTAATTTTTCAAATGTATGCATGCAGAGATTTTCCATGTACATTCTTGGACACAGCAGACATATGACAACATAATGTAAGAAATTCAACAGCATGCTTTCTGGGTAATTCAACCTTTTCATGACTTCATTATTCTCATTTGAAAGACACAAATTTAAAGGAATTGAAAACAGCAGGAACCATCTAAATACTGAAAAATTATGGCAATTATCAGAACTGCAGCTTAGTGGTGTAATAATTTTAAAATTCCATTTATTTTTTGTGAATTGCATATACTTTACTAAACAAATGCACAACATAAGCAATACAATGTTAGGTCATAATTCAATGGAATGGGATTGTTTTAATTTACCTGGAGGTGTATAGGCATCCATTGAGGTTTGCACCACCAGAGACCGTCTTTTCGATGGCATAGGAACTGCCATTTTTCTCTCTTTATGTTTGGCAAGAGCAGCTTGCACTGCCTCTGTGTGAACATCTGAGAAAGGGGTGAATACAAGGTTTAGATATTATCACAGAAATTTAAACCCACAGAAATGTCCACTTTTGAAACTCATCACACAGAAATCCCATGAGGAATATACTTATTAAAGACAAACCTCTTGTTCATAAATTATTTACAACCACCAATACAACAGATCCTAATCATTATTTACTCAGGGAGACCCTTCATAAAGAAAAACCCTGCTGTACACACGGTGGTTCAACAACAGTTGCATTACAACAAATAATTTAATATGCGACTTTTCCAACAAGCTTCAGAAGTCCCTCTCACATAACCAAAATGATACAAAATAAGCATCACACTACTTCTTTCATTAAGTTAAATTATTTAGTTTCAATTTTACAAAACTGATCATATTTATCAATTAAAACCCAGGACATAATAGGTTGCAAGTGACATTGAATGTAAAGCAATATTTAATCTATTTCTGAGCTGTCATTTAGTGACCAGGGTAAGCCCCCTTCTTCCAGCAAGATCTTCCAGCCATCTCCAATGCTTCTAAAGGCAACATCAGCACCCCCTCCCATCTTCTCCGGTCCCATATCCACAGTATCCTCCCCACCTCCAACACCAAAGACCCCAAATCTCAACCCTTTTTGCCTGAGGTATCTGGTGACTACCTCTGCATCCAAAGGCCTCCGACCATGGACTCATCATTATTCCCTCCCCAAGTAAGGCTTCTTACCACCCAGCACCCTCAACTCTGCCCTCCACACAAAGAGGTCTCTGACCACTTCCCTATCGCTGAGATCCTCAGTACCCATCTCACTTAAAATGAGGTTCCCAACTTTCCCTGTGGCCCATGTTCCTATTGAGGATGGGGTGAGTCAAAGGCATTCATGTTTTAATAGATATTTAAAAGGAAAACAGTAAGTAACATGAGTGTCAGTAACATGATCCTCTTAAAAGGAAAACAGGGAATTAATAATTGACATTACAGAAATCGCAGATGAAGTGAAACAATATTTTGCTTGTCTTTACTTTAAAGGAAATAAAGAAATTTGCCAATTAAAACCGTAGGTCGGGTATAAGAGGGAGATGGGGGCAGAAGCCTCACACTGCATTACTGGAGCTAGCCCATATGTTTTATGGCTTCACATCAGGCTCCTTCATCAACTGTTGGAACATCAGTCTTGGAAAAAGGGTCAGGCTGAGCAGAGAGTGAGCTGTCCACCCACTCCCTTAAACTTCTACCCAAAGTCTCTGATTCTTCCTGGAGTTCTCAAGGTTTCTGACTGCCCTTCCAGAGAACCTTCTGATTCCCCAACCCACTCTCCCAACCACCTCTGGGTTTTGGTAATTATAAATAATGGAAATTCTATGTAAACTAACCATTAGAACATATTCCTTATTCAGAGGATTGACAAACAAAAAATATAATTTGTTAAAACAATTTGTTTACTAAGATTTGCAAGTCTTAATCATAAAGTGGTTTCAGATCACAAAGGATAATTGTGAGATATAAAATATTTTTAGCTTCAAAAGTTTCTATGAGGCCATCGTGAATGATCAATATATTTTCTAACAGTTAGGAGTAATATTACTCATGTTATTAAGTGAACAGATATTTAACATGGCAACATTTAATTACCTATCATCTCCCTCAATGTAACAGAATTAATTTGAGAAAAGAGAATCATAGCCTGTTCATCCAACAACTCAAGAAAGTAAAGTGCAGAGAAAGGATGGCAATGGATGGTCATATTTGCAGATACACAGAGAAAAGGAAAGTGAAGATAGCGAAAGGTATTTAAGTTCGGGTGTGGAATGGAGAGGGGTGGGAGGCTATAACATAAAAGTGAGGAAGCAAGTTGTTAATTAATTAACAGATGGCTCACCAAGAAATGTATTAACATGTTATACTTGCAATTTAGTACACAGCCTTAATTCTTAGTTTGAATAGGTGTGCTGTCAGAATTTTCAACAACTTGAACTGGACCTTTGTTCTCACAAATGAATCATTTTAGAACTACAAAAGAGATGTCACAGCTGTAACAACACCTACAGCTACTTGCAAATATTCTTGGAGTTATCATTACAACAGAACACTGCAGAAAATACAAATACCTTGAAGGAAGGACCTCTTAAGCAGTGCTGGGAGGAGGAAAGAGTGGAATAATTTCCACCATTATGGTATTAACACAATAGTGTCATAACAGATTTTGTTGGTTCCATAACTGCAAAAAACATTGCTTTGAATTACAAACCTAGTTCGTGATGTGGAAATAATTAAAGTTGAGCTACTGTCATACCTGATCTGTAACGTTCATCTCGTGACCCTGATGACCGGCGACGGTGGTATCTGGAGGAGGATGATGGTGTGACTGGTGTTCGACGCTCTTGTGGTAGTGAAGGTTCCACTCCTACAGCAAAGGAGTAAAAACAATGCTCAGTGTAACATACTTCAAAACAATAAACAGTAAGAGGATGACCATTGTGCTTCTCATTGTGCTACCCCCCCTTAGTTTAAAGCTATGCCCCCTTGTAATAGCTGACTCCATACGTGGAAAACGATTCTCACTGTCGACCCTATCTAAACCCCTAATCATCTTATACACCTCTATCAAGTCACCCCTAAACCTTCTTTTCTCCAATGAAAACAACCCCAAGTGCCTCAGCCTTTCCTCATACGATCTTCCTACCATACCAGGCAACATTCTGGTAAACCTCCTCTGCACCCGTTCCAGTGCCTCCACATCCTTCCTATAGTATGGCGACCAAAACTGCACACAATACTCCAGATGCAGCCGCACCAGAGTCTTATACAACTGCAACATGACCTCAGTACTCCGGAACTCAATTCCTCTACCAATAAAAGCCAGTACGCCATATGCCTTCTTCACCGCACTATTTACCTGGGTGGCAACTTTCAAAGATTTGTGTACCTGGACACCAAGATCCCTCTGCTCATCCACACTACCAAGTATCCGACCGTTAGCCCAGTACCCCATCTTTTTATTACTCTTACCAAAGTGAATCACCTCACACTTAGCTACATTGAACTCCATTTGCCACCTTTCTGCCCAGTTCTGCAGCTTATCTATATCCCGCTGTAACCTGCCACATCCTTCCTCACTGTCTACAACTCCTCCGACTTTCGTATCATCCGCAAACTTGCTCACCCCTCCTCCAGGTCATTTATAAAAATGACAAACAGCAATGGTCCCAAAACAGATCCTTGCAGAACACCGCTAGTGACCGCACTCCAAGATGAACCTTTGCCATCAACTACTACGCTCTGTCTTCTTCCAGCCAGCCAACTCCTAATCCAAACCTCCAACTCACCCTCAATGCCATACCTCCGTATTTTTTGCAGTAGTCTACCATGGGGAACCTTATCAAACGCCTTACTAAAATCCATATACACCACATCTACTGCTTTCCCCTCGTCCACCTCCTTAGACACCTTCTCAAAGAATTCAATAAGGTTTGTGAGGCACGACCTGCCCTTCACAAAACCATGCTGACTATCCTTGTTCACATTATTCCTATCCAGATGTTCATAAATCCTATCCCTTACAATTCTCTCTAAGATTTTGCCCACAACAGAAGTGAGACTCACCGGCCTATAGTTACTAGGGTTATCCCTACTCCCCTTCTTGAACAAGGGACCCACATTTGCTAGCCTCCAATCTTCTGGCACTACTCCTGTAGACAATGAGGACATAAAAATCAAGGCCAATGGCTCTGCAATCTCCTCCCTTGCTTCCCAGAGAATCCTAGGATAAATGCCATCAGGCCCAGGGGACCTCTCTATTTTCACCCTTTCCAGAATTTCCAACACCTCTTCTCTACATACCTCAGGCCATCCATTCTACTTATTTGTGACTCAGTACTCACATTGACAACAATGTCCTGTTCCTGATTGAATACTGACGAAAAGTATTCATTCAGTGTCTCCCCAATCTCTTCAGCCTCCACACGCAACTTCCCACTACTACCCTTGACTGGACCTATTCCTACCCTAGTCATTCTTTTATTCCTGACATACCTATAGAAAACCTTAGGGTTTTCCTTAATCCTACCAACTAAGGACCTTTCATGTCCCCTCCTTGCTGCTCTTAGCTCTCTCTTCAGGTCCTTCCTGGCTACCTTATAACTCTCAATCGCCCCAATTGAACCTTCACGCCTCATCTTTACATAGGCCGCCCTCTTCCATTTAACAAGGGATTCCAATTCCTTATTAAACCACGGCTCCCTCACACGACCCTTTCCTCCCTGCCTGACAGGCACATACTTATCAAGGACACTCAATAGTTGCTCCTTGAACAAGCTCCACATATCAATTACACCCTTGCCTTGAAGCTTACTTTTCCAGGCCACACATCCTAAATCATGCCTCACAGCATCATAATTTCCCTGCCTCCATCTATAACTCTTGCCCTGTAGTGCACACTTATCCTTCTTCATCATTATGGGCATTGGATAGGCATATGGAGGATAGTGGGCTAGTGTAGGTTAGGTGGGCTTGGATCGGCGCAACATCGAGGGCCGAAGGGCCTGTACTGCGCTGTATTCTTCTATGTTCTATGTTCTATGTTCATGAACATCAGTGAGAGAACACTGTTTCCTCATTTAAAAACATTATAACATCTTCGTTGTTTTTTTTAAGAAGGAAATTAGATTGTCCTTTCCAGGAGACCAGTTTGATATAAATTAAAACATACTACCACCAAGATGATAAATCAACACATAACAAGAAAAAATATTCATGAGTATCACATCTAATTTAACTTTAAACGTGTGCAAAGGTAGTACAGCATTATCATAAAAACAAATAACATTTCCACTAAACTAACATATTGGCTTCAGGTTTCCACTAGGTTGCATTATCTTTTCACATAATTCTTCCAGAGTCAGCAAACCATTGCAAAAAAGGTCACAGGATTTCGAGCGTACGTTATGCCAAGTCTAATTCAGGTTTACACTTTCTTGTTCTAGTTTTTAAAAAAAACTGCGCACTAGAAGCTGGCCATACCCACAAATCTCACAACAGTCCCAGAGTAAATTAACCTCCATGATGAACTTTCATTAATTATGTTTGTTTGTAGACCACATTTTGGTTGCAAGGACCTTAATAAGCACATTTTAAACCTTTCTGAATTTACCATTTGTTTTCCATTTATTAAGAAAATGATTCAGAAGTGGTGATGCTACAGCTGTGGACCAGCAATCCAAGACCCCAGGCTAATAATCTGAAGATGCGTATTCAAATCCCGCTTGGCTGATAGCGAAATTTGAATTCAATAAAAATCTAGAATTTAAAAGATTACCTCTCGGTGATTATGTAACCACTACCAATTGTCAGAAAAAAATCTAGGTTTATTCATGGCCTGTACAGAAGCAAATCTGCCAACTGTACCTTGCCTGGCCTACATGTGACTTTAGGTGCATAATAGTGTGGTTCCCTCTTAACAGCCCTCTGAAAGCCAAACATTCCATACAAGAATAAGGAAAAGAAAACTGATTACTGGACACAACACACTGAACAAATGGTTTTGTCTAGTTTATCAAGGTTACTCTTAGTTATTGAAATTCAGGTTCCTCACAGGTTAACCCAGGTATTCTGACTCAAAACACTTATTTTTGTGATAAACCCTTTCTCATAATTATCCAAACTGCATCAAGTTACACTTCTTTGACATAAAGATTAATTTCTTTTTTTATTAATCATTCATGGGATGAGAGTGTCACTGGCTGGGCCATCATTTATTGTCTGACTACAGCTGCCCTTGAGAAGGTAGTGGTGAGCTGTCTTCTTGAACCACTGGAGTGCATGTGCTGTAGGTTGCCCCACTATGCCCCTGAGGAGGGAATTCCAGGACTTTGGGCCAGCTACAGTGAAGGAATGGTGATATATTTCCAAGTCAGGATGGTGTGTTGCTTCAAGAAGGAGAACTTGCAGGCGGTGGTGTACCCATACATCTACTGGCCTTGTCCTTCTTGAAGGTCGTGGGTTTGAATGGTGCTATCTAAGGAGTCTTGTTGAGTTTCTGCATCTAGCCTTTGACCTGCTCTTGCAGCCACTATATATATTGCTAGTCCAGTTTAGTTACTGCTCAATAGTAACCTCCAGGATGTGTTTAGTGGGGATTCAGTGAAGGTAACACCATTGAATATCAAAAGACATCAGTGATTAAATGGTCTTTTATTGATGATGGTCACTGCCTGGCATTTGTGTGGTGCGAGTGTTACTTGTCACTTGTCAGCCCAAGCCTGGATATTGTTTCGATCCTGCTGCATTTGAACTGTTTCAGTATCTGAGGAGTCGTGACTGGTGCTGAACAGTGTGCAATCATTAGTGAACATCCACAGTTCTCACCTTATGGTGGGGGGAAGTTCACTGATAAGCAGCTGGAGATGCCTGGGCCGAGGACAGTAGCCTGATGAGCTCCTGCAGCGATGTCCTACAGCTGAGTTGACTGACCCCCAACAACCTCAACCATCTACCTTTGTGCTAGGTATGACTTCAACAGTATGGAGCTTTCCCCCCCCCCGATTTCCATTGATTCTAATTTTGCGAGGGTTCTTTGATGCCACACTTGATCAAATATGGCCTTAATGTCAAGGGTTGACACGGTCACCTTTGAAAATATTATTTTCTAAAAGCTAGAGTGTGTTCTGCTCATTTAAGGTAGTTGTTCGGCAAATGCAAATACGTTTTAGCTTAAACTTAAGGAAAAGATACTTATCAGAATGAGAGCAATTTGCACCTGGATTACATTGAGAAAATCTTCCCTTTGTTTGTACCACAATTATAACATCTGAAGAATGACGTGTAAGAAATTGCTTTATAACATCTGAATATCCCAACTTATTTACTCTCTGGGATCATGGGTTACTGAATCAAACATCACCAGCTGGTTTATTATTCATTAAATAACTTTACTGTATAATTTTATTGTCATGACCTCTCATTATTATTTTAGTAAAATGTACACTTGTGTCCATTAGTCATCATGATGACATGAATATGCATGAAAGTGACTGTGATTCATAAGTCATAAAGTGTTTGAGAATCAGGAAGTGCCTGGAAGTCATAAGGTACAACTGCAGTATGAGAGACATAGAAGTAATAAATTTATATAAACTGGGAAACATAACGTAGAAAGTGAGAATTTCATTTAACAGTTTGACAAATAAAAAACATTGTACAAGACAATCACTGCAAATGCTGATCAAAAATATATCACATTTCAAATGAAGAACTCTGAATTTTTGGCCATCAAACTAAATTCAAATTGAGGTTTTTTTTCTCTCTGTATTCCTTCACAGGAGGTGGACATTTACTGCAATAGCCTTCACTGCCCAAGGAGTAGTGGTGATGAGTCAGCTATACTGAAAATCATAAACAGATTGTAACAGGAATGCACAGACAGTACAAGTCTAAGAGTAAATCAATGGATAAAGCTACAGATTACAGAACAAATATAAGGGCAAAAGTAAAAGGCTGTGTATCTAAATTCACACAGCACGTGAAACAAACTAACAGTGCAGACAGACGGTTGCAAGGTGACACAAATTAGGGCCTGACCGACATTCAGTCTAATTTTCTTAGCAGTTGCAAGGGCCTCCAAGTCCTGTGAGCAGCAGTGGCTTTCACAACTGGAAGTCATTGCCACTGTTGGCTTGCCAATACCGCGTGTGGAACACTGGAGGGACTGTGCAGCTTCGACCGGATTAACGAAGTGTAATTGACATGCAAGCAGTGACCATAATATGTTTGAATTTTATATTCAGAATGAGGAACAGAAGAGTGGGTCCAAGGCTGGTTTTTAAATTTAAATAAGGACGATTACGTGGGTGCTAAAGTGGAGCTCACCAAATTGAACCAGCCAATTAGGTTAAGGGTTAGCTCAATGACAGATGTAGTAACAGTCATTTAAGAGGATTTTAAATGAACACACAAAAGAGTTACATTCCTATAAGAAAGAAAAACCAAAAGGGATGTACCTCCCCTTGTAGTTAAGTTAAAAGCTAAAGCTAATATCAAATATAATGGAAAAGCATGTAATTGCACAAGGATGGGTGGTGGGTCAGAAGATTGGACTAATATTTAAAAGGCAAAAAATGATTGAAAAGGTTATTAAAGAAGGAAAAATAATATGAGAGAGAAAGCTGGCTAGAAATACAAAAACACGGCTAATTGGAGATTACTAAAAAAAGAAAAAGAATTTAGAAAGTGAGCATTAGTCCTTATGACAATGCTGTTCCTTGAACAAGGTTATTTTGTCCTTCGGTTTTTTTTAAAGAGAGGTTGTAAAGACAGAGGTGCTAAAATGTCTGGAAAAGGGCCTAGTTTAACAATGGCACGGGAGTAGCGAGTTCTCCCATTTCAATTTTTTTTCTAGCTTGGTTTAATTGTAGCAGAGAAGCTGCTGGTAGCAGGTACAGAAGCTGCTACAGTGGGAAAAAGGGTTCCATGCTTCAGCAGATGATTCTTCACTGATTGACTTCTCTCCTGCCATAAGAATCTATGTTTGATTTACCTTGTGCCAAGTGGTGTGTTTATGGGATGTTGGGGGAATCGGAACAGCTCCTTAGTTAAGTTGTGGTATCGCGTTAGTTGGGCTTTCAAATAGTTAAGTTATTCTAAATTCTGTTTTCTTTTGTTCATGTTTCAACTGTAGTGTTTAAATGAATTCTGTTATGCTTAAGGAGGACTGGTTTGACCAGCTGCATCACCCTGGAACACCCATTTCATATCTGCCTTTAAAAAAAGAGAAAGTTAGGGTCGAGGCTACCTTCTTGAAAATTTTTTTAGAGGGTTTGGCCTGGCCCATTACAGTCCTATATAAAGTGAATCTGGGGAATTAATAATGAAAAATAAAGAAGGGCAGATGCATTGATTAGACATTTTGCATCCAACTTCACCATCGAGGATATTGGTAAGATGCCAGAAATTGATGTTATTCGGGAAATGGAAGGGAAGAAGGAACTCAAAATTAAAAACACTAGCAAAGTGGTGTTAAGCAAGTTATTGATTTGCAGACTTACAAGTCCGAAGTCCTAATGGGCTTCATCCTCGGGTCTCAAAAGAAGTGTTCAGTGAGATAATTAATATTAATTTGATATTGGCAGTGACATTGGTATTAATTTTCCAAAAATCTCCAGTTTGGGTGAAGGTTCTGCTTGATCGGAAAGCAATGAAAAGAATCCAAGAATTCCACAGTACAGTTCAACCCGTGTCGATAGCAGCTCCTGAAAGGCTATCCAGCTAGTCCCATTCTCCAGTCCTATCTCTATAGCCTGCTAAGTACATCACGTCCAAATATATATCCAGCTCTCTTTTGAAACCGCTAATGGAATCCATCTCCGTCACTCGCTGTTGCATCCTTTATTAACCTGTTGATCGCCCCAGGTCATGAGGCTAAGGTGTCAACAGTCTACAAAACAAAACCTTGAAACAGAACATTGCCTTATAATGGAAGGCTAAGCAGGCTAGGCTTGCATCCACTGGCATTTAGAAGAATCAGGGGTGAATTGATTGAAACATACAGGACGCTGAAAGGTCTTTACAGACTGGATGAGGAAAAGATATTTGCACTCATAGGAGAATCTAGAATGAAAGGTCACTTGCTTAAAAATAAGGGGTCATGCATTTAATAAAGAGATAAGAAGAATATTTTTCTCACAAAGAATTAAGAGTATTTGAAACACTCTTCCTCAAAACGTGGTAGAAGCAGAATCTTTGAATAGTTTTAAGGTATACATAAGCAGATAGATTCTTACAAATAAGTGGAGTAGACCACTTGACCCCTGTAGGCGATTCAGCTATTCAGTAACACCTTGGCTGATCTGATACCATACTGAAATCTGCATTCCCATGATCCCAATCACCTTTCACCCCCATCGGCTTTTAACAAATATCTACCCTTTTCAGCCTTGAAAAAATTTCAAGAATATAATGTAGCTCGTGTAGCCTGACAGGTCTCAACCCAAGGACGTCTGGCCAGTTAAAGAGTGGTGGGGGGCTGAATGAGTGGACAAATGCATGGCAGAGGCAGCATAGTTGGTTAAATATGAAGTTATCTACTTTCGTAGTGAAAGCAGAAAGGCAAATCTCTGATTGGTTATAAATTGAGAAGGGGGACGGTACAACATGACCTGGGTGTCTGTGTACACCAGTCACTGAAAGTAAGCATCAGTTGCAGCAGGTATTACGGTAGGTCTGAATACCAGAGCCGGGAGTTTTTTGCTGTAATTGTACAGGGCCTTGGTAAGACCACATCTGGAGTGTTACACATAATTTTGGTCTCCTTATCTTAGGAAGGATGTTCTCGTACACAGAGAGCTCATTAGATTTACCAGACTGATTCTTGGGATGGCAGGAGTGATGTATGAAGAGACATTTTATCAGTTTAGTAGAATGAGGGAGGAATCTCATAGACAAATAGAATTCGACAGGCCGAGATAGAATAAACGGAGGAAGGATGTCCCCGAAGACAGGACAGTCCAGAATCAGGGGTCACAATCTAAAAGGATGCTAGGCAAACCATATAGGTCTGAGAAGAGGAGAAATTGCTTCTCAGAGAGTGTTAAACCTTTGGATTTCGCTTCCATAGAAAGTAGCTCCGGAAAAAATATTGTATGATCTCAAAAAAAAGAGCTGGTGTTAGCACTGGGGCTAAAGGGGTCAAAGAATAAGAGGGAAAATCAGGAACAGGCTACTGAGTAGATGATCAGCCAGGATCATAATGAATTGCACAGCAGGCTTAAAAGGCCAAATAGAGTCATAGAGATGTACAGCATGGAAACAGACCCTTCACTCCAACCCTTCCAAGCTGACCAGATACCCCAACCCAAAATAGTCCCACCTGTCAGCACCCAGCCCATATCCCTCCAAACCCTTCCTATTCATTTCCAATCCAAATGCTTCTGAAATGTACCAGCCTCCTCCACTTCATCTGGCAGCTCATTCCATACACATACCACCCTCTGCGTGAAAATGTTGTCCCTTAGGTCTCTTTTATCACTTTCCCCTCTCACCCTAAACCTATGCCCTCTAGTTCTGGACTCCTCCACCTTAGGGAAAAGACTTTGTCTATTTATCCCATCCATGCCCCTCATAATTTTGTAAACCTCTATAAGGTCACCCCTCAGCCGCCAACGCTCCAGGGAAAACAGCCCCAGCCTGTTCAGCCTCTCCCTAAAACTCAAATCCTCCAACCCTGGCAACATCCTTGTAAATCTTTTCTGAACCATTTCAAGTTTCATCACATCTTTCCGATAGGAAGGAGACCACAATTGCACGCAATATTCCAACAGTGGCCTAACCAATGACCTGTACAGCTGCAACACGACCTCCCAACTCCTGTACTCAATACTCTGACCAATAAAGGAAAGCATACCTTCTTCACTATCCTATCTACCTGCAACTCCACTTTCAAGGAGCTATGAACCTGCACTCCAAGGTCTCTTTGTTCAGCAACACTCTCTAGGTCCTTGCCATTAAGTGTATAAGTCCTGCTAAGATTTGCTTTCCCAAAATGCAGCACTTCGCAATTATCTGAATTAAACTCCAACTGCCACTTCTCAGCCCATTGGCCCATCTGATCAAAAATGGCCTACTCCTGCTTTTATTTTTATGTTTATATGTCCTAAAGATACCCAACATTGAACAATTTTATTTCTGAACTTGGCTCTAAAGGTAAATAAATCTTTCTGCTAATCAGTGCCAACTATTGATGCTGCTGCATCCTGAGCTCTAATCATGATTTAAAGAATCTAAGTGCACAGAACAAGATCAGCAGTGCCAATGTACACACCCCATGTCATTGAGATTAATCCCTGTCAAAAGCAAAGTTTAAAATGAAAGCTTTTCATTACAAAGTAATTGTAGCTGATACATGCACACAAAATCAATCTGTGGTTAAAATTTTGAGTGTATGAAGCATGGAGCAGATGAGGTGAATGGCATGTGTGTGTGTACTTCGGAGAAAGCTAGATAGGACACAAGGGTAAAGGGGATTAGAAGTTCATGTTTAGGGTGTAGGTTGATGTTTATACTGTTAAATGAGGTAAGACGAGAGGATGTGTGTGTGGAGTATGAACACCAGAAGATTTCAGTGGTTCGAATAGCTGTTTTTTTTGCTGCGAATTCTACACATGATCTAGGGCCTAAACAGCTCTAAATTTCACATATAAAACAGATGGTGAAAACATCACACTTCAGCTCTCTATAGCACCTGCTGCAGTTGATTCTGTTATGCAAAGTGTATGTGCATTGGTTAGACAGGCTGTTAATTCGAGAACTGAAAGATTTGACCTGGAGGATTGTCTTTACGAACCAGAATCAAAAGGGAAAAAGCCTTTATTTAAAAAATTAAAATTTGTTCTTGGAATGGGACCCCAAACTTTAAAGGCTGCATATATCATCCATCCTCAATTAACATGAATGGGTGGGCTTCCTCGTTGAACTGGGTAAAAACACGGACTGCAGATGCTGGAAACCAGATTCTAGATTAGAGTGGTGCTGGAAAAGCACAGCAGTTCAGGCAGCATCCGAGGAGCAGGAAAATCGACGTTTCGGGCAAAAGCCCTTCATCAAGTCACCTCATTCCATTATTCCTGATGAAAGGCTTTTGTCCAAATTGTCGATTTTCCTGCTCCTTGGATGCTGTCTGAATTGCTGTGTTTTCCAGTACGACTCTAATGTAGAATCTATTCCTCATTGAACTGCAGATTTTGTGGTGTTAATAATCTGCCATTTCTAGAATGCGTCTTTAGCAGCAATGAAGAAATATGTCCAAGTTGGGATGGATA
Source organism: Chiloscyllium plagiosum (assembly GCF_037043375.1). Taxonomy (NCBI): domain Eukaryota; kingdom Metazoa; phylum Chordata; class Chondrichthyes; order Orectolobiformes; family Hemiscylliidae; genus Chiloscyllium; species Chiloscyllium plagiosum. The sequence continues at coordinate 106,234,080 of NW_028270143.1, read as the reverse complement.
ATCTGAAAATGTTTCTGCACCATTACCACTCTGACCCTCCTACAGGTTGCAATGAAATAAGATGCCACATATGCTTTTTTTAATACATACTGGGAAAAATAGAAGTTTGGATACTGCTGTATCACAGAGAATGTAGCAAGTAGTTTTCTTTTGGATTTTTGGAGCTCAAAACATCAAAAATGGAACTATGTGGTGTTCACTTACTGGTTACAAAAAGTCATGTGGCTTTTGGAGAAGTTAAATTTGTTACTTTTCTGAGATGAGATGAAACCGTGGTCATTTGGGTTGAAAGGTTTCTGAGCAAATGCCTTTGGAATTTCAAGTTCCAGTTTGTCATAGACCTGAGAAGGTGTTGTTGGACTCTGACCTCCAGAAAGCCATAAAAAGGTCTATCCCTTTGTACCCTCCGAGAGTGGAAAAGTACCACCTTAAAAAGGCTAAAAAGAGGAACTTGAACTCAAGCAAAGACCCAAATCTGAATGGCTAACTATCAAATTAAGGATCTTCTATAACTCTCAACTGTGACAAAGTCACTTCATTCCATTATTGCAGCTTGATTCTCAGAATTAGCTCTATTTTATATTAGAGCTAACATAATATGATATTATTGTAGAGCTCTCTGTCTCATTTGCACACTTGGATTTAAAGGGGTACAGCATTCATTTGCATAGAAGTAGTTAATAATCCATTGTTCCACAGGTTGAATGATGAGCTGTTGATAAGTATTTTTCTGTTTATTGAGAAAATCTGCTGAGAGTTTTTTTCCATCCTACATAGCAGGCACAATCAAGCAAATTAACCATCTTGGTGATTCAATTAGTTATTTAAACATTTCTGCTGGCTAATGGAGCAATATGGCTTGATCATCAGTACACTCATCCCAATATGGTTCTTACAAGCATCATTGTAAACTTGGTGACTTTCAAAAGAATTTACTCATGGAATGTGGGTGTCACTGGCTGGCCAGCATTTATCGTCAGTCCCTAGTTGCCATTGCAAAAGTACTGGTGAGCTGCCTTCTTGAACTGCTGCAGCCCACAGTGCCCGTTGGGAGGAAATTCCAGAGTTTTGATCTAGCAACACTGAAGGAACAGCGATATATTTCCAATTCAGGATGCTGAGCAACTTGGTGGGGAGCTTGCAGGTGCGCTGGTGTTCTCATGCATTTACTGCCCTTGTCCACTTAGATGGAAGTGATTGGGGGTTTGAAAGGTGCTGTCCAAGGATCGTTTGTGAAATCCTGCAGTGTATTCTGTAGATAGTACACATTGCTACTACTGAGCGTTGCCGTTAAAAGGAATGGATGCTTCTGGATGTGGTGTCAATCAAGAGGGCTACTTTGACCTGGTTGGTATCAAGCTTCTTGAGTGGTGTTGGAGCTGCACCCATCCAGGCAAATGGGAACATTCCATCACATTCCTGACTTATGCTTTGTAGATGGTGGACAGGCTTTGGGGAGATGGGTTACTTGCCCCAGTACTCCCAGCCTCTGGCCTGCTCGGAGTTTATGTGGTAAATGCAGTTGAGTTTCTGATTAATGGTAACCTCAAGGATGTTGACAGCGATGGTAACACCATTAAGTATCAAGGGACACAGGTAAGATTGCCTCCTATTGTAGATGCTTGGTAAAAGTGTGTTATGAATGTAACTTGTCACTTCTCAGCCCTAGCCTAGAGGAGATTTTACTGCATTTAAACATGGTCTGCTTCAGTATCTGAGGAGTTGCGAAAGTTGCTGAATGTGACCTTCATTGTGCAATCATTGGCAAACATCCCCACTTTTGACCTTATGATAAGGAATAGTCACTGATGAAGCAGAAGATGGTTGAGCCCAGGACACTGCAAGCTGGAATAATTTCCTGAAGCACACTTTGTCCTACAGTGAAGCAAATCTTTGGGGGTCAATAGATGACTTCTGCCCATGATTTATTTCTTTTATTATTCCATATTTCCATACCAACTGATTCCATATTATAATTTATTGCACATGTATCACTTTTTTTTTTACACAAAACTAATCAAACACCTTTTCTTTTTTCTCTTATTTTTCCAGAACACCAAAAACCCTTGAATATTGAGGTCTCGGTCTTCGTCACCTTGCTACCATATTTCCATATTACATGTAGACAACCTTTATCCGAAATGCTCCAAAATCCGAAGGTTTTTTGTGAAGTTTTTACCTGATTAACAAGGTTGTTTGGCATGCAAACAGTTCACCCAACTCTACACCCAATCGACACGTGTCACTCAGATGCAACGTAGGTAGGTTTGGCCCAGCACTGGCAGGCCTCAATTCTGTCTCAGGGCCCGTTACTCACAGCAGGTCTGCTGTTCGGTAAGTTTTTAAAAAAATTTCACCGTTGAACTGTCACTTATTCTGAAATTCAAAAAATTCCGAATTCTGAAAACCAGCTGGTCCTGAGTATTTCAGATAAAAGATTGTGCACCGTACCAAATCATATTAATTTATTTCTGTTTGTGCTATCATTTCATCCATGCATGCATTTAGATAAAGAGCCTTAAGTTTTGACATTTTACAATCATTAATCACTCTGGCTCTAATTTCTCTGCATTCTTCTCTGTATATATTTTCTGTCCCTCTCCTGTCACACTTCAATTATCATTCACCTCTTCATTAATCTGCTCACAATTTTTTTTTGATGTTTGAAACTTCTCTTTAAATGAATCCTCCCCAAAATAATCAGCTTAAAAGTCCTATCAATAATCTTAAATTATCCAATTCACCAGGATACTGGTCCTGTCATTGTTCAAAATAAGCCCACCCCAATCTATCTTTCCCCAGTATTAGCTATCAGTGTCCCATGAATCAGGGCCCATTTCTTCCACATCAATTTTAGAGTCTTTCTGATCCTACTTACCCTACATCAATGTGCATCTAGAGATTATTACTTTATGGTTCTGCATTTTAATTTAGCTAATTCTCCATCTGCAGAACTTCCTTCCTAATCCAACAAGGACTATGACAATTAGATCCTTCCTTTTCCACTCCATGCTCCTCTCTAGTCCAGAAGAGATGTCCTGATCTTTGACACGAGGTAGGCAACACAGCCTTCAGGATGTTCTGTTTTTGTTGCAGAGAATATTATTGATTTCCCTATGCTTTCCCCGTTATTATAATTCTATTTCCTGACCCACTTCAGTGGTGCTCTGACCATACTACTTTAGTCAGTTCACTCATCCTCCCTGCAGTCTGTGTCCTCCTCCACACCAAGAAAAGAATCTTTTGCCTATTGGACAAAGGCGTGGACTGAAGTTCCTCCAAAACCAAATTCAGGATTTCTACTCCTGCCTCACCCGCTGTCACATACTCGTGTCCCTGACTATCAACCAAATCTGAAGTATTTAATCCTAGGAATGTTACTGCCTTCTGAAACACAGCCTCTTTGCCACCTCCCTGTTGTGTCACAACATCCACAGTTTGCATTCAGTTCATCAACTATGAAGCAAAGTTCATCGAGCAACCAGCAATTGCTGCAGAGGCAGTCACTGTGTATCACATTGAAGTCCATCAGCTCCCATGTACTACGGATGCATCAAACGCCTGCCTAGGCATCTTCATTCTATTTTTGTAAGTTAGATGCTAAATATTTTAAAGTAAATTACTCACTCTTCAGCAGCAATAACATTTGATTTAAACCACTTCCCTAATCAATAAAAACATTGACCAATCAAAAAGACAGACACAAAACAAATACCCACCAACCGCTTACTTGTATTCCTGTGATGTTGCACTTTATAACTGGCAGTTCGTGTTAGGTTGAAGGGGCTCTCTATCGACAGTTTTTATGTCCTGCCAATGCTGAACTTCTCATTGAGGTCAGCTTTATAAACCTGCTATTCCTGCTCACTCACACTGTTCACAAATCTGCTGACACTGCTCTCTCTTTGCTCTTTATGAAGCTGCTGTCCCCATTCTCTCTCTCTTTCTCTCTCTCTCTCTCACCATTTCACAAACACAGGTTCATTTCCTCTTGTAGGGTTTGGTGACTGTCTCTCGGTCCTCCTCTTTCCCACACTAAGAGAGAGTGAATGCTGAGTCCAATAGCAAAAGCAAAAAAAAAGTACTGCCTGTCTCCTAAGGTGTCAACCTCCTTATTCAGATGCGAATTATGGACTATTACACATGCTCAATAAGCTTCAAGGGAGCAGAAGGTGAGCGACTCCTTACTTTGTTCAGTTTTGACCACGAGAAAGACTGGTGTTTCTTCTGTCGCCATGATTCCTGGTCCGGTTATCTTGTGTTCAACAATGTAGCTCAAGTTGATGGTGGATTACTTTGCGATGGTTAAGATTTTTGACTCGACCTGGTCAAGTTTGTTACTCACCACTTAAATGACACAATGTTACTTGGTACCTCTCAGTCCAAATCTGGGTATTATCCAAGTTTTGTTTTATTTTGGCACACATGCAGCTTCATGGTCTGATGAGTGGTGAGAATAACATAGAAACATGACAGAGAGGGAGTCCAACTTTCTGCTCTTAATATTTCAATTAAAATTCTTCAAACTAACAGAACAACATTCATGTTCCACAAAAGTGCAAGACTTTTAGATGAAATTTATCCATGTAAAATGGATCGTGCAATCCTTTGACTTCTCCATGATTCACAAGTCAAGTCTGCTGTAACCTCAAGACACTCAAGGATAAATAATGTGGATATCCTCCAAGCTGTTCATTATCCAACATTCCCTATTATTTCAAACCCTCAATTCATTTGGCAACTGAACAGCATTAATGTACAGAACAAAATCTCAAGTCATTTTGGGAAATACTAAACCTACTGTTAAAATTACAACAAATACACTTACAATTTGAATTGAAATCTTTGCACATCCATTCTTTGAAAACTAGACAACTTATTATCTGCTTCAAGTAACATTTTTCCCATGCTACATAAATGGTTATGTTTTCTCTCTAGGTGACTAAGTGTACCTGGAGGTTGTGGTAGGTAAGCCCCAAGCAATTTGGATCGCTTCTTCTCGTAGCCTTTTTGTGTGATGTCTCCTGCAAATGAGAGGAAACAAGCCATTATTAAATGAAAGCACAGGGAATATATTACTGCAACAAATTTTGTTATGTTTCCATCACAGCAGCTGCTTTGGCACTTCTCATCAAATCACACCATCCTGGGTCAGAGGCTTCTGAAATCTTTGCCCAAGTAAATGATCATTTCACTAAAGGAAACCCAGTTCAAGTGGTTTCAGTAGGACTGGGCTGGCACATGCGATTTGCTGCCCAGTCATCAACAGCTTTTCAGAATAACACAGACACCTCTATTAAAGTAATCAACAATGAATTATGCATTAGTTATGGACCTGTAATCGCTGTCAAAATGAATTATCCACCAGGTTCAATCCTTTCTATTTAATAAGTGTAGAAAGTTCCAGTAATAGACAGCACTTCCATCAGCATCAGAAGAGAAATGTTAGGTTAATGTTTTGAGCAAAGGTCTTTTTATCAGACCAGGTTTCACGAAAGGACCTTTGTTCAAAATATTCACACTTATATTTTCCTAACAGTTGCAGATAGACCAGTTATATACTTCCAACATTTTGTTTTCTGTTCAGTTTTCAGCATTTGAATATTTTTCCACATCTTTCATTAGTGGGTAATTAGAGTCTCATAGCTCAAATCACACCCAATGTGTCAGAAAATGACTAGCACTTCCATTGCTAGTGAATATGAAAATAATGATCACAGCTAGTTCTCCCAAGGAATTTACTGTCAAGTCATCCAGTCAGCATACTATTTATCATCTGTTTCTTCTCCAGATCCACCTGTGCTATCTTTTGACACTATATGTTTTTATATATGTATATTTCAGTACACCACATAATTATAAGGCATTCATGGGCACAGCATTTCAGGATGTTTTCCACTCTGCATCTTTATTTATGATCTATATAGACTTCAGTAAGGCATTCGACAAGGTTCCTCATGGCAGACTGGTTAGCAAGTTGAGACCACATGGAACACAGGGAGAACTAGCAATTTGAATACAGTACTTGCTCAAAGACAGGAGACAGAAGATGGGTTGCTTTTCAGATTGGAGGCCTGTGACCAGTGGTGTGTCACAAGGATCAGTACTGGGTCCACTATTTTTTTGACATTTATACAAATGAATTGGATGTGAACATAGGAGGTATGGTTAGTATGCTTGCAGATTACACCAAACCTGGAGGTGCAGTGCAAAGAGAAAAAGGTTACCTCAGAGTACAACAGCATTTTGATCAGGTGGGGCAATGGGCCGAGGACTGGCAGATGGAGTTTAATTTAAAGAAATGTGATGTGCTGCATTCTGGAATGGCAGATCAGGGCAGGACCTATACACTTAATAGTAAGGTCCTGGGGAGTATTTCTGAACAAAGAGGTCTTGGAGTGCAGGTTCATAGTTCCTTGAAAGTGGAGTCGCAGGTAGATAGGATAGTGAAGGCGGCTTTTGGTATGCTTTTCTTTATTGGTCAGAGCATTGAGTATAGGAGTTGGGAGGTCATGTTATGGCTGTGCAGGATATTGGTTAGGCCACTTTTGGAATATTGTGTGCAATTCTGGTCTCCCTGGTATAGGAAGGATATTGTGAAACTTGAAAGGGTTTTGAAAAGATATAAAAGGATGTTGCAAGGGTTGGAGGGTTTGAGCGATAGGAGTAAGCTGGGTTGTTTTCCTTGGAGTATTGGAGGCTGAGGGATGACCTTATAGTGGTTTATAAAATCATGAGGGGCATGATAGGGTAAATAGACAAGGCCTTTTCCCCGGGTTGGGGGAGTCCAAAATTAGAGGGCATAGGTTTAAGGTAAGAAGGAAGAGATTTAAAAGGGACATTATATGCAACTTTTTCACGCAGAGGGTGGTGCGTGTATGGAATGAGTTACCAGATGAAGCGGTGAAGACAAAAAACTGCTGATGCTGGAATCCAAAGTAAACAGGCAGGAGGCTGGAAAAACACAGCAAGTCAGCAGCCTCAGGAGGTGGAGAAGTCAACGTTTCAGGTGTAACTCTTCTTCAGGGTTATACCTGAAATGTTAACTTCTCCATCTCCAGAGGAAGCGGTAGAAGCTGGTACAATTACAACATTTATAAGACATCTGGACAGGTATATGAATAGGAAAGGTTCACAGGGATATGGGCCAAAATGCTGGCAGGTGGGACTAGATTGGGTTGGAATATCTGGTCAGCATGGACAGGTTGGATCAAAGGCTCTGTTTCCATGCTGTACATCTCTATGACTATGACTCCATGACTAAATGGGACTAGATAAGGTTAGGATATCAACTGACAGTGTGGTGCTGGAAAAGCACAGCAGGTCAGGCAGCATCCAAGGTGAAGGAGAGTCGATGTTTCGGGCAAAAGCCCTTCATCAGGAATTTGCCCGAAACGTTGACATTCCTGCTCCTCGGATGCTGCCTGACCTGCTGTGCTTTTCCAGCACCACACTCTCGACTCTAATCTGCAGTCCTCAATTTCTCCTAGGTTAGGATGTCAGGTCAGCATGGACAAGTTGGACCAAAGGGTCTATTTCCGTGCTGTACATCTCTACAACTCTATGATTTACACTATTTCCCTTCTCCTTCCCCAAATAAACAATTATGAATTGTGCTGTGGAACATTACTGATTTTTTATTAGTTGTTCTTGCAATGACAGTGTTGTCCATCACGAGCTCTTTTTGGTGAAAAACTGCCACGTTTCATGTAGTGTAAGTACACGAGAATAATATCTAGGGAGGGAGTTCCAGGATCTTTACCTATTGTCTATGAAGGAATTGCACTTTAGTTTCAGGTCAGGATAGTGTGGGCCTTGGAAGGGAACACGTAGGTGGTTGTTTTTCCATCTTCTGTTGTCCTTCTCATTCTAGGTGGCAGAGCTTTCATTCGTGTTGCAATATTTTGATTCAACAATTTATAGTGTTCATTGAAAACCACCATACAGAATCAGACCAGAAGGTGGGGCTGTAAGTAGTAGCACAAAAAGCGTGGTCGTGATTGTGTTATAAAAGTAGCCATTTTTGGCTTGCATGCAATGTTTTAAGGAAGTCACAAGAATCTTATATTTGGCCAAGACCAATTTCTCATTGGTAACATGGATGTGGTGCAAAATGAATCTTTTTGGAGAGTTTTCCATAACTTTTGAAAGCAACTCCCATTTGAAGTTGCAGACAATATTCTGAGCTGAAAGCTACAGAAAGAAACACTTAGGCTGTATTCAAAGGCACACAAGATGCTCAGATTCAACAAGCAGGACAGTGTCACAAAAGGTCTCATCATTTCTTGACATCAGTGTTTATGTCTAATTTACCCGCTTGTGAAGTACATCTGGAGCATCCTCTATGTTCACACGCCAGTAAGAATGGCTGAAGTGATTTACTGCAGTGACAGCTTGTGCCATTTCATAGGACTAATAGCAAAATGCATTACTTTCCACTTTGACAGTGAAGAATTAGAAGATGCTTTCAAAATCCATACAAGGAACAGCACTGCACAGGAATAGGCCCTTCGGCCCACCATGACTGCGCTGACACAAGATCCTTTTCTAAACTAAAAACACTTTGCCTCTACAGCTGAGCAAAATGATGATGAGCCAATGTCTTATCTTAATCCAAGGGAAATGATAACAAAAAGAACAATCATTTTCACTTAGAGTCATCGAGACATACAGCACGGAAACAGACCCTTCAGTTCAACTCATCCATGCTGACCAGATATCCTAACCTAATCTAGTCCCATTTGCCAGCACCTGGCTCATATTCCTCCAGATTCATATACCCATCCAAATGCCTTTTAAATGTTGCAATTGAACCATCCTCCACCACTTCCTCTGGCAGCTCATTCCATCCACATACCACCCTCTGCTTGAAAAGGTTGCCCCTTAGGTCTCTTTTATACTTTTCTCCTTTCATCCCAAATCTATGCCCTCTAGTTCTAGACTCCCCCACCCCAAGGAAAAGACTTTGTCTATTTATTCTATCCATTCCCCCACATGATTTTATAAACCTTTAAAAGGTCACCCCTCAACCTCCAATGCTCCAGGGAAAACAGCCCCAACCTATTTAGCCTCTCCCTACAGCTCAAATCCTCCAACTTTGTAAATTTTTTCTGAACCCTTTCAAATTTCACAACATCCTTCCAGTAGGAAGGAGACCAGAATTGCACGCAATATTCCAAAAATAACCAAACCAATGTCCTGTACAGCTGCAACATGACCTCTAAACCTCCTATACCCAATGCTCTGACCAATAAAGAAAAGCATACCAAACACCTTCTTCACTATCCTATCTACCTGCAACTCCACTTTCAAGGAACTATGAATCTACACTCCAAGGTCTCTTTGCTCAGCAACACTCCCTAGGACCTTACTGTTAAGTGTATAAGTCCTGCTCTGATTTGCTTTCCCAAAAGGCAGCACCACACATTTATCTACATTAAACTCCATTGGCCACTCCTCAGCTCATTGGTCCATCTGTTCAAGATCCCATTGTACTCTGAGGTAACCTTCTTCACTGTCCACTACACCTCCAATTTTGGTGTCATTTGTAAACTTACTAACTATGTTCACATCCAAATTATTTATATAAATGACGAAAAGTAGTGGACCCAGCACCGATCCTTGTGGCACACCGCTGGTCACCAGGCCTCCAGTCTGAAAAGCAACCCTCCACCACCACCCTCTGTCTTCCACCTTTGAGCCAGTTCTGTATCCAATTGGCTAGTTCTCTCTGTATTCCATGAAATCTAACCTTGCTAACCAGTCTCCCTTGAAGAACCTTGCCAAACGTTTTCCTGAAGTCCATATGGATCACATCCACTGTTCTGATCATGAATCCTCTTTGTTTCTTCTTCATTGCATGAAGCAATGAGCCAAATAACCAACAGGATACAAAGAACAAAGAACCTAACAGCCGAGGAACAGGCCCTTCAGCCCTGCAGGCCAGCGCCAATCCACATTCTCTATCTAACCCTGCTGCCTAGTTTCTAACTATCTGTATCCCTTGCTTCCTGCCCATTCATCTAGATACATCTTAAATGATCCGACTGTTCCCACCCCAACTACCTCCATTGGCAACGCATTCCAGGCACCCACCACCCTCTATGTGAAGAACGTCCCCTAAAGTTTTCCCCTCTCACTTTGACCTCATGACCCCCAGTAATTGAGTCCCCCACTCTGGGAAAAAGTTTCTTGCTATCCACCCTGTCTACATCTCTCATGATTTTGTAGGCCTCAATCAGGTCTCCCCTCAACCTTCTTCTTTCCCATGAAAATAATCCTAATCTACCCAAACATTCCTCATAACTAGCACCCTCCATACCAGGAAACATCCTGGTGAAACTCCTCTGCACCCTCTCCAAAGCATTCACATCCTTCTGGTAATGTGGCAACCAGAACTATATGCAGTATTTCAAATGTGGCCGAATCAAAGTCTTATACGATTGTAACATGATCTATCAACTCTTGGACTCAATACCCCATCCTATGAAGGAAAGCAAGCTGTATGCCTTCTTGATTATTCTACTGACCTGCGTTGCTATCTTCAGGAAACAATGGACCTGAACACCCAGATCTCTCTGTACATCAATTTTTCCCTGCACTTTTCCATTTACTGTATAGTTCACTCTTGAATGGCATCTTCCAAAATGCATCACCTCGCATTTGCCCGGATTGAACTCCATCTGCCATTTCTCTACCCAACTCTCCAATCTATCTATACTCTGCTGTATTCTCTGACAGTACCCTTCATTACCTGCTATTCCACCAATCTTAGTGTCATCTGCAAATTCGCTAATGAGGCAACCTATACATTTCTCCAAATCATTTATGTATATCACAAACAACAGCTGTCCCAGCACGAATCCCTGTGGGATACCACTGGTCACAGGTCACCATTTTGAGAAGCACCCTTCTACTACAACTCCCTGTCTCCTGTTGTCCAATCAGTTCTCTATCCATCTCGCTAGAACACCCTGGACCCCATGCAACTTCACCTTCTTCATCAGCCTACCATGGGGAGCTTTATCGAACGCCCTAAGTCCATGTATATGACATCTACATCCCTTCCCTCATCAATCAACTTTGTCACCCCTTCAAAGAATTCTGTTAGGTTTGTAAGACATGACCTTCCCTTCACAGAACCATGCTTCCCATCACTGATAAGCCCATTTTCTTCCAGATGAGTATATACCCTATCCCTTAGTATCTTCTATAGCTTCCCTACCACTGACGTCAGGCTCACAGGTCTGTAATTACCTGGATTATCCCTGCTACCCTTCTTAAACAAATGAACATCAGCAATTCTCCAGTCTCTGGGACCTCTCCTGTGTTCGAGGATGCTGCAAAGATATCTGTTAAAGCCTCAGCTATTTCCTCTCTCGCTTCTCTCAGTAACCTGGGATAGATTCCATCCGGATCTGAGGACGTGTCCACTTTAATGCCTTTTAGAATACACAGCACTTCCTCCCTCCTTATGCCAACTTGGCCTAGAATAACTAAAGATCTATCCCTAACCTCAACATCCACCACGTCCCTCTCCTTGATGAATACCGTTGCAAAGTACTTGATAAGAATCTCATCCATTTTCTCTGACTGCACGCATATCTTTCCTCCTTTGTCCTTGAGTGGGCCAACCCTTTTCCTAGTTACCCTCATGCTCCTTATACATGAATAAAAGGCTTTGGATCTTTCCTTAAGCCTGCTCACTTAGGATATCTCATGACCCATTTTAGCCCTCTTAATTCCTTGTTTCAAATTGGTCCTACATTCCCGATATTCTTCCAAGGCTTCATCGGTCTTCAGTCGCCTAGACCTTATGTACGCATCCTTTTTCCTCTTAGCCCATCTCACAATTTCACCTGTCACCTGTTCCCTAATCTTGCCATTTCTATTCTTCAGTTTCACAGGAGGCCATCTCTCTTGAACTTTTATCAACCTCTCTTTAAAAGCCTCCCATATATCGAATGTAGACTTCCCTTCAAACAGCTGCTCCCAATCTGCATTCCCCAGCTCCTGTTGAGTTTTGGTATAGTTGGCCTTCCCCCAATTTAGCATCTTCCTTTAGGACTACTCTCGTTCTTTGTCCATGAGTATTCCAAAACTTATGGAATTGCGAGCACTATTCCCAAATTCATGCCCTACTTCAGCCACCTGGGCATTTCCCAACACCACGTCCAGTATGGCCTCTTCAGGAGTTGGTCTATGTACATACTGCTCGAGAAACCCTCCTGGATGCTCCTTACAAATTGTGCTAAATGCAACTTTGGTGAAGCTGAATTGGTAAAAAGGGAAACCAAAACACAGATCATCAAAAGATGTCTCTCAAGCTACCTATGCTCTAATATACTGTAGAAAGACAGAAAAGTCATTGCGGCTCTCTGAAACCAGAGCCAACGAAAATGAGACGAACAAAAACTACACTCAAAGTTCAACTCCTCTAAACACTGTCCAAAGCTGATGTGCCATGAAACCAAAGCAACAGCAGTCTCACAAGTAGAGCTGAAATGTGTCCAAATCATACTACCACTGTAGCTGTGCTTACACGCCAAGTATTGTATGCCTGTCAGCTATTGGAAAACAAACCAACAACTGAGTCTACTATTGAAACAGAGCACACCAGGCATTAGTACCATAGCAAAAGGATGAAATAATGCAGCCAAGATAGAGCCAGCTGACCAGGATATATTTTGGTTCTCTCTTTCCAACACAGAAAACAGTCTTGTGTGACAGTGACAATTGCGCACCCGTATCTGACACAAGACAATACCTTCAAGAAATGTCAGGGCTGCCCTATTCTCAGCAAACCTGGGAATGGAAATATTCTCATTTAAAACAGTAACAAACCACCAAAGCTTCTCTGGATTTTAGAAATGCTAATCTCATTCAAAGAAACCAAAATTAAGATTGCATTTTATGACATATTTGGAGTATCTGGCATGTTCATCAGTTTTCACAAAGCAACAGTTCTGTACGATCCTCATCACTGCCATTCCACCATTCATATTCATGCCAGCAATGTTTCTGAATTGCATGCTGACTTTTTCCTGGTAATGGCAAATTGCAAGCTGCATGTAGATCCCAGCGTGCCTCAACAATGTGCAAACAATGGCAAATACTATTTCATGTTAGAAGGGACTTCATGTGAGTACGGGAAAAAATTGGGGACAAACCTTTCATTGGGTCCCACTCAAATGATCATCAAGAAATCCAAGAGCAAGATTTAAATTAGAATCCACTTGATGCGATCACCGAACAAACCTATTAACAAACAATCGCTAACATCTGTAGGGCAATACAGTATATACACGCAGACAGAAAGAGACAGAGACAGCGAAGTACTCTCAATCACATGGAGGATTTCACATTTTCATCTCTACTTGCACCGAAGTAATTTTGAAGTCAAAATAAATCACAGATCACTAGTTAGTCCAACAATCCACAGAGCAAACCTCCCACGCTGTTAGAGCACTGGATTCTTAAATTACTACAGTAAAAGTTTTCAGTTGAGCATCAACCAAGTTCAACCCAATGGATATCTTTCTTGACATCCATTGAAAATGGTCTGCTAGTTACAAATTAGTGAGTACATAAGCACAAATGTGCCGCCAAAGTTGTTAAAACTAGCTCATATCAAAACAGCATGAGGCATTATAGTTGTGTATGAAGGTTGTGGAATCTCAACATTGGAATTATATGATTGAAAGATTGTCTACAAACTAAATCACTCACACACGACCCAGTTAAGAACCTCACATCATGAGTTTGGAAAGTGCTGTTGAAGGAGACTTGTGACATCCTCAGTCCTCAAAGGAAAGTGTCAGACACATCAGAACTCCAGCATGGCACTCTAAGATATCTTCTCTCAAATATTAAGGAAGTTTATTGTTGGAATTCACATGATTCCTGATAAAATTGTACAGTCATAATCATGATGCAGAGGTTTCACATTGTAAGTAACTTATGTTATGTCTTTAATCCTTATTAGTTTAGACTATGAAAACAACAATATTTTCCTACTCTGAAGAAATACAGTCTACTATTTTCATGCCACAAATTTTCCAGAATTATTTTGAAAAATCGTTTGACTAGGAATTTAGGCAATTTACTGCAATATAACAGTGCCTCATTTAGGAAATCACCCATGACTTCAAGATGAACCTGCACTTTTAGGGTTCAGTTGTGAAAGCCCAGCAGGTGGCCAGCAGGATATTCAAAGATACCAAACTGCATGAAAAAAATGCGTATAAACCACAATCCTGAGATCGGGGAGGGAGCATGGCACAGAAAATAGCCCATGTGGCCATGTTTTATGAAGGAGTAAACGGTGGCGTATTTGAAAAAAACACACAGACTAAATCTGTTTAAGGAAAACAAGGTTGCTGCCACCATTTCAGTCATATTAAAGTGTCTGTTTGACCAGAATCACCAACACAGTGCGTCAGCTCAAAGTTGATGGTCCAGATAAAAGTAATGTTGATAGATCCATGGCTTTAAGACTATATTCCAACAAGATCTGATTGAACTGTCAGTTGAAGATTGAACCTGTAGAACCTAGGTTGAGGGGAGCTGCTGCTGGATGAGAATCCATCACTAAAACCATGAAGAAAATGATTTTATATTCTCCATAAGGAAGATAAGAGTCGTGAAGGTCTTTGTGACTGAAATGGTTGCTCTATGTGTTGAATCGGCTGCTGATAAAGCTATGAAGTCCATCTTTGTTGCATCTGTTTTTTGATGCAGCATTTGTAATTTATATCGACTATGATTTGCAAGTTAATTCATTGTTCATTTATGTTGATTTGATGTAATTGTTAAGTGAAAACTATAAGAAGAAATGAAATCTTGTCCATTATGGTTTTCGTTGGAGACATCCAACAAACCTGTTTGTTTGAATTTGTGAATCTATATCGGATCATAACACATGCTATGAAAGGTGAAGTCCAATTCATTAAAGTTATTAAATCTTTTGCAAAGATGGAATAGTTTCATTTAAAAATCGCTGCAGAATCTCTAAAAGGGTTTTCAAAACAATACAATAAAAAAAGGACTGCTGAGCTCAATTTTTATTAATTTAAAATTGAAAAGACAATTGTCTTTTTAAAAAAGAAATAAGTATGTGACAACCAAATGAGAAACAACTTGTTGTAACATGCCTTTTATCTTAAATTGCAATGACTGCATCAACAATACTGTTTTGCCTAACTTGTAAGCAATTATGCAGATAATATTTTCAATAATCTGTACTAATATAATAGCGCTAGGTGGTAGTACAGAAGTAAAACTACTTTCTAGTGTCCCGAGCAGAATACAATGCAGAAGACATCATTCCAATTTCAGAATTAAAGTAGTTACAAGCTACACCAAGACATAAATTCATGCAGGATATCCAGGAATCGAGACTCTTTCATTTAACTGTTTTACGATTTAAAAATGTTAGTCGCACAAATACGTTAAGGTTTCCACTCATGATTTTCTGTTTAGGGTTCAGAAAGAGTAACATATTAAATATGGATAATTCCAGTCAGTTTATGTATCTTAAATTATAGGAACAGTCTGTACAATTTGAAAACCATCCTTTGCAATCTCATGGGAGGGAATTGCAAAGCAATCAAGTTAATCCTGATTCTAATCAAAGTACTAATTTCAGTGCAGAAGACCAGCCAAATCATAACACTATTGGTGTTAGCTTTGCATTTTAATTTTTCTGCTCTTTTGAATTTTCTTTTGAAATTGTCTTCAACTGTTTTATCTAATTCTCTCAAATTCTGTGATTAAGTCAGTTTCAAGTCACACTTGTGGTAATTCAGTCCAAATTGTAATAACAGCTTACATAAAAATACTTAATCCAATTTTTGTACTTCAAACTCTAAAGAAATTCAAATAAACACCACCATGGAAGGGAATGTTTTGAACCAACATTGTTAGGCTTTGGCAACGTGAAGGAACTGCCTCCTCAGTTCCACTGCCTGTCTTATTTTTCCTCTGGATATCATTCAGCTAGGAAATCTATTCATATCAAATTAACTGAAAGGGTACTTTACTGCACAAGAGCTTGTAAAGATCAAATGAATTAAAGTTGCAGTGCATAAATATTTCATATATATTGTGTTTTTAACCTGGTTTGGTGTCTGCACACAGTGGACTGTAAACATCAAGCAACTGACAGTTTTTATATATTTTCTTTTACTTAAAACATCTTTGCTGTCTTTCACAACACCACAATTAATGAACTAATTTATATAAAGAGCTTGTCAGATGAGCTGAACAGAGCAAAATGTAATTTAATACTGAGAAGTGATAGGGGATGCATTTTGGGAGGACCAACCTGGTAAGGAGGTACACATTGAATGATAGGATCTTGGTGTGTGTGTGTCCATAGATCCTTGAAAGCAGCAGGACAGTTAGATATGGTGGCTAAGACGGCATATGGGATTTTCGCCTTCATTAGTCAAAGCACTGAATTCAAGACCAAGCAGGTTATAATGGAGCTGTATAGAGCATTGGTTCTGTACACAGTGCTGTATTTTTTCGCCATACTACAGGAAGGATGTGATTGCATGAGAGAGGTTGCAGAGACAATTCACTGGAATGTTTTCCGGGTTAGAGCATTTTAGCTATGAATAGAGATTAGCGAGGCTGGGGTTGTTTTCCTTAGATCAGAGAAGATTGAGAGCTGACCTGATTGAGATGCACAAAAAGTTCTGAGGGCAAAGACAGGGTAGATAGGGAGAAACATTTTCCCTTAGTCAAGGGAAAATAACCAGGGGCTTCGTTTTAAGATAAGGAGCAGGAGGTTGAGAGAAGATGTGAGGTTTTTTTTTCATCCAAAGGGTTGTGGGTATCTGGAACTCACTGCATGTAAGCGTGGTAGAGGCAGGAACTGTTGAGATAGTTCAAGAACTATTTAGTTCTTTGATTTAGTTAAATTTAAGAGATTTTAACACACCAAACAAAACCGATAGAAATTCATATTTTAACATTTTCCTTGGATTTTTTTCAAACAGATTTACTTGGAATGACATGTTTGCTCAAAGACAACTAATATTCTTAGCACAGTTTAATCTTGCTCTTAACATTTTCTCCATTAAAACTTTGAAAGTTCTTTAAGGAAAGGATATGATGTATGAAAGATTGGAGCTTTCAGAATTAAAACAGAGATTACAGGAATGGTTCAATAGGGAGGATGGTACTGGATTGCTAGTTGTGCATCTTAATATGAAGAAATAAATCTAAGATCAATTGCAAAAGATTTAGGGCAAAGACATTTTGATTGCCAACAGACCAATTAGGCAATTAGTTAACTTAAAATTACAGCAAGAATCGACTGCTCCAACTTCTTACAGTTTCCACTCAAAAGCTCTCCCACAACTTGGCTTATGAAATGGCTTCTTAGCCTATCAAGAGTTATTCCTTGCTCTCTCTCATCAACAACTGTTATCAGCTTCTATCTCTTCCCTAATCCTTTTAATATCATGCATCTTCCATCAACATAGATCCCATATCATCACCACTCGTTCAATTTTCTTCTTCCTGACTAATTATGTAATGATGGAGAAAGCGAACACTGCTGATGCTGGAGATTAGAATTGAAGAGTGTGGTGCTGGATCAGGAGAATTGATGTTTCAGGCAAAAACCCTTCAAACACCAATTCTCCTGCTCCTCGGATGCTGCCTGACTGGCTGTACTTTTCCAGCACCACATTCGTTGACTCTAGTAGTGTAATGATGCTGAAATACACCAATATTACTTAATTTGTAAGCATGGTCACAAGTATGACAATTCCAGGAGAAAGCCAAGTCAGCAAAGAGCAGGTAAATGATCGATATGATTTGATGTAATTGAACACGTTAAGAGAAAGAGAAATATGGCCTAATCAGTAAATTTCTTAGCAGATTCTCAAGGAATCATGAGATCTTTTGTTATACATTAATAGATCCCTAAACATAAAAGTACAGTTGAGAAAAGCCATAAAAATTAGTTTAGATATAAATGCATGCAACATAAATGTTATTTAATGTTCATGAACTTGCACAGACTTTGGTTAAATCCCAGTTTAACAAAAGACAATTTTGCTTGTATTTTTAAGCACTTCATATACAAATGATGCTGAGAGATGCAAAGAATACAAAATTCACCAATATACTAGAAATGACAAATTGCTGCCATGATAAAATCTTGAATAAAAAAACTTATCTTTCTTTTTGTTAGAACAGAAGATTACAAAGGTGATAACAGAGATTTTCAAGATTATCAAAGGTTTTCAGAGGTTAAACAGTGAGAAATTGAATTCACTGTTTTGATAAGAAAAAAAAATACAGTTTTTAATACATCAAAGAAGGAACAGAAAAACATGATTATGTTTTTCATAAAGACTGATTAAAAATGGATTTCTGGATTACAAGTATTTACTGTTGCACACATTACTTCAAAAGTATTCAAATAAATAGTTGAAAAGGAAGAATATAGAAGGGAGTAGAAAACAGTCAAAAAAATGGAATTAGTCTCGATAACTCCAATTGGTGCTCTGACACCACCACAGGGTCAATAAACTTCTGTGTGCATTTTAAGCGGTCTTCAATACCGATGCAATGACATCCTGTTAAAGATGATTCAGCACTATTTTGTCAGCTACCAGAGATTAAAAAAATTCTAACAGAAAGGTCATATTAGCTAAGTGGATCATGTTTTTACTTGATTCTATGCATAGCATCATTCACTGCTCAGACTGCTTCACATGCAGAATGTCACAATTTGCCGATGGGCAATCCCTAATAATTATGTTTAAACTGAGAGTCTTTGGTTACATTTCTGAATAGTATATAGCCTGCAGTATTGATTTTAATGGACATTTCTCTCTGTTGGACACCACTATTAATGGCTAGAGTGATCATAATGCCACTACACTAACCAGAATTAAATCCAAGTTACAATTTTATTTGAGGACAAATGTTCACTGGTATTGTTTCCCAACAAAGGCATGAAATATATCTTCCTTATCAAAGTTTCTTAAATAATAACAACAATAAAGAAATATTGGGTTAGAAAGGTTCCATGGCTTGATCTGTAACCCACGTTCAGTTAACATATCTCAGAAAAAAACACATTACCAGAAACTGCCAGAATAAAGCAGTATCCTACAGTCAAGCAAAGGGGAAAGAAAATCAGCAGAGGTTTCTACCCCTGTTATTCCTCACTTGACTCCTCTTGATTTAAGTGCATTTGGTTAGCAAAGGTCACAATAGCCAATTCACTACTAAGTAGCCTGCTGGCAATCACAATCCAGGCTCAGACATAAAAGAATAACAGAACAGTCTGGGAACTGTATTCCAATGAGTCATAAATAGTTCGGGCAGGGTGTGCTGATGATGGTGAAAGAGTCAGGAACATGCAGGGGAAAGCAACTTTGGTACTTCATCACATTCAATCACACTGTGATTTGCTTGCATATTTCGCCGAAATGATTCCCCAAGTCCATTCAAGAGAAATGCAATCTACAGGATTTTTCACTTAAAATACCACATAATGTCCAAGAAAAACAGGGTAGAAAGATCTTGGGATACAACTGATATCCAACCAATAGGCTGATTTCAATTGAGTCATATCCACGGTTCATCATTATCCATTCTGTTTGCAGCACACGCTAAGTGAAACCACTTAAATTAAAGTGATTCAAGTCATACTTCAATTTTCAATGATAACATAAATTGATGCAAATTGCCAAATGGGCCCAGGGATTACAGCAAAACTATCCCCTGTACATCACAGTCTCTACTCTTAATCCTGATATCATGCAGCAAACCCCCACACCCCAGCCTGCTACTACACACAATCCATCATTAGCCATTGACAGTCCCCATTCAAGTTTTCATTTTCCTAGCCTGATCATTATCCATTCCTTTGTCTATGCAACCATTCTTTTCTCTCTTTGAACTCTATCTCCACCTATCATTTACTCACCGACCTTATCTTGTGCACAAAACCCAATTTTGTACAAGCTACCATCAGTTCTGACAAAGGGTCACTGGATCTGAAACATCAACTCTGATTTCTCTCCACAGATGCTGCCAGACCTGCTGAGCTTTTCCAGCAACTTCTCTTTTTGTTTCCAAAATAAATTGGCTGTATTAAATACAATAATTTACTCCTTTGTAAACATCATGAAATTCTGTGGAATGAATTGGAAAGGGCAATGTTTTTAATGCTTTGGACAATACTACCATTCACAAGGCACTGTGGAATTTTACACAAATCACACTAGAGACAGCATTCAGCCTTAAATGACCATTTCTTTGACTGCCAGATCCTAATTTGGTCTGGCCTACATGTGACTCCAGACACACAGCAAAGTGGTTGACTCTTAACTGTCCTCTGGTAATTAGAGATAGTCAATAAATGCTGGGCTTGACAGTGACCTACACATTCCATGATATTTTTTTAAAGTGTAAACTAAATGTCCAAAATCCCCCTCTTTAACTTTTGAGATTAAGGGGGATAGCAGCAGATTAGACTTTCCACAAAATGACACAGTTTAGTTAGATTATCGATTTTATTGGATAGTTTTAGTAGTTGAATCAGATGATCAAATTGTAGTATGCTGCTGTACAGAGGACACGGGTGTTCCTGTGCATGAATCACAAATTGTTGGTTTTCAGCAGGTGCTTAAGAAGGCAGATGGATTATTGTCCTTCATTGCAAGAAGGATGGAGTTGAAAATCAGAGAGGTTGTATTGCAACCTCGCTGGTGAGTGCTGTTAAGGCCACACCTGGAGTCATGTGTACAGTTTTGGTCTCCTTATTCGAGAAAGGATGTACTCGCAGTGGAGGAGGTGCTGAGGAGGTTCGTTTGATTGATTCCGGAGTTGTGAGAGTTGGCTATTGAGGAGAGATAGAGTAGAATGGAACTATGCTCATTGGAATTTAGAAAAATGGGGGACGGGGGAGTCTTATAGAAGCATATAAAATTATGAAGGGAATGGATAAGATAGAAGCAGGGAGGTTGTTTCCATTGATGGGTGAAACTACAACTTTGGGGCATAGCCTCAAAATAAGGGGGAACAGATTCAGGACTGAGTTGAGGAGGAACTTCTCCACCCAAGGGATTGTGAATTACAGCACGGGAATTGAGGGCTATGGTGAGTGGGCAGGTAAGTGGACCTGAGTCCACAAAAAGAACAACATTGATCTTATTGAATGGCAGAGCAGACTTGAGGAGCCATTGGCCTAGTAGAGAAGCAGGAGGCTGGAAGAACACAGCAAGCCAGGCAGCATCAATGTTGGTCAATGTTCCAAGTGTAGTCCTTCTTCCAGATTTCTAATGTTCTTATGGTCAATTGTCACTTGTGGAATCTGAAATCTTACCAAAAAATGAAACCAGCAACAGCAAAGATCTCAAATTGTGCAGCTGGTCAAGTTAATAACAACCATCAAAAAAACTCAATGTTGTTCATTGCTAGGCAGTACAGTCTAAATCTGTTGCCTCCTAATTATCCAACTTCAACGTAAGTACATCAAACAGACTGACAAGCCTGTCAAATAGCATAGTGAAAGCTATAGATGACCAAAAAAGGTCACTCACCAAGACCAATATTACGAGCAGCATGGTGGCTCAGTGGTTAGCACTGCTGCCTCACAGCACCAGGGACCCAGGTTTGATTCCAGCCTTGGGTGACTGTCTGTGTGCAGTTTGCACATTCTCCCCGTGTCTGCGTGGGTTTCCTCTGGGTGCTCCAGTTTCCTCCCACAGTCCAAAGATGTGTTGGTCAGGTGCATTAGCCATTCTAAATTGCCCATAGCGTTAGGTGCATTAGTCAGAGGGAAATGGGTATGGGTGGGCTATTCTTCAGACTTGGTGTAGATTTTTTGGGCCGAAGGGCCTGTTTCCACACTGTAGGGAATCCAATCTAAACTTGGCAGACAATCAACTTGAGAGATGCTCCTTCCTCTGCCTTAAATGTGCTGGTCTCAGAGCACAGAGAAACAAAATCAGAAATTGCTGGAGAAAGTCTGCAGACATGGCATTTGTGGAGAGAAAATAGAGTTAATGTTTCAGGTCCAGAGACAACTTCTTTAGAACTGTACCTGAAATGTTAACTCCGCTTTCTCTCCACACATGCTGCCAGATTGGCTGAATTTTTCCAGTACTTACTATTTTTGTTTCTGATTTTCAGCATCCATAGTTCTTTTCCTCCCCAGTACAAAGACTTGTCCTCAATGAAGTGAGTTGAAAAGTGTGGTGCTGGAAAAACACAGCAGGCAAGGCAGCATCTGAGGAGCAGGAGAATCGAAGTTCGGGCATAAGCCCTTCTTCAGGAAGGGCTTCTGCCCGAAACGTCGATTCTCCTGCTCCTCGGATGCTGCCTGGCCTGCTGTGTTTTTCCAGCACCACACTTTTCAACTTTGGTCTCCAGCATCTGCAGCCCTCACTTTCTCAACGAAGTGACACATTTCAAGGTCCAGGGCTACATGGTGAAGGACACGCTAAAGTCTGGGGCAGCTGCTGAATGGAAAATAAGGAAAGGTCATTGTTTCAGACCTTTCAGCCCCACTGAGGGGGGCTGGAAACTGTAGAACCACTCAGCAGTATGTCTGACAAAGGATATACATGTGAACAGCAAGAATATTGAAACTGTACTGAGATTCCTCAGAATGGAACAGGGAGCACTAGTGGTCATTTCTAAGTTGAAATGTTTCAGGTCATTTATCTGACATGGAATAGATGTTGTAAATATTAAGATTAGTATGGCACCCAAGAGTGGAACATACTGTATTGAAATAAGTTATACTTAATTACAATATTTGATAATATTCAAAACAAGATGATGTGCAGTACATTCTTACAAATTTAATGAAAAAAATCATTTCTAAATATTATTTTGTTCAGACATCATTGGCCAGAAGGCAGTTAAGAATCAACCACATTGCTGTGGGTCTGCAGTCACAGGTAGTCCAGGTTGAGCAAGGACTGCAGATTTTCTTCCCCCAAACACTTGAGATCCAGGTGAGGATTTTCACAACAATCGTCAATTACCTAGTTGCCATTAGGTTGGCTTTTTATCCAAATTGTTCACTGAATTCAAATTTCACCATCTGCCACAGTAGGATTTGAACTCATGTAACCAAAACATTAACTTAACATTAATACTTTTAGTATTGTGTGTAGTTTTGGTCTCCGAGTCTGAGGAAGGGCATTTTTGCTCTTGAGGAAGTCCAGCAAAGGCTCACTAGACTGATTCCCTGAATGGCAGGACTAACATGAAGAAAGACTGGATCAATTGGGCTTGTACTCACTGCAATTTAAAAAAATGAGGGATGTCTCTCACAAAAAAATATAAAATCCTAATGGGACTAGACAGGCTAGGTGCTGGAAGAATGTTCCTGATGTTGGGGAAGTCCAGAACAAAGGGACACAGTCTAAGAATAAAGAGTAAGCCATTCAGGATTGAGATGAGGAAGAATTTCTTCACTCAGAGTTGTGGAATTCTCTACCACAGAAAGTTGTTGGGGTCAGTTTGTCAGATACATTTAAGAGGGAGCTGGACGAGGCCATTGCGGTTATGGAGAGAAAGTGGGAGTTGGATGCTGAGATTACATGATCAGCCTTGATCATATTGAATGGTGGTGTAGGCTCAAAGGGCCAAATGGCCTACTCCTGCACCAACTTTCTATGTTTCTATTACCACTATGCCACCATGTGCCAGGAAAACAGAACTAGCCAAGAAAAAAAAACTCTCTCATTACTATTTGGCAATTCACAAAACAGAAGGATAAAAATTAATTTTCTATTAGTGGGCACTTACTTTACCAGATGGAAGGATTATTACTAAGGTTACACAAAACTGGAGTTAAAAATCTCACCCTAATAAAAAACAATCTTTGGACTTTCAATTAAATCATTCCAACAGCTCGAAGCTACTGAATGATAATGAATGTTTAAAAAGTAACCTTCAGTTTGGGGAATGAATCCAGCTGGTTAGTATCACCAATATGTACCTGTGATCTTTACTTTGTAAGCTAAAAACCAAAAGAACTGCAGATGCTGGAAACCAGAAACAAAACATAAATTGTGTTAACCCTGCTTTCTCTCCACTGATGCTGCCAGATCCGCTGAGATTTTCCAGCAATTTCTGTTTTGGGATCTTCATTTTATACCCCTCTAAAATGTGGCTTGCACAGGTTTGAAATTCATACTAAGCATCACATTCCAATATTTTCTTGCAATTAATTTCCTCACTTGCAACGTTGACCAAAGAGTATTAGCGGAAAAACTTTGGTAAATATTACAAATTTTCTTTAAATTAGCTTTGTCACCAAAAACAAATGAATGCAAGGGCTGAAATTTGGTCAGTAATAACTTGACTAATTCATTCAGACAACAAATAATAATGACTTCATGTCATGTTACTCCTGGCTTCTTTAGGAATTAACTGAATCACTCTCGACTGCAATGCTTTTATGATTCTGTTTTCATCCCAGGGGATCCCTCACTCACCACAAAGGCTGCTTTTAGCTATGAACCATCTCCGACAGGCTATTCTTCCTTCATCTCATGAAACAAAGTCAATATCACTTTAGATGACAGATGACTTAAAAAGAATAAAACCCACTTCAGGAAAATAGCATGATTCAGCTATTCCTAGATTTAGTATGCTGATAAAAGTCGCAACGTTTCACTCGCTGTAGACCATTCATTCAGTATTTTTGGCAGTGCTCTTCAGGAACGTTTTTCATCAGATCCCATGGGGTTATTGGTTCAGTAGACCATTCACAACCCTCTGTCTTGCCAAATAAATTGCAGAAAAGACACCTGTTGACAATATTGGCAGGAACTGTAGGTTCAATACAGTATTTCACAATATATTAACTGGATAGCCTACCTGTTAAGTCAGTTAAAACAAGCAAGTCCTGTTCTCCATTTAACCAGATCATTTTACTGTTTGCAAGAAATAATATTTTAATAAGAGATAATCGTCTAATCCACAGTTCCAGTTTGGGCTTAATTAACATTAACTGTTAACAACTTAAATTGTACATAAAATGCATTCTTTCCAAAGGCTCAATTAGATTTCAAACATTCACTCCTTCCAACACTCATGTACAGTGGCAATACAGTGTACTATCTGCAAGTTACACTTCAACAACTCATCAAACCTTCTTTGATGCCACCTTCCAAACCACAACCTTCACCACGCAGGAGGACAAGGACAGAAGACACATTGGAACACTACCACTCAAGGTCTCCCTCAAAGCAACACTCCATTCTAACTTAAAACTATACTACTGAATTGTTAGGATGCAGGAGGCTGTTTAGCCCATTGTAAGCACAGTGACTATGAGCATTATGACTTAGTGCCAATCCCTATTTAACGTAGCCGTACATCTTTTCTACTTTAATAATCATCCAAAGCCTTCCTGAATATCTCAAATAAACTCACCTCCACTACACTTCCAGGTTGTGCACTCCAGGCTAGGACTGCTTGCTGCATTGTCCTCACTGGTTCACAACCCTTGTACGAATGAGAACAGTCTCTTTCCATCCACATTGTCCAGACCCTTCATGATTTTGAAAACCTGTATCAAATCTTCTCTCAGTTTTCTCCTTGATGAGCAAATTAGTCTAAACTCATCCAATGTATCTTCATTACAGAAATTTCTAATCCCTAGAACCTTTCTTGTAACTACTTCTGTGCTCTCTCCAATTTACTTCAATGCATCCTTCCGTAATGTAGCTCTCAGACTTGTACACAGAAATCCCGCTGAGATCTAACTAAAGTCCTTTATAAGTATAGCATAACCTTCCTGCTTTGTCCTCTATGCCACTACTAATGACACCTAGAATACTATAGGTTTTTTTTAAAATCAACTCTTTCTTTCTCTGTCCTGCAACCTTTCATGACTTAGGTATATGTACAATAAAAAAAATGAAATTGCTGGAAAAGCTCAGCTGGTCTGGCAGCAGCTGTGAAGAGAAATCAAACTTAACATTTCGGGTCCAGTTCTCAGGAAGGGTTACCGGACCCGAAACATTAACTCTGATTTCTCTTCACAAATGCTGACAGACCTGATGAGTTTTTCCAGAAATTTCTAATTTTGTTTTAGATTTATAGCATCTGCAGTTCTTTCGGTTTTTATCATGCACATATATACTCAAGTTACTCTGCTCCTGCACATACTTCAGAATAGTACCCTTTGTTATTACTGTCTCTCCACTGAAGTGTAATATCTTACACTTTTCCATATTGATCTTGATCTGTCATCTATCCACCCATTCCACCAACTGATCAATGTCTTTTTGACCAGGCCTCCTCGCAGTTCATGTAACTCTGAGCCTTGGAAGGATATGGTCATTCCTTCACTGTCTCGGGGCTAAAAAAACAGGTAATTTTCTTCTTAATAACACTGTGGATGCACATACACCAGGTGGACTACAGTGTTTCAAGAACATAACTCACCACTATCTTTAAAGGCAATTAGGAATGCATTACAAATGTTGGCCTTGTCAGTGATATTCACATCAACGAAAATAGGTATAAACTCCTGTTGTCAGCCAAACATGACAATGAATATGAAAAGTTTACCCAGACAACTGCAAATGTGAACAGACACATGATAACTGCTAAACAATAAACAAATTGTTTTGCTGACACGCAGATCACTTCATCTGTACACACGTTTTCAATTTTCATATTTATTCACTTCAAGCAAAAGTACCTCATTGATATGTGATATGTAAGTTTTGCCACACTATCCATCACTTCTCCCTTTCTTGACAGTCATCATATATATGTGCCTCAAGATGGCATTATGATGGAATTTCCCACTAGTAAGTGAGCAGCTCCACACTTTCCCATTTAAATATGTACCATTAAACAAACAGACTTCCGCAATACTTTTTCCTCTGTTTCTTGCTGTTGCTTGTTACAAAAGTCCTCTGTCCATGGGTTTTAGAATATTATTTGAGCCGGCTTCTAAATAAAATGCCAAAGTCATGCTACTTCATATACACAAGTGACAATATTACAGTAGGAGAAAGTGAGGTCTGCAGATGCTGGAGATCAGAGCTGAAAATGTGTTGCTGGAACAGCGCAGCAGGTCAGGCAGCACCCAGGGAACAGGAGAATCGACGTTTCGGGGCTTATGCCCAAAACGTCGATTCTCCTGTTCCCTGGGTGCTGCCTGACCTGCTGCGCTGTTCCAGCAACACATTTTCAGCAGCGACAATATTACAGTAATCAATATCTACAGAACACCAGGAATCAAAGTCATCTTGGATGAACCTGCAACATGTTTAGAATTGCAGAAAATTTCCAGCTAGAATCAGATAATCTCCCTCAAATTTGCACTCAATTTTATCAGACACGATCAGCACAATCTTGAATATTTTGAAGCTTGGAAGAGCTACTGTTTGAGCATAGAGAATAGCTTAATGGTTACTTCAGTAATTGTTACATGGGCTTTATTTTTCCATATGATGGTGTTGCATAAAAATCTAAATATTAAAGAGGTCTGAAATATATGCTTGGTGGCCTCTCTCCAATTTTCTACTTAGACCTAAATCATTCACACAAGTAAAAACTGAAAACAAAATTGGAAAAAATGTTCTGCTAAAAATGGAAAATCATCACTGATGCATAGAATGCTTCAGTTATTCTATAGGTAAAGGTGTTATAATCAAAATTCCCCATGGAGACTGGGAGCTGGCGTAAGGTTGTAGTATGCATGCAAGGGCTGGGTAGGTCAGTTGGCTCAATGGGATGTGTGTAATTCAGAACAATGCAAACAATATGGGTTCAATTCCTGCACTTGGTGAGGGAATGGCTCCTTGCCCTGACCCCATTCTATGCTTCGGGGGAAGCATCACCAGAGAGCATAAGCAAATAACCTGCCTTGAGGCAACGTACACATGGGTAGGGATGGAATGAGAATTGGAATGCTATCACACAGAGTCTTCACAATGGAGTGATGGACATGCCTCTGGCCAGCATCCACACAGTGAGAAGGAACATAAAGGAAGGAATAATGGGGAGCCTGTCAGAATGGTATAATGATATCATGGGGAATGTGAATCTATGTATGGATTTGAAGTATAAGGTGGGCAAAGGAAACATTGCTCGGAGTTCATAGAATGTTTTCTGGATAGTTTCTTAGAACAGCATATCCTGCAGCCAACCAGAATGCAGATAGTAATAGACATGTAACTGAGCAGCAAGATAGGATGAATTCATTGCATCATAGTGAAGGTGCCACAAAGTTTAATTTTCTAAATTCCCAACATTCAAAGAAGATTCCACTTGATTAGAAAATAGCAGCTGTGACTTCTTTATTCACAAAAAGGAGACAAAAAGTTTAAAAGTCCAGGTCAGTTTGCTTAACATCTGAAACTGGAGAGATGTTATAAGCTATTACTAAGAATCTTATGACAGGGCACTTAAAAAAATTCAAGATAATCAGGAGAGCCACTAATGTTTATGGAAAACAAAAGTTTAACAATTAGCTGGAGTTCTTTGAGGTAGTAAGATCAGTGGAAAAAGGGGAACAAATAGATGTGCTGTTTGTAACATTTCAGAAGCATTTGATAAAGTGCCACATTAAATGTCATTACAGAAAATAAAAGTTCACAGTGTAGGCATAATATAGCAGCATCTGTGGGTATTTGGTTACCTAACAGTAATTGGAAAATAGGCATAATTGGACATTTTCTGGTTGGCAAGATGTAACAAATAGTATGCCCCAAGGATCAGTGCTGGGTCTTCAACTTTTTGTAAATCATTAAAATGACTTGGATGAGGGACCAAAAGGTATAGTGAACGAAATTTGTTGATGACACAATAATGAATAGGAAGTTAAGCTGTGAAGAGAGCATAAGGAGGCAACAAAAAAATATAGGTAGTATAAAAGTGAGTGGGTAAAAATCTGGTAAATGGAGTATATGTGGGAAACTGCGAAATTGTCCAATTTGACAGGAGGAATTAAAGAAAACTGGTGAGAAATTGTAGAGCTCTCAGATGCAGATGGATTTGGGCCTTCTGCATGGTTATTATGTAGTGACCGGATGTACTTTGGAAAGCTAATAGAATATCATTTATCACGTGGGGAATTGAATATAAAAATTGTATATAAAGTATATAAATTGAATATAAAACATGTTATTCTTTATTTATACATGGCAATGGAGTACTGTGTAAAGTATTGGTCTCTGTATTTATGGAAGGCTTTAAATTCACAGAAGGTTTACCTGGAATAGATGTCTTACAAGAAAGTTGAAGAGGTTAGGCTTGTATCCATTGGACTTCAGAAGGATAAGAGGAGACTTGATTGAAACATCCAAGATCCTGAGGAGTCTTGGCAGGGCATATATGAAGAGGGTGTTTCCTCTGGTTAGGAATTCTGGAGCCAGGAGTCAAGTAGCAACAAGTAAGGTGTCACTCATTTAAGAAAGACCAGAGGAAAAATTTCTTCCTCATGGTGAGTAGTGAATCTTTGCAACTCTCTATCTCAAAGGAAGCAGTGTCGATGGACATTTTCAAGTCAAAGATGGATAGACTCTTCATGACCAAGTGGGTAAACGGCTATTAAAGGTACACTGGAACGGAAAGTAATCTGATCAATAATAACTTTGTTGAATGGCAGAGTAGGCTTCAAACACTGAGTCCTCCTGCTCCTAGTCTGTGCACACTACATACTGTGGTGGGAGGGAAAGGTATGATGATGTAATGGCTGTGTTCTGGACTAGTAATCCATTGTTCTGGACTAATGATCTAGAGACAGGAGTTTAAACTCCTACATGACAGGTGAATAATTCATATACAATAAATTCTGCAGTTAAAAATCAAGGGTCAGTAATGGCAACCATCACACTGCCAGATTACATTATAAATCCACCTGGCTCATTCATGTCCTTTACAGAAAAATATCTGCAGTCCTTACCAAATCAGACCCACATCATTCTGAGCTCACAGCAATGTGGTTGATTCTTATTCACCCTCTAGCAAGCTGCTTAGCCGTATTTAAGAGGGCGAGTCACCAGCGCTTTATCAGGGGCAATAAATACTGCCTGTATCAGAACAGTGTAAATGTCACAAAATAAAACAAACACCACCACCAGAGATCCCTCTTGGTTTCTTATGAACATGCAAATTAACTGCTGTTATTCTAGAAAATAACTGCTAATCTGATTGTGGCCTCAACTCCACAGCTTTGCTCATCCTTGAAAGCCTACGAGAACCTTGCTGGTCAAGAATCCATCAACCTTCACCAAGTCTCTGCCTCCACCATTCTGTGGGAAGCGTGCTCCAGACTCTGAACTGTAAAAGGAAAAATATCCTTATCTCCATTTTAAATGAAAGACCACTTATTTTAAATTGTTCCTCCTACTTCATAGAATCCCTACAGTGTGGAGAGAGGCCATCCGACCCATCAGGTCCACACTGACCCTCTGATGAGTATCCCATCTAGACCCAGCCCACAACCCTATCCCCATAACCCCCTATTTTACCCAGGTTAATTCACCTTCTGTGCAAATCCCTGGCCACTACAGGGCAATTTAGCATAGCCAATCCACCTGACCTGCACATCTTTAGACTGTGGGAAGAAACCAGAGCACCTGAAGGAAACTCACGTAGTCACGGGGAAAACGTGCAAACTCCATGCAGTCACCCGAGAGAGAAATCAAATCCAGGTCCCTGGTGACTGAGAGGCAGCAGTGCTAACCACTGAGCCACAGTGCTGCCCTTGTTCTAGTCGGGCTTTCATATCGACAGTTCCATCTAGTTCTGATACAACTAATAAGATTGTTACAGGGTGTATGAACATGCAAGGTGATCCATTTTGATGCTCAGCAAATAAAATCTGTGCTCCACGTGCTCTAATTGATTCTCAGCAAAATATTCTGGCACAAGCTTATAGCTATAAATTATTTACACCTGCTGTGCTGCTTTATGTTTTATTAAACCTGAATGGTCTTCATTTAATAAGTCAGACATTTTTATGTCACATCAATTTCAAAATCAGAGCAACTAAAACTCTCACGTGGAAACACCACTAAAAGACATTTCTATGTTCAGGTTAATAATCTTTCCCTTTGGGGCTTTTACCCACCTAGATGTTTTGAGAACAAAACTGCACTATGCACCACGAAATCTAAATGAAGGTTCCATCCATCTAGTTGCACCTAAATAAAAACATGAGGTGTTTCATCTAAATGTAAATGTTGCTGAGAATTCCCTGTAATGCTACATATGTAAACAATTCCATGAAACTATACCCATTTTAGCAGTTCTATATTTATTCAGCATGAAGTCAGTTTTTGCTGGAAACCATTAATTTTGTATATAGTTTAAATAGTCTGAGAGTCAGTCAGTACAACAATTATAAACTGCAGTTCATTTCAGCCTTTATCCCACTAAAGAATTAAGATATACATTGCAACCAATTATAACCAATGCATTGTTTTATTTTCAATCACATTTAAAATGTTTAAGATTTCAAACA
The DNA here is from genome assembly GCF_037043375.1 of Chiloscyllium plagiosum. NCBI lineage: Eukaryota > Metazoa > Chordata > Chondrichthyes > Orectolobiformes > Hemiscylliidae > Chiloscyllium > Chiloscyllium plagiosum. Next base: position 106,202,594 of record NW_028270143.1, on the reverse strand, counting down.
GATCACAGCAAAAAAGTCAACCCAGCGCTTAAGGAAATTATTTTGAAACTTTCAAGAAAACGATGTATACATGCCCTAAGGCATACTGTGTTTGTACTGACCAGGACTCAAGCTGTCATAAGCTTGGAGTTCTATCAAACAGTGGTGTCGTGCTATTGTCAATGGACTAGTAGAGACCCAGGCTAATGGCCTGGGGTCATGGGTTCAAATCCTACAATTGAAGTTAATGTATAAATCTGAAACAAAGCTAGTATCAGAAAAGGTGACCACAAAACTATCAGCAATTGTTGTGAAAAGACTCAGGCCCTTTAGGGAAGGAAATCTGCCATCCTTGTCTGTCCGAGCTTGCTGTGGATCTAACTCCATGCCTTGAGGTTGATTCTCATTTGCCCTCTGAAATGGCCTAACAAGCCATTCACTTCAAGAGCTCAAATTCAGGCCCACACCCCATGAAAGAATGAAGAAAATAAACAAGACAATTTTCTTGTTCCATTGCTTTAAGCTGCCTCTAACTGATTATAAACTTAAGTGCAACTTGTTAAACATAGAAATCACAACACATACAAGCCTTCATCACTAGAAGAACCTAATTGCAGTTGATTCAAGTGTTTTGTCTCAGTTTCACAGACAGAAAGAATAAGCATTTTTAAGTTGTGTGAAAGTAAGCTTGAAATCATATTGTTAAAAGTAAAATCAAGCAACAACTGAAGGTCACTGCTCAAAGTCAATGACATTGATAAAGGACTGGAGTCACACTTAGATTCACCCAGGTAAAGCCAGTGGATTTGCTTCCCTCAAGGTCATTAGTGAACCAGGTAGCGAACAATCGAAGATGGTTATGGATTAACTTTTAATACCAAATTTTCTTAGTTGAATTCTAAGTCCACCATCAGCAATGGTGCAATTCAAACCGATTATTCAAATAACATTATCACTCTACTCCTATCTTCCCATTACTCATTAAAAATGCTCATGCTGTAGGATTGAGTACTATTCAATAATCAATAATTTTGACTTTACTAAGCAAGTGAGGAATTAAATTATATTGTGTTTAATTGTGGTCAGTTGTAGAACATTTTCTGTAAGAAGAAAGCCATAAAGCTTAGGGGGAAAAAATAAGTCATTATTTTATGTTTTTATTGCTAATTTATGGCGCAAGCTAAAGAAAAGTTAAATTTAAAAACCATGAACATTTTTGAGATAGAAAACTATGTTTTTTATTGGTTTAAACTTATAATTCATGTCTGTATACTTCACATTTAAGATGACCATTACTTTTGAAGAAACCAAATGAGGAATTGGACAGAACAGTGCCTAGCTAATTTTAAAATTGACAATGAACTGCTCACCTATTTTTCCTAATCAACCTGCTTAGGAATGTTATTACACACTTCTGGAGCAAGTGGGAATTGAACCGAGGTCTCTCTGGTCTAGGGCAAGGACACTATCTCTGCAAAACAAGAGGGCCCTATTTTGATTAAAAGTGTGATGCTCTACTCGCCCAACCATAGAGGCATTAAAGGTCCAATCTGTTCATACACTAAGAAGCCGGTTGGAATTCGAGATGCCTTTGATCATGTGACACAAAAGATTGTGGTCAGCAAAGGTTAATGAGCTTGAGGGGTTGGACTCAGAAGAAGGTAGACCAAAGACAAATGAGAAACTTCAATCAACAGAACAGGAGACCTCTGCCCACTTAACCAGTGTCACAAACTGGCATCTTGAAGTAGATATACTGAAAAACTATTGCTTTTATTAAAAATTGTTTCTTGTTGTAACAAATAAAATAAACTCTTTAAAACTTGTGAAAATTTATTTATAAGTGAAATGGATATTGCAACAAATCAGGACTACCTAAACATTCAGATTGATGCTCTCAAACTCAGACTATAATTGGAAATGACTTAGTTCTTACAATTAAAATCTTAAAAACTTAACATGGGTCACAAATTAATTGTTCTAACTGCTTGTATTACTTCTAATTGCTTGAACTGAAGAAACAGTTTCCAGTTCAATTAACATAATTAAAAAGTATTTGCAGGTGGAAAACAAGAACCTCAAAGTATGGTGAAATGTAATTAAAATATTTACTTAAATGTATTTTTTTTTAAAACTCACATGAAGTTGATAAGTTTGAGTTCAAGCACACAAAATTACAAAATAACATTCTTACATTCTGAAAGGGAACCAGAGAGTGAATAAATAAATCATCTGGTCACTTTAATGAACCTCTCCTTGAAAAGTCAATTCTTTAACTCCAATAGTTCACACTTCACAGGCGGCGTAGTGGCTCAGAAGTTAGCACCACAGTGCTGGGGATGCAGGCTTGATTCCACCCTCAGGCACCTGTGTGGAGTTTGCACATTCTCCCAGAGTGTACATAGGTTTCCTCCGGATGGTCTGGTTTCCTCCCACAGTCCCAAATATGCAGGTTAGGTGAATCAGATATGCTAAATTGCCCTTGTGTCCAGGGTTGTGCAGGCTAAGTGGGTTAGTCATGGGAGGTGCAGGTTTACAGCAATGGGCTGGTAGGAGTGGGTCTGAGTGGGATGCTCTTCGGAGGGTCGGTGTGGACTTGATGGACCAAATTGCCTGCCTCCACACTATAGGAATTCTATGATTCTATATGAAGGTGAGACATGTCATAGCATGCATATTTTCAACATGCATAATTCTGAAAGAACTTAACAAGGTAGACATTGAAACGATGGTTCTCCTTGTGAGAGGTAACACTGTTCAAAAATAAGGGATCTTCCATTGAAGTTTGAGATTAGGATATTTATTTTTCTTTCATGGGTCATGAGAATTTGTAACTCTTATCCTAGAAAGTGGTGGAAGCAGAATAATTGAATATTTTCAAGGCAGAGATAGATGGATTCTTGCTTAACAATAGCATCCAAGGCTATCCAGGATAGGCAAGAATGCAGAGTTGAGGCAAAATGGGATTCTCCTGCTCCAAGTTCTTACATTCTAGATTGCCATGTCAACATAACTGATATGTCAAATAATATTTGGAATTGTTGTTAGGGTATATAAATGTCACCTTGGAGTGTAATTGGTGGATAAAGGGGAGAGACGAGTTACTTCTCTGGTTGACTGTGCAGTACTACAGAGACATAAAGCAATTTAAATCCCAGATTAGACAGCAAACTTATTCCGGCAATGGGTACAGCACAATGACCAGCGATGGTCAACGATTTTATCACGAGATTTCATATAACTCAGTCAATACCGTCATAAGGTTAGCCCAGAAAGAAAATCTAATAGACTAATTACCCATTGCAAAATGTCTCACATATGAACAATTTTAAAAATTAAGCCAAAGGTGAAGGATCTTTGCAAAATGCGTTTTTGTTGAAAAATACAAAACATCAAGTTTGCAGCAAAAAAAGACATGCTGCAGGAGCAATTTTTTTTCAATGATAAGCGACAACAACCAAGATTTATGTTCAATGCCAAAGTGTCCAGCAAAAGGATTGCACCATGAAACTTGCATATGAAAACCGAGGAATTTTACAAATATGTCAATCACTACCATGTATAGAAATGCTAAATGCACGATGCCCAAGCAGAAACAAGCAGGATTAGGGTAGTCACGACATAAAGATAGTGTTACAGATGAAGATGTGTCATTCCACAGAAAGAATTCATAAGGGACATATTGAAAGGTTTCAAGCTTTCATCATCTGATCCTATGACTTACAACAGTGCCAACCATTTATGAGTCAAGAATGGGAGAGAGGGCACAGTTTAAAAATGTTTTGCAAAAGAAGCAAATGTGAGGTAAGAGAAAGTTTTTCTTTCTCAATAAGTACATAGAATATGGAATGCACTGCCTGTGAGTGTGGTGGAGGTAGGTTCTATTGAGGTAAATCAAATGGCCATTAGATTATTATTTAAATATAATCAATATTCATGATGATGGAGAAAGGCAGGAGATTGTCACTTGGTTAAAATGTTCAGAAAGCCAGTGCAGACACAGTGGTTGCACAGCCTCCTTCTGCTCCATAAAAGTTCTCAGATTCCTCAGCCACTCACAAAAAATGCAGCCTGGCAAAGGAATTGAATAATCTTGCTGATCAAACATTGTCTTTTGAGATAGAGTCATAGATAGTCATAGAGATGTACAGCATGGAAACAGAACCTTCGGTCCAACCTGTCCATGCCGATCAGATATCCCAACCCAATCTAGTCCCACCTGCCAGCACCCGGCCCATATCCCTCCAAACCCTTCCTATTCACATACCCATCCACATGCCTCTTAAATGTTGCAACTGTACCGGCCTCCACCACATCCTCTGGCAGCTCATTCCATACACTTACCACCCTCTGCGTGAAAAAGTTGCCCTTTAGATCTCTTTTATATCTTTCCCCTCACACTCTAAACCTAAGCCCTCTAGTTCTGGACTCCCCGACCCCAGGGAAAAGACTTTGTCTATTTATCCTATCCATGCCCCTCATAATTTTGTAAACCTCTAGAAGGTCACCTCTCAGCCCCCGACGCTCCAGGGAAAACAGCCCCAGCCTGTTTAGCCTCTCCCTGTAGCTCAAATCCTCCAACTCTGCCAACATCCTTGTAAATCTTTTCTGAACCCTTTCAAGTTTCACAACATCTTTCCGATAGGAAGGAGACCAGAATTGCACACAATATTCCAACAGTGGCTGAACCAATGTCCTGTACAGCCGCAACATGACTTCCCAACTCCTGTACTCAATACTCTCACCAATAAAGGAAAGCATACCAAACGCCACCTTCACTATCCTATCTACCTGCGACTCCACTTTCAAGAAGATATGAACCTGAACTCCAAGGTCTCTTTGTTCAGCAACACTCCCCAGGACCTTACCATTAAGTATATAAGTCCTGCTAAGATTTGTTTTCCCAAAATGCAGCACCCCGCATTTATCTGAATTAAACTCCATCTGCCACTTCTCAGCCCATTGACCCATCTGGTCCAGATCCTGTTGTAATCTGAGGTAACCCTCTTCGCTGTCCACTACACCTCCAATTTTGGTGTCATCTGCAAACTTACTAACTATACCTCTTATGCTCGCATCCAAATCATTTATGTAAATGACAAAAAGTAGAGGGTCCAGCACTGATCCTTGTGGCACTCCACTGGTCACAGGCCTCTAGTCTGAAAAACAACCCTCCACCACCACCCTCTGTCTTCTACCTTTCAGCCAGTTCTGTATCCAAATGGCTAGTTCTCCCTGTATTCCATGAGATCTAACCTTGCTAATCAGTCTCCCATGGGGAACCTTGTTGAACGCCTTACTGAAGTCCATATAGGTCACATATACTGCTCTGCCCTCATCAATTATCTTTGTTACTTCTTCAAAAAACTCAATCATGTTTGTGAGACATGATTTCCCACGCACAAAGCCATGTTGACTATCCCAAATCAGTCCTTGCCTTTCTAAATACATGTACATCCTGTCCCTCAGGATTCCTTCCAACAACTTGCCCACCACCGAGGTCAGTCTCACCAGTCTATAGTTCCCTGGCTTGTCTTTACCGCCCTTCTTAAACAGTGGCACGTTTGCCAACCTCCAGTCTTCCGGCAATCCACCTGTGACTATCGATGATACAAATATCTCAGCAAGAGGCCCAGCAATCACTTCTCTAGCTTCCCACAGAGTTCTCGGATGCACCTGATCAGGTCCTGGGCATTTATCCACCTTTAACCATTTCAAGACATCCAGCACTTCCTCCTCTGTAATCTGGACATTTTGCAAGATGTCACCATCTATTTTCCTACAGTCTATATCTTCCATATCCTTTTCCACAGTAAATACTGATGCAAAATATTCATTTAGTATCTCTCCCATTTTCTGTGGCTCCACACAAAAGCAGCCTTGCGATCTTTGAGGGGCCCTATTCTCTCCCTAGTTACCCTTTTGTCCTTAATGTATTTGTAAAAACCCTTTGGATTCTCCTTAATTCTATTTGCCAAAGCTATCTCATGTCCCCATTTTGCCCTCCTGATTTCCCTCTTAAGTATTCTCCTACTTTCTTTATACCCTTCTAAGGATTCACTCGATCTATCCTGTCTGTACCTGTCATATGCTTCCTTCTTTTTCTTAACCAAACCCTCAATTTCTTTAGTCATCCAGCATTCCCTGTACCTACCAGCCTTCCCTTTCACCCTGACAGGAATATACTTTCTCTGGATTCTTGTTATCTCATTTCTGAATGCTTCCCATTTTCCAGCCGTCCCTTTACCTGCGAACATCTGCCTCCAATCAGCTTTCAAAAGCTCTTGCCTAATACCGTCACAATTGGCCTTTCTCCAATTTAGAACTTCAACTTTTAGATCTGGTCTATCCTTTTCCATCACTATTTTAAAATGAATAGAATTATAGTCACTGGCCCCAAAGTGCTTCCCCACTGACACCTCAGTCACCTACCCTGCCTTATTTCCCAAGAGTAGGTCAAGTTTTGCACCTTCTCTAATAGGTACATCCACATACTGAATCAGAAAATTGTCTTGTACACACTTAACAAATTCCTCTCCATCTAAACCTTTAACACTATGGCAGTCCCAGTTGATGTTTGGAAAGTTAAAATCCCCTACCATAACCACCTATTATTCTTACAGATAGCTGAGATCTCCTTACAAGTTTGTTTCTCAATTTCCCTCTGACTATTGCGGGGTCTATAATACAGTCCCAATAAGGTAATCATCCCTTTCTTATTTCTCAGTTCCACCCAAATAACTTCCCTGGATGTACTTCCGGGAATATCCTCCCTCAGCACAGCTGTAATGCTATCCCTTATCAAAAATGCCGCTCCCCCTCCTCTCTTGCCTCCCTTTCTATCCTTCCTGTAGTATTTGTATCCTGGAATATTAAGCTGCTAGTCCTGCCCATCCCTGAGCCATGTTTCTGTAATTGCTATGATATTCCAGTCCCATGTTCCTAACCATGCCCTGAGTCGAATTGCCTTCCCTGTTAGGCCCCTTGCATTGAAATAAATGCAGTTTAATTTATTAGTCCTACCTTGTCCCTGCCTGCCCTGACGGTTTGACTCACTTCTGTTCTCAGCTGTACCCGTCTCAGATCGATCTCTTTCCTCACTATCTCCCTGGGCCCCACCCCCCCCACCTTCCAAGTTTAAGTCCTCCCAAGCAGTTCCAGCAAATTTCCCTGCCAGTATATTAGTCCCCTTCCAATTTAGGTGCAATCTGTCCTTCTTGTACAGGTCACTTCTACCCCAAAAGAGATTCAAATGATCCAAAAATGTGAATCCATATGATGCTTTTCTCAACCTCAGTTCAACCGAAAGCACTTCACAATGAATGGCCTTTTGAAAAGTAGGAAGTGGGACCAATCAATCTGCACGTAGCAAGGTTCCATAATATAAGAATTAAATTAACAACTGGATAAGTTGTTTAAGCTTAGCTATTCTGGTCAAGAATATTAAATCAAGGCACCTGGAGAATATAGTGCTTCAAAAGAGATCTGGATTATAGAAGTCTACGGCACTCAAAAAAGCCCTTTGGCCCACTGTGTCCATGCACCAAAAATAATCGTCTATTTTAATCCCATTTTTCAGCATTTGGCCCAAAGCCTGGTATGTCTTGGTATTGCTAGTGTATATGTAAATATTTCTTAAATGTTAAGAAGGTTTCTGCCTCCACCACCCTTCCAGGCAGTGAGTTCCAACTTCCCCCACCCTCCAAGTGAAAAACATTTTCCTCTCACTCCCTCTAAACTCTTGCTCCTTCCCTTGAATCTGTGCCCCCTGGTCACTGATCCCTACATCAAAGGGAAGAGTTTCTTGCCATCTACTCTGTATTTATCATTGCATAGCGTAAAATATTTTACATCTGCTTGCAGCTATAATCAACATTCACAATTCATCAGTGAAACAATCAACTGTAAGTTCACATCATTGAAGAGGTTGTTTGATTGCAAAGCAATTGTAATCAAAAAATTATAAATGAAGGAATTCTTTTGCTATGGCCAGTTTTCAGCTTCTCATTCCTCTCAAATCCTCAAAGGACTTGTCATCTCTTAGTTCTGTGCTCCTTCCTCAAAACACCTCATTTGAATACCTCCAATGCAACTTCATTCATTTGCTGAAATAATTTCATAAAATATCATAAATCATTGATATCGTTAGATATTTCGACATTCATACATTCAACACTCCTCAGGACTCAACAAAGTTGACTATTTTATTACATGCTATATCGCTCCTCCCTTTTCCAGCCATAAATACTTGTATTTCTTAGCAACATATTATCAACAACAGCTTCTTTTCCTTCCTGGCATGGTACTGCTGCATTCACCAAGATCCTATCTTCCTCGATGATATCATCTGCAGAGTCAGCTTCTCTAAGTTCTCAAACATTCTTAGCTCGGTCTAGCTTCCAGCTCTCTCAATCAGCATTTTTTTTTATTCACCAGTATTTATTGCCCATCCCTAATTGCCCAGTGAGCAGTTAAGAGTCAAACACATTGCTGTGGCTCTGGAGTCACATGTAGGCAGACCAAGTAAGGATAGCAGTTTCCACCCCTGAAGGACATCAGTGAACAATGGATTTATGGTCATCATTAGATTCTTAATTCCAGATATTTAGCGAATTCAAATTCCACCAGTTGCGGTGGTGGGACTTGAACCCAGTTCTCCAGAACGTTATGGGGTGTCTGCATTAACAGTTGGTGATAATACCACTGGGCCATCACCTCTCCAGTAACTCAAGAGAGCAGCTCACCACCACCTTCTCAAGGACAAGGGATGAGCAATAAGTGCTGGCCCAACCAGCAATTCTCACATCACATAAAGTGAATTTAAAAAATGAGAAAATATAAAAAATACTCCAGTGTTTTCCAAATACTTTTCAAAACCCAGTCTCAGATTAATCACCATATCATTCGAAAGGGCTTTGCCTAAAGTGGATTTCTCTCTCTCAAAGTTTGGGAGTTAAGAAAGTTTGTGTTTAAGACCTGTCCTGAGATCAGAGTCCTGGACTTCAATATTGTAAAAGCTGTCTTTCATTTCCAACAGAAAATCCATTTGCTTATCATTGATCCTACCTGGATCAGAACCAGACTGAATGCACCAAACTGACCTTCAGGTCCTGAAGCTTGTGACAATAAATATCACATGTGAGAGTGCTTGTCTAATGCCATTTTCCACCGTGAAGACATCCTGATGCATGGTACACCTCTGTCAGTTTTACAAATGTCGTCTGCTTGCTGACCTTCTAACCTTCCACCGCACAAAATTTCTTGCAAGAGATACTTTTATTCAACCTGTTCCGATGTGTTAAGACACATCTCTGGAGCAGGTAGGTCTTAAACGTAAACTTTCTCAGGACTTTCGAATGATTTCACAGAATTGTTAGAGTGCGGAAGGAAGCCATTCGGCCCTGCACCATCTCTTCAAACGAGCATGACTAGCTCATGCCAATCTCCCACCTTCTCGCCCATACCCTTGTACACTATTTCTGTCCATACTAATTGCTGCTGCAAATCTTTTGACCTACGAAAGGTCTCCAGCCACTGGCACCCTTTGCCGGTGAAGTTTTAGACTGAAACATTGTCAGTTCATTGCACACCTGAGGTTCTCCTTCTGGCCATTACTCACAGCTTCCATCAAGGCAAGTATATTGATAATAGCTGCTTTGTGCAGTTTGAACGCACTGTATTCATTATAACAGTACATTTATTCAGGGAAATTAGATTTTATTACCATGTACAGGAATACAGTAAAAAGTGTATAATGTCGTCACTCCCATTACCATCTTAGCTATGAAGGTACCTAAGTACAAAATCTTAGCAACAAATTAGAAAAATAAAGAAATGTGTTTAAAGCTCAATTATAAAGTCCTATTGCGAATAAATTAGAAAAATAAAAGTAGAAAAATAAAAGTATAAAGTTAGAAGTTCAATATGACAGTCCTTCTTAAGTATTTAGTCATGATGGGTCCACACCCCTCACAAGGGTTCCATCTCTGCTGTGCTGGGCTCAATCTCCCTGGAACTGGCCTCACTCGTCTCCACACTTGGCTCGCTCTCCTCCTCCTCGCCGGGCTCGCTCGCTCTCCTCCACGCTGGGTTCGCTCGCCTCCTCATTGGGCTCGCTCTTCTCCTCGCTGGGCTCGCTCTCCTCCACCCTGTGCTCGCTCGCCTCCAAGCTGGGCTCATTCTTCTCCTCTCTGGGCTTGCTTGCCTCCATGCTGGGCTCACGTGCCTCTGTGCTGTATCCTTGCTCACACTTAATAAATCATTAAGGATAAGGGAACCCAAGATGAAGTCACTCTATCCTCAACAACTCTTGAAATGATAATAAATCAAAGGCATGTCTTACTCTTCAACCAACATGCAAAATTAAAATTTCAATTCTCAACCTTTTGATGTTTCCACAACTTTTCATCAGCCTATCCTCCTCTGTCGGGGTCGGTCTGGGTTGAATGTTCTTCAGAGGATCAGTGCAGACTCGATGGGTCAAATGGTCTGCTCCTACACAGTAGGGATTCTGTGAAAAACCTTACTTCCCTGCCTTGAGCATGAAGCTCCACTTACTTTGATGACAGAGCTTTGAACAATTTTTAGTTCCTCCCTCAGCTTCTCTGCCACTATCCTTTTAAGAAACCTTCTCTAAATGCTTCCAATCAACATATTTCTCAATTACCATTCCTTAAAGTTCCAGGGTAACATTCCTCTTCTAGCAACGTTAAGTGGCAGTACTTCGAAAAGAACCAAGATCTTTATCACCTTAGGCAATACCTAAAGGCCTATTTTATGTTAAAGGCAATACATAAGTACAAAAAGTTGAGACTCCATTTCATGAACCGAGCTTCTCTCCAGTCAGGAAAAATATCTGAGGGCAAACTGAACTCCATTTGGAAACAGTTCTCCTGTTTGTAATATTTGGAAGCAAGAACTGTAAAATTTGATACAGACCAAAGTTTTATGAAATAAACAGAACACTTCTATTTAGAGCTATGAAACAGTGAATGAAATGAAGTCTGAAGAAATTAAGAAAGAAGGTCCAGCAGGCGCAGAGAAATTAACTGCAAGAATACAGAGGGAATGAAAAAGAAACTGAAAGGAGTTCAAAGCAATGATATAGCATTATTAACCATGGCTCTTTCTTGATATCACTGGGGATAACAGCAGGAGATGTCAAGAAGGATATAGACACATCTACATTGAAAGAAACTAGAGGGCAAATCACATTAGAATGATCTTATGTGCTTAGGAATAACAAGCTCAAAAAGAATACGGACAACAGCCTGGGAACCTAGTATAAGCCAGCTGGCAAAGAAAAATGTGAAATTAAATTGAAATGACAGTCTCCTAAATTAGAAAATTCAGAACAGAATAGAATACATAGCAGTATAGAACAGAATGACGTACGACAAAAAGTTTGCATCCAAACATTTTACTAATCCAAGACTTACCGTTATCAGTCTAGCCTGCATAACATTGCCACGAAAGCCAAACAGTCTTTTATCCAATATTATAACTAATAGACACTATAATACCTCACAACAGGTACAGATTATAATAGAATGCTAAAATTAATGCTAAATTTTAGGTGCTATACGAACATCAATATCTTCATGCTAAGTCTCTATTAAGCATCACCCAGTATTAGGAATAACCTTCGATAAGTTTTCAGACCACTACTGCTGCAAGACTTAAGTTCACAACAATAGAATGGACTTTATTGTTCGAGCTCAATGAATTTGCCTCTGTTCCCAAACAACTGAGGCAAAGTGAAGCATGGAGAAAGAGAAATTTTTAAAATCCTGAAAAGTAAGAAAAGCTAAGAGAGACTAAAAGCAGCCATTTAATCTGGACCACAAGGTTTCAACATCCCCAAAGCTCTGCTAATGACTTACAATAAATGATGCAGAATGTTTCAAAATTGGCTGCAGTAAATGCAGAGGAAAAATAGACCACTGGTGGGTAAATAAGCCAAATCATAAATCAATTAATTAAAATTGCATTGAATGAAGATAATCAGGTGTATTTCACTCAAATGGAACATCAAATTGGTTGCAAAATGTGCGTGGTCTAATACTGTCAGGTTGTCGATAAACATAGAATAATCATAGATTATTTTAAAGAACAATAGAGCATTTCTCCCCAGTATCCTGTCTAATATTTATCACCCAATTAATAAAAAGATCATTCAGTTGTGAGTAGGCTGCTGGAATTCCATCTCTAGTGCTCTCTGCCTTTCTATTTCACTTTCTCCTTTTGCAGAGTCTTAAAATCTCAGCTAGAATACATCATTGCAGGAGTTTTGTTAACTGCTTCATGAATGATGATTCCCCTATCATCAGGTCAGAAATGAGAAAGTTTGCTGATGACTGCATTATTTTCAGTACTTTTTGCAACTCCTCAGACATCAAAGCATGTGTCCATATACAGCAAGACTTAGACAATATCCAGGTATGGATTGATGAGTGCAAGGAATATTTGCACAAGCCAACAAGAAAGAATCTTGGCATGTGTTATCAAATCTCATGACTAAATCACGTTACTTACCACTTCAACCAAGGTTTTGGTCTTCTGGCATTGCATCAGCTGGACTCAGTATGATCTCTTGTTTCATAATGCTCCTGAGAGACACCTTAGGACATTTCACATGTTAAATACACTATATAAAGGTAAATTGTATCTATTGGTATTTGCTGGACTTGCTTTGAGGCTCTGCTGCCACATCTCCAACATTATGTTGGTGACTACACTTTGAATGCCTTCAGCTGTCTTGAAATCATGCTCGGTGTAATAGAAATTTAAGTCGAGTGGGGTGCCGGAAAAGCTCAACAGGTCAGGCAGCATCCAAGAAGCAGGAGAATCGACGTTTCAGGCATAAGCCCTTCATCAGGGATGAGGCCTCATTCATGAAGCAGTTAACAAAACTCCTGCAGTGATGTCATCTGGCTGAGATTTTAAGAGTCTGCAAAAGGAGAAAGTGAAATAGAAAGGCAGAGAGCACTAGGGATGGAATTCCAGCAGCCTACTCACAACTGAATAATCTTTTTATAATTGGGTGATAAATATTAGACAGGATACTGGGAAGAAATGCTCTGTTGTTCTTTAAAATCGTCTATGATTATTCTATGTTCATCGACAACCTGACAGTATTAGATTTTCCTGCTCCTCAGCTGCTGCCTGACTTGCTTTACTTTTTCAGCACAACACTCACGATTCTGATCTCCAGCAGTTGCAGTTATCATTTTCTCTGAATGAAAATTTAAGCCTTCTTTCTCCACTCTTATGTACATACACAAAACAAACTTTCCAAATATACCATGTCAGACTAAAAGCAGAAGACAAACTGAAATGAATCAATAATAAAGCAGTAAACACTTAAAACAGTAATTACCTCAAACAAATCTGGACATAAATTAACTGTCTACCAAAATGTTTGAACTGGGTAAACCTAAGATGAACAGCATTAGCTCAAAATACAGAAAAGCATACAATTCAGATAATCCCTATGTCCCTACCTTAAATATGTCACTTTGAAATTTACATGAGCTTTTTGCCTGCTTGCACCTTGTTGGCTTTCATAGCATGCACCTCGATCAAACCAAGTTGACTGATCCCTCATCACCACCTTCTACATATAAGGTAGTTTGTCATACAGGTATGGTTTACACTACCCTCAGTTAGGGATCAGACCAAATCCCCTCAAAATATATTCAGAAAATAGACTCAACCCTAACTTTTTCTTATTTTAAAGGTAAAGGTAAGGCGTTGTGTTACAGATGCAATTCAATTCGACAAACTATCAGGTTTGAAACACACACACTGTATTCATACACTATAATCAAAGTACAGACAAATTAAAACAAGAAAATTGGCTTAATTGTAACTCTATCAAAATGCTTAACAAAGTAAGAGACATATTAACTACTACTAATTAACTGTTCCGATATAGTAACACCCCACAAGTACACCCTTGGCAAAGGCAAATTCAGTAAAATAGATTGTCACACACGTAATTTGAACAGCAGGAAGAGAACCCCAGCTTTTAGCCATAACACAGAGGAATAAAAGCTTCCAATCCAGCTTCACGACCCCAGCATATGCAACTCAAGGCTAAAATGAGAAAGAATCCTGGTTCTGTGGTAGCTTGACCCTACCCATTCAGACTGCTTCTATTGTTCCAGGTCTCACAAGCTGTTTATTTTATCAGCTTTGGAGCAGACTAATCAGCTTCAACCTTTTTTCATTAAAAAAAGGACAAAATATACCTCTGAACGCCATAGTATCATCACATCTCAAGCATCAAACATGATCCACCAACTTGGCACTCCTTTCCTTAAAGTACTGCAATCTACAGTTGACTGTGATACAATAAAATTTGGTCAATGTGAGCTAGAAGTCAGGAGGCTATCTGAATATAAAACTTGACATTACTTTGCCTTGTTTGAGCAATTCAGCTAATGCTATACATGATGATAAATAATTCAGAAATCATCCAGCTGGAGGAAAGCACTTCTCTTTAGGAATAGTTGACAACAAATCAATCAACACCCTCCTTCAACCCTACCAGCAATCAAACATGCAGTAAATTCTGCAACTATTGAAATGTCATTTCAGAAGTGATATATAAGTTCTAAAGTGGACCAAGACTATTTAGTTACAAATGCATATTTATAATGTGTCAGAGAATGGTGGTGTAGTGGAAATACCATTGGACAACTAATCCAGAGAGCTAGGTTAAGTGGCTGGGACATGAGTTGAAAACTCACCATGGCAGAATGTGAAATCCAAATACAATAAAATCTGGAATAATAAAATGGTAACCACTGTTGATCCATTGTAAAAATTCATCTGGTCCAGTAATGAAAGGAAATCTGCCATTCTTGCCTAGTCTGGTCTACATGTGACTCCAGACCCACATGGTGTGGTTTAACGCCCTCTGAAAGCCAACGAATTCACAGGCTTTGCCAGTGATGCTTAAATTAATTTTAAAAACACAGCCCAAGTTGGTTGACCCTATGTGATTTCCTCAGGACCCGGTAAATATTTCCATTGCACAATATCATCATGATCATGCCCTATTCTTGCAAAAATCCCAAAAACACTTCTTAGATTTGGAAGTGAAATCTCTAAACCTACTGTTTAACAGTTATCTTCACGGAGGAGTCAGTCAACCACCATTCAGTAAAGTAATAGGCTTAGAAATTGCATTTACCATTTTAAAGTTCCCATGACGAGTTAAGCAAACGCACAATGAAGTAAATAAAACACATTAAATAAACACACAAAGTAGTTAATCCTACCTATAGCTCAACTAGAAGATTGAAGGCAATAACATAACAATAATTTGAATAATTGCTTTAATCAACAGTCACAGTTTTACACTTTTTCCCTGAATATCACAGCACCACACTGTCTTACTCAGGTCAATGTGACATGGGTGTAAATTACAGGTGCAATGTAAATTACACGCAAACATTTGGAGGTTTGTATTAACGTTGTGAATGTTGATTCGCAATACATGTGATACAGTATTGTACAGAACTTTTAAGCTGGATACAATATAGCAGACACAGACCTGCAATATTCACCTCTCCCATTTGTGCAGGGTAATTTCACAGGATAAAGAGAACAGTACAGCACAGGAAAAGGCTCTTAGGTCCACCAAAGTTGTGCTGACACATGATTCCTTTCTAAATTAAGAACCTTTTGCTTCTAAGCAGTCCATATCTCTCTATTCCCTGTCTGTTCATGTATCTGTCAAGATGCTTCTTAAACATTGCTGTTGTATCTGCCTCCACCACCTCCTCTGGCATTGCATTTCCTCTGTGTAAAAACATTGACTCTCACATCTCCTTTAAACTTACCCCCTTTTATCTTAAACTTACGTCTCCTAATAATTGACATTTCTATCTTGGTAGGATTCCTGAAGAAGGGCTAATGCCAGAAACGTCGATTCTCCTGTTCCCTAGATGCTGCCTGACCTGCTGCGCTTTTCCAGCAACACATTTCCATCTCTGATCTCCAGCATCTGCAGACCTCACTTTCTTCTCAAAGATTTCAACCTACTGCGAATCCTCTTACAAGGATGCCTTCCTTGAAGAAGCTCTCTTTCTCCCTCTACAAAGGTTCCAGTGAGTCCCTCTCTCACTGCACCCCCCAGGTCATCTCCTCTGCACAGAAGCTCTTCAGCCACATTCTCAAACAGACTCGCTACCACAGCCATATCTCCTTCCTCAGCACCTGCCTACGGAACCGACTTATCCCGCACGGACTCCGGACTACGTTCCGACCAACAAAACTTGGACCCAACCAGGACAACCAGTAATTCCTGAAGAAGGGCTAATGCCCGAAACGTCGATTCTCCTGTTCCCTAGATGCTGCCTGACCTGCTGCGCTTTTCCAGCAACACATTTCCATTTCTATCTTGGTAAAATGGCTCTGATGATCCATTCTATCCATGCTTCTCATGAATGTGTAAACTTTTACCAGGTTTCCCCTCAGCCTCCGATGTTCAAGTGAAAACAAACCAAGGTTATCTAATACCTCCTCACAGCTAATATACTGTAAACCAGGCAACATCCTTGCAAACCTTTTCTGCATCCGTTCCCAAGCCTCCACATTCTTCTGATAGTATGGCCATCAGAACTATACGCAGTTTTGCAAACGTAGCCGAAATAAAGTTCTGCACAGCGACAGCGTGTCTTCGTCAATTTTTATACTCTATGTTCCAATTGATGAAGGCAAGCATGCTATACATCTTCTTGACCACCTTATCCACTTGTGTTACAACTTTCAGGGAACTTTGGACTTTACACATAGAAGCATTAACATCCAGAGTGATCTAAGGGTTCTGCCGTTTACCAGACAATTCCCTCCTGCATTAGATCTTGTAAAATGCATCATCTCGCATTTGTCTGAATTAAATTACATCTGCTATTTCTCCACCCAAGTCTTCAGCATATTTATATCCAAATGTATTCTCTGGCAATTCTCACTATCCGCAGCTTCCCAATCTTAGTATCATCTTCAAACGTACTAATAAGGACATCTGCATTCTCCTCCAAATCATTTATAGATATTCAAACAATAGCAGTCCCATCACTGATCCCTACAGAATACCACTGGTCACAGATCTTCAGTCTGAAAAACAACCTTCCACTCCTATCTTCTGCAATGAAGCCAGTTATGTATCCATCTAATCAACTCAGCACAGATCCCAAGTGAAAGCACCTTCTGTATCAGCTTGCCATGAGGGCCCTTGTAAAAGGCTTTGCTAAAGTCCACATGAACAACATCCACTGCTCTGCCCTCATCAATTGTCTTTGTCACTTCTTCAAGAAGCTCAATCAAGTTTGTGAGACATGACTGCTCCTGCACAAAGCCATGCTCTACTGTCTCTAATAAGTCCATTCACTTCCAACTGAGTAAATCTTGTCCCTAAGAATCTTCTCCAATAATTACCCTACCCTGATATAAGGCTCAACAGCTTGTAATTTCCTATTGCCCTTCCAAAGGAGCAACACTAGTTATTCTTCAGTCTTCTGGGAGCTCACCTGTGACTAAAGTGGATACAAAGATTTTGTATAAAGCTCCAGCAATTTACTCCCTCATCTCCCTCAGTATTCTGGGATAGATCCCATCAAGTCCTGGAGACTTATCTATCTTAATGTTTTCAAAACACCCAACACTTGTTTTTATATCAACATCACCTCAAAATCAACATACCTCTCTTTAGGCTCACCATCCACCATGCCCTTCTCCTTTGTGAATATCAATGCAAAGTTTTTATTAAGGATCACATGAGAGGGCAATGCTCCTACAGCTTCTGATTTCAAGTAAACCTATTGGACAATAACCTGGCATTGTCTGATTCCTGATATTGTGGTCGTTAGCCTTCCTGCAATTTAGTTCTTTCACCTGAGGAGTACTCATATCCTTACGCACAGTAATTTAAGACATACAGAATGATGGTCACTGTTCCCAAAAAACTCCCCCACTAAAACACAATCATCTGGTCATGCTTATTCCACAATACCAGGTCTAATATGGCTCCTTACCGTTCAGACTATTTACATGTTACCTTCTGGACACACCTATCCAAGCCCCTGGAGCTAAGGGATTCCCTGTTAACATATGGCAAGTTAAAATCAAACACCATTGAAACCCCAACATTTTCATATTTTTCCTAAGTGTGACTACATATCTATTCCTCTGTCTCCCACTGGCTGTTGGGAGGCCTGTAGTACAACCTCAAAGTGATTGCACTTTACCTATTTCTGAGCTGTATCCATATGGCCTCACTGGATGAGCTCTCCAAGGTATCTTCCCTCAGTACAGCTGTGACATTCAGCCTATTCAGTAACACAACTCTGCCACCTCTTTTACACCCCTCTATCTTGCCTGAAACATCTAAATCTTGGAACATTAAGCTGCCAGTCTTGTCCATCTCACAACCAAGTCTCTGTAATAGCTCCAACATCATAGTTTTATGCACTAATCCAAGCTCTAAGTTTGTCTGCCTTATCTGTCGTACTCCTCACATCGAAACAAATACATTTCAGATTGCCAGTCTCACCGTGTTCAGTAACCTCTCCCTGTCTGTTTTTTCTTTTAGCCTTACTGGCCTTAATCTCGGACTCCTCCTCAATCCATTTTACTTGCTGACCTACTGCTCTGTTCCCATTCCCTGCCTCACTTGTCTAAATAAAACAAACGTGCATCAAGAATATACTACACCAATTGGTCAAAACACAGCACTGCCATACTCTGAAACAGGAAAGGCTGCTTGTAATTCCCTTTTTAACCAATTTCGTCTCTCTCATTTACAATCCATCTTGGGGATCTTGAACAGGAAAGAAAACAAAAACTTTTGAAGCTCAATAACCGAGCAAGCAAGAAACTATATTTCTGTTGATATCACATTTCCAATTAGTGCACATTTTAATAAGGTGGAGGTCAATTTGAAGGATAAACCCACAAAAAATAATTAAAATTGATTTCCAAATAGTGTTTCATTCATTGTATAAGATTTGGCCTCCCTTGTATATTATTGTGGAAGTAAATTAACTTCAGATGCAGTAACCTGTATTTAACACAGTCGCAAAAACTTTTTCACACTCAGTGTAAGTTGTGTGTCAATTAAATTAACTAGCTATACAGCACACAGTAAAGCTGAATATTGAATCTATTCCATTTTTCTTTACGATTTTGATTTGATCCTAAGTTTACTCTATAGTTTCTAACAGACACAATAAACATGATGATTAGTGCTTCACCTCTCCTAAAATAGAATCACAACTTCCACATCGCACAATGTACTTTGGGAAAGCTAAAATCAGAACACAAGAAGAAGAACATCTGATCAGCCCATCAGGCTTCTCCGAAAGCAACAAATCTCACTCTCTCCATAACCCTTAGTATCAATTGTCTCCAGAATTTCTTTCAATTTCTATCTTGAACTGGCTTTTTCATTAAGCTTTCACAGTCCTCTACTCATCTCAGTCTTAAATGGCCTGCCCATCTGAGCTTATGTCCCACGGGTCTGGAGTCACTAGCCAGGTGATTCTATATCCACATTGTCATGCCCAATAGGAATTTTGTAGATTTAGACAAGATCACCTGTTATTCTTCAAAACTCAGGGAATGCAGACGCAGCTTCTTCAATTCCTCCTCATAAAATAACCATACTCTCTGAGGGATTAATCTGGTGTTTCCATTGAACTCCCTTCCACAGCAAGAATAAACAGGTCTGCATTACTGGTCAATGTAACTAGTGCTATTAGTTCATTCAAGGAGATGGAAGAGGAGGAAAGATAGAAGAGAGATTCTATACGTGTCTCCTTCATTGTCAGTTTACCACCAGTTGTGGGGGCACCTGGTCACTCCTGTGTTTTAGATTCTTTCAGCTGTGCCTGAAAACAATGGGAAACCAGGGCTGTCACTTCTCAACTGATTAAAATTCAAGCCTTGATGAGATCCATTATCATCACGGAAAACCGATGTAAGTCCGAATGAGAAAGAAAGGGCTGAGGAAATCTGACTCTTTCTGCTATTGTGCCTTTGCACTCCAGCCAGAGATTACTTAATTAATTAGACAATGTTTTTCATGAAAGTCCATTAGCGTTTCATTTCACCTCATTACATTCCTTTGATTCTAAATTCAAGTTGTCAAATTGGGCTAATAAGGTACGTGCATTGTGCTTTATAATGTAGCGCAAAAAACATCTCTAAAGCAACTTTACCAGTTACAGAATAAAATTTGTATCAATTAAAATTATTTTATTTTCAAGTGAAAAACCAAAAGACCCACCTGAATTTATCTGTTGTTCACATATATGTACATGACAGTCAGGTCTAGTTCACTTAACACAACACTAGAATCGGTACAAATTACTTCTGACTAAATACAGGTAAGATTGAAGTCATTGCGCCTTCTTTGTTCCAGCTCCATTCCTGGCAACAGTCTGAAATTGTAGCTTGACCTAAGATAAGCTTTTAACAACGTACCCGAGCTAATTCCCCAGGCTGCCCTTTCCACTTTTGCAGCATTGTCCAAATCTGGTTGAGCGTCAGCTCATCTGCTGCTCAAACACTCACCTAAGCCTTTGTTACTTCAAGGCTCAACTACACAAATATATTCCAAATCATTCCCAATGCAAGCACAGCCCCAGAGGTTGACCAGAACACCTCAGTTGTCCTCCTTTAATTGATCACTATGAATCATGCTGGACACCCACCTGTATCTGAACAATCACTCCGCCACATCACACCCCCATCCTCCTCCCCAATAAAAAGTAACCCACAGATGGAATGGAGCCTCAGAACTGCCGCAGCAGTTGGCAGGCCTATTTTTAGCACCTGCTAGACACTGATCTCAGCGAGACCTAAAAATTAACCTCTGAATCTTTAAGTGTGCTACAGTTATTCCTCATCTTTATGCAAGAATCCCAATCCAAACCTCCACCCGTGTACAATACATCCATCCCAGTCAGTTGTCAGGGTTCTGCTGCTGAGAATTTGAAGTTGCATCTTCTTTCACACTGGTTACAAGTTCCAGTGACTGTTGAAGGCACTAAGAATTGTACAAGATAGGTATTTCCAATTAGAGCCTTTTTCTCAAGGTAATAGTTGATAGAAAGACTCGCACTTTTATTTCATAACCACAGTACATCCTGATGATGAACTACTTTTGAAGTGTTTGCACTGTTGTAATGCAAGAAATGCATTATTTCATTTGCAGTAGGATTTCACAAACAGCAATGTTCTAATAACTAAGTGTTTTGCTTTAAAGACGTTTGAGCAATTAATGCTGTCCAGGCCACTGGACAGAACTCTTTTGTTCTTCTACAAGTGAATGGCATATAATCTTTTATATCAACATGAGAAAATGGAAACAGCATCAAATGAAAATCTCATTCACAATGCCAGGCTGAAGGCAGTGCAGCAATCTCTCAGTCATGCACTGCAGTATCAACACGCTCAAATCTCTTACAGAGTGCGACAACACTCTTCCAACTCAAACTCAACAGCATTAGCAATGAGCCACTGCTGACACATGTAGGAGAATTTTAAAAAGTGCTAAAAATCAGTCACAACTCAGTAAAACTGTACAGCTCCACAACATTGCAGTGGCTGAATATGAAGTGTTGGAAACTTAAAAATGGAGGACTATTTACTTAAGATCTCTGGTGTGTTTGTTTCCTCTCTCATCATCAAAAAAATTCACTATGAATCCACAATTAGATATTTAAAAAAAGGTGCTTTAATTAATTTCAACCATGCTAACACATGAACCTTCTGTTCAAAACTGTGGTATTAGTTTCATATCTTTTTTATTCTTTCACAGGGTGAATGTGTCTCTGACAAGACCAGCATGTGCAGTAGAGCCCTAATTTCTTCAAGAATTTCCCACTGATCAGGCAATGACTAATTGAAGAGCAAACTCACTGCAAACCAACATTTCATTTACTAGCAGGCTGTGCATACTATTTTAGGTCAAAGTGCATCGTTTATGTCCTACTGGGTTTTTTGAAACTGCTGTCCTATTAACTTCTGATAATTATTTCATTCCTTGTATAGTAACTAAACACATTTTGCAACACAATAGAGAAAGACTCCTAAAGTAATTATCACTATCCTTTTGACCATTGGGGGTTCACAAATTGCATTGTTGACTGAAAGGCTGCATATCCCTGCACTCTCCAGTTGAATAATCAAAATGTACATCAAGCAGCAAAATATTTTATCCATTCTCTTAAAAAATTATTATATTCATTTTTTAATCTTCAAATGGGTATGACTTTTCACTCAACAAACCATTTGGTTTTAACTAAAAACACAATTTCTGAAACTAATACTGAAGGAAAATTTTCTCAATTAATTGGATGTGGGTTTGGAGGAGGGTGAGGCTTGGGGGAGGACGCGGGTAGTGAGTGGAATAGAAAATTCACAGAAATTAGCTTTAAAATCTGGAACATATTCCTTTTCCAGCTTTTCTGATGACAAAATGGGTGGGGACAACTCGGAGATCTGTTGGAGAAGATAACAAAAGAGGAAAAAAAACCTCATGTGGTTCACTAATGCCTTTGAGGGACGGAGATCTGCTGTCCTAATCCAGTCTGGCCTACTTGTAATTCAGGTCCCACAGCAATTTGGTTGGCTCGTAACTGTTCTCTTGGAAAAGGGTTTAAGTCTCATGATCTATTAAAAAAAACACTTGGTGTTCAGGTTGTAAAGAAGCCAATTGTAAAGTGCTCTCGGCCTGGATTTCCCAGTCATGGACCTTATTGGCTAATCTGTCAACAATACCCTGGGGTTACCCAATCAAGTGCACAATAAGAAGATCGTCTTCAGTGAAACTGGCAAGCTTAGAAGGCTTTGATTAGTTAAACTAAACAACTTCAGCCTTGGCAATGGAAGACTGCTTTTCAAAGGGCATGATCTTGCAGAAAGCACTCCACGGCTTGACAGGTGATTTCTTATGCCTTGAAAAGCACTTCATCTTTTTAGATATTCAGCCTTCAACACATGCAAATCTATCTTCCACCTCTAAGAGGGTCAGGAGTCGAGGCTGAATTACCATTAACTTTGCCAACAGCAGCAGCAGTAACACCAGCAGCAGCACTCACCACACTCTCCTTAGCCGCATGTTCCTGCTCAAGCAAAGGAGATGGACACAGAGACACAGTTCCACGCAGGTGATACCCACACACAAGGTAATGAGGCAGAGGATCAGCTCATATACGTAAGGTATCAAATCCATTAGGAAGCTCATGTTTTGATTGGTAATGACATCTGCAACCTTCTGCCAAGTTTGTTTTAGATTAGATTAGATTACTTTACAGTGTGGAAACAGGCCCTTCGGCCCAACAAGTCCACACCGACCCGCCGAAGCGTAACCCACCCATACCCCTACATTTACCCCTTACCTAACACTACGGGCAATTTAGCATGGCCAATTCACCTGACCTGCACATCTTTGGACTGTGGGAGGAAACCGGAGCACCCGGAGGAAACCCACGCAGACACGGGGAGAACGTGCAAACTCCACACAGTCAGTCGCCTGAGACGGGAATTGAACCCGGGTCTCTGGCGCTGCGAGGCAGCAGTGCTAACCACTGTGCCACCGTGCCGCCCACCAAGTTCTTTAAGAAGGTGACCAAACAGGTAGATGAGAGTAAACCGGTTGATGTGGCATATATGGATTTCAACAAGGCGTTCGATAAGGTTCCCCACAGTAGGCTATTGTACAAAATGAGGAGGAATGGGATTGTGGGAGATATAGCAGTTTGGATCAGTAATTGGCTTGCTGAAAGAAGACAGAGGGGGTTAGTTGATGGGAAATGCTCATCCTGGAGTCCAGTTACCAGTGGTGTACCACAAGGGTCAGTGTTGGGTCCACTGCTGTTCGTCATTTTTATAAACGACCTGAATGAGGGCGCAGAAGGGTGGGTTAGTAAATTTGCAGACGACACTAAGGTCAGTGGAGTTGTGGATAGTGACGAAGGATGTTGTAGGTTACAGAGATACATAGGTAAGCTGCACAGCTGGGCTGAGAGGTGGCAAATGAAGTTTAATGCGGACAAGTGTGAGGTGATTCACTTTGGTCGGAGTAACCGAAATGCAAAGTACTAGGCTAATGGTAAGATTCTTAGTCGTGTAGATGAGCAGAGAGATCTCGGTGTCCAGGTACACAGATCCATGGAAGTTGCCATCCAGGTTGACAGGGTAGTTAAGAAGGCATACAGTGTTTTAGCTTTAATTCATAAAGGGATCGAGTTCTGGAACCATGAGGCTATGCTACAGCTGTACAAAACTCTGGTGCGGCCGCACTAGGAGTATTGTGTACAGTTCTGGTCACCGCATTAGAAGAAGGGTGTGGAAGCTTTGGAAAGGGTGCAGAGGAGATTTACTAGGATGTTGCCTGGTATGGAGGGAAGGTATTACGAGGAAAGGCTGAGGGACTTGAGGCTGTTTTCGTTAGAGAGAAGAAGGTTGAGAGGTGACTTAATAGAGATATATAAGATAATCAGAGGGTTAGGTAGGGTGGACAGGGAGAGCCTTTTTCCAAGAATGGTGATGGTGAGCAGGAGGGGGCATAGCTTTAAATTGAGGGGTGATAGATATAGGACAGATGTCAGAGGTAGTTTCTTTACTCAGAGAGTAGTAAGGGTATGGAATGCTTTGCCTGCAACGGTAGTAGATTCGCCAAGTTTAAGTGCATTTAAGTCATCATTGAACAAGCATATGGACGTACATGGAATAGTGTAGGTTAGATGGGCTTCAGATTGGTATGACAGGTCAGTGTAACATCGAGGGCCGAAAGGCCTGTACTGCACTGTAAGGTTCAATGTTCTATGTTAACCTCCTGGAACATGGTCTCCATCGCAGCAGAAGAGTGAACCAGCACTCCCAATGGCTGTTAACATGCTCATCACATGAGGATGACCTCCGTGTTTCCTGTCCTTCATGAAATTGTGTGCTCGCTTCTCTTGCATGGAAGGAAAGCAGTAGCATGACAGTGTTTGCAATGGCTTGTTTGTAGAGTAAGGAAGGAAACCATTTGGGAAGGGTGGCTAAGAGAGTGAGATAACAATAGGATAAGAGCGGGAGGGTATTTTGTCCAGCTGTCTCGAGAAAGAGGAATGAATTGAACTGCAATCTGTGTTGAGCTAAGTGTACTGAGAAGGAGAGATTGGCACCTAAAAGTATTCAGTCATTCACCGGTGACCCCTTCCTGAGGTCACAGCTCATCTTGAGACATTCTCAAGAGTGGGGGACAGGGGTGGGGGACCCACACTCCAATTGCTGAGATCTTCTGCCATTTCCATCCAGACCTGAATAGCTTGAAAGGCTATCCTCTCCATTTCATCCGAGAAAGAGCTCACCTCACTGAGCTCACCTCAGTTTCTTAGGCATAACCTCCAAGTGAATCAGACAGAACCAGGGAGTAGTTCTCCCAAGTCTTCATCGTTGTGGTTGGTGCAGCCTGAAATATTCAAAAACCAGTGAGCTTTTCTGATATATGATGTTGCTCCTTTAATCAGAAATGATTCTTACCGGAGGCATCGCCTACCCTCCTTCAGTCAGGTGAGACCAGCGGCAGCATGTAAATTAGTTTACGCTGGTGAAGTGCATATGACAGATGCATCGTGCAGAGTCAAGTTCCCAAAATGGAGATGTTCCCAACATCATGACTGATAGGATTCTGCATAAAAGTCTCAGAAAAGTTTAATTTATATATACACAGAACACCAGTGTCATCAGCAATTCTTGCCAAAATGTGACCATGAAAACACTTCGACTATAAGTTTCAGCAGTATACAGAAAATAGCACCACACTAAATAAGTAATTTGCAAACTACAATCCTTCAATATCATTGAAATTGTTTTTTCACTCAAATAATGACTAGAATTAGCCAAATTATTTCCACTGTCGATTTCTAAATATTGATGACTGTCCTTTGCAGTGCAATCTGTTTTGCAATTAAAATTTGTAATCTATTCACAAAAGAACTGTTTTTTCCCTCCTGTTGGTCTCCTGAAGATAATGACTCATGCTGTCATTCAGCAGCAGAAGTAACAGCTGTCTCCATCAATTCTGTCATGTGTGAATTGGACAGTGAGCCACAGACAGTGAATTGAGTTAACTGTGTGATGTATTGCAGCATGATATTGATCTTGGCCTCATGAGCTTTCCACAAATTCTAACATTCTAGCTTAGGCAATAAATCAACCATGTATCACAATGAAACACGATTCTTTCAAAACTTTTATTAAAATGACTCAGCATTGACAAAAAGATTTTCTAACTTTTAAGTGTTTTTATAAGACAGTTCTTGCACTCTTGGATTTAAATTGATTTAGAGTCTCAAATTGTCTTATAATGATCCTGATGAATATCTTGGGTTGCTTTTACTATGTTAAAAGAACTACATAAATGCAAATTGTTCCCATTAATGGAGTGTGAATAACCTTTGCAAATCAATTTATTAGCCATCCCTAATGGTCCTAAAAATAATGATTGGCCTGACAATTGCACGACTATCAAATACAACAGGGACATTCACATCACACAAGTACTAAGCAATGATCATCTTTCACAAGGGACAGTCTAAGAAGGTTTAGTTGGCATTCTATGGCAGCATCATTGACTCACTCACCATCTTGAAAGTCAGCATTGACCAGAAATTCGACTGAGCCAGCCACATAAACACTGCGGCTACAAAAACAGGTCAGCAATCCAAGCATTCTGCACAGCGACTGACATGATTCCCTAAGTTCCTTTCAACAGTTCGAAAAGGCACAAGTTTATGATGGAATACTTTCCATTGGTCTGGAGGAGTGCATCACTCAAAACACAAGCATCACAAAATCATCAAACTGTTATAGTAGAGAAGGAAGCCATTCAGCTCATCATGCCTGCATGGACTGCCTGAACATTTTAACCTGGTGCCAAATCTTCCATCTTTTCCCTGTAGCCTGAACACTATTTTTATGTAGATATACATCCAACGCCCTCTTGGATACCTCAATTTATCTGCATTCACCACAGTTCCAGCCAATGCATTCCAGATCCTAAGTACTTGTTGTGTGAACAAGGTTTTCCTGTTGTTGCATTTGTTTCCTTTGGAAAACACTTTTAAACTATGTCATCTGGTTCTTGATTCAATTAGTGGTGGGAACAGTTTCTCCCTATCTTCACTGTCCAAAACCCTGACCATTTTGAGAACTTCTGTGAAATCTCGTCTTAGCCTTCTTCTATTGAAGGAAAAAAATCCTAAATATCTCCAACCTTTTCTCATAACTGAACTCACCACAGAACCTCAATAAAATCCAAGGCAATGTGACCACTTGTTTGGCAATCCAACCAACACCTTGAACATTCATTCCTTTTGCCACTGACACATTGTGGCAGCAGAATGTGCTATTTACAAGATGCAGAACATCCTCCAACCAGATGACGTCAATCACTTAGAAGGACAAGGGCAGCAGGCACATGGGAACACCATGATCTACGAGAACCCTTCAGGTCACATAATATTCAAACTTGGAACTATGCAGTATCTTGCGATTTCTCAATGAACAAATGATTTTTCACAGAAACTTACATTTATGCAAAACCATTAATGCCTCAAGGGAACATCAAACAACAGAATTTGTTAACTCACATAAGGAGATGTTAAGACATCAAAAGCTTGTTGGTTTTGAGAGGCACTCTGAATAGGAGACCGGGGGGATGGAGAGGCAAAAGGGTGAAAGTTCTTAAACTAACAGTCTAGACAACTCAAATCCTGTCTGCTATGGTGGGATGATTAGGGGCAGGGAGAGTCCCATCAGGGTTACGTGAAATTATAGAGATAAGGAATAGAAAAGTCCTGAAGTGACATGGAAACAAGAATGAGAATTTTAAATTTCCAACATTGCAGTACTGGGAGCCAATGCATAGGATTATTGCATAAAGTGCAACTTAGGATATCGGCAGCAGAATTCTGGATGAGCTCCAAGTTCACATATGGTGAAAAATGGGAGTCCAACCAAAGGTACGGAGGCATGGCAGAGTAAAAATGGCAAGAATGACAGGTTAAGCAGCAGTTGGGTTTAGGCTGAGGTCAAGATGGATAATATTACAAACGTGAAAATAGGAATTCAACAATTACCACAATCACTTTTTTTCAGGTCCAAATCAACAGATATTTGAACTAACTATTGATTCATTGGTCTAGTCCCATAACTTTACAATTTAGCACTTAGAGAATCACTGGGTTTGTGGAAAGGTATGCTGCAAGTATTTTTGTGATAATGACAGGCCTCTGTGTGCAGCAATATTAAACAGATAGTTCTGTTAGTTGGCATATCTTCAAACTCTCTTCATCCTTGAAGAATGCGAAGAAACAATGGAAGGATTCTGCAGGCTGAAAAACACCTGCTCCGAGCCATTCAAACTCTGGTGGCCAACTAATCCCATAGAGGAGCTTGAACCTGGGCCTTCCAGTTCAGAGAATCATTACGGAATCATTGAATTCCTATAATGTGGGTAAAGGTCATTCAGTCCATCCAGTCTGCACAACCCTGCGAAGAGCATTTCCCCTGACACTATCCCCAGAACCATGGCTAACTGACGAAGCCTGCACAACTCTGGACACACTATACTATGAAACAATTGAGCATGCCCAATCCACCTAAACTGCACATCTTTG
Organism: Chiloscyllium plagiosum; assembly: GCF_037043375.1. Classification (NCBI taxonomy): domain Eukaryota; kingdom Metazoa; phylum Chordata; class Chondrichthyes; order Orectolobiformes; family Hemiscylliidae; genus Chiloscyllium; species Chiloscyllium plagiosum. The sequence continues at coordinate 106,173,930 of NW_028270143.1, read as the reverse complement.
GACTTTGAGAGGAAACTGGAGCACCTGGTGGAAACCCACAAAGCTACGGGGAGAACATACACACTCCACAGCCACCCAAGGCTGGAACAGAACCTGGGTTCTTGGTGCTGGGAGGAAACAGTGCTAACTACTGAGCCACCTCGCTGTCCCTTAATCATTAATGAACCTAAAGGTATTTGACCTAAAGCCTGGCAAAAGGGTTAATATTAGAGTGTTATCTTCCTTTCTTATTTGGTTTCTTGTCTATTTCAGGGGTTTTTGTTTTTCAACTTCTGCTGGCAACTTGCAAACTGAGCAAGATATCAACTTCTAGAAACACCTCAGGCTACAATTCTCAGCCAAATAATGTATTATTTCTTACCAGATAAAAATCCTCCAATATTAACAATGTATGTTGAAGCATAGTAAAAGAAAACTATGCAATTTTGAAAGAGGATAAGTAATATAAATCCAGTGCAAAATTTGATATTTGTTGGCTACTGTAATATTTTATGGAGAATGTACAGTTTGGCTCGAATTTCCAACACAAGAGTCTAATTGTAGCAGACTAAATTATTCCTTTCAGTGATATTTTGGAGACTGCAAAAATTGAAGCAAAAATTCTCAAAATCAGCTTTGCAATTCAAGGCCATGAAATGAGTCACACTTAAAAAAAGCAAGAGCCTTTGATACTCAGGGTTAGCTGTAACTGCTACTGCCAATGAAACATAATTTAGTTTGCATCTTTACTATAAATGGTAACAACATAATGTGTGGGAATTCAAACAAGCATGGAGTGTGTGTACTTGTTGCTAATGCAGTTGAGACACTTAAATAACTTAAAGTACTGAATTTACTTCTCATAAACCTAATTTATCAAATTCCCATGTTACAATTTTGCATCTGATAGCAAAACAAAATTATCAATCTCACCTTTTGCGAATCAATGTGTGTTTCTTTATACTTGGAATCTAAGACTGATTTTCAAAACATATTTGTTCATGGGATGTAGGTGTAACTGGCTGCCCAGCATTTATGACTGATCTCTAATTGGCCTGGAGAAGCTGGTGGTGAACCGCAAATTTGAACCAATGCGGTCCTTGGTACATAGAGATACACATAATGCTACCAGGAAAGGAGTTCCAGGATTTTGGGTCCTGTAACAACGAATGGCAATATATTTCCAAGCCAGGATAGCAATTGACTTGGAGGAGAACTTGCAGATGAAAATGTTCCCATACATTTGTTCCCCTGTGTTTTCTGCCACCTGAAAGGACAATGTGGTGCCTAACAAATGGGCTGCTTTGCCCTGCATGCTATCAAACTTCTTAAGTGTTGTTGAAGCTGCACCCATTCAGGCAAGTGAAAAGTATTCCATCACATTCCTGACTTGTACCCTGGAGATGATTGTCAGAGGGTTAGTAACTTGCCACAGAATTCCTAGCTTCTGACTTGATCTTGCTGATAGCATGCATGGAGGTTTAAAGGGAATATAATTAGATGGAACAGTGACATCTGAGAACCCCCATGGCCTTCCACCGCCACCAGAATTAAATTCTAAATTGGATTGCCATGGTCAACCTTCCCATTCCACCAGTAATTGTGACCCCCAACTGGTAACTACTGATATCAACCCAATGGCGGGCATGTGGCACACAAGGAGCTAAAACCATGCAGCTAACTTATCATCCAACGCTTCTCCCTGTGACCCTCAACTCAGCAAAATCCCCCTTCCCATCATTTTAACGGTTTTGAGGGATGTGTACCAATCACAGGCAAATGGGACTAGTTCAGTTTAGGATACCCAGTCAGCATGGATGGGTTGCACCAAAGGGTCTATTTCTGTACCGTATGACTCTATGACTTGTCACTCTGTAGACTCCAGAACGTGTTCTCCCTGCAACATCCACTACCTTACAAGTGATGCGCCTAAATACAAGAACAAGACCGCTGATTGGTCAGCAGTTCTCAGTAGGGTGGGACATGAACTCAGGGTGTCTGGGTTCCAGGAACCTCCTGCTGTTGATGTTGCCATTAATTGCTGGGAATCTGGTTTGACAGGCTCTCCCAAAAAGCAGCAGCAACGGGAATGATCTCTTGCTAGCTTTCTATCGGAAGACAAAACCCTCAATGTCCCATTAAGGTTCCACCTATTCGTTCAGAAAATACAGCCCATTGCCAAAATGGGAAATTATGTAATCTCTTTGGTGACCTAATCATTATACTTTAATTAATATTTGCTTGCATGTTGATATAAATTGATAATTCCAACTGATGGTTCTCCTTTCACAGGCTCGTGAAATTGCTTGCTTCACCATGGAAACCAGCCCTTTACGCTTTCAAAAGGCTTAGAATATCGACCATCCATTCGTCACGTAGGAAATCCACAGGTGCACAGAATGGTCTGCTGCTCAAATAAGCACCTAACCATCATTTTGGTCTTTGGACTACTTTTCAAGGCTCGAAATACAAATAAAATCTGCATTATAAATCTAGCTGCCAGTCAAAATAGCTACTTCTTACCATTTAATTCCCCAGTGCGCCAGCTTTTATTCTACTGATAGTTAATTTGCTCAACTGGAAGCACTAAATTACAGTCCTCATTCGCTTGCTTTATTGCAGTCTGCAGTGGGCATCTGCCTTCGTTGATTGACAGCTCTGAGGTTTACAGGATGAAGCATCACAGCAGTGATAGAAAATTAATGGCCTCAATATCAAGTCTTAGCTTACTGGGACTATGCCAAAAATTATTTCCATCACCAATCAGCATGATGATACGAAGGAACCCCAGGCTCCCACATCTTGCAGTCCTCCTGAAGAGCACAGCTCCCAGAGGAAGATTTGGGCATTCTAACTGCACAGCTGAATTACTTACCCATACATGTTTAGTCTGAGCTTATCACTGTTCAGCCAAACAATGCACAAAATCAACTGTTTAAATCCACTCATTATTCATGTTCAAGCAATGAATAATATCAGTCGATACAAGCACGTTTCCTACTGCTGTAAAATAGATCTATCTTCTACTTTTCATTTTCCTATTAGTCATACTATTACAAATAAGCTTTCATTTCATATACACACGACAAACAAAAGTTTTTTTTTATTTTAAGAATAAAATAAACTTCCTTTATTATATAGAAATAAAATCCAGAACAAGAAAAACCTTTTAGCTCATCAAGTCAATCCCATGGATACGTCACACTTGATCATACTATTAAAGCCTAGTCCACACTGCTGGTCTTTTACATTAAGAAAAACAAATTCACCCCACCATCCTCTCTTAAATACTAGCCTATGTTTATCATCTAAGTTAGATTTCTACATGCCCTCACAAAGGCTAAGAGATAGTATTTTCACACACATTGCAAAAGAGCAACAAATAATTAAAGAGCAAGGGACAAATGAACAGCAACAGGCATGGTGGCTCAGTGCTGCCTCACAGTGTCAGTACCCAGAATCAATTCCAGCCTTAGGCGGAGTCTGTGTGGAGTTTGCATATTCTTCGTATCTGTGTGGGTTTCTGTAAGTGCTCTGGTTTCCTCCCACAGTCCACAGATGTGCAGTTTAGATGGATTGGCCATGGGAAATTGCCCTACAATGTCCACAGATGTGTAGATTAGGTGGATTAGCCATGGGAAGTGCAGAGATAGGGTATGAGGGTTAGTTTGGGTGGAATGCTCTTTGGAGAATCGGTGTGGATGTGTTGGGCCAAATGGCCTGTTCCCACACTGTAGGGATTCTATGTTTCAAATTTTGCCAATTAGTCAGGAATATCTGCTTAGCAGTCAATGTTTCTCCCTGTAACTTTAAGATTTAACATGATTAGTTAACTGTGACAATTACTCACCAAAACATAAATTCTAAAATTCTTGTTAAACACATTGAAATTACTGTTCAAATGTAACAAAACCTGGATGATATCTCGGCTTGGGCTGACAAGTGGCAAGTAACATTCATGCCACATAAATACCTTGCAATGACCATCTCCAATTGAAGACAATCTAATCACCATCACTTGACATTCAACAGTGTTACAATCATTGAACCAACCATTGCTCATATCCTGGGGGTTACCATTGACCAGAAATGCAACTGGACTTGCCACATTAGTCAGAGGTAAGGAATACTGCAGTAAGTAACTCACCCCTGACTCCCCAAAGCCTGTCCACAATCTATGAGGCACCATGTCAGGAGTGTGATGGATACTCCCCACTTTCCTGGATGGTTGCAGCTTCAACAACACTTAATAAGCTCAACACCACCAAAGGGCAAAGAAGCCTTTTGATTGGCATCACATCCATAAAAATCCTCTCCCTTCTCCACTGACAATGTGGACCATTTACGAGATGCACTGCAGATAATCGACAACACCTACCAAACCAACAGCCACTACTATCTAGAAGGACAGAGGCAGCAGATACATGGAAACATCACATCTTGAAAACTCCCTTCCAAGTCATTCACCATCCAGTCTTGGAAATGTATTGCCATCCCATCACTTTGCTAGGTCAAAATCCTGGAATTCGCTCCCAAAGGGCACTGTGGGTCGACCTACAGCACATAGAATGCAGCAGTTCAAGTTGCAGCTCACCACCACTTTCACACAAATAATAAGTGCTGCCCCATGAGTGAAGAAAAATGAACAAAGCTCATCTTCAAACTAAAGGCGTAAGCTAGAGGGTCTCCACTGCACCCCTAACCACGAATAAGAATGACAACTTGCAAAGCCTAGCTTTTTCCAAACTTTTACAAAAATTGTTCCAAATTCTTTTTTTATAATGAGTAGCTTTTCTGAAGATTTAACTGATGTAAGTATTGTCAGATAATTCCAACTACTTTGAATAAGTGCAACCCATTTAAAAATGTACAAGCCTATTAAAACACTTTACCTTCAACATAAATGTCTCTTCAGATCCAGAAAAGAAAAATACACAGTAGTAAAAACAAACTATTTCCACTGGTTGGTGATTCTAGAACTAGGGGGCATAGTCTGAGAGTTAGGGTCAGACTGTTCAGCAGAGATGGCAGGAAGCACTTCAACACCCCAAAATTGTTGAGGGTTTTGAAATTTGCTTCCACAAATGGCAGTTTGTTAGATAGGATGTTAGTTCTACATTTGATACAGATAGATTTTTCTTGAATAGGTATTAAGAAATATGGTCCAAAGATAGGAATCAGGACACAGATCAGCCAGTAACTCATTAAATGACAGAACAGGATTCAGGGGTTGAATGGCCTACTCCTGTTGTTATTAATGTCAGAAGATTGCAATATTTTCATGTCAGAAGATTGCAATATTTTCATGGCAAAGATTATGAGCTTCCAACTTGGTTTTCAACTTGTTTCTTATTCTTACTTTGCAGCTCTAATCTCTGACAAATCAGAGAGAAGAAGCCATCATTTATTAACAGTTATGCGTCATTCACTGCTTCAAATTAGTACTCAACTTGATTATTGTAACCACGATGCATTAACCTTCCTCATTCTGTCTGCAGTTTTTGACGTCACTCATCACATCATTCTCCTCAAATCCCTTTCCTGCATTGACTAGCTTAGTTGAGTTATCATTGCAGTTACGTATCTGGCAATTGCTTCTATTTCTACTCCTGCATTATTACCTCCAGCATACAGCACACCTGTGCTTGGCCCCTTCATCAAACTTAACTGAAAGCTGCTTGAATACCAACAAAAGATTACATGTAGGAACATGCATTGGACTGATGATAAATCCCTTGAACTATGGTCCTGGTTGAACTATCAGACCATATGCAAATTTATGATTCAACCAATCAATGAAAGGGGAACTTCTTCCAGGCATTGTCAATGGATTACATTTTGATATATCTTTAAACAAGGGGAAAGTGAGGACTGCAGATGCTGGAGATCAGAGCTGAAAATGTGTTGCTAGAAAAGCGCAGGAGGTCAGGCAGCATCCAAGGAGCAGGAGAATCGACGTTTTGGGCATGAGCCCTTCTTCAGGAATGAAGAAAGAGTGTCCAGCAGGCTGAGATAAAAGTAGGGAGGAGGGACTTGGGGGAGGGGCATTGGAAATGCGATAGCTGGAAGGAGGTCAAGGTGAGGGTGATAGGCCAGAGTGGGGTTGGGGGCGGAGAGGTCAGGAAGAAGATTGCAGGTTAGGAAGGCGGTGCTGAGTTCGAGGGATTTGACTGAGACAATGTGGGGGGAGGGGAAATGAGGAAACTGGAGAAATCTGAGTTCATCCCTTGTGGTTGGAGGATTCCTAGGCGGAAGATGAGGCGCTCTTCCTCCAACTGTCGTGTTGCTATGGTCTGGCGATGGAGGAGTCCAAGGACCTGCATGTCCTTGGTGGAGTGGGAGGGGGAGTTGAAGTGTTGAGCCACGGGGTGGTTGGGTTGTTTTTTTCTCGGGTGTCCCAGAGGTGTTCTCTGAAATGTTCCGCAAGTAGGCGGCCTCTCTCCCCAATTTAGAGGAGGCCACATCGGGTGCAGTGGATGCAGTAAATGATGTGTGTGGAGGTGCAGGTGAATTTGTGGCGGATATGGAAGGATCCCTTGGGGCCTTGGAGGGAAGTAAGGGGGGAGGTGTGGGCGCAGGTTTTGCATTTCTTGCGGTTGCAGGGGAAGTGCCGGGTGTGGAGGTTGGGTTGGTGGGGTGTGTGAACCTGACGAGGGAGTCACGGAGGGAGTGGTCTTTTTGGAACGCTGATAGGGGAGGGGAGAGAAATATATCCCTGGTGGTGGGGTCCGTTTGGAGGTGGCGGAAATGACGACGAATGACACGATGTATACGGAGGTTGGTGGGGTGGTAGGTAAGGACCAGTGGGGACCAATAGAAATAGTTACAGATCCCCACTGGTCCTCACCTACCACCCCACCAACCTCCGTATACATCGTGTCATTCGTCGTCATTTCCACCACCTCCAAACGGACCCCATCACCAGGGATATATTTCCCTCCCCTCCCCTATCAGCGTTCCAAAAAGACCACTCCCTCTGTGACTCCCTCGTCAGGTCCACACACCCCACCAACCCAACCTCTACTCCCGGCACCTTCCCCTGCAACCTCAAGAAATGCAAAACCTGCGCCCACACCTCCCCCCTTACTTCCCTCCAAGGCCCCAAGGGATCCTTCCATATCCACCACAAATTCACCTGCACCTCCACACACATCATTTACTGCATCCGCTGCACCCGATGTGGCCTTCTCTATATTGGGGGAGACAGGCCGCCTACTTGCGGAAGTTTCAGAGAACACCTCTGGGACACCCGGACCAACCAATCCAATCACCCCGTGGCTCAACACTTCAACTCCCCCTCCCACTCCACCAAGGACATGCAGGTCCTTGGACTCCTCCATCGCCAGACCATAGCAACACGACGGTTGGAGGAAGAGCGCCTCATCTTCGGCCTAGGAACCCTCCAACCACAAGGGATGAACTCGGATTTCTCCAGTTTCCTCATATTCCCCCCCCACCTTGTCTCGGTCAAATCCCTCGAACTCAGCACCGCCTTCCTAACCTGCAATCTTCTTCCTGACCTCTCCGTCCCCACCCCCACTCCGGCCTATCACCCTCACCTCCTTCCAGCTACAGCATTTCCAACGCCCCTCCCCCAAGTCCCTCCTCCCTACCTTGTATCTTAGCCTGCTGGACACACTTTCTTCATTCCTGAAGAAGGGCTCATGCCCGAAATGTCGATTCTCCTGCTCCTTGGATGCTGCCTGACCTGCTGCGCTTTTCCAGCAATATCTTTAAACAACCCAAGTATTCAAAACTGCACAAAACTTTCACTTTTTCTTCGACAAGAACAAATCACACAAATTGATTTCTTCACAGAGAGCAGACGCAGGAAATGGAAATAAAATATCGACATAAACACTAGAAATTCTCTGCAGGTCAGATAACAAATGAGGATTGAGAAGCAGACAAGGTTCTATGAAATATCATTGACCTGATGTAACTCTGCTTGACTGTCCACAGATGCGGCCTGATCTGCCAACCATTTCCAGTTTTTATATCAGAATTTCAACCGCCACAGAATTTAAATGTTTAATACCAAAATGCCAACACATCAGTTAAACTTAAAATCTACTACAAATTTCTGATAGTTTACTTTGTTTTCACAGTTTATGAGTAAGCGTGGTTAGCTCTAAATTTTCTTAACCACTGTTGCCCCTAAAACCGAACCCCACTAAAACATGCCCTGCGAATTAATCTGTTCTTCGGTAACTAAAAGCCACTAAAAAGAATAGCAAATGGTAAAATGTTTTCAATGGTCCAAAGATCTGCAATTTCTGCTTCAGATATAATGATATATGAAGTAGTAACTGTGTGTTTTGGTACAACATGGAAATGGAGCCAGATTGCAGGGCAGGTAGAAACTTGTGAGTACAGCTCTTCAAACTGCTTTCGGTTCTAATAATTTACAAGTCTGTAACCAAAGCTGCAACATTTTAATTTGCACATTTTCACTAATTTGTTTTTTTGAATAATCCAACACTTGATTTTTTTTATATATAAGTTCTATGTTGTGTTATTAGCAACATATTTGTTATAGGGGAAAAAACTTTTCATTCCTATCTACCTTGAAGGTTAGATCATCAAGTTGCAAAGACCATTCATCTTAATTTTGACCCAGTCAAACATTTAATTCTTCCCATTTTAATCTAATTGCTAAATTTCTGCAAAACAAAAAAGTGTGCAATTAAGAGCCAATTAATGTCTATTGTGAAAATCACAAGCAATTCGTGAAAAACAGTTCACCTAGGGATAAAACAATTAGCTAAGCCCTTAATGATTTAAAATTTACAAGGAATTCCATTTACATAGCACCTTTCACATTGAAAACATTTCCATGGCATTTCACAGAGGTGTAATCAAAAGTTTAATAAGCAGCTCTAAAAAGTGGCTAATTCAGAAAGTAATATTCTTTATAATCCATCACAGTAGAATTATTACATGATGACATTATTGTCCTGATCTAACTACTGCACCAAATGTGATCTGACAGCTCCGTGTCACAACGTAAATCATTAGGAAAGAGAAGTACCTCTTCACAAAAGAATCAGAATGTTAATCTTGGTTTTCTAAAAAAAAAGTTAGCCTGACATCATTAAAATCTGCACCAATGAGAAAAATGATTTACATCATCCAGTTGACTTGGCCAAAAAAATGAAGGAAGGAAAAAATGCGTAAATTCACTCCACATGTTCACTTCTGCTCTTCGTTTTACCCTTGCCAGGTGAAAGTGTGTAAAAAGGTTCACATTTCAGTCACAGTTCCATTCAGCTTATCAGTTTAAGTGTGCACGTCTAGCTCAACCAGTTGTCATGTAATGGCAGAGGTTGGAATAGGATTGCTTGCTGGATATAAAGGATTTATACATGTCTAAGTTTAAATCGTCCAAAACATCTTATCTCTCGAATAGAAATGCACACGTAAATTTCAAGATAGATAATTTGCGGAGTTATAGATCCACTTTCCTGATATTGCAACATGTCAGGAAATTACTAGTCTCTGATTAAGGATAAAGCAACTGAACATCTTGAAATATTCAAGCTGATCAGAGAAGGCCAACATGGATTTCTGTGGAGACGTGACTATAGCAGAGGACAGGAGAATGTCTATGGATGTCATTTTTATGGGCCTCTGGAAAGCATTCAATTAAGTTCCTCACAGAGACAATTAGCTGAAGCTGGGTAGGTAGTGGCATAATGGTAAGGCACTGGACTTGTCATTCAGAGCATGAAGTTAACGTGCTGGGAATGTGGGTTCAAATCCCATGATGGCAGATGGTGAAATTTGAATCCAATATAAAGCTGGTATGATGGCAACCAAGCAATTATTGTTGATTGTTTTTAAAAACCCATCCGGTTCACTAATGGCCCTCAGGAAAGAAATCTGTTGTCTATGCTTGGTCTGGCCTACACATGACTCCAAATCCTGTCCTCTGACAAATCAGGGATGGGCAATAAATGCTGGTCCTGGATCAGTGGTGCTGGAAGAGCACAGCAATTCAGGCAGCATCCGAGGACAGGCAAAATCGACGTTTCGGGCAAAAGCCCTTCATCAGGAATAAAGGCAGAAAGCCTGAAGCATGGAGAGATAAGCTAGAGGAGGGTGGGGGTGGGACAGAGTGGCATAGAGTACAATAGGTCAGTGGGGAAGGAGATGAAGGTGATAGGTCAGGGAGGAGAGGGTGGAGTGGATAGGTGGAAAAGGAGCTGGGCAGGTCGGACAAGTCCGGACAGGTCAGGGGATCGAGTTTCTGGAGGTTAGAAGCTAGGATGAGGTGGGGGAAGGGGAAATGAGGAAACTGTTAAAATCCACATTGATGCCCTGGGGTTGAAGTGTTCCGAGGCGGAAGATGAGGCGTTCTTCCTCCAGGCGTCTGGTGGTGAGGGAGCGGCGGTGGAGGAGGCCCAGCACCTCCATATCCTCGGCAGAGTGGGAGGGGGAGTTGAAATGTTGAGCCACTGGGCGATGTGGTTGATTGGTGCGGGTGTCTCGGAGATGTTCCCTAAAGCGCTCTGCTAGGAGGCGTCCAGTCTCCCCAATGTAGAGGAGACCGCATCGGGAGCAACGGATACAATAGATGATATTAGTGGATGTGCAGGTAAAACTTTGATGGATGTGGAAAGCTCCTTTGGGGCCTTGGATGGAGGTGAGGGAGGAGGTGTGGGCGCAGGTTTTACAGTTCCTGCGGTGGCAGGGGAAAGTGCCAGGATGGGAGGGTGGGTCGTAGGGGGGCGTGGACCTGACCAGGTAGTCACGGAGGGAACGGTCTTTGCGGAAGGCGGAGAGGGGTGGGGAGGGAAATATATCCCTGGTGGTGGGGTCTGTTTGGAGGTGGCGGAAATGTCGGCGGATGATTTGGTTTATGCGAAGGTTGGTAGGGTGGAAGGTGAGCACCAGGGGCGTTCTGTCCTTGTTGCGGTTGGAGGGGTTGGGTCTGAGGGCGGAGGTGCGGGATGTGGATGAGATGCGTTGGAGGGCATCTTTAACCACGTGGGAAGGGAAATTGCGGTCTCTAAAGAAGGAGGCCATCTGGTGTGTTCTATGGTGGAACCGCTCCTCCTGGGAGCAGATACGGCGGAGGCGGAGGAATTGGGAATACGGGATGGCATTTTTGCAAGAGGTAGGGTGGGAAGAGGTGTAATCCAGGTAGCTGTGGGAGTCGGTGGGTTTGTAGAAGATGTCAGTGTCAAGTCGGTCGTCACTGATGGAGATGGAGAGGTCCAGGAAGGGGAGGGAGGTGTCAGAGATGGTCCAGGTAAATTTAAGGTCAGGGTGGAATGTGTTGGTGAAGTTGATGAATTGCTCAACCTCCTCGCGGGAGCACGAGGTGGCGCCAATGCAGTCATCAATGTAGCGGAGGAAGAGGTGGGGAGTGGTGCCGGTGTAATTACGGAAGATCAACTGCTCTACGTAGCCAACAAAGAGACAGGCATAGCTGGGGCCCATACGTGTGCCCATGGCTACCCCTTTGGTCTGGAGGAAGTGGGAGGATTCAAAGGAGAAATTGTTAAGGGTGAGGACCAGTTCGGCCAAACGAATGAGAGTGGCAAACCCACCGACTCCCACAGCTACCTGGATTACACCTCTTCCCACCCTACCTCTTGCAAAAATGCCATCCCGTATTCCCAATTCCTCCGCCTCCGCCGTATCTGCTCCCAGGAGGAGCGGTTCCACCATAGAACACACCAGATGGCCTCCTTCTTTAGAGACCGCAATTTCCCTTCCCACGTGGTTAAAGATGCCCTCCAACGCATCTCATCCACATCCCGCACCTCCGCCCTCAGACCCAACCCCTCCAACCGCAACAAGGACAGAACGCCCCTGGTGCTCACCTTCCACCCTACCAACCTTCGCATAAACCAAATCATCCGCCGACATTTCCGCCACCTCCAAACAGACCCCACCACCAGGGATATATTTCCCTCCCCACCCCTCTCCGCCTTCCGCAAAGACCGTTCCCTCCGTGACTACCTGGTCAGGTCCACGCCCCCCTACGACCCACCCTCCCATCCTGGCACTTTCCCCTGCCACCGCAGGAACTGTAAAACCTGCGCCCACACCTCCTCCCTCACCTCCATCCAAGGCCCCAAAGGAGCTTTCCACATCCATCAAAGTTTTACCTGCACATCCACTAATATCATCTATTGTATCCGTTGCTCCCGATGCGGTCTCCTCTACATTGGGGAGACTGGACGCCTCCTAGCAGAGCGCTTTAGGGAACATCTCCGAGACACCCGCACCAATCAACCACATCGCCCAGTGGCTCAACATTTCAACTCCCCCTCCCACTCTGCCGAGGATATGGAGGTGCTGGGCCTCCTCCACCGCCGCTCCCTCACCACCAGACGCCTGGAGGAAGAACGCCTCATCTTCCGCCTCGGAACACTTCAACCCCAGGGCATCAATGTGGATTTTAACAGTTTCCTCATTTCCCCTTCCCCCACCTCATCCTAGCTTCTAACCTCCAGAAACTCGATCCCCTGACCTGTCCGGACTTGTCCGACCTGCCCAGCTCCTTTTCCACCTATCCACTCCACCCTCTCCTCCCTGACCTATCACCTTCATCTCCTTCCCCACTGACCTATTGTACTCTATGCCACTCTGTCCCACCCCCACCCTCCTCTAGCTTATCTCTCCATGCTTCAGGCTTTCTGCCTTTATTCCTGATGAAGGGCTTTTGCCCGAAACGTCGATTTTGCCTGTCCTCGGATGCTGCCTGAATTGCTGTGCTCTTCCAGCACCACTGATCCAGAATCTGGTTTCCAGCATCTGCAGTCATTGTTTTTACCTCGTTGATTTTAACCCTACTGCGAATCCTCTTGCAAGGATGCCTGCCTTGAAGAAGTTTTCCTCCTCTCTCTACAAGAATCTCAGGGAGTCTCTCTCTCATTGCAACTCCCAGGTCATTTCCTCAGCCCTGAAACTCTTCAACCATGTCCTGAAACAAACTCGCTATCACAGCCACATTTGCTTCCTCAGTGCCTGTCTCCGTAACCAACTCACCCCACATGGACTCCGGACCACCTTTAAACCAGCGGAGTTCGGACCCGAACAGGACAAACAGTACAGATTACAGATTCAAAAACACCAGCAACGGTTCTCCATCAAGATCCTCCGCTCCACGCTTGCAGCAATGCGCCGGCACCTAACCTCTCTACAGTCTGCCCTGCCTCAGCTGAGGGTCACACTCTCTCAGAATTGCAAAGGACCCACTCTGTACTACATCCTCAGGAGAATCCATACTCTCAACAAACAGTATTTCAATTCCATCTCAAACATCAAAAACTGTAAGTACAACAAACTTTTATCTACCCAGCTCCATAACCAGCGCTCCTCGAACATTCCAGAAGATTCCCCTGGCCTCGGAAACGCCATTAGCCATGCGGCTGATGCAGCTACCACCCCCACGCTGATTGATGATGTCACTTCTGCCCCCATCATGGCCACTCCCACAGCCACTTCCGGCCCTCACATCATCGCCGATGCCACACCCTCAGTGACTTCCGCCACCCCTACTGCCGTGTCTGCCACCACTTCCGACCCCACCAGCGCCACTCACCTGCATTCTGCTGACACGCCCCCCACAGACCCCCCTGTCACTATCCCCACCCCCCAGAACCCCGAGGGGAACACTACCCCTGCTCATGACTCTACCCCCATTCCCCCCACCATCACACCCACTCCAGGTACTGGCTCCGACCCCACTCCCAGCTCTACACCCACACCACCTCCCAGCTCCCAGCCCTGCCGAGTTTTCACCATCCCCCCAGACCTCCCCCTCACTGAGGACGAACGATCAGTCCTCAGCAAAGGACTCACCTTTGTCCCCCTCCGCCCACGCATCAATGAATTTAATACACGCCGTGACATCGAACACTTCTTCCGTCGCCTCCGCCTCCGAGCTTACTTTCACAATCAGGACTCCCGCCCACCTTCCGAGGACCCCTTCGCCCACCTCCAACACACTGCATCCACCTGGACACCCCGCGCTGGCCTATTACCTGCCCTCGACCTCTTCATTTCCAACTGCCGCCGGGACATTAACCGCCTCAACCTGTCGACCCCCCTCCCCCACTCCAACCTCTCACCCTCACAACGCGCAGCCCTCCAATCCCTCTGCTCCAATCCTGACCTCACCATCAAGCCAGCGGACAAAGGGGGCGCAGTGGTAGTCTGGCGCACTGACCTCTACATCGCTGAAGCCAAACGCCAACTCGAGGACACCTCTTCCTACCGCCCCCTTGACCATGACCCCACCCCCCATCACCAAACCATCATCTCCCAGACCATACAGAACCTCATCACCTCAGGAGATCTCCCACCCACAGCTTCCAACCTCATAGTCCGGGAACCCCGCACTGCCCGGTTCTACCTCCTTCCCAAGATCCACAAGCCTGACCACCCTGGCCGACCCATTGTCTCAGCATGCTCCTGCCCCACTGAACTCATCTCTACCTACCTCGACACTGTCCTATCCCCCCTAGTCCAGGAACTCCCCACATACGTTCGAGACACCACCCACGCCCTCCACCTCCTCCAAGACTTCCGTTTCCCCGGCCCCCAACACCTCATCTTCACCATGGATATCCAATCCCTCTACACCTCCATCCGCCATGACCAGGGCCTCCAAGCCCTCCGTTTTTTCCTCTCCAGACGTTCCCAACAGTACCCCTCCACCGACACTCTCATTCGTTTGGCCGAACTGGTCCTCACCCTTAACAATTTCTCCTTTGAATCCTCCCACTTCCTCCAGACCAAAGGGGTAGCCATGGGCACACGTATGGGCCCCAGCTATGCCTGTCTCTTTGTTGGCTACGTAGAGCAGTTGATCTTCCGTAATTACACCGGCACCACTCCCCACCTCTTCCTCCGCTACATTGATGACTGCATTGGCGCCACCTCGTGCTCCCGCGAGGAGGTTGAGCAATTCATCAACTTCACCAACACATTCCACCCTGACCTTAAATTTACCTGGACCATCTCTGACACCTCCCTCCCCTTCCTGGACCTCTCCATCTCCATCAGTGACGACCGACTTGACACTGACATCTTCTACAAACCCACCGACTCCCACAGCTACCTGGATTACACCTCTTCCCACCCTACCTCTTGCAAAAATGCCATCCCGTATTCCCAATTCCTCCGCCTCCGCCGTATCTGCTCCCAGGAGGAGCGGTTCCACCATAGAACACACCAGATGGCCTCCTTCTTTAGAGACCGCAATTTCCCTTCCCACGTGGTTAAAGATGCCCTCCAACGCATCTCATCCACATCCCGCACCTCCGCCCTCAGACCCAACCCCTCCAACCGCAACAAGGACAGAACGCCCCTGGTGCTCACCTTCCACCCTACCAACCTTCGCATAAACCAAATCATCCGCCGACATTTCCGCCACCTCCAAACAGACCCCACCACCAGGGATATATTTCCCTCCCCACCCCTCTCCGCCTTCCGCAAAGACCGTTCCCTCCGTGACTACCTGGTCAGGTCCACGCCCCCCTACGACCCACCCTCCCATCCTGGCACTTTCCCCTGCCACCGCAGGAACTGTAAAACCTGCGCCCACACCTCCTCCCTCACCTCCATCCAAGGCCCCAAAGGAGCTTTCCACATCCATCAAAGTTTTACCTGCACATCCACTAATATCATCTATTGTATCCGTTGCTCCCGATGCGGTCTCCTCTACATTGGGGAGACTGGACGCCTCCTAGCAGAGCGCTTTAGGGAACATCTCCGAGACACCCGCACCAATCAACCACATCGCCCAGTGGCTCAACATTTCAACTCCCCCTCCCACTCTGCCGAGGATATGGAGGTGCTGGGCCTCCTCCACCGCCGCTCCCTCACCACCAGACGCCTGGAGGAAGAACGCCTCATCTTCCGCCTCGGAACACTTCAACCCCAGGGCATCAATGTGGATTTTAACAGTTTCCTCATTTCCCCTTCCCCCACCTCATCCTAGCTTCTAACCTCCAGAAACTCGATCCCCTGACCTGTCCGGACTTGTCCGACCTGCCCAGCTCCTTTTCCACCTATCCACTCCACCCTCTCCTCCCTGACCTATCACCTTCATCTCCTTCCCCACTGACCTATTGTACTCTATGCCACTCTGTCCCACCCCCACCCTCCTCTAGCTTATCTCTCCATGCTTCAGGCTTTCTGCCTTTATTCCTGATGAAGGGCTTTTGCCCGAAACGTCGATTTTGCCTGTCCTCGGATGCTGCCTGAATTGCTGTGCTCTTCCAGCACCACTGATCCAGAATCTGGTTTCCAGCATCTGCAGTCATTGTTTTTACCTCAATAAATGCTGGTCCAGCTAGCGATGCTCACATCCCATGATTCAATTAAAAACAGTGGATTTACACATGGAAGGAGGTGGTATGGCTGAGATATTAAATTAACACTTTGCTTTTGTCTTTATTGAGGATAAAGATGCTACCCAGAGCATGGTGATAGCAGACAAATAATAGTCACTTGAGGGGATCAAAATTTATAAGGAAAAGATACTGGATAAGCTGTTCGTACTTGAAGTTGACAAAGTACCCAGAAACCATGCAATGCATCTAAAGATAATGAAGGAAGTGAAAGTGGAAATTACAGAGGGATTGGCATTAAATCTTACATCCTCCTTAGATTCAGGATAGTGTCAGATAATTACAATTGCAGATATAGAAGGTATATCCTTGATCTTGTTTTCTCAACTGCTCCTCACCTTAAAAATCAGTCTCACTGAGGTAGCAATGTCAGTTTGGTGTCTTAAGAGCTACTGTGATACAATTACAATGCTTTAAGGAGCAATATAGCACAGGAACAGGCCCTTTGGCCTACTTAGACTGTGGCGATATGATGCCTTTTTAAACTTTCAAAAACTTTTTGCCTCTGTGTTGTCTGTATCCCTCTGTTCCTTGCCTATTTATATAGCTATCAAGACACCTCGAAAACACTGCTTTTATATCCGCCTCCATCATCTCCTCTGGCAGCGCAATCCAGGCATTTACCACCACTGTCTAAACATTCTGCCACTCACAGCTCCTTTAAACTTACTTGACGCCTATGTCCCCTTGTAATTGGCATATCTACCCTGGGAAAAAATTCTGACTGCTCATTCTATCCATGCTTTGCATAATTTTTCTTCCTTCCAAGCAGTCATTCCTTAGATTGTCTTTGAGATTATCATCGAGTTATAGAGTTATAGAGTCAGAGATGTACAGCATGGAAACAGACCCTTCGGTCCAATCTGTCCATGCCGACCAGATATCCCAACCCAATCTAGTCCCACCTGCCAGCACCCGGCCCATATCCCTCCAAACACTTCCTATTCATATTAAATGCTGCAATTATACCAGCCTCCACCACTTCCTCTGGCAGCTCATTCCATACACATACCCCACACTGCGTGGAAAAAGTTGCCCCTTAGGTCTCTTTTATATCTTTCTCCTCTCACCCTAAACCTATGCCCTCTAGTTCTGGATTCCCCGACCCCAGGGAAAAGACTTTGCCGATTTACCCTATCCATGCCCTTCATAATTTTGTAAACCTCTATAAGATCACCTCTCAGCCTCCGACCCCCCCAGGGAAAACAGCCCCAGCCTGTTCAGCCTGTCCCTATAGCTCAAATCCTCCAACCCTGGCAACATCCTTTTAAATCTTTCCTGAACCCTTTCAAGTTTCACAACATCTCTCTTCCACCCTCTTCCATTGGACAGAAGATATAAAAGTTTGAATACAAGTACAAACAAATTCAAGAATAGCTTCCTCCCCGTTATCAGATTTTTGAAGGGATAAATGTTTTCTTTCTCTCTTTGCACTTTCTGTGCAGCTATAGCACTGTATTCTGCACTCTGTTCTACTACCCTGATGCACTTTGTATAGTACGATTGGCCGGTATAGCACACAAAACAATACTTTTCATTGCACCTCATTGTACATGTGACAACAATCCATCAATCCTTGTTCAAAAAGGGTTTAAGAATAGGCCCAGAAATTACAGATCAGTCAGTTTAACTTCAACTGCACGTAAATTCCTCAAAACAACAATTAGTGATTATCAGTCCACAATGACAAAGGTGAGTTAATTATGAACCAACGTGGATTTCATAAGGGAAAACCACACTTAACAAACCTGGTGGCATTCTTTGAAGAGACAAGAGAGAGAGTTGATGAGTGTAAAGCTGCTGATTTGGTGGACACAGACATCCAAAAGTCATTTGGATACATTGCTCTCAAGCGTGTTATGTGCCAAAGTAAGGGCTTGTGGAATAAAATGGATAGCAGCAATGTGGATGCAAAATTGGCTCTGTGATCAGAACCACATGCTTCTCAGACTGGAGGAAGACTTGTAATGGAGTTACCCAGGGACAGTGTTGGAACCTTTGCTTTTCCTGTTATATAAATTATTCTAGTTTCCGATATACAGGGAACGATGACACAAAATCTGGAAGCTTTGCAAACTGTGAGAAGGACAATGTAGAACTTCAAAGGGACAATGACAAATGGATGGAGTTGGTGGATAGGTGAGAGATGATACATTTTAATAGAAAGAACATGGAGAGACAGTATAATTTAAGGGCCACTACTGTAAATTGTCGACAAAAACAGAGGGATTAACAGAGCTAGGACAGGTGAAGAGAGCAGTTAGTAAAACACACAGCATAGGACAACAGAAGCTTTATTAACAGACACGGAACAAAAGAGCAGGGAGGGTGTACATAACTTTTATAAAACACCAGTTATATCTCAACTGGAGCATGATGTACAGTTCTTATTTTTAATTAACTCATGGCATGTGGGTGTCACTGGTTGGGCTAGCGTTTATTGCCTGTTCCTAGTTGTCCTTGAGAAGGTAAGCTGCCTTCTTGAACCACTGCAGTCCATTTGGTGTAGGTCGACTCACAATGACGGCAGGGAGGGAGCTCCAGGACTTTGTCGCAACACCATTCTTGAAGAGCTTTGGTTAAAGTGCAGAAGAGATTTACAACAATAATTTCATGGATGAAACACTTCAGTTTTGAGGATAGACTGAAGAAGTTGATATTGTTTTGTTTGGAAAGGAGAAGGCAGAGAAGAAATTTGATAGGAGTTTTCAATTTTTTCTATTAATTCATGGGACCTGGCTGTTGTTGGCTGGCCAGCAATTTTATTCCCATCCCGAGTTGCCCTCAAGAAGTTGGTGGTGAGTTGCCTTCTTGAACTGCTGGCTCACAATGCCATTAGGGAGGGAATTCCAGGATTTTGATCCAGCTACAGTGAAGGAATAGCAATATGTTTCCAAGTCAGAATGGTGAGTGGCTTGGATAAGAACTTATAATGAAGGATGTGTGCACAGATTGTGAGAGATATTTTCCACTATAAAAGGATTAGCATCAAGACAGCACCAATGAAAAGTTATTTGCAAACAAAGAAAATGCAACGAGGAAAAACTTTTCATACAGTGAGTAGTTAAGGTCTGAAATGCACTGCCTGGAAGTGTGGTAAAGGCAGTTTCAATTGAGGCAGTAGAGAGGGTATTAGATGATTATCTGAATAGAAACAAGGTGCAGGATTACAGGGGAAAGGCAGGAGAACTACACTAAGATATCATGTTCCAAAAAGAGCCAGTGCAGATAGGTTGGACCAAATGGCCTTCTTCTGCCCCATAATAATTGATTCTACTCATCACAACAGAAAACAAAACAGCTTTTAGTGTTTCTTAATAAACTTGGATTCCACAAATGGGATTGCTCCAGAAAATGATATTATGAAGGATGAGAAAGATATATTTATTCCTTGCAATTTGATGCAAGTAAAAAGCAATTTATGTTAACAAGGAAGGATTCCAAAGCGCTACCAATCAGATAGATGTGCACTTGTACATCACCAGATTAACGAAGGTAGCATGATAACAATAAACCAAAAAAAAATGGGTAAACCTACAAGAACATTTAAATTTAAGATAAATCAGAGTAATTGCTACACAAAGAAGAGTGCACTGAAATTGATATGTAATAAGAAAATGTACAGACACCCAGAAGAGTGTGGGAACATATTAAAGCTTCAATGTGTGGATATGAATCCTGACTACTTTAATCCATTGTATATGCTTCTCCTTTCCAAATCATCCATTCTTTTCTGAGGAAAGAACACCGCAAACCATACTATACATCAATTCCAATAAAAGACTTACAACATAAGTAGTTCTTTGTGTCCTCTTGAGGGCAGATTTATACTGTGAAGACTTAAGCATTCTTTATTCATGTATAGACGAAGGCATTTGGGCAGGAGTGGGTGGGAGGCGGCGGGAAACAGTGACCACAGTTCAGAAATTCGCAGATCACTGTACAAAAGATTTACCAGGAGTTCAATAGATAATGTCTGAGTGGATATGGATGGCAGTTGTGTGAATGTGTAATTTTCAGATGTCTTCCAATGCCGTGTGATCAATTTTCACTTAGGTTAATCGAGATATGTACACACCGTCATTGCTAAGCAGAAGGACTTCAGAATTCTAATTCACAAAACAGGAAGGGTGCATGCTCAGTGCTGCAATGAAAACTGCAAACACCAAAAAGCTCATGACAGTGCTAATACTCAGGCAATTAAACATATCACTAGAAGTACAATCTATGCTTCAAGTGCGGCTTAACATCTGGCATATCTATTAGACAAGCCAAGTTTAATTACCATCTGCGGATCATCACCTCGATGTGCAGGAGAGGTTTGTGGGATCTCGCAGTCCCGAGAACAATGTTGTCAGGACTCCATGTACCCATGACAGCAAGGTTACATTTAGTACATAGTCAAAATAGTGCTCAACAGCAGAATAGGTAAAGGGAGACTTTGCATCTCAACAGTTGAGAAGGCAGAAGGAAGCTGTTTGACACATCACCGAAATCAGAATGACCCTGTGAACAATGCTGGCACCCTCATTCCCGTGTAAAACAAAGTCACTTCTCAGCTTCTACTCAGGTCCATGCCCAAGTTCTCCATGAACACATGGATTAGGTGAAGGACTCAGCCCTTCAGGCCTGCACTGCCAGTCAACATCAAGGTTGGTTTGATTACTCCACATTCCAACCCACGGCGTATCAAAAATCCACCTGAGCCTCAAGCACCTTTTCAGGAAAAGAGTTTTAAGGACTCACAAATCTCTGAGAAAAACAACGCATCTTTGTCTTAAATGGGTGATAAAACACGGGTGAAGGCAAGAGAGTTTTGAACCTGGAAGTCTCCAGAGGGGAGCAGCACACAGGTGATGAGTGAATACAGGTCATGGGAGACCTGTATGGGACATAGATAGCTTTGGGCAGCAGAAGGTGTCACTACACAGAGCTCTTCTGAATTCCTTCTACTCAACCCAGATGGAGAATAAGGTATAAGATGGCCAAATGATAGGCTGTCCCACATCCTCCTGGCTGAGGAGACAGACCTTGAGATATCACCATCTTTGTAGTCAAGGAAAGAAAATTTTACAACTCTGAACATTAGAAAACCAAGAGATCAATTGTGTTAGGGGATTCTCTAGTCCAAGGTACAGACAGACATCTTTGTGGCCAGCAGTGAAAAATCAGAATGGTGTGTTGCTTCCCTGGTGCCAGGATCAAGGATGTCTCAGACAGGGTGCAGAATGTTCTCGCGGGGGAGAGAGGCCAGCAAGAGGTCATTGTCCACATTGGAACCAACGATGTAGGAAGGGAAAAGGTTGAGATTCTGAAAGGAGATTACAGAGCGTTAGGCAGGAATTTAAAAAGGAGGTCCTCGAGAGTAGTAATATCTGGATTACTCCCGGTGGTACAAGCTAGTGAGGGCAGGAATAGGAGGATACAGCAGATGAATGCATGGCTGAGAAGCTGGTATACAGAAGAAGGATTCACATTTGTTGATCATTGGAATCTCGTTTAGGGTAGAAGTGACCTGTACAAGAAGGACGGATTGCACCTAAATTGGAAGGGGAATAATATACTGGCAGGGAAATTTGCTCAAGATGCTCGGGAGGACTTAAACTTGGAAGGTAGGGGGGTGGGACCCAGGGAGATAGTGAGAAAAGAGGTCAATCTGAGACTGGTACAGTTGAGAACAGAAGTGAGTCAAACAGTCAGGGCCGGCAGGGACAAGGTAGGACTAATAAATTAAACTGCATTTATTTCAATGCAAGGGACCTAACAGGGAAGGCAGATGAACTCAGGGCATGGTTAGGAAAATGGGACTGGGATATCATAGCAATCACAGAAACATGGCTCAGGGATGGGCAGGACTGGCAGCTTAATGTTCCAGGATGCAAATGCTACAGGAAAGATAGAAAGGGAGGCAAGAGAAGAGGGGTGTGGCGTTTTTGGTAAGGGATAGCATTACAGCTGTGCTGAGGGACGATATTCCCGGAAATACATCCAGGGAAGTTATTTGGGTGGAACTGAGAAATAAGAAAGGGATGATCACCTTATTGGAATTGTATTATAGACCCCCCAATAGTCAGAGGGAAATTGAGAAACAAACTTGTAAGATCTCAGCTATCTGTAAGAATAATAGGGTGGTTCTGGTAGGGGATTTTAACTTTACAAACATAGACTGGGACTGCCATAGTGTTAAGAGTTTAGATGGAGAGGAATTTGTTAAGTGTGTACAAGAAAATTTTCTGATTCAGTATGTGGATGTACCTACTAGAGGAGGTGCAAAACTTGACCTACTCTTGGGAAATAAGGCAGGGCAGGTGACTGAGGTGTCAGTGGGAGAGCACTCTGGGGCCAGCGACCATAATTCTATTAGATTTAAAGTAGTGATGGAAAAGGATAGACCAGATCTAAAAGTTGAAGATCTAAATTGGAGAAAGGCCAATGTTGACGGTATTAGGCAAGAAAAATCCGACAGTTGATTGGGGGCAGATGTTCACAGGTAAAAGGACGGCTGGAAAATGGGAAGCCTTCAGAAATTTAGATAACGAGAATCCAGAGAAAGTATATTCCTGTTAGGGTGAAAGGAAAGGCTGGCAGGTATAGGGAAATGCTGGATGACTAAAACAATTGAGGGTTTGGTTAAGAAAAAGAAGGAAGCATGTGTAAGGTATAGGCACGATAAATCGAGTGAATCCTTAGAAGAGTATAAAGAAAAGTAGGAGTATACTTAAGAGGGAAATCAGGAGGGCAAAAAGGGGACATGAAATAGCTTGGTAAATAGAATTAAGGAGAATCCAAAGGGTGTTTACAAATATATTAAGGACAAAAGGGTAACTAGGGAGAGAATAGGGCCCCTCAAAGATCAGCAAGGCAGCCATTGTGTGGAGCCGCAGAAAATGGGGGAGATACTGATTGAGTATTTTGCATCAGTATTTACTGTGGAAAAGGATATGGAAGATATAGAATGTAGGGAAATAGATGGTGACGCTGAAAATGTGTTGCTGGAAAAGTGCAGCAGGTCAGGCAGCATCCAGGGAACAGGAGAATCGACGTTTCGGGCATAAGCCCTTCCTCAGGCTTATGCCCGAAACGTCGATTCTCCTGTTCCCTGGATGCTGCCTGTCCTGCTGCGCTTTTCCAGCAACACATTTTCAGCTCTGATCTCCAGCATCTGCAGACCTCACTTTCTCCTCCAAATAGATGGTGACATCTTGCAAATTGTCTAGATTACAGTAGGAGGAAGCGCTGCATGTGTTGAAATGCATAAAGGTGGATAAATCCCCAGTATCTGATCTGGTAGACCCTAGAACTCTGTGGGAAGCTAGAGAAATGATTGCTGGCACTCTTACTGACATATTTGTATCATCGATAGTCACAGGTGAGGTGCCAGAAGACTGGAGGTTGGCTAATGTGGTGCTATTGTTTAAGAAAGGTGGTAAGGACAAGCCAGGGAACTATAGACCAGTGAGCCTGATGTCGGTGGTGGGCAAGTTGTTGGAGGGAATCCTGAGGGACAGGATGTACATGTATTTGGAAAGGCAAGGACTGATTAGGGAGAGTCAACATGGCTTTGTACATGGGAAATGATGTCTCACAAACTTGATTGAGATTTTTGACAAAGTAACAAAGAGGATTGATAAGGGCAGAGCGGTAGATGTGATCTATATGGACTTCAGTAAGGCGCTCGACAATGGGAGACTGGTTAGCAAGGTTAGATCTCATGGAATATAGAGAGAACTAGCCATTTGGATACAGAACTGCTCAAAGGTAGAAGACAGAGGGTGGTGGTAGAAGGCTGTTTTTCAGACTGGAGGCCTGTGACCAGTGGAGTGCAAGAAGGATTGGTACTGGGTCCTCTACTTTTTGTCATTTACATAAATGATTGGGATGCGAGCATAATGGGTACAGTTAGTGAGTTTGCAGATGACACCAAAATTGGAGGTGTAGTGGACAGCCAAGAGGGTTACCTCAGATTACAACAGGACCTTGATCAGATGGGTCAATGGGCTGAGAAGTGGCAGATAGAGTTTAGTTTAGATAAATGTGAGGTGCTGCATTTTGGGAAAGCAAATCTTAGCAGGACTTGTACACTTAACGGTAAGGTCCTAGGGAGTGTTGCTGAACAAAGAGACCTTGGAGTGCAGGTTCATAGCTCCTTGAAAGTGGAGTCGCAGGTAGATAGGATAGTGAAGAAGGTGTTTGGTATGCTGTCCTTTATTGATCAGAGTATTGAGTACAGGAGTTGGGGAGGTCATGTTGCAGCTGTACAGGACATTGGTTAGGCCACTGTTGGAATATTGCGTGCAATTCTGGTTTTCCTATCGGAAAGATATTGTGAAACTTGAAAGGGTTCAGAAAAGATTTACAAGGATGTTGCCAGGGTTGGAGGATTTCAGCTATAGGGAAAGGCTGAACAGGCTGGGGCTGTTTTCCCTGGAGCATCGGAGGCTGAGAGGTGACCTTGTAGAGGTTTACAAAATTATGTGGGGCATGGATAGGGTAAATAGACAAAGTCTTTTCCATCAGGTCGGGGAGTCCAGAACTAGAGGGCATAGGTTTAGGGTGAGAGGGGAAAGATATAAAAAAGACCTAAGGGGCAACTTTTTCACACGGAGGATGGTACGTGTATGAAATGAGCTGCTAGAGGATGTGGTGGAGGCTGGTACAATTGCAACATTTAATAGGCATTTGGATGGGTATATGAATAGGAAGGATTTGGAGTGATATGGGCCGGGTGCTGGCAGGTGGGACTAGATTGGGTTGGGATATCTGGTCGGCATGGACAGATTGGACCGAAGGGTCTGTTTCCATGCTGTACATCTCTGACTCTATAACTCTATAACTCGATGATAATCTCAAAGACAATCTAAGGAATGACTGCTTGGAAGGAAGAAAAATTATGCAAAGCATGGATAGAATGAGCAGTCAGAATTTTTTCCCAGGGTAGATATGCCAATTACAAGGGGACATAGGCGTCAAGTAAGTTTAAAGGAGCTGTGAGTGGCAGAATGTTTAGACAGTGGTGGTAAATGCCTGGATTGCGCTGCCAGAGGAGATGATGGAGGCGGATATAAAAGCAGTGTTTTCGAGGTGTCTTGATAGCTATATAAATAGGCAAGGAACAGAGGGATACAGACAACACAGAGGCAAAAAGTTTTTGAAAGTTTAAAAAGGCATCATATCGCCACAGTCTAAGTAGGCCAAAGGGCCTGTTCCTGTGCTATATTGCTCCTTAAAGCATTGTAATTGTATCACAGTAGCTCTTAAGACACCAAACTGACATTGCTACCTCAGTGAGACTGACTTTTAAGGTGAGGAGCAGTTGAGAAAACAAGATCAAGGATATACCTTCTACTGGAAAGGCTGGCACCAACCTTTCAGTTCAGAGTTGTTTCTGCCATCCCAATGAGTTACTGGATGCACTGCCATAAGTCCCCAAATGCATAATTGAAAGGCTGTTGACATTTCAAAATAACTCAGTCACAAACAATAAACCATCAACATCAGTGCTCATGCCCAAACCTTGAAACTAATGAGGATGTTTAAGAATGTTCTACTCTGAGAACTCACCATTCTCACCAACTTTCATAGATGCACCATAGAAAGCATACTGTCCAGGCATATAAGGGCCTGGGACAGCAATTGCTTTGTCCAGCATCATAAGAAATGATAAAGTTGGGTGAATAGCCCAAACCATCATAGAAGCCAACCTCCCATTCATGGACTCTACTTACACATCTTGTTGCTGCAGAAAGGCTATCAACAGCAGCAAAGACCCATCCCACCCTGGTAATGCTCTCCTCTTACCTCTTCCATCATGCAGAAGATACAGAAGCTTGAACACACCCATTGGCAGGTTCAAGAACAGCTTCTTCCCTGCCAATATTACACTGATGAATAGACTCTCTAACTTCAAATGATGCTGATCTTGTTAATGTTGATCTTGTCTAACCTGTGCGGTGTAAGCTGTATCTGTCACTCTGGCCAAAGTTTTTTCTCACCGAGATGATCTGTATGTCCTTGCTTACTATGATCTTCCTGCACTGCTCACAAACAAAGCTTTTCACTGCACTTAAGTGCACGTGACAAGAAATCAAATCAATCAATTAACATTAATAAAATTCTCACTGCCATCCAAAGGAAAAGATCTTTCATATCAGAATCTGTAACTTCAGGACTGGCCATAGCTCCAATGTCCAGAACATTGGGAAAAGGGTGGAGAAAGCTAATGTAACTTGCATCCCCTTGCTGACAAAATGCATCAGCATAACATCATTATAACAAACACCCTCCTCCACCAAAAGGATAAACACAAAAGTACGTGGAAGAATCCTATCTCAAAGTACTGAATGAATAGAATCCCTACAGTGTGGAAATAGGCCATTGGGCTTAACAAGTCCACACCAACCCTCCGAATAGTAACCCACCTTGACCCATTCCCTTACCCTATTACTCTACATTTACCCCTGACTAATGCATCTCTCGCCTACACACCTCTGAACACTATGGGCAATTTAGCACAGCCAATTCACTCAACTTGCATATCTTTGGATTGTGGGAGGAAACCAGAGCACCCAGAGGAAACCCACGCAGGCACGGGGAGAATGTGCAAACTCCACACAGACAGTCGCCCGAGGCTGGAATCATACCCAAGTCCCCTGCGCTGGGAGGCAGCAGTGCTAACCACTGGGCCACCATTGATTTATGACATTGCTCTTTTCAACAGTCGAAGAAATGTATTTATCCCTCTATCTATGCAGAGGACAGATCCCTTCTGGACAGATCACAGACAAATCTATTCATTGATGAATATTCAGCTATGCAAAGCAATTGCAAGTTTCAAAACTCCAAAAGGAGTATTGATGGTTCAGGGAGAAAGTGAGGTCTGCAGATGCTGGAGATCAAAGTTGAAACTTTATTGCTGGAACAGCACAGCAGGTCAGGCAGCATCCAGGGAACAGGAGATTCGACGTTTCGGGCACAGGCCCTTCTTCAGGAATGGTTCAGCTCCAAAGGGAGGTATTCCAGATGTAGGTCATGACCAAACAGGAACATCTTCACCATAATCAACTCATCTGTCCAGATCAGTCGGTTTGAGTATTGTCCTCACCAATGTTGGTTCAGCTAAAATTATGCCAAATTAGGTGACCTCCTTGAACAAAACTGAGGAATCTTCACGAGGCAAAAGTGAGGACTGCAGCTTCACTGCATGGCAGAACAATCCAAAATTGGAAATCAAAGTGGTGGGATTCCAAGAGGTCAAAATAGTTGCCCATAGGCAAATCCAGAAAATCAAGGACATTATGGTGGAAAGAAAATGGCCAAGAGACCAAATAATATAATGACCATCACAATAAGCAAAGCTTTTATTTTGAAGTCACCAGGATCAAAGTCAAAGATCAAGGTCACATTGAAAACGTCCTTTTCACTCACAGGATATTGGTTCTCTTTTTAAGAATGACAATGCTATCCATCAACACTGGAAAGAACATTTTCTCTTTTTTTTACAGATATTTTTATTAGAAATTTAACATTTTTACAAGTTTACAAAAATAAACAAAACTCTCAAATATAAACATTGATATATAATTAAATCAAATATACAATAGCCAAAATTTAACAAAAGAATTAAAAAAACCGAAAAAGAAAAAAAAAACAAAACTCAACTATCTACTAATCTAACCTACAACTAACCAGAGTGTATATTTAAGTCTCTTACATGCTCGGAATGTGTTAACATCAGATGTAATAAAACCCGTATTCGTGCGGGATTCCTCTCCTAAGGGGCCCCGGACCAGCCAGGTTTGTAATCTCAATTAAATAAAAGCCCTTGTTAGGATAGCCGAGATATCTGTATTTATATAATTCAAAAAGGGCTGCCATATTTTATAAAATAATTCCGTCTTTCGGTGCACCATATTTGTAAGGAAGTCAAGGGGAATACATTCCATAATTAATCTGTGCCAATTTGAAAGTCCGGGGGGCCCTCAGCCACCCAGTTCACCAAAATATTTTTCCTTGCACAGAAAGAAAGAATAGAAAATAGTCTCTTCCCGTACATGTCCAGGGAAGGAAAGTTCGAAAAGCCCAAAAGGAGAGATACAGGGTCCACTTTAATTTCCGTTCCTAAAATTTCTGTCAGGGTACTTGCTACTTTAGTCCAATATCTACGGATCTTATGACAGGTCCATAGGCAATGTACAAGAGTGCCCACCTCCATTTTGCATTTAGGACACATTGGAGATGCTCCTGCCTTAAATTTTGCCAATCGAACCGGTGCTATATGGGCTCTATGAAGTATCTTCAACTGGATAGCCTGAGTTCTGTTACAGATAGTAATTCTTCTAGCGTTTTCCCAAATATCATTCCATGTTTCTATAGAGATTTCTAGTCCCAAATCCTGATCCCATGTTTTAAGCAGATTATCCATATCTCCCGATACTTCATCATGTAGTAAATGATAAATAGTACTGACGGAAGATACCCCACTGGTCGTAGGACACTACATTCTCTATCTGATTTATAAAAACTATCTAATGACGTAGTCTTCTTCTGTATATAATCTTGAATTTGGAAGTATCGAAAGCGGTCTCCATTAGGTAATCCGAATTTCTGACGCAGCTGTTCAAAAGACATCAGGACCCCATCCTTAAATAGGTCCCCTAGACATGAGATACTCCTGGATCTCCAGAGTTTAAAAGTGGCATCTGTAAACCCCGCTTGGAATCCCCATGCTCCCACTATTGGTGCATAGCGGGATGTTTTATGGGAATTGCCCTCATTTTGCCGCATTATATTCCAAGCCTTAATTGTATTTAGTATTATAGGGTTTTTACAGTGATCTGTAATGATTTTCCTCTTGTCTGAAAATAAAAGGTTAATAAGTGGGTATTTTACTTGAGAGACCTCGATGTCCAACCAGATTGATTGTGGATCAGACAAGACCCAATCAGCTATGTTACTTAATAGGGAACTTAACTGATATTTCCTAAAGTCTGGGCAGTCCAATCCTCCCCTTGTCTGTGCAAGCTGTAGCTTCTTCAGCTTAATGAGGGGACGTCTATGATTCCAGATAAAGGAACCCAGCCAGCCATATAATTTACGTAGAGCCGTCCTCGGCAGCATCACCGGAAGCATTCTCATAGGATATAGGAGACGGGGCAGGACATTCATTTTGATTAGTGCTATTCTACCCAACCAGGAAATTGGAAGGCCTCCCCATCGCTGGAGGTCCTGCCTTATCCTTTCCAGTAAATGCACAAAATTAGCCTTTTACAACTGACCAAATACTGGAGTAATAAAAATACCTAAATATAAGAAGCCCTCCAGGGACCAACGAAAGGGAAAAAGGGATCCGTCCACTAAGTGGGGTGTCATAGCAAGGCCACCCATTGGCATAGCCTCCGATTTTGAAAAATTAATTTTATAGCCTGAGAATGCGCTAAATGTATTAATAACTTGGATTAGGCGACGTACGGACATCAGAGGATTACTGAGGAATAGAAGAACATCATCTGCATAAAGGGTAATTTTATGTTTACCTGTACCAATCCTCGGTGCCGTTATATTAGGATCAACTCATATAGTTTCTGCTAGTGGTTCAATTATTAGCGTAAATAACAATGGCGAGAGGGGACATCCCTGACGGCAGCCCCTACCCACACTGAAGCTATCCGAACCTAATCCATTGGTAACCACAACTGCTTTGGGATCACTATACAATGTTGAGACCCATTTGGTAAACACCTGTCCAACACCAAACCTCTCCAATGTGTAAAACAAATATGACCATTCAACCCTATCAAATGCCTTTTCCGCGTCTAATGAAACTACTACTCCTGGTATCTTTCCCTGATGGCAGGCTTGAATCATATTCAAAACCCTTCTAATATTATTGGATGATCTATGGCCCTTAATAAACCCTATCTGATCCTCCTTTATAATATGTGGCAGTACCCTTTCTAGTCTCAATGCGAACGTTTTAGAAAGGATTTTAAAATCTACATTTAGCAAGGATATTGGTCTATATGATGTACAATCTTCTGGATCCTTTCCTTTTTTAAGGGTAAGAGAGATATTTGCCTCTTTCAGCGAAGGCGGGAGACAGCCCTGACTATATGCATAGTTATACATGTCCATAAGTGGACCAGCCAATATTTCTGTAAATTCCTTATAGAATTCAGCTGGAAAACCATCTGGGCCTGGTGCCTTACCACTCTGAAGTTGCCTAATTGCATCAAGTATTTCTTGGACTGTTAGAGGAGCATTTAGGGCCGATACCTGTTCCGGAGTTAGGCTGGAAAGGTCAAATTTTTTAATAATGACTGCATCCTCCTCATCCAATCTTCACAATCCTGCGATTTATATAACGGAGAATAAAATTCTCTAAAGATCGCATTAATCTTTTTATGATCATGAGTCAGAATGCCCGTACTTTCCTTGATAGATGTAATAATCTGAGGGGCCTTTTTTTTCTTTGCAAGAAATGCTAAGTATCTACCCGGTTTGACGCCATATTCATATAACCTTTGTTTTGCAAATAATATTTCCCTCTTAGCCGTTTGAGTAAGCGTAGTGTTTAGAGCTGTCCTAAGAGCCGTAATCCTTTGCAATTTAATAATAGAGGGTCTATCAGTGTATGCTGTTTCAGCTGCTTTTAAGCGAGCTTCAAGCAGACGCTGTTGTTCTCCCTTCAATTTCTTCTGGGTCGCTGAGTAGGAGATGATCAAACCTCGCGTGTAAGCTTTGATGGACTCCCACATCATTGATGGGTTGCTAGCTGTACCTGAATTAATTTCTAAAAAAGTTTTAAATTCTTGAGAGAAGTACTTTACAAATTTACTATCTTTCATTAGGAAGGGGTCCATACGCCAATGCCGAGGGGATGTCCCATTGTTCCTCGCCTTAGTTTCCATATATACAGCAGTGTGGTCGGAAATTGCTATACTACCTATTTTACAGGATGATATGGAATTTAAAAAAATCGAGGGGGCAAAAAACATATCAATTCTAGTATGACATTTATGTGGATTGGAGTAGAAAGAAAAATCTCTGCCCTGTGGATGAAGACATCTCCATACATCTACTAATCCTAATTCTTTGTTCAGATCCATCAATTGTCGAGATCTGGGAGATACTCCTGCAGTACTCTTGGGAATCCTATCTATTTCCGGATCCATAATACAATTAAAGTCTCCCCCTATAATTGTATGACGGGCACCAAAAGCCATCAATTTTGAAAAGGCTTCCGTTATAAATTTAAAGGGGTGTGCCGGGGGGCAGTACAAATTTAAAATCCCATATTCCTCTCCATTTATGAGGGCTTTAATCAAAATATATCTTCCAGATTCGTCTTTTATCTGCTTTAGGATTTTGAAAGGGAAATTCTTCCGAACAAGAATAACTCCCCCCCTGCTTTTTGAGCTAAAAAAAGAAAAAAAGGCCTGATCAAATCCACCCTGTCGTAATTTCAAGTGTTCTTTATCCGACAGGTGTGTCTCCTGTAGGAGAGCTATATCAACTCTTTCCTTCTTAAGATTTGATAATATTTTCTTCCTTTTGACTGACGAATTACTCCCCTTGACATTCCAGGTGCACCACTTAACCGACTGATCAACCATAATCATCTGGGCAAATCCGAGACCCCTCGGGAGGGGAGACCCTATCCAGAACATCCCGAGCATAGAGCATATAAAATTTACAAAATTAAAGCCTCTCTAATACACTCACACCAATACAATAAACTATTTCTAAATAAAAAAAATATAAAACGTATCGAAGTGGAGATTTTCCCCCTTGTTCCCAGGGGGTGTCACTTCCTCTCCAAAAGTCCATCATATCCTCTCCCAACCAATGCCCCACCCTTGACCCAGGCACTCCTCAATAAAATGAGGAGAATTCAGATATAATACAAAGCTAGAGTTAACAATGAGCACCCTACCCCCACCCATATCAACACCTGGATATATTTGGTAATGTTAATACCATATATAAACATTTTAACTATAAAATTACAACCTCAACAAATAATAATTAAATATACTAATACAAAATAACAAGGGAGAAACAACCCCGCTCCTAAAGACAGAGGTAAAATTTACTCCCCAGCTTTTATTTTTATATATATATATATATATATATATATATATATACACACACACATATACATACATCCCACATATATACACAAAATAATAAAAGAAAACAACCCCAAGGGGGGGGGGGAGAAAATCAAATCCCTTTCCCCACCTCCCATGATAATATTAATCAGTAAAGTAAGAAAAAAAAAAGGGGGGAATATAAACCAAAGTGGGGGGAAAGGCAAACCAACATCCATTATGTCTTACAGTTTATCTAAGAGAGTCCAAGAATTCCTTAGCCTTTTCTGGCGATCCGAAGTTATACACGGATCCTTCATGGTTAAAGCGTAGCGTCGCTGGGTAGCGTAAGGAGTACTGAATATTTAAGTCCCTTAAACGCTTCTTCGCCTCGTTGAATGCCTTCCACTTTCGGACCAGAGCTGGGGAAAAGTCCTGGATTAACATGATCTTGGATCCTTTATAGATCATAGCTTGGGGGTCTTTTCCAAGATTTCTAGAGGCTTCTATGAGTATCTGCCTCTCCTTGTAGCTCTGCAGCCGGAACAGGACCGGGCGTGGGCACTGGTTCGAGCCGGGCCCGCGTATTGCGACCCGGTAGGCCCATTCTACCCTTACCTGGCCTGATCCAGCTTCCAGATTTAAAAGCTGTGGCAGTCACTGCTGGAGGAATGCTGTAAGCTGGCCTTCCTCTTCCCGTTCAGGAAGGCCCAGCAAACGAATATTTTTTCAGCGACCTCAATTATCGGGGTCGTCAATGTAATTCTCTAAGGTCCGGACTCGCTGTTCGAGAGTCCAGACCCGATCCACAGCCGATTGCGCTGTAGTTTCAGAGGTCGCGGCCTTTAGCTTCGCCCGTCCGACTCGGCGCTCGATTTCTTTAATGTTTCGGTCGTGCTTCTGCAGCGCGGCCGAGAATGAGTCCCATCGATTTCGGGACTCCTCGATAAAAGCGTCGATCTTCGTATCCAGCTTGGAGATCATCTCCACAAGGCTTGTTACTGTAGGTAAGTCCCCCGGGGCGGCTGTGGACGCCTCTGCTGCAGCTGGAGAGGGTGGGGGAGGGGTTCCTGCTTGCTGAGAGCTGCGGGCTCCCTTCCCTTTGGTAATTTTTGCTAAATATTAGACTGTTTAAATGTAATACTAAGCAACTAATTAAATTAAACAGCTATTATGAATGATTTGGTGAGTGTGATGGGGGTGGGTGACCCACTTTACCCAAGTCTTGGGAAGAGCACTATAGATTCAGACTTGCTGGGTCGCCGCCATCTTGGATCCCCCAGAAAGAACATTTTCAACGATTTGTGAACCATGATTCCATAGTGACACCTGAAACTCTCCTGGCTATCCCGAAGTAACTTTCGGTGAACCACCATCACTGGGAGAACAGCAACAAGCAAAGGGATGACAATCAATAAAGCCTGCAACCTCAATTGTATCCCAGCAAAGATTTTCAAAGCTAGTACACCTCTGAGCATAACAAAGCCCTACACGCTGATCCTATAGATTTGGGAGGGAGCAGAACTCTGACCAATCCCATGAATGCTACAATTATGGTTATATTCAAGAACAGAGTTAGATTATCATGTGAAAATTCGACACAGTTCCCTTTTTCCCACAGCAGAAAAATTCTGAAATACATCATCCTGAATCACCTACTTCCCATGATCGAGAAAATTGTCCTACAGAGCAAGGCTTCTCAGATAGAATTTGCTGCCAAACAAATCCGAGAAAAATGTAGAGAATAATGCCATTGCTTTCATAAGTATGATGAAAATGTTTGACTAAGTAAATTGAGGGGCTCTGTGGATTCTGCTATAAATATTTGAATCTGCAAGAGACCTCATCATAATCCTTAATAGCTTAATAATGGTATGATGGCAAATGTCTTGAGTGGGAGTCATAAAACAGACACTTTCAAGACCTGGACCAGGATCAAACAGGACTGTAAAATTGCCTGCATACTATTACAATCTTCCTGACAATGGCTACTCACCTCATTAAAAATTAACTGGCCTCTGTTAATAGTATTATTAGCATTAATGTAATGCCAGATGTGATTCTGCAACTAGATAGCACTTACTGAAAATCCTGAGTGTGCTTATAATTACTCCAATTGACAACAACCAATTTATGATGACATACATTAAGTCGAGTTCACTAGGCTTAATCCAGAAACCCAGCTTAATTTCTGGAAATGCGGCAGAATTTGAATTCAATTAATAAATTCTGGAAAATGAAAGCTAGTCTAACTGATGGTGACCATGACAATTATCATCATCATAAAAGCATACTTGTTTCCGAATGACCTTAAGAAAAAAGAATTTGCTGCCCTACCTGGTCTGACCTATATGTAATTCCAGACCAACCGCAATGTAGTTGACTCTAAAGTTCCCTTTGAAATGATTGAGCAAACTGCTCAGTTCAAGAGCAATTAGGGATGGGCAACAAATACCAGCAAAGTCTACATCCAACAAAGAAGAATTAGCATGTTCAGACATTGCACCCTTGTTTTATTAAACAAAATCATAAGGGACAATTGTTCCCTGGTGCATTCTTCACAGCAAACCTCAACCAATCACAGCTGGCTTGCCACCAATCAACACTCTTTTCTCAGTCAGATTGAATTGTTGCCCCATTTAAAATTTGGCATTCTTGCATCTGTCCTGATAAGTGCACGAGAAAACATTTTCACAGCATGTGCTTTTTTTTCATAAATACTGAAATTATAAACTGTAGAAAGTCGATCTGGAGATTGGACTATTAGGTTTTAATAATTACACTGGATACAAGCGTCAAATTCTGTCCAAGAGGACTAACTATAGGAGCTCTAGATAGGCAGATAAGGACTAGACATTTTCTGCTCATGTTACAAGAGCTCAAGTTAGATGCCATGATTCATGCTGTTAATGGGATCACTGACATCAGGAAGGAGGTAAATGAGTTAATTTAGCATTGTGGTAACAATTACTATGGGCTCCAGGTAGATGTTTCATTACCTTTGGGGAAGACAGCTTAAATATCCTAGAATTTTTCAAGATTCAAAAGAACAATCGCATTTCAATAAACCCGTTAGACCTCAGTTGAAGTACTATATAAATTTGTGGGTGCTATATTACTGAAAAACATGAATGCTTTGGCAAGAGTGTGAAGGAATTATTTACAAGAACGGTTCCAATTTTAGCTATTGGGATGTCATGTTGCGGACATTGGTAAGGCCAATTCTAAAATATTGTGTATAATTCTACCGCCCTTCTATAAGAAGGAAGTTGTTAAATTTGAGAGGGTGCAGAAAAGTTTTACAAGGATGTTGCTAAGACTGGACGGTTTGAGTTATAGAGAAAGGGGTAACCTTGTAGACGTTTATAAAATCATGAGGGGCTTGGTTAGGGTGAATATCCAAGGTCTTTTTCCTCGGGTGGAGGAATCAAAAACTTAGAGGGGATAGGTTTAAGGTGAGAAGGAAAAGATTTAAAAAGGTTTCACCCAGAGGGTGGTGCGTGTATGGAATGAGCTGTCAGAGGAAATGGTGGAGGTAGGTATAATTACAACATTTAAAAAGGTATCTGGATGGGTATATGAATTGGAAGAGTTTAGAGGGATATGGGTCAAATGCTGGCAAATGGACCTAGGTCAGATTAGGATGTCTGGTTGACATGGATGAGTTAGACTGAAGTGTCTGTTTCCGTACTGTATGACACTATAAGAAACTTCAGCTATGAGGATAGATTGAAGGAGTTGAGACTGTCCTCGATGGAGAGAAGCTGAGAGAAGATGTTAGTGAGGTTTCAAAATCATGAATAGGCTGGGCAGAGTACATAAGGTGAGGTTTCATCCACTTGGAAAAGAAACAAGAACAAAAAGGTATAGATTTAAAGAGATGTGCAAATGAAGCAAGGCTGATATGAGAAAAACCTTTTCACACAATAAGTTGTTAGGTTACTGTCTGGAAATGTGGTTGAGGCAGGTTCAATTAAGGCATTCTAGACGATGTTTATTTGTTATTTGGAATGTAATGGTGTGGAGATAGAACATAGAACAGTACAGCACAGAACAGGCCCTTCAGCCCACGATGTTGTGCCGACCACTGATCCTCATGTATGCACGCTCAAATTTCTGAGACAAGTATGGGGAAAAGACAAGATATTGGCATCAAGTAGCAGAACTAGTGAAGACACAATGGGCTGAATAGTTTCCTTCTGCACCATAATTGTGATTCATTGTCTCTCTCCTGAAATGTTGTGCAAAGGTCACACCACATGAGGATAAAAGAGGCTTGAAATTAATGATCATATTCCATCCTTTAGCAGATGTATATGTTCAACAATGCAACTTCTGCTGGTAACTAGAAAAGTGTCAGGAACAATTGGGCAAGGGCATTCATGGCAATGCAGTGGCTTCTGACACATCCACTCACCACTGATCCTGAAACTTTACGGTTTTCTGGCATTAGCATCAGTGTGGCTGCAGAGCTTCTAATGCTGCTTCAAATTTCTACTTTATTATTGGGGTAACTTTGTTAAATTTGCCATGTTTCACAGATACACAACATTGAAATAGTGACTGCAAATTTAAGTAACAGTCTGCTGATGCAAGTTGAAAAGAATTTGTGGAGGCATTTCCTGGCTAGCTCAGTTTGTTGTTAATGGAGCTCTTAAATCCAGAGTCATGGTCTCAAAGACCTCACTGGGCAATGACTATGCTGCATTAAATATTGCTCATTTATTATTTATCTATGGAAATATTCATTGGAAATAAAACTTTATAAGAGCATCTTAAGAAGAGGCCACTAAAATCACAATACCCCAATGAATTTCCGATGAGAATTTTAACAATAATGACTGACAAATAAACAGAACAGATTCAAAAGCAAGGCACTCAACCACTGATGAAAGGCAGCTAGAAATAGGAAAACAATATGACCTTGCCAGCGTCACTAGTACCCAGAACACATTCTTAACTAGTTTTGACTCATCATATTGCTTAATTCCTGCTCATCAGTAATAACTAATTTGATCTTTCTGGCTGATCTCCCAGGCTGTTTATGCTAATGTATCTTTACCTTCGAGACCTTCTTAATCATTCTCCAGGTGACACCAGGGGGACCAGTTTGAGACATTTCCAGCCTTAAATTTTGCAACATTATTTATATTTTTCCTAACTGACTCCTATTGCCTTCCTTCTCCATCCTAAGTCTCTTTCTTATGCCACAGTGAAACTGCCTCACACACGTAGTCTTAAGAAACTTCGTACATACCTCATTCTTGAGATGCCCACCTCTATTCCACTGTGAAATTGTCTACCACCCACCCACTCCCCTTGATGGAATATAGTCAATTCTTCTATAACATGATGGTTGTGTTCTTGTTTAACCTCGCATTATAAAAAAAAATTACACAGCCCTTAATGTGATGGCTCTGTAATCGCATTACAGCCAACACACGTTTTAAAAGTTTGTGCTTTGAAACAGTGTCCCCAATTCATCAACCGCATTACAGTGAATTCATGTTGATGAAACATGCGTTATAATGGAACGGCCTGTATCTTCAAACACTGCAAGAAACCATACCCACTTAGTCCCTGCTATTTGCACTCACTGATTTCCTTTTAAAACAGTTTTTTTTAGGGCTGCAGGCATCATTGGCAAAGCTGGCATTTGTTGCCCATTCCTAAATGCCTTGGAACTGAGTAGTTTTCAGATGGCAGTTAAGATTCAGTGACATTGGATCTGGACCCACATGTAGGCCCGACCTGGCAGTGATGGCAGATTTCCCTTCCTAAATGACATTAGTGAACCAGATGGGTTTTTTTTTAAGCACCATTGACAATGGTCACTTGGTCATTATTAGACTAGGCTTTAATTCCAGATTTTTGTTAAGTTCAAATTTCAAAATCTGCCATGGTGAGATTCTAAACCTTGTCCCTAGAACATTAGCCTCAGCCTCTGGATTACAACTCCCACTGCGCCACCACCTCCACCTATTTGCTTGATTGCATAAAGAAAATAGCTGACAACTTTCTGTTACACCAGGTTCACAGGCCAGCCTTCTCTGATTCATTGGCACTGATGCTAGCTTACTGTCTTTAGCTGTCAGCACACTTCTCACCATTTCATTTCATCTCAGATCCAGGGTCTTTAGCTCACAAGTCAACGTACAGTAACACAGTTGTTATAAAACCTTAAGACATAGGAATAGAATTAGACTATTCAGACCATCAAGCATGCTCTGCCATTCAATGAAATCACGGTTGATGTGATAATTCTCAACTCCACTTACCTGCCTTTTCCCCATAACCTCCGACTCCCTTGAATATACATCACAAGCCTCAACAGCCTTTCATGGTTAAAATAAATCCCACTGATTCAGTACCCTCAGAGAATAAATTCCTCACCTCTGGCTTAAATGGCTGACCTATTATCCTGAGATTAAGCCTTCAGGTCCGAGACTTTCTCACAGGGGAAACAATTTTTCCATGTCTACCCTGTTGAGTTTGCTAAGGATCTTCCACGTTTCAATGAAGTTGTCTCTCATTCCGCTATATGCCAATGATTACAGACCCAATCTATTCAAAACTCAAAGACAGTCCCTCCACACTTGGTATCAGCCTTTGGAAAGCTTTCAGGATTGCCTTCAATGCCAGTACACTCTTCTTTAGATAAAGGGCCCAAAACTATTCACAGTATTCCAGCTGTGGACTGACTGGTTAGTGCCTCATATAGTTTTAGCAGAACCTCCATTTTTTTTATACTCCATTCTCTTTAAAATAAAGGTCGACATTCCATTTGATTGTAACACTGGACTACTAATATAGATGCCTGGACTAATAATCTAGTGACCAGGAGTCTAAATCCATGCCAGCTGGACAACTGAAATCATTGAAGAACTAAATTGAACTACATTTTTTAAACGTTTGTGTCAATGATGGTGAATGTGAAACAGCTAGATCAATATAAAAATCCAACTGGTTACTGAGGTCTATCATGGAAATAAATCTGCCATCCTTGCTTGGTCTCCAGGTGACTCCAGACCATTGCAATGTGACTGACTCTTAACCGCCCTCTGAATAACAGTCAGTCATACAGGGAATGGCAACAAATGTTAACCTTGCCAGTGTCTTCCACATCCATTACCAATTACAGAAAGCAAGACCGAGATAAACGCATGATCAATTCAAACAAAATGAAATGCTTTCCAGTATTTGCAATAAATATGAGAGAAGCAATATAACAAAGATAAATTGACCACAACATTGAGATTCTATGTGGTTATAGAATTAAACTGCATTTATGTTCTAAAGTCCTCAGACTTCAGTGTTTTTCCACTCATGGTCACGACCAACCTCTGAGTCAAAGGGATATTGCTGTTGTGCACCTTCAGGCACTATCTATAATAAAGGGGAGAAATGCTGCTATCACCAAGCATAATATGACAGAATCTGGGGGTGGCACTGTGGCAGTGACATCAGCTAAGGAAATGTATTAGTCATCATCTCCTGAGAAAACAATTAATGAGGCTTCACCAGGATCACAGCTTTGATTTCCAATGTTATGAGTCATTGTGAGATCATGAAAAAGTTCAAGAAACAACAGATATGCAATCTAACATTTTCACAAGGAGGTGTACATAAGAGATAGCAAATGTTTGAGGGGCATCTTAATCTTTATTTACAAAAACAAAATTCAGTTTTATTGAGGAGAAAAATGAATTGCAAAAACAGAGCAGACTTAATACATTATCAACCAGTAATGACGAAAATGTTTTGAAAGTTGCAATTTTCTGCAAAGTTACCAGCCAGAGTTTGAAAAACAAAATTTAAATTTTTGATGACGGAAAGATGTTTATTTCTGAGATTGAGAAATCCTATAATCTTCTTTTGCTGCTTTGATTTTCCATTATCTCGCCTCCTCTTCAGGCGTAAACCTTGCTGGGATGACAGGGCTACAGCCTGGGTGTTGGGTAGGTCACCACTTGGTGCAATGGTTACACTCCCCAGGAGTTTGCTGAGCTCCTAGCAGTGGCGGTTGGTGAGCTGCAGGTGGCGAGGAATATTGCAGCTTTCCTCCTTGTCCTGGGCAGCGTTGCCTGGCAACTTGACAATTTCGGCAGCCTGATAAATGGGGGCAGCAGGCAGTGAATCCGACCATCTGGGAACGAGAGACTGGTTCGGGAGGATCGGGACTTGGCTTTTCCCTCCATTTTAACACGATTTGACATCCTCCAAAGTACTGTGTCTATAATCTTACATGCTCAAGTGGTACCCTCCATGTTCCTAAAAGGTCATCTAACTGATGGGCAGTTTTTAAAAATGTGCATTCAAACATTCAAAGACCAAAAGCTACTTACAGCCCTTGGCTTGTATCTTTTGGTTTTAATTAGTGTTCAAGCCTTCTAAAAGAAATGTTTGCACTCACATGTAATACCGGACAGTTTTAACAGCATAAGGGTATAGTCGAGTCACATAGAAATTTTTTAATTCTATGTTTAGTAAAAATACATATCATGAACAAAAGCCATTTTCTAAAATCAGCTCCAGCAGACCAAAGGATTTTTTTTAAGGGGTTGCTAAATTACACATCATTAACAACTACACAGAGAAAGACAGATCACCACAGCAACAAGAGCTCAACTCTCAAGGCTAGAGACCAACTGAACACCTGCCTGCTTAACACGTTTACATCAGAGACATGGAGAGAAAACAAATGAACCATGTTTTAACCATAAAGATATATTTGATGATACCAATGGTCAATAAGTCATCACCCCAGAATGGATCACAATTAAAAAGACTGTTTGGGGTCCAAGAATAATTTAACATCTGTGGGCTGCTGCCCCACAACTTCAGCTCAATTTCTGATTTCTAAAGGCACGGTCTTACTTGGTTTCCCAATCCTTCACTACCTCAAGAGGCTCCTGCCTTAAGGGAGAAGTGCAGATTTCTTCCAAAATAATTGGCCAGACCACAAGAAAATGCCGTGCTACAACTGTATCCAATCAAAATACGCAGAGAAACTCTCAACAAGCCAGAGCCAACCATCAGTATATAAACTTTCATGAAAGAGTTAGTCTCAATTTGGCTGCAAAAAATTACACATTTTTTGGGATTCAGATGCTTATACTTTCTTCCTGTTGCAGTGACCGAACCAATCCCGTTGTTAATGCTCATGCCAATTTCTTCAGCATATGAACATGGATTCACAAAAAAAAGCTTCAACCTCATGTTTCTTTAGGGAAAAGAAAGGACAAGACAAGACCAGACATTAATTTACACCTTGTCGACATAAAAAGGCATTTCTCCAAACTGTTTTCTAAAAATGCATAAATTAAAAGTTCAAAATTGAATTTGTAGTTGAATTTGCATCATACATGAATTCAGATTGTGTAAAATTAAAAGTGTCTATATGGTAAATATTAAATTAATTAAGGTATGGTGACCCTCAGTTTGAACACTTGCAGTCACATCTCTATAATGAGAGAGCACCTCCATGATCTGGTAAGCCTATAGCAATTTTACCTTTGAAGAGGATCTAAAGGGTTCTCATAAAATTTCACAGTTGAAACATGATCACCCACACTCTATCCATCCGTCCTCCTGATGCTGCCTGGCTTCCAGACTGCGTTCTGCATTTTCCATTCTTATTCATTCTGCTCCAGACTCTGGGCATGTTCCATCGCACAGAAATGGTGGTACTGTGGTACACAGTCAGGACAGAATGGTCGTCATAGAAAATAGAAGCATACTCCTCCAATTGCTCCGGTTTCCTCCCACAGTCTAAAGATGTGCAGGTTAGGTGGATTGGTCATGCTAAATTGCCCATAGTGTCTAGGGATGTGTAGGTTAGTTGGGAAATGCAGGGATACAGGAATAGAGTAGGAGAGTGTATTGGTGTGGACTCGAGGGGTCAAGTGGCCTGCTTCCACACTGGAGGGATTCTGTGATGCTATGAATCTTTGAATAGGCCATTTGACTCTTTGAGGTGGCAGTGGGTAGTGCAGATGCTGGAAATTAGAGTCAAGATTAGATCTTGATAAAGGGCTTTTGCCCAAAACATCGATTTTCCTGCTCCTCCAATGCAGCCTGACCTGCTGTGTTTTTCCAGCACCACTCTAATCTTGACATTTGGCTCTTTAGGTCTGCTCTGCCATTCAATATGATCATATCTGATCATCCAACTCAGTACCCTGTTCCCACTTTCTCCCCACACCCTTGGATCCCTGTAGCCCCAAGAACAATATCTAACTTCTTCATAAAAATATTCAATGTTTTGGCCTCAGTTGCTTTCTGTGGGAGAGAATTCCACTGGCTCACCACTCTCTAGATAAAGAGAAACTTCTCCTTATCTCAGTCCTAAATGCGTTACCCCCCGTATCCTTTAACTGTTGCCCAAACCCTGGTCATCAGAAACGTTCTTCTAGCAATTAGTGACAAATAAGCAAAATATTTGTAGAGAACAACAACATTATGGGGAAGGTATATAGGAAGGCAACATGAGAAATGCATTGAAAAAAAAAGGTATAGTTAAAATAAAGATTAGCTTGTGTGACGGTATTTAAAACAACTAAATCCTCAGAGTCCAAAAAAATGCATCTGGAACCCATAATTGAATCAGGACAAATATCAGCAAAGAATCATTCTTCTGATTATCTCCCTCAACTCAGTGGTCATGTGGAACATTATCGAGGAAGAAGCACTCATGTTAATCAGGTAGAACTGATAAGGTTAATAAGAATGGACTTTGGGTAGGTTATTTGATACATATTCAACATCATGAGTGGCTCGGTGGTGCAACCATTGACCTATTTCATTTAATTCTTCATTGGGCCATCAGTGAGATTGCCATTCATTTAAATGGTTACTAAATGGTAAGGAGATAAGTCAGCACAAAAAAAATGTGTAATTTGACCATAAAATATAAGGGCAGAAGTAGGCCTTTCAGCTCTTCAAGTCTGTTCTACCAATGAGATCATGGTTGATCTGATAGTCACCTACCCACTTTCCTATCTTTTCCCTTTGTCCCTGATTCCTTTACTGGTTAAAATATCTGTCTTAGCCTTGAATATATTTAACAACACACCTTTGCATCTCTTTGCAGTAAAGAATTCCACAGATCCACTACAATCCAACAAAAGATATCCTTCCTCATCTCTGTTTTATATGGGTGACCCCTTATTCGGAGATTATGCGCTCTGGTCCAAGCCTTTCTGACAAAAGGAAACCTTTTCACACTTACTCTGTCAACTCCTCTAAGAATCCTGTATGTTTCAATAACGTCTCCTCTAATTCTTCTAGATTTCCATTAGTACTGGCCCAACTCCTCAATCTCTTCTTATAAGACAGTCCTTCCATACCAAGAGTGTGGTGCTGGAAAAGCACATCAGGTCAGGCAGCATCCATTGAGCAAGAGAATCAACAGTTCAGGCATAAAGCCCTTCATCAGGGATGCCTGACCTGTTGTGCTTTTCCAGCACCAAACTCTCGACTCTGATCTCCCACATCTGCAGTCCTCACTTTCTCCGAGTCCTTTCATACCTGCAAGCAGCCTGCTGAAGCTTCATTAGACTCCATTGTCAGGTCTGTCTTTGCTTAGATAAGGAGCCCAAAGCTGTTCACAATATTCCAGCTACTGTCCGAGTAGCATCTCATACCATTTTTAACAAAATCTCCT
The DNA here is from genome assembly GCF_037043375.1 of Chiloscyllium plagiosum. Taxonomy (NCBI): domain Eukaryota; kingdom Metazoa; phylum Chordata; class Chondrichthyes; order Orectolobiformes; family Hemiscylliidae; genus Chiloscyllium; species Chiloscyllium plagiosum. The sequence goes on along the minus strand of NW_028270143.1, from coordinate 106,129,825 downwards.
TTCTTTTATATTCTATCTCCTTTGAAATACAGGCCAGCATTCCATTTGCATCCCCGATTATCCACTGAACTTTGAAAGATTTGTTAAATGGCATGGCATATTTTTCTATCCAGTGTAGAAAGGCAGAGAACATTCTATCATTGAAGGAATGGGTAAGTGATTATTTTAAGTAGAGGAAGATGAAAATCTGGTGCAGGAAATTAATTTGTGATTAAGCGAATATAAACATAATGGGCCAAATGGTTTAATTCTGTACAATGAGTTTGTTTCTAAGGGTAAAACATTATTTATTTTAAAAAGTTCACATTCAAAAAAAAAGCAGATGGTACACTAAGTGAATCAAGAGAGCGATAACAACTCTAAATGGGAAAGCATCTCCACTTTAAAAGTTCAATCCTTCAGTTAATGAATGAATTAAAATAAACTAATTTATGGTTTTTTGATGCTGAATGTCTTTGTCCTTAAAGCAGGCTCAGCTGAAGACTAGAATGTCTCTTGTTTTAAAAACTGTTTTTCAAAACTGTTCTCTTTATCAAATTATTTGCAGACACATTCCGTATTCAGTTCCTCACTTGTTATCTCTAAAATGTCTTCTTCAGATTCTGTAGTGCACAACCGATTTGCATGGGTGCAATCAGCAGCACTTGTCAATCTCTTGATCAACATCAGGGCTTTCAATAATTAACAGCATGAAACTAGAAAAATCAAGATTAAGCTCAGTCATTGTTCAAGATTTGGGTGATAATCTATCAAGGGACCTGAAGGAATTTGGAAAGCTACCATTTGTTATCATGGAGAATTGTGCTCCTGGGTTGTCAACATTGTTGCTGATTGTTGTAATTGAGAGTAAGGATAAACTATCCATTTAGGACAGAGGGTATGGGTACACTGGCCAAGTGATTAGCTAGTGCATAAAAAGGAAAATAAGGTGATGTCACGGCTGTTCAGGATGTTGGTTAGGCCACTTTTGGAATATTGCATTCAATTCTGGTCTCCCTGCTATAAGATGTTAATGAAACTTTGAAAGGGTTCAGAAAAGTTTTACAAGGATGTTGCCATGGTTGGAGGATTTGAGCTGTAGGAAGAGACTGAATAGGCTGGGGCGGTTTTCCCTGGAGCATCAGAGACTGAGAGATGACCTTATAGAGGTTTATAAAATCATGACGGATAAGGATAGGGTGAATAGCCAAGGTCTTTTTCCTAGGGTCGGGGAGTTCAAAACTAGATGGCATAGGTTTAAGATGAGAGGGAAAAGATTTAAAAGGGGCCTAAGGGGGATCTTTTTCATGCAGAGGATGGTGCATGTATGGAATGAGGAAGAGGTGGAGGCTGGTACAATTACAACATTTAAAAAGGTATCTGGATGGGGAGATGAATAGGAAGAGTTTAGTGAGATATGGGCCAAATGCTGGAAAATGGGACTGGATTAATTTAGGATATCTGGGCAGCATGGATAAGTTGGACAAAGAGTTTGTTTCCATAATGTACAGCTCTATGGCTCTAAATGTTTATATAGCATCTTTCATGACTCAATGATACTCAAGTTGCTTTAGAACATGTGAAGTACCTTTGTATTGTCAAACTGCAGCAGTTAACTTGTACACAGCAAGTTGCATCAAAAGCAAGGTACAATGGAAGAGGGGAGCACAGGATGTATTTAATCTCGGGCATCCAATGAAAGTAATGTCACCCATATACATGAAAGCTGCTCCTGCAATCAGAGACTGCTTCTCTCCTACAGATGATACTGATGGACTCATCAGCAATATGCATTGGAGGGGCAGAGTGGCAGTGATGGTGCCCTGTGCCTTTCAACACTCCTTTCAATTGCACATGCCCTTGGTACAGCAAAAAAAAGTCTTTGTTTGGTGGCAGCTGCAGAGGACTGGGGTAGGGGTTGGGGAGATGGAGTGCATGTCACCATCATAAGTAAAACCACAAACATCCTATGGAAACATGTGCAGTAATCAGAAAGATCCAGGATTATCTAGTTGCTATCATTTGAATTAGAGGATGAGAGGACAAATGTAAGTGAGGTTGGCTGCAAGTCAGTATGGTCCATTAAGCTGTCAAATACTCAAGAAGCTGGGCTGGCAATGCCATAATTTACACTGATAGTAGTGCCTTCACTTCTCTCCCAGATTACAGTTGTTTACCATCTAAACATTGTGCCTTCCTTACTCTCACTAACCCCTGTCTGCTCACCTACTTTCTTTAATATATTAAAAAATATTAGCAACTTTTTGCAAAAAAACTGTACAGTTTCTCTGTGGAAGCAATGTCCTAGTAAATTAACTTCTTTAGATGCAGCATAAAATCCACCTCTCCCCAAAACCAACAAATTAGTCATCAAAGCATTTCAAGGAAAGCCTTTAAAAATAAATTAGTTTGACACTTGTTTTGGAATCGATGTTGAAGGGTTTATGCCTGAAATGTCAATTCTCCTGCTCCTCGAAAGGTGCCAGACCTGCTGTGCTTCTCTAGCACCACACTCTCTACTCTGGCATGGAACAGACCAGTTATGATTTTATAGAATGGCAGGGCTGGCTTGAAGGTAATAAATGGTGTATTCCTGGTCCCATTTCTTGTGTTCTGGTGAATCCCCCACCGTCAACATTTTGAGGGTTATCATTGTCTGGAAACTGGTCTGGCTCAGATATGCAAATACTGCAACAACTTACTAAGGCTCCTTCAACACCACTTTCCAAACCCATGACCTGCACCACCAGAAGGGACAAGGGCAACATGTGCAAGTGAAAACCACCTCTATCAAAAGCTTCTCCACACCCTCACTATTCCAACTCATTGCTTCACTGTCAATGGATCAAAATCCTCAAACCCCTTCTCATACAGCATTATGAAAATACATACACCATGTGGACTGCAGTGGCTAAAGGCAGCAGCTCAATGCCACCTTCCCAAGGACAATTCGGGATGAATAATAAATGGTCTCCGAGTCAGCAAATGTCCATATCCCATAAATGATTTGAAGTAGCAGCAACATGACTGATATTCCTCATAAACAGGACTCTGCATCAAAAAGAATATTTTGTTTACTGCACCAATGGACATTGTGACATATGAATTTCAATGAAAGCGTGATGCCAGATATGTGGGCCTTACATTCCAACAACAGGCACATCTTACCAGAAAGTACATTCCATTCATTGTTCACTACAGGCACGGTACAGATAGTGCCCAACCATTGCATTCTTACAGAAACTCCGAATATAGTGCCCAACATTAGATGTGATTCCATCATTGCATAATCGTGTGAAACAATCCCAACTGTGCTAATAATTACGCAAACAACAAATTTAAGTTGATAAGAGAAGTGGAGATTGAGGAGTACAGCAGGTCAGACAGCAGCAGAGGTGCAGTAAAGTTGACGTTTCAGGCTGGGACCCTTCTCCAGTTCCATATGTATTGACTCTGGCTTCCAGCATCTGCAGTCCCTACTGTCTCCAATTTATGATGATAAGTCTGGCTCACAGCATGGCCCATTTGTGTGGTTCTGGACGATGGAATGGAGGGCATTGGTGCTGAGATTGCAACTAACTTCAAGGCAGTTGGAAGGATAGGTAGTGTTAAAGAAGCAGGGAGGCAAAAGTGAGGACTGCAGATGCTGGAAACCAGAGTTTAGATCAGAGTGGTGCTGGAAAAGCACAGCAGGTCAGGCAACATTCCTGATGAAGGGCTTTTGCCTGAAACATCGATTTTCCTGCTCTTCGGATGTTTTCTGACCTGCTGTGCTTTTCCAACACCACACTGATCTAAACTTAAAGAAGCAGGGAGGCTGCCAAAGGACTTGGACAGGCTAGGAGAGTGGACCAAGAAGTCACAGGTGGAATACAATGTGCGATAATGTGAGGTTGGAAGAAGCAGCGTATGCTATTTTCTAAATGGAAAAGGCTTCAGAAATCTAAAGCATAAAGGGACTTATGAGGTTTGCTTGGCAGTTATCATAGCATCATAGTAATAGAAGCAGGAGTAGGCAATTTGGCTCATCAAGCCTGCTCTGCCATTCATTAAGATCATGGCTGATCTATCCATTGTCTCAGCTCTGCCTAACTGCATTATCGCCATAACCCTTAATTCCCTTACCATGCAAAAACCCATCCAACTGTCTGTGGAATATGTTTAATAAAGCTGCCTCTACTGCTTCCTTGGGCAGGGAATTACATAGATTCACTACTCTCTGGGAAAAGCAGTTCATCTTCATCTCTGTCCTAAATGTACTCTCCCTAATCTTGAGGCCATGTCCTCTAGTCCTTGTCTCACCCACTAGTGGAAACAACTTGCCTGCCTCGATTTTTTCGGTCCCTTTTATAACTTTATGTTTCTATAAGATCCCCTCTCATTCTTCTAAATTCTAGTGAGTACAGTCCCAGGCTGCTCAACCTCTCTCCATAAGGTGACCCCCTCATCTCTGGAATCAACCTGGTGAACCTCTTCTGCACCACTTTCAAAGTCAGTATATCCTTCCTTAAGTAAAGAGACCAGAACTGAGAACAATACAGCAATAACTTGAACATTTGCAGCAGAACCCACTTGCTCTTAAATTCAATCCCTCTAGCAATGAAAGCCAACATTCCATTTGCCTTCCTGATTATTTGTTAGGAAGGCAAACGCAATGTTAACATTCATTTCAAAAACATGACAACACAATATCAGGCATGTACTGCTGAGGCTTATAAGGCTCTGGTCAGACCACATTTGGAATATTGTGAGCAGCTGGGGCCATGAATCCAAAGAAGGATGTGCTGGTCTTGGAGAGGATCTAGAGGAGGCTTAAAAGAATGATCCCAAGAATTAAGGGACTGTCCTATGAGGAGCAGTTCAGGTCTCTGCATTTGTACTTGCTGGAATTTAGAATGATGAGGGGACCTAACAGAAACTTAGAGTATTGAGGGGCCTGGATACAGTTGATTTGGAGAATATGCTTTCACTAGTAAGAGAGACTAGGACCCCTCGGCACAGCCTCAGAGTAAAGAGACGACTCTTTAGAACTGAGATGAGAAGGAATTGCTTCAGTCAACTGGTGGTGAATCTGTGGAATTCGTCGCCGCAGAAGGCTCTGGAGGCTAATTCATTGAATATCTTTAAGACAGAGATAGATAGGTCCTTGTTTGATAAGAGGATCAAGGGATATGTGGAGAGGCAAGTGAATTGAGGTGAGAAACATATCAGCCACAAACATATCAAATGGCAGAGCAGACTTGATGGGCCGACTGGCCTCGTTCTGCTCCTATATCTTATGCTCTGATGCCAGATGGCACATATATTCATTTGGTCATACACAGTCCAGTCCTTTGCAAACAAATAACAAATCCACGTGTCGCACTGTCCTCAACTAAACCAAAGCTTGAGTTCAGCCATTCCCCATTCCCATCACCTTGACAGTTAACGGTTCCCTGGTGCATTCTTCATGGTAAAACCTCTACCAATCAGAATCCAGTTGCCAGACGATCAACATCCATTTCAGGTGAGAGAGATATTAGCTGCATGTGGCCTTCTTGGAACAAAGGAATTTGAAGAAGCATTGGATAGAGTGTACAAGTTTAGATCAGGTTAAGATAATGTGGACTTTGAAAGCTATTTTCATTAGCTGGTAGTACAAGTATTATGGAACACAGAATTAAGACTTTGAGCAAGAGATGGACTCTCAATGGGAATGTGAGGAAAAATGTTTTATGGGGTAAGTGGTAATAACCTGGAAACCGCTGTTTATAAGTCTGATGACTCACATGCAAAAACACTAAGTTTCTCTCCCACACGGAATATTCTGCTTTTCTGTTTTCCTGATCAAATTGACAATTTCCTGCTTCTCTCCATTATATTTCAGCTGCTATGCATGTGCTGTGATCTGGCCCTTCCCTTCCTCACAAACATAACATTTAACTGACATACACAATGGAAATAGATTATTGCATTAACTATGTGGCTATTAAATCACAGGGTATTTTAGTATCTTTTAGTTTTTGAAATGTTAATTTCCTTGTAATAGACTGTATTTTCAGTCCTGATCTACTAAACTATGCAGAACTAATTCTAACATTGTTTGATGATTTTACTCACAGAGCTGATGTATCCAAACCTTATTAAGTATGTAAATAATTAAGTTTTTGCCTTTTATATAATTATTGTAGGCACCTCTTAAAGTTGTCTTGATTTGACCCCCCTTCCCACTCACTTCTGTACACTTTCAAAACAAATCATAGGAATAATAATGGGCTTCAGATCTGTATACAATGGGACTTTAATCTTTGACTTATTTTCCAATTAAAAGAATTGTTAGTTATAACTATTGACACTCCTTTCTGGTAACTGAATAGATTGAGTTCCATTTTTATTAAAATAGATCTTAAAACTTTGTATTCCACAGTTTTGTTCAATTATAATTAGGTCTGCTTGTTTAGCCACTGAATTAATCACATTGCATTTTTATTATGTAGAATTTTCTGGGACGTTCGCTGTGCTTTGGGATAATATTCCACGAATCCATTCATTTTCCCATGACAGCCACAAATCTGCACCATCAACTTTAGTAACTTTTAAAATTCAATGAGTAGCATATTCACCCAGAAAGAAAACCTCAGTGACTAAGGAACTTCAGTAATTCAGTAACTTCAGAGTTAAGAGCAATTAGTGTTAATGAGGAGGTGCCACTGATAAAGATAGCTGGATTGAGGACTATTAAATTTCCTGGATCAGAGGAGTTTCACCGCAGAGTGTAGAAGGAAGGAAGAATAGAGATACTGAGGGCATTGATGGTCATCTTTTGATATTCTATTGATTCTGAAAAAGGTTCCTGCTGAATGAATGGTAGGAAATACAAGGCCACTACATAAGAAGGGAAGAAGAGTGGAGAACCACACCAGTTAGCTGGCAACTCATAGACAAAATGTTAGAATTTATTATAGAGGATGAACATTTAAAAATGACAAAATTGGACATTCTCAACATGAATTTATGAAAGAAAAATTATGTTTGACAAGATCTTTTTTGAGAATGATACGCTTAGCATACACATAGGATAACCAGTGAACGTGTCTGTACTTAGATTATCAGAGGCTCTTGGTAAGGTTCCACACTGGAGGTAGTAAATAAAATTAGAGTGCATGGGATTGGGGGAGTACAGGAATATAGATCGAGACTTAGTTAGTTAATTGACATAAAGCAGCATGTAGGAACAAATTGATCATTCTCAAGATGACAGTCTGTAACCAATGGGTTACTGCAAGGGTTAGTGCTCAGGTCACAAATTTTTGCAATCGATATAAAGTTCGTTGATAAGGAGATTGGAATATTTGTAGTAGTAATATTTTCAAATTTGGTGATGGCACTAAACTGAGTGAGAATACAAGTTGTGAGGAGGGTGTAAGGAAATTTCAAAACAACTTGAGCTGGCTTAGCAAATGGACCAGAACAGAACACATGGAATACAGTATATTTTTGTCGAGAGAAAAAGCAAAAAGACTGACTATTTCACAAATGATGAGGGGTTGCGAAGTGGATGTGTCCAGAAGGAATTTGGTATCCCTATCCATGAATCACAAAAAGCTGATACACAGCAGCAGCAGCAGCAGCAGCAAGCAATTAGGAAGACAACTGGTATGCAGGCATTCATTTCAAGAGGATCTGAGCACAGAAATAAAGATATCATGCTGCGGTTCTGGAAAGCCTTAATGAGACCTTAACTCGAGTATTGTCTACAGTATGGTCTCCTTATCTAAGAAAGATTATACTTGCCACAGAAGTACAACAGAAGTTCATTAGTTTAATCCTTGGGATGGTGGGATTTTCTTATGAGGAGAGAGTGAGGAAATTGGGTCTATGTTCTCATAGAGTCATAGAGATGTACAGCATGGAAACAGACCCTTCGGTCCAACCTGTCCATGCCGACCAGATGTCCCAATCCAATCGAGTCCCACCTGCCAGCACCTGGCCTATTTCCTTCCAAAACATTCCTACTTATATACCCATCCAGATGCCTTTTAAATGCTGCAATTGTACTAGCCTCCATCACTTCCTCTGGCAGGTCATTCCATATACGTACCACCCTCTGTGTGAAAAAGTTGCCCCTTAGGTCTCTTTCAAATCTTTCCCCTCTCACCCTAAACCTATGCCCTCTTCTCTGGACTCCCCACCCCAAGGAAGAGACTTTGGCTATTTATCCTATCCATGCCCCTCATGATTTTGTAAACCTCTATAAGGTCACCCCTCAGCCTCTGATGCTCTGGGAAAACAGCCCCATCTTATTCAACCTCTCTCTGAAGCTCAAATCCTCCAACCCTGACAACATCCTTGTAAATCTTTTCTGAACCCTTTCAAGTTTCACAACATCTTTCTGATAGGAAGGAGACCAGAATTGCATGCAATATTCCAACAGTGGCCTAACCAATGTCTTGTACAGCTGCAACATGACCTCCCAACTCCTGTACTCAATACTCTGACCAATAAAGGAAAGTATACCAAACACCTTCTTCACTATCCTATCTACTTGTGCCTCCACTTTCAAGGAGCTATGAACCTGCACTCCAAGGTCTCTTTGTTCAGCAACAATCCCCAGGACCTTACCATTGAGTGTATAAGTCCTGCTAAGATCTGCTTTCCCAAAATGCAGCACCTCACATTTATCTAAACTATACTCTATCTGCCACTTCTCAGCCCAATGACCCATCTGATCAAGATCTTGTTGTAATCTGAGGTAATCTTCTTCACTAGGAGAAAGTGAAGACGGCAGATGCTGGAGATCAGAGCTTAAAAATGTGTTGCTGGAAAAGCGCAGCAGGTCAGGCAGCATCAAAGGAACAGGAGAATCGACGTTTCGGGCATACCCGAAACGTCGATTCTCCTGTAATCTTCTTCACTGTCCACTATACCTCCAATTTTGGTGTCATCTGCAAACTTATTATATTTACCTCTTATGATCACATCCCAATCATTTGTATAAATGTTCTCTTCAAGTTTCGGAGAAAGAGAGGCAATCTCATTGAACCTTAGAAACTTAATGACTGGGTGTGACAGGGTAGATATCAATTGGATGTTTCCTTTAGCTGGAGACTCTAGACCCAGGGGATATAATCCCAGGACTAAGGACCAGGCTATTTAAATCTGAAATGAAAGGTCTATTCACTCAACATGGGGATTATTTGAAATTCTCCACTGCAGAGGGCTGTGGAAGCTCAATCATTGAGCAGATTCAAGACAGAAATCAAAGGAATATAGAGAGAGTGAGAGGAAATGGCATCAAGGTGATCAGTCATGATCTAGATTCGTGGGACAGGTGAAATGAGTGAATGAGCTAGATGGCCTAATCCTGTTCTTATGTTCTCTGAAGTGAATGTGCAACTTTGGGGAAAATATATAAAAATCTTTAACATTTAGGTTGCTCATAGGTGACATTTTAGATCCTTACTCTCATACAGCTGGAATTGTTCCAATACCACGAGATCTAATACGCCAGCTAGAGTGACTAAAGTAGGGAGATGATGGCCTCATTGTATTATTGCTGGAGTGTTATTCTAGAAACCCAGGTAATGTTCTGGGGATCCTAGGGATTCAAATTCAGCCATGGCAGATGGTGGAATTTGTATTCAGTAAAAAATTTTTAAATAAGAGTCTAACGATGATCATGTTAATCATTGGAAAAGCCCATTTGGTTCATTAATATCCTTTAGAGAAAAAAAACTGGTACCTACTTGTGATCCCAGACCAACAGCACTGTGGTTGACTCTTTCGGGACAGGTAGAAAATGCTGGCCCAGCCAATGACGCCAACATTCCATGAATTAATTTAAAAGAAATTCATCTGAAATATCTATGTCAGGAAAAGTTAGTTTCTGGATGGGCAACACAGCACTGGGTCTTCAACACTGCAGAAAAATGCTCCAATAAAGCTATAACATGGTCTGTCAGTCAGTCATGGTTCAACTGATGGCACTTCAGTATGACCATAAGACCGTAAGACATGGAACCAGAAATTAGGTCATTCAGCCCATCGAGTTTGCTCTGCCATTCAATCATAACTGGTAAGTTTCTCAACCCCATTCTCCCTGTAACCCTTGATCACCTTTACAATCTAGAACCTGTCTATCTCCTTCTTAAATATACTCAATGGACTGACCTCCACAGACTTCTGGGGCAATGAATTCCATAGATTCACCACTATCTGGCTAAAGACATTTCTCCTTATCTCCGTTCTAAAAGGCTGTGGCCTCGGGTCCTGTCTCTCCTACCAATGGAAACATCTTCCCGACATCTACTCTGTCCAGGCCATTAAGTATTCTGTAAGCTTCAACAAGATCCCCCCCCACTCATCCTCCTAAACTCCATCAAGTACAGACCCAGCGTCCTCAAACATTCCCCATATGTTCAGCTTTTCATTCCTTAGACCATCCTCGTGAACCTCCTCCGAAAACAGTCCAAGGCCAGTACATGCTTCCTGACATATGAGCTCTATGAGGTGAACATAAGAGTCCTCTGGCATTATTTTGGAGGGGGGTGTGGTGGTATCTCTATTGCTCTGACTGACAAATTTCTTAATGAGTATCTTTTAAAAATTAGAGCTGTCAATTTCTCAACATGGAAGCTTACTGTATGCAAATTGGTTGTCATTTCATTTACTGCAACAGAAACTAACTGCAGAAGTGCTTCAAAGCTTTGAGTCATGAAAAATGTTATCTCAGTAAGATCATTCAAGTTATTTACTGTTGTGCCAATCCCTGCTTTTTAGTATGTAAAAGTGGACTTCTGGTTTTGAGTTGAAAGTATTTGTTTTGGGTATTTAATGGAAGCCTGCATTGGGATGGTTATGCTTTCAATTTGAAAAGGACATTTCCCTTGTTACAGACCAGGCCAGACCCCCTCAAAACATGTCACAAGAAGGTAGCCCAGAATCTAATTTTTCTAGTTGTTTTAAGCAGATGTAAGGTTGATATTCCAGGAGTGGTACAGCTGGTCAAATGACTCAGTTTTAAACAAAACAGAATTTATTTGCAGACTACCAAATAAAATACAAACAAAAATGAACAGAATATAGAATGAATTAACCTGTCTGAAGACCCTACCGACTCTATCTATTCATGATGCTATTCCAATTTCCTGCAACTTCCCACAAATAGACCCCTTGGTAAAAAGGTAAATTCAAGCACAAGTTCTTACAAGAGAGATGTCAGAGAGAGAGAATCAGCATGGAACCTCTTTTCATTGTCACAGATGTTATTTAAGTTCCCCAGTTAAAAATTAAACCAAACTGGAAAAATCCCTAAACTGGAGAACTGGCCACCCCCTTTCCTTTTACAAGTATTTTTAAAAAATCTCAAAACCCTTTTCCCTGATTATTGCCTTCGGCAGTATCTGTTAGCCATAATCAAAGTGGCCTAATCCCAGACAAATCGGAACCTCTGCATTTTATAACCCTTTGGAAAAAAGACCAAGGACAATATAACCTTGTTAAAGGAGCAACATCGTCACACCCTGCATTGATCATTTCAAGTCAATCATTACAAACACACCAACTTTATGCCAGTTTTATTGGCTCGTTGAGAAGTAGAATTGTTCAGGGCCCTTCATTTTTAGATACATACGAAAACAGCTACATGTAGATTCGTTAATCATGTGTTATTTCCAAAACAATAAGTCACTACATCCACTTGAGTAGCTTCAAAATGACTTCCATGCCCAGTATTCTTACACAATTCTAAATGAGAGAGGAGGTGCAAAACAGCCTGCCTCCATGGCGTGGAGAGAATTCTTGGGTACGTTTACTGCACTTGGTTACCAAAATACTGTGAAACGTGTACATCTGATCTGATTTTTCTGCTTCACAATTACCACTGAATTGTAACCAGGTAGAGAATAGATTTGTGGAAAGTGATTTTTTTTCCCCCCACTTCCCTCTTTGCCCTACTTCCAATTTAGGATATTGAGTGCAATTCAGTGGCCCCAGTTCCAAAGAGTCATTAAGCTCAAAATATCAGCTCTGTTGCTCTCTACAAAGATACTGGCAGGCCTACAGAGTTTTTCCAGATTTTCTATTGTTGTTTCAGCTGTACCTTATCACAAACTTGGAAATAAATCCAAATTCTTTTGGATTATACGTCTGTAATTACCTATTATGCCATAAAAGGCATTTTAGCATACGTAACATTTACATAAATTGATATTATTATTTTGTAGGGTTGCAAAACTGCTTTCAGACCCCAAACTATAATTCAGAATAATGGCAACAGTGAAGGTTTGATTCTTATTCCAACTGAGGTAGATCTGGGACTTGCCTCTGAGAGTGGAAGGTACTGGTAATCCACAGCTGACAAAAGAAAATGGTCGAGGATAAATGATCATCGGCCAATCACTCACGATATCAGATGAAAACCACTATGCCTTTCCCCGACTGTACATAAAGATAAAGAGTTGGAAATAGATCTACTGCATAACAAAGACAACAGACACATGAGACTCATTTGGAAACTTGAAGTTAAGCTGTGATCACCTCCCAAGTGGAAATCCACATGAACATTGTGAAGACCAGATGTGTCTTCACAGCCCAAAAATTTGTTTTTATTTAAAAACTCATTCACAGGATCCAGACATCATCAACAAGGCCAGTCTCGATCTCAAATTGCTCTTGAGAAGTAGATGATGGGTCTCTTTATTTTTAAAATACTGCAGTCCATCAAACTAGTTTTGATATGGCTGAGTGTGTTGGTTAGCTACTTCAAGGGAGCTGTTTGTAGCCAATTACATGGCTGCCTTTCTGGAGTCAGGTAAGAAAGACAGATATGCTTCCCTAAAGGGGAAAGTGTGTGTTTGTCTTTTGACCATCTGGTAGTTCCCTACCCACCATCTTTTCTAAGATTTACGTAATGAATGGAAATTCCCAATTGTTATGGTAGAAATTGGACTCTAATTTCCAGTTTATATGATTCCAAATTATCAGGTTTCTTGATTATTGATCCAGTAGCATAAACATTGAAACATATGTTACTAGATCTTCAACCAAAAAAATTATTTTGGACCACAAATAACTTCAATTCATTGAAATAATTTCCAGCATTGCTTTTTCATGTGGTGTAATTTCCCTGGAAGTGTTCATTTCCATTGGTATATTCAAAAAACATTCATATCAATCTTGGAGAATTATTGAAAACCTCACTGAGTAATGATTCATGAATAAAATTTGCCGAAGAGGTCAACAAATAGCTAACAATCAATGGAGTACTCTTGGGAAACATCTTGTTCAGAATTCTGAAGATGCATTAATTAACCTATTTGTTGCAAGTTTCTTTCGGTTAATCATGAGATGTTTCCACTTAATTAATTAATCACAGTGAATTGATTAAAGAAATTATGGCTTTTGAATTCTAGATCTGCTTTGTTTATGGAAATTTAGATGTTATTATTAGAATGGGAATTAGCTTTATTAATAACAGATTGTCATCTCATTCAAAAAATTTTAATTACTGTAGGTCATCTTGTTTGCCTAACAAATGGCAGACTCCATTATTCCAATCAGATATTCATTTGCAAAACATAGTGATTTATATGCATAATGTGCAAGCAACTGAGATTCTAGCTTAATAATGACCCATATTAGTCGCAGTATTTATATTTTCAATTAATGCAAAATTAAAGTAGCTACTTTTTAAAAACAATTTCCAGGTCCCTTCCAAATGCCTTTTGTTAATTTTATTCATGGGACCTGAGCATTGCCGGCCAGACCAGTATTTATTGCTGATCCCTAGCTGCTCAGAGGGCAGTTAGGGGTCAGTCAATGCTAGGATATCTTGCCTTAGATAAAGGGCTCAACACAGCTCACAACATTCCAGCTGTGGTCTGACTAGTGCTTTGTACAGTTTTAACAAGACCTCCTTTCTTTCATACTGAATTCCCTTTGGAAAAAAAAGGCCAACAGTCCATTTTCCTTTCCCTATTACTCAGTGAAGTTGGATGATAGTTTTTTTGTGATTCATGCATGAGGACCCCCAAATCCCTCTGTGCCACAACTTTCCGCCATCTCTCTCCATTCTTCCTGTCAAATTGCCTAAGCTAACATTTTCCCACATCATAGGTTAAGCAAGTGGGCAAAAACTGTCATTTTACAGACTCTTTGTATCATCCTCACCATTTGCCATTCCACCTACTTTTTTGTCATCCATAAACTAGCTGTTACAGTAAGATTAGCCATGACCTTGCTAACTGGAAGAACCACTTGAAGTGCCAATTACAACCTCCTGCTCTTTATTTGGATGTTCCCTCCTTCCATTCTTGTTTCATACCAATTCTGCTCCCCCCACTCTCATCAGTATGTTTAATCTTGGAGTTGCATACTTTTCTCATTGTGCATCCTTTTGGTCCTCCTCATGTTACTACCAATTAAATGCCTCCAACCAATCACTTCACAGATGTTTATAGTAACTTGACAATGTATGTTTTATCCCTTTTGTGTGCTTCCTTTATGGAAAAACTTACCATTTTGAGGAAAAGCCAATATCTAAAATGTTAGAAGCTGTTTTTCAATGAATTGTAGTGACCTGTTGAAGATTTCCAACTTTGTCTGGTTTTATTATAGGAGTTGGGAGGTCATGTTGCAACTGTAAGGACATTGGTTAGGTCACTGTTGGAATACTGCATGCAATTCTGATCCCTCTGCAATAGGAAGGATATTGTGAAACTTGAACAGGTTCAGAAAAGATTTTCAAGGATGTTGCAAGGGTGGAGGGTTTGAGCTATAGGGAGAGGCTGAATAGACTGGGGTTATTTTCCCTAGAGCATTGAAGGCTGAAGGGTGACTTGATAGAGGTTTATAAAATCATGAAGGGCATGGATAGGGTAAACAGACAAGGAGTTTTCCCTGGGGTAGGCAAGTTCAAAACTAGAGGGCACAGGTTTAAGTAAGAGGGGAAAGATTTAAAAGGGACCTAAGGGGCAACTTTTTCATGCAGAGGATGGTGCATGTTTGGAATAAGCTGCAGGAGAAAGTGGTGGAGGCTGGTACAATTTCAACATTTAAAAGGCATCTAGATGGGTATATGAATAGGAAGGGTTTAGAAGGATATGGGCCAAATGCTGGCAAATGGGACTAGACTTATTTAGGATATCTAGTGGGCATGGATGAGTTGGACCGAAAGGTCTGTTTCTCTGCTGTATGTCTCTATGATTTCTAATATTTTTCCTTAGATAAGGGACCAAAACTGTTCACAGTATGGTTCACCGGTGTAGTCAAATTATTGCCTTCACAAGACCTCCCTATTTTTATAATCCATTCCCTGTGATGCAATAGACAACATTCTAATTGCCTTCCATATTACCTGCTTAACACTAGATAAGGTTTTGTACAAGGACTCCAAATTCCTCTGTGCTGTAGCTTTCTGCAGTCTTTCTACAATTAAATAATAATCAGCACCTCTATTTTTCCTGATAAAGTGCACAACTTCACGTTTTCCCACATTATGTTTCATCTGCCAAGTCATTGCCTGCTCACTTAACCTGGTTAGAACTCCCTCCTCACTATTTGTGTTCCCACCCATTCTTGTGCCATCTGCTAATATGGCTATAATACTCTTTTGACAGGATGAATGCTCACTTTAACTCTTTCCTTATTAAACATCTGTACAAAGTTTTACTACTCTTGTATTTTTAGTTGGTTTTGTGTCCTGATTTTTTCATCGATCTTTGCTGTTTTATATATTCTGTCCACCCTGCTTTACATAATCATTTGCTTATTCTTCTCAAGTTTCATACCATCTTTTCCTTTTTCAGTTTATCACAGATGGTGAATCTGTCCCTTTAAGTTTTTCTCTCTCATTAAAATTTATCTATTTTGTGTGTTCTGAAATATCCCCTTAATGTGGGCCACTGCATTATTATGGACATATCCTTTAAACAAAATTGCCACTTCATTTTTGTTAACTCTGCTTTCATGCCCTCATAATTCCCCATAAATGTAAATTATTAGGCTTCTACTGGTATAGTATTGTTTGCTGTAAAATCCACTTGCATTGCTACTGCACAGTCACAGTGTCAAACAGCTAACTTCACCTGCTTAAACTGTTGATATACCTGAATGTTCCAGGGTAATTGCAGATAGTTTGGGTATTTTACTGGACCAAAACTGACAGCCTAAGGCTATTCATGATTTTCCATGGCATACAGTAAGAAATGATCTGATCAGAGTAGTCATTGTCCTTGACTTTGATGCATCCTATTACAGCATCAAGCTTGTGCTGTGAACAAGCTCAGGCCCTATTTTTGAAGTTGTTGATAAAGTCAATATTATTGCATATGAAACTGGTAAGAATCCCATTCTGTATACTCACCAGTGAAAGTTGGCTTGTAGTAGACCACAGCAGACTACATACCCCTATCAATTACTCAACTAGGGTATCCAGAAAAAGGAACACATTCGACTTTTCCATCTCAAAGTTAATCTGAGCATAGGATGGAGCCAATTAATTCATGTAAAGCATGTAAGACATGTAACTTTGAGAAAACAGTGAAGTTAGCTGTTTGAAGCAGGCAAAGTCAACTTGCTTATTTTAAAACTGAAACAAAGCTTGGCAATTAACTGCCTATCTTCAGTAACAGGTGCATTTTCCACAGCAACCATCAAAAATGCAGCCTCTGCTTACCTGAGTCCACATCCATGAACCTCTTAAACAACAGAAATGTTTTTCCCCATTATTTTGCTATTTCTTGCGTGTTGTCCTGATCAGTGCAAGACAAAAAGCTTCCACAAAATCCGTCTTTTTTCAGCAACACTTACTGTCATATTCTGTTTATCATTTCCCATTTTAATACCCTTATTTCTTGCTTAGTCTCTACTCTCTGGTTTACCACATCTTCTCAACTTTGATTCCTTGCACCACACGATAATTATTCTTATTGAAGTGCTTCCCCCACAGACACTTAAGTCTACTTCAATCCCAAATAATGCTTCCGTCCTCTTTTCCTGTAACATTACTTGGTCATAAGTCAATCAATCCTTGTGCATGTCTTGAAGATTAATTTATTATGCTTATGTTAACTATTAAAAGAATGCTTATTTTTGCAAAGAGAAACCAAATTATTAGCTTTGACTCAGTGGTAACATTGCAACCTCACAAGTCAGTAAGTTGATGCCACCGGAAATTGGAATAGTGATGCATGCTTGAGGGTGCCTTTCAGGCTAGAGGTTAAACAAAGGATCTGTCCATCAATTTGGGCCAATCAAATGCAACTTCTCAAAAATTCAAAAATTAATAGGCACAATTTTTTGGATTTTGGATGAGATGGTAGCTCAATTCTGTCTGGCTGGATCAGCATCGAATGAACAAATGGCACTTGTTGAAGAACACCAGGTGCCTTTTCCTAACATGCCTCAACAAGTGTCACTAAAAACAGATTATCTGCTCATTTATTTCATTGACGTTTGAGAGATTTTGCTGTGTGAAATACTGCATTGGCTATAAACATATGTGAAATGTGCTTTATAAATATAAATTGTTTTTCACATTGCATACAAACAGTAGGGAGTTGCAACACAAGTTAAATTAATAAAACAGAGCAAGCTAGAACATTTGGGGTATTTGAAAAATCCTTTCATTTTAAGAGTTAGGTTTTCAAAAAAGAATTACTTGAAATTAAAGGTTTCAATGTAGAATCCTAAATATTGTTGTGATTGCTTTCAAAAGCATACCTGCTGTTGGAGTCAAAGTGTATTTGAGATCCTCTTAGATTGGGAAATGTATGAATATTTAACAACCAGCATCACTGGCAACATGAATCATCGAATCTCTACAGTGGGGAAAGAGGCCATTCAGCCCACTGAGTCTGCACCAACCCTCCAAAGGCAATCCTACCCAGACCCAGACCCCCAACCTATTTCTGTAATCTTGTTTCTATAATCACGAATCTAGCTAATTTACAGATCCCTGGACAATACGAGACAATGTAGCATTGAAAATCCATGTAACCTGCACATATTTGGACTGTGGGAAGAAAAGGGGAATACCTGGAGGAAACTCATGCAGACACGGACAGAACATTGGTGTGGTGTTTGCAGTATCCTAAGGCTGGAATTGAACTCGAATCCCTCGCAGTGAGAGTTAGCAGTGCTAACCATTGAGTCAGCATGCCCCCATCTTATGTACCGAGGAAAGGCTCTGACCTTAATAGCTGAGATATCTGTCAAGATTATGTGATGTACAAGAGAGCTAATTATAGATAATTTTTAATCAACCTGTTCAGAGATGTTATTACACCTCTCTGGAGGAGATGGGCCTTCAATCCAGGCTTCCTGGTCCAGATGTAGGGGGCACTACTATTGTACAATGAGAGCCCCCAAAGAGCTAATCATATCCTTACTCTCGAAGCCCATCACTTCATCCAGATGTTTTCAAATGCAGTTTGGATTAAGTGAATAGTCCTTTGAGAACAAATAGTTCCACTCGTGTGTTGACCCATTAAATAATTCAGAGGATGCAGGTGGCAAGATCAGCATTTATTGCCCATCCGCAATTCCCCTTGAGGTGGTGGAGCCAAGCAATTCACTTTCAATTCCATTGCCCCTAGGTAACATGCCGAGCATCCAATACAACTGCAACTTGTATTTTAATGTTAAAGGAATTCAGTCTAAACCTAATGAAGCCTAGCAGGCTGCAGTGGATGTGTGTAAATCTCATGAACCTGAAAAGCCTCAGGATACAACCATCCACTGACAAAAATCACTTAACTGGTTTCGAATTTCCTCAACACAGGTATTAAACCAATGTCACTAACATTCCAATAAACCACTAGCTGTCCCAAAAATAAAAACAGAAAATACTCCACAAGCTGGATGGGACTTTAAGCAGCCATAATATTTTGGGTTTGCCTTTAATAATAACCAATATTAACTTGAGATATTGCTTAGAGTAAATTAATGTATTGCTGCAACAACATCCTTGTGCCCTCTGGTTCAGAGTAGACTGTAAAAGGTTATCATCACAGCAAGCTGCAGAGGGAAAGCTGTATAGAGTAGCAGGCTAGTAAAGGTTAGGCTGGAGCTTTGGGCAGATAGCAAACTGGTTCTGAAAACTCTTATGTGAAACAACAAGAAACACTGTTTATCCATTAAAGGAAGGGAAAAAGCTTATTAGTCCCCGCTTTTAACATTTGTTGATTAACACAGTAAACCCTTCGTCTTTTGTCATGCAAGTAATGAAATGGTACATGTGAGAAGTAGTGCCTGTGAGTAATCATTAAGACACAATTGTGCAGTGTCAAATGTACTTACTCACATTATCAGGAAGTAGTGTGTCACTGAGAAGAGAGGTCGTGTCATCGTGGTTTTATGACGTCACCCATGCCTCTGAGTCAGAAGATCATGGGACGCACTCCAGATTCAAATGCAAACTTTATGCTCATATTATAGTGCTGAAGAAGTGCTGTATATGCAAATGCCATCATAGGATGAGACAGGGATCTAAGATCCTTTCTGCTTCTTAATCGTGAAAATTCCCACTGAAAGGAGCAGGGTTGTTCTTGTTGATGTCCTCGTCAATGCGTATCACTCAACCAATATGGCCAGCAGAGATTATCTGGTAATTTATTTTATTACTGTCTAAGGGAGTTTGTCAAGTCTCCATGAAGTGATAGCATTTCAAAACGTACCTAATTTGCTGAAAAGAGATTCCTGTTGCCTTGAAATCACAAAAACAATCCTCCAGATGCAAAGTCTATTATTTTCTTGCTATTAAACATTTGAACTAATCTACAAAATGCAATCTTATTTTACAACAGTTAAGGTTGTGTATTGTGGAGTTAAGTGTTCTTGGGTCTGTTTTACTTTGATTGAAGAAGCTGAATTATTAAATAAAATTATCATACCAGTAAAAAGAAAAAATGATGATTTTGGATTCAGCCACATTGAGGAACTGATTAGGGAGATCACAAATGTTATCATTTGTCTTTGATAACTGATTTCAGGCATAGGGAAGAGGTGGAAGATAACATTACTGGCAGTCTTTCATGTTGAGAAGGAAATGAACGTGCAGAGATTCCTCCTCCATGATTGTTATGTTTACCAATCAGGTGAGGACAGGATCAGCCTTGACCTGTCAGGTCCCTGCCATGTGAAAACAAAATGTGAACATATGCTGCTAGACTTTCTAAGTGATGAATGACTTATGGATGGAGTTGTGGTGGAAACTGCCAGGAGCAATGAAATCATCTTTCAATTTAATTTCAGAAGAGAAAAGAAACATTCCAAGGGTGGTTGGGTTATGTAGTGAGAAAATAATCGCACACCTAATTATGTTAATGAACATGTTTCCATGGAACTGAATCAGGCTCTAATTAAAACCCACAAACTTTTCCCTGATGTCAACAAGGTCAACCATTAAAAATGAACAAAAACAAACTTTAAAGCAACACCTTGTTCTTTGTCAATGCTAAGCTGTAAAAAATTGAGTAGACCTTTTGTTTTAGGATTCAGTCACAGCATATTGAAATCCATCGAAGTTCATTCAAAGCATCTCAGTCCAAAGATATGCAGTTTAGGTGGATTGGCCTTGCTAAATTGCCCTATAGTATCCAGGAATGTGCAGGTTAGGTGGATTAGCCATGGTAAATGTAGGATTACATAGATGAGGGGTGGGGGGGCTGAGATTATAGGCGGGATCCTTTTCAGAGAGTCAGTGCAGACTCAATGGGCAGAATAGCCTCTTTGTACACTGGGGGATTCCGCAGATTCTCTTACTGCAATCCCCCACCAGAATCTGTACTTCACTTTAAAGATTTTGTTCATGGTTTCCTGAATTGGGGTCAATTTGACATTAGGTTTAGTGGTTTACCAATTCCTTTTTTTTTACTCCATCCAAAACGTGAACATACCCAAGACTGGTAAGGTAGCCCCATGAAGGGGGAAAATCGGTTTTATATACAGAAAGAGAAATACCCTGCAAAAATCTGAGCATTAATACAATTTTTAAAAGATGATGGAATACAGGCATCACTAGCTAACTAGCATATATTGTCCACCCCTAGTTCCCCTTGGGAAAGTGGTGATGAGCTGCTTTCTTGAATCACTGTAGTCTGCTTGGTGTCAGTAGATCCACAATGCTGTTAATGAGGGAGTTCCAGACTTTTGACCCAATATTTGTGATGGAATGGTCCAGACTTTTGACCCAATATTCGTGATGGAATGGCAATATATTTCCAAGAGTGGGATGCTGGAAAAACACAGGAAGTCAGGCAGCATCCGAGGAGCAGGAAAATCAACGTTTTGGGCAAAAGCACTTTTCCAGCACCACACTCTTGACTCTAATTTCCAGCATCTGCAGTCCTCACTTTCACCTAATATATTTCCAAGTCAGGTCTGTACGTGGCTTTGAGGGGCACTTGTAAGTGATGGTCTTCCCATATGTGTTGCCCTTCTCCTGCTGAATGGTAGTGGTCATAGGGTTTGGAGGATGCTCTCTGTGGAGTCTAGGTTAATTTCTGACTATCAGTGGTGAAGGGAGAGAATGCTTATGGATGTCATGTCAATCGAGTGGGCTGCTTTGCTCTTGATGGTGCCAAGCTTGACTGTTGTTGAAGCTTTAGTCATCCAACATAGTGGGAAGTATTCCAGCATTTTCCTGCTTTGGGCCTTGTAGATGGTGGACAGGCTTTGGGGATTTGAAAAGTTATAGGCATAGATATGTATCCCACCACTCTCTGGTGCAATAATGATTTTCAAGCAAAATTTTAGCTTGAATATGACTTATGTCCAGAAACAAGCACACATAGAAACATTGGACAAACAGGCAGAAAACTAGCCACCAGGACACATGAACACTAACTAGCCACAAAAAGATATGACCCTCTCTCACTAGTATCCTCACATACGGGTGAGGAAGGACATCACTTCGACTGGGACAACACATTCATCCGAGGACAAGCCAAACAAAGACACGCACGAGAATTCCTAGAAGCATGGCATTCCAACCGGAACGCTATCAACAAACACATCGAGTTAGACTGCATCTACCACCCCCTGAGAAAAGGAACAGGAAGTGACTTCACCACAGAAAATAACATCACCAACCCAAAGAAACCCAAACATATAAATAGAAAGCAGGACTTATCGGCAATGCTTCGCATGAGGTCCACTGACTATGTTACCTAGTAAGGTAATGAAACATCTGGAAATGAACCTTTCAGCTCAGTGAGCAAACCTACATCCCAAACCTCAACCTGAGCTACAAATCATCTCAAAACTCGCTACAAGCGCATACAGAATAAGGGAATTTTCAGAGCAATCTCTGCAATATTGCCATATCCTCAGCTTTTGTATCTTAACACTGCGATCTTCATTGCAAGGCTACTGTGATACTTGAAATCCAGTATACTGACCAATTCTCCAAGTGGCTGCCAATTTAACAACATAAATCTGTTTTGCTGCCCATATCTCATTCATTCTAAGTGAAACACCTTTGCTCCTATTCCCTTTCTTTAAACTTCTCCATAGTCTGTGAATTAAGGGTCTAATGGTGACCAAGGATCCATTGCCGATTGTCTGAAATACACCCATCTGGTTCACTAATATCCTTTAGAGAAGGAAACTGTCATTGTTTCCTGGTCTGGCCTACGTGTGACTCCAGACCCACAGAAATATGGCTGACTCTTAACTGCCCTCTGGGAGGGGCAATAAATGGCGGTCTGGCCAGTGATGCCCTCATCCCGCGAATGAATAAAGAAAATTTCCTAAACAAATTCAATGCTGTTGATTTACTCGCTGGTGGTCAAGAAGCTTGCAATCTGACTTTCCTTTTCTTCTTTTAACAAGATACCCTGAATACCATACTGTATTATCTAATGGCATCAGTTGAGATAAGAAATTCGATGGGCACATGTATAAGAGGAAAAAAACCTAAGTAATTTCAAAATCATTGAATCATACAGTACCAAAAAGGCCCTTTAGCACATCGATTCCCTACTAACAAAAGCTATTTTAAATCTACGCTGGCCTAGTTTTGCAGCACTTGGCCCATATTCGTGAATGTTATGCCATTTTAAGTGCTCTTCCAAGTGCTTTTTTTTCCAAAGATTACACGGTTTCCAGTCTCAACTACTCTCCCAGATGGTGCATACTAGATTCCCACCTCTCTCTGGGTGAAAAGGTAGGGAGGAGGGACTTGGGGGAGGGGCATTGGAAATGCAATAGGTGGAAGGAGGTCAAGGTGAGAGTGATAGACCGGAGTGGGGTAGGGGCGGAGAGGTTAGGAAGAAGATTGCAGGTTAGGAAGGCGGTGCTGAGTTCGAGGGATTTGACTGAGACAAGGTGGGGGGAGGGGAAATGAGGAAACTGGAGAAATCTGAGTTCATCCCTTGTGGTTGGAGGATTTCTAGGCGGAAGATGAGGCGCTCTTCCTCCAACTGTTGTGTTGTTATGGTCTGGCGATGGAGGAGTCCAAGGACCTGCACGTCCTTGGTGGAGTGGGAGGGGGAGTTGAAGTGCTGAGCCACGGGGCGGTTGGGTTGGTTGGTCCAGGTGTCCCAGAGGTGTTCTCTGAAACGTTCCACAAGTAGGCGGCCTGTCTCCCCAATATAGAGGAGGCCCCATCGGGTGCAGCGGATGCAATAAATGGTGTGTGTGGAGGTGCAGGTGAATTTGTGGCAGATATGGAAGTATCCCTTGGGGCCTTGGAGGGAAGTAAGGTGATGGAGGTGTGGGCGCAAGTTTTGCATTTCTTGCGTTGCAGGGGAAGGTGCCGGGAGTGGAGGTTGGGTTGGTGGAGGGTGTGGACCTGACGAGGGAGTCATGGAGGGATTGGTCTTTTCGGAACGCTGATAGGGGAGGGGAGGGAAATATATCCCTGGTGGTGGGGTCCGTTTGGAGGTGGCGGAAATGACTGCGGATGATGCGCTGGAAATGGAGGTTGGTGGGGTGGTAGGTGAGGACCAGTGGGGTTTTGTCCTCCAGTGGTGGTTGAAGGGGTGGGGTTCAAGGGCGGAGGAGCGGGAAGTGGAAGAGATGCGGTGGAGGGCATCGTCGACCACGTCTGGGGGGAAATTGCGGTCTTTGAAGAAGGAGGCCATCTGGGTTGTACGGTTTTGGAACTGGTCCTCCTGGGAGCAGATGCGGCAGAGACGAAGGAATTGGGAATATGGGATGGCGTTTTTACAGGGGGCAGGGTGAGAGGAGGTGTAGTCTAGACCGCATTTAGAATACTGTATACAGTTCTGGTCGCCACATTACCAAATGGATGTGGACGCTTTGGAGAGGGTGCAGAGAAGGTTTACGAGGATGTTGCCTGGTATGGAAGGTGCTAGCTATGAAGAGAGGTTGAGTAGGTTAGGATTGTTTTCATTAGAAAAAAGGAGATTGAGGGGGAACCTGATTGAGGTTCACAAAATCATGAAGGATATGGACAGGGTAGATGGCGATAAGCTTTTTCCAAGGGTGAAGGATTCAATAATGAGAGGTCAACGCTTTCAAGGTGAGAGGTGAAAAGTTTAAGGGGGATACATGCGGCAAGTACTTTATACAGAGGGTGGTAGGTGCTTGGAATGCGTTGCCAGCAGAAGTAGTAGAGGCAGGCACGGTAGATTCATTTAAGATGCATCTGGACAGATGCATGAGTTGACGGGGAGCAGAGGAATACAGATGCTTAGGAATTGGGTGACAGGTTTAGACAGTAGATTTGGATCGGCTCAAGCTTGGAGGGTGGAAGGGCCTGTTCCTGGGCTGTAAATTTTCTTTGTTCTTTGTTCTTATCTAGCATCTCTTTATAGCCAAACTACTCAGTCCCCATGCAATATCATGGTGAATCTCCTCTGCACCCCCCAGGGACAATCACATCCTTCCTATATTGTTATGACAAATCTGCACACAATATTTCAGCTGTGGCCTAACTAAAGTTTGAACAGATCCTGCTTCTGCAATCTATGCCATGACTGACAAAGGCAAATGTCACATATACCTTCTTAACTACCCTATTAACTTGTTATAAAGGATCTAGTCAGAGAGAATAAAAAAAAGTGTCCCTTTGGCAGAAGGATCCAGAAACAGAGAATACTAATCTGAGGTGTTGGAAAAAGGGAGCAACTGTGACATGAGCAAAAAATGTTTTTTATTTAGAAACAGGCGAGACCACCAATTGTTATGATCTCAACAGAGACCACTAAAACGCTTATTTATTTTTTAGATAACAAAATCCAGAAATAATGAAACCACTGGATTTTACAGATTAAAACAAAATATTTTCACTAAATAAAAATCGAAGAACAAATATGCTGATAATCATTTTATATAGTTAACTTTGTTAAAAATACTGAAAGTATAAGGAACTCAATTATTTATTTTCTAAATTGAACAGCCTAACTCAAATTCTCTTCTCTATTTGGAAAACATGCCCAAAACTCAGGTCAGATACTTATCAAAATTTGGAAATTTCACCAATTGATCTGGAAACTGCTTAGAAGAATCATGTAATAAGTTGAGATTGTTTTGTGACTTCTGACAATTTATTTCGCGAATCTTCTTCAACTATCCTGTAGTTGTTTAACACTAGCAAAGCTATTTTTTTTTATTTTATAAAACATAGGCACCTTACGTCAGAGCTCTCTTGGTCCGAATATTCTTTAGCTCTGGAGTCTTGTACCTAGAACTCCCTCCCCATTCTCGACTTGGCTGTCCTCAAAATCTAATTCACTGTTAGAAATCCTTCAGCTAACAAGAAGCTTTAACTCTTTTAATCATCACACTACATGTCAAATAAACTCTTTTGGAAAGAGATTTACCTTGCCATGCAAATTGTTCTAAAAGCAAACTCTGCCTGCAAAACCACATACGCTTGTAATTAACTTCCTTATTGACCCTTGGTTGTTTATTTCCCAGGCAACCTGATCATACAGGTGCTTTATTAGAAATCAGCTCTTGAAACAAAACCTATTTCTTAGAGGCTCACGGACCCCAACATAATAAATTGTAGCTTTAATCCCCCAAAAGCATTTGGGCTGTCACAATATGGCAGGTTAGGATCTCAAGTATATTGCCCAACAGTCACATGGAGGCACATTTAATCAAAGCCTTCAAAAGAAAAATGTATAAATATCTGAAGATAAAAAAAAATCCAGCCGCGTGAAGTAGGCAATGGAGTCAAGAAATGGTGGAGTGGAACAAGTGGAGTTGTTTTTGAGGAAAGTAAGCACTGTCCTGTGTTCTTGTGTTATCTGTAAGTAACACAGATGTAATGTAGATTCACTTCAAAAGTTCACAGAGATTTATTAGCAGTTTAAACTACAACTTAGTTACTGATCTTGATGCGTCCAACCTCATGTGACATTGCATCTTTACCAAAAGCCATACGTAGTCCATCCACATTGTGGTATTTGGCTCCTCACCATAGCAAATAATATCATGACAGTTCAATGGCTTCCCTTTCATGTTGTAACCATTCCATTATATCATGTACGATATGCATACATTCATACATTGGTCTACTGCATAACTGTAACATGTTGCATGAACTTCCTTTTGGAAACAAATTAATTACATTTTTATTTTCCTTCTTCGAAAGAAAGAAGTATGAGGAAAAGTGAGAAAGGAAGGAAAAAGACAAAATTTTTCACACCGTAGAGAGTTGACAGCATTTTAATGTGCTTTTCTACCCTCTCTTAGTACTGTACTATGGCTCATGTGTGTACAATATATTGAACTCCCCAGATGGAACTTAAACCCACAACCTTCTGATTCAGAGGCAAAAGAATTGCTGTTTTGCCAAAACTGGTAATTGCCATTTTCACATTAAGGAAAAACATAAAATATTATTAAATTGGAGCTTTATTACAACTAATTAGGTGCAATTAGTAGTTCCTTCCATTGAAGAACATAAAACACCAAAAGAACATGATGCGTCGCTTTATTTCAGATTTCAATTCCCAGGTGGCAGTCCATACAACCCTAAGGCATAAACTCCAGAATACAAATTATACCTATTATCAACAAATTTCAATTTTTGTAAATGCTCTATGAACAAAAAGTACCTTTCAAGCAAAATAATTGGGTTTCTTCAGTATGGTGCAAAGGGTTAGCTAATAATTTTTTTTTAACGTGCAGAAATCTAATCCTGCATGCTATTTACAACCATTTTACTTCATTAAGAAATTAATACACAATGCATCTGACCTGCTGGACTATACAATAACTTTAAAACAAAAAAGTTCTGTTGCCCAGTCAGAGAAACACAACTGATTTTACACTTACTGACAACAATTTCTAGTATAGTTTCTGGGCACAAATATACAAAAATCCACTGCAGCAAAACAAAAGCTGAGCAGATATATTCCCAATCAATGTAATAGAAATAAATAATAGAACAAAAAGATGTGTGGTTAGATTCATTGTGGGCGGCACGGTGGCACAGTGGTTAGCACTGCTGCCTCACAGCGCCAGAGACCCGGGTTCAATTCCCGCCTCAGGCAACTGACTGTGTGGAGTTTGCACGTTCTCCCCGTGTCTGCGTGGGTTTCCTCCGGGTGCTCCGGTTTCCTCCCACAGTCCAAAGATGTGCAGGGTCAGGTGAATTGGCCATACTAAATTGCCCATAGTGTTAGGTAAGGGGTAAATGTAGGGGTATGGGTGGGTTTCGCTTCGGCGGGTCGGTGTGGACTTGTTGGGCCGAAGGGCCTGTTTCCACACTGTAATCTAATCTAAATCTAATCTAATCTAATCTAAAAAAGATTCAAGCATTGTATTCACTGATCTGTTCAAACAGTCATGCATATTCTCCAGAAGAGCAATTATTCCATTGCATCTGAAGTAGAGTTGCTGCCACTTTGCCAACCATCTTCAAAGTCATGGCTTCACAGCATACCAGAAAAATCACCATCACCCAGTCCTTTGATTGAGGGATGTAACTTTTGCTGCTCTCCCTCAACATTCTCAACAATAGAAAATATTCACTTGAACTTGAAGCAGTGAAGCCTGCACTCCTTTCAATAGAGATCACTCTGCTATAATGTGTGTTTCGTTAACCCGAATTTGCTATAACACGATTGACGAATTGGGGATGCTGTTTCTAAAGCATGAACTCTTTAAATGTGTATTGGTTACTAATACGATTTCAACCCCATTAGTTTAACTGATACTGCTATCACGTGATTTTCTTCTAACACGGGATCAGAGCTACTGCATTATAGCAGAACTGACTGTACGCTGTGGAACTCCAGTACAACATCAGTATTTGTCCTTTCATAGGTATAATTACTGAGCCAGTGTTGTTTCAGTGCTTCCACAATGCTGTACTGGGTTTATTAACTGTACCTCAGCGCAAACGTCTCTCTGGACTCTTGGTAACAATAGCAATGTTTGATGGTTTCATATCATTACTCTTGTATGCCTGGCGATGTGAAACTTTCCAGTCAGCGCACATAATGAACACACTCTTGCTTTTATTCTATTTTCTGTTCAATGGCTATTTGAACAGGGAAATGGAGAAATACAGTTCAAATATAATACAGCATTTTCTTCAGTGTGTGAGGATGACATAATAAGTTAGTAATTAGCTTATCTTGACTTAACGGATCAAAGAACCTTTACTTAAAGAACAATGAAGATTAAGTATAATTTTCAATATGGACAAGAGGCAGAAAGCAAAGTAATTGAAGATTTCATATTAAATTATCTGGAAGTCCAAATGTACAAGCTACAGTCTGTATACCACTTCATCCAGTTGTGAAATTATTAGATTTAAACCAAAATAAGCATTGTTTTTTTTTAAGAACAATCAGGAGAAATGCTGTTGAACTTTAAACTACATTATCAAATGACAGTGTCCAGCTCTGTTGTCCATATGCTAGGAAGGACTGTCTTAGCACTGCAGAGAAGGTTTACATTACTAATGACTGATTCGTTGTTGTTTCAGTGTGTCTACAATGCAGCACTATGTTTATTGACTGTTGAATCAGAGAAGGTGAACTTGACTAATTCCTGGTATGAAGAGGTTATTTTATGAAGAAATATCACAGGCTTGACCTGTATTCATTGCAGTTCAGGAGAATGAAATGTGATCTTATGGTTTTTAAATTCATTCATGGGATGTGGGCATCACCTGCCAGGCCAGCATTTATTACACATCCTTAAATGCCCCAGAAGGCAGTTAAGAGTCAACCACATTCTTGTGGGTCTGCTGTCACATGTAGGCCTGAGCAGGTGGATCATTAATATCCTTCCCGCAAGGATATTAATGAACCAGATGAGTTTTTCTGACAATCCACCATCGCCTCATGATCATTAATAGACTCTTAATTCCAGACTTTTTTTTATTGGAATCAATTTCCACCAACTGCCACGGCCCATACATTTCTGTTAGTTAGTCGATTTCCCAGATCTATATTCCATCACCCCACATGTCAGAGGCAAAATTGTTTTCTTCAGTGGGGTTGGGGGGCAGTGGAGATGGTCATCCAGATGTGGTAGGCCGTCAACCCACATTATTAAAGGCTCAACATGGAATCAGTGGTATTTTCCAGTTGGCCTCCAGTTCTCCAAGAGGACCAGGATTGTATTACTGCCTGGAGATAGAATCCCTAGCTAAGTAAGTGCCTTTCCTTGGGAATCCCACTGTACATTGGGGATCCAGCTACTATTCCTTTTAGGATAGTTAAAAAAAATGGAATGAAGCCACCTGCATTTTGGGGTGCTGCAGTTTCACAAGTGAAAATAAGCTGATACCTATTGATTCGGCCTACAATTTTTCATTTCGACCTGCACATTTTACCTGCTCTCACTCCCTGGTTCTATATCTCTTCTTCATCAATCGTTACTTTAAACTTCTTCCTACTTCTAAAGTTGCAAGCTCTTCCATTATCTGGGGTTGAGTAACTGTACTAGTTACAGATCTTGAAATAGAGAGACAGACAGACAAACAGACAAAGAGCTTCAGGTATCCTTGCTGTTATCATTCCACATTGCTTTCTCTTTTTTGCTCAGATTCTGCTGCTTGTCACTGTGTAATTTCAAGAAAGGTAATTGGAAGCACTCTTTCACATTTCAGTACATACAGTTATGGTCAATTATCATGCAAGTGTAGAGAAGCTTTTTATTTGTCACTTCACTGAGTGTCAGTGCCTTGTGTACAAAATAGTTATTGAAAAGTTTCAATTTTGTATTCCATGTGGGTTGCCTAGACTTGATGAAGTTATAATAGCAGCCGTTTTAGCCAAGAACATATTTATCCATTATAGCATTAGGTATTAAAGTTAAATAATGAAAGCTAAACATTGATTGTCCATTTTCATTACAATCATAATGCTGTCTAAAACATTTAAATGTATGTTACAACCAAAAGAGTAAGAGGACTAGAGAACAGCAGTGCACACACTAATTTTCTTTGCAAAAATCAAAAGTCAACGGATCTTTTTCCTATTCTAGGATGTATGCTGATAATTCTGAATAGTGCTGGGGGATGCAACATTGCTGGTGGGGTGGAGGTTCACCTTTCAATGCGAATGTTAAATGAAGACTATATCTGCTTGGCTAGCTGAATGTAAAAGATTTAGTGGCATTATTCAGGGGTCAGGGTGACCCTCAATGCCTTGAGTTTTCCCTCAAACAACACAAAATGAGCTCTTGCTGCGTGCATACAGATTGCAGCATCAACCCAAGGACCAATAGTGATTAAACAGTGGTGGAAGTTTCTCACTTTCAATTAACTGATGTTTCTTTCATGACGCGAGGTCTGGGAACAGCCAAATTGTAATGCGTGCACACAGGTTTAATCGAAATTATAATGAACATTAACCCAAAGCATAACAATGCTCCCAATTTAATTGTGATTGGAATTAAACAAAATCTGACTCTGTGGCAACAAGACTGTTGACATAATAAATGGAACAATTTCAAACCACTGTTTTGTTGAGATGGGAACCAAAGGGACACACTGTTAGCGTAGGTTATGTCCATTTCAACCAGAGTTGGGTACTCAGGTTAGCAAGTAGTAAAAGTACTTGGTTCTCGAGCCTTAAATATATCTTACATTACTGATCAAAAAGAAGGTAATTCCAAGCAGTTATAGTTGAGGTTAAACAAGGTTCTACTGCCAAGATTGAGCAATCAATTCTTGCAATCTATTTGTTTCAAATTTTGCAGTGTACATTTCAAATCTTTTAGATTAGATTACTTACAGTGTGGAAACAGGCCCTTCGGCCCAACAAGTCCACACGGACCCGCCGAAGCGTAACCCACCCATTCCCCTACATTTACCCCTTTTCCTAACACTACGGGCAATTTAGCATGGCCAATTCACCTGACTTGCACATCTTTGGATTGTGGGAGGAAACCGGAGCACCCGGAGGAAACCCACGCAGACACGGGGAGAATGTGCAAACTCCACACAGTCAGTCACCTGAGTCGGGAATTGAACCCGGGTCTCTGGCGCTGTGAGGCAGAGGCTGTGAGGCTGTGCCGCCCACATGCATCACAGAGCAAGTATTTTTTAAAAACATATTTTAGTATTTCAATTAAAATAGCAGTTTATCAATGTTGAGAAAAAAAATCTTAAACAGGTTACAGTGATAGAAATCTGTCCGAAGTCAGAATGCAAATCCCATGCCTGGTACTGGAGCACGCAATCGAGGTTGCAGCAGTGAATATATGCCACTCTGTTAAAAGGGGTCCTTTTTTTTTACAAGATGCAAAGCAGACATCTATCCTCTTAGATGGACATGGCACTTCAAAGAAGAATTCTCCAACATTCTGCTGAATGTTCATCTCTCAACCAATACCATTGGACCAGACTATACAAATATTACTACATTGCTACTTTACATACATGCAAAGAATTGGTTAATTGCATTTCTTGTATTGTAGTGGTGTACACTTCAAATGTACTATAAATTCACTGTAAGGTGATGTAAGACTTCCTGAGGTATAGAAGGTGCTACATAAATACAAATCAACCGTTTTATTTCTTTCTCTCAAACATTTGGAATAATCTGAAAGACAAGACTACAGATAGAATTTCTCAGGCAATGCTTTTACATATGAAGTTGAAAACATTTGTACAATTTGAAAATATATATGTTCATGCTCTAAATCAATGCAATACTACTGTTAGGATGTGTAAACTCTGTAAAATCAACAACCAATTTTGAAATAATCCATTCTTGATCTGGATTAAGAGCAAATATACAGCGAAGTGCTAATTTGTTTTGAAAGTGTTAATCCTGATACCAAAATGGTAATTAATCTTGTTAATAACATAAATGTTATATACATATGTATAAACATGAGTGTAAGGAGCACTTAGCCCCATGGGCCAGACTGCCATTTGGTGAGATCATGGCTGATCTGGTTGTAGCTTCAATTCTACTTTCCTGATTATTTTAGGAAATAATCTGGAGCTCTTTTTGTCTTTTGTATTTCCTTCACGAACAATTCTATTCCAGCTGAAACAGGATATTGCATACTGTGATAGCTAAAAAACCTTCAACTTCAAGAATTTACTTGCAGGGGAAAGCTGTTCTGTTGCCTAACTCCCCCTTTGCAATATCCTGCAGCTCTGTACCAGACCTTTCTTTTTTTTTGGCAGTAACTTGGATCTCTGAGCCAGACAGCCAATTTCTGCTTGCTTGTATCCTGAATCTGTGGACATTTGATTTCTCTGACATAGTAGTGTCTTCCATGGAGTTGTTAGCACCATTTTCAATCTGAGTGAGCAACCTTTTATTCTCAATCGGTGTTGAAATGTGTAGACTCTTTACTTCAACTTGTTAATTAGGTTGGATGCGTTATTGATGTAGCCAACATGTCACTTCCTCAATCTTACTACTTGGGATCCTTCTTGCTTGGCAAGATCTACGTCATCGGTACTGATTCTTCATAGCAAGATACAGGAATTAAGTGTTCTATTTCATCTATAATCTTCTCAGCATCTGAATCAGGCTGATGCCCAGCATGGCTGTCTGTTCACCAAGTTGTACTGCAGTCCAAATTACATCAGTTGAGGATTCAATGAGCTCCGGTGGGGTAGACTGCTCATTTGCTATCTCATCATGTCTGTTGCTTCATGAACTTAGCTAAATCTTGAGGTCTGACATTAGTTGGTTTTAGCAACAGAAAACATTTCTGCCAATCCTAACTTGCCAACATTATGAACAATGTCTTATTCCAAAAGATTATAGCTTGTCTCAATGGATTGTGTCCTTTGTTTGAGTCCTGCCACTAGTTTTGGAAGCCTAATGAAATCTTCTATCAACTGTCCCTGACCAATTGTTCAGTAACTAAAACTTATTAGACATGTAGTTTTTTTGACTGGCTATTCTTTGATTAGTTAGAAGCCTCTGTTCAAGGAACATCCAGTTATGGGATAACTAATTTGATTCCATCAACCATTTGAAAATGACTCAGGCACTGAACACATTCATGCTCAAGAGCGAAAATTATTGATTAAGAAATACATACCAGGTCTACACTATTTAGCATCCCTCATCTTAGAGAGTTACTTCAAGCATACATTTCATTTCAAATGCTCCACTTCCTGGACCATGTATTATAGTAAACAGTACCCCTTCTGATAATATAGTGATTATCACTTCTTGTCAAGGTTGAAAATAATGAGATGTCTTGTGACATAAATATCTTCTTGTAAAAAGGCTAGTTCTGGATCACCTATTTATTTTCAGAATATCACAGAAGCCCTACAGCGTGGAAGCAGGCCATTCATCTCAAGTCCACACTGACTCTCCCATCCAGACCCATTCCTGACTGTATCACTGCAACTCTGCATTTCCTGGCTAATCCACCTAACCTACACATCTCTGGACACTATGGGTGATTTAGTGTGACCAAGCCACCTAACCTGCACAGCTTTGGACTCCGGGAGGAAAACGGAGCACCGAGTGGAAACCCACATCGAGAATGGGAGAATGTGCAAACTCCACATAGACAGTCGCCTGAGGCTGGAATTGACCCTGGATCTACGGCACTGTGGGGTAGCAGTGCTAACCACTGAGCCACAATGCCTCCCCAATATGTTTGGCTTTTTTTCTATTATAGCCTGGTCTACGTCATGACACCTCTAAGAGTGTAGCTATTGGACGTTTGCTGCCTTAGATTGTGACCTACTTTTATTCCCTGCACAGTTTCTGAAAATGTCCTATTCGCTTTTAATAGCTGAGCATTGCTTGCACCTGAGAGTTTTTCTTACTCCATAACATTAACAATGAATGTTTGCAACTCTGCTCACTGTTTTCTCGTATGTCTGTTCTGAAGTTGTGTGTTTTTACAACTGAATGGTTTTAACCATCTGCTGGAATAAGGTCGATCTTCACTGCTTCGAGATTTGAATTTCACTCACCATTTAAATTGCTTCAAAGTTTGTGAGAAGATGTGAGAAAATTGCTTCCTCAAGATTCAAGTCTTCTTTAGCTATAATAAACCTGACCAAGATTCAGCAACAAGTTCAGCAAATGTGTCTCAAATTCTGATCCTAAAACCCCAATAATCACATTATCTACTAAAGGTCAATTATGGATTGCCCTGAATGCAGAACTTTATTTAATAATTCATGCTCTTTAAATAATTTTATTTGTTCTCAAGTTAATATAATTAGCAAAGGTTTTCAGTACTTCAGAAAGTTTTTTTTTAAACCTTAGCAAATGACAAAAGAATCAGCTATACTACTAATTGTATATCAAAGTATTTTAATTTGTTCTGCTTCTGGATTTGATATCTCATTTTGAGGTTTTTGTCCATCTTTGAAATTATTTTCTCTAAGGGGTACAATCATGTTCTATTTGGCTCACCTCTGAAATAAAATCTTCCATGCAATAGTATTTCTGATACCAGATTTGCCTAATGTAATTATTAAGTTGCCTTGCTTTAATGGCCTTTAATTTTACATGACAGTTGCTGCACTGGAAGTTTTTCCTGCATTGCTAATGTCAATACAGAGGATTTCCACATTGAGTAAAATGGCTGCTCTTTGTCTCTTGTGAGTAAATTGGAGAATCTGTGCATTTTACAAAACATCTCTGGATGAATCATTAATCACACTTAATCGACAGTTCCAGTTTCCTTAACTATTTTACTAAATGAATCCCATCTCTTTAACCATTCTTCCTTGATGATTTGCACTGTGTGGTTTGGGTAAATGTTTTCCATTTGACAATGGTTTAAGTATTATCTTATCTATATTATCACATCTTATCTATTCTGTACCCTTATAACATTCTTTTTCTTTAAGACGTAGTCTGTTTATGCTTCCAAAGTACCCCATTATTGCCTTAATTCCAGCTCTGTGACACTCCCAGCTCTGCAATCTCATTTTAAATCTTTTCTGTGGTCCATGGTTTTCCTTAATGCAGCCATGCACTGACTATAGTGGCAACACTCCATCTAAGTCACAACTACTTCAGTTCTCAGTTTCTCAGGTTGTAAACAGCGCTTTATCTCTCCACCACCTCTCCCCGCCTCCCCCCAAAGTTTTCACTTGCCCCAGGGATTTCCGCTTTACTCTCAAAGCCTCAGGTGCCAGTTCACTCAACAGCTGAACTTTGACTGGGACTGCATCTACAGATGATTGGCACCAAATGTGATCTGTACCTGTCTAGTTGTGATTAGTTTTGCTCCATCAAGTTGCTAGCTCATCCTCATCGTTGCACACTCTCACAAGGACTTAAAACCAGTTTTTTTTAAAGACAATGCCAGATTCTCCCTTGGGGATTTTTGCCACAGGTTCTCTTCAGGAAACGGGAGTGTTTGGCTCTTTCGCCTGCTGTCTGTTTTGAGCAGGCTTCTTAAAGCTGGGCCAGAGGAATCTTCAAATCATGACAGCTCCCAACATTTTGAATACTGCAGCTAAATGGACTCTGCCACCATGTTGTAAGACTAATCCTCACTGTAGCCCATCATATGTAAGATTCAAGTGATAGATTTGTTGCCACCATCCTCTTCAGTTCATAGTAACTTCTTGTTTAAACACTCAATCATAGAGATGTACAGCACAGAAACAGACCCTTCGGTCCAACACATCCATGCTGACCAGATATCCCAACCCAATCTGGTCCCACCTGCCAGCAGCCAGCCCATAACCTTTCAAACCCTTCCTATTCATATACCCATCTAGATGCCTTTTAAATGTTGCAAATGCATGAGACTCCACCACTTCCTCTGACAACTCATTGAACACAAGTACCACCCACTGCGTGAAAAGGTTGCCCCTTGGGTCTCTTTTATATCTTTCCCCTCTCACCCTAAACCTATGCCCTCTAGTTCTGGACTCCCCGACCCCAGGGAAAAGACTTTGTCTATTTATCCTATCCATGCCCCTCATGATTTTATAAACCTCTACAAGGTCACCCCTCAGCCTCCAACACTCCAAGGAAAACTCCATCCAACACTACAGCCAGTGAAATGGTCAGACACTTGGAGGATGAAATTAAATACAAATAAATGTGAAGTGATACACTTTGGTAGGATAACTGAGAAGAAACAATATAAACTAAAGAGTTCACTACTCTGACCCAAAGATGAGCATGTTATTAAGTAAACCAAGCCATCTCATTGAGTTCATTCCATTAGTCTCTGACCCTGCTTTCTGCTAAGTAGACTTCGGAATCAGACCAGAGAGTCTAAGAATTGGGACATCATGCTGAGGTTGTATAGGATGTTGGTGAGGCCACTTTTGGAGTGCTTTGTACAGTTTTGGTTGCCCTCCTTTGGAAGGATATCATTAAATTGGAGAGAGCTCTGAAAAGATTCTTCCAGGATGCTACCCAGACTGAAAGGTTACAGTTATAATTCTGGATTAGTGGTGTTGGAAAAGGACAGCAGTTCAGGCAGTCTCCGAGGAGCAGTAAAATCGATGTTTCGGGCAAAAGCCCTTCATCATGGCTACAGTTATAAGAAAAGGCTGGATTGGCTGGAACGTTTTTCACTGGAGAGTCATAGACTTATATGGAAATGGCCTGGTATGTTTGAAAAAAAAAACCCACCAAAGCATCTAATCTAGGTGGCAAATTTGACACGACTGCCTCACAGCGCCAGGGAACCGGGTTCAATTCCAGCCTTGGGTTATTGTTAGTGTGGAGATTGCATGTTCTCCCTGCATCTGTGTGGGTTTCCAGTGGGTGCTTCTGTTTCCTCCCACAGTCCAAAGATGTGCAGGCTAGGTGGTTTAGCCATGGTAAATATAGGGATAGGGTAGAATGCTTTTCGGAGGATCAGTGCAAAGCCAATGGGCCAAACAGCCTCAATTTACACCATGGGGATTCTACCCTGTTCTATGAGAAGAGGCAGTCGTCTTACAACAAGCTATCATTTACTGCATGGCAGAAATCAGGTACAGGCTACACTGGACTAACAGGCATCATTACTGAAATTGTGACCTTGATGTTAGGTCTCAAGCCTTCAATATTAGATTAGATTCCCTATAATTTGGAAAGCTTCCCCTTTGCTCCCCAAAGTCATATTGGACAGCACTAAAAACACACCTCAGAATCAAGTCTTTCAGATCCTAGTGTCTCCCATGAAGGCAAATATCCTCTCGCATCCACCTTGTCAAGTCTCCACAGTATCTGGTATGTGTACATTGGATCACTATCAACTCTTCTAAACTCTGATGAGGCAAAGAAACCTAAAAGTCAAGGAATGCTATTGAACAATAGTCCTGGTGTTGAAAACATCGACAAAAGACAGGATGGCACAAAAGTCACCGTGTGCCAAGTTGTCTAGTGTTATGGGTTGCCTTATGATACTTGAGATATTTACTGACGAGTAAGAAAACTCGCAACTCAAAATTACTTCCTTCGTAGAGTAGCATTTCATTTGATTGGGTGGCAGAGCATTAAGATACAACAATACTCCTAGTTCTAATCCAAAAGTGTCACAGGTCAACCCCCAGGCTGCCCAATGTTGGTATCCGCCAACACTGCACTGATATTTTATTACTACTTGGCCACAACTCTCGGTATAACACCTGTTTGCAGCAGCAATCAGGGTAAGTGGGAAAGTGCAAAAGAGTAAAGAAATATTAATTAAACGATACATGCATCAACTTCACTGTACATTGAAGAGAGAATGATCTCCAGCAAATCATTTCAGCTTTACATTTCACTGAAGAGAAAATGTTCAAAATGTTAAATTTTGAATTTCTAAACTTCTGAAATGTTGCATTGCCAGGGAATCCCAGACACGCAACCTACCTAGGATAGTACTTGGAAATGGTGCAACAATATCTGGACAGTAAAATACATGTTACCTTCATAATGCTTAGCTAAAGCCACTGATCTGACTGTACCTGTAGAACAAGAAGTTGACTGTTAGTGACTGTCAATCCTGAGACCCAGGTAATATTCTGGGAACCCAGGTTCAAAACCCATCATGGCAGATGGCGGAATCGGAATTAGAAGTCTAATGATGACTATAAATCCATTCTTAATTGTTGTAAAAACCCACCTGGTTCACTAATGTCCTTCAGAGAAGGAAACTGCCATCCTTACTTTGTCTGGACTACATGACTCCAGACACAGCAGTTTGGATGATTCAATTACCCTCTGGGGTGGGCAATAAATGCGAACCTAGTTAGTGATGCCCTCATCCCGCCAACGAATTTCTAAAAATGTTTCCCAGACGTTAAAGCTTTGCATAAATTAAAAGCAAAATTCCACTGTGGTCATGTGTACAGAAGTCCAATTATAGCCTTGCATTTCAACAAAAAGTCATTGGGTTAAAAAGTCAGCTATTTTATTAGTTATAGATAATCTAAGAGATAACCTGGCTTTTCATTTTTATTCATTCTGGAGAACATGAGCATCCCTGGCAAGGTCAATATTTATATTGGACAGAGGGCGCTTGAGAATATGGTGTTGAGCTGCCGTTTTGATCTACTGCAGTTTGTGGTGAAAGCACTGACACAGTGTTGAACTGAGCAGCGTACTTTCTACTCAAAGTGTATTAAATTGTGGAGGAGCTGGGCTTACATATAGGTCAGACTGAGTAAAGACTGCAGATTTCCT
The DNA here is from genome assembly GCF_037043375.1 of Chiloscyllium plagiosum. Lineage (NCBI taxonomy): Eukaryota > Metazoa > Chordata > Chondrichthyes > Orectolobiformes > Hemiscylliidae > Chiloscyllium > Chiloscyllium plagiosum. Next base: position 106,090,859 of record NW_028270143.1, on the reverse strand, counting down.
CCCCTGTAGGTTGTAGTGAACTAGTTTAGGGCAATCCAGTAGTTTAATGTTCATTTCATGATCACCATTGCTGAGATGTGCATTTATTCCCATTTAGTTAGTTAGTTGAAGTTAAATTTAAATTTGAATTTGTTTGAATTTAAACTCTCTTGACAGCTGCGGTAGGTCTTTGAACTCATTAGTGCAGGCTCTGGATCACTTGTCCAGTAATATTACCCCACGCCAGCAAATTGGAAAAGACTCTGGTCAGGAATGGTGTGACAGATGGAATGACCTTTTGCTTCCACTGTGCATTAAGTTTCTATTTGCTTCTAACCACAAAACCTGTGTAAACTGATGTTGTCATAGTCAAATATGGTATCTCTTTTTTACTCAGTCAGATCATACAAACTTTCTAAACGTTAACCCACACAATGTATGGATTCCCAGTGAAGCAGGTATGTGACAATTTATCAACAACCTACTAATATGACATCTCAAACTTATACAACTGGAGTCTCATGCTTGCTTAGATTACTAATACATTCTGTACATTGTTGACTGGTTAACTAAATGACTGACTGAATTAAATAACTGGCTAAATAAGTGCTGAATGATCAGAGAATGGGATGGAGACCTCTTATAACAGAACATCACATGTCATGGTGCCATTTAGCTGCCTTAGACATGCCTTTCTGAGATCTATGCAATAGTACAACACAAACAGCAATGTGATGAACAAACACATAACCAATTTTTGTTTGATAAGGCAAATGAAACCCAGATTGACTGTAGGCATTTTATGAGATAATGATAGTAGTCATGGTTATCTTTTCAGACTGGAAGAAGGCAAGGAAAATCGCTTGAAGCAAACGGATGAGGCTTTGGTTTAAGAACTCATCAAAAGTAGCAATTTTTGCAATGAAGTGTAGGTCCTTATCATATGTTTATCATCAAGGACAATATATGAACAGTGAAGAGGGTAGTGACAGACTTCAAGAGGACATAAGCTGTCTGGTGAAATGGTCAGTTACTTGGAGAATGAAATTTAATCCAAATGAATTTGAAGTGATACGTTTTGGTAGGGCAGCTGAGGAGAAACAAGATAACTTAAAGCATTCATTACTCTGACCTAAAGTTGAGTATGCCACTAAATAAACTAAGCTGTCTCATTGTGTTCATACATGTGTCTCTGAGCCTGCTTTATGATAGGTGGACTAAAGTCAAAATACTGGACTTGAAGCCATCTGGTAAAAGACAATGGACAGATCAACTAATAATTGGACTGTTTAGTACAAAACCAGAGACTTTTGGCTACAGTAGCTGAGACTGGAGAAAATGGGATGGCTCTCCTTCAAGCATGGTTGAAGGATATTTAATGAATTTTTGCAGAAGGGATTTTGGCAGGGCAAAGGAGGAGAAATGGCCTCGAGCAGAAGAGTAAGTAACCAAAGAGTGTAGTTTTAAGGTAGAATAAAGTAGAATAGCCACACAGGTGGTGAAAAGAATTTCTTTTCAAAAATGCACAGAGAATACTAAGAATATACGGCCGGCAAGGCAGATTCAGTTGTAACTTTCAAAAAGGAACTGGATAAATGCTTAAAAAGGAAAGAAATGTAGGAAAAGAGTAGGTGAATGAGTGGACTTCTCTTTCAAAGCATCAGCGTAGACGCAATGTACCAAATCACCTCCTTCTGTGTTGTACGATTCCATGAAGTTCTTGTTAAACATGTACAGTGTCAGCACCCGGGCATAGATACATCTTCAGCCCATGGAACCTCATTCTATTCAACTAAAACCAGGCACTTTTGTTGTAAACTTGTTACACATGCCAAAAACAGATGCAAATACATTATATGATTTTGAAGACAGCTGTTATAAATGAATAGAGCTGAAACAAATTCACAATAAATGTGCAATATCTTCACATCACTTATAAATCAATACTGCTTCACCTGACTGGCAGTCAAGTCAGTATTCAAACTGTCACAAATTTAGATTTCTTTAAAGCAACTGGAATGTTCTTTTTTAAATGTTCTCTATTAACTATAGTCTGTCACTAGTCATTCAGTGCTCACTAATCCCTTACTTTATCATCTTTGACTTCCTATGCTTTCAGAGAATCACGTCCTAGTCAGGAATAAAACTCTAATATTAAAGATCCAGAATAGGTTGCTAATCTTCCTCAAAATACTCAATGACATTGATGGATGAAGGAAATACAATTTATTTAAAATATAAACTGCATATCAGGACTCCCACAAAGTAGCAAGAGATAAAATAGGGGAGATGAGTTCATAGCAACTTCCTGCTTTAACCCCAAAAAGAAGCACTCCCATCTAACTATACTATAGTATTACACCTCTCATGACAGTCAAATTAATGTGTGTTTAAAACCAGTTGTTGTCCAAGAGAACCTTCTGCTCACCAATCTGCACAATGAATCCCACGTGTAACACATGGTACATTTAGCAACATTCGGCTATTCTTCAAAAAGATGAGAAAGTTTCTTTGCTAAACAAACCTCGTATCATAGTTTAGTTTTCCCAATTAAGCTGTTCTCAGCAGTGAAGTAAAATGTTAAACTTGCTCTATCAAGTATACTCAACTGGATCCAAAATCTATTTATGGTAACTTGACAGGCCAAGGCGCCCTGTCAGAAACTGACAGAATACAAATTCTCTGAAGCGATTTCCCTATACTGACAGCTTACACTGTCAGTACGTCAATGAAGAAGCAGAACAGAAATTGTGCTCTTATTGGAGGAAAGCAATACTTTTTTTTTAGTATAACAGAAATGAGTCAAACAGCGCAGGCTACAATCAAATCATAGAACACAGAACGTTACAGAACAATACAGACCCTTCGGCCCTCAATGTTGTGCCATCCTATGAAATTTATCTAATGCCCATCGAACCAACACCACTCCATTATTATCCATATGTCTAATGCCCATTTAAATGCCCTTAACATCAGCAAGTCTACTACTGCTGCAGGCAGGCCATTCCACACCTCTACTACTCTGAGTAAACAAACTACCACTAATATCTGTCCTAAATCTATCACCCCTCAACTTAAAGCTGTGTCCCCTCATGTTAACCTACACCATCCAAAGAAAAAGGCTCTCATTGTCCAACCTATCTAACCCTCTTTTATCTTATATGTCTCGATTAAGTCACCTCTCAACTTTCTTCTCTCCAACAAAAACAGCCTCAGTTCCCTGAGCCTTTCCTTGTAAGACCTACCTTCCACACCAGGCAACATCCCAGTAGATGTCCTCTGAACTATTTTCAAAGCTTCTGCATCCTTCCTATAATGCGTTGACCAGAACTGCAGGCAATACTCCAGGTGCGGCCTTACTAGTGTCTTGAACAGCTGAAGCATGACCTCATGGCTCTGAAACTCAATCCCCCTAACAATAAACGCCAACATACCATATGCTTTCTTAACAACCATATCAGTCTGGGTGGAAACTTTCAGGGATTTATGCACCAGGACACCGAGATCTCTCTGTTCATCTACACTGCCAAGAATTTTACCATTAGCCCAGTACTCTGTATTCCTGTTACTTCTTCCAAAGTGAACTACCTCACACTTTTCCATATTAAACTCCATATGCCACTTCTCAGCCCAGCTCTGACAAACAGCAGTGGCCCCAAAACAGATCCTTGCAACACACCACGAGTAACTGAGCTCCAGGATGAACATTTCCCATCAACCACCACCCTCTGTCGTCTTTCAGCTAGCCAATTTCTGATCCAAACCACTAAATCACCCTCAATCCGAAACTCCTTATTTTGTGCAATAGCCTACCTTGTAGAACCTTATAAAATGCCTTACTGAAGTCCATATACACCACATCAACTGCCTTACCTTCATCCACCTTCTCAAAGAACTCAAAAAGGTTATTGAGGCATGACGTATTCTTCACAAAACCATGTTGACTATCCCTAATCAAATTATTCTCTTCTAGATGATTATAAGTCCTATCTCTTATAACCTTTACCAACACCTTACCCATAACCGAAGTAAGGCTCAGTGGCCTACAATTACCAGGGCTGTCCCGACTCCCCTTCTTAAAAGAAGGAAACAACATTTGCTAACCTCCGGTCTTCTGGCACTACTCCTGTCAACAATGATGACAAAGAATGAAGCCAAAGGTTCTGTAATCTCCTCCCTGGCTTCCCAGAGAATGAGGTTAAATCCTATTGGGCCAGGGGTCTTATCTATTTTCAGTTCTTGCAAAATTGCTAAAACCTCCTCTTTGTCAACCTCAATCCCATCTAATCTTACAGCCTGTATCTCCGTATTCTCACTAATATTGCCCTTTTCCAATGTGAATACTGACGAAAAATATTCAGTAAACGCTTCCTCTAGATCCTCAGATTCCACACACAACTTTCCATGACCATCTTTGATTGGCCCTAATCTTACTCTAATCATCCTTTTATTCCTGATGTACCTGTAGAAGGCCTTAGGGTTTTCCTTGATCCTATCCGCCAACAACTCATGTCCCCTCCTAGTTCTTCTTAGCCCTCTGTTTAGATCTTTTCTGGCTAACTTAGAACTCTCAAGCCTCCTGTCTGAGCCTTCACACCTTATCCTCACGTAAGCCTTCCTCTTCCTCTTGACCAGAGCTTCAACTTCATTAGTAAACCATGGCTTCCTCTCTCAACAAATACCTCCCTGCCTGGTAGATATACTTATTAAGGACCCGCAGTAGCTATTCCTTGAATAAGCTCCACATTTCAAGAGTGTCCATCCCCTGCAGTTTCTTTCCCCATCCTATGCATCCTAAATCGCATCATAATTGCCTTCTGCCCACCCCCGCTGTTCACATCTTTCCCTGCGGTATGTACTTATCCCTACCCATTGTTATTGTAAACATTACCAAATTATGGTCACTATTGCCAAAGTGCTCACCTACCTCCAAATCCAACAAGGTAACCATGACACTGACGTAAGCTTGGAAATGCAGTTTGGATTACTTGCATATTTGGGGATGACAGAGGGTTGAAAGATGAATTAGAAATATTAATTTATAAGTAAGTGATTCAGTATTCTTGTTCCAATGTTTTATAGTCTTTGCAGGTTCTACATACAGTAATTGCAGAATGAAGGTTTGCTGGAGCAGTAATCTTTGGTCTGTGCCTTCCAATATAGTACTTGTGGGCAACACGGTGGTACAGTGGTCAGCACTGCTGCCTCACAGCGCCTGAGGCCCAGGTTCAATTCCCGCCTCAGGCGACTGACTGTGTGGAGTTTGCACGTTCTCCCAGTGTCTGCGTGGGTTTCCTCCAGGTGCTCCGGTTTCCTCCCATAGTCCAAAGATGTGCAGGTTAGGTGAATTGGCCATGCTAAATTATCCATAGTGTCAGGTAAGGGGTAAATGTAGGGGTATGGATGGGTTGCGCTTCGGCGGGTCGGTGTGGACTTGTTGGGCCGAAGGGCCTGTTTCCACACTGTAATGTAATCTACTTTTTGTCTAATCAAATTAGAAATAATTATTTAAAGTCATGATGCTCCAAAATTATTTGTTCCATAAATCAGTGTGACACAAGGAAGCTTATAGAAAGAAATCTTTCATTTTACACTGTATGAACCAGGATTGTAATTTTTTTGTTTCTGACTGAGCCAGCTGGCATTTGTTTTTCCTTTCACATGTACTTCCTGTATTTACAGTTTTTTTAAAGAAAAATCTCTAAATCAGTAGCACACTCTTACGTAATGGTGCTTTTATTTCTCTAGGTTTTTGCCAATCACCCTATCAAAACCCTGGGTGAAAAGTAGAGGCCAGTAGACAAATCATGGATTATTAAAGTTCAATTTCTTGCTTCATGGATTAATACCTGGATGTGTGCTAGTGGGCTATTTATTTTTTCAGAAGCAGAAGTTGTCACTTCATATCTTTGCACAGAAACAAATTGAGACATATAATCTTTATGTGAGCTCACATTCATCATCTAGATATGATACTACATCTATGTTACCAAAGATAAGTGAACAAGCTGATACCACACTGTTGTAGTGCAGCTAACATTTGCATCAATATGTATCGAATTAATTCTGGTAGGACTGAGACACAAGTCAAAGGGATGAGAGTTCCAAGCCCTCTCTCAAGCTTAAATTTAAAAAATGCAGGTCTATATTTCATAATAGAACTAAAGGAATGCTAATTTGCAAAGATGCTTCTTTCCAAATGATGCTGTTTTCTATTCAGGTGGATATATATTCTTCCTGAGGACATAGTAAACAACATGTTTCACTGCAGCATTCCAGAATGGTGAGCACATCACGGCAGATGGACAATCTAGAGAGACGGCAATTTAAGTTCAAAGTACATGGCACCCTTTGAACAAAAAATGGGAGCTCCCCACAATAAGTATTATTTTCCCAGCATCTTGATGAATATTCCTTCCTGAACCAAAACAGATTAACCAGTAGTATGTATCATCGTTCTTTGTGTGATACATCTGTCACTTGAGTCCGCACAGTAGCAGCCCACTCTGAAAACAGTAATGCTGGACTGGTAAAACGTTTGGAGATGGCCAAGGTTACAAAGGTTGCCAAATAAATGCAAGAGTTTTTTTTCTAATAAATGCATTTAAAGTAATATTCCTGGTCCATCGATAAAAGCTTTATTCAAAATAACACTTAATGGATTTAACTCTTAGTTGAAGGACCGATTTATGAATGATAAAACATCAATCCTTAAGATCATAATCATTATACTTCAAAAAGTGAGGGGAAGACTGTTCAAGTTTCCAGGGTTCCTATCAACTCACAATTAGCAAGTGCGCGTGAGGAGATACGCCTGCCTGAAAACTTCTTATCTTTTGAGCTCAAATCGCCATCTCTCTCGATTGTCTGCCATGATGTGTTCACCAGTTGTAGGATGCTGCAGTGAAACATGTCATTTACTAAGTCCCCAGGAAGAATATATATTCGAGCTTTTACAAGTTAAGTTTCATAATTACAGCACAAATAATTGAAAGCTACTAAGAACTAGGACATTTTAAATAAACAATTCATATTTGCTTCAGCTGTTTAATCTTGAGAGGGACATATATTATGATTTCTGGAGAGTCTAGAAGAGTTTGTCAGATTATTTCTCTGATGGATGGCTCCTTAAAATAACTAAACAAGTTCTATATATTGTCCAAAAATATTGTGCAACAAGTGGCAATTACAGTCTGAGCAGAATCATAAGTCTGTGCATGTTTGTGATTTTACTGGCTTTTCAGTGAGAATGTTCACTACCAAAATGGCTCATAAGGAAAAATCTCTATAGGCAAATCAGAGAAATAATTTCCATTATAACTTGGAAATAGTCATTTAGGAAAGATATCTCTTTTGAAAGCTATCTTGGGACAGTGCCTACTGTGGCAAGGTGGCTCAGTGGTTAGCACTGCTGTCTCACAGTACCAGGGACCTAGGTTTGAATCCACCCTGGGATGACTGTCTCAGTGGAGATTGTACATCCTCCTGGTGTCTGCATGGGTTTCCCTGAGTGCTCTGACTTCCTCCCACAGTCCAAAGATGTACAGGTTAGGTGGACTGGCCCTGGTAAATGGTCCCATAGTGTTCAGAGATGTGCAGTCTGGGTGGATTAGCCATAGCAAATCCAGGGTTATAGGGAGGGGGAGGGGATGCTCTTTGGAAGGTCAGTGTGGACTCGATGGGCCAAATGGCCAGCTTCCACACTGTAGGGATTCTAATATCAAAATATAATCTTGTACTTCAGTGTCCAAACTCCATCGATAAGCACTGAATTCAACATGCAAAGTCTTTTAAACCTTTCTTGACCAACCACAACTTTATTGGATCAGCGTTGGTGAACCATCAGTGTTTCAGAAATATGAAAGGGAGAGGTGAGCAGCGTAAGTGCAGACATGTTGAACTAATTACTATTCCAACCTCCAGACAAATTGTTTTTAACATCGTCTTACAATTAATTAGCCATGTTTGTACTGATTGCACTGGAGACAAAACCTATTTACAAGTAAAGGCAAATTAGCATGCAGGGATGTACATTTTCCAGTCATTTAATACCTATCATCGACATGAACTATAGCATTTATAAATGATTCTTTGTTTATACTTCAAGAGAAGCTCAGTGTACACATGCTGGAGGAGTGTGGAGAGGAGGAAACTGCTTTCGACTCATCCCATATCCTGAGGTGCTGCAACAGATACATCTTAGGTTATTAGACATTGCACAAGTTGTTTTATAGGGCCCAGAAAAGGACTCTCATTTTTCAGAGAATGGGTCCATTGCACGTGGGTAGGGGGTGGGGGGGTTGCATGCATCAACCTGCAGTTAAAAATGACATGGGTCTCGTAATGATGTCACAGTATCGTCAATGTAATTAGGACTCCACTTTCCTGGGACAGGTGCAAAAAGTAAAACAATAAAAGTAACCAGGTTAAAAATCAACAGTCAAAATGGGAGACCAAATAACTGTTTTTAAAGTGATGTATTGAATTCAGAAACCCAATTTTAACCCCCCCGTCACTTGCACTATTGCAAGATCAAAACCACCACTTTAAGACTTCTTCAAGTTGGAACAAAAAGGGAAATGGAAATGAAGCAGAACCTGCCAGGTACATGGTAACTCAGGAGCATATTTATTCATTGCTTGACACGCAACACTGGCTTTGTGCAGGGAACCAATTTGATGAGTCAGACTGAAAATACTACAATTCGGTTGAAATCTAAAAGGGTACAAAGATTACATTGGATGTAAGCCTATAGGTTTTAGTTTAGCTAATTAGCTAATGCACATGCCTAACAAAAATCTAGTGACCTGCCTTGAAAATTCTAATGGAGTCAATTCAGTTAGACTTATAAAACGATTCTGTAAAGGTAAGCACTGGAATTTTTATGCATTAGGATTACTCCCTTTTATTTGGATAATTCAGCAAGAGGTGTTATTGTAACAGTTTTGTAGCAGGCTGGGTTCCTGGAAAACCCTGATATGAAAATTCCACTCAAACTTCATTTCAGCAATCCCTGGGGACAATTTCAGAGCAGCACAAACTTTCACATCATGATTATAAACACACACACACACGTGTGCAATAGTTCCCGAATGAGCTGATGATGCAATGGAATCACAGCATGCTGGAGGAACACTGTTGCAGAATCTTAATTCCAAAAAATATTGCTTTCGATTGGCAGCTTATCTGCTTCAGACAGATAGCAGGGACCCTTGTGAAAACTGACAGTGTCCAGGACCAACTGCACTTTTCTAGCTCACTCCAGGGATCAGATATCAAACTGCAGTGTCAGTTCCAGAAAGCAGAAGAGCAAGGTGATGGGAGATACAGCAACAGATTTAATACAGTCACGAAGAAATAACAAAACTAACATCTAATGGGAATAGGAAAACTCCTGCATTCTTCTCATAGGAGCCCTATGGAAAAGGTTGTTGGAAAAGGCAGCAAGGAACTTTATAGATAACCAAGGATCAGAAAATCACCATGAGCATTTTGTACTTAATTGTTTAATGTTAGCATTATAATAATTAAAACTCTCATTGACATACTGATACAATAAAATATTCTCTTATATTCTCCAATCAACCCTTCTAAAACTACAGGGCAACCCCCGTATCCGCAGAATCGCTTTCCGCGGGCCGTTCATACTATAGGGAACCTTCCGGAACCAGGGACCAGGAGGCTGCTGGGAAGGTATATTTCCATTGAAATGAATAGATTCGCTCCAACCGCAGTTTTAGGTTTCCGCAGTAGGTCGTGGAACATATCCCCCTTGGGTACGGGGCAGGGGGGGGGGGGGGGGAATACTGGACTGCATCAAGATGAAATATAGCTCCTCCACTGTTCAGAGCCCTTCAGCGCCTCATCCAATTTGTCATTCCTCATGTATAATCCAACACAGAAAACTTCAGCAAGTAATTCAACTAGGCAGGTACCAAGACTAGCATATCAGCATTTTTTCCCCGGCACTTGCTTTCAACCATTGTATCTACATTGTCTAAAATTCTTTTATATACTGGTTAATGTTAATGTATAATGTTTCACTTGACCTTACTAAGGTACAGATGGACAATGCTGCATAGTCATGCTGCTCTCTTCTTCATCACCGTGCCACCCATTAGTGGGCGGCACGGTGGCACAGTGGTTAGCACTGCTGCCTCGCAGCGCCAGAGACCCGGGTTCAATTCCCGCCTCAGGCGACTGACTGTGTGGAGTTTGCACATTCTCCCCGTGTCTGCGTGGGTTTCCTCCGGGTGCTCCGGTTTCCTCCCACAGTCCAAAGATGTGCAGGTCAGGTGAATTGGCCATGCTAAATTGCCCGTAGTGTTAGGTAAGGGGTAAATGTAGGGGTATGGGTGGTTTGCGCTTCGGCGGGTCGGTGTGGACTTGTTGGGCCGAAGGGCCTGTTTCCACACTGTAAAGTAATCTAATCTAATCACTGTTGAAATCTGTACTATTAGGTTCCCAAAAAAAAACAATTCTTACCCAGTACCTCAAAGTTGTGAAAAACCTTTGCTCCCCATAATCTTGTCATTTTTAATCCCATCTCCTTTTGGCTGACTTTTAACTCCTTTTAGGCCCAACATTTCACCTTACTGCAATGCTCACATCCTATGGGTTAATTGCAATTGAAGCTAATCACTCAGAACAACTGCGCTGAATGGGATAAATCATTCCTGTGCTTGACACATAACTCTCAAAACAATTGTTCTATTCAGTTGTATATACTGTATTGTCAACCACTACCAGCTGGCGGTAACAATGAGCTACAAGTAACTTCAGTATATTAGGCAGTTTTACTAGACTATTGGGAGACCTGTAGATATATGTTTCACCCAGCATGGTCTGCTTTTTCCCAATTTATGACATCAACAGATTGGGTGAAACTCAATATAGTCTTCCATACTTAATCATTTCAGAGCCATTATCTTACACAACACATCGTTGACAGCAGGAGAACCAGGGAAACACTTTAGTAATCTCTTCAAAGCATTTCTAAAGAGTTCACAGATTTCTGGCTTGTAACCTTCCAAAATGGAGAAAGTTTATTGAGGAAGACACCGAACACAGTGAGAGATTTAAGTGGGAAGCATACAGAAATGAAGTTGAGACATTGGAGAGAGAGCACAAACCTCGAAACAACTCATTTGCCCAGCCTCATCTCCAACCCTACAGAGTCTGTAGATGTGCATTGATATCATTAGATATCAACCATCTCAGAACCCTTCGAACCAGAGAGGAACCAGCCAACCTTAATTCTGAGGGATTACCCATGTTGAAGAGAAGTTATAAATCAAACATATTGACAGTAGGGATGCTACAATTGTCTCCAACACCCAGAGATTAGAATGGTGAAGATCATGAAATTTCCTGCTCTCGATTGCTATCCAGATATCCTCACAACAGTTTAGTTGCCAGGTTAAGACTTGGGCTTTGTTAGAAGTCTGATGTTTACCAATAACACATATGAATAGTGTTGCTTGAAAAAATTGTGTCTCTGAACACAAAGTTTCACAGGCATTCAAAAGATGAAACAACATTCAGAAGAAAAGCACTAATGCAACTTTTCTGCTTTGGTAAAATATAGTCCAAGTTTTGTTTCACATTTATACAAGTATCTGGTGAGAGCTACTTACTCAGAGATTCTTCACACTTAAGTCGTTGATCTCCTAAACAAAGCAACTTAAGCCAAGCCCATATATATCAACCCACTCTCCCATTCTGAAAACAATTAACTGGATTCTATAGATTCTATGACTTGAGGTAGTGTGATACTTTAAAAAGTAGTTCTGAACAACTCAGGTGAGCTTTTTATTTTAGATTATACCCAAAGTATTTACACTTCAACAAAGGACACATACCCAAAGTTTCTAACCCTACACCCCCAGAAGCATTTCTGTGTTAAACTAGATTCTGTACCTGCTGCTTACAAGCTGGTTTGGGATGAGTATTTTACATAACTATATTCACAACGACCCCCTTGGTCAACTGCAGGGAAGATGCCATGCTTTCTACTCAAAGAATTAATCACATTCAAAATCAAATTGGGATGTTTCCTGAGTGTATCAAGTCATCCATTCTGTGTGGTGATGGAACTAAGCAATCTGATCACCAGATGATTATTCCATTGATCATTTACTCATATGATAAACATTTGTTTTTCAAATACAACAGCTAAGTTGAGGCACTACTAGAACTGGAGAAAATAAATGATAATTGGTTTAAGAGGAGGGGTGATGAGTCTCATTATTTACAACATGTTTTAGTTAGCTGTTGCCATGGACTCCTATAAAGCAGGAAGGGCTTGTTTCAGTGTAATTGCATCTACAATAGCAAGATTTGTACATGTGAATAATGAAATGACTCTTCTCTGGTGTTAACTACTGGAAAGTTCTTACCTCGGGTTACGTAATTCCCAGTGCAATTAGGCATGCAGACAAAGTCGTAGTGAGTGTTGGTGAAAGTCATAATGGACTAAATAGATTGGAGAAGGAAGAACTGTTTACTTTGGGGAAAAGAAGCTTGCAAAATTATTTCATAAAGGTATTCAAAATCATGAGAGATCTGGACATAGTAGACAGGAAAAAAAATGTTTATATTCATGGAAGAATCAAGAGCAAGAGGGCACAGATTTAAAGTTATCACCAAAAAGGAAAGTAAAGATGACAGGAGGGAAAGTTTTTGATTAACTGAGTAGTTATTGAATTGAAAGACACTGCCACAGAGAGCTTTGGAGCCAGACGTGATCAAGGCGTTCAAAGAGGGAACTGAATTGAAAAGAATGTGCAAGGCTACATGGAGAAGGGAGCAGAGTACCAAGAGGTGGACTGTTCCTTCAAACAAACCAAAGAACAGAAAAGCTGGAAATCAGAAATAAAAACAATAACTGCGAGAAAAACTCAGCAAGTCCGGCCACATCTGTGGAGACAAAGCAGAATTAATGTTTCAAGTCCAACAACCGTTCTTTAGAACTGCTTGTAGCTAGCAAAAGGTCAGTATATATGCTAAAGAAGGGGTGAGGAAGGAGTAAACAATAGGTGGAGATGGAGTCCAGAGACAGAGAGAGAACAGCAATTGGGGCAGACAAAGGAATGGGTAAAGGTCAGCCTGGGAGAATGAATAGCTGTTTAGGGAGTCCAAGGTAGCTGACAATGGTTGTTTGTGGTAGCAGCCCATGTGATGACAAGGCCTGGTGCGTGGGGTAAGGACATTATTGAACTTAATATTGAGTGCTGAAGGCTGCCGGGTCCCCAAGTGAAAAATGAGATGCTGTTCTTTCAGCTTGCGCCTCATTTTGCTGGAGCATTGCAACAAGCCTGAGACAGAGATGTTGCCCAGGAAAGGTAGTGGTGTAGTAAAGTGACAGGCAACTGGAAGCTCAAGGTCATTTTTGCGAACAGAACGTAGGTGTTCTGTGAAGCAGTCACCCAGCCTGCATTTTGTCACCTCAATATAGAGGAGACCACATTGTGAACAGCGAATATGGTAAACTAGATTGAGTGAAGTGCAAATAAATCACTGCTTTGCTTGAAAGGTGTGTCTGGGGTCTTGGATAGTGAGGAGGGAGGAAGTAAGTGGGCAGATGTTACACATTCTGCAATTGCATGGGAAAGTGGTATGGGAGTGTGGGGTGGTATTGGGAGTGGACCAAGGTGTCCCAGAGGGAACAGTACTTGCAGAAGGGAGAGCAATGTGTGTCCAGTGGTTGCATCCCACTGCAGGTGGCATAAATAGTGACTAATAATGCTTTAGATGTCAATGCTGGTGGGGTGTTAAGTGAGGATCAAGGAAACCCTATTGGTGTTTTTGGAGTGAAGAGAAGGGGTGAGAGCATAAGTGCAGGACGTGGGTTGCACACGGCTAAAGCCCTGTCAACCACAGTGGTGAGGCATCCTTGGTTGAGGAACAATGTGGACATTTCAGGGAAGAAATGTTTTAGAAACTGGCATGACTGGAACAAATGCGACAGAGATTGAAGAATTAGGTGAATGGATGGAGTCTTCCAGGCTGGTCTTGACCTATTCCTTTGCCCAATCGCTTCTTCTGGGCTTCCTCTCCACCTATAGTTTACTCCTTCCCTACCCCCCTCACCCCACTTTCAAATATGTATACCAACCTCTTCTGAGTTACCATCAGTTCTGAAGATGCACTGGACCTGAAATGTTAGCTTTGTTTTGTCTCCACAGATGCAGTCAGAACTGTTGAGTTTTCCCAGCAATTTCTGTTTTTAACTCCTTCAAAAGGGCCATTGCATCATTGGCGTGTTGCATTTCCTCCTACTGAGCGACAACTCTTTTGTGTTTCAATGCTATTTCACAGGAGCAAAGTAGCATCAAACTGTAGCACAGGTAGCTCATTAATTCAGTCCACCATCCGTTCAGCATCTCATTAACAGAGCAATTCAAAACGGTATAAAAAACAAAATTGAAAACTCAGTGGATCGAGAAGCACCTGCAAACAGAAGAACAGAGTTGACCCTTGGACTCCAATGATTTTTCCGAGGAAATGAAGAGGCGCAGAAATGTGATGGGTTTTATCTTGCTGATAGTACAAAATACATGATCAGGAAGAGATTAGACAGAAAGAAACATTCAGTAACAAAGATGTTATGAGTAAATCAAAGTGGGAGTCATAACTGGAGGAGTGATGGCCTAGTGGTGTAATCGTTGGGCTGTTAATCCAGTGACCAAAGTAATGCCCTGGGGACACAGGTCTAATGATAACCATGAATCCATTGTCAATTGTCAGAAAAAAATCACCAATGTCCTTTCAGGAAGGAAACTAACATCCTTACCAGCTCTGGCCAAATATGACTCCAGAACCACAGCAATGTGGTTGACTTTTAACTGCCCTCTGGCCATTAAAGGATGGGCAATAAATGCCAGCCCAGCCAATGATGCCCTCATGCCATGAATGAATTAAGAAAAAATGGTTGTAGTAAAGAATGGCAGAACAAAGGATGGCTATATGTGAAAGCAAAAAATGAAACCAAGATACAGACTGGCACTTGACAAAACTACACAAATTAAAATGGTTGGCAGAGCTTACAGTCTGACATTGTTGATTCAATGTTGAGTCCAAAGGGTGTTCTTTTTCTGAGAGATATAATCCCCACATCCCATCATGAATACAGTTTCACAATCTTGACATTACCATGGTGAATAATCACTTTTGAACACCCTTTCTAGAATATGATGTGTGAAAGTTGACATGTAATTTAGCTGAGGGCTAATTAATGCTATACCCAAATTTATCACCAATTTATACTTCTCATACTCTATGTCCCATGAATAGCTTTATTTACTTGTAATTTAAAAATGAGCCTGTCCCACCACACTGGCCAGTGTCTTTCTATTAACGTTGTTCTTCCTCACAAAACATCACACCTTTTCACACAAATGTCACATATCATCTCACACTTCTCCATTTTAAATTATACTTGCCATCTATTTGTCATTCTAAGCTGCATTATAATAAGTTACTAAAACTCTTTTTTCCATCTCTTCAGCAAATAATGATGTTCTTTCTGCCCAACTTAGAATTATAGAATTCCAACAGTGTGGAGGCATGCCATTCGGCCCACTGAGTCCACACCGACTCTCCGAAGAGCATCTCGCCCAGACCACCCCCCTATCCTAGCCCTGCATTTTCCATGGCTAATCCACATAACCTGCACATCTTTGGACTGTGGGAGGAAACCAGAGCATCTGAAGGAAACCAATGCATACACAGAGAATGTGTACCTTTCACACAGAAATTCATCCGAGGTCGACTCAAAGCTGGGTACTTTGCGCCGTGAGACAGCAGTGCTAACCAATGAGCCCCTGTGCCATCCCTCTTGATTGAAACATTGTTTTCTCTCACAAAAACATCAGTCCACCCACTGACCCTAAAGTCTACTTATTTTATTTAAATTCACAAACTTGCAACTTTAAATGCTATCACTTACTCATCATTCTGTCCACATTGCTAAATTTCCTCTCTCAATAATCTTTCACTTAACCAACATATTGAGAGCATAATTGCAAATGACTTGAGTGTAGACAAATAGTACTCCTGCCAATGAACTACATCAAAAAAACCCAGAAATTATAGTAACCTGTGAACTTAGATTAATTAACTGCTCCTACTTTCGATGAAAGAATTTGCACAATTCTTCATAAGAACAATAATTGTCTGAGGCAAAGTAATATAATAGATGTTCACAAAATATTGTGGTGTTTATGGGGAGCTAAACTGGAGATTCTGGAAAACAACTCACAACGTTTTGTCTATTTTAATGAACTTTTAAACCACGGCTTCACAAATGCTTTAGTGCTATCAGGTTTAATTTGAAACAACTAGAACGCACAAATATGCTTAGTTGAAAGCTTCATGCCAAATTTCTGTTACCCAGCCAGAATGAACTTTTAGCACTAAACACATCTTTCAAGCCATCAGAAAAGCAGCAGGGCAATTATGCTTGAAATGTCTGCATCAGTCCAAATGCAAAAACCTCCTTAAGTCAGCATCAAATGGAAACCTTCGCTTGCTTATGTTATTATCAAAATCAACCAAACTCTGAGTGACATAAAACTCTAAAATGTAGTTTGCTGCTGTTACTTAAAAGAAAAATCAAGTGGAGGCAGACAAAGGGAGACCCATGTGAGGGGAACAAAAGGTTGGAAACACACAGAAACTCAGTCAGCATGCATGGAGACATTACAAAAAGCAATAACTTGGGGTCTTTCTTGACAACTGAAGATGTAATACAAATAAGAAAAAAAAAGTGGGCAGGCAAGAAAGAACAAACCTAAGAAATAGAGATGCTGCTGGAATTCTAGTTAAAACCTTGAAAATTCCTTGATTATGCTGTAACTATCCCATGTGAACCTCAGTAGTTTAAGGCGGCAGCTCAAAACCATCTTCTCAATATCAGTTAGGGATTAACAATAAATGCTGCCTTAGTTAGCAACATTCCCATCCCATGAATGAATTAAAAAAATGCATCCAGATCTGATATTTTCCACATTTCTGATTTATACAACAAGATGGAGTTGTGCAAGAATTCTGCAGTGGTTACAGCTATCAATTCTATGACAGATGTTTTTACGATAAGTACATCAGTGGGAGTTACACCAATTGAGATCTCCCGAATCTCGCAGCCCTGCCTTAGGACTAGTGTGCCAGCTCTGTCCTTTGGGAATCAGACAGTTTGGTCAGGACTTATCCAGCCAAACCACTTCTGGTGATGGAAACTTGGTATGTCCCGCATTTAAATTATATTCTGTGACCCTGATATCTTTGGTAAATCTTTCAAGTTCCCAAATTCACCACAGTTCTCACAGCAAAGATATATCCCAGTGAGGAAGATAGATTTTAGGAAGGGGATAAACCATTCATGTTAATCCAGACAACATCAAGCTGAAAACAAAACGTGGCAAAGTTTGATGGTAAGTCAGAGAATGGAGAAAGTTTTCAAAGCCAACAAAGGATGACCAAAAGAAAATAGAGAGAGAAAATAAACTGTGAAGGCAAGTAACATAAAAACAGATAATAAAGCTTTTTTTATATATGTATGATAGATAATAAAAATGAAGAAGCTGTGAACATAGGTCCTTAGAGAACAAGGCTGGGAAAATAATAATGGGATACCAGGAAATGGCAGAAGAATTGAAGAAATGTTTTGCATGAGACCTTACAATAGAGTAGACAAATGGCATTCCAAAATTACAAAATAGTCAAGAGGTTAAAGTTAATGGGGGCATGGGGAGTGGGAGGAAATAAAACATGATAAATATTGCTGGAGAAGAAATAGTATGGAAATAATGGGCCTACAGATCAATAATCTAATGGGTTACCCACTATGATATTAAAAGTAGCTACAGAGATAGTGGATTCACTGCTAGTAATCTTTCAGAATCCAATAATTCTCCGAAAAGTCCAAGAGGATTGGAAAACTGTGAACATAACATTCTTTTACAAATAGGGAGACAGACTATCGGCCAGTAAGCTTAGCATTTGGTTTTGGGAAAATGCTACAGTCTATTATTAAAGAGGTTATAGCAGAGCATTTTAGAAATACATTATATAATCAACCACAGTCAGCTTCATGGAGTAATGACTGCATTACATTGAAAACCTAACAAGCAAGATAGATAAAGGAGAATTAATAGATGTAATGTAAGTATGTAAGTTAGCTCGCCGAGTTTGAAGGTTTGATTTCAAACATTTCATCACCATATTAGGTAACATCATCAGTGAGTCTCTCCGGAGAAGTGCTGGTGGTATGTCCCACCCCTCGATTTATAGGTCTTGGTTTCTTAGGGTGGGTGATGTCATTTTCAGTTTCTTTTTAATGGAATGTATTTGGATGTCCAAATGGTATTCATAAGGTACTGTGCACAAAGCATC
Source organism: Chiloscyllium plagiosum (assembly GCF_037043375.1). Taxonomy (NCBI): domain Eukaryota; kingdom Metazoa; phylum Chordata; class Chondrichthyes; order Orectolobiformes; family Hemiscylliidae; genus Chiloscyllium; species Chiloscyllium plagiosum. The sequence continues at coordinate 106,072,487 of NW_028270143.1, read as the reverse complement.
TTAATAAGAAAATGGCCTCTGCAGTTGGTGGTAATATATTAGCATGGATCAAGGATTGGCTATTAGAAGACATGTTTGGAATTGAGGGGCATTTTACAGATAGCAACTTGTAACTAGTTGAGTTGCACAGGGGTAGGGTCACAACTACTTACAACATATTCATAATTTGGATGACAACAATGAATATATCATCACCAAGCATGCAGGTAACATAAGTGTTAGTGGGATGGCAAGTAGTGAGGATGACACAAGAACTCTACAGTGGAATAAGACAGGGCAAAAAAGCTTGGCAAATAGAATATTATGTGGGAAAGTGAGAGCTTATGGAATTTGGTAGAAGAGCTTAATATCACTTAAATGAGGAAAGCTGCAGATTTGAGTATCCTCATACACAAATCACAAAATGGTAGCATCCAATTTCAGTGGGTAACAAGGAAGGCAAATGAAATGCTGACCATTATTTCAAAGGGAAAGAATGATGAAAATAGGGAGATCTGGTTAAAACAGTGAAAGGCACGAGTCAGAGCACAGCTGGAGTAATGTGCAAAGTTTTGTTTCCTTATTTAAGGAAAGATACATTGGCATTGAAGGAAGTCCAGAGAAGGTTCCTTCAGTTGATCCCGGGTATGGAGGGAATTTCTTATGAGGAGAAGTTGGGGCTGTATCATTGGAGTTAAGACGACTGACAGAAGACCATATTACAACATACTAAACTCTTAGGGGACTTGACAAGGTGGATGCGAAGAGGAGAAAGCGAGGACTACAGATGTTGGAGATCAGAGTCAAAACGTGTGGTGCTGGAAAATCACAGCTGGTTAGGCAGCATTCGAGGAGCAGGAGAGTCGATGTTTTGAGCATAAGCTCATCAGGAATGTTGGAGTGGGGGGGCAAGGGGGCTGACAGATAAATGGGAGGGGGTGGGGCTTGGGGGGGAAGGTATCTGAGAATGCAGTAGGTGGATGAAGGTGGGGGGTGATGGTGATAGGTTAGAGTGGATGAGAAGAGATAGTTTCCCATTGCGGGAGAAGCTAGGACAGGAAGACATAATCTCAGAGTAAAGGGTAGCCTACAGATGAGGAAGATGTTTCTTCTCTCTAAGGGTGGCCAATCTGTGGAATTCCTTACCACAGAGGTGAGGCCATTAAGAATATTTAAGGCTGAGATAGATAGAGTTTTAATCAGAAAGGAAATTAAGGGTTATGGGAATAAGGCAGTAGAGTGAAGTTGAATGTTATCAGATCAATCATGATTGCATTAAATAATGGAGCAGATTCAGTGAGCTCAGAGGTATGAATGGGGACATTTAAATAATGAGCAACCACGACAACTATAGTAACCTAATTTTCAGCTTTTGAGTGTCTGAGCTTGGTTTTGTGTCCCACTAAAATCTGATGCTGTTAGGGTAGAAATTCAAGGATTTTGACCAGGATTGGTGGTGAAGGAATGACAATATAGTTCCAAGTCAGAGTAATGTTTGGCTCCCAAGCATACTTCCAATACAATTTTCTCAAATATGTACCAGGTTGGCTCACAGGTTGAATGTTACACTCCTGTGTTGGCAGATTTGAACATGAGGGAAACTTGTAAAATCAAGCATGTTGCCTGCCTGTCTGGTACCGATATCTATGAATTTTCTTTTTGAAATTGACAGCAATGAATGCTTCCACTCATCCCTGAGCTTAGAGGGACCCTGCCATTTTTCCTTCCAATCCTGGCTTCAAAAATCCAACCCCTCAAGCTCCCTTGCTGGGGCCATGGTCCAGAAAAATCTCCCACCACTTACTTTGAGGTCCAGCTCCAACAGTGATCTCGACTGGAGGCTACCAAATTGCCCTATAGGATTTCAACAAATCAGGGACTTTAAAATACAATGTATACACATACAACAATCTTTCAAGCTTGCTCAGATTTTCTCAAAAACAATTTGAAAAGTTACAGTAACATGTCACAACATTCTTCAGTCCTTAATTTTGCAAATGGAATGTAAAAGAAAATTCCATCCCAACCTCAGTATCTTTGCACCATTTGCTACACTGAGAAAAGATTAACACATGGGTTCAGGGAGGGCAGTCAATTTTGAACCAACTTTATTTAAACCTCCTTAGTAATGAGGGCAGCAAAACAAAGTAAATATACCACATGCATGGTCTGAAATTTTTCTGAATGCATGTGCCTTTCTAACTCTTTCCTTCAAAAGAAGTCTTATATAGTACACTGAAAATCAGTCGATCCTTACAATTTATGCTGGTTTGATGTTCAGCCACCAAACTGCAAAAATGTTTGAATTGTTATTTTTGTTAAATTTTGTTATATCCGTGACCATCACCATCCTTATACCAGAGGAAACTCAAGCAGTGTGCCTCAATGAGTATGCCCGGTGGCTCTGACCTCTATAATTATGGAGTGCTTCAAGAGGTTAGTTATAACTCATAACTCTAGCCTCCCAGCCTGCCTCAATCCCTTGCAATTCATCTACTGTCGCAACAGGTCCATGGCAGATGCCATCGCCTCGGTCCTACACTCATCCCTAGAACATCTGTATAACAACGATACCTATATCAGGCTCCTGCTCATTGACTACAGCTCCACCTTCAACACCATAATTCCAATCAAATTCATCTCCAAACCGAGATCTAGGTCTCTGAAACTGGATCCTCAACTTCCTGATCCACAGACCGCAATCAGTGAGAATAAGCAACAGCACCTCTTCAACGACTACCTTTAACATCGATGCCCCACAAGGCTGTGTACTCAGCCTCTTACTGTACTCCCTGTACACTCACAACTGTGTGGCAAATTTTTGCCCTAGCTTCATCTACAAATTTGCTGATGACACCATTGTAGGCTAGATCTCAAATAATGATGAGACAGAATACAGGAAAGAGATAGAGTGCTTGGTGGCATGGAGTAAAGATAACAATCTCTCCCTCAACATCAGCAAAACAAAAGAGCTGGTTATTGACTTCAGGAAGCAAAGAGAAGGGCACGCCCCTATCTACATCAATGGAGTAGACATGGTTGGGAGCGTCAAGTTCCTAGGAGTGATGATCATCAACAATCTCTCCTGGTTCACCCACTTTGATGTGATGGTCAAGGAAGCACACCAATGTCGCTACTTCCTCAGGAGGCTAAGGCATGTCCAGAAAGACACTTACCAATTTTTATAGATGCATCATAGAAAGCATTCTATCCAGATGCATCGTGACTTGGTATGGCAACTGCTCTGCCCAGGACCGTTAGAAGCCACAGGGGGTTGTGAACACAGCCCAGTCCATCACATAAGCCAACCTTCCATCCACTGATTCCACCTATATTTCTCGCTGTCTCTGAAAGGCAGCCAACATAATTAAAGACCCTTCCACTCTGGTTATAATTTCTCCCAACCTCTTCTGTCGGACAGACGATACACAGCTTAAACACATATACCAACAGATTCAAGAATGGCTTCTTCCCTGCTGTTATTAGACTTCTGAATGGACCTCTCAAACTTCAAATTTAATGTTGACCTTGCTCTTTGTGCACATTCTTTGCAGCTGTAACATTGTATTCCTCGCTCTGTTCTGTTACCCTTTGTACGATCTCATCTGCCGGTACTCCTCACAAAACAAGACTTTTCACTGTACCTGTGACAATTATAAATCAAATCCAAAAAAAATCCATGGCCATGCGATTTAGAAAGGCTAAGATTAGGTACAAGAGAAAGTCAGTCAAAAAAAAACTACAGTCACTTGAAAGACACATTTGATGAATTAGAACAGTTTGCAAAACACTGTCCAGGCAGAAAATCTTTTCATTTAACTTGTACTGTAGCAGTGTCAGGTGATCACACTTCCTAACTTGTGGATTGCACATTGGGAATCAGTTTATAATATATAATCAATCATTAAATAGTGGAGAATTATGTAGTCAGAGTGTCATACAGCATGGAAACAGACCTTTCAGTCCATGCCAAACATAATTCCAAACTAACCAGTCCCACCACCTGCTCTTGGCCCATATCCCTCCAAACTTTTCTAATTCATGTGTAAAAGACATTTGGATGGATACGTTGTAATTGTATCCACATCCACCACTTCCCCAGGAGCTTCATTTGCAAACCACCCTCTGCATAAAAAAGTTGACTCTCATGACTTTTTAAAATTTCATTCCTCTCAACTTAACAATGTGCCCCCTAGTCTTGAAATTCCCCATTCAGGGGAAAAGACAACTGCTATTAACTCCATCTATACCTCTCAATACCTTATAAACTTTTAAGGTCACCTCTCAACCTCCAATGCTCCAGAGGAAAAATGTCCCAGCCTATCCAGCCGCTCCTTATAACTCAAACCCTCCACTTCTGGCAACATCCTGTAAAACCTTTTCTGAACCTCCTCCAGCTTAATAAAATCCTTCCTACAACAGGACAAGCAGAACTGGACACAGTACTCTGAAGAGGCCTCACCAATATCCTGTACAATCTTAACATGACTTCCCAACTTCTATACTCAATGGTCTGAGCAATGAAGGCAACCATGCCAAACGCCTGTTTAACTTCTCGTCCAGGTGATACAAACTTCAAAGAATATGACCTAAACCCTTGGTCACTCCATTCTACAACACGACCCAAAACCCTCCCATTAATTGTATACATGATTTGGAGATACTGGTGTTGGACTGGCGTGTACAAAGTTAAAAATTACATAACACCAGGTTATAGTCCAACAGGTTTAATTGGAAGCACACTAGCTTTCAGAGCAACCCTCCTTCATCAGGTGGTAGTCACCTGATGAAGGAGCATCGCTCTGAAAGCTAGTGTGCTTCCAATTAAACCTGTTGGACTATAACCTGGTGTTGTGTAATTTTTAACATTAATTGTATAAATTGCTTGTTGTACCAAAATGCAGATTGAATTTCATCTGCCATTTTTCAGTCCATTGTCCCATTTGAATTGGCCAGGAATGACTGTAAACCCCAAATCCAGCACAACAACATCACATGTCACCAAGAATCTTTCCTCTGGTGGTGCATTTTCAAAATTGTCAAATGACATTTGCCTTGCAAAGTTTCTGAACGCCCACATCATCACTGGATCTTGCATCTGAATGAGATTTCATTGAAGATAAATGACCATGGAACTGCAGAGTACTAAAATGCTCTTTGTGCAGAATTAAGTAATTGCCCTTTTGTGAGCAAAATTGGAAAAGCAGTGATCTTTGGACACGCATTTATTCCAAAAGTCTTGCGAATGGTTAAAACCTGCTGACTTTGTGAAGGTTAGACTGAACTTCACATTATTGGTTCAGCAATGTAAGTACTGTTGTCAATTTTTTTTCTGTATTGCTACCCTGCATCAAGTCCCACTCACCGACAAAATTTGCTTTATACAAGTAACCCTGCAGGCTCGATCAAGTGAATCAGTGCTGTAAGAATGCACTGATACATAATAAGCAATTCTTGTTTAGAGCAAATTACCTTGACAACTCTGCAATGAATTATGGTGACTATCAGTTTAGATGTAATATGAAATTCCTATATCATCATTTAGATATGCTAAATTAGTTTGTAATTTCAAAGAGGAGATCATCAGCAAACATTAAACCAGAGCTAACAAATCATGAATAACAGTTTTTAATGTGGAGAAAGAAATGGAGCCTAGAGAACTCATGGAAATAAATGTTGGTGTTTTGAAAACAGTTCACGTTACAGAAAAGGAAGGGTTGGAGGTCTTAAGAAATATAAAAGGTAAATAAATCTCCTGGACTGATCTAGTATATCCCAGGACATTGTGGGAAGTTATAGAGGAAATTTTGGGGCCCCTTGCAGAAATATTTGCATCATCTATAACTACAGGTGAGGTGCCAAGATTACTACAGATTGCCTTTGTTTAAAAAAAGTTAAAAATCACACAACACCAAGTTATAGTCCAACAGGTTTAATTGGAAGCACGAGCTTTTGGAGCACTGCTCCTTGATCAGGTGGTTGTTCACCTGATGAAGAAACAGCGCCCTGAAAGCCAAGGTTTCCAAATAAACTTGAGGACAGGCAAAATCAACATCAGGATGAAGGGCTTTTGCCCGAAACGTCGATTTTGCCTGTCCTCAGATGCTGTCTGAATTGCTGTGCTCTTCCAGCACCACTGATCCAGAATCTGGTTTCCAGCATCTGCAGTCATTGTTTTTACTTCCAAATAAACTTGTTGAACTAAAACCTGGTATTGTGAGATTTTTAATTTTGTCCATTACAGTCCAACACCAGCACCTCCAAGACATCGTTTAAGAAAGAGTGCAAGGAGAAGCCTGGAAATTATAAACAATGAGTCTGACTTCTGTGGTGGGTTCTGTTGGAGTGACTCTGGAAGATCAGATTTATATGCATATGCAAGGAATGATTAGGGATAGTCAGCATAGTTGTACATGAGGGACGTAATGTGTCATAAACTTAATTGAGTTTGAGGAAGTAACCAAGAAAATTGATGACAGCAGAATGGTAGACGTTGTTTAACTGGACTTTTGTAAAGCCTTTGACAAGGTTCTACATGAGGGACTAATTAGTAAAACAAGATCAGATTAGATTCCCTACAGGCCCTTTGGCCCAACAAGTCCACACTGACCCTCCGAAAAGTAACACACCCAGACCTATTCACCTACTCCCTACTAATACACCAATCACTAAGAGCAATTTAGCACGGCCAATTCACCTGACCCGCACATTTTTGGACTGTGGGAGGAAACCGGAGCACCTGGAGGAAACCCACGCAGAAACTGGGAGAATATGTAAACTCCACACAGACAGTCACCGAAGGCTGGAATCAAACCCACGTCCCTGATGCTGCAAGGCAGCAGTGCTAACCACTAAGCCACTGTGCCACCGCAGATCACATGGGATTCAGGGCAAACTTGCCAATTGGATAAAAAATGGTCTTAACCAGGAGATTGAACGGTGGCGGAGGGTTGATATTCAGACTGGAGGCTTGATACAAGCTCCACAGGGATCGGTGCTAGGTCCACTTTTGTTTGTCATTTATAGAAATGATTCAGATGAAAACATAGAAGGCATGGTTAGTAAGTTTTCAGATGACACCAAAATTATATGTATAGTGGACAGTGAAGGTTATCTAAGATTACGAGATCTTGATCGATTGGGTCAAGGAGTGGCAGATGGAGTTTAATTTGGATAAATGCAGGATATTACATTTTGGTAAAACAGGCAAGGGCAGAACTTATACAATTAAAAGTAGGACCTTGGACAGTGTTGTAGAACAGAGGCACCTGTAGTGTTCAGGTACATAATTCTTTGAAGTTTGCATCACATGGGTGGTTAAGAAGGTCTTTAGCACGCTTGCCTTCATTGCTCAGACCTTTTACTACAGGAGTTGGAACGTCATATTGAGGTTGTAGAGGACATTGGTATGGCCTCCTCTGGCATAGTGTCCAGTTCTGATCACTCTGTAACAGGAAGGAAATCATTACGCTGAAGAGAGCTCAGAGAAGATAGGATGTTGCAGGGAGTGAAGGGTTTGTGTTATAAGGAGAGCCTGGAACGTTTTTTCAGGGAGACAGCGAGGTCTGGAGATCAGAGTTGAGAGTGTGTTGCTGGAAAAGTACAGCAGGTCAGGCAGCATCCGAGGAGCAAGAAAATCAACATTTCAGGCCAGAGCCCATCAGGAACCTTTTTCACTGGAGCGAATGAGGTTATGGGGTGACTTTACAGCCATTTTTAAAAACATGAGTGGTATAGATAACGTGAAGAAGGGCTTATGCTCCTGCTCCTTGGATGCTGCCTGACCTGCTACGCTTTTCCAGCAACACATTTTCAGCTCTGATCTCCGGCATCTGCAGTCCTCACTTTCTCCTAGAAAACGTGAATGGCAGGTACCTTTTCGCTAGGATGGGGGATTTCAAGACTGGGTCTCATCTTTAAAGTGAGAGGAGAAAGATTTAAAAATAAAAGAGGGGCAACTTTTTTTTATTCACAGTGGTTCGTATGTAGAATGAACTTCCAGAGAAGTGATTAATGCTGGTATTGTTAAAAAGTTTGAAAGACATTTGGATAAGTTCAGTAATAGGAAAGGTTTGGAAGTGTATGGGCCAAGTGCAGGGAGGTGGAACTACTTTTAAGTTTGGCATTATGGTCGGCATGGATTGGTTGGAGAGAAGGGTCTGTTTTCGTGCTGTATGATTCTATTTAAAGAAGTTATCCAGAGAATCCAGAATGTAGGTGATTACTAAAATTAACACTCTCCTGGGGATGGAAGTTGTTACACAAGTTTACCATTGGATATAACGCATTTTATAAATAACAGATAAATACATGGACCTTAGTTAGCTAACGTATTCCAAATGAAAGCATTCTTTCTCACATGGTAGGAAGAAAGAGGCTGAGATCTATTTGTAATGACACTTGACAGGATAAAAGCAGACAGAAATCAGTAAGCAGTCTGCCCACTCAACCTCACAGAGAATGTTGATAGGTATGGAAGTATTTTTCAGAAGAAAAAATGAATGAACTGGCTTTTAACACTAATGATAATGTGCTCAGCGCGTTGTCTTTTTTATGGATGATATGAAGTCCATAATCCTTTCTACCCAGTCCATTTCACTTGGCCACATGCCAACTGCATTTTGTGGAGCAGTGAAGTGATCTGTTCTCAGACATCTAACAAAGTCTTTCTGAGCCACATACTTCCATGAAGGGGATCAGTAGCTACCACATAAATTTCCCACATAGCAGGTGCAATTATAATATGAGACGCAATCTGGGATGTGAGGATATCATTGTGGTTTACTGAAACTCTTTCACCATTTAAGGGAGGCAATGGCCTAGTGGTATTATCACTGGACTATTAATTCAGAGGCCCAGGTAATGTTCTAGGGAACTGAGTTCAAATCCTGCCATGGCAGATGGTGGAATTTGAATGCAATAAATATCTGGCTTTATGAGTTTAATGATGTTGATTGTTGGAAAAACAATTGTCTTCAGGGAAGGAACTACTATCCTTACCTGGTTTCGCCCACATGTGACTCCAAAACCCACAGCAATGTGGCTCATTCTTAACTGCCTTCAGGGCAATAAATGCTGGCCTAGCCAGTGATGCTCTCATCCCATGATTAAATTTTAAAATACATGGTCAGCTTATCCACTTCCCAAAATCTTTCTTCCTCATGGGGATGTATCTTTGCTGTGAGAACTGTGGTGAATTTGGGAATTTGAAAGTTTTACGAATGATATCAGTGTCACAGAATGTAATTCAAATGGGGAACACAAGAAATGTCCATCACCAAAAGTGCTTTGGTTGGATAAGTCCTTGCCAAACTGAGCCTCAAAGGGCAGAGCTGGCACACAGGCCCAATCTGGCAGCCCTGCCTTAGGACCAATCTCAGGTGGTAAAGGTACCCCCACTGATGTATCTATTGTAAATACATCTGTCAATTATAGAATCGATAAGTGCAACCACCGAAGGATCCTTGAAGCTGCACAACTCAATGTTGCATAAATCAGAAACGTGGGAAATATCAGATCACCATGGCAGATGGTGGAATTTGAATTTAATAAGAAACAAAAATCTGGAATTAAGAGTTTAATGATGAACATAAATCCATTGTCGATTGTTGGAAAAAAAACATCTGGTTCACTAATGTCTTTTAGGGATGGAAACTGCCATCCTTAACTGGTCTAGCCAACATGTGACTCCAGACCCAGAGTAATGTGGTTGACTCTTTACTGCCCTCTGGACAATTAGGGATAGGCAATAAATGATGGTTTAGCCAGGGATGTCCACATCCCATGAATTTTTTAAAAATTCTGCAGACGGTAAAAGATTCAGTGCATTTTTAGATTGTTTTGCAGCTATACAGCTGATTAAACATTGTAGTTTTTTTTTAATCATTTTGTCACTATTGGTCAGCTTTGAAAATCAACCTTGTTTGGTATGATGCAGATTTCAGCATGATTTATTGCTTTGAAATTTATGTTTTATTGCTTTTTGTTTAAATTGTATGGCAAAAGAAGAAGTTATGTTCAATAATAAGGTTAACAATCCATCTATCGACATCAAATTAGTTGTTAAAAATCCTCTCTCACTCTTTTTGGAGATGATTGTTCAATAGAATGAGAAATAGGATATCACAAAGTAAGCGGGTGCTCAACTGTGTGATGAACCTCTGAAACTTAGCAACAGGATTGATTTTGGTAAATAGTTTTCAATGAAAAGAATGATCAGTTGGGCAAATCAGAAGTTGTTTTGAAGTGTAACTTTTTCCAAGCTGAATGGGATTTTTGTCTCTTTTCTAAATATAGGTATTTCAATAGATGAATTGGAGACCTTGTACACTGCCCAGTGGATATGTTTTAAGAATGAACATGGAACACTACCATGTTGAACTTAAGTACATGAACTTGTCTGTAACGCTCAAAATGCCATTTGGTTCATAATGGCCTCAGCAGCCAATTACCTGTAATAGAGAATCCCTACTTCAATCTGTCATGATTTTGATTGATTTATAAATGTTACGAGTCTGGTATTTACCTTCCTGGTGTGGGAGCAATACTGAATGCATACCAGTCTGCAATGTCTCTGAAGTTCAATGACAAGATGAAATGAAGCATTTTTGTTTCATGGTTCTGGGAGAAGAGGAGAAAATACAATATTCAGCTGTCAGTGCTACAATTAGTTCGCACAATATAGCTGTCGAACAAGCTTTCCTCAGGTACCTATTGCTTTAGCAACATTAGAGTTTGCTCAGGAAGCTCCAGGGGAAGTTGCCTACATTTAAAGTTGCTGTGTCAGCTCAAGATATTTTTCTGTCTCTCTCCAACATCCCGTGGCTCAGCATTCTAGTCTGAGTCAGATGTTGTGGTTTCAAGACTTACTCATGGTTTGAACACTCAGATCAAAACAGCGCACCATTGAGCGACTGGTGCACTGTCATCTTCCGTAGACGTGGCATTAAATTGAGGTTGCACAGCGATGGCTCCAACCACCCCCACCCCCTACCACCATCATCAAACCTCTTCCCTCCTGCCGTGAATCAGTGAGGAACAGTTTTTGTGCCCTGGCAGGAAAGAATCTATCAGCAGTAAGCACAAGAAAATCTGCCTGTGAACACAGAGGCAGTGAGCAATTAATGCTGACAATGAGGAAGTTGTTGGGGAGCCAGATCCATCTTTTACCCAAGGGCTGTGCCTTTTAGCAGGACTTTTGCTGCAGCTACAGGTGTACCCCTTGTAGCGGGCCATGGATTATGTCTTTTTGGTGATGGGTGGGGAAAGGCACCAATAAATGGGTGGGGTTGGAATCGGAGCAACTTGCAAGGATGGGTGGGGGAGAAGGCTGCAATAAGGGAATGGGTCAGATAAGGTGGCTACAAAAAGTGTGGGAGATGGAGGCTATTAAAAAAAAACACATGGGAGGTGAAGGCTCCAAGCGTGGGGAAGTAAGTCTGTAAGGGAGGAAAGCGAAGTTGAAAGTGAAAGAGAATAGTTTTAAGCCTAACAACAAAATAATACTCAGAAAATTTGGAGACAGAAAAACTTGAAATTGTTGACATAATGGATTCCTTACAAATAATATTAAATTTTTCTTTAATAATAAGTTCAGGAGCTACGATATGGGGAAAGCGTAGTGAATGCTATTGTAATGAAAACTGTGCATCAGTTGTTAAATTTGTAAATATTTAAATGGAGGAAAAATGATGGCTTTTTGAATGTAGAAGTGTTAGTCTTTCGAGAGAAAATCTTTTGATAACTTATGCTTGTGGTCTTGTGCTTTTTAAATTATCTGGAAAATTAATGCTTCCTATGTGTTTTGAAGCTTTAAATATAACAAAGGTATTTTAGAGGAGTTCTTTTAATTCTGGCTCTATTCATGCAATTATTAGTGCACTGGAGTGTATGAGGAATTCATATCCCTGCTATCTACAACAGCAAAAGGGGAAATTTATTTTCTAAGGGTAGGTAATGCCCTCTTGGTGTTATCATTAGACTGTTATCCCAGGTACTTAGATAGTGTTACAAGAACCTGGGTTCAAATCCTGCCACAGCTGATGATGGAATTTGAATTCAATAAAAATCTGGAATTAATGATCTAATGACCACAAATCCATTGTTGATCGTCAGGAAAACCAATAAAAATCTGGCTCACTAATGTCCTTTCGGGAAGGAAATCCACTGTCCATACTTGGTCTCGCCAATGTGTAACTCCAGATTCACAACAATGTTGTTAACTCTAAATTACCCTCTGGATAGTTAAAGATGAGCAATAAATGCTGGCCTGGTTAGTGACACCCACAATGCTCCCAAATAAACAATAACTTTTAAAAATACACTCCACGTATCAACACAAAAACTGTATTGTTACCATGTGACACCTAATAAATAAGTTAGTGAGAAAGAAAACCAAAACAGTAGTCACTAAAATTAAAATGTTGCACTGAGAATCAAACATCAATCGAGAAAATAATGAAGAACCACTTTTCAAAGAAAACATGCTTTCTGCTCTGAGGGGCAAAAAAGAGCCTACAACACAATTTTGAAGAACATAGCATTATTTTTTGTGTTTTACTTTAGTCTCTTACTTTAAAGACATAGAACATAGAACAATACAGCGCAGTACAGGCCCTTCGGCCCTCGATGTTGCGTCGATCCAAGCCCACCTAACCTACACTAGCCCACTATCCTCCATATGCCTATCCAATGCCCGCTTAAATGCTCATAATGAGGGAGAGTCCACCACTGCTACTGGCAGGGCATTCCATGAACTCACGACTCGCTGAGTAAAGAACCTACCCCTAACATCTGTCCTATACCTACCCCCCCTTAATTTAAAGCTAGCCCCCTTGTAATAGCTGACTCCATATGCAGAAAAAGATTCTCACTGTCAACCCTATCTAAACCCCTAATCATCTTGTAAAATGTGCAGTATGCTAATAAAGCTATTTTTAGATGTAAAGTACTAGAATGATGTGTTTGGGAGATAATGCAAGGTCAATGACTTTATCAAGATTGCAGTATAATACTTTACATTGTACAGGGAAATATGTCATGTAGCCAGTGCCAAGATGGCTGACAAATGTTGCAACCATTATCCGTGCATGTGCAGAGGTGTCATTGACATCACATCACCGTGAAAGAGCCTTCTTGTCAAAACGCATTTGCCTATGTGCTGTGGGAGCCCCTTTCATTTTCCAAAACACATGGACCACTGTCATAGTCATAGGGTCAGAGATGTACAGCACGGAAACAGACCCTTCGGTCCAACTCATCCATGCCGACTAGATATCCCAACTCAATCTTGTCCCACCTGCCAGCACCCGGCCCATATCCCTCCAAACCCTTCCTATTCATATACCCATCCAAATGCCTGTTAAATGTTGCAATTGTACCAGCCTCCACCACTTCCTCTGGCAGCTCATTCCATACCTGTACCACCCTCTGCATGAAAAGGTTGCCCCTTTGGTCTCTTTTATATCTTTCCCCTCTCACCCTAAACCTATGCCTCTAGTTCTGGACTCCCCGACCCCAGGGAAAAGACTTTGTCTATTTATCCTTTCCATGCCCTCATGATTTTGTAAACCTCTATAAGATCACCCCTCAGCCTCTGACACTCCAGAGAAAACAGCCCTAACCTATTCAACCTCTCCCTATAGCTCAAATCCTCCAACCCTGGCAACATCCTTGTAAATCTTTTCTGAACCTTTCAAGTTTTACAACATCTTTCCGATAGGAAGGAGACCAGAATTACACGCAATATTCCAAAAATGGCCTAACAAACATCCTGTACGGCCGCAACATGACCTCCCAACTCCAGTAATCAATACTCTGACCAATAAAGGAAAGCATACCAAATGCCTTCTTCACTATGCTAGCTTGGGGCTTTTATGAGGCACAATCAAGATTGACCCTCATTGCCTCAGTTTCTTCAGGATTAAATCTTTTGTTTATGTTGGAACATTGGTACACTTTCTTCTGCAATATTTTAAAGATGTTCCAAGTATCTCAAATTGAGACAGTGACCAGTAGGCCACAAAGACTCAAGACTCGGCAAAAATCCAATATCCTTCTGAACTGAATTTATTTCAATGTTTTAAATTTTGTACTGAAATGCTTTTAGATGTTGAGGTAGTACAATGGCTTGGAGAGGGGATCAGTTTACTCATCAAGGTGGGATAAAGGGGCCATTTTCAGGATAGCAACCTATAACTAGTGGTGGACCACAGAAATTAGTGTTGTGACTACAATTATTTACAAAATATAATTGACTCAAATGAAGAAAGTTAATGTACTATAGCCAAATATGTGGATGACACAGAAATAGGTAGGAAGGAAAGTGGTGAGGAAGGCAAAGTCTGCAGAGTTATAAAGACATCTTAAGCAAATGGGCAAAAATTTGGCAGATTGAATATAATGTAGGAAGAGTGCTACTCCTTCCTCAGGTAGCTACCTGATGAATGAGCAGTGCTCCAAAAGTTTGTACTTTCAAATTAACCTGTTGGACTATAACCTGGTGTTGTGTCATTTTTAACTTTGCTACAGGAAGGATATAATTAAATTGGAGAGGTGCAGAAATGATTTACAAAGATATTACTGAGTGTGGAGGGTTTGAGTTATAAGGAAAGGCTGGATATGCTGGGACCTTTTTCACTGGAGCACAGGAGGTTGAGAGGTGACCTTATCGAGGTTTATAAAATTGAGGGACATGAATAAGGTGAACAAAGGTCTTTTCTCTAGGATAGGCGAGTTCAAAACTAGAGGGCATACTTTTAAGGTGAGAGAAGAAAGATTTAAACAGGATCTAATGACAACTTTTCCCACATGAAGGGTGGTTCTTTTGTGGAATGAACTACCAGAGGTGGTGATAGATACAGGTACAGTTACAACATTTAACAGATATTTAGATAGGTACATGAACAGAAAAGGTTCAAAACCATATGGGACAAAATGCAGGCAAATAGGACTGGTTTAGTTTAGGAAATTTGGTTATCATGGACGCATTGGACCAAAGGGTCTACTTCCGTGCTGCACAATTCTATCATTTCCATTCAGCCCTTCAAGTCTGATGTGCCATTCAATCATGGTGTTATGTTTCTCAACTCCTTTCTCCTACCTTCTCCCCACAACCCATGTTCTCCTTATTAATCAACAACCTCTATTCAAGTATGTTCAAGGATTTTGTTCATCAGACCCTCCTGCAGGCCAGACCAGAAACAACTATTTTCTCTCCACAGATACTGCCAGGCCTGTTGAATTTCTCCAGCAATTTTGTTTTCGTTTCAGACTTCCAGGATCTGCAGTTCTTTGTGTTGTTATAATGAAGGTAATTAATGGGGTTTCAATCTAACGGGCTGCTTTAACTTAGACGGTATCAAATTTTTCAAGTGTTGCTCGAGCTGCACTCATCCAGACGAGTGGCGAGTATTCCATCCCACTTCTGACTTGTGCCATATCAATGTTAAACAGGCTTTGGAGATACAAGCACAAATTACTCAGTGCAGAACTCTTAATTTCTGACCTATCTTGGAGCCATAATACTTACATGATTCGCCAGTTTAGTTTCTGGCCAATGCTAACTCCAAGGACGTTGGTGGTGCTAGATTCTGTGACAGTAATACTACTGAATATCAAAGAGCAATGGTTAGATTTTCTCTTGATGAACACAGTCACTGCATAACACTTGCACTTATCAGTCCAAACCGAGATATTGTCCAGGTCTTGCTGCACCACAATATGGATTGTTTCAATATCTCAATAGTCACACATGGTGTTGAACATTATGCAATCATAAGTGAACATCCCCATTTATGACCTTACGATAAAGCAGCTTAAGGTTGGCCAAGGATGCTAGCCTGAGGAATTCTTGCAGAGATGCCCTGGGCCCTACGTGATTGACCTCCAACAGCGACAACCATCTTCTTTGTTCTCGGTATGATTCCAACAATTTTCCTGATGCCCACTGACTCCACGTTGCCACAGCTCTTTAACACACACATCCAAATTCTGTCCTGATGTCAAGGACTGATAGGATGGTAAATTAGCCCAGTTGGATTTGTCCCACATTTTGGGCAGAATATATCTGAGTCATTTTGCTGGGCAATGAATGAAGATTCAAGTGATTAGATTCAGTATGGCACTTTGTGAGTGAATATAAGCTTTGCAGTATCTGGTACCTTCTGCCGTTCTGACTCTGAGTCAAATTAGTTGAGGTCTGACAGGCATGACAATAGGAACCTCATGGATCACTCAGTTGGCACTTCTGGTTGAAGATGGACTGGGGTTAGAGGGAACAGATCTCATTGAAACTTAGAGAATACTGAGGGGGCTGGGGAAGTGGATGTGGAGAGGATGCTTCCACTAGTAGGACAGATTAAGAGCAGAGGACGGAGTCTCAGAGAAGGCACAACCCTTTGGAATTGTGACAGGGAGGAATATCTTCGGCCAGAGTGTGGTGAATCGTTGGAACTCATTACCAGAGAAGGCACTGTAGCCAAGTTACTGTGTGTATTGAAGTCAAAGATAGACAGGTTCTTGATTAGTGAGGAGATCAAAGGTTACAGGGAGAAGGCAGGACAATGGGGTTGAGAAACATATCAGCCACAATCAAATGGCAGAGAAACCTCAATGGGGTGAATTGCCTAATTCTGCTCCTATATCTTATGATCTGTTTATGAAATTACAACATTTTCTTTTAAATCCTACGTAGGCAAATAAAAATAAAGAGAGCAAATATGAAAAAAATCCTAGGAAAATATTTTCTGCTGAGTTTTAATATATTGCAATAACCTTTTTATTTCATATATTATTGGAAATTCATTTTACATATGTATTTTGATACACACCTTACTGGAGACTCTGAACAGCTGATTTGCAAACATTGTGTACAATAGTCATCAGACCTCTGACACAAGTAAGGAGCGTGACTTAATTGACTTACAAGACTTTCCACAATGTGGCAGTTTCACCTCTTGGTGCGTTGGCAAGATCAAATGGAACCAGTATTGCTGTATGATTAAGATGATTCCATTGAACAAGGCAAGTTAAAAGCTACATATACACCTGTCGTAAGACTACACAATTAGGAGTGTAAAGATTATTAGTATCAGGAGAAACACAATTCACTAAAGGATTTTTCTGTGATAACAGCTTTGGTATACATTCTATTTAATTACTGAGAGACATATTATATGCTAGGAAGCCAGACAAGACGTGTTTATTCACAAAAATTAATGAATGCAAGAAGTTATCAAGAAACCGTAGACAGCATGAATCGATTAAAGACATTTTTCGATGTATTTCTGAAGGGAGGGATGAGCAGACCTTTAAGACAACAGGTAGTTTGAAGTTGTGGTTTATCAAAAAGGGTTGATTTAATCATCCACTGTTATTCAAAATCATATTCTTTCACCAACAATAACACCGGGTGTAAAAGGCTCTGAGCTTTTGCATTCAGATTTTCACACACATTAATAAAAATGAAACAAGATTTGCAGAATATTTAAAAATGTCAACAGTTGGCAGTTTTAAAAAATGTTTTTGACGTAGCTATCTTGAATTTGAGAAATAGAAGTCATAAATTCAGTGAATTAACATAACAGTATTAACAAAGGCTCTCAAATGAATACAAACAGATCCTACTTGATTTTAGATTGCAGTCATTTAAATTAAGTGATTTCCTCTGGTTTAAAAGTGACAAATTTTGAATTATATTCATAAATTCATTTCAAATTGCACTCCATTATTTGAAGACTTCAACAATATCATAAAATAGATTTCTCCTTTGTTCGCATCAAAATAGCTGTGATGTTAATTGCTAAAATAGATCCTTTATAGTCATTAACTTGAATGCTACATTCAACTTATCTTCTGCCAAATACAATACAAAACAAACAATCAGGTCCTGTGGAACCTGTAATACGTGAAACATACATTTGCAACAGTCAGAAAACCACAATCATAAAGACACAAAAGGAGGTTATTACATCCATCAAGTCCATGCTGGCTCTCTGTGGAACAATCCTGTCAATTCATCCCTCTTTTACCACTATCGCCATGCAAGTTTATTGCTCTCAATCACCCATCCAATTTCAATTTGAAATCATTATTTCTGCTTCTACCTATGTCACTAAGTGTCTCTTTATACATTTTTCAAAACAATTAAAACCATTTTAAGCAAATAAAACCAAATTTAAATAGAGGCAGCTGTTCGAAGGGGCTTTAGAACAAAAATCAAATGTTCAAACTAGAATTACAAAACAAAGTAAAATTTGATTGCAGAGTGAAGCCTTTACTAACTTTCCAGATGTATGGATTACTTGGGCAAGTGGTCATAAGTGGCAATTTGAAAATTCTAAAACTTATTAAAACCTTGTTGGTTGTTTTAGCAGTTTCAGCTGTTCTAGCTCCTGTACTCAATCAATGCCCTCCACCTGCCTGTACTTAACCCCAACTGATGCAATTAACACATTTATAGTCACTTCCCAGTGCAGAACTCAAGCTGGAAAAAATACATTTTGTCAAAACTTTTTGTCTTGAACTCATTAAGACATTTTCCAAAAATACAACTGTAAAAGGGAACAACATGTCTATACTTTGAGAAGACAGTGCTGAATAGTTGGGAAGTGAACTCACATTGATAAGATATTGCCACAAAGAATGCATCTATGAGATGCTTGACAGTTAACTGCTAAACTTAAACCAGTTAACTCCAATTGTCCAAGACATTGCCACTTTACATTGATACTATGAATTCTGATAAGCACGTAATGAAAAGCTTCAACAAAAATGTTATTGCTAAAAAAAAATGTACAATATTGATGCAATGCCTATGGAATGGTATTTTGCAAAGGTTATTAAACAATTGCTAAAACAATAAAATATAATTAATTGCACAAGAGTTTAAATAAGTTGCTGAATTCTGAACAAACTACATATTTTTCAGAAGCAAAGGAATATGATAAAGATAAGACAATGAAATTCAGGAATTCTCAAATGGAAAAAAGAATTGACCAAAACTAATCACACAGATCAGGCATGTTTTGGAAGACTTGAAGCCTTACTTGCTAATGAATGATCACTTGCTCAAGAAATCCATAGATTTGGAAAATTAGGAGTATAAATCTCTGGCTGACAAGATTAAAACTGTCAAATTGTTTAGTTAACAATGAAACATATGTATTTATCATTTTATAAGGGATAGAAAAAAGGCATAATAAGTGGGTAATCAAACAGTTACTTTGGAATTTGAATAAAGTTTGACCAACCTTGATGCTTATAAACTTGACTTATTCTAACAAATTCACAGCAAAGCGAGCTACTTTGGTAATTCAGCATTTGTTCATGTTCAGACAAAGCACACAACAATCAATTGGTCATGTATCCTCTGAGAGGACGCATATTTGCAGAAATCTGGAACTCCATGAAATAACTGTTCAGTGTATTCCATTCATGGAACAGCTTTTCTGTGATGTATGTGTAATAAGCACAGATCTATTTACAATCCAAAGCTATGGGATGCACAATAGGTTCAAATACATTACACTGGAAATATTTTGCTTACAGGAACATTTCCTGTAGATAAGAAGGGTGTGTAATACCCAGAAACTAGCAGATAAGCCAGGATTGATTCCGTATCAGATCAAATTAACTAAAGACTGAAGATTATGTGAAAGCTGCTCAAAACACCATACATTATGAACACAAAACACAACTTTGATTACACTTTTACTTCAAAGTAAACTCACTTGCAAGGAGAATTTAACATTACTAGTTAAATATCATGAATCTACTTAAAGGTTCATCTGCTGGTGCAGACTTTTTAAAAATGAATTATCTAATCTGCATTATTTCTTCAACTGTAAAGACTAATTTTTTTTCATTCCTTAATCAATTCTTAATGTGAGCTTCAAAATTGAAATTTGTCACAGAACTAATTAAAACTCCACCTCGAAGACACACAGGGTCTCAAAGTTGCACCAGATTTTCACATGGTGCCATTGCTGTAATGTACGAGAAACACTTCTTTTTTTGTTTCATTCCCTTTTGCACTGGATCTTGTGATGCATAGGTGCAGGTAGCAATGTTATGAATTTGTTTTGTTATTCCTGACATCATAACCAGGACTATGTGCATTTCTGCCTTGTCTCTTCCTACCATTTCCTGTGCAACCACAATTAAAATTCGAATTCCCAGCTGCAAAATACATTCAGCTTAGCAGAAGGAAAGCTTTTCATTAGTAAAACCCACCATTAGCTGACAATGCTACACCTATGGGCAGTCTATGAAACAGCCTCCTTGTCAAATAGGGAAGCTCTGCATCATGGTCAAAACCTTCATGCCCAATTATGTTGCTACTGACACAAGACTTGGGACCACAAAGATCACATGGGTGTTTTTTCAAAGTTAAATTTCCCTTATAAACATTACAGTGGTATCACCTCATTCACATGAGCACCATAATTACTTGTTGAGATTAGCTTAGTCAGAGAGCCAAACATACAATCACATTTCATGGTTGGCGTGCATTCATGGTTTCAAGACAATTGTGGAATAAACAACATTATACTTTAGCTTGTGCTCATGTCCAGTCTTTTACTCACCACTCAGAGACATGGACGAACCTCCAAGCTCAGCTGGCATTCTGATCTATACATTGCAAAGGACATTATTCAAAAGTAATCTCAGCTGGAATAATAGAAATGTTTCAGTGAATGCAAAGCTCTGTTAGGACACTGCCACCCAACACTGAGATGGACATACATTTGGACAGTGCAAACACTACCTCATTTTCTTACTTTCATTGACTGTCCCTATCATCCCCAGGTCGTTCAACTTTCCACCTCCATGCCCACAACCTAACTCCATAAATCCCTTCACCACTGATTCACCCGAGCCAGTCCTCAGTCACCATGCAACAGGGTATTTCCTCACCCTGGTGCCATAAAGTTAAAGGCAAACTTTAAAAAACTGCTCAAAGCCAATGGAAGAACATCACTTTTAAACTGGAGAACAGTGTGAACAAGATTTTTGTGCTTCACTGACTTTTTCCTGAAGGTAAGACAATATTTTTAAAAAGTTTTGCTCTAATATGAACATTTAAAACATTAAAAAAATTCCGGATGCTGGAATCCAAAGTAGACAGGCAGAACACAGCAAGCCAGGCAGCAACAGAGACTGGGGAAGTCGACATTTTGGCTGGAACCCTTCTTCAGGGCTGGGGGTGGTAATAGCTGACTCCATACGTGGAAAAAGGTTCTCATGGTCAACCCTATCTAAACCCCGAATCATCTTGTACACCTCTATCAAGTCACCCCTAAACCTTCTTTTCTCCAATGAAAACAGCCCCAACTGCCTCAGCCTTTCCTCATATGATCTTCTTACCATACCAGGCAACATCCTGGTAAACCTCCTCTGCACCCGTTCCAGTGCCTCCACATCCTTCCTATAGTATGGCGACCAAAACTGCACACAATCTATGTTGTGGTTCTGTTTGCCGAGCTGGGAATTTGTGTTGCAGACGTTTCGTCCCCTGTCTAGGTGACATCCTCAGTGCTTGGGAGCCTCCTGTGAAGCGCTTCTGTGATGTTTCCTCCAGCATTTATAGTGGTTTGTCTCTGCCACTTCCGGTTGTCAGTTTCAGCTGTCCGCTGCAGTGGCTGGTATATTGGGTCCAGGTCGATGTGTTTGTTGATAGAATCTGTGGATGAGTGCCATGCCTCTAGGAAGGCAAGCAAGGACTGCACAAAACACTACATTGGACAAACAGGAAGACAGCTAACGATCTGTATCCATGAACACCAACTAGCCACGAAACGACACGACCAGCTATCCTTAGTAGCCACACACGCGGATGACAAGCAACATGAGTCCGACTGGGACAACACTACTATTATAGGGCAAGCCAAACAGAGAACAGCCAGGGAACTCCTAAAGGCATGGCATTCATCCACAGATTCAATCAATAAGCACATCGACCTGGACCCAATATACCGGCCACTGCAGCGGACAGCTGGAACTGACAACCGGAAGCGGCAGAGACAAACCACTATAAATGCCGGAGGAAACATCACAGAAGCGCTTCACAGGAGGCTCCCAAACACTGAGGATGTCACCTAGTCAGGGGACGAAACGTCTGCAACACAAATTCCCAGCTCGGCGAACAGAACCACAACAACGAGCACCCGAGCTACAAATCTTCTCACAAACTTTGAACTTTAATCTATCTATACATTTTGCAGATTCTTTGTACCCACATCACAACTTGCTCTCCTACCTCTCTTTGTATCATTTATAAATACAATGAAGTGTGTCCCTTCACGCATGTCAACAAAATAGATCACGAATAGATGACAGCACAGCATTGATCACATGGCACTGCACGAGTTAGCTTCCTGGCCTGAAATTGTCCATTTATACCAATTCTTTTATCTCGCTGTTTGCCAGCAAGTCTTCCATCCATATGTCAGCCCCAAAACCATGAACCTTTGTCTTTGTAGCAATTTTTTATGCTAACATCCTACTGAATACCTTTTAGAAACACAAATACAGATCCACTGATACCCCTTAACTCTGCTCATTACATCCTCAAAGAACTCAATAGATTTGTGAAATACTACGTCATTTATGCCTGACTTCACTATGATTTTCTAAGTGTTCTGCCACTTCCTCATCATTAATTGGCATTTTTCTAATGGCAGATGTTCCTTTCTTAAATAAAGGCATCACATTTGCAGTTTTCCAATCACCAGGGCATTTTAATGCTTCAAGTTCCTCCCTCTCTTCTGCCTCCTGATTTTCTACTATTCTTACAATGTTCCTAGTGAATTCTACGGTAAAAACAGATACAAAGTACACATTTAATGCTTCTGCTATTTCCTTATTCATTATTATTAATTTTTTAATCTCACTCTCTAAGGGACCAATAGTCAGTTTACCTTATTTTTAATGCATTTGCAGAATACTTTGCCAAGTGCTTTTATATTTCTTGCTAGTGTTCTCTCAGATTCTAATATCCCCCTTGTGTTTCTGGTCATCCATTGTCGGTTTCTAAAATGTTTTCAGTCTTCAAGTCTATCACTAATCTGTGTAATTGGCCTACCTCAAAATGATTCCCCACTCGCCCTCCCCAGCCATAGTCGTTTCTGACTTAGGCTTCAACCAGGCTTCCAATGCACTACTGAAGGATTGCTGCACTACTGGAAGATCGTTTTTAGATGAATTAATCAGATCCTCCACTACAGAACGTCTACCACCTCAATAGCCCTTTGAAAGAACTATCCACTTAACCTAACTCCACTGCCATTTTACTGTTTGTTTTCTTTTTCAAGTATTTATCTGCACTATTGGCTTTGACTTGGCAGAACATATGCTGACTTTATTATACACTTTTTTTTGCTGAACTTTAAAGCTCTAGAAAATAGATATTGCTGAATATTGGTCATTCGCTCAGCATCCTTCAATAATACGATTTAAATTGCAAATAATGAATCAAAATGCATGCTCAGCTCATACTATAGAAAAGCATTTTTCACAGCAAAATGGCCAGCTGGCATGTATCACCATGATATGCTTTTCAGATTTTAATTCCTTCATTCCACAAACTATCAATTGCTAGCAGTCTTGAAGGAAATTATTAATGTTATTGCAAATGCTTACGTTATCTTTTAAGACAAAATGATTATAATTTTTAATCTTGATCAAAAAACAAAAATCAACTGCCAAATCAAAAATTGAACTCAGTTACTTATAGCTGTGGAATGGCATTGATTTTGTATTTGTTGCTGACCTACACATTGCAGAAAATGTGTTGCTGGAAAAGCGCAGCAGGTCAGGCAGCATCCAAGGAACAGGAGAATCGACGTTTCGGGCATGAGCCCTTCTTCAGGAATGAGGAAAGTGTATCCAGCAGGCTAAGATAAAAGATAGGGAGGAGGGACTTGGGGGAGTCCCTCCTCCCTACCTTTTATCTCAGCCTGCTGGACACACTTTCCTCATTCCTAAATAAGGGCTCATGCCCGAAACGTTGATTCTCCTGTTCCTTGGATGCTGCCTGACCTGCTGCCCTTTTCCAGCAACACATTTTCAGCTCTGATCTGCAGCATCTGCAGTCCTCACTTTCTCCTCGAAGACCTACACATTGCAGCCAAGTAACAGTAGCAGATGAACAGTTCTTTTAAAAGTAAAATGATGACAAAAGATTGCTTCCATAATAGTAGGCTAATCTAACTACTTCTGGGCTCTACCTTCAATGACTGCTTCTGCTCAAGATGAGAAGCAATTTGGTAAATTCTTTGCAGCAGCATCACAAAGCCCCATTCAGATTTTTGTTGCACCACATTTATTTTTGCACATGCACCATTTTGATAAAACTTTCAGCACGGACAATACCGTGGCTTAGACCAAGGGTTCTCATCCATTTTTGCTTCTGAGCCGTCTCAATGTTATAAAAATTTCATGGAGCCACATAACGTAAATATGGAACATAAAACAATATAGAATCGGTGCTGGGTCCACTACTTTTCACCATTTATATAAATGATTTGGATGTGAGCATAAGAGGTACAGTTAGTAAGTTTGCCAATGACGCCAAAATTGGAGGTGTAGTGGACAGCAAAGGTGGTTACCTCAGACTACAATGGGACCTTGACCAGATGAGCCAATGGGCTGAGGAATGACAGATGGAGTTTAATTTCGATAAATGTGAGGTGCTGCGTTTTTGGGAAAGCAAATCTTAGCAGGCCTTATACAGGTAAGGTCCTGGGGAGTGTTGCTGAGAAAAAGAGACCTTGGAGTGCAAGTTCATAGATCCTTGAAAGTAGAGTCGCAGGTAGATAGGATAGTGAAGGTGGCATTTGGTATGCTTGCTTTTATTGGTCAGAGTGTTGAGTACAGGAGTTGAGAGGTCATGTTGCAGCTGTACAAGAAATTAGTTGGGCCACTTTTGGACTATTGTGTGCAATTCTGGTGTTGTGAAACTTGAAAGGGTTCAGAAAAGATTTATGAGGATGTTGCCAAGGTTGGAAGATTTGAGCTATATGGAGAGGTTGAATGGATTAGGTTAGATTACCTACAGTGTGGAAACAGGCCCTTCGGCCCAACAAGTCCACACCAACCCTCCGAAGAGTATCCCACCCAGCCCAACTAATGCACCTGATGCTATGGGACAATTTATCACGGCCAATTAACCTGGCCTGCACATCTTTGGATTGTGGGAGGAAATAGCAGCACCCAAAGGAAACCCATGCAGACACTGGGAGAATGTGCAAACTCCACACAGTCACCCAAGGCAGGAATTGAACACCGGGTCCCTGGCACTGTGAGGCAGTAGTGCTAATCACTGAGCCACCGTGCCACCCCTGGGGGTGGGGCTGTTTTCACTGGAGCACTGGAGGCTAAGGGATAACCTTGTAGAGGTTTATAAAACCATGAAGGGCATGGATAGGATAAATAGACAAAGTCTTTTCCCTGGGGTGGGGGAGTCCAGAACTAGAGGGCATAGGTTTAGGGTGAGAGGGGAAACATTTAAGAGAGACCTAAGGGACAACCTTTTCACGCAGAGGGTGGTGCATGTATGGAATGAGCTGCCAGAGGAAACGGTGGAGGCTGGTACAATTGCAACATTTAAAAGGCATCTGGACCAGTACATGAATAAGAAGTGTTTGGAGGGATATGGGCTGGGTGCTGGCAGGTGGGACTAAAATTGGGTTGGACTATCTGGTCGGCATGGACGAGTTGGACCAACGGGTCTGTTTCTGTGCTGTACATCTCTACGACTCTATGACTATGACCAAACCCTTTGGTCCACTTATGCTTATGCTGACCAATTCTAAACTGATCCCGTCTGCCCGCACATGGTCCGTATCCTTCTATTCTCTACCTGCCTGAAATTTTCTTTTAAACTTTACTGTTGTATTTGCTTCTACCACCGCCCCTGGCAGCTCTTTCCAGGCACTTATTGTCCTCTGTGTAAAGAACGTGCCTCTTACATCTCCCTCACCTTAAAATCTCTGCCCCCACATATGTGACATTTCCTCTCTGGTGAAAGAGACTCTGACTATCCACCCTATCCATACCCCTCATAACTTAATATACTTCTATTGCTCTCAGCCTTCAACACTCTAGCAAAAGCGATCCTCCAATCAAACCTCTTATTATTCCTAATTCACTCCAATTTGGGTAACATCCTGGTAAATTTTTTTTTGCATCCTTTCCAAAGCTTCCACATCCTTCCTATAGGGCAGCAACTAGAATTGCACACAGTACTCCTTATGTGGCCTGATCAAAGTCTTGTCCAGCTGCAAATGACTTGCCAATTTTTTTATGCCATGCCCTGATTGATCAAGGCAAGCATGTTATATTTCTTTTTTCTCTACTTGTGTTGCCACTTTCAGGAAGTTATGGACTTGCACCCCAAAATCCCTCTGTATAGCCATGTTCCTACAGCTCTGAGCATTTACTGTACACTTGCCTCTTGCATTTGACCTTTCAAAATGCATCACCTCACACTTGGCTCGATTAAACTCTATCTACCATTTCTCCATCCAACAGCATGCCAATCTACATCATGCTTCATCCTTTGATATGCTTCTGTACTATCCTCAATTCCACCAGTTTTTATGTCATCGGCAAACTTACTAATCAAATCACTGACAATTTTATTCAACTAATTTATATATATTACAAACAGAGATCCCAGCACTGATCCTTGTGGAACACCAATGGTCATAGACATCCAGTCAGAAAAACACCTCTCTACAATACCGTCTGCCTTCTATGGCCAAGCCAAGCCAAGCCAAACCTTTATCCAAACTTGCCAAATCACCGTGGATTCTATGTGATTTGAACTTCTGGACCAGACTGCCATGAGGGACTTTGTCAAAAGAAACTGCCAAAATCCTCACGCAGAGGGTGGTTTGTGTATGAAATGAGCTGCCAGAGGAAGTGGTGGAGGCTGATACAATTTGCAACATTTAAGAGGCATTTGGATAAGTATATGAATAGGAAGGTTTTGGAGAGATATGGGCCAGGTGCTGGAAGGTGGGACAAGATTGGTTTGGGATATCTGGTCAGCATGGACGGGTTGGACCGAAAGGTCTGTTTCCATGCTGTACATCTCTATGACTCTATGTAGACAACAAAATTTTTTTTTATCCCCCTATTATTAAGTAGTTTTAATGGCTAAAGAAAAATTGAAATTATATTTTGTGTGTTCAAGGAAAAGCATGCTTCATCACTTTTAGAGCTCCATTGGCAGCCTGGGTTGTGCCACACACAGGTATGGAAGTCTGTTCTGTTTACTTGTATTTTAATAAGATTTTAAACACTTGAGCGCATATTGAAAAGGTAGAGGAAAGAAGTTCTGCTTTTGTTTATCAATGTAGAGTGAATGACACAGAAGGGAACATAACATGGAAAGTCAGTGTGGTGCATGCCAGAGAGTGAAGGACTGCTAGACAATGTGTTAAGCTGTCATTTAACTGGTGCATTCTTCATGACAACTCCTCTACAAATCAGAGTCTATTTGACAAACAATCAGCATTCTCCTTTCATACACTAAATATAGTTTTCCCTTTAGTATTTTTTGCTAATTGTCATAATACATATGAATAACTGAATTAGGAAAATTATTGGGTTAAACTGTTTGTGTTTCAAATTCCACACTCCTTTCAATCCCTGATGATCTTTGATTCACAGGCCTAAAAATAATCGATTATCTGTCTTAAAAATATTCAATGACCCTTCCAAAGCAGAGCTCAGAGTCACACAAGCCTCAGAAATAATATCTCTTCATTGGACACAATAATTGTCCTCTAATTTAGCAGGAAACATTCTTTCCATGTTCAACTTGTCAAGACCATTCAGGATTTTGAGTACCAGAATTGGCTAAAGGGGCCAAAAGTCTACTTTTGATCCTATGCTGTATGTTTGTATTGTGTTAAATATCTGCCACAGTGTTTATATTGATCTATCCTCTAGCCTAGTGTGTCAGTTCACCGCAACTAGCTCAGCTTCCTTTTTTTTTAAAATTCACTCATGGGACAAGGGTATCGTTCACTGGCCAGCATTTATTACCCATCTCTAGTTGCCTTTTATGAGGTGGTGGCGAGCTGACATTGAATTGCTGCTGTCCACATGTGTAGGTGGACCCACAATGCCCATACATACTGTTATTTAAGTTTAAAATATTAGTTTTAGACACAATGTTCCCTATCAAATGAATATGAAATTGAATAAAACTATGGTTGCTCTAAGATCTGAACTAATCCTGTCACATCACATAATACCAAATCTAATTAACCTGCTCTTTGGTCAGTTCTAGAGTGTGTTGTTCTAAGAAACTACCTTAAAACATATTCGAAGAACTCCCCATCCAGAATATTTCCACAAATTTGTCAAGTTTAAATGAAGACTTCACCTGACAAAGGAGCAGCGCTGTGAAAGCTTGTGATTTCAAATAAACCTGTTGGACTATAACCTGGTGTCATGTGACTTTTGCCTTTGTCCAAGGGGATACAGATCCATTAGGAATAATCAAAAGGAAATCAGAATAATATTGGAAAGGAAAACATTCACAGTAATTGGGGGAAATTGGATGAGATTACTTGAACGGTTCTACCAAAAAGCCCGACATGATTAAACAGATAAAGTTCCTTTTATGACAGATCATTCCACAGTTCTTAATCACAATTAGATGACTAATGTTCTGCACCATTCTTGAGTTCATGAATCTTACTTGCTAAATCAACAAATCAAATGATCAGCCAAATGAACAGCTCCCATAGACTGTCAGCAAATGGAATCTGTGGCAGATTCCCCAAAACTGCAAGCACTCAATGATCTCCACAGTATCACTGGAATGAAGGTGGGAAAGGTTATTCGTTCCCAGCTCTAATTGCATAGTTCTTCATCCATTTAATTATCTGTGTTGGTGAAGATTTAGCTGTAATTTTGTTTCCAAAAGAAAGAAATGGCTACATGGTATTCATGGTAGTTGATGCACTACTCACCATATCATATTTCTGGTCCTGTAAGGAAACAGTCAACTTTTATTGCACTGAAAAAAGCAGAAAATAATGCTTTTTTTCCAATACATTTACACTAACAGCTTTGTGATTTCTGTTAATTTTAGGGGAAGATAGTGGCATATGCTATTGAATTAATAATCAGACTTCCCTCTGGCAACCTGAGTTCAAACCACTGGCAACTTGGGCTCAAACCACAGAACACCAGCTGGTGGAATTTAAGTTAAAACCAATTTATCTTTGGAATAAAAAGCAAATATCAGTCATGGTCAGCACAACAATCATCAACAAATGTTGAAAATAAACCCACAAATTTAACACTGCCTTTTAAAGAAGGAAATCTGCTATTCTTACCCGGTCTGGCCTACATGAGTCCAAAATATCTCAGCAATGTGTTTGACTCTAAACTATTCTCAAAAATAATCTATAAAATCATCTGGTTTAAGGGCAGGTAGGAATAAGTATTAAATGTTTACTTTGCCAGTGATACTCATAGCCCAGGAAAGAATAAAAGAATCATAAATATAAGTCAGTCACAATTAAGTCCAATTAGGAACTCGGGAGAAACTTTACACAAAGTATTTAAAATGTGAATTGGTTAGTACTAGTTTCAAATTCATTCATGAGATGTGGGCATAATTGGCTGGACCAGCATTTATTGCCCATTTGTAGTTTCCCCTCAAGAAGGAGGTAGTGAGCTGCCTTCTTGAACTCCTGCAGTAAATTGGGTATAGGTAAACTCACAATACCATTAGGGAAAGAGTTCCTGTACCCTGACCTCGTGTCACCGAAGGAATGACACTATATTTCCAAGTCAGAAGGGTGCCTCGCTTGGAAGGGAACTTGCAGGTGGCAGTATTTGCATGTATCTGCTGCCCTGTCCTTCTACATGGAAGTGGTTATGGGTTTGAAAGGAATTTCTGCAGTGCATCTTGTAGATGGTACACTGCTGCTACAGAGTATCAGTGGTGGAAGGAGTGGATACCTGTAGATGTGATGCCAATCAAACAGGTTGCTCTACCCTGGAAGATATCAAGCTTCTTAAGTGATGTTGGAGATGCATTCATCCTGACAAGTGGGGAGTATTCCATCACATTTTTGACTTGTACCATATAGATGATGGACAGGCTTTAGAGTGTATAAAGGCGAGTTACTCGCTGTGGAATTCCTTGTTTCTGACCTGCTCTTTGTAGCTCTGTTATTTATATGTCTAGTCCAGTTCAGGTTTCTGATCAACAGTAACCCCAGGCTGTTGATTGTAGGGGATTCAGCAATAATAATGCCAGTGAATGACAAGAGGCAATGGTTGGATTCTCTTTTCTTGGATATAGTCATTGCCTGGCACTTGTGTGGGGCTAATGTTACTTGCCACTTGTCAGCTCAAACCTGAATGTCATCCAGGTCTTGGCTTTGACCCGAGTTGGGCCATTCAACCAACCTTAAAACTTGCACACCTTCACCATTTAGATGACAGAATTAGGCAAATGTCCAGATTTTAATCCTAATTGCATAACATGTTTATCATCAGAATGCTGATAGACAAATCCAGTCAAATGAATTTTATTTTCTCCTCTCATTTACTCATCTGTTTTTCTAGGGGTAAACTAACAGATGGCCGAGCATCTGCTTAAATGACCAACATATATAAAATTCAATGCCCTTAATATGCTTGCAAAGTCATGTATATTATATAACACATTTTAAAAAATACAAAGATGTGTAGATTTTAAAAAGTATTCTAAGACACTCCTTAGTTCAGCAATCAAAATTGAAAAACCACAGAAATCATCTGCCTTCACCCCCTCTCTTCCCTCCCACAACAGCAATAGGGTTGCCCTTGTCCTTACCTACCATCTTACTAGCATCGACATCCAGAAGATCATCAGCCGTTATTTCCGCCATCCCAGCAAGATGCCACCGCTAGACACATACTCCCCTCCACCCACTTGTTTGCCTTTCGCAGAGACCATTCCCTCTAGGACACCCTGGTCCACTCTTCCTTCACTCCCAGCACTGCGCCCCCCCCCCCCCCCCCCCCCCCCACCCCCCAACATCAAAACATTAAATTCATTTTTGATTGGATTTTGGTATCTGGGGTATAATTTAAACTGATTGGCCAATTTTGAATTTGTTTTTGTTCCATGGCAACGCAACTCCAGCTATTTGTAACACTAGGTTGAAACATTTTTACCTTGTTCAGCACTCTGTGCTTTCAGTCAGGCCTTGCTCATTTCGTCTCTCTCAAAGCTACAATATACACCTACATAACAGTAGCCCAGACCCTAACTTTGTGAGCTGTTTTAAGCAGGAGTAAAGTGGGTATTCCAGGAGTGATCCAGCTGGTCAAACCACTTAGTTTTAAACAAAAAAAGTTATTTACAAGATTATTGAATGAAACACAAACAACAGAAAACAGAATACTGAATAACGTAACCTATCCAAAACCCAAAAGGATCATCCCAACTTCATAATGCTGTTCCAAATACTTACATCAATCCCCACAAACTCCCTTGGCATAAAAGGCAAAATCAAACACAAGTTCTTACAGGAGAGATGTCAGAGAGACAGTATAAGCCTGGACCTGCTTCTTTGCATCTAGCATCTTTTTTTTCCAACTACTGCTAAAACCAAAACCAAACCAGAGAAAAGCTGAGCTGGGCGAAATTGCCTTTCATTGTGCCAGTTTTTTTAAACCTTGAAAGCCTTCTACCTGAGGCAGTATCTGTCAGTTATTACCAAATTGGCGCTAAAATCCAACGCCCTAGACTTTTCCTAGTCTGTATTGTTTATAACCTCTCTGAAAATAAAGCCAAGGACAGCATAACCTTGTTTTGGAGTAGCTTTGTCACACTACCAATCATTCACTCCTTACTCCCCACCCCCCAACCCTCTCTTCTGCTTATAAACTGACATTTTCCTAGTTACCATCAGCTCTGAAGGAATGGACACCAGACCCGCAATGATAACTTTGTTTTCTATTCACAGATGCTGCCAGACCTGCTGGGCTTTTCCAGTAACTTCTATTTTTGTTTCCAACAACACTCAGGTAGATGGTCAACAAAGACAAAGACAAAACAGTCCTTTTGATTGACATCCTACACACCACATTAAACATTCATTCTCTGAACCACTGATAGACCATGATTGTAACGTATATCCTTAAAAACTGTGACTTGCCAACTCAGCCAACAGTGCATTACAAATCAAGAACAAGGTATGGAAAAAGTTAAACATCACACAACAGGTCCAACAGGTTTATTGGAAAGTACTAGATTTCAGAGTGCTGCTCCTTCATCAGGTAACTAGTGGGGCAGGATCATAAAACACAGAATTTATAGCAAAATATTAGTGTCATACAACTGAAAGAATATATTGAACAAACCTAGGTTGTTGTTAAGCCTTTCAACTTTTAGAATGGGTTACAGGTTTCGGTTCATCCAGAACTTCTTTTAAGTCATATTCTCGAGGTCACTTAAAGTTTTATTATAAGAAAAGTGTCATCGCTGCTCAGACAATGTATTAAAGGTGTGAGGGTGGAGTTTGACTGTATCCCAATCTTGAGTCAGACTGGTTCTATTTCCAAAGTAAGAATTTATAAAATGTTATCTAGATTGACTGCCTGCATGTTGTGTGGCTTTTCAGCATGTATTCAAAATACTGGAAATCCTTTCATAACAGTATTGCGGGTGTATCTACACGACATGGATCTCTGACTTGCATCTTCTCAAAAGGAATTAAGGATGAGCAAAATGCTGGTATTGTCAACGTCCAAACCATACTATATAATTTAACATTTATTTTGTTCTTGGGCTGTGAGCATTGGTGGCTAGGCCAGCCTTTATCACCCATTCCTAATTGGTTAGAGGGCAGTTAAAAGTCATCAGTTCTGTGGGTCTGGAGTTACATGTAGACCAGACCAGCTAAGGATGACAGATTTCCTGCCCTAAAGGGTATTACTAAGCCATTGTTTAGGACAATCAACACTGGTTACACAGTTACCATCAGACCAGCTTTTCATTCCATATTTTAATTCAATTCAATTCAGGATTCACCATCTGTCATGATCTGGTTTGAATCGATGCCTCCAGAACATTACCCTAGGGTTCTGGGTTACTAGTCCAATGACATTACAACTACTTCACAGCCTCTCCCAATGTGCACCATTAAAAGGGAATGTCAAACTGCTGTTAATTCAGCAAAATATGATTAGTCAGTTTACAGTAGCATTGAGATTAGACGTACTATACTTATCCTCTTTGATAATTGTGTACGGACTGATCTTCAAGTGAAGAACATACAGTTTTGTTCTGCCAAATTGTCATGTGATCGAAACATTTGAACAGAACAGAATCCATTGCATGAACTAAAAGAAGAGTAAAATTACCCTCGACAATTGAGTGGTTGAGAGAGTGGGTGAGTGGGTGAAACTGAAAATTAATTCACCTTAAACTGGAGATCATCAGCTGAACTGTCCAAAAAGAATAACATTAGCTATTTATTATCTGCACTACTTTCTGAAAAGGAAGGGAAAACAAAGCCAAGAGACAGCCCCTCTTTCAAAAAAAAACGAGCTGATGGGATTGCCAACAGACTGAAGGGAAAGTTTATTTTTAGATTGGCAAAAACAGATCATTCTGAATGATGAAGTACTTCCATCACTGCAGACAAAACACCCTGTATTCCTGTTTCAATACATGTTGTTCAAACAGGAAGCTAGAGGCAAGATCCTCACTAATTATTGTGAATGAGGAAATTGTATAACTACTTTTATTTCAGATGAAGCAAAAACTTGTTTGTTGGATTTATTTTGACCAACACGTGAAGAAGGGAAGGAATAATTTCCTAACAGTAGTCATTAAGCCAATGGTTGCTTTTCAATTGTAGATTTATTGTGAAATGAGAATTGGCTTGAGGTAACCAACTGTACAAATATGATGTGTTTGCACTTTTTAAAATGTTTTTAATCTGTATGAAAATCCAATCAGCTTAGCAAAACATTTGAAAACAATCATGATAAGAAAATCAACAGGCATAGATTTTTTTGGTTTTTGGCACAAAGATTAAATGAAAATAGAGATCAAATTTTTTAATAAAACAAATTATCCAACTATTTAGACTTTCTGCCTCCAAAACAGATCCAACACTTATTGAATTTAGTTGTTGAAAATTATCAGATTTAATGATTAATAATTTTCCAAGAAATGCAACACAGCAAACTTAACTTTTTGAAAAAATGGCCAAATCATGGGAGCAGAATAGCTAAAAGAACTTCGAGCATCTACTTTGTTAAATTCATGGGATGAGGGAGTCTGGCTTAGCCAGCATTTATTGCCCATCCCTAATTGACCAGAGGGTAGTTAAGAGTCAATTACATTGTTGTGGGTCTGGAGTCACATGTAGGCCAGACCAGATAAGGATGGTAGCTTCCCTCCTTCAAGGACATTAGTGAACCAGATGAGTTTCTCTGAGCATTTATAATGGGTTCACAGTCATCTGCCTGACCTGCTGTGCTGTTCCAGCAATAAAGTTTCAACTTTGTGATCCAGCATCTGCAGACCTCACTTTCTCCTCACAGTCATCATTACACTTTGAGTTCCAGGTTCATATTGAATTCAAATTTCACCATCTGGTGTGAAGGGATTTGAAGCCAGGTTCCCAGAACATTACCTGTTTTCTGGATTAACAGTATAGCAATGATACCATTAGGCCATTGCCATATCATTATCAGATCAGTTTTAATCTCTTTGAATGGCAGAGCAGGCTTGATGGGTCAAACACCCAACTTCTGTTTCTATATCTTACTGCCTTAACCTCCCCTCAAAAAACCTCCACCCACTTGCTTTACAAGAATATTATCTACCTCCACCTTAAAAATATTTGAGGATTTTGCTTCCATCATCCTTCTAGGAAAAGAGATCCAAAGACCCCTTCACCAACACTTGGTTTTTAACTCTAGTTCTAGACTTTTATGCAAGAGAAAGATGTCCTTTCCACATCTACCCTCTCAAGACTCGTTAGGACCTTCTAAGTTTCAACGAAGTCACCTCTTATTCTTCTATGTTCTAGTGAATACAAGACGAGTCTGACTAACTTTTCTTCAAGGCAGCCAGCTCAATCCTGCTATTGGTAAACCTTCTCTAAACTGCTTCTAGCACACTTACATCATTTTTTAAATAGGGTGATCAATACTGTACATAGTACTCAAAATATCATCTCACTGGTACATTGTATAATTGCTTCCTACTTTTGCATTTAATTTCCCTCAAAGCAAATGCCATTCTATTGACTTTACTAATTACTCACTGTCCCTGCATACTAGCCTTTTGAAATTGATGCACCAGGATGTCCAGATCCCTCTGCATAGTACATTTTTAGATTGTTCCTATCAAAACAAACAATTTTACACTTTCCAACATTAAAATCTGCTTGCCAAATCTTTTTACATGCATTTAAATATATTTCTTTGTAAGCTATGTACTTTCCACACCTTAGTGTCATCAGCAAATTTGACTAACATACCTTCAGTCCCTTTTATAAATCATAAACAATTCAAGTTCCAGCATCTACCCATGTAGCAAACCATTCATTATGTCTTGCCCAACCAGAATGACTAATGTATGCCTACTTTCTATTTACTGTTTGTCAGGTAATCTTCTATCCATGCTAATATTTTTGCCTCCTTCACCATGACTTTTATTTTCCACATGGCCCTTTGACATGGCAACTTATCAAATCCCTTCTGGAAGGCAAAGTAAAGTACATCCATCTTTATCACCTT
Organism: Chiloscyllium plagiosum; assembly: GCF_037043375.1. Classification (NCBI taxonomy): domain Eukaryota; kingdom Metazoa; phylum Chordata; class Chondrichthyes; order Orectolobiformes; family Hemiscylliidae; genus Chiloscyllium; species Chiloscyllium plagiosum. The sequence continues at coordinate 106,036,724 of NW_028270143.1, read as the reverse complement.
TGTCCACAATATGTGTCACAAACTAAACAGATTTCCCTTTCACAAAACCATGTTGACTCTGCCTGATTATCTTGAACTTATCTAAGCACCCTACTATAACTTCTTTAATAACTTCCACCATTTTCTCATGATGGGTTTTCTGTCTTTGTTTTTTTGAATAAAGGAGTTGTACCAGAGCATGCAACTGGTACATTGTCACCATGTACATGATAAGAAAATCAACAAGCATAGATTTTTTTGGTTTTTGGCACAAAGATTAAACCAATTTTTTAAATACAACAAATTATCCAAATGTTTAGACTTTCTCAGTTCTAGAATCATAGAGTCAGAGATGTACAGCACAGAAACAGACCCTTCAGTTCAACTCATCCAATCTGACCAAATATCCTAACCTGATCTAGACCCATTTTCCAGCACTTGGCCCATATCCCTCCAAACCTCTCCTATTCATATAGCCATCCAAATGACTTTTAAATGCTGTAATTGTACCAGCATCCACCACTTCCTCTCTTTAACACACGCACCACCCTCTGTGTGAAAAGGTTGCCGCTTAGGGCCCTTGTAAATCTTTCCCCTAAAACCCTAAACCTTTAGTTCTGGACTTCCCCACCCCAGGAAAAAGACCATGTCTATTTATCCTATCCATGCCCCTCATGATTTTATAAACCAGTACAAGGTCACCTCTCAACCTCCGATACTCCAAGGAAAACAGCCCCAGCCTATTCAACTCTCCCTCTCGCTCAAATCCTCCAGCGCTGGCAACGCCTTTGTAAATCTTTTCTGAATCTTTTCAAGTTTCACAACATCTTTCCGATAGGAAGGAGACTAGAATTGTGCGCAATATTCCAAAAGAGGCCTAACCAATGTCCTCTACACCCTCAACATGACCTCCCAATTCCTGTACTCAATACTCTGACCAATAAAGGAAAGCAGACCAAATGCCTTTTTCACTCTCCTATCGACCTGCACCTCCACTTTCAAGGAACTATGAACCTGCACTCCAAGGTCTCTTTGTTCAGCAACACACCCAGGACCTTACCATTAAGTGTACAGTCATGCTCTGATTTGCCTTTCCAAAATGCAGCACCTCGCATTTATCTGAATTAAACTCCATTTGCCACTCCTCAGCCCATCTGACCAAGGTCCCATTGTACCCTGAGGTAACCTTCTTCACTGTTCACTACATCTCCAATTTTGCTGTCATCTGCAAACTTACTAACTACACCTCTTATGTTCAAATCCAAATCATTTATGTAAATAATGAAAAGCAGTGGACCCAGCACCAATCCTTATGGTACACCACTGGTCACAGGCCTCCAGTCTGAAAAGCAACCCTCCACCACCACCCTCTGTCTTCTACCTTTGAGCCAATTGCTAGTTTCTGTAATCTCTCCATTTAATTTATATGTTGCTTTTATAGTATTCCAGTCCAAGAGGAAAAGTATACGTTTTCCCACATTGTACTCCATCTACCAATTTTTTGCCAATCATTTAACTGATCTATATCCCTTTGCAGATGCCTTGTGGATACTTCATATGTTATTCTCCTACCTATCTCTGTCCTATCAAGTCAGCATATTTAGAAACCATTTATCTGGGGCTTGTTTAACTCAAGTTATTATTGTTGATAGCGAATAGTTGTACTTCTGTGTCTTGCCATCTAAAATATGACCCATTTATCCTGACTCTCTTCTTCCTGTCAGATTAGCTTTATCCTTGCTGTTATGTTATTCCGCATGCCCTCAGCTCTTATTTTATATGGCAATCTTCGATTTGGAACCCTCTCAAATACTTTAAAATCAAAGTTCACCATATAGAAGGGGTGCCTTTTATCCACGCTACTTATTACTTTGACAGTACAGCAGAAATACTTTAACAATGTGAAAAACTGACCTGAAAGATTAAAACCTCCTTTTTCAGGAAGACATCAAACATATTGTACATTCCTGATGAAGCCTCTCAGAGGTTAAGTTGAGACAGCCCACAAACTTCCAGAAAACTGATTAATTTGATCCTGCAAGCACGAACACCCTTGCATGTGGTAACAATTGCAGATCACACACTGGACCCCTCATCTACTTCTCAGAAACCATTGAACTAGACTGAAAGTAAGGCATCCTTGATCTTGTTCCTCAGATATATCACTCGATTATTTAGGGATTTGTTCTCACTAAATTTTACAAAATTGATCAATCATTACTTTAAACTGTTTTACAATGAGTACCTGTAGATACTTAGTATGTGACAAAATTTGAGGGAGCCAAATTGGAGAGTTCCTAACAATTCTATAGAAAGGCAGATATGCGAATTTAAGACACTGAGAAACCAGTTGATAGTAGATTAACTCAAGTGCAAAAAGCATATGGGATATACGGTACATTAAACTTGAACAAACTGTTATAGGCATGTGAGCAATCACCTCTCTTTTTTCCTTCACTGGTTGCAACAATTTGTTTTCAGCACACAAATATTACACACATCAACTGATGATACAATTAATGAGATCAAAATGAAGGAGGCAATTAAAAGGTTTCCTTGAGTGAAAAAGGGGAATTTTATTACTTTCCCAGAGAAATAATGAAAAAGACAAACACAGGTTTTTTTTAGGAAAAGTGATACGGAAGAGAAAATCAAGGCAAAGCAGTTTAAAGTCTTAAAGTCTTTGAAGCGTTAGATTTTAAACCTGAGCCCACAGTTGATCAACTGTTCACTCCTATCTGCAACATAGCAGGAGCTGTCAGTGTCTTTGAGTTATTGGTGAATGGTGGTTTTCCAAAATTATTTTTAACTCCTTCTCACGATGAGAGAAACAGGGAAGAAGAGTTTTCCAGTTCTTCTTTACAAATCCATTTGGTCTTCTCTCTGCTCTGCTGCTGAAAATAGCTCAGTGTGTATCTTGGAGTCGAGCTATGTTGTCTTTCCAGCCTGACTGAATAGCAAGAAAGATGTTTACCATCTAACATGCGAAATTATCTCACACGTATGAATTATAAAGAGAAATGAATTTCTTGTCATTGCTTAGTTTCAAATCCTTCAAATACAGACCATTTTGTTTATTGCAAATGGGCCCTACAAAGCTTGCCTCAATCTGTTGTCAGGTGATACTACAGCCACATTAGTCCATGTTCATTCCATTTCCAAAAATAATTTTTATTCACGTAATGTCCCACGTACAATGGATCAGATGACAAGTTCAATGAGCTAGCCCATTTTTATCACCATTTTAATATTGATTATTGATTACTTCAATTCAAAACTTACCATTGGATTAGGATTCAAGGTATTCTTAACACCATATCAAATCCTACAACTGATTTTGTTTGGTAGCAGCTTTGAAACTGTAAAGGACATTTGATCTAGCTTCAACCATTCTGTGTATTTTTTTCTATATCTTCATATTTCAGCAGCAGCAGCTGTCCCTCAGGACTTCAGGGCAATGTCTACGCAGGTTCATGAGTTTATGCCTTGGGTCTCAATGTGACTGAATGGGCCAATTCCTAATCCATCAGTCTTTGGGTGCATGGGCTGGACATCCTTCATGGTATTTGGACCCAGACTGCATGACTTATTTTCTTTTCTCTCGTCTGCCCTAAAGCTGTCTCGTCATGAAGGCATTTGACTCAGTGAGATGTACTTCATTAGAACAGATTTTAGAATTCCTACAGTGTGGAAACAGGCCTTTTGGCCCAACAAGTCCACATCGACCATCAGAAGAGTATCTCATCCAAAACCATTTCCCTAATCTATTACTTTACATTTTCCCTCAACTTATGCACCTAACTGATACATCCCTGAACACTATGGACAATTTAATTTGATCAGTCTAAAAGTTTAAGTTCTAAATTGGAGAAAGGTATTAGGCAAAGACTTTCAAAAGCTGATTGGCGGCAAAGGTTCACGGGTAAACAGACTCCTGGAAAACGGAAGCCTTCAGAAATAAGATAACGAGAGTCCGGAGAAAGTATATTCTGTTAGGGTGAAAGGAAAGGCTAATAAGTACAGGGAATGCTGGATGACTAAAGAAATTAAGGGTTTGGTTAAGAAAAAGAAGGAAGCAAATGTCAGGCATAGACAGGATAGATCGAGTGAATCCTTAGAAGAGTATAAAGGCAGTAGGAGTATACTTAAGAGGGAAATTAGGAGGGCAATAAAGAGGACATGAGATAGCTTTGGCAAATAGAATTAAGGAGAATCCAAAGAGGTTTTACAAATATATTAAGGGCAAAAGGGTAACTAGAGAGACAATAGGGCCCCCACAAAGATCAGCAAGGCGGCCTTTATGTGGAGCCGCAGAAAATGGGGGAGATACTAAACAAGTACTTTGCATCAGTATTTACTGTGGAAAACAACATGGAAAATATAGACTGTAGGGAAATAGATGGTGATATCTTGCAAAATATCCAGATTACAGAGGAGGAAGTGCTGGATATCTTGAAACGGTTAAAAGCGGATAAATCCCCAGGACCTGATCAGGTGTACCCTAGAACTCTGTGGGAGGCTCGGGAAGTGATTGCTGGGCCTCTTTCTTAAACATTTGTATCATCGATAGTCACAGGTGAGGTGCCAGAAGACGAGGTTGGCTAACATGGTGCCACTGTTTAAGAAATGTGGTAAGGAAATGCCAGGGAACTATAGACCAGTGAGCCTGACATCGGTAGTGGGCAAGTTATTGGAGGGAATCCTGAGGGACAAGATGTACATGTATTTAGAAAGGCAAGTTCTGATTAGCGATAGTCAATAGGGCTTTGTGCGTGGGAAATCATGTCTCACAAAATTGATTGAGTTTTTTGAAGAAGTAACAAAGTGGATTGATGAGGGCAGAGGTAGTTGTGATCTATATGGACTTCAGTAAGGCATTTGACAAGGTTCCCCATGGGAGACTGGTTAGCAAGGTTAGATCTCACGGAATACAGGGAGAACTAGCTATTTGGATACAGAACTGGCTCAAAGGTAGAAGACAGAGGGTGGTGGTGGAGGGTTGTTTTTCAGACTGGAGGCCTGTGACCAGTACAGTGCCACAAGGATCAGTGCTGGGTCCACTTCTGTTCATCACTCATATCAATTATTTGGATGTGAACACAAGAGGTATAGCTAGTAAGTTTGCAGATGACACCAAAATTGGAGGTGGAGTGGACAGTGAAGAAGATTACCTCAGATTACAACGGAATCTTGACCAGATGGGCCAATGGGCTGAGGAGTGGCAGATAGAGTTTAATCCAGATAAATGCGAGGTGCTGCATTTTGGGAAAGCAAATCTTAGCAGGACTTATACACTTAATGGGAAAGTCCTAGGGAATGTTGCTGAACAAAGAGACCTTGGAGTGCAGGTTCATAGCTCCTTGAAAGTGGAGTTGCAGGTAGATAGGATAGTGAAGATGGCGGTTGGTATGCTTTCCTTGATTGCGCAGAGCATTGAGTACAGGAGTTGGGAGGTCATGTTGTGACTGTACTGGACATTGGTTAGACCACTGTTGGAATATTGCATGCAATTCTGGTCTCCTTCCTATCAGAAAGATGTGAAACTTGAAATGGTTCAGAAAAGATTTACAAGGATTTTGCCAGGGTTGGAGGATTTCAGTTATAGGGAGAGGCTGAACAGGCTGGGGCTGTTTTCCCTGGAGTGTCTGAGGCTGACCTTATAGAGGTTTATAAAATCATGAAGGGCATGGAGAGGATAATAGACAAAATCTTTTCCCTGGGGTTGGGGAGTCCAGAACTAGACGGCATAGGTTTAGGTGAGTGGGGAAAGATATAAAAGAGACCTTACAGGCAACATTTTCACAGAGAGGGTGCTACATGTATGGAATGAGCTGCCAGAGGAAGTGGTGGAGGCTGGTACAATTGCGACATTTAAGAGGCATTTGGATGGGTATGTGAATAGGAAGGGTTTGGAGGGATATGGACCGAGTGCTGGCAAGTGGGACTAGATTGGGTTGGGATATCTGGTCGGCATGGACGGGTTGGACCGAAGGGTCTGTTTCCATGTTGTACATCTCTATGACTCTATGACCTAACCTGCACATTTTTGGACTGTAGGAAGAAACCGGAGAACCTGAAGGAAACCCATGCAGATACAGGGAAAATGTGCAAATACCAACAGAAGTCACCCATGCTGGACTCGAACCAGAGTCCGTGGCACTGTGAGGTAGCAGTGCTAACCACTGAACCACCATGCTGCAGCTTGATGCATATGCTACTGTCTTATTTTCAGTGACTGTCAACAAGGTTTATGTGTTATAAGGAAATCTCTCTCTCAATGGTTGGATTCTTGGATTTCAGAGAAAGTAATGAAAGCTCGGTCCTTGAATTGAGATTGAGATAAACAGGTTTTTGACTGACAAGGGTTTCAAATATTATCAGAGTAAAGAAAATTCAGACAGGAAATCTTAGTTAAGTCTGATCAGCCACAATCTTGTTGAATGTCAGAACATTTTCAAGGGGCTGACTGGCCTCCTCCTATTTCTTTTGTTATGTCCCTCCAGTCATTTCCATCAATGCTATAATGCTTCATGGAAATATTTGCGCATCTTTGAAACTTTTCTGTGCCCTCCGTTGGAAATATTCAGGCATTAATAATTTGGGGTTTATTCCCTATTTTCTTATATCTACAGAACAATGTTTTTACAGATCAGTAAGTGTCAGGCTAGTTGTTCTCTCATTCTATGATGGTATTTCAATAACTAAAGATGGAATTTGGATAGGAGTACACAGTTCACATGTGTGTATATTCTAGAAGGGGCCAATTTAAAAAAAAATTTACTCTGAACATCATTCAGCCCAAGAACATTATTAGCCCCATGGAGTCAATGCCTGCTATTTTCAAATAACTCATTGAAAATGGAAGCACCCCATTATTAATGTCACCTGCTGTTAAAGTAAGATCTATTGCTATTGCCTTTAATAGAATGAAAATCAATGGTTGCTATAGAAACAAATCCAGGTGAAGATACAATCTTTGAAGGAAAACCATTCTTGATCACATCAGTCATTATTCTCAATACTCAATCAAGTTAGATTTATGTGGTTATTACATTCTACGCTCACTTTAACATATGCTTTTTTTCCCCCCTTAAACTCCATATTCAACTGCATACAAACTGAAGGAATTAGTTATAAAATGAGTGCACCACAGCAGCTGTATGTCATAGTCATAATGACATAGCAGAATGGCACATCACAAGTATCCTGCATAATAATTTCCCACAACCAAAGGGTTGCCTAATAGCAAGCAAGATGAAAAAGGCAAAATGCTATGTGTCCCTCTCTTTTCAAAGCACAACACACAGTTTAAATAAAATGTCAACACATTTGAATTCACATACATTTAACATGTTTGTCCATCTCTCCAATGTCCTGCAATATTAACTGCGCTTCCACTTTTTAGTCAATAAAAGAAGTTCCAGAAGAGAAGGCTTTTTAGGTGTCAAAGAAGGCATCCCCATGAACTTAAGGAACACATCTGAGGTATAAGTGAGCTGAGTTAGCAACCTTGTTTAATGGTCTCATAGAGAAACATTAAATAAAGGAAATAGCATCAAATGATTGCACAAATGTTTTGCCAAAAACAAAACCAATAACAGGTGTGCCAGATGAAATAAGGAAATTGAACAGGGAGACAGGTGGTTATCACTGAGGTTTGAATGTCTTAAGGGTAAAACAGTTGAATCTTTCTTTCCGCTATTCAGGGCTTGGACATTAACATAGTTGATGCTTTTCTGGTGTGTGAAATAAATATTTATGTTCTTTTGTTAAAAATACATTGACAACCTCTTGCGAATACTGTTCAGTGACTGACCACTACATGAAACAAAACATAAACCTACGGTCTATCAAGCAAGGCCTTATTCTGGGATCTGACTTGTGCAATGTTGCTATCTGCTGGGATCACCACAGTCACCCACACTGTGTAAAAGAAGAATAAAAAAATGCTTTGTGAATATCACAAGGGTATTTTTATGCAACTTGATAGTTTTTATTCCTGCATATTGGCAGCGATTTGTAGACATTTCTAAAACTGCTTTGCAAAATGGCCACAAAAATGCTTAAGATTTAAGGTCTCGCACAAAGTATCAACGTATACGTGAACCTAACAGTCAAAGATGAAATACGAGCTCTTGCAGTAGATTAGACACTTTAATGGATGCCACTAATATTTTAGAAATACTGCAAAAAAAAAGGGTAGTCCAGACAATAGTTAGTAATTGACCACTTCTTATATAATTTTTATCTGTGGCATACTGGGTCAAATATTTGGGCTCAATGAAAGGAAGAATTCAGCATTTCCTGCTTTACAACCACCACAGGCGTTTATTTTTAGAAAGAGGCCTTTGTGAACTGTCGCTGATGGAACAGGGTGCCCCAAGTCATATGAAGCGAAGACATGAGCTATTTTGATCAAATTGAAATTCTTCCAACCTCAGTGAACAAAACCCTACCACCAAGCCCATGATTCACCCCCCTCACACTTTACTCCTGGAATATCAGGCTGTTTGTTCCTTTATTTTCAGCCTGGAGCTAACTGAATGCATACCACCTCACCAAAAGGGGGAATAAAACTGCACATGAAATACTGGCTGACAAACAATGTCATGTTGGGCAGCATGTTTATTTTATTGCTCACAGAAAACCATGTTCAAAGCCATTAAAAATCAAATCAGTTTCTCCTGGCATCAACCATCTTCACTGGCAGCAAATGGCTTGTCATTTATCCTGAGCTGAAAAGTGAAGTAAAAGCTTTTGCTTATCCTGGAGTATCACGAGTTTGAGGAACGAATCGCAGCGCAAATTGACAAGTGCATATATATACAGTGTTACAAAGGCAGAGCAGGTAGAACAGCTTTCCTGCCAAAGGGCTGTGGCAAACATTCAATTCGCCCACAACAACAAGCCTGCCCAGTACCATACATCACTCATGATGATGGTGAGTTTTGGGAATAAAAAAAGATGATTATTTCGTGTAATTGACGCCAGAGTAAACCACAGCCATGGGAGCAATTAGGAGTACATGAGTAATAAGTGTGTTCCCGCATGAGGTTTATTTTGCACAGCATAATGGGATCTTTCATGTCTACTTATGATGGAAAAGAACAGATAAGGAAAAGAGAAGTTAAACCAAGATCCAATTTGGACTTCAAATGGAGAGAAAAAGATTTCCTCACATAAATCAACAACAGAGAATTTCTCCCAGTCTTGCCTCTGGTGAGAAGTTACTAACCTCAAACACCACCTGTTTTCACTGCACAGAGGCCGCTTTGACTGCTGGCTATTACAGATTTTCTGCAGTTGCCTCTCAACCAACAATCTCAAAACAAACAATAGCAATTTATATTCCACTTGTTGCAAGGTGGATGACAGTTTTGGTTGCAGTACAACAGTGAATCTCATAGAGGTCTGAGCAATGTGGTAGGATCAGACAAGAAATCCAACAAGACCCATTTCAATGTCTAAAGCAACTCACTACATTTTTCATGCTTTACATAAAAACATAGAAAATACAAACAGGAATAGGCCATTCAGCCTTTCAAGTTTGTTTTGCTGTTCAATATGATCATGACTGACCATCCAGTTCAGTACTCTGTTCCCAGTTTTGCTCCATACCTTTGGATCCCTTTAATCCCAAGAACCACAACTAACTCAGAATTGAAAGCATTCCATGCTTTGGCCATAACCACTTTCTGGAGCAGAGAATTTCACAGGTTTATCACTCCCTGGGTGAAGATATTTAGTCATAGAGTCATAGAGATGTAGAGCATGGAAACAGACCTTTCAGTCCAACCCGTCCATGCCGACCAGATATCCCAACTCAATCTAGTCCCACCTGCCAGCACCCAGCCCATATCCCTCCAAACCCTTCCTAATCATATACCCATCCAAATGCCTCTTAAATGTTGCAATTGTACCAGCCTCCACCACATCCTCTGGCAGCTCGTTCTATACATGTACCATACTGTGCGTGGAAAGGCTGCCCCTTCGGTCTCTTTTATGTCTTTTCCCTCTCACCCTAAACCTATGCCCTCTAGTTCTGGACCCCAACTCAAGTGAAAAGACTTTGTCAATTTATCCTATCCATGCGCCTCATAACTTTGTAAACCTCTATGAGATCACCGCTCAGCCACCAACGCTCCAGGGAAAATAGCCTGTTCAACCTCTCCCTATAGCTCAAATCCTCCAACCCTGGCAACATCTTTATAAATCTTTTCTGAACCATTTCAAGTTTCACAACATCTTTCCATTAAGGAGACCAGAATTGCACACAGAATTGCAACAATGGCCTAACCAATGTCCTGTACAGCCACAACATGACCTCCCAACTCCTGTACTCAATATTCTGACCAATAGAGGAAAGCATACCAAACACCTTCTTCAATATCCTATCTACCTGCAACTCCACTTTCATGGAGCTATGAACATGCACTCCAAGGTCTCTTTGTTCAGCAACACTCCCTAGGACCTTACCATTAAGTGTATAAGTCCTGCTAAGATTTGCTTTCCCAAAATGCAGCATCTCGCATTTATCTGAATTAAACGCCATCTGCCACTTCTCAGCCCATTGACCCATCTGGTCAAGATCCTGTTGTAATCTGAGGTAACCCTCTTTGCTGTCCACTACACCTCCAATTTTGGTGTCATCTGCAAACTTACTAACTGTACCTCTTATGCTCGCATCCAAATCATTTATGTAAATGACAAAAACTAGAGGACCCAGCATCGATCCTTGTGGCACTCGACTGGTCACAGGCCTCCAGTCTGAAAAACAACCCTCCACCACCACCCTCTGTCTACTACCTTTCAGTCAGTTCTGAATCCACATGGCTAGTTCTCCCTATATTCCTTGAGATCTATTCTTGCTAATCAGTCTCCCATGGGGAACCTTGTTGAACGCCTTTCTGAAGCCCATATAGATCACATCTACCGCTCTGCCCTCATCAATCCTCTTTGTTACTTCCTCAACAAACTCAATCAAGTTTGTGAGACATGATTTCCCATGCATAAAGTGATGTTGACTATCCCGGATCAGTCCTTGCCTTTCCAAATACATGTACATCCTGTCCCTCAGGATTCCCTCCAACAACTTGCCCACCACTGACGTCAGGCTCACTGGTCTATGGTTCCATTCTTTGTCCATACCACCCTTCTTAAACAGTGGCACCACGTTAGCCAACCTCCAGTCTTCCAGCACCTCACCTGTGACTACTGGTGATGCAAATATCTCAGCAATCTCAGCCCAGCAATCACTGCTCTAGCTTCCCACGGAGTTCTCAGGTACACCTGATCAGGTCCTGGCAATTTATCCACCTTTAACTGTTTCAAGGCATCCAGCACTTACACCTCTGTAATCTGGACATTTTGCAAGATGTCACCATCTATTTCCCTACTGTCTATATCTTCCATATCCTTTTCCACAGTAAATACTGATGCAAAATACTCATTCAGCATCTCCCCCATTTTCTGCGGCTCCACACAAAGGCCGCCTTGCTGATCTTTGAGGGGCACTATTCTCTCTCTAGTTACCCTTTTGTCCTTAATGTATTTGTAATAACTCTTTGAATTCTCCTTAATTCTATTTGCCAAAGCTATCTCATGTCCCCTTTTTGCCCTCCTGACTTCCCTCTTACATATACTCCTACTTCCTTTACTCATCTAAGGATTCACTTGATCTATCCTGTCTACACCTGACATATGCTTCCTTCTTTTTCTTAACCAAACCCTCAATTTCTTTAATCATCCAGCATTCCCTGTACCTACCAGCCTTTCCATTCACCCTAACAGGAAGATACTTTCTCTGGATTCTCGTTATCTCATTTCTGAACACTTGCCATTTTCCAGCCATCCCTTATTTATCCTTATCTCAATCCTGAATGGCCTGCACCCTTCCTGATGGAGGGCTTATGCCAGAAATATCGACTCTGCTGCTCCTCAGATGTTGCCTGACCTGCTGTGCTTTTCCAGCATGACTCTGATCTCCAGCATCTGGAGTCCTCACTTTCTCCTACACCATATCCTTAGAATGTGACACACAGGTATCAGTTGTTGTGGGGATGGTGCAAGTTGAGCTGGAGATGAGAATTCCAATTAGATTAGAATCCCTACAGTGTGGAAACAGGCCCTTCCGCACAATAAGTCCACACTGACACTCCGAAGAGTAACCCACCCAGAGCCATTCCCCTACATTTACCCATGACTAATTCACCTAACACTATGGACAATTTAGTGTGAAAACAGAATATAGAATCAGATGTGAGAAACACCATGGGGATGGAGTAGGTAGACAATGAGGTGGGTTTGCTAAGATAGGGCGAGAAATGTCAGATGGGCTCCTGGTGAGAATCCCTCCAAAAATTTCAACACAACTCACTTCACCAAAAAATGTTAGAGTCATTCCTGTGTCTAAACAATAACTTAGTGACTGAGAAGCACATTAGAATGGTCTGGGGACATGAACGGCACTATGCAAAACTTGTTCTTTCCTTTGAATAAACAGGTCATCAATTCAAAGCAAGGGCTTAATCCAACCAGGAAACAAATGTCAATGTATCACTATGATCAGGAAAATGGTGAAGATATTCCATGATGAGTTCTGCTCCTCATCAGGTTGTGCCAGGCACCTACAGTCTACCAAATGCAGGCACAAATTCATACTTAAATATTCTGTGGTTACTAATTAGTGGCTGTCCTCCATGGGTGAGACACGTGTTAGAATTTCAGAATTCACCATGATGGCTCAGTGGTTAGCACTACTGCCTCACAGCACCAGGAACCCAGGTTCAATTCCAGCCTTAGGCGACTATCTACATGGAGTTTGCACATTCTCCCAGTGTCAGGTTTCCTCCGGGTGCTCCAGTTTCCTCCCACAGTCCAAAGATGTGCAGGTTAGGTGGACTGGCCATGGTAGATTGCCCCATACTGACCAAGGATGTGCAGGCTACATGGATTAGCCATTGGAAATGCAGGGTTACAGGGGTAGGGTGGGGGAGATAGGTCTAGGTGGGATGCTCTTCTGAGAGTCAGTGCGGACCCAATGGGCTGCATGGCCTGCTTCCACACTGTCGGGATTCTATGATTTTATCAACTAAGTAATCACTTTGGTAGGTACTAGGATCTGTTACCTGGAATCAGGCAGACACATTGGGCTTTGAGTGATGGTTCATTTGTTTGGTGCAATAATGCAATGAAAGATCTATCTTGAGGGCTGAGATTATTCACACAGAACATTTAAAGCACAGGAGGTGGCCACTCAGCCCAATATGGCCGTGATGGATCTCTGATAATCCCACACATCCACACTACCCCTATAGCCCTATGTTTTATTCTTCAGATTCATATCCAATGTTTTTGAAAAGCCATAAATGAAAATGCCTCCACCACACGATCAGGTGGTGGAGGCATTACACATCCTAACCATTCAGTGTAAAAGCACTTTTCCTAACACAATCATTGCTTCTTTTGCCAATCAATTCACATTGGTGTCCTCTGATTATAAATTCTTCTGTCAGTGGGCTGTTTCTCCTTACCTCCACTACCTAAGCCCTGCATGATATTGACAACTGCTTTCAAATATGCTATTACTTTTCTCTTCTCCAAAGCAAACAGCCCTCACACTCTAATCGATGCATGAAACGAAGTCTTTCAGTGTTGCATCTTCTCTAAACCCTTCACAAATGTTTGAAAATGTGGTACCCAAAATTTAATACAGTACTCCACTTGAAGCAGAACTAATTTCCCATAACAGTTTTGCTAAACTTCCTTGATTTGCCACTCCAAGACTCTTATTTATTATTCCCAGAATCTTATATACCTTTGAAACCACCATCTCAACCTGTCTTATCACCTCCAACAATCTGTGCACTTCTACCCAAATATCTCCTGCAAAATTACAGCTCTGCCTCACTAACAGCACTGTGGTGGAACATATACCATGTAATCTCAAGGAGATCAAGAAGGCAGCTCACCACCAATTTCTCAAGGGGAATTCAGAATGGCAATAAATTATGGACTTTGTCGGCAATGTCCTATTCCCATGACTTAATGAGAAAGACTTCATGTAATTGGTTTGTTTTAGAGGGGCCAAAAAAAATCAAACTTAAAAGCTGGCATGCCACGGTACACAAATACTTAGAACATATGAATTGGAAAGCAAAAACACTACTCAGGACGTTAAATAAAAATCTTCATGCTTATGGTTAAAATTGCCACCTCAATCCTCCAACGTGGTATCATCTTACAACATACTTAAACTTCCTTATTATCCTATATATAGTGTACCCAGGAATGGTAAACTGTGATAATTACCATATAGAATCTCCCTTGTTATGGTTAAAATGCATCATTAATTGCTAAGCCAAGAAATAAAATAATTTTTAAAATATGGAATTTTAACCAGAAGAATAAGATGTATCAATGTGCTTATGGTTCAAGCAACTTGTAAAATGACCCCTTGTTAATCTGAACGTGTGGCTATATTTTCTTAACATGACAGGTATCAACCACAGAAGCTAATACAAACAAATAACTAAATACTTCTGTCTTCAGCTGCTAATTTTATACATGTATGTAATATAGAGACTTGCCATGAACATTAAAAAAGAAAAAGAACTGTAATTTATGTTTCAGTGGTTAAAGAGATAAAGATTTAGAGCCAAGATAGGAGCAAAATGCAAAATAAACATTTTTGCAAATTTTGAAAGGGGCCTCAGAAAGATGAAGTGATTGAATGGAAAAATCTTTCTTCAGCATTCTGTTTTAATTCTCTATAATCTATTTCATAACCTTGCTTCAGAATAGTATGTCATAAAATAAATCACTAAGCTATTAATCCTATGGGTTAAAAATTGTTCAAAAATTTGTAAGAAATGATCGAGAACCACCTCAGTTCTTAAAAGTGGAAAGAGCTTCAAGACCACATTGCAATTTCCTTTTTAGTTAACTGTTGACCAATATAACCAAGATATTTCTGACAGAATTAGATAAAATAGGCATTCAGCCCATCGGGCCAGTCCTGTTGACTCTATGACCTACAACAATCCTCGTCCTTGCACTACATCATCACTTGCTTCAAATATTTGTCAATTTGACTTCAAAAAATGCAATGATCTTTGCCTCAATCACATATTCATTGTTCCCTTAATTGTCAATCTAACATGGATAACTTCAATGTCTATCCTATAAAAGGCCATCCAAAACTGCCCAGAGTATTCTTATCACAGTCTAACTAATATTTCATTAAAATTTGTCATTTCATAATTCTGAGAGCAAGAAAACAAAACTTTGCTTTGTTAGTAAACAAGTTGGAAATGCAAACAAATGCTACACACTGTGAGAATCTTGGAAAAGCCAACAGCAAAATGATCCTTGCCCCTTCCAAACTTGCCAAATGGCATATTAAGGCGAAAGCTTTCAGCAGATATATTGATAACGCTAACGGATCACTCTTCACTCCACTTATAACTGATATAAAATATCTTAACAATTATCCAATTCTTTTCTAAAATGATGTATGCACTGTTTCAACAGCAACTTTGTAACAAAGAATTCCTGATCAATTCTGTGAAGATCTTTAAAATTTAACTCTAGCTATTTTGTCAAATGAGTGCAGGCATTAACTGAGTGATCGAAATGAGCCTCATCACTATTTTCTTGTCATAATCCTCCATTGTCTCTCCAATGCAATGCCCTTAACTTTCTCAGTTCCACTGAAAATAGCTTTACATCCCAGAGTTTTCATCAGAACCATAAGCCATCAGTCTCTGGTAGCAGCAAACTCATATGTTTTCAGTTCCTTTTATACCCTTTCCATAATGAGCTGTCAAAATTATGTGCAGCCAACTGCAACCAAAGATTTTATACAAATTCAAGATCACCTCCTTACTTTAATAGTTTGTGTCTCAAGGTAAAAAATTAACATTCTTTTTCATGGAATCTCTACTTACAAGTGACCTGTAAGTGTTTAATTGTTGGTTTATGTGCACATCAACACTTTCCTACATCTCTCAAAACCTTAAACATCTTACCAAAGTAAGATTTCGTCACAGAGTTACAAATTGCCATTTACAACACAAGAAGCAGTCAGCCATCAAACCCTTGTTGATGCCCCAGTGAGCAATCCCATACAATCCCTGTAGGAAGTTTATTTCCTTCAAATGCCCATCCATGTTCCTTTTGAAATCATTGATTGTTTCCATTTTCACCACCCTCACGGGCAGCAGGTTCCCGGCCATCAATACTTGTTATTCCTCACAGTCCGCTAGAGCTCTTTCTCAAAATCGTAATTCTGTGTCCTCTCATCCTTGAACATCATCCAATGGGAAGTATTTCCTCAAGTTTACCTAATCTGAGCTTGCCACACTGTTGTATAGATATATCAAGTTTCCCCTCTATTTCCTTTGATCCAAGATAAGCAATCATAGCCTTTCCAGCCCCACTCATCCTTCAGCTCTGAAACGATTCTGGTCATCAGTACTTTCAACCTATATGCTCTTTGCAATCAACTACATCAACAATGAAAGCGCCCTTCGTGACTTTGCTGCTGTGCAATATTGCACAATTCTGTTCATTATTGGCCATCTCTTGTCATCAAGCTTTGGTATTGTGCCCTCGACTATTGTCTATTTTTAAGATCCAGGAATTAAAATACATCTTCTGGAAAGTAATTTTCTAAAAATGAAAGAACACAAACAAGCAAAGAAGCAAAAGACTTGAATAGCAAATAATTTGATGGATGGATGGTAAAAGAACGAGCAAAGTTCATGAGCCATTCAATTCACATATGATGTGAATTACAAGCAGAATGAAGTTGGAATGTCATTTCATGGCAATGTGTCTAAATATTAAGAGTGACGACTTAAAACCAGCTTATTTTGGCATAACGACAATCACATTCTTCAATACCTTTCACCAGCCTTCAATTTAACAATGCATAACTTCTGCTGTCCATGCGTTAAAATTTTGCACAGCTGAGTTGGGCCTAATTTCAAGAGCAAAATATTATGCAAAGGGTTAGACAGTCAGATAGCACAAAAGTCCATTGAGTCTATAACCAACCTTTTTACAACAATCCCACTTCCCAGCACACGGCCAATTGTCCCAAATGTTTTGACATTTCAAGTGCTCACCAGCATAGTTTTTAAAAAGTTGTGAGACTTCTCACCTCAGCTACCCTCCCAAGTAGTGTATTCCATATTCCCATTACCCTCTGGGTGAAAGATCCTTCCTCAAATTCCCTCTAACTGTCCTGCCTTTCAACTTAAAATTATGCCCCCTCCCTGTTGACCCTTCAACTCAAGGGAACAGCCGCTTCCTATCCATCTGTGCACTTGTTATGGACCAGGCCAAACCCCCTCAAAACATTTCAAGAAAGTGGTCCAGACCCTAACTTTGCCAGTTGTTTTAAGTGTAACACAGGTATTCCAAGAAGGATCCAGCTGGTCAAACGACTTAGTTTTAAACAAAACAGAATTTATTTACAAAATTATCAAATGAAACACAAAGGAGAACAAAACACCGAATAACTTAACCTACCCATAAACCCAACAGATCATTCCAACTTACCGATGCTTTTCCCAATAATTGCAACAATCCCCATAAACACTCCTTGGCACAAAAGATAAAATCAAACAAGGTCTTACATGAGAAAAGCCAGAGAGAAAGGAGAATCAGCCTGGACCTGCTGATCTTTGGGTCCAACAGCTTTTGACAACTCTACTGCTAAAAACCAAACCAAACCAGAGAAAAGCTGAGCTGGGAGAACTGGCCACTCCCCTTTCATTGTAAAAGTGTTTTTTTTTAACTTGAAGGCCTCTTGCCTGAAGCAGTTTCTGTCAGCTATAATCAAATTGATCCTGAAATCTTTCAACCCAGACTTTTCAGAGTCTGTCTCTTTTACAACCTCTCTGAAAAAAAATCCAAGGAAAGCAAAACCTTGTTAAAGGAGCAGCATCATCACACACCTCAATCAGGTGCTGCCTCAGCCTTCTTTACTTGAAAAAGCCTATCCAGGTCTTTTCATAGTTAAAACACTCCACCCCAGGCAAAATCCTTGTGAATATCCTCTGCATCTCCTCCAGTACAATCCTCCTTTCTATAAAAGAGGTGACAAGAATGGCATTCAGTACTCCAGCTGTGGCCTAACCAAAGTTATGTTCAGCTCCATCAAAGTTTCCCTGCTCTCATAATCTAAGCCACAACTGATAAAGGCAAGCAACCAGCATGCCTTCTTGACTACTCTATTGCGTTATTAACGAGCAGCTCAAAATCCCTCTGTTCCTGAGCTTCCTAGTGTCTTACCATTCATTCAGTACACACTTATCTTGTTGCTTCTTCCAAAATGCAAAGAATGTGCAAAATGCTATACAAAAGTTGTGTTAGAGAGAATTTTCTAAAAAACATATATATGATATATATGATATATTGAAAACAAACAGATGTTGGTTTCATAAATGAGATAATATTAAGTAACCGCACTGAATGTCTCATGGGGTACAATAATTAACTTTAAGGTAAGTAGTAACTAAAGAAGCCAAGAGCTTAAAAAGACTTGGCCAGTTTCTTTCACTGAATGATAAAACAGGGATGTATAGCTGCCTTGATAAGTTCTGAGGAGATCATATACCATGCACACATGAAGAAGTCACAATGTTATAATTGTCACAATTGGTGGTGCTGGCCTCTGATTCCCATGTTACACTAAGTAGAAATAACTGTGTCACTTCCAGTTCACTGATGCTTGAACATAACCCACCTCACTTGCCTCAAACCATATGCCCGACAACAGCAAAGTGATTAAGATTGTCACCGACATAAGACTCCTATCATAGGATGAAAATTCTACCTGACAAATCATCTAATGTTGTTGTTTCACATGCAGGAACATTTAAAGGCTGCTCAAATGTAGAAATAATATTTCCAAGCATTAATGTAACATTTGATGCTTCCAATTGAAGAGCCAGAGAAAGTGGAATGGTATTGCTGACAACTGAGCTTTGATACCACTATTACGTTACTGGCAGGAAAATCCATACAAAATTCCACATATCCAATAAAGTACTGTTCAGTCTCTAACTGATGTACCAAGAGACATGAGCATAGCCCTCAAGCTAAAATAAATACACCAATGGTTATTCATCATCTCCAGATGCCACCAACTTACAAAACACACTAAACTAGTGCTGGATAGATGCTTCAATTTATAAAAATGAACCATGAAATGGCAGAGCATCTGCCACTCAAAGGAAAAGAACTTGCCGTTTCTGTAACACCTGTCACACCCTTAGAGCATCACAAAACTCCTCAGAACCACTGACGCATTTTTCTGGTGTGATAACTGTTGCCATGTAGACAAATCAGCACACAGCAAGGTCTAGTTCAGAGTGGTGCTGGAAAAGCGCAGCACGTCAGGGAGCATTCGAGGTGCAGGAAAATCGACATTTCGGGCAGAAGCCCTTCATCAGGAATTATAAACATTCATCAGGCATATCTCTAGATAATCCTCTGCTTTGGGCTCCCTGAGAAGTAAATATAGGCCAGGACACCAGAAAACCTTCCCCTCTTTTTCAAATAGTGTCATATGATATTTTAGATCTATCTGAAAGGCAGTCTAGCATCTTATTCTCTGCTAATTGATGGGCTAGACCACCACAGTGTTACTTACATAAGTAAATCATCACTTGACCAACAGTTTGGTCTGAAAGTTGTCCATGGAAACTCTCCAATCACATGTTTGACAACAGAACAGTCTATTATTCATTTATCCCGAGCTCCATTCTTTGCAGCTCCATTCTGTGACAAATCTGTAATCATTATAGAGATGGCTATCACAGAAATTATCCTGTGTTTTGCCAACTTCAGACTGTCAGTGTTAAGAAAATTCGAGTGATCTTTCATCTTTTCCCAAAACTGCTACTGTCAGAATATTGTCACAAATGGCTTTCATGTTTCAACCACAATAATGAATGAATGCGGACAGGTTAGTGAACCCAATAGCACCTGAACTGAGCCAAACATATCCTTACACAAAGATTACAAACACGTATTACAGAAGGAACTCAACTGATTTCTGCTCCCATGTGAAAGCATAGGGAATCATATTGACTTTGAAATGTTAACTCTGCATTTTCTCTTTTTATTTCTGATTGCTACCCTTCCTAGTTCACAGGCCCAACTATGTTGACTTTCTCACTATAGTCAAAGGAATCGAATAAGCACAAACCTCTAATCATTCGGCTGTCTGAGCTAGAATCTGAATCCATTAAAATTAAGTTTCTTTTTAATCCTTTCATAAGGCACTGCCATCACAGGGAAGATGAACATTTCGAAGAGTAATTAAAAGTCAACCACAGTGCTGTGGATCAGAAGCCATACACAAAAGCTGCACCAAGTAATTCCCCCAAAGGACATTCAGGAACCAGAAGTGACAACAGTTTCATGGTCACCATTATTGAGAACAGTCTTCAATCCAGATTTCATTTCACCACTGCTGCTGTGAAGTTTCAAAGTGGCAGCTTTGGTTTCTGGCTGGTAAGGGAAGTCAGGGACAGCATAAAAGTTAAAAAGTAGACAATGTTTTGAAAATTAGTGGGAAGCCAGATGATTCAGAAGCCTTTAAAAACCAGCAGAGGGTACTTAAAAACACAATAAGGGAGGAGATGATGAAATACAAGGTAAGCTAGCTAATAATATAAAAGAAGATTCCAAGAGTTATTTTTAAGATATCTAAAAGAGTGGACATTGGATCCAAATGAAGTTGGGGAAATAGCAATGGGAACAAAGAAATGGCAGAGGAACTGAATAGGTAATTTGCATCAGTTTTCACAGTGGAAGATACCAGCAGCATTCTAGAACCTCCAGAGAGTCAGAGGGCAGAGGTAAGTGTCATGGGCATCACCAAAGAGGGAGGATTGGGCAAGCTGAAAGATCTGAATGTGGATATATCACCTGGATCGGATGGACTATACCTCACAGTTCTGGAGGAGATAGTGGAGGTAGTGATTTTTCAGGAATCATTAGAGTTAGGGATGATCCAGAGGACGAGAAAATGGCTGATGTAGCACCCGTGTTCAAGAAGATAAGGAGACAGAAGACAAAAAACTATAGGACAGTTAGCCTGACCTTGGTCATTGGTAAGATTTTAAGAGTTCATCATTAAGGCTGAGATTGCAGAGTACTTAGAAATGCATGGTAAAATAGGACTGACTCAGCACAGCTTTGTCAAGGGGATGTCATGCCTGAAAAATCTGTTATAATTCTTTGAGGAGCTGATGAGCAAGTTAGATAAAGGAGTTAACCAGCCAGGCTAATCACCCTGTAATTTCTCATCTTCTGCCTCCTTCCCACGGTTGAAAAATGCCTGTTGCAGTACTTAAGTACTAGAATCATAATATTGTATATATCACTTAACAGTGCTACAATAATGCACTCTCTCAACCAGTTAATAATTGATAAACTTTAATCAGGTATAATAAAGTCCCAATTATTCTTAATAATTATATTATTGTTAACTGCTTTCATTTTGACGCAGCATATGCGTGTTTAACTAATAGGTGTTATGATACAATGGTGTGGTCCCTACCTCTGAGCCAGAAGGTCCAGGCTCAAGTCCTGGGAGGTGTCTCACAGCATGTCCAAACAAGTTGATTAAAATAATGACAAGTGTTGTCTCGGGTTTAGTTTCACATTACTATTACACAACATCAAGACATAGCATGCTTTTTGGAGATGAAGCACTTTGAACTCTTGAGAACGTGATGACAGCGAATGGACTCAAAGACTGATGCTTGTGCTGGTGTTACACAGAATCTACTACAAAATGAGGACAACACAATTTATATAGCAAACAGCAAGCGTACAAGCATATGCAAACAAACCATAAAGAAACAAAAATCAAATCAAGAACACAGAAACAGCACTGAAGGACAATTCCTCCCTACATCTAATTCTGGATACGCTGAAGAGTTACTCACCATTATAGTTAGATTTTGTATCTAGTTGAACAAAGGTGTTGTCAGTAATTGCGTGCAGCTCACTTGGATATTTGGATAACAGGGCGATGCCATTGTGCCTTGCTTCTTCGCAGACGTGCCTAGGAAATTCCTTTGCATCACTTCCTGTGGTAGACATAAAGTTCTATTGCAACCATTTCTTCCAATTATTGTTTTAATAGTAAATGCATTCAATCGCACAGGATGAAAGAAATAACAACTTCAAAAATTTGCATATCCAAGTTTGACACCCAAGTTCCAAACAAGGAAGTGATGCATAGGAACTTGCTAACCACAGCTCTCTATGACATAATGCTATTACTCTAGTCTAAAGATCTAACTGAACTTCAAGACTTTTAACACTGTCAACTTTTTCAGGTATACATTAAACAATATCAACATTACGCATAATTCCAGTTAATGTTTCATGTTATTACATTTCATTTATATATTGTCCATTTTTTAAGCTTCAAAGTCAAGTGTCCAACTTTTCAAGTTATTTATTTAGATTAAACTAAGAAAAAAAGCTTTTTTCAGTATTACATCACAGGAAATGTCAAACTATAAGCTATGCAAGCAGACAATGTACAAGCATCATTCAGCAACCTCGACTTTGGATTTGAACAAAGGCACAGCCAGCTCAGTGAACCTTTCAAGGTCTTGCTCATGTATATCCAGGGACTTGTACCAAAATTGGGAAGGCAGTTGCTCAATTTAACAATGAGGCATTCATCCTTACAGAATCATACTTTTCAGCCAAAATCCTACTGGCAAGACAGATCATCATATACAAAATAGGAAATAAGAAGCAGGAGTAGACCATAGGGATCATTAGTGTGTGGGCATGCATTTTGGTTGAACAAATGGGAAGGCGATCTATTATCTCAATGGGGAAGAGACTTCAGGGTGCTCCAGTGCAGAGAAATTTGGGTATCCTTGTTCTTGAGCCATAGAAAACTAGCATGCAGGTATAGCAGATAATAAAGAAAGGAACAGGGATGTTGGCTTTTATAGTTAAAGGAATAGAATAAGTAGGAGTTATTGCAACTATACAAGAAATTGGTGAGACTGCATTTGAAGTATTGTGTGAAGGAAAGATGTAACAGCATTGGGGACAGTTCAGAGGAGGTTCACTAGATTGATCCCAGAGATGAGAGGTTTGTTGTATGAACAGAGATTGACCAGCTTAGGCCTATACTCGCTGGAATTTAAAAGAATGAGGGGAGATGAAACTGAGGTATTCAAGATGACGAAAGGTGTGGATAAAATAGATATGGAGCAGATACTTCCTCTTGTGGGGCATTCTGGGATCAGAAGTCATAGTCTTAGAATAAGGGGTAGCAAATTTAAAACAGAGGCGAGGAGAAACAACTTCTCCCAAAGAATTGTGAATCTGTGGAATTCGCTATCCTAAAGTGCAGTTGATGCTGGGACAGTGAGTAAATTTAAGGAGTTAGACAGATTTTTAATTGTTAATGGGTTGAAGGGTTATGAGGAGATTGCAGGAAAATGGGGGTGAGGAACATATCAGCCATTATCAAATGGCAGAGCAAACTCAATGGGCTGAATGGCCTAATTCTGCTCCTATATCTTATGAACTATCATCACATCTACTCCACCATTCAACATAAAAACATAGAAAATAAGAACAGGAATAGTTCCTTCAGCCTGGTGAGCCCTCTCTATCATTCAACAAGATCATGGCTGATCTTCCCATTCCGTACTATGTTTTTGCTCCATAAACTTTGATCATTTTAGCCTAAAGAATTATAATCTAATTCCTTCTTGGAAACATTCAATTTTTGCCATCAACCACCTTCAGTGGTCAAGAATTTCACTCTTTGGGTTATCTCAGTCTAAATAGCCTACCCTATATCCTTAGACTGTGAGGTCTGAGGGTTCTGAGCAAGGGTCAGTGGATCCAAACATTGACGCTGCCAGACTTGCTGAGCTTTTCCAGCAATTTCTGCTTTTGTTCCTTAGACTGTGACCCGGTTCTGGATTATCCGATCATTGGGAACATTCGTCCTGCATTTATCTTGTCTAGTCCTGCTAGAATTTTGTAAGCTATTATGAGATTACCCCTCAACCTTCTAAACTCCAGTGAATATAATCCTAACTGATTCAGCTGTTCTTCAGTCTTGCTATCCCAGGAGTTAGTTTAGTAAACCATCTTTGCACTCCCTCTATTGCAAGAGCATCCTTCCTCAGAAAAGGAGACCAAATTGCACACCAAGGTGTGACCTCATCAAGGCCTATACAACTGCAGCAAGATATCCCTGCTTCTGTACTTGAATCCTCTCACTATGAAGGCCAACATACTTCCTTCACCACTTGTTATGCCGGCATGCTTCAGCCATTGGTGTACAGGGACACACAAGTTCAATGCACCTCCCCCTTTCCGCAATGTATTGTCATTCAGATAATAATCCACCTTCCTCTTTTTGCTACCAAACTGGACAATCTTACTTGCCCGCAATAGACTTCATCTGTCATTCATCTGCCCACTCAACTTGCCCAAATCATAGTGAAGCATCTCCGCAACCTCTTCATAGTTTACAAATTGTGCTATCTGCAAATTTGTAGATCTTACATTTATTTCCCTCATTATCATCATAAATCATGAACTTATATTGTGAATAGGATCCAAGCACTGATCTCTGTAGTACTCACAGGTCACTGGCTCACTTACAACATTTAAAAGACACTTAGGTAAGTATATGAATAGGAAAGATTTGGAGGGATATGGGCCAGGAGCAGGCAGGCGGGACCGATTTAGTTTGGGAATACGTTCGGAATGTCTGATTGAATCGAAGAGTCTGTTTCCATGCTGTATGACTTCATGATTTGTTTATTCCTAGTCTTTGTTTCCTGTTTGCCAGCCAGTTCACTATCCATGTTTGTACACATGCCCCAATTCCCAAGTGTTTTGATCTTATATGCTGATCACTTAAGTAGGATCTTATCAAATGCCTTCTGAAAATCCAAGTCAACCACATCCTCCAGTTCTCCCTCATCAACTACAAATTCAAAACATTCCAATAGATTTGTCAAGCATAATTTTCCTTCTGTTTTTAGAAAAGTCTACACTGCCTCTGTCCAATCCCATCACTGCTTTCCAACAACATCACAGTGGCTCAGTAGCATACATCGAGGATGGAGTGACCCTGGGAGTCCTCCACGTGATTTGCAGACTTCACAATGTCTCATGGCATAATGTCAATTTAGGCAAGGTAACCTCCTGATGGTTACATATTGACCACCCTCCCTCAGCTGATGAACCAGTACTCTTTAATGCTGAACATCACTTTTGAAGCAAGGTCACAAAATGTACGCTGGCTTCAGCGACTTCAATGGCCATCGCCAAGAGTAACTCAGTATAATGACTACTGATTTAGCTGGTCAAGTGACAAAGGATTTAGCTATCAGAGGGTGACTTTCACAGGCACTGACAAAGAAAATAGGGAGTGGGCTTTGCTTCAGAATTCAGAAATGTTTTAGCATAACTTGCATGAGGAAGTGCATTTGAGATGGTTACAAGAAAGCCACTCCAGCATTGTACACCCCATTTATTGGCTATTGCTTGTTGTGAGCAACCCCTCCCCATCTCACCTGCTCTTCATTCTCCAAGTGTTCATCCAAGCAATAATAGCACCCACATTAATTTCAGAGAGCTTCTTGAGGGCACTGAGCTCATTTGAAGGATAACTTTTTTTTAAAATCAACAATGGAAAACAATTAAACTATAATTCAAAACCTAATTATGGCTGCAAAAAAAAGTCAAGAGAAGTTAAAAATTAAAGATAGTAACCCTCTATCAAAATGTGGCGAATGTATTCTTAGATGTGCCAAGACATTTTATTCAAAACATCAACTTCTCTAACTGCTTCAAGTTTGCCATGTTTTCACCTTTAAATTTGTATTTTTTGTAAATTGCGACTAAAAACTGTCATTTCAGAGTGTATGTGAACCTAATAATCCAAAAAAGCACTTAAAATATTTTAAGTGAAACATGATTAGATTAGATTAGATTCCCTACAGTGTGGAAACAGGCCCTTCGGCCAACCAGTCTACACCAACCTTCTGAAGAGTAACCCACTCAGACCCATTTCCCTCTGACTAATGCACCTAGCACTATGGGCAATTTAGCATGGCCAATTCACCTAACCTGCACATCTTTGGACTGTAGGAGGAAACCGGAGCACCCGGAGGAACCCATTTAGACACAGGGAAAATGTGCAAACTCCACACAGTCAGTCGTCTGAGGCTGGAATTGAACCTGGGACCCTGGTGCTGTGAGACAGCAGTGCTAACGACTGAGCCACTGTGCCACCTTAACTTCTGCTGATCAATTAATGCACCAAAACATTTACATAGGCTAGCAAGCTTATGTCAATAAACTCTTACATGGCAAATGGACAGCAATGCCCCAATGAAGATCTTGAACAGAACTAGAGAGCCAAAGATCCACAAGCTATCCTGTCCCCAGTTTCAGTTTGTTGTCTATCTTAAAACCCAAGTATTAGACGAGTTGGCTGGTGGGCTCTTTGTATTAACGAAATACTTGCATGTATGTTTTGATATGGCTCAATAATATTGCTATTATTCATCAATTTGTACAGCCATGAAACTTCATTTTCCTAACTTAGTTTTCCCAACTACAGTTTCTTAAACATAAAGCCCTTATTAACTGGAGCATCCATCTAGATAGAGAAAACCTAACATGAATTCTTGTACTTCCCCAGATGCATACGGTTACCTTGAGCTCTTAATAAGACTGCTTGTTACTACTGACCATTATTAGAACAAACTGAAAGGCAACCAAACAGGTTCCATGAAGTTAGAACAAGAAGGTTGAAAACCGCAAAAAGGATAGTTCGCTTGCATGATAGAAAAATTTTCAAAGCATTGTTCAACCCTGAAAATGGATGGCTAATAATGCATTAGCCCTAAAAGTAACAATGATGGTTAGACAGTTAATTGGCATAAATGTGGGAACTGACAAGGTCATGGGACAGCATATAGATCGTACATAGGAGCCATGTAACCAGGAGACTGAAAATTACAATCTCCTCAGTTGAGGATTGACTTTGAGCTGGCCAGCTACAGCCAGTGCGCTGTTCATTAGTAAATAGTGGATGACTTGGTGATGGGTGTCAGCCTTGGGGGTGCATTTATTTCAGAATCAGATGACAGTGGTAACACCACAAACAGGAAATCTGTCATGGATATAAGTTTAAAGGTAGTCTGCCTTCAGAATTATCTATCATTCATTGAAAATGCAAAAAGTTCAGAATTGTCATCTTGCCCTGCAGAATCTGCTGCTACTTTCAACCATGGTCCCAGTAACAGACCTTTTCATCTGCTCATGTGTCATCTCATCTCAACTACTGGCAAATATTAACTCATGGTCAACAGCTGGAGAATGCACAGTGCTTCAAACAAATTCAGAGAAAGAAGAAAATACACAGGAGCCATGAGCAGTTAAGTTCTGTTACTTGCATGCATTCAATTTACAACAGTTCTAAAACAAAAGAAAATCAGTAGTACGGCAAGATTACAATCTTCAAACTTCATTTTTTGATGACCGAGGGGTATTAAATGAAGGCATAAGAACCTAAAACATTGAACAATACAACACAGAAAAGGCCCTTTGGCCCTCGATGTTGCACTGACCTGTGAACTAATCTAAGCACATCCCCCTAACTATCCCATCATCATCCATGTGCTTATCCAAGGATTGTTTAAATCTCCCTAGTGTGGCTGAGTTAACTACATTGGCAGGCAGGGCATTCCACGCCCTTACCACTCTCTGCATAAAGAACCTGCCTCTGACATCTGTCTTAAATCTATCACCCCTCAATTTGTAGTTATGCCCCTTCGTACAAACTGACATCATCATCTTAGGACAACCAGAGCCAAGAAAAAATGGGTCCATCAGAACATGAAAAAGGACATCACCTTTTACTATTACACCAGAACAGGTTAGTCACAATTTATGAAGTTATCATACTGGAACATTGAAATATTCTGAGGTTCAGGGCTTGGAAGGAAGGGTTAAGAATTCAATACACTGAACTGAAGTAAAAGTCTTGGCTCAGCTATTAAATTTTATTACGTCATAGGATGTAGCCTTATGAGCAAGGCTTAATTTATTGGCCATCTCTAATTAACCTGGAGACAACTGTGTAGCTTTTCCAGGCTAGTTGAGATAGCTTTTCAGAGTCAACAGCACTGCTGTGGATCAACACCGACATAAAGGCTTTACCAGGTAAGGATAACAGATTTGCATCCTTAAGAGAAAAAGTAGTGAACCAGATAGGTTTGTCACGATTTTTCCCAAAGCTTTATTTCCACCATTACGAATGCTAGTAATTTTTACTCCAGATTAATTTGGAAGTTGTCACGGTGGGACTTGAAGTCATGTTACAGGAGCATGGCACAAGCTATCAGGTCACAGCCTAATAAAAATTCCTATGCTGCTGTAAGTGAAATGTGTGATCTATTTTAATTATCATCCTTCGAACTGTCATGTATCTAAGTCTAATTTGACCACATAACCAAAACTGACAATTTAATCTTGTACTGACTAGTACAACTTCTGTACTGTTGGGATAGGCACTGTAAATGCTAAACTGATGTCCCACTTGCCTTTTCAGGTGAACACAAAGCATCATGTGGTATTACTCAAATAACAGCAGCATAATTTTTATTTCGTCTTAGCCAATAGCTATCCTGACCCAAAATATCTTCTTAGGGTTATCATTGACCAGAAGCTGAATTAGACTAACTATATAAATACTTTTGTTAAAAATCACACAACACCAGGTTATAGTCCAACAGGTTTAATTGGAAGCACACTAGCTTTCGGAGTGACGCTCCTTCATCAGGTGATTGTGGAGGGCTCGATCGTAACACAGAATTTATAGCAAAAATTTGCAGTGTGACGTAACTGAAATTATACATTGAAGAATTGATTGTCTGTTAAGCCTTTCATCTGTTAGAATACAGTGATAGTTTCACTTCTTTCATGTGTAAATCACAAAACCCTTTTTTTTAAAGTTGCATTCTCGGGTTAGCTGTTAACAATGGTGATAGCTAGACAATCTTTTGAAGGTGTTAGCCCCCTGTGTTCTCTGTCTATGACCTGAGCGTCGCTCCGAAAGCTAGTGTGCTTCCAATTAAACCTGTTGGACTATAACCTGGTGTGTGATTTTTAACTTTGTACACCCCAGTCCAACACCGGCATCTCTGAATCATATATAAATACTGCTTCTAAAACAGCAGTTCTGAGTTGAAGATTCCTGCAGCAAGTAATTCACTTCCTGACTTCTAAATGCCTGTTCACTATCTACAAGTCAGGAGTATGACAGAATACTTGCCTCGATGAGTGCAACTCCAACAACATTCAAGAAGCTCCACACAAATCAGAACAAGACAACCAGCTTAATTCATACCACATACACTAACATTCACTCCCTTTACCACCACCACTCAGGAGCAGCAGTGTTTACTATCTAATGCAGTAATTCACCAAACTCCATGACCAATACCATCCAGAAGGAAGAGGACAGCAGATACATGGGAACACCACTACCTGCAAATTTCCCTCTAGGTTACTCACCATCATAACTTGGAAACACATCGCTGTTCCTTCAGTTCCAGTGGGTAAAAATTCTGGAACTGATTCCCTATCTGTGTCGAGGGCTTACCTGTATGATATGGTCGAAAGCAGTTTGAGAAGGCAGCACACCACCACCTTCTCAAGAATAATTAGGGATGACAATAAATGCTGGTCCAGCCAGCAACATCCACGTCCCATGGGTGAATAAACAAGAAAGTAAGATCCTTTAAGAATCTATCTTGTTGTTATCTGTGAAAATTTTCTATTCACATGTTATAATTGCATTTGCCTACATCACAATAATGTTTTTGTTTCAAAATAAATTTCATCTGTTACAAAGTGCTTTGAGGCACACTCCGATTGTGAAAATATTAATACATGTTCTTTGTTCAACTCGTGGTTGTATGCAAACTAGATACCAGAGAAAACATGAAAAAAAGTCTCAAACAGACTAGAAAAATATCAAATGAAAATAGAATGGGAACAGTTGCTCCCTATGGCTGTGTAATGTATGGTCTATGGGAGTAAGAGACAGAGTAGAAGACATTGCCCAGGTTAGTATTAAGAATAAATGTCTATTACAAGTTATGAATAGAAAAATATCCAATCTAAATTATGAGCACATAGATCATAAAGACTTACAACATGTGAAAGGGCTGAATGGTATGATTGTTTAAGGAAACAGCTATGACCATAACATACAGCTAGATAGGTATTAGTGACGGTTTCCAAGTGTGAAGCAGTATCCTCTATACTGAGAAAGGCAGTGATAAAGAAAACAAGGGAAGCAGAGCACAATTAATGAAATCCATTTGATCCATCACACACTAGTCAGCTTGCAGTCCTAAGGGGATATAATAGAATATTAGAAATTCTTTTAAGGGTAGTGAAATGGAACATCATATTATAACACCAATATGTTTGCCAAAGGTAGGTTTGATTCCCCCAGTGTGACAGCTTTCCGATCTTTACAGGAGAAAGAAATTGAAGCAGTTCACACTCACTGGGATTAGCGGTGGATTGAAAGGGATAGAAGAGAAGAGAAAGAGGTGGAGGAGAGGGTGGAGAACAGACTACCAAAAAGGGGTGGCTAGAAACGGTGAAATGACATAACCAAATGTTTCCTTCACTGAAGAGGAAGCTGTTAGTTTAATAATGTGTTTTAATATTACATCCATCAGACACAGACAATTCAGCTCAACGAGTCCATTCTGTCCTTCATGCTTCACTCAAACATACTAATATTAGTATACGCAACAAAACGAGGTACTGCATTGTGTGGGTTACAGGACAATGCTGTCGCTGAAAACCAATCTACCTCATCTAAGTGCTATCCACATTGTTGAATTTCATTAAATACACTTAGGAGTCAATCCTTTAAAATATTGGTTCAATATCCTAACATCAGTTTTGGTTTTCTCATTGGATCTTAAGAAAGTCTTCAACATAATTGATACAAACATTCTACACAGTAGAAAAGACGGCCTTAATTTGCAATTACATTGCTTTTACATACCTCTCCCCAGCACTCAAACGTAACTGTGCAATCTGTACCTGCATTGTTTGGTTGAGGGAGGCCACAACAGTAAACGTTATTGTCTTGCCCAGCAAATGACATGAAAGCATTCACTGGTGACCTGGATTTGGCATCCAATAGCAAGGACACTAAAGATTTACAGATTCTTTGAACAGCTATTTCCGATGCTCTGGATTAATGGTACTGGAAGAGCACAGCAGTTCAGGCAGCATCCAAGGAGCTTCGAAATCGACGTTTCGGGCAAAAGCCCTTCATCAGGAATAAAGGCAGTGAGCCTGAAGCGTGGAGAGATAAGATAGAGGAGGGTGGGGTGGGGTGGGGAGAAAGTAGCATAGAGTACAATGGGTGAGTGGGGGAGGGGATGAAGGTGATAGGTCAGGGAGGAGACCGAGAATGGTGGCCCCTAGAGTTGATTTGTAGCATGATTGAATGCAAGAAGCATCATCGTGATTCTCCAACCAGATGGAATTCATAATGTAGATGTAGGAAAATATAAATGAGTATATTTAATCATGTACAGAAAACAAACAACAGAAGCAAAGCAGCATGGAATAAATTCATTTTTAAAATTCACCTAATTTCAGCACCATTTGTATCTTCTACCACATAGAAGGACAAAGACCAAATTAGCGAGTTTTGAGAAGATTTGTAGCTCAGATCGAGGTTCTGGATGTAGGTTTGCTCACTGAGCTGGAAGATTCATTTCCAGACAATTAGTCACCCTCCTAGGTAACATCTTCAATGGGCCTCCAGGCTAAGCACTGTATATGATTCCTGCTTTCTGTGTGTTTGGGTTTCTTTGGATTGGTGATGTCATTTCCTGTGGTGATGTCATTTCCTGTTCTTTTTTTTTCAGGGGGTGGTTGATGGGGTCGAACTCGATGTGTTTGTTGATAGAGTTCAGGTTGAAATGCCATGCTTCCAAGAATTCTGCATGTCTCTGTTTCGCTTGTCCTAAGATGGATGTGTTGCCCCAGTCGAAGTGGTGTTGTTCCTTATCTGTTTCTAAGGATACTAGTGAGAGAGGGTCATGTCGTTTTGTGGCTAGTTGGTGCTCATGTATCCTGGTGGCTAGTTTTCTGCCGGTTTGTCCAATGTAGTGTTTGTTACAGTTCTTGCACGATAATTTTGTAAATGACATTAGTTTTACTTGTTGTCTGTGTAGGGTCTTTCAAGTTCATTGCCAGCTGTTTTAGTGTGTTGGTGGGTTTGTGAGCTACCATATTGCCAAGGGGTCTGCGTAGTCTGGCATTCATTTCCAAGATGTCTTTCATGTAGAGGAGAGTGGCTAGGGTTTCTGGACATGTTTTGTCTGCTTATTTGGGTTTGTTGCTGAGAAATCGGCGGACTGGGTTCACTGGGTATCCATTCTTTTTGAATACCGGATGTCACCACTGCAGGTGCTCCTCCAAGCCACACATCATCTTGACTTGGAGTTATATTACTATTCATTCATAGTCACAGTCAAAACCCTGGAACTCTCTTACTAACAACAGTATGGATGTGTCTACAGCACACAGACAACAGCAATTCAAGAGGTTGGCTCACCACAACATTAAAGTGAAGTGCAACAAATGCTGGCCTAGTCAGTAATGCCCAAATCCCATGAAAGAATACATAACGACACACTTAAGGAATGAGAATCCACATTTGTAAAGTTAAATTTTCAGGCCCATACAGATTGGCAGAAATCAAGTCTCATCAAGTTTCCCCTGTTGCCTGAAATTCAGAATGTACAAACTGTCATTTTCTGGCCCATGTTATTGGTAACAGGAAAGTACAGCAGCATCATTCACCATTGTCAAGGTATCACTGTCACCAAGTTTGAAGGATTGCAAGGCAAATCAGACAGCATCTTTCCAGATTTAAGTGCACAAAATTCTCCAGGAGCTGCCAGTTGGTATACTCCATAACAACAATAAGTGCTGATCGCCTCATTATTATTCTTCATGCAAAGTTCAGGCCAATGGATTGATGTATTACATCGATCTTTATTTCCATCTATAATTTAAGACCTGTTTTTCAAAACAAAAACTCAAACATAAATTAACATAAATGCAATCAAAGATTTTCAAGTGACAATTTAAGTGTTCTGTGTAAAGTCATGAAAAAGTCTGAAGATATTTGAAATTGATGTAATAAACATTAAAATCAATATTTGTAGTTACACTTATTTCAAGGAAAAACCCCAATCCATTTATTCCACATGGTGAATGCTGATAAATGTTAGAGGTCTCAAAAATTGATGAGAGTCACCAGAAAACAAGCCAAGAAAATACATCAGAATTTCTTCAGGAGAGAGAAAAGAACAGCTCCGATTTCAGATTTTCTGGTACAATGATTCAAGTACTACGAAACAATCCTTCCTTCAAAAGGAAAATGATAAGGTATAAAAATATGGCTGGCACAATTTGTTCTTTTTTCTTTTCTCATTACCAAGCAAAAGGTGTTATGCAAGATCCAACACTATTTTAAACAACTTTCTTTTAAGGCAGCCACTTGAACATGAACAACCTTGAATATAGATAAGGCTGCTTAAAATGACACAATTTGGGTACAATGCATTGACAAGTAAACTGTTACAAAGCATACTTAGATAATCATTTTTAAAAACCACTGTCTCTTTCTAGATTCCTTCTCCAAAACACATTTTATTGAAAAGTGTAGCTGTGCAATGAGTCAGTTTTAATGGCTATCCTTATTTTTATGGTGTATATAATGACAGTACACTTGGCCAAAATGGACATGATTGCGTACTTCCCTTTCAATCTTGCCTGGAGGTCTCACTGCTTTAAGTGACTGAGATTGACTTTACACACGCAATTTCAAAGATGTTGACTTAGAACAACTTGTGTATACCTAGTACTTTTAATGAATCAAAATGTTTCAACCACTTCAAAGCACTCAGTCGAATGCAGAGCCAAGGAGATATTACATGTTCTCACTCGTGACATTTTACTGGAAAAATGTTCTCAACTGGGAGGCTGTAATGCAGTTTCTGCTTGCTGTAGTTCACAGACAGACAGTCTTCTTTGTTCACTGTAAAATAAACTGCTATAATTCCCATCACCAGTTTTACCTTCATCCAACTCATCTGCTGACACAATGGCATTATTCTTCCTCCGGATGTGGCTGTCAGTAGCCATTTAGTGCTCACACCCAGCTGACAATGTAGTGATGATAGTGAGTCTTCATCGTGAACTGATGTAGTCTGGGTGGTGGAAGTTCTCTCTCATTAGTTACATGGAAAATTCCAAGATTTTGATCGAGCAGCAATGAAAATATGGATGATGGATGTCCAAGTCAGGCAGGTGGCTTGAAAGTCATAGTATTTTATGTATTTGCTGCTTTTGACCTTCATTCTTTTAAAAAGAAATGTGCATTGGATGTGGTTTTCACTGAAAATATTTTCCATCCGTAGTTTTCCTGGAGAATGAGCTATCTTCTTGAACCACTGTAGTTAATATGGTGTGGGTAGATTCACAATGCTATTAGGGAGGCATTTCCATGGTTATGACCCAGCAGAATGGCAACGTATTTCCAAGTCAGGATGGTAAATGGCTTGGAGGGAACCTGCAGGTTGTGACATTCCCTTGTGTTCTGGATGGTAGTTGTCATGGGTTTGAAGGTGCTGCCTAGCGAACCTCAATGAATTTCTGCAGATCATTTTGCAGATGGTACACACTGCTGATACAGAGCGTCGGTGATGGAAGGAGTGGATGGTGGTCAATGTCAATCAAGCAGGTTGCTATGCCCTGGATGGTGTCAAGCTTTTGGAGTGTTGCTGGAGCTGCACTCAGCCAGGAAAGTCATGAGTACTCCATTACACTCCTGACTTGTATATAGTAAGCAGGCTTTCAAGAATCGGATAATTAGTTATTTATTGCAGTATTCCTAGCCCTTGACCTGGTCTTACAGCCGCAAGATGTAAATTGTCCAATTTCAATTATTAATATTTCAGTTCAATTTCTGGTCAATTTCTGCCAGGATGTTGGTAGAGATGGATTTAGCAATGGTAATGGCTCTGAATTAATCTCTTGTTGGAGCACGGCATTGTCTGGCACTAATGTCATGTGAATGTTACTTGCCACTTGTCAGTCAAACTTGGATACTGTCCATGTCTTACTGCATTTGGACAAAGATTACTTCAGTATCCAAGGAGTTTTGAATGGTGCTTAGCATTGGTTATATTGAACTTATAAGATATCAGATTGGTCTCAGCTTGAGTAATGCATCCAGTTCTGGGTGTCTCACTTTAGATAGGATGCAATGGCATTGGATAAAGTGCAGGGATGAGAAACATCCATTACAAAAGCAGATTGGAAAATCTGGGATTGTTCACATTAGAGAAGAGAAGACAGAAAGGAGAAAGGAGAATTGAAATATTAAAAATCATGAGTAGTCTGGACATATTGAATAGTAAGAAAATGTGTCCAATCTTATAAAAGATTGAGAACAAGAAGCGAAGATTTGAAGTATTTAATAAATACTGTTGCAAGGAAAATATTTTTCACGCAGCATGTGGTCTAGGAGGCATTGTCCAAAAATGAGACTAAGGCAGATTTAATCAAGGCAGTGAAAAGGAAATTAGATGATTATTGAAAAGGAACAACGTGTGGGATTATGAGGAGTATACAGGGCCATGCCACTTAAGATGTTAGTTTGGTAAACAGGTATAGACACAATAGGGTAAAGAGCCTCCTTCTGCTTTGCAACAATTCTGTCAAACTCATCCGCATTTAAAATATTTGGAACTACACTGCATAGAGCAATTAACAAACCGCTCTGACACTGCAATGTAGACTGGTTTTAAATATGCCTCCACATCACATGCTCAAGCTCATCATGTCCCAAATTACTACACTAACAGATCACAGAACACAAGTTATAAAGCATTCATTTATTTTTTAAGAAATGTGGAGTCAATGATAACTTGAGCATGTACAATTCGGTGCTACATAAGTTTTCTTTCTGTTCCAAAAGTATAAACATTATAAATACTGGCCAATTTTCAGATTATCTTTAATCATGACTTTGCAATGAAGAGCTTTGAGAAATTAACTTAATGTTGCTCCTTTAAGTCCCAACATATTTAGTAAAGCAGATAACCAAAGTATTTGGTATACCAACCAATTAACACATCTTTCTTTGTTATTATCCTTTGACCAGTTAGGAAGGTGAAGGGGTATTTTCTACAATAAATCAAATATGTTAATCAATGTTTGAAAGACTCAGCAAGCAATCTATAGAAATGGATTCCTATCCTGGCTGAAGACCTCTTAATCAATTGCAATAACAAACAGAAAGTTCACATTTGCTGGCTTGCTACCCTTTGATAACTGATGGGAATTTCCCAATGGAACCATCCATTGTAAACTTGAGGAATGACGAAACTGTACATTTCAATCTACAAGAATTGCATCCCACCAGGAAATCAACCTATATTTAAACATCTCTGAACTCGTTAAAATATCCTTCAAAAATTTGCAACAGAAGTTCAAAGTAAGTGTTTTGTACCATTGAGCAGGCACAGACTCCAAAAAGATGTTAATAGTCTGGCATTCCGTTACATATATGTCCAGCAATGCTGATGGATGTTTCTGAAGACATAATTAGATTACCAATGGCAGGGAACCTTGCAGTGCCATATTTACAAACTGTCATAACTACAAAAACATAACGCACAAATATATTAGCTGGATTTTAATTTACTAGACCTGTCAGGAGTGGAGGGGGATCATTACGATATGGGGAAGTATAATTGTGGTTCCCTTACACACTGTGAAATCAACTTTATGGTGTGCTGATGACATCACAGTGATCAGGAGCCAACCTGATCGCCAGGCATGATGGGAAGTATTTCAGTAGAGACGGTAAAATAAAGAAGGGCCGTACTCCCTGGTAGGGTGAGGAAGCAGCAGGTGGTGGTTCAGGAAATTGCAATCCCTCGTTTTCAGGGAGGGATTGGCTGTCAGGTCTTGAGGGGAGATTGTTGAAGGGAGGGAAAAAGAGATTGAAAGAGACTTTGGGGAGAAATCACAGACAGGCTTCGATTTTGAAGGGTCAGAGGGATTTGAGGCAGGTGCACTAAATGTAGCAGGCAAGTTTAGAGTTACTCATCTACTGCATTTGGCAGTTCTTGCTTCAGGTCTGCTGGTTATCCACAGTCAAGTTTCAAATCTGGAGCAACTGTGACTCATGCAGCCTCATTGTAATATTTAAAGCAACAACGTGCCATCCTAATTGGCTATCCCCAACACCACGGGCTGCTATTAACTAGAATTATATGTGGTATCTTATCAAATGCCTTTCGAAATCTGAGTATATTACATCTACTGGTCCCCGTTTACATCTCCTGTTGTTGCCTCCTCAATGAACTTTAATTAATATGTCAGGCATGATTTCCTCTTCATGAACCCATGCTGGCTCTATTCTATTAGATTGATTTTCTAAAAGCTCTCGGTTACATTCTTTATAATAGACTCCAACATTTTCCCAATGACAAATGTTAAGTTAACTGGCCTTTAGTTACTTATTTTTGTCTGCTTTCCTTTCTGAATAAAGGTGTTAGATTCGCAGTTTTCCAATCCTCTAGGACTTACCCAAATCCAAGGATTACCAGTGCATCCTCTATATTTGCAGCTACATCGTTTAAAATCCCAAGCATGTAACCCATCAGGTTCAAGGGATTTATCAGCCTTTAGTTCCATTAGTTTCCCTGGTACTTTTATCACTAAAAACCATACTCCACTTTAGCCCTTTAATTATTTAGTATTTATGGAATGTCATTAGTGCCTTCTACTGTAAAGACTGCTACATTATATTGTGCATAGCACATATTATACAAAGTATTTATTCACATACACCGTCATTTCCTGGCTTCCCATTATTATTTCCCCAGTATCACTCTCTAATGGACCAACATTTAATGTGGCCACTCTAACTTTTTTACATATTTTATTATCGAGGTCTAGAGAGTGAAGTACGACCACATATCCTTCATAAGATAAACTTGGTAAACATTCAGATGCAAGCTCTCCCTATACTAAAATTATAGCTCTAGTCTGGGAATTAGTACCTCAGCAACAATCAGAATTGAATATACAGTACTGCAGCTTCTAATAACATACTTCGCCCTGAAGTTAAATGTCAGTACTATAATTGCTTTTGTCAGAATCTTTGTTTCAGATTTGAATTGCATTAATTTCCCTACTAAAACAGAAATAACTGGTTACATTTATCACAAATGACACCATCCATGCTGTTTTGCACTGACAGCAACATGATTCTCCGTCGATGTAGTTTTCATGCCAAATCTTAGCACAAACATTTTCTGTCACAAGTCAAATGTGTCTATGTGCATATATGGCCTTTACATCTCATCCCCTCCAAAACAGGTTTTAAAGACATTTAAATGAATGTAACAGCTATACCTCCTTTCTCAAAATCTATTATCTTCACACTAAATAAAACATAACTACAAAATCAAAAATAAGCAAGATGCTACACCAAAAGACTCAATTTAAAACCCAAATGGAAGATGCTCTTTTATTGAATAATGGGATGACAGCATAACTGGCCAAGCCAGTATTCATTATCCATCCTCAACTGCCTTTGTATAGCAGGTGGCGAGCCTCTTTCTTGAACTCTGCTGTCCATCTGATTTAGATTAGATTCCCCACAGTGTGGAAACAAGCCCTTCGGCCCAACAGGTCCACACCGACCCTTTAAAGAGTAACGCACCCAGACCCATACGTCTACCCTATATTTTACCCCTAATATTCCGAACACTAGGGGCAATTTAGCATGGCCAATTCACCTAATCGGCACATCTTTGGACTATGGGAGGAAACCGGAGCATCCGGAGGAAACCCACGCAGACACAGGGAGAATGTGCAACTCCACACAGACAGACAGTGGCCTAAGGCAAGAATCAAACCCAGGTCCCTGGCGCTGTGAGGCTGCAGTGCTAACCACTGAGCCACCATGCTGTTAGGAAGATAGCTCCAGGGATTTTTAAAAACCCGGTGACAATGAATAAATAGCAACTTAATTCTATCCCGTGGCTTGTTAGAGTCCTTGCAGATGGTGGTTTTCCTACGCATCTAATGTCCTCAATCCTCGAGGTGCTTTTGCTCACAGTTTTGGAAGATGCTGCCGG
This sequence comes from Chiloscyllium plagiosum, assembly GCF_037043375.1. Lineage (NCBI taxonomy): Eukaryota > Metazoa > Chordata > Chondrichthyes > Orectolobiformes > Hemiscylliidae > Chiloscyllium > Chiloscyllium plagiosum. The sequence goes on along the minus strand of NW_028270143.1, from coordinate 105,997,434 downwards.
CTTGATAAGCTGCTGAATTGCAAACAGCTACTTCTGTGCACCAGTATTAGAAAGAGTGAATATTCTAGGTGGGTCAATAGGATGAATTTTTAAAATCTTAAATGTGAGGAGTTAAATCCACAAAACTTCAGACTATTAAAAAAATGCATAAAATGCAACATTGTGCAGCAATTTTACCTGGCGAGTAGTTAAGCCAAGCAGGTAAGAAATACTCCATTTGTCACCTAACATCAATCAGGACAGGAACTGGTTACCAATCCTGGATAAGCAAGATGGAAAGTTGGCCAAAGATTCAACACCAAGTCAGCTGAACACCATCTGGAATCACTGTAGGAAGGCAGGAATGAGTATATGCATGGAAACACGAACATAAATAAGAGTTGGAGCAAGGTCAGGAAAATCACACTTCATCTTCCACGTCAACCCCATCTTCCATTTCCCTTAGTTGCAAAAACTCCACCAATTACAGTCTTGAATATACGCAAGACAGCATCATCCACCTCTCTCTGTGTAAAGAATGCTAACAATTCACAACCACTTCATCATCTCAGTCCAAGATGGCCAACCCTGTTTTCTGAAACTCTAAACCCACTTTTGATTCCCGAGCTAAGGGAAATATTTTCTTAGCACCTACCCTGTCAAGCCATTTAAGAATTATGCATGCTCCAATTAGGGGTCACTCCTCATTCGTCCAATCTCCAGGTAATCCAGACAAAGTCTAGTGTTATTACACAAATACAGACAGACAAATCAAATCCTTACCCTGTATTCACAATACTGTAAAATTAAAACAGTATTGGCTCCTAACAAGACCTTGTGAATAATCAATATCAGATTATATAGCTTGAACAAAAAGAATTAACATTTGATAATTAATACAGAAGCTTTAACAGTGGAGTGTTAATGTTAACAAAAAGGCAACCTAATTAATTTATACATAATCTTTCAACAGAAAGATACTATTAAAGAAAACTAAAGAAAAAAATAAAAGGCACTTTAACTGATCGGTTCACTTAAGCAATGTAGTAACAAGGCGCAGGCTTGATTTCTGAAGACACCAGTCAATAAAAATAGCTTCCAGTAAGTGCCAAGGAATATTCATTTATTCTTCTAACTGAGATGCTGTTCTCTGAACTTTAATAAATTGATAATAAAAGGGTAACCAGAGAGTAATGAGATTGCCTTCCAGTATCCTTGGCAGTCTCAAGCATTTTGACAAAAAAAAAGTTCAAACCAGTGTAAACTTTGATTTCTCTTTCTGTTTCTTTTTTCAACATTCTCTTGGCAGTAACCTCCCTATGAAGCCTCTGTTAACATTCAAACATCTGCCATCTGTTTGAGTATTATGCATGTCCAGAGTTGATATGTCTATACAGTGCTTTGAACAAGAATCAATCTGCAATTAACTTCCAGGCCTGGCTTGATAAACAAATGAGTTTTGTTATTTTTTAAAACAAAGAATAAGCTGCAGCTCACAATTCAAAAGTCACCTTCAGCACTCAGCTCCAAACCAAAAATGATAAACATAAACAAAAAAGGCTCAACACTACTTGATCTCGACACAGAGAACCTTTGGAGCATTCTCTCTCTCTAGAGGAAGTATCCCCTTAATTCAGGCAAAAGCAAAAGAAAACAACAATACTACAATTGTAGTTTCATATATATCCTATACATTTTTAACTTCTGCTTCTTCTATCCAAATCCACAGGTAACAAATAAATGAACACATATTTGCCCTCCTCATTGTTGTGATTCAAACTTGAAATACATGTGAAAGAATACCCAGCTCTCTCTGAATGCATATATTTCTCACCTTTTCTCCACTCAAAAAAAAATCCTGTTTTGCTATAATGTTCTCCTCAAGGAAATCATGTGCTGACACTAACTATTGATAGTAATCTATAAATACTAATGTATAAAGATTATGGTCACTCAAGCAAAAATTCTGGAGAACTGCCAGCCAATAGAATTATTACAGCTTAGATATTTGGGGTCAAATGGGCTCATTTAGACACGTTTTTCCCAGTGTGTCAAAATTATTCTGCCATAGCCTGTATTCCAGCCAATTCCAGAGGGCTACCACCACAAAACACATCTTCCTCTCTATTCTGTTAGCATTCTGATGGGGCCATTCCATCTGTGATACCATAGTCATCCAACTTTTTCATCACTCCAAGCATCTACAATGTTCCCCCCAGCATGTTCCAGGGAAAGTGAGTCGATTCAACAACATCTGCCCTCTCATCTCCTCCTCCCAACCATTAAGGACCACAAACACTTCAGCAGTCTGTGACAAAGCAATTTATTTGTATTTCTTCCAACTTAGTACACTACTTAAGGGCTCAAAATAGGGTAAGCCTATAGTAGGGTGACCTCCATTCAAGCTGGAAGTATGGTCCTAGGCTTTCAGTCACAAGTCAACTGAATTCTTCGTTGCACCCTTCGTTCTCACTGGCCTTAATCTCCTACACTTCACCAATAAAGATCAATGGAAATGAACTCATCTTTCCACAAACTGCCTTCTTTCTGCTTCTCAAATTTTATTTCAGTGCATTTAAGTTTCAAACCATTGCATCTTCAATCTGACCTGATACCTTCCTCTTCTCCCTCTTCCTGGCAGTGCTATACCCATCTTTCACCTACCACTTTACTTCTTCCTCTCTCTATAACTTGTCTACAGGTGACTCCAGAATAACAGCATGTGGCTGACCCTTAATAACCCTCTGAAATAGCTTAACAATTGCACATTCAGTTCAAGGATCATTAGGGACGGTTTATGGGATGTCAGCACCTTAACTAAGACAGCAATTATGACCCATTCTTAATGCCAAGGGGGCAGTTCAGAGTTAACAAGACTGTGGTTCAGATTATTGAGTGGGTCTGGAGTCAAATGTAAGATTTTAGCAAGTTTTGAGAAGATTTGTAGCTCAGGTTGAGGTTGCGGATGTAGGTTTGCTCGCTAAGCTGAAAGGTTCATTTCCAGACATCACCAACTCAAAGAAACCCAAACATACAAAGAGAAAGCAGGAATTTTCAGCATTGCTTCACATGAGGTTCACTGAAGATGTTACCCAGCAAGGTGACAAAACATCTGGAAATGAACCTTTCAGCTCAGCGAGCAAACCTACATTCAAATGTAAGATGGACCGGGTAAAGATGGCAGATTTCTTTCCCGAAAGGATTTCATGAACCAGGTGGATTTACACACTAAATTGCCATGGTCACACTAGGCTACCTTTTTATTTCAAATTTTGTTGAATTCAAATGTCATCATCTGCCCTGGTGGATTTTGAACACGTGGCCCCAGCCTGGAGTTTTCAATTATTAGATCAGTGACGCTATCATTATGCCATTGCCTTTCTTTGGGCTTAGACAGTGATAACCATAAAATTGTATATTTTATGTTTTAAAAACTTGCCTGTACAATGTCAATCTCTATCTGTTACTTTCTTTGCAGCTTTTAAACAGATAAAACTCTTGTAATATTTTACTGAACCTGTTGAAAGATGGTGATGAATAAAAATAAGCATCACAAAGTGGTTACACCAATTATGGGTGTTTCCGGCTAATTCCCTGTCAGATATGCTTAACAAATAAAAGATAAATACACTTCCATGGCGCTAACTTGAAGTGGTGTGGAATAGAAAGTCTGCCTCAATTTATTAAGCATGACAATTGACTGGAATATCAAGTGATAATAGGAGGAAGTAAGGAGAGTGGTTGTGGGTGAAAGGAGAGTCTTATTGGTTTATAAACTTTATACAACAATAAAATCTAGCAGAGATAAAACGGAGACAATGAAAAGTAAAATATAAATTTATATTGAGAGTTTAATTTAGCAAACAACAACATACCAAGCATAATTTAGCACAGAACTACAAAAGGGAATATCAGGACTAGGATAGATGGCCAAATATTTGGTCAAAGTGTTAGGTTTTAAAGAGCATCTTGAGGGAGGCATGGTAAGTGAGGATGAGAGAAGGAATTCTAGAACTTAGGGCCCAGGTGACTGAAGTTTCAACCACAGTACTGGAGAATTAAAAGCAAGTATGCTCAAGAGGTCAGTCTTGGAAGATTATGAATATCTCAGGGGAGTAGTAGTGCTGAAGAAGTTACAGACATAGTGAAGGGCAAGGCTATAGCAAGATCTTGAAAACACAGATGAGAACTTTAAAATTATTGGTGGTCATGGGTCAGGAATTATAAAATAATGGGACTTAATGAAACATTGTATGGAGACAATAGAGTTCTGGATGACCTCAGACAAAAAAAGTAGCAAATGGAAAATAAAGTTAGTGAGTTTTGAGAAGATTTGTAGCTGAGATGGAGGTTCTTTATGTAGGTTTGCTTGCTGAGCTGGAAGGTTCATGTTCAGACATTTCATCACCATACGAGGTAACATCTTCAGTGAGCCTCTGGAAGAAGCATTGCTGATGATTCCTGCTTTATATTGTGTGTTTGGGTTTCTTTGGTTGGTGATGTCATTTCCCACAGTGATGTCATTTCCTGTTATTTTTCTGAGGGGGTGGTAAATCGGATCCAGTTTACCACCAATTGTATTTGAATTATCACCCCTGAAAAAAGAACAGGAAATGACATCACCAAAGGAAGTGATATCACCACCCCAAAGAAACCCAAACATATAAATAGAAAGCAGGAATCATCAGCAATGCTTCGTGTGGAAGCTAACTGAAGATGTTACCTAATATGGTGACGAAATGTCTGAACATGAACCTTCCAGCTCAGTGAGCAAACCTACATCCAGGAAAATAAAGTGGGAAAATGGGAAGTTGTTCATTTTGAAAGGGAGAACAAAAGAATAGATTATTATGTAAATGGAGAAAAAATGCAAAATGTTGCAACACAAAGGGACTTGTGGGTATTTATGTACGGAATACAGAAAGATAGCATACTGGTGCAGCAGACTAATGGAATATTGGCTCCTTTTTCAAGAGGGCTGGAGTATAACTGTAGGAAAGTCTTTCTGCGACTGTACAAGTGCTGGTGAGACCACATCTGAAGAGCAGTTTTAGTCCCCTTATTTAAGGGCGATTTTTGGAGACCATTCAGAGAAGGTGCACTAGGACGATCCCTGGTATGGAGGGATTGTCTTATAAGCAAAGGCTGAATAGTTTGAGACTCGACTCATTGGAATTAAGAATGAGAGGTGATCTCATTGAAACATTTAGGATTCATAAGAGACTTACTAGATTGCTTACAGTGTGGAAACAGGCCCTTCGGCCCAACAAGTCCACAATGACCCACCGAAGCGCACCCACCCAGACCCATTCCCTTACATTTACCCCTGCACCTAACACTACAGTGTAATTTACCATGGCCAATTCACCTAACCTGCACATTTTTGGACTGTGGGAGGAAACTGGATCACCCGGAGGAAACCCATGCAGACACGGGGAGAATGTGCAAACTCCACACAGTCGCCTGAGGTGGGAATTGAACCCGGGTCTCTGGCGCTGTGAGGCAGCAGTGCTAACCACTGTGCCACCGTGCTGGAATGTTAGGAGGCGAATACGAGCAGGATGTTTCATCTCACAGGAGGGCACTGTCTGAAGATAAAGGGGCACCAATTTAAGACTGAAACGAGGAGGAATTTTTCTCTTTGGGTTGGATGCCTTTAGAGTTCATCGTCACAGATGTAGAACAGAGTTCTAATGTATATCTAAGCCTTAGGTAGGCAGATTCTCAATCAAGACCAGAATCAAAGGTTATAGGGATAGTGCAGGAAAGTGGACGTGAGGAGTATTGAATCAGCCATCATGTTGATGTACAGTATAGGCTCAAGGGGCCAAGTGGCCTACTCCTGCTTCTATTTCTTATAGTCTTATGGTGTTTGGGTAGTGGATAGGAAGTCATCTATGGGACAGTCAAATCTTGAGTCAAATTTACACTAACAGGTAAAGTGAGGCAGGCAACATTATAAAGTAAAAAGCAGGTTGTTTTGGTGATGGAACAGATACATGGCCAAAGTTCACCTCAAGGCCAAATAATGACACCAAAGCTGTTACTTAAGAGCAATTCAACAAGAACAATAAGCTAATTTCTAATTTGGGGTGGCACGCTAGCTTAGTGTTTAGCACTGCTGCCTCACAGCACCAGGGACCTGGGCTTGATCCCAGCCTCAGGCGACTGTCTATGAAGAGTTTGCATATTCTCTGCACATCTGCATGGGTTTCCTCCGGGTGATCTGGCTTCCTCCCACAGTCCAAAGTTGTGCAGGCTAGGTTGACTGACCATGTTAAATTGCCCATGGTGTAAATGGATGTGCAGGCTAAGATTAACCATGGGAAATGCAGGGTTACAGGACTAGGGTAGGGAGATGTGGGGGTGGGTCTGGGTGGGATCACTGTGTACTTGATGGGCTGAATTGGCCTGCTTCCACACTAGGGATTCCCTACTGAAAAGTAACAAACTTTTCCAAATGCAGATCATATTCTCTAATACAATGTAATGAATAAATTAAGCAAGCTGTTTTAAAGAGTTTCTGCTTTACCATCTGATCTCGTAATTTCAGCTAGAGGTTTACTCATCACATTAAAATCAGATTTACTGGAGCCTACAGTAGGATATTAGGAAATTCCAGGGGTTTCCTTCAATAAACACGGTTTTCCCAACCGACATGATTTTGGTGCAGTGTCATCAGTGGTCCACTCCATTTGAAATTTGAGGTCACTAACCTTTGGAAATCTCTACCCCAGAGAGCAGTGCAAAAGATGGCAGATATCAATATAAAATCAGCATGATTCATTCCCTTCAGAACAGGAAAGATTTAAAAGAAAAAAAACTACACAATCTTAAGTCTATTTTAGTACAGTCAAAACTGCTGTGACTTTGCTTCCAATTCTTCAAGTTGGAATACTGTCAAAAATTTACTGTGCAGGCAGTTTGCAATTGCAATCTTATCACAAGTTATACCTCTTCCATTTGTTATCTGTATGCAAAGGAAGATAACTTATCAAATGTCAACAAAGCTAATCGAAAATTGCCTTCTAATCATGTCCAATGTGCCATGAAAGTATTTGGTAACAAGAAACCATTAGCAAATGTTTTGCAACCACTGACACAAATACAAGGTAAATTTACAAGCTAATATTATTCATTGCTTCTTCCCTTTCAAAGGATACTAACAGATTCATGTAGTGCAAGGATGCGTATTTCTCAGTTTTAGAATTATCAGGCCTGCTCTGCAACTTCAAATTAAACTTTCTGAATTAATAAAGTCATTGACGTGTTTAGCATCTGGGCATAAAACCTTCAGGTTTGCAAAATGATCAACCATATTAACAGTAATGACACCCTCTCCGTACAGTTTTAGTTTCAGCTGTGAATATGTTTATACCAAGATACCCACCATTACAAGGGGCATTTGTTCCTCCACAATTTATAACATGCAGGTGCTCATCAGTTATTTACTGTAAGTAAGTGTACCAGTGGAAAATCATTTCAATTAGGTTAATGCCTGTGGGTAAACTGCAATGCAAATTCAGATTCAAACTAAACAGAACTTTAATTATCCTGACAGAGAAAACTTCACAAACCACAATTAAAGATATACTGGTGAACTACTGGGTCCTTGTTTCAATATATTATGTACATAGTCACTCCTTTAAGTCTCTCAGCTCATAAATGTTCTAAACAAAGTGAAACTAATCTGTAACAATCAGGAAGCTCTCATGCTAAAATCAGATTTTTGCTTTCTTTAACCATCTTTAGCCAAGGTGTTGTTAAATGTACTGCATTTAGTCTTAGTACTCTAAGCTGCAGAATAAATGAAGCTGAAATCAGCCAGATACACCATTACAATAACCTATTAACCTCCTATTAATAACCTGTCACCTCTATCGGAAATCTCAAATGTGAATAGAATTGAACACAATTATGCCAAGTCACCTTTGAGCAAAATCACTGGAGTGGAATAGCCAACACTCCCGGATTGTCCAGCAATTTCCTTATATTAAAGGTTATTCTTTAGGAAACTACTGCCAATACCCCAGGAAAAAAACTTGAGTACTGAAAGTTTTTTAAAATTTTATTTTTCAACCAAGCAACAGAGGTATTAAAAGAACTGAAGATAGAGAATTTCTTGGACTGGAAGTCAACATCACCTAACCAAGTGGAGTTTGTTCACTTTCCACTTGGTGCAGAAAAATGATTGGAACAGCTGGTCATGGGAGGTTTGTGATAAAGCCTCTGGCAATATGACCCCCTGAAGTCTGCACCCTGTATTGCAGCATTAGTTTCGGCCTCAGAACCATGGAATATCGGAAAGTACTCATTTATTCCAACCACGGGATGTAGATTTTTCTGGCATTGTCAACATTTATTGCCCATTACTAACAAGTCTTGAGAAGGTGGTGGTGAATCATCTTCTTGAACCACTGTAATCAATTTGGTAGGTGCACCCAGAATACTGTCAGAAAGGGAGTTCTACAATTTTGAGCCAGCAACAGTGAAGGTAGAATGATTGAGGTCCAATCCAGGATAAGGACATGGAAACATATATGTGGATTGTAGCATTCCAATGTATGTGCTGCACCTGCTCCTTCCAGGAGATAGAGGTCATAGATTTGGAAGATGCTATTGATGGATAGTTGCTAGGTTTTCTACACAGCTTCACATAAATCATATTCAATTCAGCTTTGGTTCACCTCTGGTGGAGGTAGTGAATGTTGTCAAGAATGGATGGGGTGCCAGAGGGCAGCTTTGTCCATGATGAGTTTATATGAGTTGTCAAAGCAGGACCCAGCCAGGTGGGAAGTGTTCAAGTACAACTCAAAACTTTTCATAAAATAAAGGTTAGCAATCAAGAGGTAAGGTATTTATCACAGAATTCCCCAGTCTCCAATGTGCTTTTAAAGTATTATATAGCTGACTCATGTCAGTTTTAGTTTAAAGGTAATCCAGAGGATATTGATGGTGAGAGATACAGCAATGCTTCAACTGTTGAATGTCCAAGGGAAGTGGTCATATTCTCTCATATTGGAGGTGGACATGCCCCACAATTTCTCCAGTATAAATTTTGTTTGCCAATGATCAGCCCAAGCCTAAATATTTTATCAGGTATTGTTGAATGCAAGCAAAGCCTGCTTTATTATCTGAGAACTTATGAATGCAATAGAACATGGAGCAATCAATCATCAGCAAGCATCCTCACCTTTGAGCTTACAATGGTAAGATGATCATTTGTGGGTGGACTCAGCACTTGCGTTGTAATGTGCTAAGGTTAAAATGACTAACCTTCATCAAATACAACCAGCTTCCTTTCTATTAGGTATGAGTCCAACCAGTGGAGATTTTTTCTCCTTATTCTAATTGAAGCCATACTGTGTTCACATCAAGGAAACCACACTCATCGTACCTTTGGAATTCATTTCTTGGATCCATGTTTAAACCAATGATGTATCAAGCCAAGTGCTCTTGCTAGAACCTAAACTGAGCATTGATTGACAGGTTAGTGCTGCATAGTAACAAACTCAACAATAACTTCCAATACTTTGATGGTTGAATAAAAAAATTACTCAAGTATGGGATGGAGATATTGCTGGCTAGACTAGTATTTGTTGCCCATTCCTAACTGCTCTGTTGAAGTAAAGTTATGGCGTAATAATTGGCCAGACTTGATTTGTCCAAGATTTTGTAGACAAGATATACCTGGGCAATGTTCCACTTTGTAAGTTATTTACAAGGAGTGCAGCTAGTTTTGCAGCCCCTATCTTCAATAATACAGCTAGGATATTGTCAGAGCCCATAGCCTTTGTTCTAAGAAGAAAAAAAGTAGCTAACATAAACACTGGTTTATTGGGAAATGAGACCAAGAAATAATAGTTGGAAGGAAGGAAACGGTAAAGACCACAGACAACGATTGCGTACATAGAACATGGAACAGTACAGCACAGTGATGAGTCCTTTGGCCTACAGCATTATGCCCAACATAATACACTTGCTTATCTAAAAGTCCCTTAAACTCCCCTAACGTATCTGCCTCCACCATCATCCCTAGCAGCACGTTCCCAACTCCTAAGACTCTGCATTTTAAAAAAACCTTGCCCCTCATAACTCCTCTGAAATTTCCATCAGGGAGATTAGATTCCCCTTCTCATTAAATGCTAGCCTCCAAGTATTAAACAGTTCACCTCTGGGAAAAAGATTCTGACTGTCAACCCTCTCTAGACATCTCAATTTTACAGGCTTCTATAAAGTCTCCCCTCAATCTCTGTTGTTCCAGAGAAAACAATCTGAGTTTTTCTAGCCTCTCCTTATAGCTCATACTCTCTAATCCAGGCAGCATCCTGGTAAACTTCTTCTGCACCATCTCCAAGTCCTCCACATCCTTCCTGTAATGTGGTGACCAGAACTGAACACAATACTTCTAAGTGTGGCCTTACCAAAGTCTTACAAAACAGCAACATGAGATCCAGACCTTTGTACTCCATTCCCTAACCAATAAAGGCAAGCATGCCATACACTTGCTTTACTACCCTATCTACTTGAGTGGCCACTTTCAGGAAGCTATGGACTTGAACCCAAAGATCCCTTTGTACATTAATGGCTTCTGCCATTATCTGTATGCTTTTCATTAACATTTGATCTCCCAAAGTGTAGCACCTCACACTTACTCAGATTAAACGTCAGCCATTTCTCCATCCATACATGCAACTGATCTGTATCCTGCTGTATGCTTTGGCAACCTTCTACACAACAACTCTACCTATCTTTGTATCATCTGCACACTTACTAACCTACCCATCTACATTTCCATCCAAGTCATTTATATATCTCAAACAGCAGATTTCCCAGTGGGGGATACTGTGGAACACCACTTGTCACAGACCTCCAGCCAGAAAAGCACCCTTCCAATACTACCCTCTGCCATTTATGGGCAAACCAATTCTAAATCCACGTGACCAAAGGACGATGGATCCCATGCATCTCAATTTTTTTAATGAGCCTACCGTGAGGAATTTTAGCCTTACTAAAATTCATGTAGACGACATCCATAGCTCTACCCTCAATCAGCTTTGTCACTTAGAGTCAGAGATGTACAGCATGGAAACAGACCCTTCAGTCCAACCTGTCCATGCCCAAAAGATATCCCAACCCAATCTAGTCCTGCCTGCCAGCACCTGGCCCATATCCCTCCAAACCCTTCCTATTCATATACCCATCCAAATGTCTCTTGAATGTTGCAATTGTGCCAGCCTTCACCACATCCTCTGGCAGCTCATTCCATACACATACCACCCTCTGTGTGAAAATGTTGTCCCTTGGGTCTCTTTTATATCTTTCTCCTCTCACCCTAAACCTACGCCCTCTAGTTCTGGACTTCCCGACCCCAAGGAAAAGACTTTGCCTATTTATCCTATCCATGCACCTCATAATTTTGTAAACCTCTATAAGGTCACCCCTCAGCCTCCAACGCTCCAGGGAAAACAGCCCCAACATGTTCAACCTCTCCCTGTAGCTCGAATCCTCCAACCCTGGCAACATCCTTGTAAATCTTTTCTGAACCCTTTCAAGTTTCACAACATCTTTCCGATAGGAAGGAGACTGCAACTGCATGCAATATTCCAACAGTGGCCTAACCAAAGTCCTGTACAGCTGCAACATGACCTCCCAACTCCTGTACTCAATACTCTGACCAATAAAGAAAAGCATAACACACGCCGCCTTCACTATCCTATCTACCTGCGACTCCACTTTCAAGGAGCTATGAACCTGCACACCAAGGTCTCTTTGTTCAGCAACACTCCCTAGGACCTTATCATTAAGTGTATAAGTCCTGCTAAGATTTGCTTTCCTAAAATACAGCACCTCTCATTTATCTGAATTAAACTCCATCTGCCACTTCTCAGTCCATTGGCCCATCTGATCAAGATCCTGTTGTAATCTGAGGTAATCCTCTTCGCTGTCCACTACATCTCCAATTTTGGTGTCATCTGCAAACTTACCAACTGTACCTCTTATGCTCACATCCAAATCATTTATGTAAATGACAAAAAGTAGAGGGCCCAGCACCAATCCTTATGGCGCTCCACTGGTCACAGGCCTCCAGTTTGAAAAAAAAAACCCTCCACCTCCACTCTCTGTCTTCTACCTTTGAGCCAGTTCTGTATCCAAATGGCTAGTTCTCCCTGTATTTCATGAGATCTAACCTTGCTAATCAGTCTCCCATGGGGAACCTTGTTGAACGCCTTACTGAAATCCATATAGATCACATATACTGCTCTGCCCTCATCAATCTTCTTTATTACTTCTTCAAAAAACTCAATCAAGTTTGAGAGACATGATTTCCCACGCACAAAGCCATGTTGACTATCCCTAATCAGTCCTTGCCTTTCCAAATACATGTACATCCTGTCCCTCAGGATTCCCTCCAACAACTTGCCCACCACTGACGTCAGGCTCACCAGTCTATAGTTCCCTGGCTTGTCTTTACCGCCGTTCTTAAACAGTGGCACCACGTTAGCCAACCTCCAGTCTTCCAACACCTCACCTGTGACTATCGATGATACAAATATCTCAGCAAGAGGCCCAGCAATCACTTCTTTAGCTTCACACAGAGTTCTCGGGACCTGATGGTGATCAGGTCCTGGGGATTTATCCACCTTTAACCGTTTCAAGACATCCAGCACTTCCTCCTTTGTAATCTGGACATTTTGCAAGATGTCACCATCTATTTCCCTACAGTCTATATCTTCCATATCCTTTTCCATAATAAATACTGATACAAAATACTCATTTAGTATCTCCCCCATTTTCTGTGGCTCCACACAAAGGCCGCCTTGCTGATCTTTGAGGGGCCCTATTCTCTCCCCAGTTACCCTTTTGTCCTTAATAGATTTGTAAACACCCTTTGGATTCTCCTTAATTCTATTTGCCAAAGCTATCTCATAACACAGGAATTTAAGCTGTAAAGACAAAGAGACAAGATTGGTTAAGTGAGTGGGCAAAAATTCGACAGATGAAATATAAAGTGGGAAAATGTACGATTACCTATTTTTTGATGGAAACCAACAGTAAAGTAAATTATTATTCCAACAGAGTGAGAGACTACAGAACCCCATGTTACAGATAGATCTGAGTATCCTTGCACATGAAACACCTAAAGTTATTAGGACACAAAAAGCAATTAAGGGTGAAACTACAAGAGGGATAGAAAATAAAAGTACAATAGTCTTGTTACAACTAGTGAGACCATATGTAGAACACATTCTGCCTCCTCATTTAAGGAAGGATAGGTTAAGGGTTGAGGTTAGCTCAACTGGTTAGATAAGTAGCATGTGGTTCCAAGTAATACCAACAATGGGGTTCAATTCTCATCTGGCTGAGATAAACATCGGACCTGCCCCCCTACCCAACCCTCGAAAGAGAAAGACAATGGCAAAGCACTACTGACAAAAACTGTCAAAAAAAAACACAAGCTCAGAATGAAACAGCGGAAAATGAGCAAAACACCTGCCTTTGGGCAGTGCACACTCGAAATGGAATATAATACTTCCATGGGAAATAACTCAGAGTAAATTCACAAGAGTGATTGCGGTGATAAAGGTATTGTCAAGGATCATTCGATAAGTATGAGCCTATATGCATTGCTGTTTAGAACGGTAAGAAATCTTTTTTTGTTGCCCTTGAGAAGGTGGTGGCGAGCCGCTTTCTTGAATTGCTGCAGTCCACCTGCTGTGGGTTGACCCACAATGCCATTACAGAGGGAGTTCCAGGATTTTGACCCAACGACAAGTGGAGAAATGGCGATATATTTCCAAGTCAGGATGGGGAGGGGGACTTGAAGGTCATTGTCCATTACATCTGAGCCCTTGTCCTTCTAGATAGAAGAGGTGGTCATGGGTTTAGAAGGTGCTGTCTGAGGATCTTTGGTGAATTTCTGCAATGCATCGTGTAGACAGCACATACTGCTGTTACTGAGTGATGTGGGTGGAGGGAGTTGATGCCTGTGGACGCAGTGCCAATCAAGTGGGCTGCTTGTCCTAGCTGGTGTCAAGCTTCTTCAGTGTTGTTGGGGCTGCACTCATCCAAGCAAATGGGGAGTATTCCATCACACTCTTGACGTGTGCCTTGTAGATGGTGGACAGGCTTTGGGGAGTCAGGGGGTGAATTAATCAACACAGTATTCCTAGCTTCTGACCTGCTCTTGTAGCCACTGTGTTTATGTGGTGAGTCCAGCTGAGTTTTTAGTCAATGATAACTCCCAGAATGTGGATAGTGGGGGATTCAGTGATGGTAATACTGCTGAATGCCAAGAGGTGGTGGTTAGAGTGTTTCTTCTTGGTGATGGTTATTGTCTGGCACAAATGTTACTAACTACTTGTCAGCCCAAACCTGGATATTGTCCAGATCTTTGTTGCATTTTAACATAGACTGCTTGAGTATGAGGAGTCATGAATAGTGCTGAACATTGCACAGTGAACATCCTCACTTCCCTGATGATGGATGAAAGGTTATTAATAAAACAGCTGGAGATGGTTGGGCCTCAGACACTACCCTGAAGAACTCCTGCAGAGGTATCCTGGAACTGAGTTGACTGACTACCAACAACCATGACTATCTTCCTGCGTGTCAGGTACAACTTCAACCACCAGAGAGGTTGCCCCCTTTACCCAATGATTCAATTTTTGCTCAGGCTCCGTGATGCCACATTCAGTCGAATGCAACCTTCATGTCAAGGGCTATCACTCTCATCTCACCTCTGGAATTCAGCACTTTTGTCAATGTTTGAACCAAGAATGTGACAATGTCAGGCACGGAGTGGCCCAGGTGCTGCTCAATAGCACTGTTGAGGACACCTTCCATCACTTTGCTGATGATCGAGAGTAGGCAGATGGGTCAGTAACTGGCCGGGTTGGATTTGCCCTGCTTTTTAGGTACAGGATATACTTGGACAATTTTACACATTGTCAGGTAGCTGCCAGTGTGGTAACTGTACTGGAACAACTTGGCTAGGGGAACGGCAAGTTCTAGAGCACAAGTCTTCAATACTACTGCCAGAATGTTGTCAGGGCTTGTAGCCTTTGTAGTATCCAATGTCTCCAACCATTTCTTGATATCACGTGGAGTGAATCAAATTGACTAAGGATGGTTTATCTGTAATGCTGGGAACCACTGGGGAAGGCAGAGTTGGATCGTCCACTCGACACTCCTACCTGGTGATTGCTGCGAAAGCTTCAGCCTTATCATTTGCACTTATATACTGGGCTCTTCCATTGTTGAGGATGGGGATATTTGGACAGCCTTCTCCTCCAGCAACTTGTTTAATTGTCCATAACCATTCATGACTAGATGTGGCAGGACTGCAGAGCTTAGATCTGATCTGTTGGTTGAGAGATAGACAGAGCCAGGCAATCACTTGCTGCTTTTGTTGTTTGGCATGCAATTAGTCCTGTTTGGTGGCTTCACCAGGTTGACAACTCATCTTCAGATATGTCTGGTGATGAAACAAACAAGAGCCTGACCAGAGGGTCTGGTGGCGCTCCGATATTTCCCTGCCTCTGGGCTAGAAGGTCCAAGTTTAAATCCAAATCAGTCTCAGATTTACCATAGTATGTCTGGATATATTAGTTAAAATAACTATAACTTCCCGAAGGGGCTTTACCTGAATGCATGCTTCCCCTGATAGAGGAATCAATCATTAAAGTGCTCAAGATTCAGACTGATGGCAGCGCACCTATGAAATTTTCCAGCACAGAAAGTTTGGAGACTAATATTGAACATACTTAAGATTGAAATAGACAGATTCCTGAACAACAGGGGAATTGTTAGCTGAGGAAAAGCCAGGAATGTGGTACTGAAGCCAAAATCTGATTATCCATGATCTCAATGAATGGCAGAACATGCCCAAGAACTATTTTGGCCTATTTGTACGATAATGTATGATGTTATGTATCCAGTTCTTGAGATCACATGTTGTAAAGATAAAACCGTAGTCCTATTGGACCTTGGGCCTCTTTCTTATGAGAGAGAGAGAAAACTGGAAATGGATTAACCTGAAGGTCACTATGCCTCAGGCAAGGGGAGAGTTTGAGAAGGAGAATCCTTAACAGTAACTTCAGCCCTTACAGGAATTGGACCCATGCTATTGCCATCATTCTGCATCACAAACCAGTCATCCAATCAAGTGAACTAAACCAATTGGAAAGCAGGTTTGGAAATATAGGTGAAGAGAAATCAGTTAACATTTCAGGCTCAGAGACCCTTCCTCAGAACAGCTGGTAGCGATGAAAATGTTGGTTTGTATGCAGACAATAGGGTAGGAGGTAAGGAGTAAACGATAGTGGTGATAGAGCCCATAGAGAAACACCAGTTAGACAGACAAAGGTGTGGATAATGATTTGGCCAAGAGGGTGAATAGCTGTTAATGGGGTCTGTTGGTGATTAACAGCAGACTATGTGACGACAAGGCCTGCTGTGCGAGTGTTGGGCTAAGGGCATGCAGGATGCACCAAACTTCTTGAACTTGAATCCACGTTCTCTGGAGTTGAACATAGATTGTGGCACACAGCAGGGCATGAGTGCAAGGTGATTTTATTGAAACCAACATGATTTCTTATGGTGAACTGACATGATAGATGTAAGAGTTTGTTTCCTCAGCTGCTCCTGTGATGATGCCCTGCATTCTCCATTGAATTAGGGCTGATTCTCAGGCTTGATAGTGACATTGAGGACCATGCCAGGTTATGAATTCATAAACAAATCTCAATGATATTCAAGGAGAACAACATAGTCCACAAACATAATGCTGGCCTCCTGTCAATTTATCTTTGAGTATATAGGCTCATCGGAACATGTTAAAATGGCACAGAAGATGAGACAATGCCTATGCATAAACACTAGCAAGGATTCAACTCCATGCAACAAAGTAGGAGATAGGAAAATTGGCCAAAAAACACTTCTTTTTTTGAGAAAAAAAGTGTTGGAGTTAGCAACTGAGTTGTAGGTCATTGCATTATGCCACTTCAATTTGTAATAAACATTTGACAAGAGAGCTGATGGCCAAAAAATAACCATCGATAATTGGCCACTTACAATCATGCAGGACATGTCAACATTTGCTACAGGTGACACAATACTAAATCATCATTGTCACCTTTCATCCATTTATTTCAGGTTGTGAAGAATCCGCTCCAACATAAATACAGTGTAATTTTTAAAAAACTATATTTCAATGTGCTGATCATGGCCTGTGAATACCAATGTCAATACTGACAAAACAAAGTGAGAGATTCACTTCAAATTGGAAGGTTCTGCATCAGTGGACTCCAATCTGTTCTGCTATAACATGGTAGTTGCGTTCCTGTGCGATCTCATGTTATGGAAATCGCACAATAGAAATAACCGGGACTATGGGACATAATCAAAAGTCCTCTGATTATGGTGGTAATTGGTCAGGTTAGATTTATCCTGTTTTGGAACAGCTTGGCTCGGGGAGTGGCAAGTTCCAGAGCATTAGTCTTCAGTAGTATTGCCGGAACGTTGTCAGGGCCCATAGCCTTTGCAGTAACCAGTGTTTCCCACTGAATTAAACTGGTTATGGACTGACATCTGTGATGCTGGGGACTTGTGGAAGCCGCAATAAATCATCCACTTGACACGTCTGGCTAAAGGTTACAGGGAAGGTTTCCACTTTATCTTTTGCACTGATGTGCTGGGCTCTTCTATCATTAATGATGGAGATATTTGGGAGCCACCTCCTCCAGTGAGGAGTTTAATTGTCCACTACCATTCATGATTGGATGTGACAGGACTGCAGAGTTTAGATCATTGGTTGCAGGATTGCATTGCTGTCTATCACTTGTTGCTTATGCTGTTTGACATGCAAGTAGCCCTGTTTGGTAGCTTCATCAGGTTAACACCACATTTTTAGGCATGCCTAATGCTGCTCTTGGCATGCCCTTCTGCACTCTCCACTGAACCAGGGTTGATCCCGTGACTTGATGGTAATGTTTTGAGTTAGGGAATATGTCAGGCCATGATCTTACAGATAGTGTCCCATTTATCGAAAATGTTTAGAAACACAACCTGATAAATTCCTCCAGATGACTGTCATGTATTCTTTAGAAGTGGAGTCAAGAGTTGCACTCATGAGGATATAGTTGCTGCCTGTCAGCTAATTTGTTTCTTCTATGGTGTTCAGACGTTCCTGGTATAAAATCTCACAAGAATTCAATTTGCAGAATAAAAATTGCATGCTTTTCCTTATTTACATGCAACTCTGAGTGACAAAGCAATATTGCTAAGGTTTTCAATCAATGTTGCCCAGCCTTGAAGAAACTTTTGGGATTCTAACTCCATATTGTACCTACCTCACACACCAACTTGCCTCAGATTGTTTTTAGAAGGAAATAAGAAATTTATTATACTAGTTAGAGCAAGTCAATTTGATTTTTCTCAAGACAATAAGATGTTGAGGGGCATCTGAATCTAAATTTAAGAAACTGCAAATCTTTGAAAGAGTCGACTTTATGGATTGATGGAAAATGTCCCCGAGCTACCAAAGTGCAACATTTAGAACGGTGGAAGAAAAATATTGAAATCTGAAGCTTTTCATCAGTGCTGTACCTCGTTATAAACAAACTAATTTAACCATTTTTTTCTTGAGCAGCTATTCAATCTTCATTCCCTTAGTTACATAGATGGAATTGCATTTTTAACATGTATACTTTTGCATTCAAGTGTTCATTGCCTGGACCACAAGCATTTTACCAAAGATTAATATTCCAAGCTGAAATGATCTGTTCAATAAAAATAGCTGAAATTGTTTCACATTTCCTGTGACCTCATTGCACTTCAATCCAGCCCCCATCTTGTATCCAATTTCACACCAATCTGGATGTGAGGCACTTCTCTTCTTCCGTCACTTTACCCACAACACACATTAAACTCGCTTGCCTAATGTTCTCATTACCCTTTTAAAAATGCATTCCTGTTATGTTCCTACTTTCCAATCCGTCTGCACTTTTGTTGTTTCAAATTACTCCCTGAAGATAGCAATAAGGTTAATATTTTTCAGTTATTTCGTCTAGTGAATGTTTTTCACAACTTACAAAGATAGTATGAAAATGTCACTTAGAAAAAATTTGACAGACCACCACCCTGCATCACTAAAACGTGACAACATTGATGACATAACATGAACTTTAATGTTCAAATTTGACAAAACCTACAACGTAAGATTACAAAGATCAAAAACTCCTACTAGTCTGTTCTGCAATAACGAATGTTTTTTCAATGTGAACCAGCTTTAATGCAGTTAAAGAAGTTAGATCATTATTTGCAGAATGCAAAAATTTCCTTGAATGTTTTGGCTATAACACAATTCCAGTCCCATTTGTTCAATGACATGGCAATTACACATTTTTCTTATGATGCAAGACTGTGTGAGAACTGAAATATTGCATTATATCAGAACCAACTGCATTGCTATATCAAAGGGTACAAGATACTAAAATGTAATCATTGGTTTTACGCAATTAGTCTTCTTTACCCGTCCAACCTCTCTGGTAAATTTTAAAATGCAGCTTTAAAACATTGGTTTTCTTTCTTTCATCAATTCTCTCTTTTTCTGAATCCAATCTTTCCATTCCTCTCTTTATTTCACTTCCTTACACCTGCGTCGACCTTGAATTCACACACTCAAAATTCTACTTCCTCCACAATGGTTCATCATGTGGACGCTTGTCTGTCATGTTCACACAGATCTTTAAAAATAAACAGAAACCTGTGGAGCAGAATGGAGTCGTTCAGCCCATTCTGCAAGCTTTGGATGCCTGCTTTCCCACAATGCAATGTTATCGGCCCGCACTTTTAACAAATGTGCAAAGGCCAGATGCTGTTAGATTTACCCCGATAGCATTGCTGTCCAATATACAGCGATAATCAACTGGTATTTTTGATTGTCAGTTTCAATCTTGACAGAAGTGGAATGTGGGCACATCAGCTAGCAGTACTTGTTTGAAGCAGCAGCAGCATGGAGCTGGTTATCACAGAAACTTTAAGGGTAGTTAGATACAAACCCAAATCATAGCTATAACCCTCAACATAAAAATGGTCCACATATTCACAAAAACAAGTTTTGGAAGCTGGAGATTCTGGAATCATTGAATGAAAGCAGTTTTCCTTGACGTTTCAGGAAATAATGAAGTGTATCAATTCTGGTGACAGTTACTGTGCTGCAGGATACTTAGTATGCTAACCTAGTGTTTGCAGTACGATTGTTATTCCCTGGGGACAGTCGTGCAGATTGGCATCAAGAACAGCTTTCAAAAATGTGAGGTCACAATTCTGAGTCACCAAACACTTAGCCAGATCCGCTGTTCCGAATCAGCCATGGATAATGACAACTAACAACCATTTGGAATAGCACTTACAGGATGTGGATACATTGGCAAATGTGAAGCACAAATCCTTGCCGTCAACCCAACGTGGAATATTGTACTTGAAATGAAATCAGACAGCCAGACAATGAAAGCAAAAATGCTCAATTGAGGAATGGTAGAAAACACTTGTGATGTTAACACAGTAAAAAGCAGAGAATGTATGTTGCATCTTGGAATTTGAGAGTAATGACTCAGGATACTTCATGACGTTCCTTTTTAGTACCCAGTTTTCAGTTAGCCATTTTTTTCTTTAACTGGCATTTTTCATATCACTTAGGAGGCCTGGCATTCCAGTCCATGGAATCAACACATATACTACTCATGCTTTAAGACAAGAAATAGGGGCAGAAATAGGCCATTTAGCCCTTCAAGCCTGCTCAGCCATTCAATGGATCATACTTGATCAAATGCTCCTCACATCCACTCTTCTGCATTTTCCATATCACCCTCAATTCCTCTATGGTCAAGAACCTGTACATCTCAGCACTAAACATACACAAGGGCTCTGTCCCACTGCACTCCATGGCAATGAGTTCCAAAAGCACTCAACCCTCAGAGGAAACATTCCTCTATGTCTCAGTCTGATACTGGCACCCCTTCATCCTCAAACTATGCTGATTCTAAACTGATCAATGAGGAGAAACACCCTCTCAACATTTACTATTTCAAGCCTCTTAAAAATTCTACATGTTTCAAGGAGATCACCTGTCACTCTTCTAAACATCAGTGAGTAGAGTACCAACTTTATTTTTTATTTTATTTATTAATTTGTGGCATGCAGACATTACTGGCTGGGCCAGCATTTATTGCCCGTCCCGAGTTGCCCTTGGTGGTGAGCTGCCTTCTTGAATCGCTGCAGTCCACCTGCTGTAGGTTGACCCACAATGTCATTAGTGAGGGAATTCCAGAATTTTGACCCAGTGACACTGAAGGAGGGGCCATAAATTTCCAATTCAGGATAGTGAGTTTAACGTTTGATCATAAGACAATCATCTATACTGGGAGGGTCATCCTAATGAATGTGCTCTGAACTGCCTCCGATGAAATAATATATTTCCTTAAATAAGGTGCCTAAAACTGCATGGCTCTTATTAGATATAATCAGACTAGAGCAGAGACATTTCATGTTTCTGGCTTTAAACTTGACACTCCATTCACCACCTCAACTTCACAGCCTTAGTTCAATTAACATATGTCACAGGTGCATTTGAGAGCAACCCAAGTGGGTTGTACTTAGGTAATAACCCCAGTAACCAAATTAAATCAAAGCTTCTCATGCTGGCGGTAAAGATACTGTTATTAATTTCCAGTTCAGCAGATTATCCAAATCTTCATCGAATTTGAAAAACTAGCTGCAACTATTATTACAATTATCAACAACACATCTTCAATGTGTTTTCTTCATCACTGGCAAACTTTGGATTTCTACAAAGTTGAATACATTATATTACATATTTATCAAGAACACAACTCAAAAGATGGTGCCAAAACATGAATAAATGTGCAGAATAAGGCACCGGATTTCCTGTGCATGACACAATAGAAAATAAAAATTCTCAAGTCAAGGAAGATTGAGACAGAAGTGTTCCTGATGCATCCAGGTACAAAAATCTTGGTCCAAATTTTGCATAGAAAACGTTAATTTCATAATTTTGTACAATACTAATTATATTAACTTTCAGTCTTGGCTTGGGTGGGGAGTAAGTCATACTCAAGTCAGGAGGTTCCAGGTTGAAGTCCCACAAGCAAAAGACTGTAGGCCCAGAGATGTCATCTTTAAGATGAGTCACTAAAACAAGATCCTGTCTGCCTTCACAGGTGAACCTAAAAGATGAAATAGCTCTATACTGGTAAAGAGCAAGGGACTTTCTCTCCTGTATTCTTCTCAATATTTAACCTTTGATCAACAGCAGAAGAATAGATAATTATCGCATTTCTGTTTTAATGAATTTGTTGCGTACAAACCTGCTGTCATGTTTCCTGCATATAATAGTATCTATATTTCAGAAGCAGCTCAATAAAGTCCTGGGTCATAACAGGTGTGGTATAAATCTGAAAACAAACAAAAATAGAAATTGCTGTTGAAACTCAGCAGGTTTGGCAGCATCCGTGGAGAGAAGTTGTATGAAACAGTTTCCCTCCAGAATGATAGGGACAGGCCCTTTGTCTCACCATGGCTGTGCCAACCATGATGGTATTCTAAATTAATCCCATCTACCTGCACATGGTTCATAGCCCTCTATTCCCAGCCTGTTCATGTGTCTGTCTAAATGCCTCTTAAGCATAGCTACCATATCTCCTTCTCCAGGCACTTATCACCCTCTGCCTCGCACATCTGCTTTAAACTTTTCTCCGCCCACCTTAAACCTATGCCCCCTAGATTTCCCACTTCCACACTGGGAAAAAGACTCCTAACTGCTGTGCTTTTCCAGCACCACTCTAATCTAGACTCTGGTTTCCAGCATCTACAGTCATTGTTTTTACCTAGTTGATTTTAACCCTACTGCGAATCTTCTTGCAAGGATGCCTGCCTTGAGGAAGTTTTCCTCCTCTCTCTACTCTATGCTACTTTCTCCCCACCCTCGACCCTCCTCTCACTTATCTTCCACCCTTCAAGCTCTCTGCCTGTATTCCTGATTAAGGGCTTTTGCCCAAAACGTCGATTTTGCTGCTCCTCGGATGCTGCCTCAACTGCTGTGCTTTTCCAGCACCACTCTAATCTAGACTCTAATTATTCACCCTATCCATGCCCCTCAATTTTATGTACTTCTCTCAGATTATGCCTCAGCTTCTGACGCTCTAGCAAAAACAAGTTTATCCAACCTCTCTTTATACACTCCAATCAGGTTACATACAGATAAGACTCTTGTGCACCCTCTCCAAATCCCACCTACCCTTCCTATAGTGTCGTGATCAGAACTGCACATATTATTCCCAAGGTGGCCTAACTAAAGTTTTATACAGTTGCAACACCACTTGCCACCTTTTATACTCAATCCCCCCAACGATGAAAGCAAGTATGCTGTATGCCTATTTTACCATCTTATCCATTTGTATCGCCACTTTTAGGGAGCTATGGAATTGCACCCTAAGATCCCTGCGTATATCAATACTCCTAAGGGTCCTGCCATTTACAGTGTACTTTTCTCTTGTATTTGACCTCCCAAAATACATCACCTGACACTTGTTCAGGTTAAACTCCACCCATCAATTCTCCACTCAATTCTCCAATTGATCTATATCTACTATATCGTTTGACAGCCTTCCTCTCTATCCACAACTCCATCAATTTTCATGTTGTCTCCAAATGTAATATTCAGACCTATATATGCTGTGGTTCTGTTCGCCGAGCTGGAAGTTTTTGTTGCAAACGTTTCGTCCCCTGTCTAGGTGACATCCTCAGTGCTTGGGAGCCTCCTGTGAAGCGCTTCTGTGGTGTTTCCTCCGGCATTTATAGTGGCCCGTCCCTGCCGCTTCCGGTTGTCAGTTTCAGCTGTCCGCTGTAGTGACCGGTATATTGGGTCCAGGTCGATGTGTTTGTTGATGGAGTTTGTGGATGAGTGCCATGCTTCTAGGAATTCCCTGGCTGTTCTTTGTTTCGCTTGCCCTATAATGGTAGTGTTGTCCCAGTCAAATTCATGTTGCTTGTTGTCTGTGTGTGTGGCTACTAGGGATAGCTGGTCGTGTCGTTTCGTGGCTAGCTGGTGTTCGTGGATGCGGATCGTTAGCTGTCTTCCTGTTTGTCCTATATAGTGTTTTGTGCAGACCTATATAGATATATTACAGGCAGAGGTCCCAGCAGTGATCCCAGTGGAATCACTGGTCATAGACCTCCAGTCAGAAAAACACCCCTCCACAACTACTGTCTTCTACAACCAAGCCAATTTTGCATCCAAGTTACCAACTAATCATGAATCCTCTGTAGTTTAATCTGGATCAACCTACCAAGACTTTGTCAAATCATTTAGTGAAGTCCATATGGACAACATCCAATGTCTTACTCTCAATGACCTTTGTCACTTCCTCACAAAACTCAATCAAATTTGAGAAACAACACCATCACCACAAAAAGCCAGGCTGACTCAGCCTGAATAAGCCCATTCTTTCCCAATGGAATTTAAATTTATTGTTAACTTTCTTTACAAAATATCACGTAAACACTCTTAACCTACTATGATTCTGAATGACTGCTTATGAAGAGATGGGATGATGAATGCGTATCTTGATTCATAGTTGATCTAACACTATTCCAAATCCAAGACTAGAACATTCAAAGGGCATTTACATAGTTTATAAATGTTGTCTGATACGTAACATTGAAGATTAAAATTGAAGATTAAAAGCTAAACCAGTATTTGATTTGATTTATTATTGCCACATGTACTGAGATACAGTGGAAAGTATTGTTTTGCATGCTGTCCAGTCAAATCATACCTTACATAAGTACATCAGTGGAATAGAACAGAACGCAGACTATAGTGTTACAGCTAGAGAGAAGGTGCAGAGAAAGATCAACTTTAATAATATACTGGGGTCCATATTTTAGTAGGTAAACTATGTCTAAACAACCAGTCCATGCAACCACCAGTCCAAAACAGATTCTGCTGGCTGTGGTCAATCATCTCAGCACTGTACACAGCTTAAAGCATAGCTGGACCTATTTAGCATTCACACATGGTTCAAATTTACATTGCACACAATAAGCACATCTGAGTGCATAGGGCAAAGGCACAGTCCATTCTGCCAGAAACAAGCAAGTTGTTAACCGTCTGTGACCAATTAAATTTCACAATCTTTTCAAAGCAAGCCTAACCTTTTATTGTGGCCAAAATTGCTTTGCTCAAAACACAGATAGGAGGCAGTGAGGAACGCCACCTCACAAGTGGTTATGCATTGAAACAGATGAAGAATCACAACCCTGGGAAATGCTAATAGTTTAGTAATTTGATAAACTGTGCTGCACAACTCTTAGCCATACAGAACAGAGGATCTTTGGTTAGGTTCCATGGCTCACAGAGAGTTTCCTTAGCTTTGCCAAAACAGCAGTTGATATGAATTTTCCAGGCAGGTGAGTAATCAGTGCTTACGTTCCTGAGAACTATTTGAAAAGAAAATCTAAAAGTCAGCTGAGGTCGGGTTGAGCAGGAACGTATCGAAAGTAACCTGAAACTACTCATCATCTAAGCTCATTCCCAAAAGGCTGTCAGGCACACAAGGCAGCTGAGCATTGATTAAACCCATATTGTCATATCCTCCAGAAGAGCCCTCAGCACCAAGAGGAAGATGAAAGACAAACACTGAAAGGGAAAGCAGACAATCAAAAGATGTGTTCTGCACTCACCCTCTGAATTACTTAGAAAGAAATACTGGGAAGTCTTTAATTAAAAGGAAATATTAAAACATATTTGCATTACATTTGAGAAGCTAATGATTAATCTAGCAACATATAACACAGGAACAGAAATAGGCCGTTGATCCTATTGAGTCTGGTCCACCATTTAACATGATCATAGCTGGTCAAATATGTCACTGCCTTTTACCCACACTATCTGTATAACCCTTTAGCCACTGATAAACATATACTAACCCCTAAATATTCCCAAAGATTGAGCTTCCAATACCTTCTGTGGGAGTGGAGTCCAAGGATTTGCAACCTCCAAGTGTAAGAAAAATTCTCATCTTGATCCTAAATGGCATCCCTCCTCTTTTTAATTTGCACATCTAGTTCTAGATTCCCCAACCAGGGGAAACATTTCAATTACACCTACCCCGTGGGGAATGGTCACCAATGTTTGCACAATGCTCAAACCATTCATGACTCCTTAGATACTGAAACATATCAAAATGCAACAAGACCTGGACAATACCTAGGCTTGGACTAAAAAATACTGCGTAGAGTGTGTTGCTGGAAAAGCACAGCAGGTCAGGCCACATCCAAGGCAGAGAAGAATCTGTTTCAGGCATAAGCCCTTCATCAGGATGCTGCCTGACCTGCAGTGCTTTTCCACCACCACACCGTTGGCTCTGAACTCCAGCATCTTCAGTCCTCATTTCTCCCAAAACAAAACTGAGTAACATTTGCGCCACTGAAATGCCAGAAAATGGCCATCTCCAATAAGAGACATCTAGCCACTGCCCCTTGACATTCAATAGCATTTCCATCACCGAATCCCCCATGAACAACATGATTGGGGGCTACCATTTACCAGAAACGCACCTGGATTTGGCACAAAATTACAGTGGCTACAAGTGCAACTCCGAGGCTAGGACTCCTGCAGCAAATAACTTACCTGCTGACTCCCTAAAGGTTGTACACCACCTACAACGCACAAGTTAGCAATGGTGATGGGATACTCTTCCACTTGCCTGGATGGGTGCAACTCCAAGAACACTTAAGACACTTGCCACCTACAAGATGCACTGCAGATATTCACTAAAGATCCTTCGACAGCACCTTCCAAATTCATGATGTAGGAGGACTAGGGCAACAGATACATGGCAACAACAGTACCAGCAAGTTCCCTCCAAGCCACTCACCACCTTAACTTGGAAATATATCACTGTTCCTTCAGTGTGACATGGTCAAATTCCTGGAATTCCCAACCAACTGCATTGTGGATCTACCTACAGCTCATGAACTGCAGCTGTTTAACCAGGCAACTCAACACCAGTTTCAAGGGCAACTAGGGATGAGCAACAAATGCCCAGCCAGCAATGCCCACATTCTACAAGTGAATAAAAGCAGATCACTTCAGTATGTTATCAATTTCAATAAATTATCTCTCATTTGAAATGCTAAAGAATACAGACCCAGTGTGCCCAATCTTGCTTCACAGGACAGTCCTGTCATTTTGGGTATAACTCCAGTGAGCATTCATTGTATTCCCTCTATGGCAATGATATATTTTCTGAGGTAAGATGACAACAACTGCACACAATACTCCACAGGTGTTGGTTAGTCAAGAAACTACAAAATTGGAACAAGACTTCACTACTCCTGCACTCAAATCCTCATGCAATAAAGGATTAACATTGCCCTAGTCTTCCTCACAACTTAGTGCACCATCACATTAGCCTTCTGTGACCTACTGACAAGGACATCTAAGTCCCTTTGCACATTTCAAACTCTCGCCATTTTCAAAGGTACTATATCCAAATTTGCAAATGACACAAATACGTGGGAAACTAAACTGCAATAAATAAATAAATTACAAATGGATATGGATAGGTTAGGTGACTGAAGCAAAATTTGGCAAATGAAGTTTAACATGGATAAGTGAGAGGTTATCCATTTTGGTTGGAAGAATACAAAGACAAATTACCTAAATGAAGAGGAACTTCAGATTGCTTCAGTGCAGAGGGATCTGGGTGTCCTTGTACAAATTGTAGAAAACTAGCATATAGGCATCCATGAAGATAGATTGAGCAGTTTAGATCTGCATTCTCTGCAGCAGAAAAGAATGAGAGGAGATCTCATTGAGGTATATAAGACATTGAAGGGAACTGACAAAGTAGAAAGGATGCTTCCTCATGTGAGGCAATCCAGAGTGAGAAGTCATAGTTTTAGAGGCAGCAGATTTAAATCAGAGATGACGAACACTTATTTGTCTCAAAGGGCTATGAATCTATGTAATTCACTATCCTAGAGTGAGGTGGATGCAGGACACAATAAATTTGAGATTAGATTAGATTAGATTAGGTTCCCTACAGTGCCCAACAAGTCCACACCGACCCTCCGAAGAGTAACCCACCCAGACCCATTCCCCTTCCCAATATTTACCCCTGATGTGGCAGTTTAGCATGGCCAATTCACTTCACGTGCACATCTTTTCGATTGTGGTTGGAAACCGGAGTACCCGGAGGAAACCCATGCAGACACGGGGAGAATGTGCAAACTCCACACAGACAGTCGCCCAAGGTGGGAATCGAACCAGAGTCCCTGGTGCTGTGAGGCAGCAGTGCTAACCACTGAGCCACCATGCCACCTTTGAGTAGATAGATAGATTTATAATTAATAACAGGTTAAAGGTATGTGGGGAAAGTGAGGAGCTTAGGCCAAGATGAGATCAGCCAAATGCGTATTAAATGGTGAAGCAGACTCAAGGGGCTAAATTGCCTACTTCTGCTCTTTGTTCTTATGTTCTTAACTACTCTGCAAATCTGTTCTTTCTCCCAAAGTGGAGATTCTCACATTTTCCCATTTCATATTATTCGGGCAACTCCACCTCCCTCTCCATCAAATCTGGCCTTTATAAATGTTGAATGTCCTTGAATATTTAGTACCCCAGTCCTGGGCACAATGCAACTATGGTTTCTGCAATGGCAATTATATCATAATAATTTATTTTGTTCCACATGGAGTGGAAAAACAAAGCAGAATTTTTATTTCAAGATTAATCTTGAAATATGCACTCACTTTTTTTGGCTTGTTGATTCAACCAAAATAAATGCAACACTTAACTGTGAATATAATTAAGCATAAAAACATAATGGCTTACAAGGCCACATGTTGTCATATCATCTCAGCCAAATGTAGGCAGCAGGTTAATTTACTGATTCCAGTAGGATTTCCAACCCTCAAATCTCCAAGATTTATCTCCAGAAAACTATTATAAACAACCAAAGTAGTATTTTTATTTTAAAAAACTGTTTTTTAAAAGTATTTAAGTTAGCTCACTGAGCTGGAAGGTTTGTTTTCAGACATTTCATCACCATGACTAGGTAACAACTTCAGAGAGAGCCGCCGGTGGAATGTCCCACCTCTCTATGTATAGGTCTTGGTTTCTTAAAGCGGGTGATGTCACTTCCAGTTCTTTTTTTCCCCCAAGGGAAGGCAGATGGGATCTAAGTCGATGTGTTTATTGATGGAGTTCTGGTTAGAATGCGATGCCTCTAAGAATTCTCTTGCATGTCTTTGTTTCATCTGTCCTAGGATCCGTGTGTTGACCCAGTCAAAGTGGTGTCCTTCTTTGTAGGTATGTACAGAAACCAGTGGGTCTTGTCTTTTGGTGGCGCATTGGTGTTCATGCATCCTGCTTGTTTGTTCAATGTAGTGTTTTTTGTTTTACAGTTCTTGCATGGTATTTTGTAAATGACGTTAGTTTTGCTGGGAGCATCTAATGGATATTTTAGGTTCATTAGTTGCTGCTTAAGTGTGTTGTGGGCTACCATGATACCAAGGGTCTGACTAGTCTGGAAGCCATTTTTGATATGTCTCTGATGTACGGTTACGTGGCTATAGCTTTTGGTTGCGTTGTGTCTGCTTGCTTGGGTTTGTTTCTGAAGAATCGGAAGAATTGTGCTTTTCTTGAAAACATTATGTAGATATTTTTCTTCTGCTGCTTGTAGTTCTTCGGTATTGCCGTGTGAAGTAGCTTTTTTTTGCTTTTTTATTAAACTTTCCTTGGACATTTCAAAAAATATTGGAGTCGGAAATAAAACGCGACTGACATTCAAGAATCATCCAACGAAGTAATGAAGTGCCAACAGAAGCAGATTCATGAGGACACGTACATTGGGCAGAGTATGGTATTAGGGTGGTCAGCAACAGGAAGTTGTGAATAAATCTCCAGTAATATTTCTAACCAGAGTTGGCAAGCTGAGTTAATGGATTTCATTCAGTATATCAGCAATGACCATGCAGGGCCACTGGGGCCAAGGCAGAGAAAGGATGAAAAGAGAAAGTCAGGCAAAAACTCCTGTTCTAAATTAAAACTCTGTGACCTTGCTTGGTGCAGGGCTGCATGGATGTCAGAGAACAGGACCCCAGGTTCAACTTTTGATCTGATTTTCAACCTTTTTATGACGCTCAGTAACACTCAAATTAGCCAAACAAACAAAAATTTGCATTCTCAGCTTCCTCACTCTCAATATGGAGAAATGACCATGCGAGAGAACTGACTAATTAATTTGAAACATTCAAAAATATTGATGACAAATTTCAAATCTCCCCAAACTTGTCTGCACTTTTTTCTTTAGTATTACAAATCATTACAAATCTAAAATCATTATAAATTCAGTTGTATAGTTGTTATATGTACGGATTTACTTGATAATCCAACACAGATAATTGTGTCGTGGAAAACACACAATTCAGATAGCAGCTGTGGTGGGAAACCAAGTTAATGTTTCAGTTTGAAGCATTTACGTGAAAGTTCCCCATAGCATTCCCAATATTTTCTATGCTTGTCTCAGATTTCCAGAGATAACTTCTTTTTCCAGCATGTTCTTATGACAAAACATTAATTCTATTCAATGCCCAATTAACACACCAAAAGACCTGGAGACATCATTTGCACTGGCAGGGGGCAGATTGAAATGTGTTATGAAAATCAGCTATTTAAGTAGGGTCAGCCAATTAAAAACACATTTGCATTGTGCAATTGTTTCTTGAAAACTGGTGGCTTCCTTCAGCACTAGTTGAGAAAATGGCAACTTCAACAACAGATCCACAAGAAGGTCTCTTGTGGTTCAGTGGTAGCATCCCTACTTTGAACTAGGAGGCCCAGGTTCAAATTCTATCACGTCCAGACATGTGTAATGACATCTCTGAACAGGTTGATTAGGAAAATAACTATAGAACTAGGGAGAGAGTAGGGCCCCTCAAAGATCAGCAATGCGGCCAATGTGTGGAGCCGCAGAAAACGGGGGAAGATACTAAATGAGTATTTTGCATTAGCATTTACTGTGGAAAAGGGCATGGAAGATCTAGAATGTAGGGAAATAGATGGTGACATCTTGAAAGATGTCCATATTACAGAAGAGGAAGTGCTGGATGTCTTGAAACACAAAGATGGATAAATCCCCAGGACCTGATCAGGTGTACCCAAGAACTCTGTGGGAAGCTAGAGAAGTGATTGCTGGGCCTCTTGCTGAGATATTTGTATCATCGATAGTCACAGGTGAGGTGCCGGAAGACTGGAGGTTGGCTAACGTGGTGCCACTGTTTAAGAAGGGTAGTAAGGGAAAGTCAGGGAACTATAGACCAGTGAGCCTAACATCGGTAGTGGGCAAGTTGTTGGAGGGAACCCTGAGGGAGAGGATGTACATGTATTTGGAAAGGCAAGGACTGATTAGGGATAGTCAACATGGCTTTATGCATGGAAATCATGTCTCACAAACTTGATTCAGTTTTTTGGAGAAGTAACAGAAGACTGATGAGGGCAAAACAGTAGATGTGATCTATATGGACTTCAGTAAGGCGTTCGACAAGGTTCCTCATGGAAGACTAGATAGCAAGGTTAGATCTCATGGAATACAGGGAGAACAAGCCATCTGGATACAGAACTGGCTCAAAGGTAGAAGACAGAGGGTGGTGGTGGAGGGTTATTTTTCAGACTGGAGGCCTGTGACCAGTGGAGTGCCACAAGGATCACTGCTGTGTCCATTAGTTTTCATCATTTATATAAATGATTTGGATGTAAGCATAAGAGATATAGTTAGTAAGTTTGCTGTTAACACCAAAATTGGGGGGGTGTAGTGGACAGCAAAGGTTACCTCAGATTACAACCGGATCTTGATGAGATGGGCAATGGGCTGAGAAGTGGCAGATGGAGTTTAATTCAGGTAAATGTGAGGTGCTGCATTTCGGGAAAGCAAATCTTAGCAGGACGTATACACTTATCGGCAAGGCCCTCGGGAGTGTTGCTGAACAAAGAGACCTTGGAGTGCAGGTTCATAGATCCTTGAAAGTGGAGTCGCAAATAGATGGGATCGTGAAGAAGGCGTTTAGTATGCTTCCCTTTATTGGTCAGAGTATTGAGTACAGGAGTTGAGAGGTCATGTTGCGGCTGTACTGGACATTGGTTAGGCCACTGTTGGAATATTGCATGCAATTCAGGTCTCCTTCCTATTGGAAGGATGTTGTGAAACTTGAAAGGGTTCAGAAAAGATTTACAAGGATGTTGCCAGGGTTGGAGGATTTCAACTATTGGGAAAGGCTGAACAGGCTGGGGCTGTTTTCGCCTGGAGCATCGGAGGCTGAGTGGTGGCCTTAGAGGTTTACAAAATCATGAGGGGCTTGGATAGGATAGAGAGACAATCTTTTCTCTGGGATGGGGGGAGTCCAGAACTAGAGGGCATAGATTTAGGGTGAGAGGGGAAAGATATAAAAGTGGCCTAAGGGGCAACTTTTTCACGCAGCGGGTGGTACTTGTGTTATGAGCTGCCAGAGGAAGTAGGGAAGGCCAGTACAATTGCAGCATTTAAGAGGAATTTGGATGGGTATTTGAATAGGAAGGGTTTGGAGGGATATGGGCTGGGTGCTGACAGGTTGGACTAGATTGAGTTGGGATATCTTGTCAGCATAGACAGGTTGGACTGAAGGCTCTGATTCCGTGATGTACATCTCTATGACTCCATGACTCTAAGTGATCTGCTTTGCAAAGTCAGGAGTGCTCTGCAGGCTTGAAAAAAAAAAATGGGCTATGACATTTTTCCCAAAGTACGAGCATGGGGATTGTTAATCATGACGAAGTTACATTTGACCACACCAGCGTTCTTTTTTGGGAGGGTGGGACAATGTTGAAGGCATGAAAGGTGAATCTACATGGTAGAAGAGAGGTCCAATGAGTGACCTGGGGATCCTCAAGAATGATTCACAGACGGAGGAGGAGTGGGTACCAGGAAAGTCACCTTGAGCTTCTTTATATGACTTCTCCCATACAACATCAGCCCCTCTCACTGTTCATTGCACCACAGTTGCATCACCGACCTAGCAGCACACTGAGACTAGAGCTCTCACATCTTAACCAGATATTCAACACACCCCATCACCCAATGCTGCCAGCCTCATACACCCAAATCTCACTGCCTCCACATACTGGAAGCCATTCAGCTGTCCCAGCTATGCAGGCACATAATCTAAACTCAGTGCACACAACCACTGATGACCTGCAAGTGAGATGGCAGCCTAAGATAGTCCGTAACAGGAGACAGTGGAGTAGAACTTGTCAAGGGTATGGTTACCTGTATACCATTTCTTTTGTCCTCTCTGGAACTTGTCCTATTTGAGAATCCATTTGAGAAATCTGGACAGTGTTCAAATTGATTTTGCGAAGGACTGACCTGAATAATTCCTGAATAATTTTGTGGTTACTTTAAGATGGGCATCACCAAAAATGGTTATCTGCTCAATCAGTTTATGGGAGCTTGTGTTCAATTTAACCATAATTGTTAGTTTATAGAAAATGACAATAGTTGAGATATAAGTCACAGGCATTGAATCACCTTGCAATATCAATATGAGAAAGCCATATTACTTATTACTTTCTCACAGGGAGAACGAAATTGGTTAAACAATTCAGAAACGGAGGAATGGCTGGACAGGTTGGGCCGATATCCATCTGAGCTTTAACGATGATGTGTGATCTGATCAAAATATGCAAGATCCATGTAGGACTTGACACGATGGAGCCTCAAAAGTCACTGGCCCTCTTGGAGAGAGACTTAAACCAGGTGACAGAGTGCAAGAAGAAAGTGTCTTCCATTTATGGTAGAGAGGGAGAAAACTATTTTGCTTTTAGAGGGTCATGATTCTTTGAAGCTTCTTTGTCCCCAGAGGCAAAGGCAGAGTAACTGTTTTTCTTTTTTAAAGGGAGAGGTAGATAGATTCTTGATGAGCAAAAGGAGTGAATAGTTTTTGACATTCATCAGAATGTGTAGCTGAGGTTACAAACAGATTAGCCATGAATTTGCTCAAGGAGGCTCCAGGAGTCAAAGAAGTTAATCCTGCAAATAGCTGACATATACTTATGTTCATATTCCTTTTAAAATTAAAAAAAACTAATTTTTATAGTTTATAGAAATATTACAGAATTTTGTTACATTTGTGAATTGACATTTTGTTGTTACTAGGCAAAAGTGAGGACTGCAGATTCTGGAGATTAGACTCAAGAGTGTAGTTTTGGAAAAGCACAGCAGGTCAGGCAACATCCAAGGAGCAGGAAAATCGACGTTTTGTGCCAAAGACCGATGAAGGGCTTTTGCCCGAAACGTCGATTTTCCTGCACCTCATATGCTGCCAATTTGTTGTTCCTGTCCAAACATTTATGGCCATTGAGATATTTCCATATGTAGAGAATCAGTGTCACAAGTGTCATTACAATAATCGCTATGGGAAGCACAGCATGTTCAATGGTAGATAATCATTCAAAGTTTGTGAGAAGATTTGT
Organism: Chiloscyllium plagiosum; assembly: GCF_037043375.1. NCBI lineage: Eukaryota > Metazoa > Chordata > Chondrichthyes > Orectolobiformes > Hemiscylliidae > Chiloscyllium > Chiloscyllium plagiosum. The sequence continues at coordinate 105,962,858 of NW_028270143.1, read as the reverse complement.
AGCTCGGGTGCTCGTTGCTGTGGTTCTGTTCGCAGAGCTGGAAGGTTTTGTTGCAAACGTTTCGCCCCCTGTCTAGGTGACATCCTCAGTGCTTGGGAGCCTCCTGTGAAGCGCTTCTGTGGTGTTTCCTCCGGCATTTATCGTGGCCTGTCCCTGCCGCTTCCGGTTGTCAGTTTCAGCTGTCCGCTGTAGTGGCCGGTATACTGGGTCCAGGTCGATGTGTTTGTTGATGGAGTTTGTGGATGAGTGCCATGCTGCCTGTGAAGCGGCAGGGACAGGCCACTATAAATGCCGGAGGAAACACCACAGAAGCGCTTCACAGGAGACTCCCAAGCACTGAGGATGTCACCTAGACAGGGGACGAAACGTTTGCAACAAAAACTTCCAGCTCGGCGAACAGAACCACAGCAGGTAGATAATCATTTTCAAGACATTCAGTGATTGAGGGTGTTTTAAACCTATATATTCAACAGAGAGGTATACTGACGCATGTAACGGAGTGAAGTTCAACTACATGAACAGATTTGTTGTGCAATCAGTTGCTTAAGGGATTTAACATGCTGGCTGCCATTATCAATGCTTTTTTATAAAACTATTTGCAGAAAACCTGACACAGTCTCAAAATTTCTTTTGAGCAAGTTAAACTTTTCTAAAGGCTGAACAATATAAAAAAGCCAGTTTTGTTATACATGACGTCTTTGCAGACAATGTATGGTGATTAATGTGTTCAAAGTATTGGATTTAAACTTGCAGTCTTATAATTCAAAGTCAAGAGTACTACTAATTGAGTCAAGTTGAGAAACAAGTGTAATTTAGAATTTAGGCCGAATATGATCAACTTAATGTACAAAAATATTCACCCTTTGACAAACTGTAGGCACTTCTTATTGTTATAACGTGACATTTAAATGTGAGAGGATACATTAATTTAAAAGTAATCACAATTATAAATTAATGTATCCTCTCACATTTAAATGTCACGTTATAACAGTAAGTAGTGCTCACAGTTTGTCAAAGGATAATTATTTTTGTACATTAAGTTGATCATACTGGGCGCAAATTCAAAATTACACTGGTTTCTCAACTTGGCTCAATTGGTAGTATTTTTACCTTTAAATTATAAGACTGCCGGTTTAAATCCAACAATTTGAATGCACAATCTAGGCTGATATGGAAGTGCAATATACAAAGTAGTTGTTGGACTTTCTGAGGCGCAGGCCTTCAAATGAGATGTTAAACAAACAGAGAACACTATTATCACAGAATGGCCTCTGTATTTGCTTAAAGTACAATTTAATAATTGCATTTGTGTGAACTACTGAAAAATATTTCAGTGAGACTAGGCTTTATATAAAATCAAGTGCAATGGGAGGAAGGTTCAATTGAAGGCAAGCTGAAAAAAAGATACAAGCGGGAAGCTTCGGACAGTGGACAGACAAAGGAAAATCAACATGGGACAGGAAAGGGCAGAAAATATAAGCAGAAGAGTGCAGTAGAAATTAGAACCAGAATAAGTCATAATAGTAAAAAGTCAAACCTTAAGGCTATTTTATCTGAATAACATGCAGCATTTATAACTGGATCGACAAGGTCACGACACACATAGAAGTAAATGAATAGGACTCAATAGCTATTACAAAGACGTAACTGCGGTGTGACCAGGACTGAGAACTCAATATTCATGGATATTCTGGAATAAAAAAGATAAAAAAGGAAAAGGAGGCAGGATATCGTTGCTAATAAAGGAAAGTACCAGTATGTTGGTGAGTAGTAATAGGAGTGCAATAGATCATGATGTGAAATCAATTTGGGTTTAAATAAGGAATAGAAAAGAAAAGAAGTCACAGGTGGGTGTTTTCCATAGGCTCCCAAAACAGCATAAATTAGGAACCAATGAATGTGTGTAAGAAGAGGACTACAACTGTCATTTTCAACTGCATATTAACCTGGACAAATCAGATGGACAAAGGTAACATGGAAACAAATTTGTAGAGTGCATCAGGGATTGTTTCTTCGAGCAGTGAATTGCAGACCTGCCAAGAATTGACTATTTGACATCTAGTAATAGACAACAATGTAGGATTAATAAGAGATCTTAAAGTTAAGAATCCTCTAAGGAGTAGCAATCACAAGACAGAATATCAAATTCAATTTGATGGAGAGCAACGCAGGTCTCAAACCTGTCTCAACTTATGCAAAGGCAATTTCAGAGTATGAAGAATGAGTTGTCTAAAGCAGACTGGGAAAATAGACTGAGGGATCACAGATAAGCAATGGGAAACAATTAAGCAGATACCTTATAATGATGAGTGAAAATGTATTCCAGTTATAAAGGACTCAATGAGAAAAATAAGTCATCTCTATCAAAAGCAGTTGAGGAGAGAATTCAATCAAAAACTAAGGCACATAAAACAGCAAAAACTAGTGATTGGCCAGATCGTTGGGTGTCTTTTTTAAAAAAAACTGGCAGCAGATGACTAAAAAGCTAATAAAGTGTGAGAAAATTTATCATAGCAAATTGCCAAGAAATATAAAAACAAACAGCAAGAGATTCTTTCAGTGTATAAAAAGAGTATAAGTGACTGTGGAGGATGCGACGTGAGAAGTGATAATGGGGAACAGGGAAATGGCAAGAGACAGTGAGACTCTTCACAGAATATTGATGAGGCTGGAGTACTCTGAAGTAGTTTTGTTCCTGGATTTAAGATAGGACATACCGACTTTGGAGGCAGTTCAAAAAGAGATTCACCAGGCTGATTTTTAGGATGAAGAGAATGACTTATTATGAAAGGCTAAATAGGATAGATCTTTATTCATTACAGTTGAGAAGATGGTGAGGTGATCATATTGAAAGACACAAGATTTTGAGTGTGTTTGATTGATGAGATTGATGTTGAGAAGATGTTTCCCCCAGTAGAGGGATTTTGAACAAGGGCACATACTTACAGAAAAAGTGAACACTCATTTAAAACTAAGTGTGAATTTTATTTCAGAGATTAGTGAACAACTGAAATTTTCTAAGCCAGAGTGTTGTGGAGGGTAGATCACCAGAAGTATTTAAAAAGCAAAGTGACTAGATCTTTCAATATTGATTTGAGGGCTATGAGGAGCTCACATGAAAACAAGGCCTGGGACAGATCAGGATGATCTTATACAATATAAGAACATACGAACTGGGGCAAGCCTGAGGAGCTAAATCAGTATCCCATTGCTCCAATTCTTATGTTCTTACACTCCTTAAGTGTTCATGATTTTTTTCAATACAGAATAAAATTGGAGATTTCATCCCATGAAGAACATATATATTTTGAAACCCTCATTTAAGTTCTGTTCACTTTCACAACAAGAACTGAATTTCAAAATATACATTGCTTTGCAGTACTTGACAGATGCAAAAGGTGCAGTATACATGTTAATTCAAGGAAAAGCCAATTATGTTAAAATATTTTGACTCAAAATTGACTTTCCTAAGCCTATCTGAAATCTTACAGGCCAGGAAGTTTCTGATATTATGAATAACGATAGAGACATATGGAAATGTATGTTAACAATTCGATTTAATCCTTTATGGAATTACCCACAAAAATGTCCCTAAACACACGAAATAAAAACAAATAAAATGTTTTTAAAAACTTAGATTTGGCCATTCACTCCTCCCCTACATTTGCTGCACAAAGAGTACCTCAGATTTTGAATTTTCTCAGTCTGAAGCAGTTTAATTCTATCTTCATTACTGATCGTTTTTCAAGTTCAGCTTCACAAATTTCTCGCTGACCTAAATCTCTAAATCCCTGAAATAATGCTGTCTTTTCTGATACTTCAGAAATATATCAATGTACTTTAAATGGTGAGAGACAAGTCTTACCACCTACTTTGTTGCAAGCCAACAATTTTCTCTTTATTATTTGTAAGCAAAGGAGTTAGCAAACAAAAATGCCAGCCATGTGCCAGCAGTTTTTTTGAGATCCAAATGAGAGGGTATATTTTTAAGGTGAGAGGAGAAAGATTTAAAAAGGACATGAGGGACCTTTTTTTTTAAACACGGAGTGGCTCGTATATGGAATGAATTGCCAGAGGAAGTGGTGGATGCACATACAGTTACAAGTTTAAAAGACACCTGGATAAGTATGGGAATAGGAAAGGTTTGGAGAGATATGGGCGAAGAGCAGACAGGTGGAACTAGTTTAGTTTGGGAAAATGGTCGGCATGGACTAGTTGAACTAAATGGTCTGTTTCCATGCTGTATGACTCTGATTCTATGAACGTGGTTGATTAATGATTTTTGGAAACTCGGCCTAAAAATGGTATTTATACCAACATTTAAATAAACTTATTTATTTTGTAATTCACATCTGCTTTCCTAAAAAATCAATACTGAGAATATTGCATGTACCTTAGGTACTGAGTGCACCTCAAATAAATTATTCACTGTTGGAATATTGCGTGCAATTCTGCTACATCTCTATGACTCTCTGATGTGGAGATGCCAATGTTGGACATGGGTGGACAAAGTTAAAAATCATAGAACACCAGGTTATAGTCGAAGAGGTTTATTTGGAAGTACAAGCTTTCGGAGCAAGATACCTGAAGAAGAAGCAGCACTCCCAGTGCTTGTACTTCCAAACAAACCTGTTTGACTATAACCTGGCATTGTGATTTTTAACTCTAAGAAAGTACTTACTGCCTCTCTGATATTCCGCTAACTAGAAAGACAGGAACTGGTGTAAGGGAACACTAAGCACTACTCCATATCCCAACTTGGACCGATACCGATGTGCCATCAGCATCACTGTATCAAAATCTTGGAACACCCTATCCAGCACCTTCTGAATGACAAGTTGTGATGGGCAATAAATGGTCTGTCAGCAAAGGCTGCATGTGACATGAAAAAAAACTATAAAATCCAGTTGCCGAAAGAATATTATAATTCCTCAATATTACAGAATCAAGTCAAAAACGAATAGAGCTGAACTTGTCCATGATGAATTATGACAACTATTACTTTAGTATACAACAGTTTTACTTATTACAATATCCAAAAGCACTTCACTGGATGTTACAAAACAAAAATTGACATTCAGCTACCTGGTAATGTTGGGTCATTAATCATAGGGCAGATGCCCAATATTTGGTCAAGGCAGTGAATTTGAAGGAGCACCTTGAGGAAAGGCATGTGGAGGGGAAAGGAGGATGGAAAGGTTGACAGAGTGAATTCCAGAGCTTCAGGCCTTGGCAGCTGAAGCCACAGCTGCCAACGATGTAACAATTAAATTCAGAGATGTTAGAACAGCACAGAACAGGATATCGAGCAACTCCAGGATATTACAGAGGTAGGAAAGGGTGGCAGAAAGAGATTTGAAATAAAGGTAAGGTTTTTACAACTAAGCCACTGTTTAGTCAGGACTGAGTATAGGTTAGCAAGCACAGGGGTATTGGGGGACAGACATGAGTAGCAGAATTCTAGAGAATGGAGGGATGTCTAACTCCACATTGGAATATTCCAAAGTAGAGGAACAAATAGCATGGGGGCATGGGTAAGGGATTCAGCAACATATATGAACTTCCTAGGTTAAAGGTGATTCGGGTGAAACTTTTTAACAAGCCTGATCCTAAAATTTTTAACCCATTCTTTCGTTTGAACAGGAACTCTGCTCCCATCTCTGCAACAGAGTTATTAGTATGGTCGACTTGCGCACAACTTAAACATTGATTCAAGATTTCAAACCCTGCCATCTACAACTCAAACGTTGTGTTATTTTCCTTCATTTCCTATTTTAGTCATCAAATAATTTGAGCCTTAATTTGCATATTGCAGGGGGAAAAAAAATCAAAAACAAAAACATATGTTTCATTAAAAGGCAAACTTTACTCCAGCTCAAAAAGCCCAGACACAATGCTAACAAGCCATTTAATATCCAAAGCATCAAAGGCAAGTTGCCATTCATTGGTAGGATGATGTAGCAAGAAGACCAAAACTTAAGAGAATCAACAACTACAATGTGTTTTAATATGCTAGCAAGAGAGCACAGGCAAGGCAAAGAAATGAAGATGCGTGTTACCTTCTGAAGCAATTCAGCCACTAACCAAGATATTTCACAAGTCATCCCCACAAATGAATAAAAAAGATGCCTACAAGAAATTGGTCCAGACATGGAGAGAAAAACAAGTTCATGGATAATTGTACACCTACATAACAGTCGCCACACTTCCAACCGTGATTATGAAGAGCCTTAGGACAGCTTGAGATTTTGAAAGGTGCTACATAAATTCAAGTCCTCTTTTCATACAAACTAATGTCCTCTCCTTTGATGTACTTCTTTGAAGCAAAAATACTCACGTATATATCCTAAGCTGCGTTCCTACACTCCAAGGATTGCAATAGTTCAAGATGGCAGCTCATCACCATCCTCTCTAGGACAATAAGGTATGGCCATTAAAGTACTCTTCCACATGACGCAAATATCTCATGAAAATAAAATACATAAATATATAGAAGGGAATAATTCAGCTTGTCAATATGATATTTTCTGCCTGTTATTCAGCCTAAAATAATCTGAAGAGTCATCCAATAGATTAGATAGCATTGTGCACCGTGCTATACAGACATAACTGGCTCTATTTCCAGTCTCCGCCTGGACCAGAAATGGGAGGAGGTATGGAATTTCATTCCTGTTTGTCATTCTCTGTCTCCATCTAGCTTTCAGGTCATGTTCCTGTAAGCTGGGTTATGGGAATGGCTCGGCCACCTCCCTGCATGTAGCAAATAGCTGACTTCACCACTTAAAGTTAAATTTTGCAGTTGACTTCGAAGTTCCTTGCCTGCCTTGGTGCAGCAGAAGCAGTAGGCCAACGCTGGCAGGTCATGCCTGGCACTTCCCAACAGAGGAAGCTCTCCCCTACTTGCTGCATGTTTTCAAACTGAAAACCCTCTCATCGGCATCCAGTTTCTACAGCCTGCCCACAACCTTGAATTCGATGGTGAGCCCATCTTCTGGTCATTCCAAAAAAAAATCACAATGACCATTTCCAGTGCAGGCATGTGATCTCCATTAGATCCCAGCAGTGGGGTTCAAGAGCTTGACAGCAGGACTCTGTTCTCAAACAACTCAGTTTCAGCATCCAGACTTTGCTTTGTCATTCAACCCAATTTTTAATCGCACTGGAATCTACATTTAGACTCCGTAATCAGAGTGGAAAGCCAATCACATGATAAAAATATGGATGCAAAAATTACTTTAAAATTCATGAAACATTGTGCTCCTCTTTCCATAGATGCAGCAAGACCCACTGAGTTCCTTCAGCACTTTGGTTTTCTTTTGTATAGCATCAGATTTGGCTGAAAGTTAAATGTTAACTCTACCACCAAGCAATCCCTATTTTTTTGTTTACTTAATACAATTTAAACCAAAGACAAGCAGAATATTTCACAACCAATGCACAGTTGGGCTGCATAAAATATTAGACACCCTAACCAATATTTACACGATTTTGACTCTCATTCCAACCGCTCGGTATACACAGTGGAATGGGATGCGATGAACTTGTGCAATACAGCTCATGTGCCAAGGGCACTAGAATGGATGCCAAAAGGTCTGCAATTGTCTTATCTCTCTTAGCCAATAATTCAAAACTGCAGGCTGCTGGAGCCAATATGTAATCAGAGGTTGAGAGTAAAATTACTTCCGTCACTGAATTCTTTCTGCAAAGTCTCAGTGCCAAACCAGCCCAAGCAAAGCATTCATTGGCACTCAAGAGTGCCAAAAAGATTTTTTTTTTAAATAATTAAATGTTGAGTTATTCATTATACAATAAATGGGGCATTAGAAATGCTATTAAACTAAATCTCTGATTGTCAGAACTATTGATTTATGCTTCTCAAACCCTGCTTTGGGTTTTGGAGAGTTCAAGTCTTTGAGATGGTATTCTGAGGATCTACTTCTGTACTATTATCAATTTTTCACTAAAAATTGAATAGCAGAATCCCTAGTCGTGAGCAATTAAGAGCATCACTTGGTAGATATACTAAGTGCCAAAGGATGCACAAGGTATTCCCTCAACTAGCTTCAGTGTGTGAACATGTTTTCAGTTCAAGGTAGCTCCTTGGTTTATTTCCACTGTATCACACTGTATCACTGTAGCAGTCTAGCTTCTAAATGCAAAATGGTTAGCATTTACATCATAATGCAAATACATTGAAATTCATGCAAATACTGAGCACAACCGAATAAAATGTTTAACTTTAACAGAGATGTCATTCTGCTTATTTTAGAAGTCCCACAACATCAAGTTATAGTCCAACAGGTTTATTTAATATCGTAATCTTTTGAAGTGCTGCTCCTTCATCAACTCAAGTCCTGGAATTCACCTGGTGAAGGAGCAGTGCTCCAAAGCTTGTGATTTTAAATCGACTATAACCTGGTGTCATGTGACTTCTGACTTGGTCCCAGCATCTCTACAACCTGGGCGGCACAGTGGCACAGCAGTTAGCACGGCTGCCTCACAGTGCCAGAGACCTGGGTTAAATTCCTACCTCAGGCAACTGTCTGTGTGGAGTTTGCACATTCTCCCAGTGTCTGCGTAGGTTTCCTCCGGGTGCTCCGGTTTCCTCCCACAGTGAATTGGCCATGCTAAATTGCCAGTAGTGTTAGGTGAAAGGGTAAATGTAGGGGAATGGCTCTGGGTGGGTTACTTTTCAGAGGGTTGGTGTGGACTTGTTGGGCCGAAGGGCCTGTTTCCACACTGTAAGTAATCTAATCTAAAACTTGTTTATATTAGGGCTTGAGGCTCAAGTATCCTGATCTAATTGTTCGCAGGTAAAATATATTACAATATGCAGGCATTTACTTTATTGGCCCATCAAGGCTGCAAAAGAAATCATTATCAAAACAAAAAAGGTAGCAATTTGTTGTCATTGAGTACAGAGCATATCTCCCTGTGCTCTTCACAATTTGAAGTTTTGTTTTGAACTTTAACTAAGATATCACAAACTTTTTAAAACATTTTATTTGAATCCCATTGAAAATACAAAAGGAGATGCTTTGAGATTTTGTTAAAAAAAGGTTGGTATGGAAGATGGGCCAATATACTTTTATTGTCTGGATGAGTAAATCAGGGAGGAATTGATGCCTGGGAAACTGAAACTTTCCGAAACTATTGCTGAGTAATCTGAAAAATAAATCAGACAGCTTTAAGCACTTTGATTGAAATGTCACATAATTATATCTTCCAAAAAAAAGAATCTGCAAGACAAATCCATCAATGACTTCAATATCTAAAAATGTCCAGTTCAACAGGTAAACAGAACTATTGCATTATGCTACTCCAAGCAAAACCTTAAAGTACCTTTACTATTTGAAAAATTGAACAAGACAAGGTATTTCAAGGTAAAACCAAGTAGAGTGAGCACATGGCTGCTCAGTAACATTCAAAAGTTTAGTACAATTTTTAACCTGGAATACAATTATCTATCCTTCTAACTATGCTGAGCAGTTTACAGCTGTTGTGGCAACAAACTAAATTCTTTTATACAGTAAATACTATTTCACTTGGCTGGAAACATGAATGTCAGCAATGCAATTGGTATTAAGAGCCATTGCCAACAGCTGAACTTATATATAGCGATACATGTTGAAGTTACACAAACTTATTTAGGCACAAAACATTTGTTATAATGCTTAAATTGCAAATATTTTGTGCCAATGGCATCCCTATTAAATTATAAAAATAATTGTCATTCTGACAAAACATGTGTGAAGGTCAAAATATGTGAGGATGCATCCCAAACACTCAACCCAGCAAGAATCAGGCAGAAAAGATTTTAAACAGGAGCGAAAGGATGTAGTTTTCCATTAATTGTGGCTTTTACAACAATCTTCAATCTCAGAAGATGATGGTTCACACTGTAATGAACAACTCTGTGCTAAGAACTGTCTGGTGTGGCTAAGAAGCTCAACATTTCCTTTACAGTAAATGCGGCCATGTCAGAGTATAAGCTGAGGACAGATTATTCACTAGACTGTTTTCTCTTAGCACTCTTTCTGGTCAAATGAGCATTTCTTCTCTGATCTTCTCTTCCAAAGCGTCTCAAAGAGGTAGGCCTGTGAGATCGTGGTTGTCAGCAACTACACCACAATTGTCAATTTCAATATCGGTCATCTTAACTTCTCACTTGCAGTTGTAATTGTTGCAGAGGTTGGATACCCAAGAAACAGGGATCAGGTGACCCATATGCCACACGGAGACTCTTTATTCAACCATCATCCACTTGATGAACATGGCTAAGTCAATGCAGATAGCCATAGCACAGCAATGCTATGTTGATGGAACTAGTAAGTTCCAGAAGGAGATCTTGCCCTGCCGAGAGATGCCAGCGATATATCAAAGACAGTGAAGCTGTTCAGCCTTTTTCTGTTGCCTGGTACATGTTATCTTGGTCTAGACAGTGTAGAGGTAGGGACCGAGGAAGCAGGTTTTGTAGATTTAGTTTGGTGCTTTCAGTCAGGTTGCTGCTTTTCCACCCTCTCACAATCAGCTTGGATCTAACAGCTGCAGTGTTTACAATGCCCATCTTAAGTTCATTATCAATTGACAGATTGCTGGTGATTTCGGAATTTAGATATGTAAAGCTATCTACAGCCTCTGGTGTCATACTGTGAAGGCTGATGGATGGTACTATGGCAAAGTCTTTGTCAGGCAAATGCTTATAGTCAAACCACAGTTTGGATCTGAACCGTTGATTATGGGACCGCTCAGCTCTGTCTATCACTTGCTTCTCATGCTGTTTGGTATGCAAGTAATCATGTTTGGGAACCTCAGCAGGTTGACACTGCATCTTCAGGTATACTTGGAGTTACTCCAGACATGTTCTCCTGCACTCTCCATTGAACCCGGATTGATTTTTCTGGCTCAATGGTAATGGTTGAGTGGGGGATAAGCCAGGCCCTTAGGTTGCAGATCGTGCTGGAGTACAATTTTGCTGCTGTTGATGGCCCACAGCGCCTCATGGATGCCCAGTCTTGAGTTGCTAGATCTGTTCAATAGGCTTTTGCCCGAAACATTGATTTTCCTGCTCCTCAGATACTGCCTGACCTGCTGTGCTTTTCCAGCAGCACTCTAATCTATATCTGTTCAATGTCTGTCTCATTTAGCACGGTGATAGTGCCACACAACACAATAGAAGTTATTTTCAATATAAAGGTGGGACTTTGTCTCCACAAGGACTCTTACCGATACGGTCACGAACAATGTGTATCTTCTTGGAAGATGTTTGGAGTGTGGTCCAATGGTTTGTTTCAACTCGAGAGGATAAAGCACATTCACAAACTGTGCTAAATGATATATATTTTTAAATTGTCATGGTGGGAACGATTCTATTCCCGCATCCATTTTCAAACTTAAGTACTTACAGGTGAGCTATAAGAGCCAACATAGTTACAGATGTTTCTTTTACAATCTGTGCCAAATACATACTTCCAACTTTGGAAGAATACACACCCTTTCACAGTGTGATCGTTTCACCAGTATTCTATGTGATTAAACTGAACTCTGAATGGGGCAATAGATTTAGTACTTTTTGTTGTGCATTGTAGTATGGACTAAGTTAATTTTGGCTACAATCAGTTCATTTGGATTTCATAAAACTATTAGCAACTTGGACAAACGGACGATGTTTTCATCCATTAAATCACCAAGTCCTGGAGTCAAACTTTCCTTTAAAAAATGTCAAATTGTTTAAGTTTAAACTAACTACGCGTGGGAGATGTAGTTTTTGATTCACAAGTTAGAATTCAATTCCTGGTGACTTGGTTAAAGCTAAAGCATCTTATACACTAAAAGCATAATTAGTCACTTGCTGTACGGTCAATTTGTCAAAAGCTGCTTTCAACATTTTTGTGTTTGGCCAAGGAGACCAAATATTTATAGTTTTCATCAAGAATTGTAACTAGATTACATGATCATTCATCACCAATTTTAAATCACTAACGAGACAATTAAATCCAGGCAGTATGGTGGCTCAGTGGTTAGCATTGCTGCCTCACAGTGCCAGACACTCAGGCTTGATTCCACCCTCAGGCAACTGTCTGTGTGGAGTTTTATGTTCTCCCCATGTCTCTGTGGATTTTCTCTGGATGCTCCAGTTTTCTCCCACAGTCCAAAAGGTGCGCAGGTTAGGTGGATGGGCCATACTACATTGCCCTACAGTGTCCAGGGATGTGCAGGCTTAGTTACAGTAAATGCATGATTATGGGCATATGGTGGGTTTCTGTTTGCAGGATCGGTGCACTCGATGGGCTGAATGGCCTCTACCTGCAGTACAGGGATCTTATGATTCTCTGTGGCAAATGGCACCATGCATATCTTAACATCAGATCATTGAATTCTTTTGTACAACACTAGCAACATTGTGTGAAAGACAAAAAAAAACTCTCCATATTCATTATTCCTCCCTTTTGTTTGATGACACATTTAATCTTGAATATCCCTCCAATCTTCCCCTCTGTTCCACTTGCTTCTCCCCACCTTTTCCTACAACCATTTGATCAGCACTTAAGGGTTGCACTCATCAGCAGAATTCACAAGAACACCAGTTTGATACATCTCATCGATAACATGGCACCTCTCAGTATAGCATGGTACCTTTTGCCACAGAGAATCATTGGAGTTTCACCTTTGATTTCATTGCTCAAGCCTTGGAATGAGTCTTGAGTTCAACTTTCTGACACAGAGAGAAGAATACCTTCAACTGGGACATGGTTGGCAAAGGATGGGTTATAAATATGACCTTATAAAGAAAAATTTTTAAAGCTACAAAAAAGCACATAAATGGATTCAAGTACAAGTGGGTTATTTTTAAAAGGAGGCAAACAGGGCTCATAAGCTAGTAGAAATCATAGGATCCAAAGCAGTTGTGAAATATAGTGGTCATCTACTAATTTCACAGTGTCAGGCAAAGCCATGCTATTCTTAAACATTGGTTATACTTCTAACGTCAAATAACACCGATTACGTTGCTACAGGATGCTTGCTGCCCTAAGACCTCATTTCGACTTCCCAATCAGCAACACAGATCTACATTTAAAGTTACCCTAGATACTGCAATGGATTTCAGTGTAAAAAGTGGACATCTATTTGACAAGCAGCAAATGAGTGGGAAATTAGATCATGTTATATTCCAAAGACGAAGAGTGAAAGTGTAATTCACGGCTTTATATAGCACATTGTTCCTTTACCTGTTCTACTTAAACTGACACCTAGCGAATTTAAAGCTCAACAGAGGATGGTAAATTCTGCTCATGGAGATGGTGAACTTTGAGGCAGGAAGGTCATGTCATTTGATGGAGTGGAGGCATAGCCACCCCTTGGTCAATCTTTCCATCCTGCCACCAATTGCGGCTTTTAAGTGACCAATTATGGTCTACTTAAAAGTCTCAAGCCCATCATTGCTGGGATTAGACATCTATAACCAGGCATGAAGCATGCATGATTGCTGTGGGCAGCCTGAAGGATGAGGGACCCAAAATCAAAGCCAATCAAATTCACTTAGCTTTGTTCTGTGCCCTCTTCAATCCTGGTTCTCTCAAAGGGCTCTTCCTCCATTAGCCATGGCACCCCTCCATGGTGTTACTAAACATGTGTGGCCAGTTTCTGATTAGTTTGCAGCTCTCAATGGGCAGGACTTCTGCATCTAGAGGCGCTTGATTTCAGAGGAAGACCCACTGGCCGCCTCACCACTGCCTCATGGCAACATTTTTCAGCAGGCCTTTCCAAGTAGAGGCAGCACCAGTCTCTCACTACTTTCCAAGAAGGATGTGTGAGACGTCAACATCTCTACAAGAGTCTCAGATCCCTCTAAACCTTTCCTATTCATATACCCATCCAGATGCCTTTTAAACGTTGTAATTGTACCAGCCTCCACCACTTCCTCTGCAGCTCATTCCATACACGTACCACCCTCTGCATGAAAAAGTTGCACCTTAGATCTCTTTTAAATTTTCCCTCCCCACCATAAACCTATGCTATATAGTTCTGGACTCCCCCCACCCCAGGGAAAAGACCTTGTCTATTTACCTTATCCGTGATTTTATAAAACTCTAAGGTCACCCCTCAGCCTCCGACACTCCAGGAAAAACAGCACCATTCTGTCCCTATACCTCAAATCCTACAACACTGGCAACATCCTTGTAAATCTTTTCTGAACCCTTTCAAGTTTTACAACATCCTTCCAATAGGTAGCAAACCAGAATTGCATGCAATATTCCAAAAATGGCCTAACCAATTTCCTGTACAGCTGCCACATGACCTCCCAACTCCTATACTTAATGTTCTGTTCAATAAATAAAGCATACCAAATGCCTTCTTCACTACCCTATTCACCTGCAACTCCACTTTCAAAGAGCTATGAACCTGTACTCCAAGGTCTCTTTATTCAGCAACACACCCCAGGACCTTACCATTAAGGTGTATATGTCCTGGTCTGATTCACTTTTCCAAAATGCAGCATCTCACATTTATCTAAATTAAACTCCATCTGCCACTCCTCAGCCCATTGGCCCATCTGAGCAAGATCCCATTGTACTCTGAGGTAACTTTCTTTGCTGTCCAATACACCTCCAATTTAGATTAGGTCAGGATATCTGGTCAGCATGGACGAGTTGGACCAAAGGGTCTGTTTCCGTGCTCTACACCTCTAATACTCTATCACTTGAAAACAGACCGATTATACACTTTAGAAGAGAATTACATGATGGCTACTGATATATTCCTGCAGGTCATGCACAGAGTAAGGGGTCTTCATTTTAATCCCTGGCTTCACTAATAACAAACTTGAGCTAAAAGAAAGTATATACCTGCACCAGCAGAAACATGTGCCCTAGCTGCAGAAAAACAGCAATGCTAAACTCAATTTTTTTTTTAAAACTTAACAAAGTCACAGCAGGTTATTATTACAATCCATAAATCCACTTTGCTGTTGAAATATGCTATGAACTGTTCTTCTTAACAATATTCAATTTCTTTTATTCTTACATCTTTGCAATTGAGTTGTCTGCTATTCTGTAGCACAAGGTTATAAAAACTGCAACTTGGATTCATTGTATTGACAACATATTGAGAAGTTCCTCTTTGCAGATGATACTGTACCCAACATTCATCATCTCCAGGAATGATGTAACCAAGTATTCCCAAGAATTTGACTCCGAAAGGAGGCTCAAAACTTTTCATGAGAAAAGTAAGACACAATCTAACCCAGTCACTGGTATATCAGGAGAGAAGGGACACTGGATTAAGACAATAGATAATAGACAATAGGTGCAGGAGTAGACCATTCTGCCCTTCGAGCCTGCACCACCATTCATTATGATCATGGCTGATCATCCTTAATCAGTATCCTGTTTCTGCCTCATCTCCATAACCCTTGATTCCACTATCCTTGAGAGCTCTATCCAACTCTTTCTTAAATGAATCCAGAGACTGGGCCTCCACTGCCCTCTGGGGTAGAGTATTCCACACAGCCACCACTCTCTGGGTGAAGACGTTTCTCCTCATCTCTGTCCTAAGTGGTCTACCCCGTATTTTTAAGCTGTGTCCTCTGGTTCGGCACTCACCCATCAGCGGAAACATGTTTCCTGCCTCCAGAGTGTCCAATTCTTTAATAATCTTATATGTCTCAATCAGATCCCCTGTCAGTCTTCTAAACTCAAGGGTATACAAGCCCAGTCGCTCCAGTCTTTCAATGTAAGGTAATCCTGCCATTCCAGGAATTGACCTCGTGAACCTATGCTGCACTCCCTCAATAGCCAGAATGTCTTTCCTCAAATTTGGAGACCAGAACTGCACACAGTACTCCAGGTATGGTCTCACCAGGGCCCTGTACAGCTGCAGAAGAACCTCTTTGCTTCTAAACTCAATCCCTCTTGTTATGAAGGCCAGCATGCTATTAGCCTTCTTCACTACCTGCTGTACCTGCATGCTTACCTTCATTGACTGGTGTACAAGAACACCCAGATCTCTTTGTACTGCCCCTTTAACTAAATTGATTCCAATTAGGTAGTAATCTGCCTTCCTGTTCTTGCCACCAAAGTGGATAACAATACATTTATCCACATTAAACTGCATCTGCCATGCATCTGACCACTCACCTAACAAGTCACCCTGTAATCTCCTAACATCCTGCCACCCAGCTTAGTATCATCAGCAAATTTGCTAATGTTATTACTAATACCATCTTCTATATCATTAACATATATTGTAAAAAGCTGCGGTCCCAGTACTGATCCCTGCAGTATCCCACTGGTCACTGCCTAGCATTCCGAAATGGAGCCGTTTATCACTACTCTTTGTTTCCTATCAGCCAACCAACTTTCAATCCAAGTTAGTACTTTGCCCCCAAGACCATGCGCCCTAACTTTGCTCACTAACCTCCTATGTGGGACTTTATCAAAAGCTTTCTGAAAGTCCAGGTACACTACATCTACTGGATCTCCCTCGTCCATCTTCAGAGTTACATCCTCAAAAAATTCCAGAAGATTAGTCAAGCATGATTTCCCATTCATAAATCCATGCTGACTCTGACCTATCCTGTTACTACTATCCAGATGTGTCCTAATTTCATCCTTTATAATAGACTCCAGCATATTTCCTACCACTGAGGTCAGACTAACTGGTCTATAATTTCCTGCTTGCTCTCTCCCAAAAGTGATATAACATTAGCCACCCTCCAATCCGCAGGAAATGATCCCAAATCTATCGAACTCTGGAAAATAATCACCAACGCATCCACGATTTCTCGAGCCACCACCTTCAGTACCCTGGGATGTAGACCATCAGGCCCCGGGGACTTATCAACCTTCAGACCTAACAGTCTCTCCAACACCAATTCCTGGCAAATATAAATTCCCTTCAGTTCAGGTCCTTCAGCCACTGTTACCTCAGGGAGATTGCTTGTGTCTTCCCCAGTGAACACAGATCTGAAGTACCAATTCAATTCTTCTGCCATTTCTTTGTTCTCCGTAATATATTCCGCTGTTTCTGTCTTCAAGGGCCCAATTTTAGTCTTAACCATTTTTTTGCCTTTCACATACCTAAAAAATCTTTTACTATCCTCCTTCTTTTTATTGGCCAGTTTACCTTCGTACCTCATTTTTTCTCTGTGTATTTCCTTCTTAGTAAAGCTTCCCAGTCCTCAGTTTTCCCACTTATCTTTGCTATGTTATACTTTTTCTCTTTTAACTTTATATGTTTCTTAACTTCCCTCGTCAGCCACGGCCACCCATGCCTCCTCCTAGGATCTTTCTTCCTTTTTGGAATGAACTGATCCTGCAACTTCTGCATTATACACAGAAATATCTGCCATTGTTCCTCCACTGTCATCCCTGCTAAGGTATTGCACCATTGAACTTTGGCCAGCTCATCCCTCATAGCTCCATAGTTCCCTTTATTCAACTGAAAAATTGTCACTTCCGATTGTACCCTCTCCCTCTCAAAGCTTAAACATAGGTCTGTGAAGCAGTTCTGCTGCCTGAAGAGCATTCTAGTTTCTTCAATAACAGTGAAGTTCTTTGCAAGTTAAGCTTATGGTAAGTAGTGCAAATTTTCAAATGGATGTGCTTCAAGCTGCCACACACTTGGGTATACAAGGAGTAATGTGTGAGATTCATGCAAAGAAATCCGTGGATTAATTTGTAACTTTGCAGGCCCATTTCCCTACCCCATAATCACATTAAAGTCAAGATGATCTTTTTACCCAGCTCCAGTGACTTACAAATGAATGAGCAAATCAAATTTCAAAAATCCTACTTCTCATTTTTAAGGCACTCCATAATATGATAAATATTTCAAAACACATGCTTTGTGTTGCATCCTCTGTTTCTAGATGACTACTTATTAGCATCTTTTTGGCACCAGAGGCCAAATATTCAACTCTCCCATCACTCTCATCAATGAACATTCTCCCTTCCAATTCTAACACTTAGTTTCTCTTTTTCCATGCTATTGATTTCTACCATTTCATTTTCGGCACACTGTTCCATCAAAATTCCGACAGGAAGTGTACATTCTGCTCCTTATAAAGTGCTCAACCGCTCTTCAATCGAACTAGTAGCATAAGTTATTAATGGCTTAAAACAACATTTATCAGGTTTTATTTAATTCCTGAAATGGAAATAAGCTGCACAAGCTCACTGCACACTTGAATCCTACACCTAGAAGCAGGCATAGTGTGGTTTCCAAGAATTGCCTGAAATGACTTGGCTCCTTGCATGTTCGGATTACCCATATAAGAATAATTTAGTAACTATGGGAGGCCTGGAATGATAAAAATTTGCAGTTGTTTTATTTATCTTTCAGCTGGAACTTAAATTGGAATGTCCAGCTATCTTCAACTATTTATAGCAGACCCTGGAGCAGGATTAGTGTCAGAGTTCAGCAACTCACTTCCCCAGGATTAAGAACAATGCATCACACAAGTTTATATGGATTTCAGCAATGCCTTTGACAAGGTCTCTCATCGGACATTAAGCAAGAAAACAAATACACTTGGGATACAGGATAACTGGGTAAAGTGGATTCAAAATTGGCTCAGGAAACGGGGTGATGATAGAAGGTTGCTTTACTGACTAGAAACCAGTACCCACTGGTGTACCACAGGGGTCCACTATTGTCATTCATTAATAAATTTGCAGAAGACAAGGACTGGTTGGATGGTTACCAGTGAGGCTGAGTGTCTTCGGCTACTACACATATACAGGATGGTCAAATGGGCAGATAAGTGATAGACGGAATTCAACCCTGAAAAGTGTGAGGTGATACACTTTGGAAGGAAAGATTTGACAAGAAAGTATTCAATGAACACATAACACTAGGAAGTTTTGCAGAACAGAGGGAACTTGGCATGTTTGTCCACAGATCTTTGAAGGCGGAAGAGCATGTTAGTTAGGTGATGAAAAAGGAATATGGGACACTTGCCTTTATCAATTGAGGCATAGATTACAAAAGCAGGGAAGCAGGTCCTGTTGGAGTTGTACAGAAATTTGGTGAGACCACAACTAAGTACTGTGTGCACCTCTGGTCACAACATTTACAAGAAGGATGCAATTTCACTGGAGGGGGTGCAGAGATGATTTGCCAGGATGAGATGAAAAGTTCAAATTTGAGAAAAGGTTTAGTAGTCTTGGGCTCTGTTAGTGGGGGCAGAGAAAATCTAGGGGCAATCTTGAGGTGTACAAAATTATGAGGGATGTGGACAGAGTAGGTAAGGAACAGCTGTTCTGCTGAGTTGAAGGGTCAGACTGGACACAGGTTCAAGGTGATTGGCAGGAGGTTTTGATGGGGGATGTGAGGAATACCTTTTTTAACCAAAAGGTGGTGACAGTCTGGAATGTGGGTCCTGCAGGGGTGGGAGTGGAAAGTTGCCTCACATCCTTTAAAAAGGTACCTGGATGAACACTTGACACATCATAACATTCAAGGCTATGGGCAAAATGGTGGTAAATGGGAGTGTCAGGTGTTTATCACCCGTCAGTGCAGACTCAACGAGCTGAAGGGCCTCTTGTGCACTGTATGATTCTATGAATGACAATTAAAGACCTGCTGACAAGACAAACCAGTTTACTTAAGAGATCAAAACCAAGTATCAATTTAAAATGTCTCTGGCACCAACAACTGTGCTATTTTTTTTATTTTAATGTAAAGTGTAAGCAACTTATTTTCCTGCAGCACACTTCTCTTTCACGTGGGGCACTCCAGAAATGAGAGTTGAAAATCTAGGCTGTCACCCGTGTAACAATGAGAGATTGCTTCACTGTCAGAGATATCATCTTTTGGATAAGACCTAACATTGAGGCCCAACTGCTCTTTCAGGCTGCATGATGATATAAATTGGTCCTTGAATGTTGAAGGCTAATGAGGATTTATGCAGAACAGGAAAACTATGAAAGAAAGAGTGAAGGAGTGGCTGTGTTAATTAATGATAGTATCATCAAAATAGAGACGCACGACCAATGCTCATAAGGCCAGGACAAAAAGCAGTTTGAATTGAGTTGAGCCATGGTAACGGCCATAAGTCATTTATGGGAGTGGTGCAGACCCCCCTCCCCTAGTGGTAACCACACAGTAGGACTGATTATAAAGGAAGCAATGGTGGAGGCTTAACAGAAAGATATGTTGACATTTATTGAGGACTTTAATCGCCTGATAGGCAAATGTGGCCTTCATAGTATACTTTTGAAATGGTTTCTTGAAAAGAAAAGTTCTGAAGCCAAATAGAGATCCAACTATACACAGGCATTGTGAAATAACAGGAGGGCTTTAAATAATCTTATCACATGCCTAGGTAACAATGGTCATAACTTGATTGAATTTTATAATCAGTTTGAAGGCGTCAAGAGTGGGTCCAAGAATAGCATATTAAAATTAAATAAAAGGAGAATTAAGAAGGCATGAAAGCAGAGCCAACTAAAGCAAATTAGGTTAAGGGATCCATCAATAAAGATACTGTTGCAGATATTTCAATGGGTTAGAATACACAGAACACATGTATTCCAATAAAGGACACAACCATCCATGGCTAAACAAAAAAGAACAGTACTGTGAACAGAAACTCGACTGGATAAGACATACAATTACTGTGGCTATAAGAGCAGATTGGAGGCCAGGAATCTTGCAATGAGTACCTCATCTTCTGACTCTCCAAAGCCTGCCCACCATCTGCATTACACAAGTCAGGGGTGTGCTGAAATACTCCCCAATTGCTTAGATGAGCGAAGCTCAAACAACACTCAAGCAGCTTGACATGATCCAGGATAAAGCAGCCCAGTTGATTCTTTGTGGAAGTGGTACCATTCATTGCTCCACCATTGACTATCAGGGTGTACTATCTTCAAAATGAGCTGTAAAAATTCACCAAGACTCCTCAGGCAGCACTTTCCAAACCCATGACGACTACCAACTAGAAGGACGAGGGCAGCGGATGCCTAGGAACACCACCACTTGCAAGTCGTCCTCCAAGCCACTCACCATCCTGACTTGTAAATGTATTGTGCTCCTTCAGTGTCTCTGCATCAAAATCCTAGGATTCTCTCACTAACAGCACTGAGTCAAATGGACAGCAACATTCCAAAAAGGCAGTTTGTCACCACTATCTCAAGGACAACTAGGGTGAGGAATAAATGCTGGACTAGCCAGAAATGCCCACATCCTATGAATGAATAAAAAAAGGACACATGTGGATTCGCAGAGGTTAAACAATCGGGCCACAACCTGTCAAATGTACTATATTGTGGGAAAATATGAAACTATCTATTTTGGCAGGAAGAGTAAAGAAGATGCATGTTGTCCAGATGGTGAAAGGTTCCAAAGCTTTGAGTTGCAGAGTACTCTGCAAGTCCTTAATGCATGAATAGCAGGTACAGCAAATAGTTAGGAAATAAAATAGAATGCCGTTGATTTTTACAAGTGGAGTTGAATATTGTAACAGGGTTGTTATGCTTCATTTACAGGATACTAGTGGAACCAATGTGGAGTATAGTGTAAGGCATCAAGCTTTCAACTTGAGTGGAAGTGGTTCATGGAAGGTTGACTGAACTGATATCCAGAATGGATGATTTGTCTTTTGATGCAAAGGCTTGATAAATTCCAGATTCAAGTGAAGCCTAAGACAAAAAGAGGTGACCCAATTCAAACATACAAGTTCGTGAATGGTCTTGATAGGATGGATGTGGAAAGGGTGTTTCCTCAGATGGGAGGAACTGAAACTAGGGTTCATTGCTTAAAAATAAGAAGTCGAGACTGAGCAGATAGGGACAAACTGTTCCTGCTTGCAACAGAATTGAGAACCAGGGTGCACAGTTGCAAAGTAGTTGGTAAAAGCAGGATGAGAAAAATGATATTTTCAGCAGTGAATAGTCAGGGCCCCAATGTACTGACTAGGGATGTGGTGGAAGCCAATTCAATTGATGCACTGGATGATTAATTAAACGGAAGTGATGTGCAGGGTTATGAATGAAAAGAAGTGAGTTTGGCACCCAAATCAAAATGGTCAGACAGCCAGTGCAGACATGCTGGGCCAAATGGCCTCCTTCCGCATAATAACAATTGAGCAATTCTGTGATTAGTAAGTCATTTGGCAGTACAGAACTTTGGTACTGCTGACAAAAACACAGTTTGTCAAATCATTTCATTTTGCACTCATTATATTCTTCTTGTGAATTGTCCTGTTGAGTGCAAGATGAATAGCTTCAACAAAACATGTATTTTTGCAGATGGTCTATTAAGTTAGTCTCATCCAAAGACATTATCAGAGCATCACAAATAACACTCTTTAACCCCCACCCCTATTTTGGATGAAATAAACAGAGGAGAGATAAAAACAGAAAATACTTGGCTGTATCTGTGGCTGTGCGATCTGCCATGAATTTCCAGCATTTTGATTTTCTATTTCAGCTTTCTAGCATCTCCAATATTTTACTTCCATATTAATGCAGGAGATGAGAGATTCAGGAATGAGCATGATAAACCAGGCTTGGGGATGGGTCACAGCTTGCATGTGAAGTAAGTGGATAGAAGAGGGAAGGATATGAGTCTAAGTGACATAGCAGATGAAAGTGAACAACTGGCATTGGCAGCAAAGATCGCAGGGAAAGGAAAAGGCAAGCTAATCGCAACAAAATTATGTTGGCAAACAGCAACCTCAACTCTGTACTGCATTCTTCATTCTCTGAGCTCCCACTAACACAGCAACTGTAGACACAGACCTTCCCAAACTCTTTCATACCTCGACATGACAAAAAAGCTGCTTACACAGATCTTTCCAGGTTAGAATATAGAACATAGAACAATACAACACAGAACAAGCCCTTTGGCCCTCAATGTTGCGCCGACCTGTGAACTAATCTAAGCACATCCCCCCTACACTATCCCATCATCATCCATGTGCTTATCCAAGGATTGTAAAAATCTCCCTAATGTGGCTGAATTAACTACAATAGCAGGTAAGGCATTCCACGCCCTTACCACTCTCTGCATAAAGAACCTGCCTCTGACATCTGTCTTAAATCTATCACCCCTCAATTTGTAGTTATGCCCCTTCGTACAAACTGACATCATCATCTTAGGAAAATGTCTTTCATACCTCTTTGTAGCTATGCCCCCTCGTACAAGCTGACATCATCATCCACGGAAAAAGACTTTCACTGTCTACCCTATTTAATCCTCTGATCATCTTGTATGTTTCTATCAAATCCCCTCTTGGTCTTCTTCTTTCCAATGAGAACAGACCCAAGTCTCTCAGCCTTTCCTCATAAGACCTTCCCTCCAGACCAGGCAACATCCTGGTAAATCTCCTCTGCACCTTTTCCCAATGCTTCCACATCCTTCCTGTAATGGGGCAACCAGAACCGTACACAATATTCCAAGTGCGGCCACACTAGCGTTTGTATAGTTAAAGCATGACATGGTGGCTCCGGACCTCAATCCCTCTACCAATGAAACCTAACACACCATATGCCTTCTTCACAGCACTATCAACCTGGGTGGCAACTTTCAGGGATCTATGTACATGGACTCCAGGATCCCTCTGCACATCCACACTACCAAGAATCTTTCCATTGACCCAATATTCTGCCTTTCTGTTATTCTTCCCAAAGTGAATCACCTCACATTTAGCTGCATTGAACTCAGTTTGCCACCTCTCAGCCCAATTCGGCAGTTTATCGAAGTCCCCCTGCAACCTTCAACATTCTTCCACACTGACCATTACTCCACCAACTTTAGTGTCATCTGCAAACTTACTAACCCATCCACCTATGCCTGCATCCAAATTATTTATAAAGTGTCCACTCATTGATAGGTTGGGGTAGGGGTGGGAAAGTGCCAAAGAAATTATAGGATCAAAAACAAAAAGCAGAGAAAACAAAGCGCAATAAACTACCAAAGGAAAAACTGACATTATAGGAAAATGGCAATTTTGGAGGGTTAACTGGATTCAAAACATTTTACTTGAAATAAATATGCTTACTGCTCTCAAAGATGTGTGTTCTACTGCAGCAAAACTACTGAATTCACCTGAGTTAACATGATGACCCTTGACCCAGAAGTAGTACTGTAAGGAAACTCAGTAAATTTTTTACAAGTGCCTGTGGGTTTTCTGTTTTTAAGAATGCATGAAATCAGCATTTAAGATTTTGCGTCAATTGCAAAGGGTCCAATTGTAAGTTCTTTAAAGATGATGAAATACTGGTCCATGTGAATTGATAATCTTTGACCTGGAAGTAAGATCAACACAAAGAGACAGGTCATTTGGTCGACAGACACAAATGAGAGCTTCAAGTAAAGAAGAGTTATAAACAGGAGTTCTTGAGATTGAGGGTGTCTGCCAAAGTGTCCCCCTAATCTATTCCCTGATAGTTGGCTATCCAGAAACAAATATAAACAGAAGTAGCAGCGCAGTGAATTCTAGTGCAAAAGGAGCAAATGTCTTTAAAAAGAGGTAGGCTTTTCTATGTTGCAAAAAAGGAGAAAGGAATTCTTGAAGATTTTGCACTTGCTACCTAAAAGTTTTTCAAACCTGGTAAGCCATCTATCAAATCCAAAACAATTGCTTGGTCAGTCAATCTGGAAAGCTACAGATTAGGAACATGACCCAAGGTAGAGAGAGGGTTCAGATAAGGTCCTTGAGGAAGGGGGGTTAATCACACCTGAAATATTTGAAGGTGAAAGTTGTTGTCAGATTGACCTACTCTGTGAGAACAGAAAACAGCATATCATGGAATTGTGTAGCTTTGCAGTGCCACATATCTGCACTCAAGTGTTGGGTATGATTATCTTTGTTTCATCATTCATTTATCTTTTCCTGTGAAATATAATTTGCCTGTTAATTCATTTTTCATTCATATTGATTCTACTTCGTGCTAAATCTTATTGGTAATTTCTTAATTTGGAGATCACTTAGTAAATTTGGTTTTGTGCCTTACAATGCCAACTCTCCCCTAAATGGGATAGTAACAGTTAATTTACAGGAATACCAATCAAGTTTTATAGTAAGTTATCTTCATTATTTTTCAGTGATGACAAAATCATCTAGAGTCAGAATGGCAATGAGTCAGTAATTTATCTGTAATTTAAATCTCTAGCTTCAAAACACATTAAACTCTAGAGAGAGCTTTAGAGGAGGATGAAGGTCATCAAAACAACAATTCAACTGTGGTCTTTGGCTCACAATTTCTGCCTTTTTAAAAATTACATATGCTTTTAAAAAATGATAATGACAGTTAATAATGGCAAAACTATATTGATTGAGGACTACAAAAGATAACAGATTATTTTTGTCCTGTGAAACAAAGATGATTTGATACAGAAATGTTACAACTGAAAATTACATTCCATAGAGAGCTATTTATAACGTGATAATGTCTATTTTACATATGTTATTACATGGGCTCTTTTACCAGAGATAATCTGTCAATGCTTCAGGTTTGATTTTAATATGAAGACGCTTAAATACAAAAATGAATTTGACGCTAGCTTTACAATGCCACTCAAAGATTAACAAGTTTTCATTTTAACTGTGGCCTAAGATTAGGCATATTATACTTAAATCATCCAAGGTACATATGCAAAGACAATTCAGTATTTACAATCACTAGCTAATTTCCACACACTGGCTAAGATTTTGTTCATTTTGAACTCAGTGTGGGTCAGTAGCCCCCATTCCTACCAGTCAGCGTGCCCAGATCAAGCTCCTTGCAGGACACTTAACTGATGACTGCAGACCTCTCTCTGCCTCTTCGTCAAGAGGTTTTGCCACACTTTAGTTGCTGACCAATCAGAGGCAATGGCATGGAAGTGGCCTTCTGCGACCACTCTCATCTGTGCTCCAAAATTGGGATGTCCCCTCACCTTGTGTTCTGGTATAGAAAGCAGTCACTTTGCTCTCCTGCCACAAAGGCAGGGAATTGGTCTCATGGAAGGTTGAGGCCATTAAGTTGTTCTTAAATGAACATAGGCCTTCCCACCTAGACCTTTAATGCACTCATTGGATATGGGCATTGCTAACTGTGCATTTATTGCCTGTGAGAAGTTGGTTATGAGCTGCTTGCTTCAACTGCTGCAGTTCTGGAGGTCTTAGTGCACCCGATCTTGAAAAAGCAGCAGTTATCGAATTCTGACCCAGTGACAGTGAAGGAATGGCAATATTGTTCCAAATCAGGATGGTGAGTGTGTTGGAGAAAAATGTCCAGGTGAAGGTCCTCCCGTTGAAGTTGTGAGTTTGGAAGGTGCTGTTTGAAGGAGCCTTGGTGAGTTGAGTTATCGCGGGGTACTTTGTAGATGGTACATGCAGATATGACTTTGCATATCATACAGGGTGTGAATAGGGAAGGTGGTGAATTGTGGAGAGGCATTTGGGAGGCAGAAATTGAGTTACACAGTGCTGAATTCCAAGCTCTGACAACTAAGAGCAACAATATCTATAATGGTTGATCCAGCTTCTGGTCAATGATGTCACATCAGATTGGACTGTGGGGGATTCAGTGGTGGTAATATCATTCAATATCAAGGTTAGATTCTCTCTTCTTGAAGATGGTCATTGGCTGGTATTTCTGCGGCATGAAAGCTACGAGCAACTTATCAGTCTAAACCTGGATGTTAACCAGTTCTTGTTGCACGTGCACACAGGTTGCTTCAGTGACTAAGACGTGTGTGTGAACAGTGTGCAATCATCTGCAGACATCCCTACTGATAAAGCTGCTAAAGATGCTCAAGTCTGGGACACTATCCTAAGAAATTCCGCTCAAGATGGACAAATGACTGACCTCTAAATACCACAGGCACCTTTTTGTATTAAGTATGGCTGCAATCAATGCAGAGTTTATCCCAAGAACCCCTTCCTGATTACCATTGCTTCCAGTTTCTCTACATCACACTCAGTTGAATGCTGTCACTCTCAGCTCGCCTCTGCAGCCAAGCTCCTTTGTCAATTTTTGACAGAGGCTGTAATGAGGTCAGGAGTTGAGTTCCCTTGCTGAACTCAAACTGAACATGCAAGTGTGTTATTGCTAAGCAAGAATCACCTGATAGCTCTATCAATGATCCCTTCCATCACTCTGATAATCTAGAGCAGACCGACAGGGCAGTAATTGAATAACAAAATAAAACAAAGTAATGCTTGAAGTCTTAAACAAAACTAAAAATTGCTGGCGAAACTCAGCAGGTCTGGCAGCACCTGTGGGGAAAAAGCAGGGTTAATGTTTCAAGTCTGGTGACTCTTCATCAGAACTATAAATCTTCTTAAATGTATCCACATGTGTGCATATGCCTACGTGTACACATATGCATGCTAGTCCGTCAGTATGTGAAGTTTTTATACAAGGGGATGCTATTATGATGCAGGTACTATAATAGTTCTCGCTGACCAGAAATCTCTCCCACTCTTCCCACTCACCACAGGCATATGGGAAGGATTTAGAGACTGCTGTTCAGGTCCATTATCAACATTAGGACCGACAACATGACAATAAAGTCCAAAGGTGAAATTTGAACCTGGAATCTCTGAGCCTAAAGGCAGGGACATGACCACCATGCTACAAGACCCCCTCTTACTTTTAATGGTCTTGTCAATGAGACCCACTTCTATTCGTTCCACTAAATTGTTGATCACACAATTTGTTTTCTGAATCAAATAGGAATTGTTGCCCACTTATTGAATTTTGTCATCACTACCCCGGCTTCTCGAACAAATAAAGCTCTCAATTCCCCATCCTTCTTCCAGCATTCTTTTTCTCTCTCAAGTCCCTGAGTAAATTGTATCCTTTCAAATCTGTGCCCAACCTTTCTGAGAACTCCTTCTGAAACTATGCAATTAGGCTTCTGCCCCTACTAAAATTGCTCTTAATAATGGTCATTTATATAACATCAATCATGTTGTAAAATGTTCTGAGGCAATTTAAAAATGTAATTAAACGTAATTTGACACCAAGTACATGAGGAGATATCAGGCTAGATGACCAGAAACTCTTGTCAGCAGAGAAGATTTTAAGAGTTTTATCTTAAAAGAGTAAGGAAGGGTAGAGAAATGGAGGAAGGAAATTTTAGAGCTTAGGATCATGGCAGGTGAAGATGTACAAGGCATGACATAAATGTGAGCTCCAATTCTTTCTGAAGCACATATTGTGGAAAAAATTGTGAATGATTGATTAGCTTTGTGCAGGATTCTGACTTGCTAGGCAAGAGGACTGTTAATTTCACAGATTGCATTTAGCCAAGCCAATTAGAAAAACTTGCTCTATTGTGCCACCTAACAGCATAATATACAATTTAGTCTGTGATGCATTGTATACAAGACATTAATTACACACATAAAGCATATTTTGTTTTTTGAGGGAAGGGCCCTCAATTAGTCTCTTCTAAAGATCAAAGGTGCAAAAGTGCAAACTTTAGAACTCAATTACAGCTTCAGCTCGATCGTGAAACAGATAATGACTATGATATCAGTGGAACAAAACTGCAAGAATGGAACTCATCACATCACAAAGGGAAGCAATCCAAGGAATACAATTGGTTCATGAGCTCTGCATACTTATTAAATCAGAAGGACATCTGGAATTTACTTCAGCAGGCATGTTTGAATCATTGTAAAGATTTATGAAGGCTAGCCCAATTTTGGATTCAGTTATTAAAATTTTAACAAACAGGCCAAGCTCCATACTACAGTGCACCACTAAGGGTGACATGGGCTAGTATGAAGGTAAACTAAGACTGGGAAAGGGACCTAAATCTGGCCCAATTAATGATTTAGCTTTTTACAAAAGAACACCAAGTACAACACTTAAAGCTGAAATCATCTGGAAAATTCTTAATCTAATTTACACTCAATTTGTTGACAGTACATTTTCATCCACCATGTTCTCAGTTAATTTGATTTGCATTTAGCTGATTCAGCATTTTTACTTCAGAAATTTGCTGTACTGTACACATTACATAAGGTTAGTTTAAATCCCCTTTAACTTTCAAGGGATAAGCCAACTGCCTCATAGGAATTATTCTGAGGGAGTACCACAGCAGAGTCATGAGTTTGATTAATGTGCATGAACTTGTTGTTGACAGGTTATGTTACCAGGCATTTAAAGTGTGAAAAAAGCTGTGACTGGCATCAGTTTAAAAAAAAGTCTTCCCATTATAAACGCAGACCACCCACATAAATTCTCAGAAACACATCCGAAGGCACATATATGGAAGATAATAGTGAGTTACACAGTATTAATTTGTGTGGTTCTAATGACAGCATAAACCTACTGCAATTAAATCAGAGCATCTGATGCTCAAAATAACCCACAAGATTAAATTGCACAGACTCCAGCTATTATTCTCTACAGGGTACATAACATGGCTTTTGAATTTTCTTACCAACATATGCAGTACTAGTAGCACTATAACATCAGGGCCAAAGTAATAAAAGAGCCTTCGAACTTGAAAAATTAACATGTCATTTGACTGGGGCTGTTATTATAGGTTTTGCTGAGAAACAGACTAAGAAATAATCCATCCATTCGAAATAACAAATATCGAGGTATGGGATTTTAAAAATATCAACAGGACCTAAATAGGTCCTCCTGTGATGTATTGCCACACACAAGGATCACAGCATCAATTTTTAAAAATGTGGCAATTAAATAAGACCTGTTTGTAAAAAACAGAAAATACGAGGATGTATGCAGAGAAACACAAGTCAGTATGAGAGTGGGTGAGGGCAGTGTTGGGGGAATCCAAGAGAAGATTTATTTTTAAAAATTTGATACCTCTATAAATACAAAAATTCAACATTAACCTACTACAGCATAATTCCAAGATGAACACACCAATGTAGGAATTGGGGAAAAGTAGGCTATTTGGCTCCTCGAACCTGCTCAACCATTCAATACGATCATGGTTGATTGGTTTGTATGTCAAATTCCACATTTGCATCTATTCCCAAAACTTCTCGATTCCCTGACTAACAAAAAAAATCTATCCACTTGTGTTTTTAAAGTATTCAAATAAATCCACCTCCACACTCTCCTGTTCCAGTCTCACAACCCGCAAAAATATCTTCCTATTTCTCTCTTGAAATGGCAGCCCAAATTTTTAAATTGTGCCAATTAGTTCTGCATTGACTCAAGAAGAAACATCCCTCCCACTTCCACTTCATTAAGACCATTCAGGATCTTATATTATGATAGTCAAGTCACCCCTTACTCTTCTAAACTTGGGTAGAAACAAGCCCAGGCTCACCTACCTATCTTCCTCAGACAACCTCCTCAGCACAGGTGTCAATCTAGTAAATCTTCTCTGAACCACCTCCAATGTCATTATGTCCATCCTTAAATAATGAGACCAAAACTGCACACAGTATTTGCAATGTGGTCAGCAATGCCGTGTGTAACAGAAGCATAACCTCCTTAATGTTTGATTCCTCTTGCGACAGTGTGAACCTTTTCCCGCATATGGAGTCGGGTATTACAAGGGGGCATAGCTTTAAATTAAGGGGGGGTAGATATAGGACTGAAGTTAGGGGTAGGTTCTTCACTCAGCGAGTCGTAAGTTCATGGAATGCCCTGCCAGTAGCAGTGGTGGACTCTCCCTCTTTATGGGCATTTAAGCGGGCATTGGATAGGTATATGGAGGATAGTGGGTTAGTATAGGTTAGGTGGGCTTGGATCGGCGCAACATCGAGGGCCAAAGGGCCTGTACTGCGCTGTATTCTTCTATGTTCTATGTTCTATATAGGAGAGCATTCCATCTTCTTTCCCTGCTAAAGCAACATTTTGTGACTCATGCACCAGAACACCTAAATCTCTTTGTACCTCGGAATTTTGCAGTCTTTCTCCATTTAAGTAATATTCTGCTTTTTCTATTCTACCTGCTAACGTGAACTTGGTGAGAGGGGGTATGGAGTCCTTACTCCTTACCCCTCCCCCCATCCTATCTTCTGCATAAAAACTGACATTTTCCTAGCTACCATCAGTTCCGAACCCGAAACGTTAACTCTGCTTTCTCTCCACAGGTGCTGCCAGACATGCTGAGCCTTTCCAGCACTTTCTGCTTTTGTTTCTGATTTACAACATCTGCAATTCTTTCAGTTTTTATTCCATAAACACACCCTTGGCAAAAGCAAGTTCAGGAAAATAGATTTCTCACAAGCAATTCTCCAGTCAAGGAGGAAAAACCATGCAGAAAAAAAATCTCAGAGCGAGACAGTGCGGGATAGGGAAAGCACGTGCAAGACAGCATAGCAAGGAGAGATGTACTACAGCCCACAAGCCCAATTTCTAGACCCTAGCAAGTGCTACTGAAACTAAAACTAAAAATCCTGGTTGTGTGGTGGCTTCACCTGAGCCATTCAGGCTGTTTCCATGGTTCCAAACTTAGAAAAAAAACCCAAGATCTCACAAGCTGTTTAATTTATTGGATTCATATAGATAGCTCCCACCTCTGTCTTAAAATCTCTTTTCCAAAGAAAAAGGACAATAAACACCTCTTAAAGCTATAGCATTGTCACAAAGGGTAATTATTGATGGGCAATAAATGACTCCCACATCCAAAGAATAAAAAGAATTCTCAATAGCATTTAAATGCATTTAGTTCCTGACATTACTTTCAAAAAGTAAGGCCTTTTATATATCCAGTCATTATTTAAAGGATTTAGATGCATTAGGTTTGCATCATGGATGATTATTCTCTGTTTAGTCAAGGAATATTCCCTATTGTCTGCAGATGTTACAGACATCATATTATTTACACTCCTGTACACTGATACCAGACAACAAAAGATCCACTGAAATGGTTCTTGACCACTGCAGTTACTAACTGCACAGAAACCTTTCTTAACGCCAAATGAAAAATATCGCACATTATGATTTTAAAAGTAAAGCAAAAATGAGTTTCAAAGTTAAAATTCTTTCACGGTACAGTCAAAGGTAGGCAGTCTCATTCCTTTTTGCAATTCATTATTGGTATGCGGGCATCACTGCAAAAGCTAGAGTTATTGCCCATCCCTAAGTGCCCTGAACCGAGTGGCAATTTCAGAAAGCATTTCTGAATCTACGACATTGCACTGAGTCTGGAATCACATGCAAGTCACATAAGGGAAGGACAGATTCCCTCTTCAAAACCAGATCAGTTTTTAGGATAGATTATGGTAATCACCTTTACTGAAATTAGCTTTCAATTTCACATTTTACTCAACCGAAATTCCACAAGCTGCCATGGTATGATTTGAACCATATCTCCAAATCTTTAGCCTGAGTTTACTAGTGCAGTGATATTACCACTATAGGCAAAAGTGAGGACTGCAGTTGCTGGAAATCAGAGTCTAGATTAGAGTAGTGCTGGAAAAGCACAACAGGTCAGGCAACATCCAAGGAGCAGGAAAATCGACGTTTCCGGCAAAAGCCCTTCATCAGGATTCCGAAATGGCGATTTTCCTGCTCCTCGGATGCTGCCTAATCTGTTGTGCTTTTCCAGCACCACTCTAATATTACCACTATACCGTCATAGAGTAATAGAGATGTACAGCATGGAAACAGACCCTTCGGTCCAACCCATCCATGCCGACCAGATATCCCAACCCAATCTAGTCCCACCTGCCAGCACCCAGCCCATACCCCTCCAAACCCTTCCTATTCATATACCCATCCAAATGCCTCTTAAATGTTGCAATTGTACCAGCCTCCACCACATCCGCTGGCAGCTTATTCCACACACATACCACCCTCTGCGTGAAAAAGTTGCCCCTTAAGTCTCTTTTATCTCTTTCCCCTCTCACTCTAAACTCATGCCCTCTAGTTCTGGACTCCCCGACCCCAGGGAAAAGACTTTGCCTATTTATCCTATCCATGTCCCTCATAATTTTGTAAGCCTCTATAAGGTCACCCCTCAGCCTCCGATGCTCCAGGGAAAACAGCCCCAACCTGTTCAGCCTCTCCTTGTAGCTCAAATCCTCCAACCCTGGCAATATCCTTGTAAATCTTTTCTGAACCCTTTCAAGTTTCACAACATCTTTCCGATAGGAAGGAGACCGGAATTGCATGCAATATTCCAACATTGGCCTAACCAATGTCCTGTACAACCGCAACATGACCTCCCAACTCCTGTACTCAATACTCTGACCAATAAAGGAAAGCATACCAAACGCCTTCTTCACTATCCTATCTACCTGCGACTCCACTTTCAAGGAGCTATGAACCTGCATTCTAAGGTCTCTTTGTTCAGCAACACTCCCTAGGACCTTACCATTAAGTGTATAAGTCCTGCTGAGATTTGCCTTCCCAAAATGCAGCATCTCGCATTTATCTGAATTCAACTCCATCTGCCACTTCTCAGCCCATTGCCCATCTGGTCAAGATCCGGTTGTAATCTGAGGTAATCTTCTTCGCTGTCCACTACACCTCCAATTTTGGTGTCATCTGCAAACTTACTGACTGTACCTCTTATGCTCGCATCTGAATCATTTATGTAAATGACAAAAAGTAGAGGACCCAGCACTGATCCTTGTAGCACTCCACTGGTCACAGGCCTCCTGTCTGAAAAACAATCCTCCACCACTACCTTTGAGCCAGTTCTGTATCCAAATGGCTAGTTCACCCTGTATTCCATGAGATCTAACCTTGCTAATCAGTCTCCCATGGTGAACCTTGTCGAATGCCTTACTGAAGTCCATACAGATCACATTTACTGGTCTGCCCTCATCAATCTTCTTTGTTAGTTCTTCAAAAAACTCAATCAAGTTTGTGAGACATGATTTCCCATGCACAAAGCCATGTTGACTATCCCGAAAGTCCTTGCCTTTCCAAATACATGTACATCCAGTCCCTCAGGATTCCCTCAAACAACTTACCCACCACTGAGGTCAGGCTAATTGGTCTATAATTCCCTGGCTTGTCCTTACCACCCTTCTTAAAACAGTGGCACCACGTCTGCCAACCTCCAGTCTTCGAACATCTCACCTGTGACTATCAAAGATACAAATAGCTCAGCAATCACTTCTCTAGCTTCACACAGAGTTCTCGAGTACACCCGATCAGGTCCTGGGGATTTATCCACTTTTAACCATTTCAAGATATCCAGCACTTCCTCCTCTGTAATCTGGATATTTTGCAAGATGTCACCATCTATTTCCCTACAGTTTATATCTCCCATATCCTTTTCCACAGTAATATGGAAGATATAGACTGTACGGAAATAGATGGTGACATCTTGCAAAATGTCCAGATTACAGAGGAGGAAGTGCTGGATGTCATGAAACGGTTAAAGGTGGATAACTCCCCAGGACCTGATCAGGCGTACCCGAGAACTCTGTGGGAAGCTAGAAAAGTGATTGCTGGGCCTCTTGCTGAGGTATTTATAATCTTTGATAGTCACAGGTGAGGTACCGGAAGACTGGAGATTGGCAAATGTGGTGCTACTGTTTAAGAAGGGCGGTAAAGACAAGCCAGGGAACTATAGACCGGTGAGCCTGACCTCAGTGGTGGGCAAGTTGTTGGAGGGAATCCCGAGGGACAGGATCTTGCTACCTAGACTGCAAGTATTAAGCGACACTCAATTGTAAGGTTATTTTTATTATTGCTGGATTATTTGAGCCCCTTTCAATGCTGGAACAGAAAAATCAGATGAAATTATCACTTTCTTCTAAAGGACTGAACATACCTTTCCAAAATTATTGTGTCCAATGAGGTCTTCCAAATCATCCAAGTGAAAAGAAATCAAAAAGACTATGATGGCTTTGAGCCAAAGTATGCAAGTCTAATTAATTAATTACCAGAGGTGCACTTTTTTTATATCTGCTCCAATATTGACCATGACCAACAGTGGATTACAGTCCCACGATGGGCCAGGAGACTTCGATATTTCAGCTAAGTAGCTATCTTTCAAATATCATCTCATTGCAAGCACTGATAGGCTAACTCATTTGGAAGAGGATCTAGTCAAAGCCAGAAACCTGTCTTTATCTCCTGATTAAACATGCATATTTCCCAGCCAATGGATAGCTGCTATCGGAATACAGTATATTGAACCCGAGGGAAAGCAAGCCATCCTCAATCCTGACGGACGACCCATGAAAAGGACAAGTTATAAGCCTGGTTGCTTAATGGCCTGCACCCACACTACCTTCTAATGTCCAGGACACTGAACCTAATTCCCACTAACCTCACAGGAATAGGCAATTAAAACAGGATCCATATGATCAGTGCAGTACCATTAAAAAAGGTTAGTTTTCCACTTTTTTTTCTTCCTGCTCCTCTATTAAATTCATTGCATGAAGGTCGAGCACTTCTTTGCAAGGCAAGCAAATTAGAGGTAAAGTGCCCTTAGGCTGAGCCATGATGTCTTATCAGCTACCACACTGGATCACTAATGAAGCCCTCGCTACAGATCACTTAGTTTCCCAAAGTTAATGTAAGACTGCTGGTGAAAGAGAAGTTCCGTACCGTTGTAAAGAAAGCAAGTAAATACAAGGCTAACTCAAGTGATTTTAAAACACGTCTCATTTCAGTTGAAGACTGGTGTTATCCACAGAATAGATCACTCAGGTTTCCCAGAGACCACTTGTTCCATTACTGGAAATCACTCATTTGATGTAACCCACAACACAGCAAACAAGGAAATCTTGACGGAACCATTTGTCAATGCAGTTGCAGTTACACAGCACTGTGAATAAAGAGGAAAGGTGCAACTTCATTGCTGATATTCCCTTCATGATAGCACTGTGGGAGAATCTTCATCACAACGGACTACAATAGTTCAAGACAGCTGCCCACTGCCACCTTCTTCAGGTTAAGTGAGGATAACTGTTGGTCTTGCCAGCAATATTTAATTCCTAAGAATGGAATTTTTTTAAAGAACTTCCCCACGTGCCATGTTTTATTACCCTTTGCACTGACAAAGAGGTATTTGGCCTTTTAACAGCAGCATTAGCGGTGGTTGGAATGAGATTCTTTGGCTATTTTAACTAGAGATGTTGGATAAGAAATAGGTACATGACTTTTTTTAAAAATGTAAACTCGATTGAAATAAAAAAATACATTGTGGAAGTCCGACCTTTAACCTCATGCCCTCTGGTTTTACAACTTAAAGTCAGCAATTTCTTTGAAGGAAAAAAAACCTTACGGATAAGAACATCAATCATTTGTGTGTGAATTCTGAGACCAGCACTTCTGGGCAGCAATGCCTGCTAAACTGTAACATCACAAACCAGTTACTATTTTCTTTTACAAAAAAAACTGTAGAGGTTGGAAATCCGAAACAAAAACAGAAATTGCTGGAGGAACTCAGCAGGCTGGTAATATCTGTGGAGAGGAAGCAGCATGATCAGTTTGGTCCAGTTACCCTTCTTCAGAACGGTGGCAATTTTGAAGGTGGCTGACTGGAACCAAATGTAATTCTGCTTTCTGTCCTCCCCTGCTGAGTTTCTCTAGCCATTTCTGCAACTTCCACTTGCACAATCAATTCACCTACTGTGCTGAAAATGTTGTGTCAATTCTGACTTTTTAACAATATTTTCATTACTAGATTGAAATAAAAAATACACTATGAAGTCAGACCTTTAACCTCATGCCCTCTGGTTTTACAACTGAAAGTCAGCAATTTTTACAAAAACAAACTGTAGATGTTGGCACGGTGGCTGTGGTTAGCACTGCAGCCTCACAACACCAGGGACCCGGGTTCATTTCCCATCTCGGGCAACTGTCTGTGTGGAGTTTGCACATTCTCAGTGTCTGCGTGGGTTTCCTCCAGGTGCTCCGGTTTTCTCCCACAGTCCAAAGATGTGCAGGTTAGGTGAAATGGCCATGCTAAATTACCTGTAGTGTAAGGTGCATTGGTCAGGGGTAAATGTAGGGGAATGGGTCTGGGTGTGTTGTTCTTCGGAGGGTCAATGTGGACCTGTTTCCACACTGTAGGGAAACTAATCTAATCTTTAATTTTGGACATCTCCATACACTGTCACACAGTAAATTTGATTATGATGGTGATGTTTGCAGTGGTGTTCAAGTATAGCAATAGAGCATGTATTATGCTTGTAATATTTAGTAAAAACTCAATTTTATTTATTAATAAACTTAATTGATGCTTAATGTGTTGTACTATGTATTGTATCACTATCTGATTGTTGTTTCCCATGCAATTATGGCAGCAGGATCCCACAGTAAAAAAAAAGTAACATTGCTGTACTCTTCCAAGTTAATTAATTTTTTCATTGAAATATTTTCACTTTTTTTCCCCCTTCCTTAGCTTCTACCTTCAGCTGGAACTCCTTTTCCTTGCTGATTTCAACCTCCACCTTAACACATCATATTCTGTCTCCTCAAAGCTCAATTCCCCGTCACCCTTCCTAAATCTCTCCTATGTTAATGTTCCCACCAGATTCATGGGCAGCCCCATGACCTTGCCATTTCATGCACACACAAATGTAGAAAATGAAAGAGAAGTAGACTCTCCAACCCAAAGTCTTTTCCGCCAGTCAATAAGATCTTTGCTGATCTGTTTGTTTTCAAATTCCACATCCCCATCTATCCCCAATAACCCTTAATTCCCCTGCCTAACCAGAATACATTCATCTATCTTAAAAATATTCAGTGACCCTATCTCTGGTGCCTTGGAAAAAAAATGTCAACTCTGTCCTAAAAAGTCCTCTCCACATCCACCTCATCAAAACCATTCAGGATTTTAAACACTTAAATCAAGTCTTCTAAACTTTAGTGGAATCAAGTCCAGTCTGTTCATCTTAATACAGTCTTATATCAATCACAGATAAAGCCAAAAAACAAACTAAAGAGTTGCAGATCATAGATGTCAGAAACAAAACCAATTGATGGAAAATCTTAGTATGTCTGGCAACATCTGTCGAAAGAAAGCAGAGTTCATGTTTTGGGTCTGACAACTCTACTTCAGATAAAGCCATCTTTGTTAGTCTTTTGTATCACTCCCATCCACACCTCCGCTCCAAACCCAAACTCTACTTCCTTCCATGTCCACTCAGAAATAAACCAAACTCCAAATCACTTCTAACTTTGCTTTCAAAACCTGAACTATCTAACCTTTAACACTCCATTCGCCACACTATTTCTGTAGCTCTTGTTGGTTCAACCACAACCTCACTTTGAAACCTTAATCTTCAGTAAAAGCATTACACTCTCCCACCTTGTTCATTCAGGGTGTGGCCCTGATTAAGTTCAAGGGACAGAGACTTCAAAGGACACGGAGGCCAACTAACAAAGGCATCCGTTGTTGGAACCAACTGGACCTCAAACTACTGTTCCATTCTCCTCTCATGCTAAAATTGCTCAATTTCTTAAAAATTCAGGATTGCAAAGGTAATCCCTCTTCTATTAAACCCCTCTACCCTGTCTCCTTCAACCCTGCATGTAATAGTAACCAGGATGAGCTTATGAACACTTTTGACAAGTTGATTGAGACCTCCTAATCAGCTGACTTTGCTGAATCCCTCCCTTTGATTGAGACACTGGGACAAACCTTTCATAAGAGTGTCTTTTGTTCGTTTCTCTCCTATCTCCCCTCATCCTGACTACAATGCCTATCTCCTGCTACCTTGACCCTATACTGCCCAAACAAAAAACCCATGGTGGCTCAGTGGTTAGACTGCTGCCTCGTAGCTCCAGGGATCCAAGCTCGATTCCACCCTCGGGCAACTGTCTGTGTGGAGTTTGCACATTCTCCCAGTGTCTGTGTGGGTTTCCTCTGGGTACTCCAGTTTCCTCCCAAAGTCCAAAGATGGCTATGGATTGGCCATGCTAAATTGCCCATAGTGTTCAGGAATGTGTGGGTTAGGTGCATTTGTCAGGGGAAATGTAGTGTAGGGGAGTGGGTCTGGGTGGGTTACTCTTCGGACTGTCAGTAGGGACATGTTGGACCAAATAGCCTGTTTCCACACTGTAGCGATTCTATGATTCTACACAACCCAGTGTTCCTGTAGTGTCATCACGTTCATTGTTATTGTTACATTTTCTGTCATCAGATGCGGTGTCTCCTTTTAAATTTGCTGCCATCACCATGCTCAAAAATGCTGACTCTTGACCTTGCAACATGGAAATTACTGCCAATCTTCAACTTTCCTTTCCTCTCCTCTCCAAAGTCAGAGTGTGTGTGTCAGTTCCCAAAATGATGTCCATCTTTACAAGAATTCTGTTTGTATCCCTCCATTAGTTTGTTGTCTTTGCCACAGTACCTAAATAGCTGATGAATTTCAATCAAGCTGTGACAATGGTCAACAATCTTTTCACACCCTTCTTGACCGGGCTGCAACCTTTGATGTGGTTGACCACATCATGTCTTCCTCAATTGCCTCTCCACCGGAACAACTTAGATGAGACTGATCTCACTTGATGTAATGGCTACAGTTTCCCCAAATTGTGGAACTCCCTCTCAGAACTTTCTGCTCCTCTACTCTCTGTTCCTTTTTAAAAACCCTCCTTAAAATCAACTTCATAGAGATGTACGGCATGGAATCAAACCCTTCTGTCCAATTTATCCATGCCAACCAAATATCCTACATTTATCTAGTCCTATTTGCCAGCACTTGGCCAATATCCGTCTAACCCCTTCCTATCATATACCCAGCCAGATGCCTTTTAAATGTTATACATGTACCAGCATCCACCAAATCCTCTGGCAGCTCATTCCCTACACGCACCATCCTCTGTGTGAAAACCTTGCCTGTTAGGTCCTTTTTAAATCTTCCCCCCCTCACCTCTTTGACCACAATTATTCCCATAGAGCTGAATATCTTCTCATACTTTGGTTTGTAATGCCTTGAGATGTTTTATAACGTTAAAGACTATGCAAATATAAGTTGTTGTTGTCATCAAGTTAATTGCTGCAATTGTTTTGCTTTAGTTTGATTGCTTTCTTGCGGTCACGCTGCTAATTTTTCTCCACCTTCCATATGCATGAGATAATGGAGACTGCAGCGATCTCAGTCTGCCACCTTTGGCAACAGGCCCTGGTAGTAATGACCCGTGAAAAGCCAAAAAGCAACTCTTTCAATTCCAGGAATTCATCCACCAGCTGCTCCTTTGTCCTGTCTGTAGATCAGGCTTTGCCAATGTGTTGTGTGCTCATCTTGAATGCTCCTAATTTCTGAAATGCACAGCTGCCTGCATAACCTAGAGTTGAGAGTTAACAATGGTTATCAACTTAGTTAAGTGGTGTGAAATTAACATTGCTCCAGGGTGCATTAGGATTGGCCATTCTGTCTGAAGGAGCCAAACATTTGTTTCACTAATTCCATGAAAAATGCTGTTTCATTCCAGATTGGGAAAAAAAGAGAATTTGTTATGATCGCCAACTCACAAGCTTACTTGCTCGAAGGATCATTTAATGGCATGTTTACCATGTTTAGTTGGTTTGCGTTCCTCTCGGAAAAATGCATGCCATGAATGCCTATTTCCCTTCATGATTTGGAGATGCCGATGTTGGACTGGGGTGTACAAAGTTAAAAATCACACAACACCAGGTTATAGTCCAACAGGTTTAATTGGAAGCACACTAGCTTTCGGAGCGACGCTCCTTCATCAGGTGATAGTGGAGTCCTTGATCGAGCCCTCCACTATCACCTGATGAAGGAACGTCGCTCCGAAAGCTAGTGTGCTTCCAATTAAACCTGTTGGACTATAACCCGGTGTTGTGTGATTTTTAACTTTGTATTTCCCTTCATGTTTTGAAGGAAAGTACATAGCAGATTTGTATGCATTTTAGTTGTTTTTACCTTAATATTTCAATTGCAGAAAACAAATAAATTTTGTTTTACACAGTTTACCTGTACAGTCAGGTGTTGGTTGCACTGACTTGGCTGTGTAGGTTGGTTCCCATAAGCAAGACCCATTTTAGAATCGTTGAATATATGAAGCTTCAATTAACTGAGATCACCTTTAAGAATCTAATCTATTTTTATGAGTTATGCCAACTGTTCCCAGGTGACACTAGAGAGACTCGCAATTTCTTGATCAGTTGTGCAATAGAAATACAAGGACATGTATGTTTTGTCATGCATTGAGCTCTATCTAAGTAAATCATGCATGTGTTAAATTTAGACTGATTTCAAAGTTCACTTCTTGCAGGTTAATACTTGATAAAGGATATTAATTACAGTATGAACATAATTCATTTACTTTCATTCCCAACTTCATCCAAAAGATTGATAAAATAAATTGAAACTAGCATGAGAGATTTTTCGTTTGTTTCTGTAAAGCATAAGCGTGCACCCATTACACACAATAAATGAGCTTTTTGAAAACAAAAATCGAAAGAATGTGGATGCTGGACATTAGAAACAAAAACAAATTGCTGGAAAAGCTCAAAAGGTCTGGCAGCATCTGTGGAGAGAAATCAGTATTAATGTTTTGGGGTGAGTGACCCTTCCTCAGAATATATTTAGGAGTCTTGAGATTGAAGAATTAAAGAATATACAAATTTAATCTGACAATAAACTGATTCGACTTTGGGAATCTGGTAATCAGTTACAGGTTGCTTTCCTGCTGTGGTTCAGTTCGCCGAGCTGGAAGTTTTTGTTGCAAACGTTTCGTCTCCTGTCTAGGTGACATCCTCAGTACTTGGGAGCCTCCTGTGAAGCGCTTCTGTGGTGTTTCCTCCGGCATTTATAGTGGTCTGTCCCTGCCGCTTCCGGTTGTCAGTTTCAGCTGTCCGCTGTAGTGGCCGGTATATTGGGTCCAGGTCGATGTGTTTGTTGATGGAGTTTGTGGATGAGTGCCATGCTTCTAGGAATTCCCTGGCTGTTCTTTGTTTCGCTTCCCTATAATGGTAGTGTTGTCCCAGTCAAATTCATGTTGCTTGTCGTCTGCGTGTGTGGCTACTAGGGATAGCTGGTCGTGTAGTTTCGTGGCTAGTTGATGTTCGTGGATGCGGATCGTTAGCTGTCTTCCTGTACCCATCGACCTGGACCCAATATACCGGCCACTACAGCGGACAGCTGAAACTGACAACCGGAAGCGGCAGGGACAGGCCACTATAAATGCCAGAGGAAACACCACAGAAGCGCTTCACAGGAGGCTCCCAAGCACTGAGGATGTCACCTAGACAGGGGACGAAACGTTTGCAACAAAAACTTCCAGCTCGGCGAACAGAACCACAGCATCGAGCACCCGAGCTACAAATCTTCTCACAAACTTTGAAGGTTGCTTTCCTGTTTCAAACAAACTTAACTGATAGAGTTGATTTAGAACTGCATTGTTCCTTTGTTGCAGAATAGTTGTGATTATGATAAACATGTGAGTTTTGTGCTCCATAGAATATTCTTACAATTGACGAGGTGCTGCACTAGGTAGATATTTTCAGGCATCCTTTGTTTGTAAATCATTGCTTCATTTGATCCTTCAATTCCAATCTGCATGTTCAATATTTGCTTGGAATATCTCTTGATAAACATTCATAATGGGAACGAGCAACTGTCATTGATTCCTTTGCAATTCTTGCAGTGATGGGGCAGTTTTCTTTGAATATACAGATCCATAGTGATGGAGTTAACATTTTGAAAACTAACCCTTCTTCAAAAATTCAAATATTATCTTCAATGAAGTGTAAACTTTTCATTTATTTCTGATGGGCCCAAATACTTCATTTTTAAATGCATCTTCTGCTCAACGTGACTTTAAAGTTTTTTTTTTAAAAAGTTTGAGAGCTTTAATGGCCTTAATATGTGTTCTGAGAGAAATTTCTGACTTCATTATGTGGGCAATGTAAATAGCAGTTAACAAAAAGCAAAGTCCTGCAGCCGCTGGAAATTTGAAATACAAACCCACTACTGGAGAAACTCACATCTGGCAGCATCTTCAGTTCCAAAGAGAGCCATACTGAACTCAAAACGCTAATTCTGCTTCTCTTTCCAAAGATGGAGCCAGACCTGCTGAGTTTCTCCAGCACTTTCCAAGAAACATGGCTGCTCGATGACCAAACCTGAGATCTGGATATGAAATTTAGGAAGGATACACAACGGAAAATGGGGTAGTGTTGATAGTAAGGGACAGGTTCAGTGCATTAGTGTGAGAGGATCTGCAATCAGCGGAACAGGATGGATATTTTCTAACCAACCTGTTCAGGTATGATACATCTCTCGAGCAGATGGAACTTGAACATGGGCGTCCTGGCTCAGAGGTAAAGAACCTACCACTGTCACAAGAGACCCTTTAAAGGAACAATGTACAGAATCTATTTGGGCAGAGTTAAGAAACAGCAAGAGGCCGCCATTATTGGTAGACTAGTCACCGTATTATATTAGCAAATTAGAGATGTATGTAACAATGGGAATGCAATAGTCAGGGATGACATTAATCAACATATAAACTGGATAAATCTACCAAAACATAAGGAAAAAAAAACTCCTCAAATCTATTCAAGATGGAGCAATTTACTGAGGAATAGTAGGAGAAAGTGAGGACTGCAGATACTGGAGATCAGAGTGAAGAGTGTGGTGCTGGAAAAGCACAGTTAGTCAGGTTGCCTGACCGAAGAGTGTGGTGCTGGAAAAGCACAGTCCGTCAGGCAACCTGACTAACTGTGCTTTTCCAGCACCACACTCTTGGACAACTGAGGAATAGTGTACAATAATTTAGATCTAATATTATGCAATTAGAATGGGCTAAATTGCAATTTGTTGTAAAAGAACCTTTAGAGGAGAAGGAATATTTGAAACTAGAGGCTTAAATCTATGAATTGGATTATTATGAGGGTATGAAGAGGAAATTGGCTGTTGTGGATTAGAAAACTACATTAAAAGGTTTCTAATGGCAAGTGCTCAAGTAACTAATGCACTGTTTTCAAAACAAAAACTTTCCTTTTAGACAGAAACCTAGAAAACAGAAAAAGGAATCGGCCACTTGGCCCTTTGAGCCTGCTTCACCACTCATTATGGTCATGGCTGATCATCCAACTCAATAGTGTATACCTGCTTTCCCCTATATGCTTTGACCCCTTTAGCCCCAAGTTATATCCAACTCCTTCTTGAAATGAAAATATTTTGGCCTCAACTGCTTCCTGTAGTGAATTCCACAGACCCATCACTCTCTGGTAAATAAATCTCTTCTTATCTTAGTTCTGTATCCTTAGACTGGAATCCCTAGTTTGGGATGTGTCCTATCTAGTCCTGTTAGAATTTTATACATTTTTATGAAATCACCTCTCATTGTTGTAAACTCCAGTGAATATAATCCCAACTGTTTCAAGCTTTCCTCATAGGTCAGTCCCACCATCTTGGTAATCAGTCAGGCAGAACTTCGTTGCATTCCCTCTATAGCAAGAACAAGAAGGCGGAGTATTATC
Organism: Chiloscyllium plagiosum; assembly: GCF_037043375.1. Lineage (NCBI taxonomy): Eukaryota > Metazoa > Chordata > Chondrichthyes > Orectolobiformes > Hemiscylliidae > Chiloscyllium > Chiloscyllium plagiosum. The sequence continues at coordinate 105,918,548 of NW_028270143.1, read as the reverse complement.
TGAATGGTAATGAACTGAGATAGATAGGGGAATGTACATCAGTCACTGAAGTAAGCATGTTGGTGCAGCAGGCAGTCCAGAAGGCAAATGTTATGTTGGCCTGCATAGTGAGAGGATTTGAATACAGGAGCAATTCTACAGTGGTTTCGTGATACTTGAACTGGTATAGTGCGCAGTTTTGGTCTCCTTATTAAAGGAAGGATATTGTTCCTATACAGGGAGGCTAATAAAGTTGCTAGAAAGTTGTAAACCCGAGAATTGGGAGAATTTTAGAATACAGCATTGGAGGAGCAAAACATTACAGCGAATTGTAATGAATGTAATGAAGAAAGAAACCTAAACACAGATTTTTAACATTTTGCTTTATACATACCTATGGACAAAAGAGAAACCTGAGTCCATTATAGGCAGAGATAGAAGAACTTATTATATTAAATACAGAACTGGTAGAGAAGTGAAATAAAAAAAGTACTGTGTCTGTGCCTTCACAGAGAAAAATAATTAATTGAAATAACTGAGATTGAAGGATCCAGTGAAAGTGGGGAAGTGAAGAATAAGGTTAGTTTAAAAAAAGTAGTCATGACGAAATTAATGAGACTTAAACTTGACAAATCCCTAGGACCCAAATGACCTCAATAAAGATAGTTACAGAAAAATTGGATATATTAGTGATCATCATTCAAAAATTCTGTTAATTCTACAACAATAACATTCCCTGGTCTGGTGGTTAGGATTCGGTGCTTTCACCGCCACGGCCCGGGTTCAATTCCCGGCCAGGGAACAAGTGCGTTTGATTATTAGGGGCAGCTAACCACAGTGGCTCAGTGGTTAGCACTGCTGTCTCACAGCGCCAGGGACCCAGGTTCAATTTCTGCCTCGGGCAACTGTCTGTGTGGAGTTTGCACATTCTTCCCGTGTTTGTGTGGGTTTCCTCCAGGTACTCCGGTTTCCTCCCACAGTCCAAAGATGTGCAGGTTAGGTGAATTGGCCATGCTAAATTGCCCATAGTGTTAGGTCGATTAGTCAGGAGTGAATATAGGGGAATGGGTCTGGGTGGGTTGCTCTTCAGAGGGTCGGTGTGGACTTTTTGGGCCGAAGGGCCTGTTTAAACACTTTAGGGAATCTAATCTAATCTAATGTCTGTAGATTGAAAGTAAATGTAAATGTAATACCAGTAGGGATTCCAGTCTAAGGATACAGGGAAGGAGAGAGAACACAGAAGTAAGGACCAGTTGGTCTAACAGGAAATCATGATCAATTATAAAGAACATGATTACTGGACATTTAGAAAATAAATTAGGAGAAAGCGAGGACTGCAGATGCTGGAGATTAGAGTCGAGGGTGTGGTGCTAGAAAAGCACAGCAGATCAGGCAGCATCCGAGGAGCAGGAGAATCAACTTTTCGGGCATAAACCCTTCATCAGGAAATGCCCTCGATTTAGAAAATAATTGTCTGATTGGGTACAGTTAACATGAATTTTTGAAGGAAACCACATTTGACAAACTTGATAAGAGTTTTTTTGAGAATTTCACTCACATTGTTGATGAGAAGGAGCCAATCATGTAGTTGCATTTTTGGAAGGCTCATGTAGGAGGTTCGTGAATAAATTTAAAGTGCACAGGATTGGGGTCATATATTAGCATGGATTGGTTGAGCATTGGTTAATAGGCAGAAAACAAGGATGGGATAAAATGGGTCACTCTCAGGTTGTGATACCCAACTAATCAGTCTCACAAGAGTCAGTGCTTAGGCCCCAGCTGATCATAACCTGTACCAATGAGCTACAAGTGGGGATAACTGTAATAATACCATGTTTGTAGATGATACAAAATTTGGTGTGAATGAGAGTTTAAGGAGGATGCAAGGAGGATTCAGACAGGCCACGAGTGGACAAGAGCATGGAATATAATGGAGCTAAGTGTGAGGCAATCCACTATGTTAAGAGGATTGAAGTGGGAGAATAGAAAGTGTCAATGCCCAAACAGAACTGGGTGGCCTTGGTTATATGTCAGTGAAGACTTGTACAAAGGGTTTGTAGTACACACCTAGCAGTGTGGCTACCAATGTTTTCCCCTTAGATCATCCTTGTGGGCCCATTTTTTTGTTTCAATTAGTAGCTCATCACACTTAATACATGTGATTGATTCTTTAATCAATACTGCCACTGCCCCCACCTTTTTAAATTCCCTTCTCTATCCTGCCTGAAAACTCCAGGGATGTTAATCTGCAATCCTAGCTTTATTTGAATCAAGTGTCTATTATAGCAATGAAATCACGTGGCCATGTATCTCTCCGTGCCCTCAGCTTTATTTGCTATTAAGCTTGTATATACATACATACCCTTTAAAGTGCCAACTTTATGAGCTGCACATTTTCTAATTTCTGCTTATGGTTTTCAAAGTCACTTGCTATTTTTTTGCCTCCTGTTCCCTGTTCTGAATTTGTCATCAGGTACCCATCCACCCCCCCCCCCCCGGCCCGGCCCGCCCCGCCATCTAGTTGAACCCCTTCCCAACATGAGCAAATTTCTCTAAGGATCTTGTTTGGGTGTAGATCATCTGGCTTGTACAAGTCTTATCTTCTCCTGAACCTGTCCCAATGTCACAGAAATCTAACGTCCATCTTCCGACCCCAGATTTTCAACTGTTTAATTGCTTAATTCTCCATTTCTATGCTCACTAACACGTGGCACTGGGGGTCTGAGACGACTGCTTTAAAGGTCCTGTCTTTTAATCTCCTACCGACCTCCAGTAATCTGTTCTCAGGTCCTCATCCCCATTCCTACCTATGTTATTGCTATTGTGGATCTCTGTCTAATTGTCCTCTCCCAGAAGAACCACCTGCAGCATTCTGTAACAGATTTTGCTCAGGTAGCAAGGGGGCTACAAGTGGTCCTGGAGTAGTGTCGACAGCTACAGAAACCTTTTTGCCTTGATCCCCTGAAAATGGACGTTTGCCACTGTTACCCTTCTGTTCTTTTACCCCCTTATCACACTTCTCCCTCTCCCCACTCCCTCTCTCTCGATGTCTTGCTCAAGCTTGAACAATTCACCCTCTAACATATGCACCAATGTGTTACTGGCTGTTGGCTGCACTCTCCCGTGGTATCATCGTCCTCACAGTGTACAAAGAATCTTAGTGCAGATAGAGATCATTTGACCTATTGAGACTGCCCAGACCTAGTCTGCCACTCTATCTCCATGACCCTGTATTTCCCAAGGCTAACCCAACTAGCCTACACATCCCTGGACACTATGGGACAATTTAGCATGACCAATCCACCTCATTTGCATGGCTTTGGACTGTGGGAGGCAACTGGAACACCTGGCAGAAACTGACAGACACAGGAAGAACTTGCAAACGCTACAGAGATAATCACCCAAGGCTGGAATCAAACCTGGATCCTTGCTACTGTGAGGCAACAGTGCTAATCATTATGCTACCATGCTGCCCATGCAGAATGACCAATTTGCAAACAACTCTGGATTTCTGCAGTGCCTGCCTGGTTCTCTTAAACTGCCTGGCAGTTACCAATTCTCTCGCTACCTTTACGCTTCACCTCTGCGATCTGATAACTTCCCGAAATGCTCCATCTATTCCTTTGCTTCACACGTGCACATCAAAGGATTCCAACTGCTGCTGAAGTTCCAAAAAGTGGAGCTCGAAACATGTGCAGTTGCTGAGTCATCCTGCAGATGTATTTCTCTGGGACACATTGTATGTTCGTGACCTCATACACCAGTGCTGTCAATCTCTCATCATAGAACAATTCCCCACCATTCCAGGAATCAGTCAGCTGCTCCAACTTTGACAAGTAAATCCTTCAGGCAAGGGGACCAGAAATGACAATACTCCTAGTCTGGACTAACCAGAAGCAAGACCACTTTGCTGTTGCATTCAAATCCTCTAACGATATAGACTAACATTTTATTTGCCTTCTGAATTTCTTGCTGTACCTCTATACAAGTCTTCAGTGAGTTATGGGGGCCCTGTGCCCACAGCTCTCCCCTCACCTCCATCCAAGACCCCAAAGGATTCTTCCACATCCAATAGAAATTTACCTGTACTTCCTCACACATCATCTGCTGTATCTGTTGCACCCAATGTAGTCTCCTGTACATCGGGGATACAGGATACCAACTTCCATATCATTTCAGAGAACATCTCTGAGGCACCCATACCAACCAACTCCACTGCCCTGTGGCTGAATACTTTAACTCCCCCTCCCACTCCACCAAGGACATACAGGTCCTGGGCCTCCTCCATCACCAAACCCTAACCACCCAACGCCTGGAGGAAGAATGCCTCATCTTCCACCTTGGGACCCTGCAACCACACAGGATCAATGTGGATTTCAGCAGTTTTCTCATTTCCCCCACTGCCACACCCACCTTATCGCAGTCCCAAGCCTCTAACTCGGCACTGCCCTCTTGACCTGCCCATCTTCCTTCCCACCTCGCCACTCCACCCTCCTCTCCAACCTATCACCTTCTCCCTCACCTTCATCTACCTATCAAATTCCCAGCTACCTTCGCCCCACCCGATGTTCCTCCCATTTATCTCTCAGGCCCCTGGCCCTCAATCCTCATGCCTGATGAAGGGCTTGCGCCCAAAACATTGATTCTCCTGCTCCTCGGATGCTGCCTGACTTGCTGTGCCTTTCCAGCACCACACACATTCGACTTCAGTGCGTTATGATCAAGGCCACCCAGCTCTATTTGGACATTGACACTTTCCATTCTCTCACTTTAATCCTACAAACCAGCAGGATCAGATGAATTGGACCTAGCCTGTAAAAGGAAGTCAAAAGAATAAATAATGGTTACTTTGAGGATCACTCTCCCAATCCACTCAGGGGTCTGCGAGAGTTCTATCGCTGTTCAAAAAAATTGCGAGGAATATGCCAAATAATTATTGGCATGCAAATCAGACCACGGAAGATAAATTACTAAGATTAGTGCCGAAAGGCATGATCTTGTTTGGAAAGGTATACATTAAGCAGCGATAGTCAGCGTGATTTTGCTAATGGAAGTTTGTATAACGTAATTTAATTTTTTTAAGGAAATAGCAAGGAGTATTGATGAAAGCAGTGTAGTGGATGTGGTCTACGTTGAATTTAGTAAGGCTTTTGACAAGGTCCATGAGATAAAATGGAAAGCAAATTTAAAATTCATTAGATACAGGTAAACATGGTAAGTTTGATCCAAAACTGCCATAGTGACAGGAAACAATAGATAATGGTCAATGGATGTTTTTGCAAGTAGAAACTAGATTCCACTGGTGTTCCAGGGTCCCAGTTTTGGGTTCCTTTGTTGGTTGTGATATATGTTAATGATTCACACTGAAATGGGAGATACACAATTGAGAAATTGCAAAAAGTGACCAGGTGATTGACAGTGAAGAGGATGGCTATGACCTGCAGGATGATATCCATGGTTTGAGAGAGAGTGCACGCAAAAGAAAAAGTGGCAAATGGAATTAAATTCAGGGAGATGAGAACATATGCATTTGGAGAGGGCAAACAAAGACTTGCTGTTACCCCTTGCAGAGAAGTCAATTATTAGGGAGCACAGACTTCTGGTGATCCATAGAAGAATTAGAGGGGAAATGAGGAGAAATTTTACCAGCCAGAGGGTGATGAATGTATGGAACTCACTTAGGTTAGATTAGATTAGATTAGATTACTTACAGTGTGGAAACAGGCCCTTCGGCCCAACAAGTCCACACCGACCCGCCGAAGCGCAACCCACCCATACCCCTACATTTACCCCTTACCTAACACTATAGGCAATTTAGCATGGCCAATTCACCTGACCTGCACATCTTTGGACTGTGGGAGGAAACCAGAGCACCCGGAGGAAACCCACGCAGACACTGGGAGAACGTGCAAACTCCACACAGTTAGTCGCCTGATGCGGGAATTGAACCCACGTCTCTGGCGCTGTGAGGCAGCAGTGCTAACCACTGCGCCACCGTGCCGCTCACTTCTACCCAGCTTAGACACTAAAATGGAAATGCTGAAACAATTTAAAAGGCACCTGTGCCTGAAGCACTGTAACCTGCAAGGAGCCGGTGTTGGAAAATTGAATTGGAATGGGCAGTTTGTATATTTAGCCAGCACAGACATAATGGGCTGAATTACCTCTTTCTGTGCTATGACTTTTCTATGGTCCTTCTTTGGAGACTGAGCCTGTATCTTCTGGAGTTTAAACCATAAGACCATAAGGTACGGGAGCAGAATTAGGTCATTCAGCCCCCAGACTCTGCTTCACCATTCTGTCATGGCCAATGTTTCTCAACCCAATTCTCCTGCTGTCTAAAATACACTCAATGACTTGGCCTCCATAGCTTTTCCACACATTCCTACAGCTGACAAAATTCCTCTTCATCTCAGTTCGAAAGGGTCGTTCTTTCATTCTGAGGCTGTCCTTGGGTTCTAGTCTCTCCTACTAGTGAAACTATCTCCACATCCTCTCTAACCAGGCCTCTTCATATTCTGTAAGTTTCACTGAGATCACCCCTCATCCTTCAAACTCCATCCAATACAGACCTAGAGTCCTCAACCACTCCTCATATGACAAGACTTTCATCCTCAGGATCATTCTTGTAATCCTCTGGATCCCCTACAACATCAGCACATCCTTCCTTATACAGGGCTGAGAACTGCCTAGAAGAATGAGAGGCAATCTCTTGGAAACTTACAAGTTTCTTAAAGAGTTCAACCGGAAGGATGCAGAACCTACAGTTGTTGACAGGGCTCTCGACAGCGTGCGGTCCATCTCCCACGCCATGACCCTCACCTACTCCCTCCCTTCCCAGAACATGGTTAGGGTCCCTCTTGTTCTCACCTTTCACCCCACCAGCCTTCACATGCAAAGAATAATCTTCTGCCATTTTTGCCAACTCCAGCACGAAGCCATTACTAAACACATCTTCCCTTCCCTCCCCCTGTCTGCACTCCGCAGAGATCGTTCCCTCCGGGACAACCTAGTCCACTCCTCCATCACACCTAACATGTCTCCCATCACACACGGCACCTTTCCATCATACCTAACACCTCTCCTGTAACACACGGCACCTTTCCATCACACCTAACACCTCTCCCATCACACATGGCATCTTCCCATGCAATCGCAGAAAGTGCAACACCTGCCCCTTTACCTCTTCCATGCTCACCATCCAAGGCCCCAGACACTCATTTCAGATTAAGCAGCGTTTCACTTGTACCTCTTTCAGTTTGGCTGATTGCATTCGCTGCTCCCAATGTGGTCTCCTCTATATCGGAGAGACAAAACGCCGACTGGGTAATCTCTTTGCTGAGCACCTTGGGTCTGTACGCAATCAGGTCCCAGACCTTCCCGTGGCTTGCCACTTCAACACACAATCCTGCTCCCATGCCCACATGTCTGTCCTTGGCCTGCTGCAATGTTCCAGTGAAGCTCAACGCAAACAGGAGGAACAGCATTTTTTGGATTAGTGGTGCTGGAAGAGCACAGCAGTTCAGACAGCATCCAAGGTGCAGCAAAATCGACGTTTCGGGCAAAAGCCTTCATCAGGAATATAGGCAGAGAGCCTGAAGTGTGGAGGAACAGCATCTCATCTTCTGACTAGGCACGTTACAGCCTACCGGTCTCAACATTGAATTCAACAACTTCAGATGATTATCCCATCTCGACGACTCTGTTTTCATCCTACTCCGTAATTTTATTTAATTTATTTCATTTATTTTTTTAAAATTTTTTCACTATTCTGTACCTCTTATTTCTTTATTGTCTCTTTCTCTCGCTCCCCACTCTCTCATCACCTTCTTCCTCTCCTCTTCCCCCTTTGCTACCCCTTCTCCATTTTGCCTCTGCTTCACCCATCCCCCACATATTTTGTCACATACCACTGGCTTCAGCCTTGGTCATTCACAGCTCCTAATCTCCCTATAATCTCTCTCTATGCAGTGTCATTATCACCGCTTTATTGCTACCTTTGCTTCTGGAGCCATGACTCACTTTCTCTCAGCCTAGTATAAATACCTCCCTATTTCTCCTTTTTTTAGCTTTGATAAAGGGTCAGTTAGATTTGAAACATCAGCTCTTTTCTCTCCTTACAGATGCTGCCAGACTTGCTGAGATTTTCCAGCATTTTCTCTTCTTTGGTTTCAGATTCCAGCATAGAGTCATAGAGATGTACTGCACGGAAACAGACCCTTCGGTCCAACCTGTCCATGCCGACCCGATATCCCAACCCAATCTAATCCCACCTGCCAGCACCCAGCCCATATTCCTCCAAACCCTTCCTATTCATATATCCATCCAAATGCCTCTTAAATGTTGCAATTGTACCAACCTCCACCACATCCTCTGGCAGCTCATTCCATACACGTACCACCCTCTGCGTGAAAATGTTGCCCTTTAGGTCTCTTTTATATCTTTCCCCTCTCACCTTAAACCTATGCCCTCTAGTTCTGGACTCCCCGACCCTAGGGAAAAGACTTTGCCTATTTATCCTATCCATGCCCCTCATAATTTTGTAAACCCCTATAAGGTCACCCCTCAGCCTCCGAAAATTTGCTTTTATTTAGGATATTTCCCCTGTCTGGGGAAAGTGGGGGACACAGCGTCAGAATAAAAGGCATGAAGAGGAAATTTTTCACTCAAAGTGGTGAATCTTTTTGAGATTCTCTACCCCAAAGGGCAGTGGAATCTTTTCTTCCTGCTGTGCAGATGTCAAGGGCCAGATTTGACCAATGGATTCATAAAGCGGAGGCAATGCGCATCCACATGTACAGAACTTCCCAAAAGAGACAGAACATTGGTGGAAGCTCAGTCATGATGTACATTCAAAATAGAGACTGATAGATTTCTAGTTACTAATGACATCGGGGTCTATGGAAATAGCAATGAAACAGGGCACTGAAATGCAGCATCCTCGGATGCTGCCTGAACTGCTGTGCTCTTCCAGCACCACTAATCCAAAATCTGGTTTCCAGCATCTGCAGTCATTGTTTTTACCTAGGGCACCGAAGTGGATGATCAGCCATGATTTAGACTGGCAGAGCTGGCTGAAGGGGCTTAATGGCCTGAGGTTCTTATGTTGTTAAGTACTACAGCATTCAGAAGATGAAATCTCCATTCCTGGTGCTAATTTGGCAATCAAAATATTAAATTTCAATTGAGTTGCAGAAGCCAAATGTATTGATTAGTACCTGAAAGACATAGATCTCCCTGTTGCCATTTGTCTTATTGAAATGAGAATGCATTTGACCCTTTATATCAAACAACTAAAAACAGTATGTTTGCTTGCACGAGTGTAGCAACTAGACAGCTATCAAATAGCAAGGAAAGTGGTCATTCCCTTGCAGACTGCCATGGGATTGTGGTATCTGCAGCTGTAGTCACAACAATGGAGACCACAACAACAGTTGGCGATCCATTTATGGCTCAACATAACTCCTCCATCATTGATTTGGGAATCTGAATCTGAGAAATTATGGGTCAGAACACTGAATGCAATCAAAACGGGGAGGGGGATTTGTAGAAATACATGAACTTCTGACAAATGGTCATTAATATGAAATGTTTCTCTCACAACAGATGCCACCTGATAAGTGTTTCCAGTATTTTCTATTTCTTTCAGATTTTCAGCATCCACTTTTGTGCAAGCTCACCCCAGTATATCTGTCACTGCTCACTGAAACATTCCACAGTGTGAACATATGCTCTTACATAGTGGCACATGTACAGTTACTCCCAAGGTAATTGGCCAGGATGTCAATAATAATTGAGAGCAAAACCCAATCCAAATAGTAATGAATTACTCCAAAGATAACACCTATTTTGTCCCACTGCCACAATACTGGAAATGAGTATTGGAAACAGACTTACAGCACAGTAGTTGTTAACAGTCCCTATCAATTCACACTCCATCCTGGCTTGAATATACATCATCACTGTTACTTCACCAACACAAAATCAAAATACTGCAAATGTGTACCTAACATCATTACGGAAACACATTCAATGCACAGACTGCAGCAATTCAAGAAAGCAGCTCACAACCACCTTTGCAGAAACAGCACTGCCTCAGTGATGCCTACACCCCAAGTATAAATATCAAGGAAATTGAGTATTTAAGTCCACAAACCAGGGTTTATATTATCTGCAACCACCCACACCTTTGTTTATAATTGACATTGCATTCATGCAGTGTGCTGTCATGTACCACAGATGCAGTTCAACGTGCCCTACAATCTTAAATGAATGATGATGTACAGACTGTTTCTGATACTGCAGGTCAAGAGAAAAATGTGACAGGGATAAAGCTTCAAAAAGATATGTACCTCACTCACCTGTTATACCATGTGCCAGTGCACACCAGCACAATGTAATAGCGTAACTGTTGTTACCTATACGCTCATTATGACAAAACGTCAGGAGAGTGGTCTCCTCCAGTTCTACTGAAGGCAGAATATTCATTCCTCACTGTCAATTCCAGGTCATTGCCAAACATCAGGTCTGCAACCTAGGGTGGGTTCAGGTGGATATTATATTGGTCCTCCTGGTGCTCCTAATGAGTAATGTCAGATTTCCAATGTGCTTGGTTGAGTTAACTTTAGCTGACAGTCATGAAGTGAAGGCAGTGCTACAGCAGATCTCCATCAGGCAAATAATACAGGAATCCATCACAGTCCACTTTTTCATCAACTTCTTCAGCTGCTTGCTGCTTTAAGTATCACCAGGTAGACAAAATGCATGGTTTTTAATGCCCAAATAAAGCACTCCAAGTTGTCATTGCCAAATAATTGATGAACCACAAATTGGCTTAAAAGCAGATTTTTTACAAAATTATTTTTCAATCTTTTAAATGGTGGGAATGTGTGGAATAATGCCAAAATAAACCAAAATAAATAATGCCAATAAAGGCAAAATATATTAGAAAGATTTAAAATTATGCATGGCATACAAGGCAATCAGACTGCCTGAAATTTCAAGGAACTTGTTCCCACAGCAACTACCAATACAAAAAATGGAATCTATATTCTTGTTCGATTGTCAGATTTATGAATGCATCATGAGTACAGCATGCAGTTTGAAAAGTTTTTTTAAATGAGCACATTACTCAAGAATAAAAGGGCTTTTCAGAAAACCCTTAATCAAGTTTGCCAAATCATAAACACAAAGTGAGCACATTGTTCTTAAAGTATTTGAAAAGACAGCCAATTGTTGCATAAAATATCAGTGACAAAGAACAGATTGCTGAATTTGAGAACGCTGTTGGGGTCATTGATAAAGGATTACTCAAAGTTCTGAACTCTTGGCTATGATTCACTCATCTGAGAATAGGCTACAACTGCAATATAAAACTGTGCTTATGATTAAACATGTGAACATCATTCTTTCCTTGTTGTATTATGTACCACAGGGATTAACCTGATGTAAATCAAATAACTGCCACAATGTTTTGTAATGTATCAAAATTGATATTTGAAATATGATGCAAACAGGAAAGATAACTGATATGAGAATGAAAATACTAAAATACCTTACTGACTTTAAAAAGGGATGGACTGAAAGCCATTACGAACAGACTGATTTTTGAGAGACACAGCAATCAAAGCAGGTATTCGTGAACAAAACGGAAAATAGTTTGTCCATGTATAAAACCTGAATTTATAATTGCTATTGAAACAATATGAAAAATAACTTAAGTATGAATTCATGTCTTTGAATATTCACATCACTCTAAATGTTAACTCATTGGAATCTGGTAACAGTAAACCACAAAATGCCAAATCAAACATCAGTCTTCCCATGGGCAATATTCTCTGCAACCTTTTATAAATTGCCAATTTTGAATGATCAGAGCAAATACAGCACTATATACTCACAGGTCCATGAGCTTTACAACAAATAAATATGTTCATTTTATTTCCAGCTCCATTTGGGGTGGCACAGTGGCTCAGTGGTTAGCACTGCTGCCTCACAGCACCAGGGACCTGAGTTCAATTCTCGCCTCGGATGACGGTGTGTGTAGAGTTTGCACATTCTCGTGTCTGTGTTGATTTCCTTCGGGTACTCTGGTTCCCTGGTTAGGTGGATTGGCCATGCTAAATTACATGATAGGGTAGGGGGGAATGGGATCTCTTTGGAGGATTAGTGTGGACTCAATGGGTTGAATGATCTGCTTCCACACCGTAGGTATTCTATTATTCCTCTCCTACCCCCAAAAACATGGATGATTTATTTGAAGGTACATAGATGCCAAGAGAACAAGTTCAGTCAGGCAAGCTGGCAAAGGTAAATGGGAATTAGTTGGGCCTCATTTCAAGGAAGAAACAGAAGGATCTTAGTCCATTTGAAGAGGGAGGGAAGGACTGGGTATCCACAGTGAAACAACATTGCTTTGAAGAACATCTCCATTTACACCACAGGGATAAGTCTGAGCTTCTAGTTGTCTGTCATTTTAAATTTGGCACCTTGCTCCCACTCTGATCTCTTTCCCCTTGTCCTGCTACAGTGTTTGAGTGAGTCTCAGTAGATGCTCAGGGAACAGCAACTCACATTTCAACTCAACACTTTGCAGTGACATAACACAGAGTACAATAAGTTTCAACCAAAATCAATGGCCCCATGTTTGAGTTTCTTTGCTAGCTTGATATTTTTCTCTCACTTCTATTGGCTCCTTAATGTTCATCTAACCTGCCACAGTACTTTTTTTGAGATAACTTTTATTTAGTTAATTGTCCCATTACACTTTAGCCTTGCAATGCCAAAGCTATTGTCATTTAATGTTTCCTGCCCTCCACACCAAGAACTCGATTATTCCTTCGGCTCTTCTTCCTGTCCTTCTTGATTCCACTTGTGCAAGAAATGTCACCGAACTGGGAGCAGTTAGTAAAGATCACAGACACTCAAAATATTGGGCTGAATGTTGTGCTGCTCCTGACAGCTGAAAGCAAGGTGGATGAGAAACTTAATTACACAAGAGGTCAAAAAAATCAGGATCCCAAGGGTCGGATGGAACTTTGCAATTAAATTCTTGGACTTTTAAAGACAGATCGAATGTCCTGACACAATGGGCCAGGAAACCCTTAACATTCATTTACATTTCATGCAAATTAATTAAAAAGGCTGGCTCACCAGAATCAAGTATCCCTTCCCAATTAAGTTCTCGGTGAATGAGCAATGCATGTCCTCAGATTCCTGAATGTATACAAGACATATGCAGCAGGCAAGGTATTCTTCTTTACCCCTTTGGGGAGTCTTTGTCAATGTCACTCCATAATTATTATTAGATGGAATTTCATGTTGCACAGGGCAGGAAGGATGACCAAGGGTGGAACTCTTTCTGGCCAAATGTTGAAGTGTGTCTGAGGAGGAGCAGGTTTACCAGGCAAATGTGGAAGGGTCAGAATGTTTACTTGCAGACATCCACTCCAAGTCCCACTGCGACTGTATAAGATGCTAGTAAGACCGCATCTGAAGTACTCTGAGCAATTTTGCCACCTTGTTTAAGCAAAGATATTATTCCATTGGAGACAGTTCAGAGAAGGTTCACTAGGATGATCCCCGGTATGGAGGGATCGTCTTATGAGCAAAGATTTAACAGGTGGGACTCTACTCATTGGAATAGAAAAAGGACACATGATCTCATTGAGGAATAGAGGATTCTTAAGAAGCTGGGGCAGGGTAAATACTGAAAAGATGTTTTTCCTCATGTGACAGGCTAGTCCAGAGGACATATTCTCAGAATAAAGGAGCACCAATTTAAGACTGAGATGTGAAGAATTTTTTTCTCGGAAGGTTGTGTGTCTTTCGAACTCCTTGCCATAGAGTGTTATGGGGGCACAGTCTGTGTGTATATTTAAGGTTGAGATGAAGAGAAGGTTTTAGAGAATATACAGGAAATTAGATGTGAAGAGTGTTAGATCAGCCACAATCCTATTGGATGGTGAAGAAGGCTCAATTGGCCAAACACCCTGCCAGTGTTGCTATTTCTTATTATCTTATTGGACAATAGTGAGTGCAGTACTGATCCCATGACACAATACCTCCACTGCTTTCCAATTTTAAGCAGCGAATATAAAATTATTAGTCAAGGTGCCCTCATTAAAACACAGACATAAAAACAAACATTACCTTGTGGGCTTTGTCGGGTTGCAACTGCTCATAATAAATACATGGACTCAGCATTTATTTCATTGAACACAAATGGAGAATGCATCATATATCCACAGAGTAATGGAATCACAATGTTCAAGACTAAATAAATTTCATAGAGAAAAATTGCATGAACTAAAAAAACTTGCTACAACACCTATTTATGCTTCTCCATGCACAAACTCTTTATTCAAATAATCTATGCCTTACATCATGAGCACCATAATCAATTCATAATATATTTTACAGTAAGTAGTGTTAACACAATTAGTTAGTGACTGTGCAAGAGGAAATAAATTATGGACCTGCAGTTCTGTGGAAATAAAGCATGCCTAACTCTTGACAGAAAAACACTAAGTATCAGAGAAATATAGAAATTCAAAGCACCACAGAAGGCCATTTGGCTCAACATATCCACACCAGCCAGCAATTGTCCAACCAGCTACTCTTGTTCTCTATTTCTTAGTCCACAGCCTTGCACATTAAGAGTTTCAGACATCTGACACCCTCTGTATCAATAAACACAGAGTTACAGATGCTGGAAATCTGAAACAAAAAAAGAGAGTGCTGGAAAAAACAGCTGTTTTGACAACTTTTGTACAGAGATAACATTTTGAGTCCAGTGACTCTTTCTCAAAACTTCTGAGTTACTCCAGCATTTTCTATTTTTGTGATTTCTAGCAACCATATTTCTTAGTGTTATTTTGTGTGAACACCTTCTAATTTTGTCCATTACTTGGGCAACTGAAAAGAAGAAATCTGATCACAGGAGACCAAAGAAACATATTGCATGCTCATCGGTGCATAAAGGTGTAAAGGACTGAAAGGGTTAACATTGAGGCATGCCTTAGCAACACCCACTAAGATGATGCCAATTAGACTTGTGGGCAGAGCAGCTTAGGATTTCAAAGAAATCAGTCAGGCCACCCATGTCCCCCTTATAGACACTTGAACAGTGTCCATCATTTCAGTGAAATCTATAACTAGTTGCTAACATGCAAACAACTTACTCTGTACAAGATTCTCCTCTAGTTAGAGCTAGAGGTGGTTTTCCTCTACCATACTAGACCAAATAGGTTCTGTACATGACTTCACTTAGAGGAGGTGGCAGCAATTCATAGGAAGGTGCTGATTCAGCTCGACAGCAGATAAAACACTTATCTGTCGCACTATAAAGTATCACTCTTAAGATAGTGACAAATATATCCTCAATTATGACATGACCACAATGTCCATGTCCAGTACCTAATAATTTGCTTTCTTTGTCAACATTTCAAATAGGGAGAAAGTGAGGACTGCAGATGCTGGAGACCAGAGTAGAAAAATGTGATGCTGGAAAAACACAGCAGGCCAGGCAGCATCCGAGAAGCAGGAGAATCGACGTTTCGGGCATAAGCCCTTCTTCAGAAGAAGGGCTTATGCCCGAAACGTCGATTCTCCTGCTCCTCGGATGCTGCCTGGCCTGCTGTGTTTTTCCAGCATCACATTTTTCAACAACATTTCAAATAGTCATAGGAACAGAGCATTCACTTTCAAAAGTTTGAAGCTCAAAGGTTTGAGAGCTTTCTATTAAAATAAATTACATTTTTGGATTGTTGACTGATCTGGAACTTATTGTTAGCAGATGGTACTTTTGCCACCAGGCTTAGACAAAGCACAAACTGTGATCTACTAATGAGGCTCTGTCACAGATTCTATTGCGAGCTGCCCTGTAGCTATACCGCCTGACCTGCCCATAGTTCCTGTGTGATATCAAGGACTGGCATGCTGAATATTTCAAATAAAACTCTAAAGTTCAGTCATTGTTGTCCACGTACTTGCCTAGAAATGCATGCAATGTTCAACCGTCCAACTATATTTAGATTCATAGCCCTCGGCTGCAAAAGAAAAATATTTGTGAGCAATCAATTCTAAAAAAAAAGAATAGGTTAGTCATTCTTTCAAAACTACATTTATGTATGAAAAGCCTCAGCTGCCTTGAAAATGTATTGCAAATTATTTACACGCTATACTTGAGAGAGAAAATCATAGATTTATTGCAACCAAAAAGAAAAACATGAAGCTTGTTTATTTTATGTTGTATTAGCAGCCACTACATTTGTTTTTAAGTTCTGTTTTTTTTTAGCATTCAGAATAAAGCACCAATTGCAAAGCAAAGCAAAACTTCTGTTAATTTGATTTGCAGGAATAATTTGGTATTAAAATCAATTCCAACATCCCACTGAGATGATATCACCAGACAGAATCTGTTATAACAGCTTCAAGGAATGGCATCACACGTGCTGAGCAAAACAAAAAGCTTCATCGTGGCTTTCAACACCTTTTTCTTTGTGTAAAGGTCTGTGAGGGCACTAGAAATATTGCAGCCTGCACCCAATTATATTAATTTTCAATTTGCTCCTGGCAAGGTAAGGAACTCTCCATTGCTCACGGACTCGCACTGACTTAGTTCTTGGGATCAAGAAGATGCTTTTTTTTTGGTTCATCCAAATTCCCTACCAGATGTGGAAAAATAAAAACTGGGATAGTTGCCAATTGGAACAAGTAATGCACAGGCCTCGCATGGAATTTAAAGGACACAGATATGTTGCCTATTCTGGGAGGACCATCATTCATTAATTGCAAAACCCACTCAGCTGAAACCCAACAGGCAAATGCTTTCGGGACCAGTTTAGTTTCCTGCTAAATTCCAACAGGTAACCATCACTGGCTTATCCTAACAGAAATACCACCTTGTTCTCACACAAGACCCAAGCAGGTCCCATCACTGAGTACTCCCACTCTAATATGGATTACTATTTACAAATTTTGATGCAATGATCTGCAGCACATTCTCCATACCAAATAATTAACTGCATCCATAACAAAATAAGAAATTGTAGGATAAACTCAGCAGGTCTGGTGGTTTCTGTGAATAGAAAGTGCAGTTAACATCTCAGGTCCTGTGGCCCGTCTTCAGAACACGATTGTATCCATAAACGTATTACAAAAAAAAAATACATAAAACTTACACAGAAACAGGCCTTTTGGCCAATTGTCCTGTGCTTGCGTTTAAACTCAACATGACCCTCTTCCTAATCTCCCCATGATACACTTCCATCCTTGGATCCTTTTAGCTTCATCCTATCAATTGTTGCAGGTACCTTTTGAAAATAAACCCTAGTTTCCATTTCCATTTTTAGAGTGAATTTGTTTATTTTCTATTTTTTCATGGTGCACTTGTTCCACCCAACAAATGAGACCACTTTCCTTCAATCATCACATTGAACTGCTCTGGAGTGAGAAAGACCAGTATGAGATCAGACATTGATTCTCACACCCAATAATGCAACATAATTACAAAAGCAAAATAGCTGTGATGACAGTGTGCTACAGATAAGAGAGAGAGGCCCAGTTGCATGCATGTTCTAGTCTGAAGTATGGACAGTGATTGTAGAAACTCTTCCCATCACATGCCTGACTGTGAACCTCTCCCTCTTTTACCACATGCCACTGATATGGTAGAAGTTAGATAAACAACATGATTGGCTACACTATGATGGCCAAGCAAGATGCAGCCAAGTCACAGGGGAGACCAGAGTCCAAAGCGTCCGATAGACACAGGACTAACCATTATTTTTCAGGATCTCTCAAAGATGGTTGTGTGTACTATACATCCACTATCAAGAAAAATAATAAAAATTTGGAGTAATTTCACCAATTAGAAATGAGGCCTTAATGTGGTTATTTCCATATTCAGCACTGTCTTTTTTCAACTTTCCGATGACTTCTCAAAACAGGTGGCTGACATGATCTTTTCATTTGTCCACCAGTTAGGGATCAAGTTAAAATTACCAAAAGAATTTTAAGGGTACTTCATTCCTCTGTAGGGGTGTTTAGGACAGTACATCATTTCCAGCACTCCAATGGACTACAGTTGTACTAAAACTATATTCCAGATATTCCAGGATATAATTTAGATTATAGGAAAGTAGAAATTAATACAGTAAAACTATTTCTCTTCCTTTGCCTTTCTATGCACAAAAAACCTTTTGTTTGATTTTCATTGTGTCCTGCAAAATGAAAAGAACACAATCTATTAAATTTTACTTCTGCTTAAAATTTAGTCCAATTTGGAAATCTGTACAGCAAGGAACAATTATCGAAAGGCTCAAAACTAACCAGACTTTTTTTTTCCCCAAAAGCAATCTCAGATTCTCAGATACGGAATCATTTCTTTTCCTTCAAAATTACTTTCTTTATACTCAACCATCAAAATATGTGACAACTGATCTTGGAGAAAGAGTCAGTATCATTGTGCTGACTAAAGTTCCCAAACAGCTCAGCTAACCACGTGTCTGCCCAGAATATGTACTATTCTGGGAAAACTCGGCAAGGCTGTAGGTAGACAAGAAATCATAGCTATAATTTTTACAGTACAGCCAAGTGCTGGATGTCAGTTTTGACAGGATATTTATTGTGCATTTATTTTATTGGCTTCTATACATTTTTTTTAGATCACTCAAATGGTGTTATTCACTACATAATCAGTTCCATTAATAAAAATTACAAATTAAAACATGCACCTTCAATGCATTTATCATACGTGAACAAATAGGGCAACAATTGCTTCATATTATTTTTTAAAAAGATGCTGTACGAATGAAAATGAATGGTACAGTGCCTGTAATTCAATTCCTTTATGGAATCGGCTTTAACAATGCAGTGCCTTTGAAATTTGACAAATGACCAACGTGTTACCTCTGAGCCACACAAAAGTAGTAATTATCTACAAGCATCGCACTAAAGTATGCCATTTAGTGTCTACGTTTCCAAGGCTACAGGAAAAAAAACACAATTATTCCTTCCTGTTGACTAAAGAAAAAAATCGTCTGCACCAGGATTTGATTTTATAAAATTGCTCAGGAATTAGCCAAGTCCACAAATTTTAGGAAAATAACAATTTAACTAGCGAAAAATGTTCATGAAATTGTATCTGTAATCTGTCCTGGCCCTTTGTTCTTGGGATTAACAACCACAATGAGGCTGTGGAGGGAAGAAAAATCACAAGTTATCATGTGGAGCCTAGTTTTCTTCCTACGAACCAACATTAAAATTATAAAAGTAGTCTGATGTCCTTCAGGGAAGGAAATCCAGTCTATCCTAAACATAACTACATACTAAAGCGAAGTGGTTGCCTCTGAACTACCCCCTGAAATGGCCACTCAGTTGTATCAAATCAACAAGGAATGTCAAAAAGTAATTAAATGCAGATGTATTAAATGCAATGCACCTGGCATTGACCAATGTATCGGGATCATATGGCATATTCAGCTCAATTCTGCAAAGGGCACATCACTAACATCTAGTTCCAAAACCGGGAGAACAGTCTCCCAGAAGAGTCAAGCTACCACCTGACATAGTCATACGCATGCAATTGTACCTATAAACCATCTCCCAAAAACATCATTATCACCCTTGGATGTTCGCTATCTACTAACAGGACAGATACGGTAGATGTGGTGGCACAATGGCATACATGGGAGTTAGGTGGGTGTCAACACTGACTCAATGACCCCATGATATCATATGGCATCAGGTCAAATATAGGCAAAGAAAAGCCTTCTGATGACTACTACGTACTACCACCCTTTGCTGCTCCGTACTGGATGTCACTTCATGGAAGCACTGAGGATGACAACAGAGGAGATTGTATTCTGGATGGGAGATTTCAACGTCCACCATGAAGAGCAGCTCAACAGCACCATGACTGATCGAGTCCTAAAAGTTACAGTTCCTAGAGTGGGTCCACGGGAAGTGGTGGACGAACGAAGGGAAAAATAAATCTGCCTGATGCAGATGCATTTATCCAGAACAGTTTAGGAAAGAGTGACCACCGAACAATCCTTAAGAAAAAGATGGAAGAGATCACCAATAGCATTATTGCGCAGAACTCACTCAGCAATAATTTGCTTACAGACGCTCAGTTTGGGTTTCTGCTCCTGACCTTACTAACACCTTGG
Organism: Chiloscyllium plagiosum; assembly: GCF_037043375.1. Classification (NCBI taxonomy): domain Eukaryota; kingdom Metazoa; phylum Chordata; class Chondrichthyes; order Orectolobiformes; family Hemiscylliidae; genus Chiloscyllium; species Chiloscyllium plagiosum. The sequence goes on along the minus strand of NW_028270143.1, from coordinate 105,898,395 downwards.
TCTAAACATGGATTTAAAAAAAAGGTGAGTTGAGAATGACTAACCATGAAATCAAGGCAGCATTTAATGAAGTTTGGCGTCAAGGAGCCCTAGCCAAACAAGAACCAAAAGGAATCGGGAGAAACTCTACACTGATTGGGAGTCAAACCTACACAAAGGTAAATGGCTATAGCTCCTGGAGGTCAATCTACACAGTCCCGGACATCACTGCAGAGTTTCAAGTGGAAAATAGTCAGGACCATTTACAGCATCGTGGATATTGGAGCAGCCCATGTCAGCATGTTGCTTGAACTGGTCAACAGTAAGGCATAGGCTAACAAGTTACAAGTAACATTCGCAGCACTTACATGCCAGGTAAACAACAGAGAATCTAGCCATCCCCATTTGTCATTCAATGGTTTTACCATCATTGCATTCCTCCAGTAATATCATCCTTGGGGTTATCTTTGAGCAGAAACTGAACTGGACCAGCGTGTCAATATTGCAGCTACAACAGGTCAATGGCTAGGAAATCTGTGAGTAAGACATCGCCTGTCTGTCCAATGCCTGTCCATCATCTACAAGATACAAGTCAAGGGTGTGATGGAGCACTCCTCATATGCATGGATGAATGCGCTTCAGCACCATCCAGGATGAAGCAGCCTGCTTGATTTGCACTCAACCACTAACTGGAATATTTATTCTCTCCTCCACTAATGCACAATGGCAGCATCTTCGAGATGCACTGCAGTAACTCACTAAGACTCCTTCAACATTACCTTCTAATCCCACATCCTCCTCTACTTGGCTAGACATGGGACAAATACATAGGAACACCATGTCTTGCATGATCCCCCTGTAAGCGACTCACCATGTTAGAACTACGTCATCATTCCTTCATTGTCGCTAGGTCAAAACTTTGGAACTGTCTTTCTAACAGGATAATCAATGTACCTGTAATCACATGGACAGGAGTTCAAAATTACAGCTGTCACTGTCTGAAAGATAATTAGGGATGGGTAATAAACTTTGGATGATCCAGTAATGCTCACATCACAAACAACTTTTTTAAAATAATAGATCAATTCCAAGCTTCACTGATCAAACTACCACATTATTTATTTATTAAGTCATTCCATGACAAGGTGGCCTAGTTAATATGCCTGAGAGCATACCTAAAATTTGAATCTGTTTAACAGCTAAATTAAAATGTCAACGCATAATTACTTGCAGAAGGTGGTCTTGTGGTGCATTAGTAATGTCTCTACCTATGGGTAGGAAGGTCAGAGGCCAGGTCTGACCTGCTCTGGACGTGTGTCATAACAAGTCCAAACAGGTTAATTAAAAATAGTTCACAATTGCTTGAGGAAGACTGCATTTGGTTTGAACAATAATACTGAATTAGATTACAGTTTGTTAAATAGTCATGTGAATTTTCTGCAGCCCAATTTCTTACCCATGATTTATTTCACAATGCAAAAGGGATTTTCTTTCTAATTTCTTAGAATAATATATTTTTCACTAACCATTAAAGTGGCTATGGAATACAGAAGAACTGGGTTACAGAAACTACAATGTGTCCATTGAGTAAACTTAGCAATATAAAAACAGGTTGGGGAACACCAATGAATAGGTGTTGTTTTTGCTTAATAAAGTGTGAGCTTTCATTGCAGTCTTTTTGTCAGCAATTTTACCAATAGAAAATGAAATGACAAATTAGTTTAATGTGATTTTAACAAACACTTAAGTGCTTCCTATGGGCCAACATACCTCATGATATAAATATATCATGCGTTCCTGCATAAAATACAATGGAACATTCATTAGCAGTCAGTTAGAAAAAATGCCTTTTTTTATATACAAGATCCCTTGAAAGTATAAGTGATAATCCATATTAGTTATAAGGAAAGGACTTTGGACACAAATAAATAACTATTCAATTGGCCAGTTTGATAAATTGAATTAAATCTACTAAATTTGAATATTATCTTGCCAAACTAAAACATGATGAATTTGTAGCAGTGTTTCCCAGAAGCATAGAATAACTAAAACAACTAAAATCTATTATGAGTTAAACATTTCAAAAGCAACCAATTATGAATTTATCTTTCCCAAACACAGTTGATGAAATGAAATTCCTTCTACACATTTGTCCATTACTAGCCTACTTGATTCCTCATCTTCATTTTAATTCTCCATAAAGTCTATTTCTTAGACAAATCCTAGGTCACTTAATTCAATACCTCCATCACTAGCTTGGTGTTAACCTTTGTCTAATTACACTCCTGTGGAGCATGTTGACACATGTCAAAAGCTACATAAACGCAAGTTGTCAATGCTGTCCATATTCTAACTCAGAACTTGTCCCAACTAGTGTTCTCTGACCCACCTTGATTTTAAAAATTCTAATCCTTATTCCCAATCCTATGTGTTTGCTAAAGTAATTGCCATTAATAAAAATGGATAGAGAAGCATTGGACGTGGTGCAGAAAAACAAATTACAAGGGTGTACCAGAAATACATAAATGTACGTCAGAAGAAGATTAAACAGATTGGTTTTCTTCCCTCGTGTAAATGGCTCAGAGATGACATTATAGAGGTCTTTAAGATTCTTCAACGTTAGTAATGTGCAAACAGAGAAAATATGTTTCCTCTCGAGGGGAACAGCATAACTAGCAGTCATCAATAAAAGATAGTCACCAAGAAATTCAAGAGAATTCAGAATAATCTTCATCCAAAAAAAAAATGGTAAGAATGTAGACTTTCTATTACAGGGACTAGGTGAAGCAAATAGTATAGATGCATTTAAGGAGAAACTAATCAAGCAGATAAGGGAGAGGACGTATGATTATTATCATAATCTACCATACATTTAGATGAAAAAAGATGGGAGGAGGCTCGAATGGAGCATAGCACGTCCATGGATTGATTGGGTTAAATGGCATGATACTGCAGCACATATCATATGTAATTCTAAAGGAAGATAAGAGGCAGTTTAGATTTAATTGCTTTATAACAAGGGTTGGGACCGTGTAAAATGCAATGTTAATGAAGTCAAACTTCGTGGAAGAATTCAATGGAGAATAAATGAAATAGGCAAGTCAGGTTTTGATTTTAGAATAGGCAGAGGAACTGCAGAATTTTATCCATTTCTATACTTTTATATATTTCTTCCCTGTTGATTATATTAGATACAGAAAAAGAGCAAAACGTTGGGATTAAAAACAGAACTACCTGAGCTATCAAAAGAGTGTCTGAGGATCAATGGACCATAATGCCTAAACTCTTCTTCAACATCAATCCTCTTCAAAATCTGGACTCTTGCAACACTACTGAAGTTTCACATTTATGTTTAAATGAAAATATTAAATCTGTTCCAGCTGTATCTCAACATTCTATACTGATCCAACTCCAAGTGCAAAGATGAATAAATTGGATTTTTTTTTAAGATTAGTTTTTTTTAGATTAGACGGAAACAGGCCCTTCAGCCCAACAAGTCCACACTGACCTGCCGAAGCGCAACCCACCCAGACTCATTCCCCTACATTTACCCCTTCACCTAACACTACGGGCAATCTAGCATGGCTAATTCACCTAACCTACACATTTTTTGGATTGTGGGAGGAAACCGGAGCACCCGGAGGAAACCCACGCAGACACGGGGAGAATGTGCAAACTCCACACAAAGAGTCGCCTGAGGCAGGAATTGAACCCGGGTCTCTGGAGCCTTGAGGCTGCAGTGCTAACCATTGTGCCACCGTGCCGCTCATAAGATTTGAATGTCTGGAACATTTCTTATCTATAAGGAAACTTTGTACTCTACTATGCTTGGCTCAATACATCTGAAGGCTCAGACTGCACCTCAACACAAATTGTCCAGGTCATTCTGTGTTGTGCTATTCTACTTGGTGTACATTCTTTTAAAATAAAAATTGGTGCAAAGACGTGCAATGGGAATCTTAGATTTTAAATGAAGGCATTGCTGAATGCCACTATTACATCAATTACACTTTTTGCTGCACAATCAAAAATTCTTGCTTCAAGAATAGTAAAGATAAAGAATAAAATTGGCATCATGTCAGAAAATACTATTTATACACATGAATAATTTTTCAAACTTCATGTTTCTTGCCCTGAAAGGAATCCTTTGTGAGTTCATTTCCATTACAATGTTGTGATCAGACTAACCTTGATTTACACATGATTAACAGTAGCATGCTCATGGGAATTGATCAGAATGTGGATTCAGGCTTTTACGTACACAATTACATATTGATTTGAGACAATTCCAAAGGGTTTGCATATTATTATGCAAGAGACCAGAGGGGAAAGAAGAGACTGGTGGTTACGAATGAGAGTGAAGATCACAGATCAAAAGGTAGAATTTAAGGTAAATACTGAAATGGACAGTAAACTGTCTGAGGGATAGGAACAATGGATTTGCGAAGATATATTTGTGAAATGGGTTATGCCGGGACTGGGACGGAATTAAGGGGAGATACAATCAGGTGCCAAAGTTCCATGTTGAAATAATTACTGCTCCTAATTTCCATCACATCCTTTCAAAAAAAAAGAGTATACATAAGATAAACTTAGAGAAAATTTTGAGAAAACCCGAAGGCAGGAACTCAGAAATTACAGCATGTTGGACACAGCATTTCTGTGAGTGGCACAACCCTAAATAAAATTTGCTTCAACAGCCTGGTATCAGGTATACTGATGAATGCCACACCAAACTGCAAAGCTGGACTGCAAAGCTGGGAACATTGGCTTGGGAGAGAATATTGCTGTTGGACTGTGTTTCTTGTCACTGAATTTCAAGCATTTTCCAAAAGGAGGAACATAGGAATTAGGGGGTAGGCAATTCAGCCCTTCAAGCCCGTTCTGCCATTTAACATGATCATGGTTGATCTTATCCCGGTCTCAACTCCTCTTGTCTGCCTGCTCCGCATAGCCCTTTAGTCTGCTTTTCATCTTTCTTGAATCTGCTGATTGATTCTGCCTCCATTGCACTGTGGGGCACTGAATTCCACAACTCTCTGAGAGAAGTAGCCAGAACACATACCCAGAACTCATGGCAGGAGACTCCTTGGAAGCTAGTGGACATGTTTTAGGAATATTCTCCAGTCGTCATTGGGGTAGTGAAGGGGACCTACCCATTCATGGGTGACCGTGACTCATAACCAGCCAAACTGGAGAAGGTTCATTTGGGAAAGCACCGAACAGAGTGTTTTCATGATGAAAGGTGGAGGTGAAGTCAAGGCATTCAAACTTCCAAACATCCACACAATCATTCGAGCACAAACTGCTCTACATGAGGAGTCTATTGACTATGCAAAAGATTTATCAGCCATTTCAGAACCTATTGAATCGGAGCATAAGGAAGTCATCTAGCTCCTGATGTACTTGTATGAGAGAAATTAAATTTAAACATCCATAATTGTGAAGCACTGCAAATGTAAAAAAAACTGGATGAATGTTCCACAAGAGTCACATTAAATAATAAAGGAAGAAGTCAAGAGAGCTAGCAGTCTTTGTACATTTGACATTCAAAGTCTCCAAATGCAATCCAGCAATCAACAAACCATTGAAATAGATGACAAAAACAGTGGAATACAAATCCAATCAATCTAAACCGTGCCCTATTCAGACCATATTTTAAGAAGTTTGTTAAATTCTTCACTAAGACAGAAATTAAACATTAAAAATGTAGAATGGGGCAGAAAAAGTCATGAGGTTAACCTCTGGTATTAGAGGTTCGAGTTAAGCTTAAAAAGACAAATACAGCTTTCCAGTTTGATGGAGAGGGAAAAAAGACGCTATGTAAGTGGTTTATAAGATAGCTATGGCAATGGAAAAGGTAAATTTGAGCTATTGTTTCAAAGTAAATTGCAATCATATGACAAGAGGGCTCAGGGTTCAACTACATAATAGGTCTATTTAATCATAGGGTCGTCCCTTCCAGTTAGACTTCCAGAAGTGAAAACCCTGAGATCACTTAAGTAACAATTATATGTTGAAATAAGAAGGGCATTTCTGAATAGACAGATGAATTAAGACTGAAAGGAATTATCTTGTGAATATTAACCTTCCCATTTTCTTTACAAATACAACTCAATTGGCGTAACACTTTTGAAACAAACAAAAATTGATGCAGATATTAATTTGACTTCACGCAATTTATTATTGGCTTGGAAGGCTAGGCCAGGGCAATGTTACTGTATGTTAAAACTATACAATTTTGTGATCCTTGTTACCAACAGGACTTTTCCAGGTGTGAAAAAAAGATTCACAGCAAAAGCTATAAATGAATACATGTTTTGGACTTGGATTGGAGTCTACATGTGTTAGTATAGATACAGATGCTGTGTGTGAATATGATGGTTTTTGAATGATGACTTTGAACTGCTGGCAATACAGATACGTAAAGCGAAGAAAGTCAATTTGTTAATAAAGGAACATGAGATGAAGCAATAGATAGATTGCTGGAGCTTTGCTACAGAGTAAGAAGTAACTTTGCAAAGAGCTTGGTCTGCAGATTAAATAAGTTCTGGACTGAAAAGAGTGGGTTCGATAGCCCAAATACCATAATCTTATTTCACGCTTCACAGTGTGACTCAAAGTCACACAGCAAAAACAAATTAAATACATTCAAAAGAACATTCAATGAAACTAATTCAAAGCAATCACCTTGGGAGAATCATCAGGAAAACATCACCATTATCTGAAACAAAACACACAGTCTGGGTTTTTTTTGTTTCAGAGAACAAGATCCAATTTAAGGAAATCAGTAAGTCTATCATGCACTGAGATGCAAATAAATGACATTGCCACATTCCATTGCAAAAGGGACTCCAAAGCCCTCGATTTCCTGTTTTATTTCTTCCCACAGCTTTAAAAATTAGGCATAGATCTATCATTCTTGATAGAGAACAATTTGCAAATCCACACCTTCCCTAAACCAAATGTAGGATTCAAAGATAATATTTCATTTTCCTACTGCTATCAGATATGAAGGCGGTAAATGGTCTGTTGCTTCCAGTGAACTCTGAAACCTCAGAAAACACATCTAACCCTGACCTCGAGAGAACCATCCTTGAACAGTTTTCCTGAAATTACAGCTTGGATTTTGCCATAAACAAAGAGCAATCTCCACTCATTTTACTTGCACACAAACCTTGTGGGCTTTTGCATTAATGTGACAGAAATTATAAGTCCAAAATAACATGATGCCCTCTACAGGAGATCCACAACTACTAAGAGCAGGGCAAGTCATGGAGTGGCTCTTCAACCAGACTGAAGAATCGCTACCACCAAGGCACAAGAACTAAAATTTCATTTGTACAACACCAATTTGAAGTGATGCTATACAGACTACATTGATTTTCTGGCAGCAAGCAGCACTACCAATTAGTACCTGCACAGACCACACCAATACCACTGAATAAACCCACATAGGCTGTGCAGGTCATGGTCCATGGTACACCTGTTCCTGGTGCACCAATGTAGCACCTGAATAAAGTGGCACTCTGGAAATGACATTTCAGTCCACAGTGTGAAAAACCAGGAAATGCAAGTCAGAATATTCAGTTCAACACCAAATTGCTTAGTAGAAAACAAAAACATTGACCCCCTGACACTTTCTCCTTCATTGAACATCGTTACATCCTGCTTTCATTTAAAATCTGACCACCAACTATCGAAGAATTTTTGCAACAAAAACTGAAGGAATGAGATGCGACAATCATAAAAGTGTTCTGTGTTGTTTATATTTGAACAGACAAGCACCAATGTTTTCTGGGTGTGTTCAGTGGATATCAAGTGGATAATTAAGCAACATCATGCCCTTCACTTATTTAAATGCATGGCCTCTTAGTGAGATTCTTGTGGAGCAAGGCTTCACGAGAAGCAGAGCATTTCAGTTAAAACAAACAATTTAAGTCAACTTTTACCAGCGCATGAGAAAATGTTGGAAGTTGCTGTCCAATTTACTCCTTAATAGTAAATGATAATAGCCTCACCATTCTTCTTAATGCAACATTAGGACCTACACTGTCCAACCAATGAAGTAAATCCCTATTCTTCTTCCAACTTGTAGACTGTTGAAATTTGCAGGAGACAGTTGCCCAGATTGTCCCAATACCAGTCTACCACATTTGGATTAAAGAGGTTTCTCATTCCACCTTGCTATCATTGTACTAGCTACCTTCTTCTGAAATTCATTAGCTATGGTACGATTCTATATATTTTACCAAAAATTATTATTCACACAAAAGCAAAAAGAAATTTCAGCAGGTTTTTTGACCTCAAGAAGTATAAATACATGCAATCTTGGGTTTCATCTTATGGCCATTCCAACAGTCATTGCAAGATCTTAACTGGACTTGGAAGCTTTGACCAAATCTCCAAAAACTGCTTGGCTATACTATCATTTTACTGAGATCATCTGTGCCACAATGGACAAGTATTATATGGATCAGTTCAGGATCCTGTTAAGCACCTGCGATTTCATCATCCAGCTGAAGAGCTGGCAGGAGTCCCTAACTGCCTCTTCCAGGGAATCTAGCCAAACCACAGAGCAATCAGACAGATCACTAGCAGGCCTTCCCCTGGTGTCAAGTCTGTGGAGGCTTAAATCCTTCCTAGTGAGCAACCAGCTCCTGCACTCAGCAATGCAACAAAGGTGACCATGGCTACTGCCAGTAGTGCACTCAGAGTCTCAAGATCACAAAGCAGACAGGTGTAGGGAAGGGAAGGGAACTGCCCCTCAGGTTGAGGGTGCCTGGGAGAGGGTGGCAGCTACCAGTGGGATAATGTCCAATCCTTCACCTAGCCACTGTCTGACTTTGATCAAGGGTGCTCTCCTCCACTTCAAGGTGACAACTGTTCCCAGGGTAGCAGCTTTCAAAAATGCTGCCACAGGCATTTCTACAGCTGGGTTAATCCAACAGCAGAAGACCCAAGCCTTTAAATGGTCATAAACTGACCACTTAAAGCCCTCAACTGATGGAAGATTTTCCTTGGTGAAGGCGGAAATGTGGTGGGGTTTGTATACACCCCCTAATTAAGTTGCCTTCCAGCCTTCCAGAGATTTAATCCAGAGACTGACTGGATAAAATCAGTCATCTAAAGATGCTGGTTAAGGATAGGTTTGTGGTGTGGTGAGTGGGTGTGTCTCTGTGAGTTAGCAGCTGTTAGTAGCAGATATATTCCAAGACAGTGGATTTAGGATTTGCTTTAGAAGTGGAAGAGTTTATTTTCAGCATTTACAATACATACAATCATTCCACTTTGTGACTCATCAAACAGAGTCAAAAATTCTTCAACCAAACAACTAACTGACTTCACGCTATTAAAACTGCCTGTAAATTAAAAAATCAGCTAATCAGGCTGATTGGAAAAATAGGCTAAATAAACAAAGTTAAAGAAAGTTCACAATGTATTAAAAAAATCAGATTAATTCTAATACGTAGCATTTTATTCACCTGTCCTCAACATATAAAATTGTCCATCTTGTAATTAAATAAAACTTGCATTGTTATTCATTTGAATTAAAAAATAGCATTACTGTCAGCTTAATGCTGAGGTTACACTTAAAAAGGATAATGTGTAAAGGACTCTGATGGCACAGTGGTAGTGTCCCCACGCCTGGAGTGGGAGGCCTGAGTTAAAGTCCCACCTGCTCCAGAGATGTGTAATAACATCTCGGAACAGGTTGCTTAGAAAAGTAGGTGAAATTTTAAAAATTAATATCTGAACCTATAGATAATCCTGCTGAACCGTTTACATAGTCCTGTTCTGTTACCACTACCTTGAAGACATTTTTAATCAATCTTTTGGTCAATTAGGACTTGTAATGTCCTAATTACACCATAGTGATAAATCACACGCTTTGGTAGGAAGAATCAAAAAAGGTAGACTAGTATTTCATGGAAAGAGATTCCAAAAGATTGCAGCTTAGAGGGATCCACATGTAGCGCAAAGTTAGTCTGCAGGTGCTACAAGTAATTACAAAGGCAAATATTGAAGATTAAGAACAGGAGTCTTCTTTCAACTGTACAGGATGTTGGTGAGGCCCTACTTAGAATTGTGTGTAGAGTTTGAATCCTCATATTTAAAAAGGATATACTGACATTGGAGGCAGTACAAAAGAGAGATTCACTAAGCTGATTCTTGGGATGAAGAGGCTAATGTATCAAGAACAGGTTAGAACTTTATTGATTCGATTTTAGAAGAATGAGGGTGATAATATTGAAAAATACAGAGGAACCTCGATTATCCAAAGAATACTGGCGGGGAGAATTTTGTTTGGTTCATCGAATTCTGGATTATCGAATGCCGGATAACATAGTTTAGCTATGATTTGGAGATGCCGGTGTTGGACTGGGGTGAACAAAGTTAAAAATCACAACACCAGGCTATAGTCCAATAGGGCTGAAAATGTGTTGCTGGAAAAGCGCAGCAGGTCAGGCAGCATCCAGGGAACAGGAGAATCGATGTTTCGGGCATAAGCCCTTCTTCAGGAGATCTCTGATCTCCAGCATCTGCAGACCTCACTTTCTCCTATAGTCCAATAGGTTTAATTGGAAGCACATTAGCTTTCGGAGCGACGCTCCTTCATCTGATGAAGGAGCGTCGCTCCGAAAGCTAGTGTGCTTCCAATTAAACCTGTTGGACTATAACCTGGTGTTGCGTGATTTTTAACATAGTTTAGCTAAGCATCGGGACCTTGCGATCTTGCTGGAATATCCAATACCCGGATAATCGAATGCCGAACAATCAAGGTTCCTCTTGATTGGAGCCTTGATAGGGTTAATGTTGAGAAGATGTTTCCACCAGTGCATGAATCTCAAACTAGTTACAAAGTAAGAGGACACTCATTTAAAACTGAGATGCAAAGGAATTCTTTTCTCGCAGAATGTCAGGAATTCTCCACCCCAGAGAATTGTGGAGGCTAGATCAATGAAAGTATTAAAAGATAGATATTTGAAATATCAGGGAGTTGACATCAATAAGGAGTTATCGTGAAAGAACTGTTGAGGCAGGAGGCAAATCAATCATTTTTGTTGAATGGCAGAACAGGCTTTAATGGACTGAATGGCCCACTGCTGCTTCTGTGTCTTAAGTGCTTATCTTGTTCTTATTTTATAATGCTCCTGTGAAGCACACTGGAGTGTTTCATGCATTGTAACATCAATTTTTGTAATTCATTAAGAGGGCAGTTATCTCAAAATTAATCAACATTCCATACCTGCTGATTTAGTTTCCATGACTGATAAAGACTTACTATTTCTCCTTATGGTATTAGAAATAACAAACCCAATATACTTTTAGCTTCAGTGTAATTATGAAGTCAATTGCTTGGAAATCATACCAAGAAATATTTTACAACGCTATAACACCAAAAAACCTTGTCGTTATGAATTTACATAATTAGCTAAACCAGCTGTAAGTGGTCTGAATATTGCCAATTCAGTGACATAAGCATCAAGATTCATAGTGTGTAGATAAATGAAGCATACAACTAAACCACAATTACTTTTTCTTCACATTTACATTAATGTCAAACAATTGCTTTACTCATCATTCAGTATTTTCACCTGCCTCCAACCAAGCCTCAAATAGCACTAAATGCTATCCCTTGTGAAGACTCTGAGCAATGTCCTTCAATCCTTTATGCATTCTTCAGTTACACAGTAAGGGTTCAACCATGGCTGAGATCATACTATTTCTTGCGAACAAATTTGCAGCTGGTCTTGGAGAGTTTCTAATTTAAGTGCATAATGCAATTCAAAACGTATGTGGCTTTTTAGTTAGGTATCTCCAGGGAAACAAGATTCACAGACTGGCGGAGACCTATGTTCCAGTCTGAGTAGATGACAGCATACCATCACCAAGCTTAAAGTGCATTTTAAACCAGGAATTTAACAGTGTTATTCAGCTTTGTTTTTCTGCCTTAGATGAATTTCATTTAACTTTAACAATGTGGCTACAAGAAGAACACTCTCATTAGTTAACCTTGGGTCAACTCTGCCTGTATAAAACTACATACGTACATGGGCTACACACATACAAATAATAATTGAAATGGACTATTTATACCAAGAGTCCATGGTCAAGGAAGCCTACTGACAGTGTAAGAGGATCCATAGCAAGTTTTGAGAAGATTTGTAGCTCAGGTTGAGGTTCTGGTTGTAGGTTTGCTTGCTGAGCTAGAAGGTTCATTTCCAACGTTTATCATGCTACTAGATAACATCTTCAGTGGGCCTCTAGGTGAAGCACTGCTGATAATTCCTGCTTTCTATTTATATGCTTGGGTTTCTTTGGGTTGGTCATGTCACACCACAGGAAATGACATCACCAACCCAAATAAACCCAAACATCTAAATAGAAAGCAAGAATTATCAACAGTGCTTCGCCCGGAGGCCCGCTGAAGATGTTACTTAGTAGGGTGACGAAACATCTGGAAATGAACATTCCAGCTCAGCGAGCAAACCTACATCCAGAAGAGGATCCATTTCTGGAAAATCATGATTAGTGCATTTAGTAACAACATGGAGATGATCTGGAAAAGCGGGAGTGGAAGGATCCACAGCAGGAGCAAAGTAGCTCAAGGCCATTAGAGCAACTGTAAAAATATCAGGAACACAGGACATGAATGAGAGGAGAGTACTCATCTCAAATGAAATTTGAATGAACTTCCTAATTTCATAGAACTATTGTACAATTGGAATCAACAGAAAGGAGAGTGTGGTATTGTGGATAATGTCACTGGACTAGTAATCCAAAGACTCGAGCTAAGGTTTTGTGGAAAAGGGTTCAAATCCCACTATGGCAGATGGTGAAATTTGAATTTGATAAAGTTGCATAATCTAGTTCACTCTTGATTTTCAGCCACTAATGGGAAATTCTACTCTCCTTACCTGGTTAAAACTACATGTGCCTTCAGACCTAGAGCAATGTGGTTGATCATAACTGCCCTCTGCCTCTCTCGGCCACTTCCAATCAGTTCAAGCACAACTAGAGATTGGTAACAAAAGATGGTTTTGCCAGTGACACCCACATCTCTTACAAGAACAAAGATTTTTTTTTTAATCCACAGTTTCTCCAGGAAACAAAAGAAAATGCAATTTTAGCTACAATTGTTTGATGACTGCTAGACCCATTCCAAGAAATTTTAAAGTAAAGTAAGGTGTGACTCATCAATTTAAAAAAGAAAACCAAAGGCAGTAAACAGCAAAAGAACAATTTAAAGATAGTTAACTGTGAAGACAAGAAATGAAACCAACAGAGGTTGCTGGGAGCCTATAAATGCCATTGCAAGAAGACAGTTGCAAAAATCTTTGCAGTAAAATGTCGCATCATACACTAGGTTCACTATTTTGGAAATTAATTCCTGTAAAACAGCTTTTCAAATACATGCAAATACAGTGACTGTGCCTTTAAATCAGATTAAATGCTTATTGGTAGGAACAGATTTTCTGAACATTAAAGAACTTGACAGTTTTCATTGCAATGTAATAATTTGATGGCAACTCATTCCATCATTTCACCCTGACAAATCTTAATGTGAAACCAAGCCGATGAGCTTGGTCCCCATTACCAGCTTTTCTTTCTCCTTGGCAGACTATCATCCATCTCTTTGTCTGTCTAACTGCCATTAGCATTTTCTCTCTCTTTCTCTCTCTATATCCATCTCTATCTATTGATTCACTCCTTCTTCCCTCCTATCCCCATGTCTTCAGTACTATATTTTCCTAGCGACTTTCATTCTGAAAGAGAATGATTGGACTCGAAATGTTAACTCATTCTCTCCATGGAAGCTGCCAGACCTGCTGAGTTTCTCCAACAATTTCAGTTTCTGTTTCAGATTTGCAGCATCCACTGTTATTAGCTTTATTATATCAGATAAGTCTCTTTGACAAAACTAGTTACTCTTTGTTCATCCACCGATGTCACACTCACTTTGGATCATGATGGGGTGAAACAAATATGAATGCACCCCAAGGTTAATCACTAGAATGATCCCAAATCAAGAGACATACAAAAGTAAATTACCCATAGAATCTGTGGAGTGAGTTTTGAACAGAAGACCTAAATCAGTAAACTACACATTCGACGTTACAGTGTTGAACAAGTGAGAAAGAAAAGATGAAAGCTTTTAGCCCAGAAAAATAAATGAAACAGAGGAAATCCACCAGGGTGTTGCTTGAGCTGGTGCATTTCAGCTTTGAAGAGACACAAAATAAGCTGAGATCGTTTGCAATGGAGCAAACAAGGCTAAGGGTAGGAATCTGATTATTAGGTACATAAATATTGTCAAGGAATATGTCTTTCCCCTTAGGAGAAGGGAATTATCAGGGGACATAGATTTAACACAAGGGGCAGGAAATTTAGAGGGGAATTGAGGAGAATATTTTCACTCAGAGGCTGGTGGATGTCTGGAACTCACTACCTGAAAGTGTGTTAGAAGCAGGAACCATCTCAATGACGACTTGGAACACAAAACTAAAGCATACAGATTTATGGGCCATATGCTAGGAAATGGAATTAGAGTAGATAGAATGCTTGATGACCGGCATGGACATGATGGAGTGAAGGGCCTCATTCCATATTGTATGCCTATGACAATAGTACCCCCTTTATCTTCGCCAAGCAGAAACAGTTTCTGTTTTATATCCATATATAAAAGTAAAAACACACAAAGTCTCGTTACAATCCTTTCATAGTTTCTCATCACTTTCACAGTAAGGACATTTCTTCTGAATGCCCAGTTCAACTTCTTGGTGATTATCTAATTTTGATGGCCTTGAGCTTTGTTCTTTCACGCAGGTCAACAACTTATGATTGAAAATTGACTTTTGTGCAAGAATGTTGCTGCTGATTGTGGGTAAAGGCAAGCAAAGGCACAAACACTTCATAACCTGGATAATGATGAGATTTTTGAAAAGCTGAGTGCCACATTTGAACTTTATTCTCAGTTCTTAAGGAATTGACACAATTAAAATTGCAAACATAGTTTTCAGCTGTTAAACCAGTCAGGCTAATCAGTTTAAGCACAACTCCATTATAAATGGTGGTCAGCATTAGGTGCACTCATGGTAATGCCCATAAACATAAAGAAACAGAAAGAATCATAGAATCCCTAAAGTGTGGAAGCAGGCCATTTGGCTCATCAGGCCCAGTCTGACCCTCTGAAGAGCATTCCACACAGACCCACTGCAATCACTATATCCCTGTAGCCCTACATTTCCCTTGGCTAACCCACCTAACACACAGCCCTGGACATGCACTGACCTGCATACCTTTGGACTGTGGGAGCAAACCCAAGCAGACACAGGTAGAAGGTGCACATTCCACAATGACAGGGACCAGAAGGTGGAATCGAACCTGGGTCCTTGGCACTATGTGGCAGCAGTGCTGAGCCACCATGCTGCCCTTTTTTCTTTGTGGGATGAGGATGGATTTCAGGTTGGTAATTGAATTCGTGACATCTGGGACACTTGTCCAACACCTTCCAACTTCATTACATAATTCAGTGTGTTGAATTTAGTTTCCACTTAATATGGCAGCACCGTTTACCATCAAGCAGAAGAGTCAGATCGTCTCAGATCACAGTCACTGCGGACAACTGAATTCTATGCCCCATTTGCAAAAATGCAAAAATTAAGATCAACGCATAATTTAATTTCAAATTTTATTTCAAAAATTAAATCTAATCATAAATGATACAAAAAATATAAATCCAATCTAAATAAATGTTTGCACTGCCTAGGACAGAGTCACTGTACGTGATATTGTAAGCTTGAAGTTTGTACTTCTCAGTTGATGTAATTAGTTTATTCACAACACAATTACACTGCCAATTTGCCAAAGCAAGCTTGTAAAGAAAATAAGGCACCACCTCCAATAATAGCAAAGAAGCTGTTTATTGTAGGAAGAGTCTTCTGCCAGACGGTGCACTGAAATACACAGGTCTCTCCATTCAAGATGACAAAAGATTTTGCTGTTCTTCCTTAGCCTGTACAGATTTTCTCCAGACAGTTTGGCGGGTACATCAATAATGACCATTTTTGCCATTAAAAGAACTGTATGCCAGTAGAATCTTTCAAAGGTACAGCTTGGGGCAACTGACATTCAATACAATGCAGGATAGCGAGCATGATGAGTGGAGCAAGAGAAACAAACAGGGCTATGAGGTAACCCATTGCCTACAGCGGTCAGAGTTGATGCAGCAGGTGCCTTCTTCTGTCTTGCTTCTTTGTATGTTCATATGTTACTTTGCACCCTATTTATATAACAGCACTGCCTTGCAACAATGGAACTGCCATCCTTTCTTTCTGACTGCAGGGAGGCTGAGGTCTCAGATTAACAATATAATATTTGGATTATTCTGTGTGCAGTGTCTCCCAACTAAACAGAGAGTTAACTGGATCAGACAGGTAAATAGTGTGGGTGCAGGGACACATCAGAGACTGTGCATTCTTAGAAAGTAGGTCACCTCTTAATTCCACAAAGCCTTTCCAATAACTACAAGATGCAAATTAGAAATGTGACAGACTATTCAGAAGGAACACAGCTCCATAAACATTCAAGAAACTCAACACAATCCAGAGTTAAGCAGCCTGCTCAATGCTGATCCATCAAAAACTTTAAACAGTCATTTCTCCCCATCACCACTGTGGGGTGGCAGCACTGTGGACCACTAGAGGATGTAATTCAACAGTTTGCCAAGGCTCCTTCCAAACTTATGATCACTACCATGTAGAAGAAGAAAAATAACCATCTGGTGGAAAGACAACTACCAAGTTTTCCACCAAATCACATATTTTTACATCAGGATGGTATATCACCATCCTTTTGCCATTTCCAGATTAAAATCCTGGTCTTCCTCCCTGAGCAGCACTAAGGGTTTACCTATACCAGATAAACTAACATCTCAAGATGGCAGCTGATCACCATCTTCTCAATAAACTTTGGTCGTGACAGCAATACAACCACCTCCAATGAACATGTTCAAACCAAATTCTCGAAGTAAGGCCATAAATTGTAGGAGCAGAAATAGGCCATTAAATCCATTGATTTTGCTCCAACATTCAGTGAGATCATGGTTAATCTGATAATCCTTGACTTCACTTTCTTGTCTTTCCCCCATAACGTTTAATTCCGACTGATTAAACATCTATCTCAGCCTTGAATACACTTGATGAGTATCTAACTGCAACAGCCTTCTAAAGTAAAGAAATCCACAGATTTACTACCCTCACAAAAGAAATTCATCTTTGTCTGTCTTAATACAGCATCATTAAATTGATGAACAAAACCACAGCTCTTATAAACTTTACTATACATTGCCATTTTTCCAGCAGTTAATATAAAAACACAGCTCCTCAGAGCTTTTCCCTGACTGGTTGATGCTATTTAAATAAAAAGCTGAAAAAAAATCTTTTATGTTCTTCCATCTGGCGGAGGAGCACCAAGCTAATTCACATCCAAAGATCTGTTCTGAAATTTCACATTTTGGCTGTGATAAGTTCCACCACATAACTGAGCCACTTTTGCCCATCACCCAATATTAATGGATCCTTTAAAGCTTTCCAGAATGTGAATCTGGGTCTGCATCTTCACCAAAAGTGAATCTGTTCTTTAATATCCTCTTCGCCAAGTGTACTTTTAAATCTGGTTGATTGATCTTGAGATATGTCAAAACAGGCCAGCAGACAGAGCGAAAATACTATCTACACTCATTTTTATTGTTAGAAGTAACCATTTTCGCTTTGCCACTCCAATACTGAAAGGTTAATTTTACTGGTCATGATTTGGAGATGCAGGTGTTGGACTGGGGTGTACAAAGTTAAAAATCACAAAACACCAGGTTATAGTCCAACAGGTTTAATTGGAAGCTCTCGCTTTCGGAGCGCACAACCACCTGATGAAGGAGTGGTGCTCCGAAAGCCATGCTTCCAATTAAACCTGTTGGACTATAACCTGATGTGTGATTTTAATTTTACTGGATTCTGCTCCTCTCAGCAATATTAGTTGAAACAATATAATTTATGCACAGGCAACAGGTGTGTGTATATTCTATGATAAGCTTGTGTTTTTAACGTGTGGTTTAAATTCTGATGAAAACAGTACTTGGCAAACATGCAAAGCTGTTTTCCCATGTGCGTTTTTTTCAAATTACTGAAGAATAGAAGACATTGTCTGCCACTCTACACGAACAGTGAATTCTCAAAGAAGATAGATTCTTCCCAACTGTATTGTTAACATTCAAGAACCATTCACAAATGTAAAATACTACAATTCAAGACAGCTTTCCTCAGGTGGTATCTAAATTTATGTTGCATCTTTCAATGAAATATATCATTATCGCCGATTTAGTTGTTCTTGACTTCTACTAAAATTGTCAATGCATTATGACTTGTGATTTTTAAATTTATTAAACAAATGTATTAGCCAAGTAATGCACACCTCAGCAAATGAAATGATCAAACTAATTTGAAAAAATAACTCTCAAATACTACCTTCTAAAATGCGGATTTTTAAAAATGCGTTCTTGGGAATGTGAATATCACTGGCAAGTATTTAATTAATTATCACTAATTGCTTCAAGATGGTGGTGATGGTGAGCTTCCTACTGGAACCACGTGTCATGTAACGCACATACACCCAGGGTACTGTTGGAAGGATTTTGGCCCAGCCACAGTGAATAACAAGCAAAATATTTCCAAGTTAGAATAGTGTGTGGCTTGGATGAAAAATTGCAGGTGGTGGTGTTGCTCTTATAGGTAGTAGATGTCATGTGTTTGGATGGCGCTGACAAAGGAGCCTTAAGAAGTTGCTGCAATGCTTCATGTAGACGGTACACACTGCTGCCATGTCCTTCAGAGATGGAGAGAATTAAATATTGAAGGTGTTAGATGAGGTGCCAATCAAGTGAATGTTACTCCACATCTTGAATTTTATCTTGTTGCGCACAACCTTTGTTTAACAGCAACTTCATTATAATCTTGTATTCGATGAATTCTTTCTGAAGTTTCAAGCACAAAAATAATAAGATGAAAAATATAAAAATGTTTTCTACTGATCAACATGGAAATTTCACAACATTTAACTTCTGTAAATCATTTGGTTAGTCTCAAAGCTCTTAAGAATGGCAAGAGTGTTTGCACAGCCCAATAATCTGAGAAATGAAATTAATTTTAATGTAATATGGGAGAATGCCTGTTTTATTCCATAATTAATGATGCATAATTGAAATCATGGAGAACACAAAGCTTTGAAGTGTGAGTTTGCTGAGAATAGGCTTTCATTAGTGGATTAAAAAAAGCTTGCATCCTTTCACCATAATTACATTTCAACTTCGAAAAGAAATGTCAGGGGCATGACCAAAAATAACATGCTGATGCTGGTAACAAACTCACTGTACAATAAAAATGTTCAGTCTCATTATCTGCATTACTAAAATCATATTCACTTACGGGCAACACATTGAATTAGTATGAACAAATTGAAGTGCCTTTCAAATAGTTACTCTTGAAAGCTGTGTCTTGGTTCCAAACTATTGCAGATTGTGTCTTTTTTTGGAAGAGTCATGACTTTAAGCTGGAGAATGCATAATTTAATAGCAGAGAAATAAGGAATGGTGAAAACGCTGAGCAAAATTAGATAGCTTCTCTACTTTTACCATAAGTTATGTCAACTTGCATCAAATCTTTGTCAGATCAACTTGCAGTACTGTGCAAGTTTTTGATCACCTTATTAGAAAAAAGGCTACCGAAACACTGAGGGGTCCTTGTGGTACAGTGGTAGCTTCCATACCTCTGCGTCAAAAGGCCCAGCTTCAAGTCCCATCTGCTTGGGTTGTGTATCACAATGTGTCTGAACTGGTTGTTTAAAATATCTAAAGAGGCACTGAAGTTGTTGAAAAATTGATTTACAAGGATGACACCAGAACTATGAGGCTACATCAATCAGGAAAAGATGAACAGGCTAACGGGCAGCCCACAAAAGGCCTTCAAAACTATATGACTTTCACTTCTGGGGAAGATGAAAATCACAAGCATCATTACAAGAATAACAGGACAGCCAACTAGAGTTGTGTGATTTTTAACTTTGTACAACCCAGTCCAACATCGGTATCTCCAAATCACCATTGCAGAAAGATCACTGAGAAAAATTAAACAGGAAATTCAGAAAATAATTAATTATCTGGATAGGGGTGAAAATGCAGAACCAGACTACCATAGGAAGTATTTGGCATAAATAGAAAAGATGTGTTTATGGATGGGACAAGGCTGAAGTGGTAACATAAATGCTGCATGGATTGGTTACACAGAATGGTCAGTTTCTGTGCTACATATTTTATGGAATTCAATGTTTTAAAAAAACTCAAAAATGATTCACTAGAAATATGTTATATTCAACAACTTTATACAGATTATTGTTCATAGTGGAATTAACCTAGCTTTTCATGACCACAAGACACCTTATTACTTTAATTTACAGACAAAGTAGTTTTAAATGCAGTGTAGTCACTGTTCGGATCGAAGACAGCTGACAGCCAACTGGCACAAACAAAGCTCCCACAAGTAGCCAATATGATTATTACCAAATAATCTGTTCTTGTGGTTTTCAATAAAAGATATAGGGCAGGCCTTTGATGATGGATAACTCCCATATTATTCTTCAAAACAGGGATCTATTGCATCTACTCAAAGGAGCAGACCAAGTCTCAATTTAATGTCTGTTTCAAAAGGGAGCACTTCTGGTAGAGCAACAAGTAGTTAATCTTGCAATCTTGCCTACGTGACTCCAGATCCACAGCAACGTGGCTGATCCTTACCTGGCCTGTGAAATGGCCTCCCAAACCATTCAATTTAAGGGCAATTAGGGGTGGGCAACCAATGCTGGCATAGTCAGTGAAGCACTCATCCCATGAACAGATAAAGAAACAAAACCTTGACTTTTTTGCTCAAGTCCTGGAGTGGGATTTGAATGCAGAACCTTGTAACTCAGTGGCGAGAATGTTACCAACTGGAATGTGGCTGAGATGTGGAAGAAAACTAAAAAGCAAGGGAAACTGTTTGGTAAACATTTCAGTCATGCATGGTTCTGGAAGCACATCATTTCTGTGACATATATGAAGTAAAAATGTTACACTCTTCACAGTAGTCATCCTCAGCTTTCTCAAAGAGTCAATAATAGCTCATATGCAGGTTGCTAGGAGATCAACTGGGTTCTATTCAAACTTATGTAAGTGGATTACAAACATTAGATTTATTTTGTCATGCAGCTTTTCTTCAGTTATACATTTTTTCTGCCACAGAATGAAAGGTGCAATCTTCACAACAGGAATACTCAGGCTTCTGGACAGCATGGTACATTGAAATATACAAGCTCATCACAGCTGGCGAACTTTGATTGTAACTCTGGAGATTAAGAATAATTGTATCTTGGAATTTGTTCCATCCATTGCAGCATATCACTGAATTGAGTCCTTCCACCCAATCTAATTATGTTTTAAATTGTGCTCAGAACAAATTTTGCAAAATCTACAGCTGGTCTTGACACACTACCAGAAGGATATGGATGCTTTGGAGAGAGTAGAGAAGGTTGACCATGATCTCGCCTGGTCTGGAGGGCTTTAATTATGAGGAGAGGTTGGATAAACTCTGGACTGTTTTGACTGGAAAAATGGAGGCTGAAGGGCAGCCCGATAGAGATCTACCAAATTATGACAGGTTATAGATAGGGTGGGTAGTCAGAGATTATAGTCAGGTGGAAAGGGCAAGTACAAGAGGGCACAGAAGATGAGAGGGGGAAAATTTATGGGAGAAGTGCTGGGAAAATTATTCACACAAGAGTGGTGGGTTCCTGAAATGCATTGCCAGTGGAGATGGTGGAAGCAAGCACATTAACACATTTAAGGCATATCTTGATCCTCACATCAATAGGAGCCAATTAGAGATAGAAACTGCATATGGGCAATAAATAGCGGGTCTAAATATGAAATAGGAATGGGTGCAGATTGGTGGCTGAAGGGCTTGTCCCTGTGCTGTACTGTATTGTTTTATTACTGTATATTCTATAAGAAATGTCAGGTAATTGCAATGCAATGCAGAAGTCTGGCACCTCAACTATCATAATCAGAGTAAGCACTTTTTCTTTGTTGTGTGTGTGGATACTCTAGAACCTTTGGCAGTAGCTGATGAATGATACAGACTAGTCAAGGACAGGCAAGAATGAATGAGAATGAAGAGAATGAAACAAAAAATTACAAAACATCTCATTACATCTCTCTATCTATAATGAATCACTCCCAAAGTGCAATAATAGATGGCACATGGAGGCAAACAGGAGGCAATTGCTTGGCTGGAGATTGTAGGTATTCAACATGTGACAGGCATACAAGCTTAGTAATACAGATGTCACGTATTGCTGAAAAAGAACACATTTTGTCAAAGCATTTCGACTTGCAGTCATCAGGATAATTTGCAAGAATTCCAGTATGGAAGAGAGAATACATTTAGACTGTTTGAGAGGTGAGTGAACTCTGATTAGATTAGAACAAAACATTATGGTGCAGGGGCCCTTTGGCCCTCGACATTGTGCCGACCTGTGGAATCAAACTGAAGCCTATTTAACCTACACAATTCCATTATCACCCATGTCTTTTTCCAATGATCATTTAAATGCCCTTAAAGTTGGTGAGTCTACTATTGTTGCAGGCAGGGCATTCCACACTCTTCCTACTCCATGAGTAAAGAACCTCCTCTGACAAGTGTCCTGTATCTATCACCACTTAATTTAAAGCTATGTCACCTCATGCTCACCATCACCATCCGAGGAAAAAGGCTCTCACTGTCCACCCTATCTAATTCTCTGATCATCTTGTACGTCTCAATTAAGTCACCTCTCAACCTTCTTCTCACTGACAAAAACAGCCTCAAGTCCCTCAGTCTTTCCTCATTAGCCCTTCCACCCATACCAGGCAACATCCTGGTAAATCTCCTTTGCACCCTTTCCAATGCTCCCACATCCTTCCTATAATGCGGCAACTAGAACTATACACAATACTCAAAGTGAGGTTGCACCAGAGTTTTGTACAGCTGCAACATGACTTCATGGCTCCAAAACTCAATCCCTCTACCAATAAAAACTAATACACTGTATGCCTTCTTAACAACCCTACTAACCTGGGTGGAAATTTTTTAGGATCTATGTACATGGACAAGAGATCTCTCGGCTCATCCACACTACTAAGATTGATAGAAGAGGTGCCAGGAAGAATGCATTTATAGCATTAATCAATCCTACAGTAAATATTACAGTATTAGTTGTAATATTGTTATAATTACAGTAGCAGGCTGAATTTAAATCTTAACAAGGCAGATTGACTCCGATAGGCCAGAAAACTCCCAAACAGCCCTCAAAAATTAACAAATGAATGGCTGTCACCTATTGTCACATGGAAACAGGATGTGTGCGTATACATGTTTTGTCTGAAACAAAAAATGTCCTGTGTGTTAACCTGTATAGCTTCCAGCACATGCACACACACCGCATTGTGACCCTGACTGACAATCGTAAATTGACTGTCAGCATAATTCTTCTCTCACACAGGATTAACCAGCAATTTGGGCTTCAGATTTTGCAAGCAGGAGCTGATGGCATATAGTCAGTAATTTGCTTGTTGTGAAGAACTGAGGAGATATAATATCTAATATGATTGCTAGGGACATACAACCTACATACCTGTAGGTTTTATGTCCCTAGCATGTAGGATAGTCATTAACCCACAGGATGGCCTTGATCCTTCAGCATCAAGTCTGCATAGTGAAGAAACAGCTCAAGCCGATCTAGGAGGATGCCAATAAGGCCAGTCTTACAGTGTGTGGAACTGTACGAATCCAATAAATGTACTGACCAGTGACAAAAAGCTTTAACTAAAGTATGCCTTTTTCCCATCAATATACAAGTTTAATTTCCCTTTTCAGTGGTTCAAAGGGAAACAGTGACAGTCAAGTTGTTCTATCGTAGAGGAGAGTTTCTGTTGCTTGCCACATATTTTGTTCATGCTAAGTACCCCCACATCACAGGGGTTTCAAACAGCTAAAGTAACTTCAGACATATAAATGTTAATAAAACTAAGGAAGGAAACTTTCAATCTCGATTTAAACCATTTCATCAGACAGCTAATCATTCAGTTTTGTTTCACTTAGCTTCAATGGCCACCTTCACACACCTGCTGGCAGATCAAAGAGGGATTCCAATTCTACCAAAAAAGCCCAATGAGGTACCAATCAAGAAATCAGATCTGAAGTTTAAAATAAAAATCCATAAATCCCCGCCTGCTTCTTCATTGGGAGACTCATGCCGGTTGATGCCTGACAAATTTGGCAGATGCTGTCTATCTCTTACACAGCAGACCTTTCAGACAGAATGACTAATATGCATGACAAGGAAAATAACTGTATGGAAGATAAACAACATGTAACCATTTCCCCCATCTTCTACCAATAAAGCACTCTGTAGTTTGCATGCTACTTAGAAGTTCAGTCCTTAAATACCCTAATCCAAATTCTTCTGGCTTGAGATCAGAAAGGGTTTTTTTTTTTCCAGAAAACACTTCAAAAATAGTCCACTTTGTGAGGCAAGTCATCAAATGCAGCCTCTAAGGGAAATCCGATATTCATTGTTTTCAGAGATTCTATCGCAACAAATTGCTTGGCCATTAGAACGGAGAGTCCGGGTACCCTGGCAACAGCTGGAATGAAAAGAAAATCTCCATTTAAAGAAAAATAGAAACAGTGAGAGTCAACCATGTCAGATTTGTTAAGATTAAACTGTGTACTCTGAAGGATCGCAATAAAGGAATGGTGGCAGCTATGATGACACACAGGTCAGTTAATTGGAAAGTAATTCACATCAGAGTTAACCCTTTCTTAAGTTGACAGAGGATATTTATACTTTCACTAACAAATACACTGTGGAAGTGTGTATTCTATTTGTACTTTAACCAGAAGGCAGCTTCAGTTTTTAACAGTCTTCATCAATATGTTTTTCAGAAACCGGGGAAGAAAAGCATTTGAAATACTGCACAGAATTACACATACACACAAGGGTAAAGGAAAAAGAGTAGGCCACTCAAGCCTTTCAGGCCTGATCAACCATTACGATCATGACTGATCTGACCTGAACCTCAACTCTACATTCCTGTATATCCCCGGACAGGCTTGTATCCCCTTGGGAATCAAGAATCACTTCCTGCCTTAAAAATACTTACACAGTCTGCATCCACTACCTTTTGAAAAAGGAAATCCCAAAGACTCTCAACCCTTAATGAAAAAAATGTTTCCCTGTTTTAAATAGGTGACCTCTTATTTTTAAACTATGACCCCAACTCTAGATTCCCCTATGTTTCAATTAAGTCACCTCCAACTGTTCTAAATGCCAGAGGATACAAAACTGACCTGTCTAGCCTTTCCTCATTAGGAAATAAAGCCAGCAAACTTTCTGTGAACTGCTTCCAATGGTATTAATATACATGTAGAATTTCAACTTATAATCCCTATAGTTTGGAAGCAGGTGTGACGAAGCTGTCATTTTAACAAGATTATTTTGGCCCTTCTTTTCCCCAAGAGAGTTCGTAAAGACAGAGGTTCCTAAATGTCTGGGCAAGAGCCTAGTTGAACAAAGGCAGGGGAGTGGCCAGTTCTCTCAATTCAGTTTTTTTCTAGTTTGGTTTAGCTGTAACAGTGAGAAACTTTTGCTGTGGAGAAAGGTTCCAAGCTTCAGCAGATGGTTCCTGAGTGGCTTTCTCTCTGAAATCTCTATGGAAGTTGTTTCCTCCTGCATGTAAGAACCAGAGTTTGAATTTACCTTTTGCCAAGGAGTGTTTTTATGGGAACAGCTCCTTAGGTTGTGATATCGAGTCAGTTGAGTTTTCGAATGGTTAAGTTATTCTAAATTCTGGTTTCTGTTGTTCATGTTTCAACTGTAGTGTTTAAATAAATTCTGTTTGTTTCAAGCCAAGTGGTTTTGACTAGCTGCATCACCCTCAAATATCCACTTCACATCTACCTTTAAAATAAGAAAAAGGTAGGGTCTAAGCTACCTTCTTGAGATATTTTGAAGGGGTTTGGCCTGGTCTGTAACACAAGCCACTTGGCCCATTGAGTCCACACTGATCTTTCGAAGAATATCTCATCCAGATCTTCCCTATCCCTGTAACCCTGCATTTCCTGTGGCTAATCCACATAACCTACACATCCCTGAACATTATGAGCAATTTAGCATGGCCAATCCACCTAACCTGCATTTCTTTGGACTGAGAGGAAACTACAGCACCAGGAGGGAACCTACGCAGATATAGGGAAAATGTGCAAACTCCACACAGTCACCTGAGGCAGGAATTAAATCTGGGTCCCTGGCACCAAGAGGCAACTACTGAGCCACCATGCTGCCCCAAATATCTTTAAATACAGTGGCCAATACTGTATACTACTCCAGATGTGGTCTCACCAATATGTATAACTGAAGCAGTTGTACTTACTGCCTACACTTATAGAATGTCATGTTTTATTAACTGTAAGATTTCCTGATCACTAGCTGTACCTGCACATTAACCTTTGTAATTCAGACACTAGCACACCTAGATCCCCTTGTATCACAGAGCGTTATGACCTCTCACTACAGAGGCACCTCAATTATCCAAATTTCAGATTATCCGGACAAGATTGCCATGTCCTAACGTTTGGCTAAACTGTGCTATCCGACATTCAATTATCCAATCATTCGATTATCCAAACAAAATACTCCCCGCCCAAGGTGTTTCGATAATTGAGGTTCCTCTGTATTTAGATATGCACTTTTTAAAAATTCTTTGTCAACATTTACAAGTTCACACTTTCCCATATTTTACTTCATTTGCTAGATCTTTGCTCCTTCACAATCTCGCTCCCCCTTATAAGGTCCTTAAATCCTCTTCACAACTTTCTGACCTATGTCATCAGCAAATCTACCTACCATATCTTTGATCCCTTCATCCATATTATTTATATAGATTGCAAAGAGCTGAGGTCCCAGCACTGCCTCTGTGGCATACCACTCATGACATCCCACCTGCCTTAAAATCACCCATTTATTCATACTCTCTGCTTCCTGTTAGCATGCTAATCTTCACTCTGTGCCAATATTTTAACCCCTATACCATGAGTTGTAATTTTCTGCAATAACCAATGTTGGGGCACCTTATCAAATGCCTTTTGGAAATCTAAATACATCCACTAGTTCCCTTCATCTGCAGCACAAGCTACTTCTTCAAAGAACTCCCAAAATTAGTTAAACACAATTTCGCCTTGACAAAACCATGGCCATCTGCTTGGTAACCTTGAACTTATCCAAGTATCCTATTAGAACATCTTTAATAATAGCTCCCAACATTTTCCCAATGACAGACATTTAGCTAACTGGTCTGTAGTCCCCTGATTTCTCCCCCACTCCCTTTTTGAATAAAGTGTAACAGTAGCTATTTTCCAATCTAAAAGGAACCTTTCTGGAAAATTAAAACCAATGCATCGACTATTTCATTTCTTTTAAGACCATGAGATGAAATCCATCATGGCCTGGGGATTTATCAACTTGCAGTTCCAACAATTTACTTAATTACAATTACCAGGGCAGTAGTACTATCTTCTTTTAAATTCCTCCTCCCTTTCATTGTACAGCTATTTCTGGGATGCTACTTGTATCGTCTCTTTGAAGACTGATGCAAAATACCTGTTCAATTTGTCTGCCATTACTTTACCCTCCATTACTAATTCTCTAGACTCATTTGCTAGTGGACCAACACTTCTTTTACTAATTCTTCATTTTAAATAGCTGAAAAAATTTAACGATCTGTTTTTATATTTTTGGTCAGCTTTCTCTCACTCTACTTTTTTCCCCTCATGTATTTTTTTTTTAGTAATTAATTGTTTTTTTTTTAATATCCAGCCACAGCCACCCAGAGGAGATTTTACTACAAAGGTCAGTAATTTATAACATTGTTCTGGGTCCAATATTGCCTGCTCTCTGGATGGTACCACAATCTGCTGTTCTCAGAAATTGTTGTGAAAACTTCCAATGAATTCCTCCTCTAAACATTTGTCCCTCCCATCAATCTGATTTTTCCAATCTATATGTACGTCAAAATCCCCCATGATAATTGCTGTTCCCTTTTGACAAGCTTTCATTATTCATTATTCCCTCCCTGATATTCTATCCTACCATGTGGTTACTGCTGGGGGCATGTACATAACTCCCACAAGTGAACTCTTGCCTTTGATTGTAATAAAGTGAAATGCTTACACCACAAATAGTGGATTCATAAGCATTTAGCTACACAGTTCAATGCTCTTGGCAAATTATTTGAAAATCTTTAGTATGACAACTACAGAAAATTCTGATGTTTGCACTTCAGTAGTTTACTCACCGAAATGCCCCTAATGCAGAAAGTGTCAGAGGTCACGACAAGCAAGCTGTATTACAGCAACATATATGGGGAGAATGTCCACTTCTGTTCTTACAACTTACAGAGCCAAACATTCACATTTATAAAGATATAAAGCAAAGGAATTTCCCTGAATTAAAGGCATATCATTGCCATCATATATTCAGCTAAGAATACACACAGCATCATTAGTAAGTTCAATCATTAGTTGCCTGCCTGAACCAGCCCTTGACAAGATGACAGAGTTGCCACCTTGAACTTCTGAAGCACATGCAATGAAAGTACAGTGCTTTTCACAGGACCACGGAGTAGCAAACAATAGGATTTTGACCCAGTAAAGGCTAAGGAATTGTGATGAGTTCCCAAATAAAGACGGCATGTAACTCAGAATACCTTTGTAAGTGATGGTGTTCCTATGCACTTGTTCCAGGTTGTAAAGGTCATGGATTTGAAAGCTATTGTCAAAGAAATGCTGGCAAGTTGCTGCTGTGCATCTTGTAGACAGCTACAAACTGTTGTTGCAAGCACAGTCCACCAGTAGTGAAGAGAATGAATGCTGAAGGCAACTGGTCTTGGATGGTGCTGAGCTTCAAGTACTGTTCGAATTGCATTTATCCAGGCAAGTGGAGACTGTTCCAACACATCCTAACTTGAGCCTTATTGATAGTGATCAAGCTCAGATAGAAAACTCAGATCATTCCGGAGATAGAACATTGAACCCTCTCAATATGAAAAGGCACTGTTTTACAGCATTGATCTATCAACCACAATGTTTTTTTATTCCATATATTGAGTACATATTTGCATTCAGTAACCAAAATACAAAAATCTTTGGCAGAACATCCAGGAACATTGTGCAGCAAAACCACACAGAACATTAATGCTAAAATTTATATCAAGTGAATGATACTGAAGGAAACAATGGATGAATACACATATGAAAGCTTAGTCAAGAATAAAAAAAATCATATTAGATATAAACAACTGGGATCAACTGAACCTCTTCAAGCGTGTAAAGAGAGGAGGGACATTCTTAAGAACGAAATCAGGAAGGCAAAGAGAAGATTTGAGATAGCCTTGGCAGATAAGGTTAAAGATAAACTAAAAAAGATTCTATAAATACATTAACAGCAAGGGAGCAACAAGACAGACAACCTTAGAAATGGGAGAGATATTAAAAGAATATTTCATGTCAGTTTTTACTGTTGCAAAAGAAATGGAGACGAGAGAACTCAGGAGAATAAATATTGTTGTTTGTAAGGCAATTCACAATATGAAAGAGGAAGTACTCGAGATCTTAAACATTAAGATAAATTTCTAGGATCTGATCAAGTGTATCCCAGGACATTGTGGGAAGTTAAGAAATTGTGGGGCTCCTAGCAGATAAATCTGTACCATCTACTAACACAGGTGAAGTATTGGAGGACCTGGGGTGGCTAATGTTGTGCCATTGTTTAAGAAAGGCAGTAAAGAGAAGGCTGGGGAACTAGACCTGACAGTCTGACATCGGTAAAGGTGAGCTGTTGGAGATGATCCTAAAAGGTAGGATTTACACATATTTGGAAAGGCAAGTAATGATTAGAAATGGTCAACATGGTTTTGTGCAAGGAAAATTGTGTCTCTCAAACTTGAGTGAGCTTTTTAATGAAGTAACAAAAAGATTAATGAGGGCAGAGTGGTATATGTTGTTTACATGGACTTTAGTAAAGCTTTTGACAAGGTTCCACATGGTAGACTAATTAGTAAAGTTAGATCACATGGGATTCAGGGTGAGTTTGCTAATTGGATTCAAAATTTGCTTGATGGTAGGAGACAGAGTAGTGATGGATGATTGTTTTTCAGACTGGAGGCCTGTGACAACAGGGATTGGTACTGGATCCACTTGTTTGTCATTTATGTAAATTATTTGGATGAGAATATAGGAGGTATGGTTAGTAAGTTTGCAGATGACATCAAAGTTGGTGGTATAGTGGACAGAGAAGACGGTTATCTAAGATTACAAAGGGATCTTAATCAATTGGATCAATGGGCTGAGGGGGTGCCAGGAGTTTAATTTGGATCAACATGAGATAGTGCATTTTGGTAATACAAACAATAACAGAACTTGTACAATTAATGGCTGGGCCCTTGGTAGTGTTGTGAAATAAAGAGTCCAAAGGGTTCAGGTACATAATTCTTTGAAAATTATGGCAAGGTGATTAAGGAGGCATTTAGCACACTCGCCTTCATCGCTCAGAACTCTGAGTGTAGGAGTTGGGATGTCACATTGAGGTTGTACAGGATATTGGTGAGGCGTCTTTTGGAGTACTACTATGAATCTGGTTGCTCTTTGTTATAGGAAGGATATTATTAATATGGGGAGGGTTCTGAAAAGATTTACCAGGATATTGCTGGTAATGGAGTGTTTGAGATAGAAGAATAGACTGAAAAGTTTGAGACGTTTTTCAATGGAGCATAGAAGGTTGAGGGGTGATCTTATTGGAGTTTATGAAATCATGAGGGGTATAAAGAAAGTGAATGGCAGAGGTTGTTTCCCTAGGATAGGAGGAGAAAGATTTAAAAAGGACATGAGGAGCAACTTTTGAAAAAAAAAAGCAGAGTGGCTCACGTGTGGAATGAACTGCCAGAGAAAGTGGTGGATGCAGGTACAGTTACAACATTTAAAAGACATTTGATA
Source organism: Chiloscyllium plagiosum (assembly GCF_037043375.1). Classification (NCBI taxonomy): domain Eukaryota; kingdom Metazoa; phylum Chordata; class Chondrichthyes; order Orectolobiformes; family Hemiscylliidae; genus Chiloscyllium; species Chiloscyllium plagiosum. Next base: position 105,867,241 of record NW_028270143.1, on the reverse strand, counting down.
AGTTCATGACTAGGAAAGGTTTAGAGAGATATGGGCCAAGCACAAGCAGGTGGGACTAGTTTAGTTCGGGAACATGGTCAGCATTGAATGTTTGGAACAAAGGGTCTGTTTCCACGCTATATGACTCTCTAACCCTTGTCATCCTTGAAACTCCTTTTCAAGATATCGCCTACCAGTGTCAACCAGAGCTGCTAGAAATGTCAACACCAACTCTAAATGTAAAACTCAGGTAGCTTAGAAGTATATTAACTACCTGGACTGAGTTGGCCCTCAAGTAAGATAACAGAGGGCAACCTGCAAGGTCAATGTATTCAAGACAAAAGAAGATAGCTGCAATTGTACATGCAGGAGAGGGTGTACAGGGAATTAAATTTAATAGTTTCCCATGAAAATGTCAAAAATCTTGTTAAATCAAAACTGTGCCACACATGTGAAGCACAAAGGTCAATGTGCAATATATAAAGGGACAGCCAAATTCTGACAAAAATACCTTATTTAATCTAAATATATGATTAGCCTGATTATATTTTTAAAATCGGCAGTGTGAGATTAGTTAGCATTTTAGTACTTGAGTTGCCACCCAGGAATGTGACTTTCCATCCATCTTCAGTAGGCCTGAAAAAAATCCAAATCCTACAAAAAGCAGGTGAATTATGCAAATGCAAGTCTAAATTTTAATCTCAAAAGCTTCTTTAACATGAGTACACAGAATTGCAAACTGATTAATAGCTTATTTAATTTTCCATATTTGATTCATATTTTTAAAAAGAAACAGAAGTGAAATTACTTACACCTACTCAGAAGTAACAAAACCTTACCTTAGCAGACAATGCATATAATCTTAAAAATAATAGCTTGCAAACAATAAGCACAAAACACGCTCTAAACATACATGATTGCCAGTCAAAAACTGCAAAGTAAACACGGTTTTTCAGATCAAGACTCTACTTCAGTGTTTAATTGACAGCATTTCGTCACAATAAATCGATACACACTTTGTTTGAGCACCTCAGCCACACAGACTCAGGGTCAGCAACTACACCACCCACAGCTTGTCAGGCAGCAGGGAATCAACGGATGGAGATCACGTTCTGTGCCAGGAGGACTGGACAGGGTGTAGACTGTTGAAAACAATTAATATGTTCAACATTTCTTTTACACTACAATTAATTACAGTTTTCCTCTTCTTCCTTGAAAGTTGCAGCTCACATTAAAAAACGCTCCAAAATGCCTGCAGTACTCCTATATTTCATCCCAAGAAACCATTAGCCAAACGGACAGAGACTTGTGGAGGTAGCTCAGCCTTACCCATCTCCCACTTAATATCCACCTGTGAGGTTTCCAGAAAGATGCTCACTGAATAACAAATTTAACAACAAATATACTATTTTTACCCCTGTTAAGACCACAATTAATTTTTCTTTATTTTTCTCATTTTTGGTTCGGAACGGTGAGCTGAAGTTAATAACTGAACTTTGAATAGCACCTCATTTAAACAAAGAGAACAACAAACAAGCAAACTAACATATTTTCATATGGAAGCTAGACTGGAAAGGTAATTGCAGGTTAGTTACTCTAAGAACACTGCAGACATTTCAGTACCAGGATGTGCTATGATCAAGGACCGACAGCTGATTGCTGTTGCATGGTCAAAGGGAGGCCTGTGTTGGCCAGCCAATCACATAAAATGGTGAAAAATAAAGAGCAACACTAAATTGAACTGTTTTGACTGAGGTGTTTTTTTTAGGGCAGAGGGCTGTGAACTCAGAAGCTTACAGGCACCGTGAGCGGCTGACTGTGTGGAGTTTGCACATTCTCCTCGTGTCTGCGTAGGTTTCTTCCGGGTGCTCCGGTTTCCTCCCACAGTCCAAAAATGTGCAGGTCAGGTGAATTGGCCATGCTAAATTGCCTGTAGTGTTAGGTAAGGGGTAAATGTAGGGGTATGGGTGGGTTGCGCTTCGGCGGGTCGGTGTGGACTTGTTGGGCCGAAGATATAAACAATGAATGCAGATGCTGGAAACCAGATTCTGGATTAGTGGTGCTGGAAGAGCACAGCAGTTCAGGCAGCATCCAAGGAGCTTCGAAATCGACGTTTCGGGCAAAAGCCCTTCATCAGGAATAAAGGCAGTGAGCCTGGAGCTTGGAGAGGAGGGTGGGGATGGGGAAAAAGTAGCATAGAGTACAATGGGTGAGTGGGGGAGGGGATGAAGGTGATAGGTCAGGGAGGAGAGGGTGGAGTGGATAGGTGGAAAAGGAGATAGGCAGGTAGGACAAGTCCGGACAAGTCATGGGGACAGTGCTGAGCTGGAAGTTTAGAACTAGGGTGAGGTGGGGGGAAGGGGAAATGAGGAAACTGTTGAAGTCCACACTGATGCCCTGGGGTTGAAGTGTTCCGAGGCGGAAGATGAGGCGTTCTTCCTCCAGGCGTCTGGTGGTGAGGGAGCGGCGGTGAAGGAGGCCCAGGACCTCCATGTCCTCGGCAGAGTGGGAGGGGGAGTTGAAATGTTGGGCCACAGGGCGGTGTGGTTGATTGGGGCGGTGTGGTTGATTGGTGCGGATGTCCCAGAGATGTTCCCTAACGCGCTCTGCGAGGAGGCGCCCAGTCTCCCCAATGTCGAGGAGACTGCATCGGGAGCAACGGATACAATAAATGATATTAGTGGATGTGCAAGTAAAACTTTGATGGATGTGGAAGGCTCCTTTAGGGCCTTGGATAGAGGTGAGGGAGGAGGTGTGGGTGCAGGTTTTACAGTTCCTGCGGTGGCAGGGAAAGGTGCCAGGATGGGAGGGTGGGTTGTAGGGGGGCGTGGACCCGACCAGGTAGTCACAGAGGGAACGGTCTTTGCGGAAGGCGGAAAGGGGTGGGGAGGGAAATATATCCCTGGTGGTGGGGTCTGTTTGGAGGTGGCGGAAATGTCGGCGGATGATTTTGTTGGGCCGAAGGGCCTGTTTCCACACTGTAATGTAATCCGTAATCTAATCTGTAATCTGTAAAATTGCAATACTTTCATTTTCTTTCAATTTAGCCCTTAACTGTGTCTATCTATCTGGCTGAGAGAGGGTGTGAAGGCTACAATGAAAGAAGACTGGGTTTAAGTCATGGATATTAATCATATGTTACAAACCTTGTTATTTAGCTTTGCTCTACTAAAGTTAGTGTTATTAATTAATTTCTGTTTAAGTTATAAATTGTGTGTCTGCTATTAGTTATTCTTAAAGTCTGGTTACGAACAGACTTTAAGAATAACAGATTATTCTTAAACAATTGCTGTTTTGAGGGTCAAAATGTTTCAATTTTGCTGTGTTACAAATAAATGTTAGTCAGTTTGATTTGGTCCAGCTTGCTATCCTTTGTGTCATATAACGCCTTCTGAACCAGGACACACACTAGCAATTTGACCACCTCAGGTCTGCAAGAAAACAAAATTGGGACAATGGGATTCAATACACCATAACATATGTTCATCTACAGTGAGCTGTTAAGAATCTTTAATATTGCTTGCAAAACTTTTTACAAATTTAATTTACTTTATTAATTCACATGACTCCAAATTAAAATTCAAATGTTAACATGCAGCTCATTACAGAATTTGCACAATTGCATTTGCTGATGTTTGACAAAATTTTTACTGATGTACTAGAGTGCAAAGGTCACTTAGTCAATGCAATATTTCCTTCTTTTTAACCAAATTGTACAAAGTCAAAAGGGATTCTTCTTACTATGTCAAATTGAGTGACCTGATGTGCAACTGTCCACGATACAATTCAAGAAGTTTGCTTAATTAAATTTAAATCCCTATCCTGACTTTAACGGATTTGCATTGATCGTCCTGTACTAATGAACTTTCAATTACTATAAGATCACTGTCAAAATGAGTGATTTGAATTGTTTTATCAAGAATACTTTGCTGAATTAATAAATGTATGTATATTTAAAATCAATTTTAGATTTATTCTCCAAACCAAACTTATGTGGATCCCATCATATATGACCATAATTAGTCACCCAAAACCAGTTATAAGGACACTACAAAAGACCTGAACCTTCATGAAGACATGTAAATTACAAGTACATCTAATCGCAGATTCAATACTCTCTTAAAATAAGCACAGGTATCAATACACAAAAAAAAGATGAGCCAGTGATTTCAGTAAAGGATTTCCATGACAACAAATTTCAAATGCAAGCACTGTACAACTTATATCCATTCCAACATGAATTCACTGTTCGAAAATCACTCCATGGAATAGATTTTATCAATATTCTTATCGCCACAAATGAAGGCAGAGGCAATTGGTGTTGTCAACAATCTGCTATCCTGTATGAATGGATATTCTGAGAGACACAATTTGACATCAGGATCCCAACTGAGACACAATACTATTCATAATCAACAGACATCACCAATAACGTAAATTCATGTGGCAGCTTTAACACAGAAGAGAGTCTCAAAATGCAACAGTAATGAAAAATACTACTTACCTCCAAATGGTCAGAGGTACATTTTAAGATGGTTCTTGAAAGGGGGAAGAAACCATGGACTAGTAGGAGTTTCAAAAGAGGAAATTTAAAAGGCCTGGTCAGCCGAAGACACAGTCATTATGAAGATGAGTGGTTGGCCAGGAGGACAATGAAATTGTTGCATGTGATGGTGACACCAGCAAGTTCCTGCATTAGCAAACGGGCTAATGCAGGAACAGAACAGGCCAAATCATGCTTGCCAACAGGTACAAAAAACACTTGTCCCAAATTTTTTCCTTTCCCTCTCCAAAGATAGCATGTCCAGTTTATAGCATCTCTTCCCACCACCATTATGCCCAACCTCAGCTCAGGGTTGAGGGATAGCACTCCTCAACAAAGATGGCATTGATGAAAACTTTAGAGGTGATTTTGGTTCAGGAGATCAGGATGTAAAATCTGTTTGGATGAAGATAAGGATCAGCAGGGGAATCTAGTCACTCGAAGGAGTAACCGACAGACCTTTGAATGATTATCACAGTTTTGGACAAATCAGAATAAACGAAATACTTGGTACTTGTGTTAAAGGGTTGCAATAATTCTTAAAGGTGGTTCAAATCTATATATAAATTGCAACAAACCAAGTGGTAATTGTAGCCTCATTGAGGATTTCACAGAATGATTTCAAGATATTTTCTTCCAGCAGCATGCTCTGGGACCAACCAAAGAGCAGGTTTACTAGATTTCGTATTGTGTAATGTGACAGGTTTAATTAATGATTTCAAAGTAAAAATGCAGTGATCATAACATGGCAACATTATGTTTATAGTTCTTTCTGGTATAACATGCATTATAAGGGTGGCACAGTGGTTAGCACTGCTGCCTCACAGTGCCAAGGACCTGGGTTTGATTCCAACTTTAGGCAACTGTCTGCGTGGAGTTTGCACATTCTCCGTGTCACATGGGTTTCCTCCGGGTGCTCCGGTTTCCTCCCACAGTCCAAAGATGTGCAGGTTAGGAATTGGTCATACTAAATTGCCCGTAGTAGACAGATGTGTAGGTTAGAAATACTAGTCAGGGGAAATGTAGAGTAATAGGGTAGGGGAATGTGTCTGGGTGGGATACTCTTCAGATGGTCAGTGTGGACTTTTGGGCCAAATGGCCTGTTTCCACATTGTCGGGATTCTATGAACACGAATTGGCTATAACACGATTGACAAATTGTGGGTGATTTTCTAAAGTGTGAGGTTACAGAGTAAAGCAGCTGTCGCATTACAGCAGAACACACTGTACTTTGAAAGGAAAAAGCAGGAATCGAAAGAAAACAATTGTAAACTTTAAAAAGGGCAACTAGCTGTACATCTCTATGACTCTATGTCGGCAGGAAAGGTGAGCTAGTTGAAATGAAATTAAATATTCAGCTAATAGACAGACTAGTAGAGGGGCACTAACTTCAATGGAAACTTCAGAATACTCAGAATAGGTATACTCCTATAATAAATAAAAGTTCCAAGGGGAAGACTCACCATTCATAGTGAGCTAAAAAACACTGAAGAACATCAAAATTCAGGAAAAAGCATATAATTGCAGATCAAATGACTGATCAGAATATAAAGAATGGAACAGAATGACTAAAAAGTTAATCAGGATAAGAAACTGGGCTAGAAATTTAAAAATAAACAGCACGAATTTCAGTATGTACCTATAAAAAAGTAAATAGAGTGAGTGTTGGGTCTCGAGTGGGTGAGAATAAGGAATTAATAATAGATAATAAAGAAATGACTGATACAATGGATAAATATTTTGTTTCTGTCTTCACCATACAGAATACAAAATATCTTGATAATACTTTTAAATCTGGTGGTTGACAGAAGGGAAAGCCGTAGGCCCAACCATCTTCAGGTGTTTCATTATTGACCTTCCCTCCATCTTAGAGTCAGAAGTGGGGATGTTAAGCACCATTTGTGACTCCTCAGAGACTGAGGTGAAAAATGAAGACTGCAGATGCTGGACATTAGAGTTGTGAGTGCGGTGTTGGAAAAGCACAGCAGATCAGGCAGCGTCAGAGGAGCAGGAAAATTGATGTTTCAGGCAAAAGCCTTTCATCAGGACCCGATGAAGGGCTTTTGCCCGAAACATCGATTTTCCTGCTCCTCAGACGCTGCCTGACCTGCTGTGCTTTTCCAGCACCACACTCTCGACACCTCAGAGACTGAAGTAGTCCCCGTTCAAATGCAACAGACCTGGATAATATGTTACATAAATACCAGGCAATGACTATCTTCAATAAGAGACAATCTAACCACTGCCACTTGAAACTCAATGGCATTACCATCATTTAATTCTCCACCATCAACAACCTTGGGTTTACCATTGACCTGAAACTCAATTGAACTTGCCATATAAATACAATTGTTACAAGCGCAGGTCAGAGGCGAGGAATACTACAACGAGTATCTGACTCCCGAAAAGGTTGTCCACCATCTACAAGGAACATGTCAGGTATACTCCCCACTTGTTTGGATGAATGCAGCACCAACACTCAAACTTGACACCATCCAGAACAAAGCAACCCATCTGAATGTTTGTGGATGTGGTACCATTCAGTTGCCAACACAGATAGTACACTGTTGCTACTAAGCAAGATGCACTGCAGAAATTCACAAAAGATCCTGATACAACACCTTCCAAAACCATGACCTATCCATCTAAAAGGACAGAGCATCACATACAAGGAAACATATCACCAACTGCAAGTTGTACTCTAAGCCACTCACCATCCATATATCACCATTCCTTCACCATCGCTAAGTCAAAATCCTGGAATTCTCTCCATAATGGCGTTATGGGTCTGCCTTCAGCAGTTCAAAGAGGCAGCTCACCACCACCTTCTAAAGGGCAATTAGAGATGAGCAACAAACATGGGCCCAATCAGAGATGCCAAGTCCCATGAGTGAATTATAAAAAGAAGTTGGTGAAATTATAATCACTAGGCAAGCAGTACTGAGCAAACTGATGGAGCTGCAGGTTAATTTAATCTAAGAGTCCTAATGGACTTAAAATTAAGGTTGCCAATGAGACAGATATGTTGATTTAATTTTCCAAGATCCAAGAAAGCATCCATCAGACTACAAAATAGCACAATAACACTTCTATTCAATAAGGCAGTATGGCAGGAAACTGGAAACTTTCAACCAGTCATGGGGAAGCTGTTAGAATTGATAATTAAGGAAGTTATAACTGGACACTTCGTATAACTCAAGGTAATCAGGATGAGTCAGCGTGATTTTGTGAAAGGGAAATCCTGTTTAACCAATTTATCGGAATCCTCTGAAGGAATAATATGCTGTGGATAAATGGGAACCTATTGATGCACTTGGATTTCCAAAAGGCATTTGACAAGGTGCTCCTGAAATGGTTATTGAGAGAGCTGCAGTATAGGGGGTAACATATTAACTTGGATAGAAGATTAATTAACTGGCAAGCAAAAAACACAATGTGCATAATGGGTGTTTCAGGGTGACAGTATGTGACGAGGTGCTAAACAGTTTACAATTTACTGTATATCAGTGGCTTAGGTGTGGGGATTGAAAGTTTGTGGTTAAATTTGCAGTTGGCAAAGATAGGTTGGATAATTATTATGACAATACTATATCGAGAATGCAAATTGATATAGATAAATGAGGAAACAAAAATATGGCAGATGGAGTATAATGTGGGAAGATGTGAAGTTGTACACTTTATCAAAAAGAATAAAAAAGGAGAAAATTACTTAAGTGAGAATGACTGCAGAATTTTAAGATGCAGAGGTATTTAGGAGTTCTGGTGCATGAGCTACAAAAGGTTAGTATGCAGGAAGGTTAATAGGATGCTGGCCTTTATTATGACAGAAATCAAACAATGAAATGGGGATCCTGTGCTTCAGTTACACAGGATGAGACCAGATCAATTTCTGTGTAGTTTTGGTCTCGTTCAGTGAGAGATGCAAATGCACTGGACAGGCAGTTCAGAGGAGTTTTACGAGATTGATACCTGGAATGAGCAAGGTATCTTATGAATAAAGGTTGGGCAGGTTGGATGTGTTTTCATTAGAGGTCAGAGAAGGAAGGTGTGTTTTATTGGAGCTTAGAAAGATTCTAAATGGTCTTCCCAAGGTATACATAGAAATGATGTTTAGTCTCTTGGGTGACACGAGAACAAGACAACAATGCTTTAAAATTGAGGGCTACTCTTTTACATCAGAGATGAGGAATCTTTTTCTTCCCCTCACAGATGGCTGAGAGACTTTGGAACCCTGTCTCAGAAGGTGGTGGAGGTGGAGTCTTTGAATACTTTTAAGGTAGAGGTAGATAGATTCTTGTTAACCCGGAGAAGCAAACATTTTTGGGAATGGATGGAAAAAAGGAAAGTGGAACATCAAGAAATCTTACTGAATGGCAGTGGAGGTTTGAAGGGCCAAATAACCTAACCTTGTTCCTAAATCATACATATTAATGCCACACTAGAAAATCTAACACTTATGATTAAACAGCATGCTGTATGTGTCCACTGAGGCCTCAAGTCATCTGAAGCAAGTTATCAGTGTACAGAGATAGATGGACAGAAAGCAGACTGGATCAGAAAAGTGAATGGAAGAGGGGTATTGGGGGAAAGAGTAAGAGTAAGAAAGGAGAAGGAAAATATGAGAGAAAAGGGAATGAGACAGTGAAAGATAGATCAAAACTGAGGAACAGAGGAAGTGAGGGAAGAGAGAAAGAGACAGATTAAAAAAAAAAAGAGATAAACAGAAATACTGTGGAGATTAGTTGGGGTGGAGGTCAATGGTTATCATTTGAAGGCTATGTACAATCATGATACTTCTTTTAATTATTGTATGAAGTGGCCTAAATTGAGGGATTAGTAACTCCAATGTAATCACTGCAGCGGATTAAGTGATAATCAACTAATTACCTGAAAAATAACAGTTATATATTACATTATAGTGAACAATTATGAATGCATTTTAGACAATATAAAGGTTACTCCTCCACAAAAACCAGTGCAATTGTCTGCAGGAGCAGACAAGAACGAACTAACAAAACAATTAAAAACTAAATACCTAAGAGGTTGCTTGAGATTTTAAACACATTTACACATGGGACAAAAGGAAACAATGATTCCTATGACCGCCTGGAATAAACCAGTGCAAGTAGATTCAAGTTTTCATATGCAACTGATAAAAATGATTTTAAATAGACAGTACCATCAAAGGACTTCCCCAGATGGATGGTTTGCTTCTCCCATTGCAAAGACCCAAACCTCTGAACAATGAATCAAACAATCATTTTATTATATATGCATGAGCAGCAAATATATATCTAAAATGGACCGTAGACTTTCACACATAGTAGGCAGAGTTCATTCTTTCCCTTGCTTCTAAATTATGCCTCCAAACAATAGATGGTTTTCAGGCTGTCAAGTTAAGAAAAATGTGCAATAATGACTTTCTTTTGCCCCCAGCACTGAAAAACAACAAGTGGTGACTCAGTAGCCAGCACCTTAGTCATGGCAGATTATTTTCAAATTACTGTAGTTCTACGAAAGGAGGTGGGAGACAAATACACAGGATAGCTACTGAACTAATATTAAACAGAAAAATGCTATGATTCAGGTATGGTTTTCAAATAGGATATCTCTCAAACACCTCAAAACAATCCTTACAAATGTTCACTTTCAAACATTCAGGCTGTGCTGACAGTAGAATTTGAAAATATCCTGCAATTATTTTTAGTTTCACATTGCAATCTTTTCAGGAACACAATTAATTCCTTTTTCATTTATTGAGATATAATCGTGCACGGTGAATTTCCTATATTTATTCGACAGTTGGTCCAGGATGGTGCAGGGTCTTCTTCCGCTGACCAGGTTTCAGTGATCTGGACAGGCCTTCAAATTATGTATATTATTCCATTTCTACATCACAGTATTGACAATGAAAAAAAAAGCCTACAAATAAAGGTTACTTAAAAATAGCCCCTTTTATTTAGATTAGATTAGACGATTACATTACTTACAGTGTGGAAACACGCCCTTCGGCCCAATAAGTCCACACCAACCCTCTGAAGATCAACCCACCCAGACCCATTCCCCTACATTTACCCCTTCACCTAACACTACGGGCAATTTAGCATGGCCAATTCACCTCACCTGCACATCTTTGGACTGTGGGAGGAAACTGGAGCACCCGTAGAAAATCCACGCAGACACGGGGAGAATGTGCAAACTCTCTGGAGCTGTGAGGCACCAATACTAACCACTGTGCCACTGCGCCGCCCATAAAAAAAACTACAAATTGATTGGATGAAGGCTGAGGGATGACCTTATAGAGGTTTATAAAATCATGGGAGGCATGGATAGGGTGAATAGCCAAGGTCTTTTTTCCCCAGGGTAGCAGAGTGCAAAACTAGAGAGCTGATAGGGGAATCTAAAGGGCTACGTTTTCACACAGAGGGTGTTGCATGTGTGGAATGAGCTGCGAGGAAAGTAGTGGCGGCTGGGTACAATTAAACATTCAAAAGGCATCTGGATGGGTACATAGGAAGGGTTTAGAGTGTCTTCTTTTGGATGATACTGAGTCTTCAATTCCCTGCTGGGTGGACATAAATGAACCCAAGGAACGTATTTTTTTTAAGTGAGGTTCTTATTTCCATTGTCCTAGCCAACATGTTTCCTCCAACCAATTTTAAACTGGATTATTTGATTACCATTTGTGGATCCTTGCTCTGTGTACATTGGCTGGAGCATTTCCTACTGTAAAATATGGGCTACATGTCAAAAAGCATTACATTCACCGTAAAAGATTGTGAAGGGCACTAGATAAGTTCAAGTTCTTTCCCTAAGAATATGGAAAAGTAAACTTTTACAAAAAAACTTCAGAATTTCAAACAATAGGCTTGTTTCATTTATATCCATATGTACATATTTCTATTTATGCACCGATTGGCTGCAGAATTGAATTTACCGACAGATTCGTCAATTTGGTGGTTGTTTCAATTGGTGAACTTAATTCATGTAACTTAAACAATAGCTCATTTGTAAACTACAAATTAAAACTAAGCTGTTGGTTAATGAAATTTCCAAAGGAAAGGGGAAGAAAGGTGAAGACAGACTTTCTGCTTGTTCTCCTTCTACTGTGCAGTTTCTGTGAATGATCAGTGTCCCCGTCATCTGATAATAAAAACAAGAAATCAGCAAATCTGACACATTAAAATGAGTCTGTAAAGGAACCACAGAACAGGGACTCCTCATTTCAGTGCAATTTCCTATGCTTTTCATTGAAGATCACTGACAGAATAAATTTAACACAAGATGACAAGCAAGATGCCTTTCCATTCATAAAATCAAACCAGTTTTCAACTACTGTGAAAAGCAACAATGACAAATGTGTACAAGTGAACACATATTACAACATAGGCAGTTGCCTACCTGGATTCCTCCCAATGTATTTTTTTAAATTAGGTATTGTACATTTATGACTGATGACAAAGACATAGTAGGGCTTCCATTTGATATTATTTCATGAAAGCTTTCAAAGAATAGAGGAAATGTTATAGTAATAAATCTGTAAGGTTTCAGAAACCTTGTCTGCTTATATTATCAATGCCTGTAAACATGTGAGCTACCTTTTTTTTTCTGTGCCAACTACAACTTGGACTACAATATTCCACAACTCTTCAATGATCACACATCCATTGAATCTCAACAAGGCACTTACATACAGATACTGTCTTTACTCCACCTATTTCTCACTAGTCCCAATTGAATGGCCAATTTTTAAAAAAGGGGTTTGTTGCTCCTGCAGAACCTACAAATCATTCCCCTCAAATCACTGACCTCTGTTCCTAGAAGTCAAAACCCACTGTGTCTAATAATGCCTGAGGCAGCTGGTGTACCATGCACACAATGCCAAATTGTCAATGCATACTGGCCAAAATCAGCTGTATGACAAATTGAAGCATTATTGATTTCCAAATACTATCTTGTTATGAAAAAACTTGTAGGCCTTGTAACATGGCTGCTGGTGATGGTTTATCATGATTGGATCATTTTTGGAAGAGACAGGAAAGATAGCAGTAGGTCTGTGATTATGAGTATATTTGCTCAACCAAGACTGAAACACAAGAATGACATTTCACACGCAAAGATGTCAGTCTGGAAGCAGTATTTGAGTTACGAACGAAATGGAAGCTGGTTAGTATTGCTTGGCCCTCACCTGACTTGCTTTTCAAACTCCTGTTTCAGAGATCACTTCCTGCACTTCTACACTCATGTACTGACAGAAGTGTCTCCCACAAAAGTGGGATTTACATTAAAAGATGACATTAAAGGCCTGGTAGATTTACAAAAATTGCAAAAGTAAAAGCAAAATGCTGGAGATCTGAAATAAAAACAAAGCGCTGGAGAAACTCAGCAAGCCTAACGGCATCTGTGGATAGAGAAAGAGTTCACATTCCAAGTCCAATTATGTTTTCAGTTTTGAACAGTCACATCAGAAAACGTTAACTCTTTCTCTCTAGATATTGCCAGATCTCTAGCACTGTTCTAATTATAAAATATGCAGGTGGTCCAGTGGAAAATCTGAGCACTTTAAAATCCAGGGTTGCTGTTTCACTGGATCAACTCTTTATCAGTGTCAAACCAAAGCAAAGCAAGCCCTACTCGCAAGTCATTTTTCTCTGCACTCGAATATGGTGTGGTTCTGATTCGAAATTACCAAATTCCAACTTGTTTCAGATAGTCTCAATCCTAATACCTATTTTTATTCGCAGGTACATGTTTTTCACTACATAACATCCCCTTTGCAGATTTTTTTTAAATTCCCCTTCTTAATGGCGCGAGTACACAAATGATAACAGCGTTAAATTTTTGCAAGTGCATGATTGATTGTAAGGGACCGACCGGGCAACATACCGTGCACATGCAATTTATGGCGGGACAATTCTCTTCATCGGAAATATTTCAAAGAAAACAGCTACAAAAGGCAAAATCCAAAAAAGGCAGGAAAAAAAATCACTGGCTCAATTTTACTAGAAAGTCGAGAGAACATTCTTCTGAGCAGAACTGCCCCGGCAAAGATTCTCAAGCTGCTATAACGTTCTCAATATGCTCGGCAGTGTGGGGGGAAAACGAAGTGTGGAGGTCACATATGGACAATTTCAAATTGGCAGTTGATCAGACTGCAGAATGAACGTCATTAATAACGGCAGCATATCATGAGATCACTACGTGTTTACAAGGGAAAAAAAGTACTGCATTTGGTATTCCTTCACTTCCTCGTTGTGTTCAGCCTCGACCGTTAAGCATTTCAGTTGCAAGTCTTGGGACGAGTCCAACCAATACAATGTCAACACTGCATACTCCATAAAAGGGTTGAAGCAAACTTACTGCTACAGTTATTGTCAATGATTACCGTTGAGTGACATGCCAAAAAGCAGCAATCACACACTTTAACACCAGCATGTGAACAAAGTCTAAAGGCGTGATTACAATGTTGCACCTTGATTTGAACCGCACCGTCGTTAAAAGTATCGGATTTCAACAGAAAAAGAAACATCCGGTGCGTTTACAGTACTACCAAAGTGTCAACAGTTTGAAAGCTCATTCCTCGATCACAAATCTCGTTACACATGGAGCTGCGCTCCCCACACAAGAAAAAAAACTTAACCCAGCGAGATTCACGCAAAACGAATGTATTAACAATAGCCAAAGGTTACTGAAATTTGACTAAAGAATGATGCACATCTGGGTTCACGGAAAAGAAACGAGAGAAAGGGTTAATTTGATCGATCACTCCGCAGCCGTTAGCTTGACCCTTTAGCAACTGGTCAAAGCTCCTCTCCTGTCAGACTGCCAGCTCTGTTCATTCTCGTTTTCGAATGATACACAAAGCTATTAAGGGAAGGTCATGGTAAAATATCTGCCTCTTTCTAAAAGATGAACAGACATCCAAATGGATTACAAGTCTGGAACCCAGCACTTGGGGTGGTGTGAACAGCCAAAATGTATATACTGATGAACTTGACACTCGTCATTTTTAAACTTAGAGGACACTGGGTCATAACATTTTTCTCAAAAGGGCGCAAACGGCTTTTTGTGTGTTCCAAACTGCGGGATAAAACAAGCGTCACGTTACGTCCAGACAAGTATGAGCAGGAAAGCAGACTACAAAAGGGAGAGGACTTTGCTTCCCCTGCTTTTATTTGAAAATCAAAAACTTCCAGTGCACGCTGATGTTACAGACTGACACTGCAATTGCCAGCACCAAGTCCAACACAATGCCACATTGACTTTAAAGAGCACATTGACACTAATTAGTATCTCCCCACTTTCAAGTCTTTCCTTCATGTCAGGAATAAGTACTAGAATATGCCGCCTCCTGCCTTTACATTCAAATAATACTGTCTGTCATCAATATACTGGCGAGATCTATTCCTAAACCGAACATCTGTTTGTTATATATTACTCAACATATACTCACACTTGATTAACACGCCTCTCCAGTCAAATGATTTTTTAATACTACAATTTCAAGTTTGGCAAATACATTGATAGTCATAAATCGTTACAAATAATTCACACCAAGGGAGAAATATTATGCATCGACGCCACGATTACATTTTTTTCTTAAGATATCAATGTTGCCTTGTCCTATCCAATCCAAATCGGAAGGAGAAATTCTAATGAAATAATAGCTTCAACAAATCAAAGGAAAGAAGCCTTGCTGTGGAACCGTTAAGCGAGGAACAGAGCAAAACCCAGCCCTGATATTATTTTTCCACCTCCTTCGACTTCACCGCTAAATGAAGTGTCAGCTGAAAGGCAACACTGATTCATTAATAAATTGCAAAGCAAACATTTTTTAAAATCCAAGTGAAGCTGTGAGTGTTGACAAAAGAGGTGAGGGAGAAAAAGGAGGGAGATAGGAAGGATCCCCATTAAACGTACGGGGAGGGGGTGGAGAGACAGAGAAGGGGGAAAAATCCGTTTTTACCTTCGGATAATTCCAAATCCAGCTCGGCCAGCTTCGCCCTCACCTCGAGAGGAAGAGGCAGACTATCAATGCTGCGGTCCGCCATTCTCTCTCTCTCTTTGTGTCCGAGTGACGAGGCCACACTTCAGCACTTTGCAGAGGGCTGTAGGAGATGCATGATATTATATAGAAGGGGGGAATCTCCACCGCTTCACACTACCGCCATGTCTGCGTCTGCTCTGTCTGTGTTTAGGAGAGAGAGGGGGAGGAGGGGGGGTGCTGAGTAGGGTGCGCGGCCACAACACAGGCACGCGCTCCAGGAGAGCACAGCACGACGCGCGCTGGGAGCGAGCGCACCGGGGCCGCCGCCAGAGGGAGGGAGCGAGCGAGCGTAAGGT
The DNA here is from genome assembly GCF_037043375.1 of Chiloscyllium plagiosum. Lineage (NCBI taxonomy): Eukaryota > Metazoa > Chordata > Chondrichthyes > Orectolobiformes > Hemiscylliidae > Chiloscyllium > Chiloscyllium plagiosum. Next base: position 105,851,376 of record NW_028270143.1, on the reverse strand, counting down.
AAAGAGGAGGAGGAAGAGAGTGGGGGAAAAATGCGAAGCATAAAGAAACAATATGTCTGAGAGAGGAAAGGGAGATAGTGTATCTGTGTGCGAGAAATACAATGTATCGGTTTGAGACAGTGATACATTGTATCTGTGTGAGAGTGATACAATTTGTCAGGCTGAGAGAATGATACATCTTTGTGAGAGAATGATACAATTTATCTGAGAAAGGCTGAAACAATCTCTGTGAAAGAATGGTAATCGAAAAAAAATTCTTCGAGAGAAATAAAATGTGCATGCCTTGTGAGGTAAAATGATCAGAATACCTAAGGAAGAAAGATTCATTGTGTAAAACAGAGGAAGCAGTGAACAGTGAAGGCGAAATACGGGTGAGATTATGTGACTTTGTGAGGGAACAGATACAGTGTGTATGCCGACAAAGGTACAGTACGTCTGAGACAAAAGAAAAGTACCCTGGCCCTGAAATTAGAAACATACGAAACAGTTGTTCTATTATTTAACAGAGATGTTACCCAATATTTTAAGTTAACTGAGCTTTCACGCCCAGGAAGAGAACTTCAACCGAATGGATTGTGTTCACGAATTAGATACATGTCAGAGGAAGAATTTTGTAATATGCTTTGAGGAAAAGCCAAACCAATAAGAAACAATATTTCAGAGAAAAAAATACAATATGTAATACAACATTTCTGCATAATACAGAAAAACAACATCTCACGGTAAAAACTATATCCCATGTTCTTAACATCAGTGTGGATTTACCCCCGTGACTGCAGTGTATCAAAGAGAAAGCGTACCATGAGCTTTTCACAATTAGGGATGAGCAACAAATGCTGCTGGCCAGTAGCACACAATTATTTGAAAGAATAAAGAAAACTGAAAAGGGATACTTCTTTTAGAAACATGCATCATGATTCTAAGAAAGCATAAGGAAGAGAAACAATACATCTTAGAAAAAATGATGCAGTGTACCTGGCTCAATAAAGGAAACTATCCCTGCAAGACACAATACCGTATCAGAGAAGTATGCAAGATGTCTGTGTAAGACAAAGAGGAACATTATGTCTTAGAAACTGGATGAAATGTGTGAAAGAGAAAGATACAAATTGTGCAATATGAAACTAATCAATATACAATGTAAAGAAAAATACACTGCGTGCAGCAATTAGCAATGTGAAAAAATAAATATTCAACATGCTTGGGATGACAACAAAAAATAAATCTGATTTAGAGATATAGCTACATGAGTGAAACAAATAGTATGAAGAAAACATTATCAATATGTGTGAAAATTAAAGAATAGTAAGATAAAAAGAATGCTTCTAGGTCGGTTTTCTAGTGTAAAGTCAGCATTTCTCCTACCAATTTTATGATGGGACATCCCATATCAGAAAGGCAATCAAACTATGAGAGCTACCATCTTGACTAATGTTCTCTTTTGACATCAATGGCAGCCCTCAATACTGCACAAGTTTATTAAAGTATTTAAGAACAAAGAACAGTACAGCATATGAACTTCAGCCCACCATAGAATTCCTACAGTGCAAGCCATTTGGCCCACTGAGTCTGCGCTGAACCTCCAAAGAGCATCCCACCCTTGTGACCCTACATTTCTATGGCCAATCCACCTAACCTCACATCTTTGGACTATAGGAGGAAATCAGAGCACCCAGAGGAAACCCACACAGATACAGGGAGAACATGCAAACTCCCCACAGACAGTCACCCAAGGCTGGAATTGAACCTGGGTCCCTGGTACTGTGAGGCAGCAGCGATAACTATTGAGCCACCATGCCACCCTCAAGATAGCACAACAAAAGATGGCCTTCTAAACTAAAAACCTTTTGCCTCTGCACAGTCTGTGTCCTTCTTTTCCCTGCCTAGTCATGTATCTGTCAAGATGCCTCTGAAATATTACTATTGTATCTGCATCTAAAAATAGGAGTCCTCCACTTACATTATAAACCGTTTGGGAAATAGATGCTTGGGTGAACATCATTTGCTAATTTTTAAATATTCCCAGAAAACAAAGCAAGATAGAGAGACTGGAGGAGCTTTCCCCAAGCTTTGATATATAAATTATTCCTAAGCAGTGTTTAGGTGAGTGTATGGATAGAGATTTTTGCCTGATTGAGAACTGAAAGCCATTTTTTGTCTGCTGTGGCTGAGCTTGGAAAGTCTCTCAGACTAAATTGCTGTTGGGGTGCTGACCTTTGACTTTAGCAATACAAATGTGAGTGTTGCTGAGATCACCATAGTGACAGCTACAACAAAAGCAATAACATCAAGTCTTAATGCACAGGCCTGCGATAATACAAAAATGGGCAAATGATGCCTTACAGTCTGTAGGAATTTTGCAACGGGATGTCTTACCTTAAAATGATAGAGGAGCAATGAATGAGGAACTGTACTTCAGCAGACCAACAGTCACTGGCTACCATAACCCGTTGCAGCAGGAACTGGGGCCAAATGCAAAAGTACACAAAACACATCTTATGGATGTGAAAGTCCTCAGTTATGGTTCAGGCTCATTTCTGACCACATCATAAGTGATATCAGTTAGTTTGCTATGCAGATAGCTATCAAGCAGATCTTCACAGACATGATTACACTGGAGAGGGTGGAGAAGGATTCACCTGAAATGAAAAGTCTGTTATGAGGACAGACTGGATAGGCTGGTTTTGTTTTGCCTTAAGATGTGTTTAGAGGAAGTGGGGGAGTGGAATCTGATTGAGGGCATACAGAATTATGAGAAGCATAGACATGGAAGATCATGAGAATCTTTTCCCTTTGGCAGATATGTCTGAGACCGCAGGGTCTAAGCTTAAGGTGAGGAGTCAGTGTTTGTTTGTTTTTGGGGGGAGGGGGGAGGTGTGCAGTGGGTGGGGGGAGGGTGTCTAAAGAAAATATTTTTCACCCGGAGGATGGTAGAAATATGATACATACTGAAGGCTGGTGCGGGCAAGTACTCTCACAACATTTTATAAGTATCTGAACAAGCACTTAAAATGCCAGGTGACCTGGGCTAAGTGCAGGTAAATGGGATTATTATAGTTTGGTGTTTGTTGGTCAGCATAGATAGGGTGGGTTGAAGGATATGTTTCGGTGCTGTACAGTGGTTCAACTGGAGCGCTGAAAAAGATAGCCAAATCTTTGTTTTTACAAAAGGTCACTAACAGGACCAGTTCTGAAAAATACTTACTGCACTCGAAATATTAACTCTGTTCCCACCTTCAGAGATGTGCCAAATGAGAAGTCTGTTGGCTCAGTTCGGTTTATGGGGATTTTCAGCAAACGTTAAACTGCTTGTCACTGCTCGACAAGTACAAGTCCCTCGCATAGTGGACATGTATGCAAAGTTGGCAGTGTGGCTCTCCGTTACAAAACTGGGCATGAGCCATGCCTATCTACAATTATGACTGGATGAGGAGTCCCAGAACTATGCTACAATTATTACCCATAAGGGTTTATACCAATATACAAGACTGCACCCTTTTCCAGCAGACCATGGAGAGCATTTTACAAGGGTTACCCCTAAACTGCTACTTATTTGGATAATGTACAAATGACAGGGAAGACAAATAAAGAGCACTTGGAGAACTTGGATATAGTGCTTAAATGTTTCTCCGAGGCAGGTGTATGCCTGAGAAGGGAAAATGTGTGTTCCAGGTGCCCCAAGTGATCTACTTGGGTTACAGAGTTGACAAAACTTAGTTACACCTGTTGGAAGAGACAGTGAGGGCAATCAAAGGAACCCTGGCTCCCACAACTATCGGAACGTAAGTGTTTACTTTGATTAATTGATTATTACAGAACATTCATACATAACCTGGCCTCCATCTTGGCACCCTTACATCTGCTATTGAAAAAGGGTCAGCCTTGAAAATGGTTGTGTATCCAAGAAGTAGCCTTTAGGGAAGTGAAAAAGCAGCTATCATCATCTAAGGTGTTGGCCCACTAAGATCCAAAGCAAGAGGTAATGCTGACATGAGATGCCTCCCTGTATGGTATCGGGGTAGTGTTGGCTCACTGGTGGTCCAATGGAGAGGAAAGCTCCAGAAAGGTTTTGATATTGGTTTTAGGTATGCTTCCAGACTGGCTGATGCCTAGATAGAGAAGGAAGGTTTGGCAAACATCTTCAGTGTGTGGAAGTTCCACCAGCACCTTTACAGACAGGAATTTCTCATAGTAACAGATCACAAACACCTGCTTGATACTGAAGGAAGACAAGACCGTGCAATCCATAGCTTCTGGTGGATTTCAGCATTAGGTCCTTATTCTCAGTGTGTACAAGTACAAGGAAGCCAAGTGGCTAATGAGGATGCCTCAAGCCACCTCCCAATGGCAGATACACCACTGGGGGTGCCTCCCTGGAAGACTCTGTTTTGAATTTAAACTTTCTGGCCACCCTTCCAATCACTGAAACACCGACTGTGGACACAAAGAATCCTGTCCTAGTGAATCTAAGACATCTGGTGGTAAACATAAGAACTATCCTAACCAAGATTGAAACCTTTCTGGACCCGGTGAAAGTGAGGACTGCAGATGCTGGAGATTAGAGTCGAGAGTGTGGTGCTGGAAAAGCACAGCAGGTCAGGCAGCGTCCGAGCAGCAGGGGAATCAACATTTCAGGCAAAAGCCCTTCATCAGGAATGAGGCTGTGAGCCGAGGGGGTGGTGAGATAAATGGGAGGGGGTGGGGCTGAGGGGAAGGTAGCTGAGAATGCAATAGGTAGCTGGAGGTCAGGGTAAAGGTGATAGGTCGGAGAGGAGGGTGGAGCAGATAGGTGGGAAGGAAGATAGACAGGCAGGACAGGTCATAAGGGCGGTGCCAAGATGGAGGGTTGGAACTGGGATAAGGGAGGGAGGGGAAATGAGGAAACTGGTGAAATCCATGTTGATGCCGTGGGGTTGGAGGGTCCTGAGGTGGAAGATGAGGCACACTTCCTCCAGGCGTTGGGTGGTTAGGGAGTGGCGATAGAGGAGGCCCAGGACCTGCATCTCCTCAGCAGAGTGGGAGGGGGAGTTGACAGGTTGGGGCACGGGGCGGTGGGGCTGGTTGGTACGGGTGCCCCTGAGATGTTCTCTGAAGCGCTCTGCAAGTAGGCGTCCTGTCTCCCCAATGTAGATGAGACTGCATCGAAAGCAACAGATACGGTAAATGATATGTGTGGAAGCGCAGGTAAAACTCTGATGGATGTGGAAGGCACCTTTGGGGCCTTGGACGGAGGTGAGGGGGGGGAGGTGTGGGCGCAGCTTTTGCAATTCCTGCAGTGGCGTGGACCTGAGAAGGGAGTCACAGAATGGTCTTTATGGAAAGCGGATAGGGATGGGGAGGAAAATATATCTCTGGTGGTGGGGGCGGTATGTATGTGGCAGAATGGCAGAGGATGATGCAATGTGTACGGAGGTTAGTGTGGTGGTAGGTGAGGAAGGGTGGGGTTCGAGGGCAGAGGTGTGGGAAGTATGTAAGATGTGCGTGAGGGCATCATCACCATGTGAGATGGGAAATTGTATTCTTTAAAGAAGGAGGCCATCTGGTGTGTTCTGTGTTGGAACTGCGGAGGAATGGGATTGTGGGAGATATAGCAGTTTGGATCAGTAATTGGCTTGCTGAAAGAAGACAGAGGGTGGTGGTTGATGGGAAATGTTCATCCTGAGGGCATAGAAGGGTGGGTTAGTAAATTTGCAGACAACACTAAGGTCGGTGGAGTTGTGGATAGTGACGAAGGATGTTGTAGATTACAGAGATACATAGATAAGCTGCAGAGCTGGGCTAAGAGGTGGCAAATGGAATTTAATGCGGACAAGAGTGAGGTGATTCACTTTGGTCGGAGTAACTGGAATGCAAAGTACTGGGCTACTGGTAAGATTCTTGGTAGTGTAGATGAGCAGAGAGATCTCGGTGTTCAGGTACACAGATCCTTGAAAGTTGCCACCCAGGTTGACAGGGTTGTTAAGAAGGCATACAGTGTTTTAGCTTTTATTAATAGAGGGATCGAGTTCCGGAACCATGAGGTTATGCTGCAGCTGTACAAAACTCTGGTGTGGCCGCACTTGCAGTATTGTGTACAGTTCTGGTCACTGCATTATAAGAAGGATGTGGAAGCTTGGGAAAGGGTGCAGAGGAGATTTACTAGGATGTTGCCTGGTATGGAGGGAAGGTCTTACCAGGGAAGGCTGAGGGACTTGAGGCTGTTTTCATTAGAGAGAAGAAGGTTGAGAGGTGACTTAATAGAGACATATAAGATAATCAGAGGGTTAGATAGGGTGGACAGGGAGAGCCTTTTTCCAAATATGTTGACGGTGAGCACGAGGGGGCATAGCTTTAAATTGAGGGGTGATAGATATAGGACAGATGTCAGAGGTAGTTTCTTTACTCAGAGTAGTAAGGGTATGGAATGCTTTGCCTGCAACGGTAGTAGATTCGCCAACTTTAAGTGCATTTAAGTCATCATTGGACAAGCATATGGACGTACATGGAATAGTGTAGGTTAGATGGGCTTCAGATTGGTATGACAGGTCGGCGCAACATCAAGGGCCGAAGGGCCTGTACTGCGCTGTAATGTTCTATGGTCCTCCTGGGAACAGTTGCAGCGGAGACAGAGGAATTGGGAATAAGGGATGGCATTTTTACAGGAGGCAAAGTGCGAGGAGGTGTAGTCCAGGTAGCTGTGGGAGTCGGGGCTGGAGAAGATGGCAGTGTTGAGTTGGCCACTGTTGATGGAGATGGAGAGGTTCAGGAAGGGGAGTGAGGTGTCTGAGATGGTCCAGGTGAACTTAAGTTCGGGGTGGAATGTGTTGGTGAAGTTTATGAACTCTCCAACCTCCTCTTGGGGACATGAGTGGCGCCAATACAGTCATCAGTGCAGGGGAGGAAAAGGTGGGGAATGATACCGGTGTAACTGCGGAAGATGGACTATTCCATATAACCGACAAAGAGACAGACATAGCTGGGGCCCATGTTGGTGTTCAAGGCTACCCCTTTCATCTGGAGGAAGTGGGAGGATTCAAAGGAGAAATTATTGAGGGTGAGGACCAGTTTAGCCAAACGAATGAGAGTGTCAGTGGAAGGGTACTGGTGGGGACGTCGGGAAAGGAAGAAACGGAGCGCTTTGAGGTCCTGGTCATGGCAGAGGGAGGTGTATAGGGACTGGATGTCCATGGTGAAGGTGTGGCATTGGAGGCCAGGGAAACGAAAGTCTTGGAGGAGGTGGAGGATGTGGGTGGTGTCCTGAACATTTGTGGGGAGTTCCTGGACCGGGGGATAGGACAGTATCGAGGTACATGGAGATGAGTTCAGCGAGGCAGGAACAGGCCAAGATGATGGGTCGGCCAGGGTAGTCAGGTTTGTGGATCTTGGGTAGGAGGTAGAACCAGGTGGTGCAGGGTTCCCGAACTGTGAGATTGGAAACTGTGGGTGGGAGATCCCCTGAGGTGATGAGGTTGCACCAGTTTCCTCATTTCCCCTCCCCCCACCTTATCCCAGTTCCAACCTTCCAATTTGGCACTGCCCTCATGATCTGTCCTACCTGTCCATCTTCCCTCCCATCTATCTGCTCCACCCTCCTCTCCCATTTATCACCATTACCCCCACCCTCCATCTAACTATTGCACTCTCAGCTATCTTCCCCTCAGCCCCACCCCCTCCCATTTATCTCAGCACCCTCTCAGCTCACAGCTTTATTCTTGATGAAGGGCTTTTGCCTAAAACATCAATTTTCCTGCTCCTCAGATGCTGCCTGACCTGCTGTGCTTTTCCAGCACCACACTCTCGACCTTGGATCAGTTCTTGAGACTATGATGTTGTGACCATAATGGAGACATGGTTTTCACAGGGGTAGAAATGGTTGCCAAATCTTCCAAGGTTTAGAACGTTTAAAAAGAACAGGGAGGGTGGAAAAAGAGGAGGGGGTGTTGCATTGCTAATCAGAAAATGCATCACAACGACAGAAACAAAGATTGTTGAGGAAGGTTTGACTACTGAGTCAGCATGAGTGGAAGTAGGAACAGCAAGGGGGCAGCCACCTCATTGGAGATGTTCTACAGATCTCCTTATAGCAGTAGGGAGATCAAAGAACTCATAGGCTGGCAGATTTTGGAAAAATGCAGATGTAGCAGGTTTGTTGTTATGGGTGGCTTCAACTTTGCCACTATTGACTAGAGCTTCCTTAGTGCAGATGGTTTGGATGGAACCATTTTTGTCAGGTGTGTTCAGGACGGTTTCCTTACTCAGTATGTAGACAGACCGACGAGGGAAGAGACCATTTTGGATTTGGTGCTCGGCAACAAGCCAGGATAGGTGTCAGATCTCACCGTGGGAGAATACTTTAGTGATGGTGATCACAACTACCTCACATTTAGCATAGCCTTGGAGAGTGAAAGGAACAGTTACCGAGGGAAGGTATTTAATCAGGGAAAATGAGATTATGATGCTATCAGACAGGAGTTGGGAAGTACAGATTAGGAGCAATTGTTCCACAGAAAGGGCACAACTGACATGTGGAGACTGTTTAAGGAGCAGTTGTTGTGAGTGATGCACAAATTTGTTCCTCAGAGACAGGTAAGAAGGGGTAAGATTAGGGAGCCTTGGATGACAAGAATAGAGGAGTTCTCATCAAAAGGAAGAAGGCAGCTTATGTAAGGCGAAGGAAGCAAGGGTCTAGCATAGCTTTAGAGGATTACAGGCTTACTAGAAAGGAGCTCAAAAATTGACTGAGGAGTGCCAGGATAGGGCACAAAAAAGACTTGGCAGGAAGGATTAGGGAGACCCCAAAGGCATTTTACTCATACGTGAGGAATAAGAGAATGATCAGGGAGAAGGTAGGGTCAATCAGGGATAGCAGAGGGAACTTGTGCGTGGAGTCTGAGCAGAGAGGGGAAGCATTAAATGAGTTTTTTGCTTTGAGGAGCTGGGAAATAGGCTTGATCAGATCAAGATTGATGAAGTTGATGTGCTGGAAATTTTGGAGGAGAAAGTGAGGACTGCAGATGCTGGAGATCAGAGCTGAAAATGTGTTGCTGGAAAAGCGCAGCAGGTCAGGCAGCATCCAAGGAACAGGAGAATTGACGTTTCGGGCATAAGCCCTTCTTCAAATCAGTCTTATGTCTGTGGTCAGCAAGGTTTTGGAAATATTTCTGAGGGACAGGATTTATGACTATTTGGAAAAGCATAGCATGATTAAAGACAGTAAGCATGGCTTTGTGAGGGGCAGGTCATGCCTCACAAATCTTATTGAGGAGGTGACGAGACAGGTCAACGAAGGACAACAGTGAATATGGTGTATTTGGACTTCAGCAAGGCATTTGATAAGGTTCCCTATGGTAGGCTCATTCATAAAGTCAGGAGGTATGGGATACATGGAGATTTGGCTGTCTGGATTAGAATTAGTTGGTTGACAGAAGGCAGAGAGTGGTTGTAGATGGAAAGTATTCTGCCTGTAAGTCACTGGTGAGTGGTGTCCCACAGGACTCTGTTCTTGGGCCTCTGCGCTTTGTAGTTTTTATAAATGACTTGGATGAGGAGGTTGAGGGGTGGGTTAGTAATTTTGCCAATGACACAAAGGTTAGAGGTGCCATTGATAATATTGAGGACTATTGCCGGCTGCAGCGTGACTTAGACAGGATGCAGAGCTGGGCTGAGAAATGGCAGATGGAGTTCAACCTGGATAAATGCGAAGAGATGCATTTTGGAAAGTTAAACTTAAATGCTGAATATAGGATTAAAGACAGGATTCTTGGCACCGACAGAGGGATCTTGGTGTTCAAAGTTGCCACCCAAGTGGATAGGGTTGTTAAGAAAGCACATGGTGTTTTGGCTTTCATTAACAGGGGGATTGAGTTTAAGAGCCACAAGGTTTTGCTGCAGCTCTACAAGTAGGTAAAAACAAGGACTGCAGATGCTGGAAACCAGATTCTAGATTAGAGTGGTGCTGGAAAAGCACAGCAGTTTAGGCAGCATCTGAGGAGCAGGAAAAATCGACGTTTCGGGCAAAAGCCCTTCATCAGAATACAGCTCTACAAGTCCCTGGTGAGACCACATTTGGAATATTGTGTTCAGTTCTGGTCGCCGTATTATAGGAAAGATATGGAGGCTTTGGAGAGGGTGCAAAGAAGGTTTACCAGGATGCTGCTTGGACTGGAGGGCTTGTCTTATGAAGAGAGGTTGACTAAACTTGGACTTTTCGCTCTGGAGAGAAGGAGTAAGAGAGGTGACCTGATCAGGGTATACAAGGTAATGAGAGGCATGGATAGAGTCAATAGCCAGAGACGTTTCCCGAGGGCAGGATTGACTGGCACAAGGGGTCATAGTTTTAAGGTGTTAGGAGGAAGGTATAGAGGAGACATCAGAGGTAGGTTCTTTAAGCAGAGAGTTGTGAATGCATGGAATGCGTTGCCAATAGTAGTGATGGAAGCAGAGTCATTAGGGACATTTAAGCCACTGCTAGATATTCACATGGACAGCAGTGAATTGAGGGGTGCGTAGGTTAGGTTATTTTATATTAGATTAGGAATATCCTCGGCACAACATCGTGGGCCGAAGGGCCTGTTCTGTGCTGTACTTTTCAATGTTCTATGTTCTATGGTCTTTCTGGACATAGCAAGACCAGATCAGCATAGACAACGGCATTTGAGTATGGAGACCAAGGGTGATTGTCCTCAATAAAGATCAATGTCAGACACTGGCTGAACTCCACCAGAGTCATCCAGGGGGTTCCAAGATAAAGATGCTAGAAAAAAGCAATGTCTGGTGGTCAGGGTTCAATGACAACATAGCTGCATTGGTGGGGCCAACAGAGTCAAAGATTGCCACCAGCTGTGCCACCATATTAGTGGGAATAGCTGTTACAGGGTTAAAGGACTCAGTTACAGGGTTAAAGTCGACTGTGCTGGTCCTTTCAAGAGCTCAATGTTCCTGGTCACTGTGGCTGCCCATTCAAAGTGCATAAAGTTTGTTCAGCATAATGTTTGAGCAGCTGTGAGCTTTGTTTGCGATACAAGGACTGCTGGAAGTATTGGTCATGGATAATAGAGAATTTGAATAGTTCCTAAAGTCAAATGACATTCAGCCCATAACGACAGCTCCATACCATCCATCGTCCAATAGTCTAGCGAAAAGAGCAATCCAAATGTTGAAGGCAGGCTTAAAGTAGCAGCCCACAGCATCACTTGATGCTAAACTGTCCCAGTCCTTGTTCAATTATAGGACTACCCTGCACACAACAACAGAGATAACTCCAGCAGAGTCGCTGAAGGGGAGAAGGCTCTGCACCACGTTAAACATGACATTCCCAGACCCTGTGGGGTGGGGAGGTGAAACAGCAGCAGAAACACCAATGCAGGCCACATGCCTCCTCTAAGCGAGAGAGAGAATTTAATTCAGGGTATGAAGTTTGGTGTCGCAACCATGGAAAGAGGCATGGTTGACTCCTGATGAAGGGTTTTTGGCTGAAACGTCAATTTTCCTGCTCCTCAGATACTGCCTGACCTGATGTACTTTTCCAGCACCACTCCGATCTAAACTCTGGTTTCCAGCATCTGCAGTCCTCACTTTTGCCTGCATGGTTGATGCAAGGTCAGGTCCTGTGACTTACAGCGTTTAGGTAGGTGATATAGTCCAGAACAAACACGTGGATCACCTGAAACTGTTACCTCATAAACGGACTCGGAGCAAAAGGCCTGTCAGAAACCGTAGATACTCCCTCTCTGTCTCGTGTCAAGGGAACCTCAGAATCCAAGATGGATGCAACCTTGATACTATAACCATGAGAAGAAGAGAAGGAAACTCTCCCAAAATGGTCCAGACACAAAAGATGGGCTACAGTAAACATGCTGCCCTTGTCAGAGGAACCAGACTTGGGACGAAAACATCACAGGAAAAGCTACAAGTGAAAGACCGTACCCCAACTTGAGGGGGAGGGAGATATACTGATTGGAACAGGTGGATCTCGTAGACTTGATTGAGATTGTTCACCTGGGACAATCAGGAAAGCCCAGGCTCACCTGAGAAGGGCACTGCTTGTCACTGGCCACCCTGGTGTTTCCTTTCTTCCTGGTTGTGAAAATTGAATAAAGATTTGTATACCTGTTGTCTCTCACTGTGTCTCACACCTGCACTCACACAACATGGGTGCTGGGGAAAATATAAGCACTACCTCAGTTAGGCAGTAGTGTGGGGGTTTAAAAACATTTTTAAAATAAAAAATATATAACCAGGAGATTTAGAGTCTACTCAGTTAAAAAAACCCAGGAGATTCATTAAAAAAAATATTAACAGGGGATTTAGAATCTTCTCAGTTCGCGGGACTGACTCTGAATGGGCTGCCCACAGCCAATGTACTGTGCACAAGTAAATAATGGGGTTTAGATCAGAATGGTGCTGAAAAAGCACAGCAGGTCAGGTAGCATCCGCGGAGCAGGAAGATCGACGTTTCAGGCAAATGCCCTTCATCAGGAATAGAGGTAGGGAGCCTCCAGGGTGGAGAGATAAATGGGGAGGCCCTTTTGCTCACAAGTAAATAATGGATGAGTTGGTGACGGGATACTGGCCTCTGCGCAGTTTTTTCAGGAAGACATCATTTCATTAGAGGCAGTTGAGAGAAGATTCACCAGGATGAGCCCTGGTATGGAGGGATTGTCTTATGAACAAAGGTTAAACAAGTTGGGACTCATTGCAATTTAGAAGAATGAGAAGTTATCTCACTGAAACATAGAGGATTCTTAAAGGACTTGACAGGGTCAATACTGACAGGATGTTTACCCTTATGTTTACCCTCCAGGCATTGGATGGTTAGGGAGTAGCGATGGAGGAAGCCCAAGACCTGCATGTCCTTGATGGAGTGGGAGGGGGAGTTGAAGTGTTCAGCCACAGGGTGGTGGGGTTGGTTGGTGTGGGTGTCCCAGAGATGTTCTCTGAAGCGCTCTGCAAGTAGAGGAGACCGCATTGGGAGCAACGGATACAGTAAATGACATGTGGAAGTGCAGGTAAAACTGTGATGTATGTGGAAGTCTAGGATCAAAGGGCATTGTCTCAGAATAAAGGGACACAAATTTAAGACAAAGATGAGCAGGAATTTCTTCTCTCAGAGGGTTGAGAGTCTTTGGAATTTTCTTTGCTACAGAGAGCTGTGGACTGAGACCTTGTGTATGTTTAAGGCTAAGATAAATTTTTAATCAGTAGAGGAACTGAGGTTTATCAGGTAAAGGGCAAAAACGTGGTCATGAGGAATGTCAGTTTAGCCGTGAGGCTATTGAACGGTGGAGCAGGGGACAAACAGCATACTCCTTTTCCTATTTCTTATGGTCTTATTTCTCCTGATTGCACAAAATTATTCTGAATTAACAGAGCTTTCCCTCCACCTGGACAGGAGTACAGTCTTGCTACAATTATATAAGTCGTTGGTGAGACCACCCTGGAATGTTGTGTGCAGTCTTGTACTCCGTACTTGAGGAAGGATGATCTTAATGTAGGTGGAATGCAGCATAGGTTTACCAGATTGATTGCTGGGATGGCTGGACTGATGTATGAGGAGCGGTTGTATTATCTTCACTGAAGTTCAGTAGAATGAGGGGGGAGATCTTATAGAAACCTACAAAATTCTAACATGACTAGACAGAATAGATGTAGGAATGGTGTTCTCAATAGTGGGTGAGTCCTGAACTAGGGTCACAGTCTGGGGTAAACTACTTAGGACTGAGATGAGGAGAAATTACTTCACCCTGAGAGTACATGCTAATTTGCTTGTAGTGATGGTAATAATCCTGAAATTAATACTTTTAAGGTGCTGCTTTTTAATTTCGACTCAAGCTGCTAATTCTCCCTCAGGAGAACCTCTTTCTTAACTCTACCTGTGTTGTTGATTCTGACACGGACCACAAACACATTCTTCTCACTCTGCCAACTGTACATTCCTTGCCAGCCCAGAGCAGATATCCCAAACCCTGGCACTGGGCAGACATTGAAAGTCTTCCTCTCAGCGGCAAAGAACTGCATTTATTTGTCTGACTGCGTTATCCCTGAATACCAACATGGCTTTCAATGCTGTGTTGTCATGGTCCCTTTGCTCAGGCCATCACTGCTTTCACCCATAAAGACAGTAAGAACCCCAAACCCTTTTGATCAATTGCAAAGGCTTCTGCATGTTGAGTCCCCTTACCTGTTGCATTCAATGACTCACCTTCCTGCCTCTGACCAAATCCAAAGACCCTAACCTAGGAGATATGAATACCTTCCAGAGCAAAGTATCTAGGTTAGTGGTGCTGAAAGAGCACAGCAGTTCAGGCAGCATCCAAGGAGCTTTGAAATCGATGTTTTGGGCAAAAGCGGGTGTCCCAGAGATGTTCCCTAAAGCGCTCTGCGAGGAGGCACGCAGTCTCCACAATGTAGAGGAGACCGCATCGGGAGCAACGTATACAATAAATGATATTAGTGGATGTGCAAGTATAACTTTGGTGGATGTGGAAGGCTCCTTTAGGGCCTTGGATAGAGGTGAGGGAGGAGGTGTGGGTGCAGGTTTTACAGTTCCTGCGGTGGCAGGGGAAAGTGCCAGGATGGGAGGATGGGTTGTAGGTAGCCACGGAGGGAACGGTCTTTGCGGAAGGCGGAAAGGGGTGGGGAGGGAAATATATCCATGGTGGTGGGGTCTGTTTGGAGGTAGCAGAAATGTTGGCGGATGATTTGGTTTAAACGAAGGTTAGTAGGGTGCAAGGTGAGCACCAGGGGCATTCTGTCCTTGTTACAGTTGGAGGGATGGGGTCTGAGGGCGGAGGTGCGGGATGTAGACGAGATGCGTTGGAGGGCATCTTTAACCACGTGGAAGGGAAATTACAGTCTCTAAAGAAGGAGGCCATCTAGTGTGTTCTGTGGTGGAACTGGTCCTCCTGAAAGCAGATCCGGCGGAGGCGGAGGAATTGGGAATACAGGATGGCATTTTTGCAAGAGGTAGAGTGGGAAGAGGTGTAATCCAGGTAGCTGTGGGAGTCGGTGGGTTTGTAAAAAATGTCAGTGTCAAGTTGGTCGTCATAAATGGAGATGGAGAGGTCCAGGAAGGGGAGGGAGGTGTCAGAGATGGTCCAGGTAAATTTAAGGTCAGGGTGGAATGTGTTGGTGAAGTTGATGAATTTCTCAACCTCCTCGCGGGAGCACGAGGTGGCACCAATGCAGTCATCAATATAGTGGAGGAAGAGGTGGGGAGTGGTGCCGGTGTAATTACGGAAGATCAACTGCTCTACGTAGCCAATAAAGAGACAGGCATAGCTGGGGCGCATACGTGTGCCCATGGCTACCCCTTTGGTCTAGAGGAAGTGGGAGGATTCAAAGGAGAATCCCCTAAAGGAGCCTTCCACATCTATCAAAATTATACTTGCACATCCACTAATATCATTTATTGTATACGTTGCTCCCGATGCGGTGTCCTCTACATTGGGGAGACTGGGCGCCTCCTAGCAGAGCACTTTAGGGAACATCTCTGGGACACCCACACCAATCAACCACACCGCCCCGTGGCCCAACATTTCAACTCCCCCTCCCACTCTGCCGAGGACATGGAGGTCCTGGGCCTCCTTCACCGCCGCTCCCTCACCACCAGACGCCTGGAGGAAGAACGCCTCATCTTCCGCCTCGGAACACTTCAACCCCAGAGCATCAATGTGGACTTCAACAGCTTCCTCATTTCCCCTTCCCCCACCTCATCCTAGTTTCAAACTTCCAGCTCAGCACTGTCCCCATGACTTGTCCGGACTTGTCCTACCTGCCTAGCTCTTTTTCCACCTATCCACTCCCTGACCTATCACCTTCAACTCCTCCCCCACTCACCCATTGTACTCTATGCTACTCTCTCCCCACCCCCACCCTCCCCTAGCTTATCTCTTCACGCTTCAGGCTCACTGCCTTTATTCCTGATGAAGGGCTTTTGCCCGAAACGTCGATTTCAAAACTCCTTGGATGCTGCCTGAACTGCTGTGCTCTTCCAGCACCACTAATCCAGAATCTGGTTTCCAGCATCTGCAGTCATTGTTTTTACCAGAGCAAAGTATCTAGGTGACTCTACCTCCACTTCCCCACCAACCCCCCCCCCCCCCCCCACCTCAATTTGTCAATGTCTTCGTCTTGGTTCCCATCTAATATGCTTGAGGTGAAGCTCCTGAAGTTGCAGAATATTATGGCACTTATGTTTACTATGGATCGAACTGGCATCCAGGAGCTCATGTGTTCTGCAGTCACAACACATCACTTGCTGTGCTTTCTTTGTTATGTCTTAATTAAGTAATTAATTGATTTCATTCATTATTAAATCAATGCCTCTTCTCACTACCAATTCCTGTGCTAATTTAAGTCTTAACAATCTGATAATTCTTATAATTTGAGAATAGAATAAAGAATTAAATAAATACTTTCTTCCATCCCACCTCCTTTAATTAATTATATGGGTAGCATTTAAGGTTTTTTGAAAAATTTTGAAAAACCTTTTTCTAAATCACAGCAGTTTACATACACTCCGTAACTCCAGTTATTCACCAGTCAATCAGCTTACAATTGCCATGTAATATCAGTGCTCTGTCTAATCAAACTCTGGACTCTTGTGGACATTCTGTCCTCTCCCCGAAAGGTGAAGACTGTAGGCCTCACTCCTTGCGCTGTATTTGTTTATGTGCCTGTGTATTTCTCTATTGGATGACAAGAGTCCAAATCAAATTAACCTGATTTGGGGGGGACTATCAAATCTACAGTCCTCTTAGATCAAGCTTCAGTATCAAATGCAAATTCCAATTAGAATTCACTGGTTTATGTATTATTCTTGTCTACCAATCACAAATCTAAATGTTTTTATCAGCTATTTTACAACATCAATGACTTACATTTATAGCATTTAAAGAATATTGATGGATTTGCATGGAAAAGATGACTTGATCTTATTTTCTTCATTTCACCATGCCTCTAATTTGAGGTCTCTGGACTTCCTTCATCAATGTTTCAATAATACATTGAGGCACATTTAGGTTCATTCACTATCTGGGATGCAGTGAGCAGGCAGGGCCTTATATTTCCTGGAAGGCCACCTTTAGCATTATAATAAAACAGGTAAATGCACTTGTTGTTTTCAAATACATTTCTTCTGTGTGTTTCTCCTAACAGCCTGCATGCATTGATGTCAACATTTATAACTGGGTACAGCAGAAGAGATTTGTCTTAATTTCCTCTGCTTCACGGGAGAACCAAATTATCCCACAGTCTGGGTTATTCATGAAAATGCAAAGGTAAGGACATTAAACAGGAGCTGATGTAGGGACAAGGATCCACAGTGGACTCACCTAGTGATTATTCTAATTGCATTAGAATAGCTTTATTTCATATTTTAATTAATGTTTGCTTTCTTGTGAAAGAATGTTTTTTTTCTATATTGTTATAATTTACTTATAGGTTTATTTTAATCAATAAGCAATGGAATTTTCTGTACGGATAATAAAGTAAAAAGTAAAAGATAGCATACATTAAGTTTTTATGTTACCCGATTCTTAAAAGCCACCACAGATTTTTTTTTTATTCACACATATATGGGATATGTGCTTCATCAGGGCTGGGCGAACGTTTATTGCCCATCCCTAAAATACTATCTGCAAGATCAGCTGAACATAGGCAAATGACAGATACCAATGGGCTGGCTTTTCATCCACTAAGGGTAGCGAGAATGGAGTCAGAAACATTTTGCAACCTTTGCAAATTTTGAGTGCCTTCTTGACCCTGTGCTATTTTAATTTGGAATTTTCACAGGTTGGAAAGGGTTGCAACCCCAAGCATACAAGACTGTTGAATTTCTCGAATAGACTCCTGACCAATCCCCATCCGCCACCACTCTTCTCTTGGCTGAGCTTGTTCTCTCACTGAACAATTTCTCTTTCAATTCATCTCACTTCTGCTAAATTAAAGGAATAGTGATGGGCATCTGCATGGTGCCTCTTTATAAGGTATGTGGAACAATCCTTGTTCCAGTCCTACACTGGGCTCCTTCCACAACTCATTTCTTGAAAATTTTTTTCATTTTGCTCCAATTTCCCACCCTTCTATAACTTTCATATGGTCCATCTCCGACACCTCCATTTCTGTCCTTGAACTCTCTGTCTCCATTTCAGAGAATAAACTGTCCACTGCCATCCACTACAATGCCACTGACTCCCACAGTTACCTTCAACATAGCTCTTTACATTCCACATCTTGTAAGGATTCTATCCCATTCTCCCAGTTCCTTCGCCTACATTGTATCTGTTCAGATAATATCACCTTCCAAAACAACTGACATGGCATCTTTATTCCATAATCATGGTTTGCCAACCACTGTGGTTGACAATGCCCTCAACTGCATCCAACTTATCACCCATGCCTCTGTCCTTGCCCCCTCTTGTCACTCATAACAGCATGATCAGGTCCCAGTGGTCCTCACTTTTCATCCCACCAGCTTCCACATTTCAAGGATAATTCTCCATCATGTTAGACAACCCCAGTGGAACGCCACCACCAAAAATATCTTCCCATCACTCCCCCTGTCTGCATTTCACAGGGATCATTCCCTCTGGGACACCCCAGTCAATTCCTCGACCACCAACACCATCCTCTCTTCCTATGGCACCTTCTCATCTAACCACAGAAAGTGCAACACCTGTCCCTTCACCTCCCCCATGCTCACCATCCAAGGCCCTAAACAGTCTTTCTTGGTGAAACAGCATTTCAGCTGTACCTCCTCCAATCTGGTCTATTGCATTCAATGTATCCACTGTGACCTCCTCTATGTTGGAGAAACCAAGTGCAAATTGTGTGACCACTTTCAGAACACCTCCAGTCCGTGTGGAAGCATGACCCTGACCTTCCTGTAGTCAGTCATTTTAACACAGCGTCCTGCTTGCATGCCCATGTGTCTATCCTCGGCGTGCTGCCATGCTCCAGCGAATCACAGTGCAAATTGGAAGAACAATATCTCATCCTCAGACATGACACTTTACAGCCATCTGGACATAATACTGAGTTCAACACTATCAGATCTGTGAGCCCATTCCCATTCCTTACCTTTTAACTTGTTTCATTCTCTGTCACCATGCCCTCTGTCCCCCCCGTCCACCCCAGTTTTGTCTGTTCTTTCCAGTCTGGCAATTAGACACACCATTGTTCTGCGATTCTCACATTCCAATGGCTTAATCTGCACTACCAGCAGCCTTTCTCCCACATCACTCCACAACCCCCCACCCCCACAATTGCATAATTGCTGCCCCCTCCACACTTCATGTCAACCCCGATGAAGAATCATCTGGTTTTGTAACATTAGCTGTATCTCTCTCCATGGATTCTGCCTGATCCACTGTGGTTTCCAGCATTTTTTGTTTTCAGTCTTGAATTTCTTCCTCCACTATGCTGCTATTTTTGTGTCTTGATGTGTGTTTTAGAAGCCCTCAGCAACTTACATTATTCAGAGTTCATGACCACAAGGGAAAACCTGCTGGGGAATTGTCAAACTTTGGACATTTAAGTGTTGAAAGCTTTGAGAATTTCAAACGTCACTGTTAGCTGCTGTAATGCAATGTAGATGTTTTATTAAACTGTAGTGATTCATCATTGGGCTCTGTTCTGAAAGGTTAAATGAAATTTTACATTGACCATGTAAGTATTAAGATGTGTTAGAGTACCTTTCACTTAGAAAAAAAGTCTATAGAGCATTAAAAGCTGTAGAAAAATGTGCTGAGAAATTATCCTGTCCTATCTTTGACTGATTTAAATGACCAAAGATCTTTACCTTTGGAAAACCAATGTCCTGTTTTTGAAAGTTTAAAGAAAGTTTAACATCCAGTTCTACTCTATTGATTGACAAGCAATTTGCTTTGAAATGGAAAAGACACCATCTGTAGCTTGGGAAAAAAAAGGTCATGTAGTTTTCAATTTCAGTGGACTCTATCTTGTAGCTCCATGCTTCTTTCTTCAAGAATAGACAATGTAGGTACTGTCTTTACATTCTTTGCCTAATGTTAGGAGCCTGTTCTCATATCAGTTCTTTGGTCCTAGCACCTTATGGCTTTTGGCACATGCAGCAAATGCATCTCTCTGTTCCCATGTTGTCCAGCAATTCTATATGAATGTAGAAAATAACTGTTAGAATATCTTGTCCCTGGGAACTGAAGTAAATATCCACAGCATCTCCGACAAACAGCACTCCACATTGAAACTGTCCTTATCTGCAATCATTTTCACTGTGGAAAGACAATATCAGCTAAATAAGGCATAGGAGACAATATTTACTTGAGCCCAGGGCACCTTATATCAACACCATTATTAACATGAACACAAGGTGTACTGTTCATTGAATGCTCAAGTAGGTTCAGACCAATAGAAAAGTTATAATATCTGTTATCCATATCAAGTATGCCTTTACCATGTGGTTATCCATATGTTTCTTTATTGAAAACCAAAATAGAATGAACAGATGACTTGGGCCAATAGTGCTACAATCTGCAATTGTAATTAATGACCCTTATAAGAAAGCTCAGAATCGCAACAAAATATAAATGCTATACAATGAGACACATGGCTGCATGAACATCACTCTAAAGCATGCCACTGGGACACTGAAGCACAGCTTCTTCTTTGCAGACCATTCAGGCATGGTACATAAAACAGTAGATCAAACAAAACAATCTTTTGCACTAGGCAAAGCCACAGAAACAGCAAGAAGGGCAATTACTAATTAATTGAATAGCAATTCCTCACTGACAACAGCATAAAAGGGATGATCTCAGATCAGCTGCTCATGATACCTGGTGACTGTAAAGAAATTGAACATCAGACATTGTGTATAATACACAGCTCACATGATATCATCCATTTTGTGTCACATATGCTTGGTGACAACATAATAGATGATGATTGAGATTAAAATGGTGGCTGAAAGTGAAAGCAGAACTCTGGGTTTTTTTTTGATTACTCACTTCATGGGACATTTGGTGTCCAACTGAAGAGACAAACACAACTTCAATGCAACACTCCTTTGGAAAAGCACCAGAATATTAACCTAGATTATCAGCTCGAGTGTTGCATGTTCTAATAAATAGAATGCAAAAGAAAGGTAGATTGAATTTACTAAAATAACAAAAAAGAAAAATTACTGCAGAAAGGGCAAATAGAGATTTAGGAGTAGTATAAAATCAATACTTGGATATGAGTGTTGAGCTGGGATTGACAAAACACTAAACTGCATTTCAAATCAGTAAAACGCAATTTGAATCTGTCCTGTTTCAACCTTTGAAAAGCTCTCATCAGCCCATATTTTGAGTGATCCATTCTGAACACCAAAGAACAAGGGAAACAATCAAGCCCTGGAGGTATTACAGGGGCAGAAGGCTGCCCCTTAATACTACATGACTGAGTTATAAAGGAAGGTCACTTAAATTCTTCAACCTTTGAAAATAAAGCAAATAAAAATAGCTTAACGAGTTATGTGATACTAAGTGGAATAGAAAAGCTGAACGAGAACATTGCTTTCAGTTAAAACACGACTGCTGTACAAAGGAACAAAGGTGGAAAGTAGTCAAAGATTGGGACTGATGTCAAGAAGCACCTTGTCATTGCAAGGAAGGATCATATCGAAGTGATCTTCTAAATAAGCTCCAATACAGTGTTGCCTTTTTTCCTCCACCTTATTTTGCAGATTCATGGCTTGATTGCAGCTCACAGAAATAGATGGGTCTGAATCCTAGTGAATATAAAGAGTGCCCAGCATATTTTCCCATTGACTTTGGCAGAAAATTAACCAACTAAGTGGCAATTATTACATAACTTAAAATTACTTTTCTAGATTCATTTATACCTAGCAATAATACACAGAAACAAATAGATCAATAATAGAATAATCTCATTTTGTTAATTGTGTATTTATTTGTAATTTAGATTTGGCGACGCCAGTGTTGGACTGGGGTGTACAAAGTTAAAAATCACACAATACCAGGTTATAGTTGAACAGATTTATCTGGAAGCATAAGCTCTTGGAGTAGTGCTCCTTTATCAGGTCATTGTGGAGAATAAGATTGTAAGACACATAATTGTTAAAGTTCACTTGAGAAAGTAATTTTTAAAAAAGGTTTTGCGATTTACAGTTGAAAGAATGGAAACCAACATGGTCATTCTAAAAGATTAGAGACTTAACAAAAATCCAGGTCTTTTTCGATATATAATTTCAGTTACATCACACTGTAAACTTTTGCTATAAATTCTGTGTCTTACAATCTTATTCTCCACAATCACCTGATGAAGGAGCAGCACTCCGAAAGCTAGTGCTTCTAAATAAACCTGTTGGACTATAACCTGATGTTGTGTGATTTTTAATTATTTATTTGTATACAGTGCAAGGCATTCATTGGAATTCACATGTGCTCCTATTATATACATAGGCTGAAATTGTGGTTATTTGGGCTAGGAGGTGCATGTATGTAATATGTAAGTCTGTAAATAAATGCTTATAAATTCCATAAAGACTGAATTTGCCTCACCAATTGAGAATGTAACTTTTAAAAAAGGTTTTGCGATTTACAGAAAAAAGAACTGAAACCAACATGGTCATTCTAAAAGATGAGAGACTTAACAAACAATCCAAGTCTTTTGCAATATATAATTTCAGTTAAATCACACTGCAAACTTTTGCTGTAAATTCTGTCTCTTACAATCTTATTCTCCACAATCACCTGATAAAGGAGCAGCACTCCAAAACCTAGTGCTTCCAAATAAACCTTTTGGACTATAACTTGGTGTTGTGTGTTTTTGAACTATTTATTTGTATGCAGTGTAAGGCATTCATTGGAATTCACTTGTGCTCCTATTATAAACATAGGCTGAAATTGTGGTTATTTGGGCTAGGAGGTGCATGTATGTAATATGTAAGTCTGTAAATAAATGCTTATAAATTCCATAAAGACTGAATTTGCCTCACCAATTGGCCTTCTAGAATACAATATGGCAGCAGACAATGGTCGTGTCAAGAACAAGGTTAGAAGTTTAAAAAAGTCAGTCAGAAAATTGTAATCGAAATAGCCATTGTGGAAAATCACATCAAAAAATTACATATTGTTTGACCATGATGATAATCGGATGTCTTCCAACTATCTACCATAAACCAATTATCACAACCCTGCTGGGAAGAATAGTTCACAATATGCACCAAAAAATTTAAATGGTTCATTGATTGTCAAAATGGTCAATTTGCTTCTCTGTATTACTGTTATCCAGCAAAAGGAACTTTTATTAAGTTTATTTCTCAAATAAAGTAAAAAAAAATTATTATAGTCAAAATGAAATCTTAGAATAAATGGCAAAACTGGTTATCAACTAAAATACTGTGCAAAATAAAACTATATCCCCTTAATCCCAAATACACACATACTTACACTGTTAGGATGAGAGACAGCTCTGCAGAGGTACGATAGATGGGAAAACTTAATGAAACCAAAAAAATCTCTTGTGAATCAAGATGTTGAACTAAAGGGGAGTTGTTCATGGTTACAGAGTGATGCAAGATATTCAGATGGCCAGTTTGATTGATTTCATAGTTGAGCTTTCAGAGTTTATGAGGACATCAGAGATACTGCTTTTTGGAACTTTCCCACATCAGCTGAGGTTACCAGGAAGGATTCTCTTTCTCAACCTCTCCCCTCACCTCAGCTATGGTAGTTCTCAGGGTAAATCACCACCAGTTGTCTCTACCTGATGAGAGAGCAGCCCTATGATCTGGTAAGACTTTGGTGACTTAACTTAAAGCTGTAGCATGTAAGGCATTGTCATACAATGAGAACTAAGACCTCAGATCAATCTCAGTGCACACTTCTGTAGTCTTTGAGCTGAGTGGTTTGCATGAGTGCGAACAGGCCAGGGTGTGGAACAGTTTGGTTAAAGTATTATGCTAATTCACCAATTGGCAATGATGACAAAAGTTAAGGAGTATTAACACGCAACTTGCTTTAGTTTTGGTGATGATGCCAAATTAGGGTCAACAAAGAGAATTGTAATTCTATGTATAGTTGCTAGATTAAGTTATTTTGTAAGGAATTACATAATCTCCAGTGAGAGAGCTAGGCTCTTGAATTAAATTCTTTGAGAAAAATACAAGTGAGACTTAACATGCAGCATGAACAGGCAAAGGCTTTAGAAAAGTCAGCACATCTGCAGATTACCCAGTAAGGATATCATATGGTTAGCCTACTAGAGTCATAGTCATAGAGATGAACAGCATAAAAACAGACCTTTCATTCCAACTCATCCATGCTAAATAGGTATCCTAATTTAGTCCAGTCACATTTGCCAGGACTTGGCCCATATCTCTCTAAACCCTTCCTATTCATAGACCCATCCAGGTGCCTTTTAAATGCTCTAATTCTGCCAGCTTCCACCATTTCCTTTGGCAGCTCATTCCACATATGCACCACTCTTTGTATGAAAACTTGCCCCTTAGGTCCCCTTTAAATCTTTCCCATCTCACCCTAAACTTATGCTGTCCAGTTCTGGACTCCCCCACCCCAGGGAAAAGATCTTGTCTATTTATCCTATTTCCCTTGCCCCTCACGATTTTATAAATCTCTATAAGGTCACCCCTCAGCCTTCGATGCTCCAGAGATAACAGCCCTAGCCTATTCAACATCTCCCTATAGCTCAAATCCTCCAATCCTGCCAACATTCTTGTAAATCTTTTCTGAACCATTTCAAGTTTCACAACATCCTTCCTATAGCAGGGAGACTAGAATTGTACACAATATTCCAAAAGTGGCCTAACTGTATAGCTGCAACCTGACTTTCCAATTCCTATACTCAATTCACTGACAATTCACCGCAAGCATGTCAAATGCCATCTTTACTATCACATCTATCTGAGATTCCACTTTCAAGGAAGTATGAACCTGAGCTCCAAGATCTTTGTTTAGCAACACTCTCCAGGACCTTACCATAAAGTGTATAAGTCCTGTACTGATTTTCTTTCCAAAATGCAACATCTCACATTTGTCTCCTTGGCTCATTGGCCCATCTGATCAAGACCCCGTTATACTCTCAGGTAACCTTCTTTGCTGTTCACTACACGTCTAATTTTGGTGTCATCTGCAAATTTACCAACTATGCTTCCTATATTCACATCCAAATCCTTTCTATAAATGATGAAAAGCAGTGGAACCAACACTAATGCTTGTGGCACACCACTGAACACAAGCCTCCAGTTTGGAAAGCAACCCTCCATTAAGTCCTTGGACGCTGCCTGACCTGCTGCGCTTTTCCAGCAACACATTTTCAGCTCTGATCTCCAGCATCTGCAGTCCTCACTTTCTCCTAGAAGAGTCTAATGTTGCTAACCAGTCTACCATGAGGACTCTTGTTGAACACCTGACTGAAGTCCTCATAGATCACATCCACTGCTCTGCCCTCATCAGTCCTCTTCATTACTTCTTCAAAAAACTCAATCAAGTTCATGAGACATGATTTCCCATGTACAAAGCCATGCTGACTATCGCTAATCAATCCTTGCCTTTCTAAATACATGTAAACCCTGTCCCTTAAGATTCCCTCCAACAACTTGCCCACCACCGATGTCAGGCTCACCGGTCCAAAGTTCCCTGGCTTTCCTTTACCACCTTTCTTAAATAGTGGCACTCCGTTAGCCAACCTCCAGCTTCCAACATCTCATCTGTGACGATCAATGATACAAATATCTCAGCAAGGGGCCCAGGAATCACTTTCCTGGCTCCCACAGAGTTCTAGGGTATACCTGATCAGGTCCTACTAATCCCGGAGTAAGTGATACCATAGTGTATTACCACTGGGCAAAGAATCCAGAGACCTTGAAAATGTTTTCAGTACCCAGGTATGAACCCCACCTTGCAGAAGGTAGAATTTGAATTTGAGAAATACCTCGAGTAAAATGTCTAATGATTACCATGAATCATTATCAATTGTTGTGAAAACCCATATGGTTCATTGATATTCCTCAGTGGAGGAAAACTGTCCTTATTTAATCTTGCCTACATGTACCTCCGGACCCACAGCAATGTAGTTCACTCTTAATTGCCCTCTGAAATGGACAAGCAAGCCATTCACTTGTATCAACTGCCAGTTTAAAGAAAAGGAATGAAACCAGATCTACTGCCTGGAGTCAACTAAGGCACTGGAAATGAGGATGAGCACCTCGCCAAGACCTTCCCCACACCTCCACTGCTTGCCTTTATACAACCACCAAACCTCAAACAGATCATTGTTCGTAGCAAGCTGCCTGGCTCTCAGAACAACTCCATACAACTCTGTCACAGTAGGCGCTGCATGAGTGTCAGAGTGTGGACATGGATACCAGCATTACACGTGGGGACACCTCCCACCTTGTACGTGGCAGGTACTCATGTGACTCAGCCAACGTTGTCTACCTTATACGTTGCAGGCAAGGATGCCCTGAGGCATGGTACATTGGGGAAACCGAGCAAAGGCTACGATGAATGGGCACCACACAACAATCAACAGACAGAAGTGTTCCCTCCCAATTGGGGAACACTTCAGTGGTCCAGGACATTCGACCTCGGACCTTCGGGTGACCATCCTCCAAGGCGGACTTTGGGACAGGCAGAAGCGAAAAGTGGCCAAGCAGAGGCTGATAGCTAAGTTCGGTACCCATAGGGAGGGCCTCAACCGGGACCTTGGGTTCATGTCACATTACAGGTGACGACCATTACACTATACACACACGCAGACACTGACACACACACACACACACACACGGACACAGATATACACAGACATGCGCACAGACACTCACACACACCCTTACAGACACCCACACTCACATAGGCATTCTCTCAGAGACTTAGACCACTCATGCACACACATATACACTCTCTCTCACAGACATTCACAACCCCCCACCCCAGACACGCACACACACTCCCAACTCACACATGCACACCCTCACAGACTTAAGACACTCTACACTCACTACACACACACATACACTCTCTCTCACAATCACAACCCCCAACCCAGACAGGCACACACACAGACAGACACAAAGACCCACATGCACACATATTTTGTGGGGTGAATTTGTACTTGAAGAGTTACATTGTATTTTGCTCAAAAACTGCATGGGTTCATGTGAAACTAAGTTATCTCACATTTTAGATTAGAATCAATCTAAACATCATGGCATAGACAGAGAACACAGGGGGCTAACATCTTCAACATATTGTCTAGCTAACACCAATTGTTACAGCTAACCTGAGAATGCAACCTTTAAAAAATATTTTGTGATTTACACATGAAAGAAGTGAAACGATCATGGTATTCAAACAGATGAAAGACTCAACAGACAATCAGGTATTTTTCAATGTATAATTTCAGTTACATCACACTGTAAATGTTTGCTATAAATTCTGTGCCTTACAATTGTGTACTCCACAACCACCTGATGAAGGAGTGGCGCTCCGAAAGCTAGAGCTTCCAATTAAACCTGTTGGATTATAACCTGGTGTTGTGTGATTTTTAACTTTGTACACCCCAGTCCAACACCAGCATCTCCAAATCATGACTGGAAATGATGACAGCGTGCATGGTCCTGTTAAAGCCCTCCACATAATATTCGGATGCTGGTGCCAAAATTGGGAAAGTTGCTTCATGGATTAGTTAAACAATAGGTAAAAACAAGAACTGCAGATGCTGGAAACCAGATTCTAGATTAGAGTGGTGCTGGAAAAGCACGGCAGTTCAGGAGCAGGAAAATTAACGTTTCGGGCAAAAGCCCTTTATCAGGAATAGAGCCTAGTTAAACAATAGCCTGACCCATTGTCATACTTACGGAATCATAGAACATAGAACATAGAACAATACAGCACAGAACAGGCCCTTCGGCCCACGATGTTGTGCCGAACTTCTAACCTAGATTAAGTACCCATCCATGTACCTATCCAAATGCCGCTTAAAGGTCGCCAATGATTCCGACTCTACCACTCCCACGGGCAGCGCATTCCATGCCCCCACCACTCTCTGGGTAAAGAACCCACCCCTGACATCTCCCCTATACCTTCCACCCTTCACCTTAAATTTATGTCCCCTTGTAACACTCTGTTGTACCCGGGGAAAAAGTTTCTGACTGTCTACTCTATCTATTCCTCTGATCATCTTATAAACCTCTATCAAGTCACCCCTCATCCTTCGCCGTTCCAACGAGAAAAGGCCGAGAACTCTCAACCTATCCTCGTACGACTTCCTCTCCATTCCAGGCAACATCCTGGTAAATCTTCTCTGCACCCTCTCCAAAGCTTCCACATCTTTCCTAAAGTGAGGCGACCAGAACTGCACACAGTACTCCAACTGTGGCCTAACCAAAGTCCTGTACAGCTGCAACATCACTTCACGACTCTTGAATTCAATCCCTCTGCTAATGAACGATAATACTCCATAGGCCTTCTTACAAACTCTATCCACCTGAGTGGCAACCTTCAAAGATCTATGTACATAGACCCCAAGATCCCTCTGTTCCTCCACCTGACTAAGAACCCTACCATTAACCCTGTATTCCGCATTCTTATTTGTTCTTCCAAAATGGACAACCTCACACTTGGCAGGGTTGAACTCCATCTGCCACTCCTCAGCCCAGCTCTGCATCATATCTAAGTCCCTCTGCAGCCGACAACAGCCCTCCTCACTGTCCACAACTCCACCTATCTTCGTATCATCTGCAAATTTACTGACCCACCCTTCGACTCCCTCATCTAAGTCATTAATAAAAATTACAAACAGCAGAGGACCCAGAACTGATCCCTGCGGAACTCCACTTGTAACTGGGCTCCAGGCTGAATATTTGCCATCTACCACCACTCTCTGCCTTCGACCGGTTAGCCAGTTTTCTATCCAATTGGCCAAATTTCCCTCTATCCCATGCCTCCTGACTTTCCGCATAAGCCTACCATGGGGAACCTTATCAAATGCCTTACTAAAATCCATGTACACTACATCCACTGCTCTTCCCTCATCCACATGCTTGGTCACCTCCTCGAAGAATTCAATAAGACTTGTAAGGCAAGACCTACCCTTCACAAATCCGTGCTGGCTGTCCCTAATCAAGCAGTGTCTTTCCAGATACTCATAAATCCTATCCCTCAGTACCCTTTCCATTACTTTGCCTACCACAGAAGTAAGACTAACAGGCCTGTATTTCCCAGGGTTATCCCTATTCCCTTTTTTGAACAGGGGCACAACATTCGCTACTCTCCAGTCCCCTGGTACCACCCCCGTTGCCAGTGAAGACGAGAAGATCATTGCCAACGGTACTGCAATTTCCTCTCTTGCTTCCCACATAATCCTAGGATATATCCCGTCAGGCCCGGGGGACTTGTCTATCCTCAAGTTGTTCAAAATGTCCAACACATCTTCCTTCCTAACAGGTATCTCTTCTAGCTTACCAGTCCATTTCACACTCTCCTCTTCTACAATACGGTCCCTCTCGTTCGTAAATACTGAAGAGAAGTACTTGTTCAAGACCTCTCCTATCTCTTCCGACTCAATACACAGTCTCCCACTACTGTCCTTGATCGGACCTACCCTCGTTCTCGTCATTCTCAGGTTTCTCACATACGCATAAAATGCCTTGGGGTTATCCTTGATCCTATCCGCCAATGATTTTTCATGCCCTCTCTTAGCTCTCCTAATCCCTTTCTTCAGGTCCCTTCTGGCTATCCTGTATCCCTCCACTGCTCTGTCTGAATCCTGTTTCCTCAACCTTATGTAAACCTTCTTCTTCCTCTTTACCAGACATTCAACCTCTCTCGTCAACCAAGGCTCCCTCACACGACCATTTCTTTCCTGCCTGATAGGTACATACATATCATGGACACGTCGTATCTGCTCTTTGAAAAAGTTCCACATTTCCACCACATCCTTCCCTGACAGCCTATGCTCCCAACGTATGCTCCTCAAATCCTGCCTTACAGCATCGTAATTTCCCTTCCCCCAATTATAAAATCTACCTTGTTGTGCGCACCTATCTCTCTCCATAACCAAGGTGAAAGTCACAGAATTGTGGTCACCATCACCAAAATGTTCACCCACTAACAAGCCCACCACTTGTCCCGGTTCATTACCGAGTACCAAATCCAATATGGCCTCCCCTCTGGTTGGACAATCTACATACTGCGTTAGAAAAGCTTCCTGGACACACTGCACAAACACCGCCCCATCCAATCTACTTGATCTAAAGAGCTTCCAATCAATATTTGGGAAGTTGAAGTCGCCCATGACTACGACCCTGTGGCTTCTGCACCTTTCCAAAATCTGTTTCCCAATCTGTTTCTCCACATCTCTGCTGCTATTGGGGGGCCTATAGTAAACACCCAACAAGGTGACTGCACCTTTCCTATTTCTGACTTCAGCCCATACTACCTCCAGAGGCAGATCCCCTTCAAACTTCCTTTCTGCAGCCGTTATACCATTTCTAATTAGCAATGCCACCCCCCCTCCTTTTTTCCCACCCTCCCTAATCTTACTGAAACACCTGTAACCAGGAACCTCCAACAGCCATTCCTGTCCCACATCTATCCATATTTCCGTGATGGCCACAATATCGTAGTCCCAGGTACCGATCCACGCCTTAAGTTCACCCACCTTATTTCTGATACTCCTTGCGTTGAAGTATACGCACTTGAGCCCATCTCTGTGTCCGCAAGTAGTCCCTGTCAGTGCTACCTTCTCCACAGCCTCCCTACAGTCTTGGGCATCCTGACAAACAGCTAACCTACTTGCTGGACTACAAGTCCGGATCCCATCCCCCTGCCAAATTAGTTTAAACCCCCCCGAAGAGTGCTAGCAAACCTACCCCCCAGGATATTGGTGCCCTTCTGGTTCAGGTGCAACCCGTCCTGTTTGTACAGGTCCCACCTTCCCCAGAATGCAGTCCAATTGTCCAAATATCTGAAGCCCTCCCTCCTACACCAGCCTTGCAGCCACGTGTTCAACTGCACTCTCTCCCTATTCTTTGCCTCACTGTCACGTGGCACCGGCAACAACCCAGAGATGACGACTCTGTCTGTCCTAGCTTTTAGCTTCCAGCCTAACTCCTTGAGCTCTTGAATGACCTCCCCACCCCTCTTCCTACCTATGTCGTTGGTGCCAATGTGCACCACGACTTCTGGCTGCACACCCTCCCCCTTAAGGATTCTGAAGACACGGTCTGAGACGTCTCGGACCCTAGCACCCGGGAGGCAACAAACCATCCGTGAGTCTCGCCCATGTCCACAGAACCGCCTGTCCGTCCCTCTAACTAGAGAGTCCCCTATAACTAGCGCTCTCCTCCTCTCCCCCTTTCCCTTCTGAGTCTTAGAGCCACAGACCCCTTCACTGCAGCTTACACCTGCAACGCTGTCCCCCCCAACAGTTTCCAAAGCTGTATATTTATTTTTTAGGGGAACGACCACAGGGGAACCCTGCACTGCCTGCTTCTTCCCCTTCCCACCTCTAACTGTTACCCAGCTACCTCTGTTCTCCGGCGTAACTATGTCCCTGTAGCTTCTATCAATCACCCTCTCAGCCTCTCGAATAATCCTCAGTTCATCCAACTCCAGTTCCAGTTCCCTAACTCGTTCGGTGAGGATCAGGATCTGACTGCATTTCCTGCAGACGAAGTCGGCAGGAGTATCGGTGGTCACCCCTACCTCAAACATCCTGCAGGAGGAACATTTCACCGCCTGCGCTGCCATGACTGTACACTTTCTCCAAAAAACAAGAACACTGAGTCAATAACACTGAGTCACTTACCTGTGGACTTTAAAGTTAGGTTAGAGGAGGAGGGTGGGAGGGAGGCCCTACGGAAGTAGGACCTGGGGTCTAGAACACACCCACTCAAATACTAATCACTTACCTTCCCGCCCAGCTATGCGCTCCAACCTCACTTCCGCTGCTCCCACTCAAATGACCGTTGGTGATTAAAGGGTGAGTATTTATACTCACAGTTCTCCTTCCCGGCTGCCCCTCTGTTTGCCGTCACTTCCTCTGCTGCTCCCGCTCTTTTTGTGAAGAGAGAATAAAAAACACCGCTGCCCGCTACAGGTAAGTAATTTTGAAACAAACTGTTTTACCTTAGCTGTAGTCTCCCGGGTTCGCCTTTACTCGGCCGCTGCTCCCACTCCCACTCAATCCTACCTTACAATATTACAATCCTACCAGCTAATGTTATCACCGTTCCTGGAAACGTTTTATACCACTTTGTGGACAAACCGAGCAGTCGTGACGATGCAGTGTACAGTCAGGATGGAGTTGCCGCCGAAGTCCTTAACATTGACTCTGGATCCCATAAAACTTTGTGGCATTAGGTCAAATGTGGGTAAGAAAATCTCCTGCTAATTATCACCTACTGACTCCCTCTGTTAACGAATCCAACATATCAAACATCCCTCGGAGAAAGTACTGCAAGTCACAAGGACACAGAGGAATTTCAGCGCACATCACCAAGATTGCCTTGACAGTAGCACTACTGATAAAGCTGGTCAAGTCCTGAAGGACATAGCTGCTCAACTGGGTCTGTGGCAGGTGGTGAAGAAACCAATAAAAAGGTAAAAACATACTTGACCTCACCCTTAGCAATCTGCCTGCTGTCTGCTACTGCTTCCAGTAAGATAGTAGTGGAGT
The DNA here is from genome assembly GCF_037043375.1 of Chiloscyllium plagiosum. Classification (NCBI taxonomy): domain Eukaryota; kingdom Metazoa; phylum Chordata; class Chondrichthyes; order Orectolobiformes; family Hemiscylliidae; genus Chiloscyllium; species Chiloscyllium plagiosum. The sequence goes on along the minus strand of NW_028270143.1, from coordinate 105,818,709 downwards.
TGGGCTTCTGATACCGAACATCATCCAATCTGTCTGCTTTCTTTGTTTTGTTTTCTCTTCTGTCTTAATTTACTTACCTCTTGGTAAAGAGCTCGGGTGCAGTGACAGCAACGGTGGTGAGTGGGCCCAGCAGCGCAGACTCGTAGCGGGATCACAGACGGTTTGTGTTCTCAGCAGCTTCTACATCGTCAAGGTGGTCTCAGCACCAACTCATGGCTGCTGCTGCGGAGGTGAGTTTGAGTTCCCAACGGCGTCTGTTTCCAGCACAGATTGATGGAGGTTGTGGTGGAGGTGAGTTTGGGCTCAGCATGAGACGATGGGGGCATCAGTTGTGAGTGCATCGGAGCAGACTCATGGCGGTGGCGGAGTCAAGTTTGGTCAGGTGAGGAAACCTGGCAGCATTAGTAGCGTCTGCATTGGTGAGGTGCAGCGAAGACTATATAGTGGTGAGGACATCGAGGTGAAATGGTGCAAAAGTTTGGTGACTTTCATTCCAGCGGTGGTAGCGGCACAGCCAAAGGGCTTTGTGCCTGCCCGCCAGCCCATTGGCCCCTGGTGGAGCACTTAACAAGAAGGACTATAAAGTTGGACACTTGCTCTATTTCTTCATTTTCTGTCTTTATATCCTATGTTTTGGTTTGTTTTTCTGTGTTTTAAGGTGGTGCCCGAGAGTGGCGACACTATACATCACTTTTCACTGTACTTTGTAACAAAATATACTTACAATAAATGAATCAACTGTAACTGCCCAATACAGTATCGTTAAGAGGGATCACCACACAGACCTTGTGGAGACAGAGTCCCATAGAACATAGAACATTACAGCGCAGTACAGGCCCTTCGGCCCTTGATGTTGCACTGACCTGTCGTACTAATCTGAAGCCCATCTAACCTACACTATTCCATGTACGTCCATTTGCTTGTCCAATGACGACTTAAATGCACTTAAACTTGGTGAATCTACTACCGTTGCAGGCAAAGCATTCCATACCCTTACTACTCTCTGAGTAAAGGAACTACCTCTGACATCTGTCCTATATCTATCACCCCTCAATTTAAAGCTATGCCCCCTCGTGCTCGCCGTCACCATTCTTGGAAAAAGGCTCTCCCTGTTCACCCTATCTAACCCTCTGATTATCTTATATGTCTCCATTAAGTCACCTCTCAACCTTCTTCTCTCTAACGAAAACAACCACAAGTCCCTCAGCCTTTCCTCGTAAGACCTTCCCTTCCTGATGAAGGGCTTTTGCTCGAAACATCGATTTTACTGCTCCTCAGATGCTGCCTGAACTGCTGTGCTCTTCCAGCACCACTAATCCAGAATCTGGTTTCCAGCATCTGCAGTCATTGTTTTTACCTTCCCTCCATACCAGGCAACATCCTAGTAAATCTCCTCTGCACCCCTTCCAAAGCTTCCACATCCTTCTTATAATGCGGTGACCAGAAATGTACACAATACTCCAAGTGTGGCCGCACTAGAGTTTTGTACAGCTGTAGCATAACCTCTTGTTTCCATAACTCAATCCCTCTATTAATAAAAGCTAAAACACTGTATGCCTTCTTAACAACCCTGTCAACCTGGGTGGCAACTTTCAAGGATCTGTGTACCTGGACACCGAGATCTCTCTGCTCATCTACACTACCAAGAATCTTACCATTAGCCTAGTACTTTGCATTCCGGTTACTCCAACCAAAGTGTATCACCTCACACTTGTCCGCATTAAACTCCATTTGCCACCTCTCAGCCTAGCTCTGCAGCTTATCTATGTCTCTCTGTAACCTACTACATCCTTCGTCACTATCCACAACTCCACTGACCTTAGTGTCGTCTGCAAATTTACTAACCCACCCTTCTACACTCTCATCCAGGTCGTTTATAGAAATGACGAACAGCAGTGGACTCAACACCGACACTTGCGGTACACTACTGGTAACTGGACTCCAGGATGAACATTTCCCATCAACCACCCCCCTCTGTCTTCTTTCAGCAAGCCAATTACTGATCCAAACTGCTATATCTCCCACAATCCCACTCCTCCGCATTTTGTACAATAGCCTACTGTGGGGAACCTTATCGAACGCCTTGCTGAAATCCATATACACCACATCAACTGGTTTACTCTCATCTACCTGTTTGGTCACCTTCTCAAAGAACTCAATAAGGTTTGTGAGGCAAGACCTACCCTTCACAAAACCGTGCTGACTATCCCTAATCAAATTATTCTTTTCTAGGTGATTATAAATCCTATCTCTTATAACCTTTTCCAGCACTTTACCAACAACTGAAGTGAGGCTCACTGGTCTATAATTACCAGGATTGTCTCTACTCCCCTTCTTGAACAGGGGAAACCACATTTGCTATCGTCCAGTCTTCTGGCACTATTCCTGTAGACAATGACGATTTAAAGATCAATGCCAAAGGCTCGGCAATCTCCTCCATGGCTTCCCAGAGGATCCTAGGATAAATCCCATCCGGCCCAGGGGATGTATCTATTTTCACACTCTGCAGGATTTCTAATACCACTTCCTTGTGAACTTCAATCACACCTAGTCTAGTAGCCTGTATCTCAGTATTCTCCTCAACAACATTGTTGTTTTCTAGAGTGAATACTGTTGAAAAATATTCATTTAGTGCTTCCCCTATCTCCTCTGACTCCACACACAACTTCCCACTGCTATCCTTGATTGGCCCTAATCTTACTCTCGTCATTCTTTTATTCCTTAAATACCTATAGAAAGCCTTAGAGTTTACCCTGATCCTATCCACCAATACCTTCTCATGTCTCCTCCTGGCTCTTCTGAGCTCTCTCTTTAGGCCTTTCCTGGCTACCTTGAAACCCTCAAGCGCCCTAACTGAGCCTTCACATCTCATCCTAACACAAGCTTTCTTCATCCTCTTGACCAGAGATTCCACTTCCTTCGTAAACCACGGCTCCCACGCTCTACAGTTTCCTCCCCATCTTCACATTCAGAATATCCTCCATTCAGTTTTTATTTGTTCACTCATGAAACATGGGCATTGCTGGCTGGGTGAGCACTTATTGCCAATTCCTGGTTGCTATTGAGAATGTGATGGTGAACTGCTTTCTTGAATTGCTGCTGTCCATGTGCTGTACTGAGAATGTGTATAGGGTATAAGCAGGCAGGAAATGAGTTATGTTCTGAGTTTTGTGAAATAAGAGGTTCAGCTGAGCATGACTCAGATCAGATAAGAACTGACAGTTAACAATGGGGTGCTGGAGACAAGACTAATGGGTTAACAAGGTGGATAAGCAGTCATTATGTAGAGCCATTTTACAATATTTGAAGCATTCAGTATGTGAAGTCAGTTTAACAAGGTGAAAAGTATTCATGATGTGAAGTCAGTTTATTCATTGCATAACAGCAGGTGGCTTAATCTTTACTGTTGATGCTCGCTGATTGTAACTGTTACCCAATTAATATGTATGTTGCCTTATCTGGATGCTCCTTCCTGTAAAATGACTATATAGTTCATAGAGAAACTGTTGTTCCAGAGAAGACCATGAACTCATGTCTCTGTGCACATGGGCGATTGTTCTCACTCCCTCCAGGCCCAAAATAAAGATGAAGGAGGTAAAACTATACTGTGTCTCTGAGCATTTTCCTTTGACTGAGGTGGGGGGAAGGCAGCAGGGCACAATATTGGCATTGTCGGCAGGATCAAAATGAATAGTTATAATTAGACGGTGCCAGCGGCTGCCCAGAACATCGGTGTCTCAAGATAGATGGGCCCTTAAGTTAAAATTTTAAACCTTAGTCCCTGTCGATATTCCTGTCAGTTAACAATGGGGTGCTGGAGGCAAGGGTAATGGGTTAACAATGGAAAAGCAGTCATTATGTAGAGCCATTTAACAATATTGGAAGCATTCAGTGTGTGAGGTCAGTTTAACAAGGTGAAAAGTATGCATTATGTGAAGTCAGTTATTCATTGTGTAACAGCAGATGGCTTTATCTTTATTATTGATGCTTGCTGATTGTAACGGTCACCTAATTAATATGTATGTTGTCTTATCTGGATGCTCCTCCCTGTAAAATGACTATATAGTTCATTGAGAAACTGCTGTTCCAGAAAAGCCCATGAACTCATATCTCTGTACACATGGGCAATTGTTCTCACTCTCTCCAGGGCCCAAAATAAAATGAAGGAGGTAATGCATCTCTGAGCATTTTCCTTCGACTGGAGAAGGGGAGGCAACAGGATAAAAATATTGGCATAGTCGGCAGGATCCAAATGGATAGTTATGATTAGACGGTGCCAGCGACCGCCCAGAACTTTGGTGTCTCAAGATAGATGGGCCCACAAGTTAAGATTTTAAACTTTGGTCCCTCTCCATATTCCTGTGTGCCAGAGACAGTCCCCTCCTTCAATCGTGCTCTAATCTATGGATTTCTCAAATGGTAATTAGTTCAGTCAAGAGATACAGTTTTGCAAGCGCGATGGCAGACAGAGGTTTGAGTCCGCTGCGCTGCATTGGGGTGGGAGAGTTGTGATTGAGGTTCAAGTCCTCTGTGCGGTACTGTGGTTAGAGTCCCCTGGAGTGTGATTGAGGTTCAAGTCATCTGCACGATACTGGGGTTAAAGTCACCTGAGGTGAGTTTGGTTGAAGTTCGAGTCCTCTGCGCAGTACTGGGGTTCAAGTCTGTTGGGTGGGTTGATTTGAGGTTGAAGTCCTCTGCATTGTGCTGTGGTTCGAGTTTTCTGTGTTTAAGTGAACTTCAAGCTCTCTGTGCTTATTTGGGATTCGAGCATTCTTTGTTTAATTGGGGTTCAAGCCTCCCTGAGGAATAAAGTGAGAAAGGGTTAATGTCCCCTAGCGGTGAAATTTGAGGCTCTCTGAGTCGATGTTCAGGAGGAAGAGAGTGGCTTCGATTGCGGTGCCATGTGGTCCGCTGTAAGGGCTTTCTCTTTCTATAAGTGTAATTTCAGTGAGAGAATGCAAAAAAAATGCTGAAATTAAGGCTGTGCTAGTACTTAGGTTGAAAAGGAAAAGTTTCAATGTAAATTGTGCCATGCTGAGGTTGATGTTTAAAAATTTAGTTTGTTAAAATCCTGATTCAGAAAATCCTTTTAAGTAACTGTTTTGCCTTGTTTGAATCAGGTTCTCATTTCAATGTGTTTTGTGGGCTATGAAATGGGGCAGATTTTGTTTTTACATTGAAATTTTACAACATTATGTCCTTTTTAAAATTATCAAACTTGTAACCTTAAAACGAATTGATTGAGTGCCTTGAGCCCCTGATTTGTTTGAAATTCTACAATTCCTGCTTAAAAAGGAACAATTGCGTCAGTGGTCATGATTTAACCAGATGAGAGTATTGTATTATAATACCTTTGCTGCTGTCTTTTTAATGCTGAATGTTCACAAAAAGAAGAGTGCATTTTTAATTTTGATGCTTTGTTAAGATTTTCTAGAGGATATTCGAACTTGAGGCTGAGTTGTTTCAATTCTGTTAATTATTGTGAAGACTTCATTGGCCCCTTCCATATTGCAAATTCAAAGGATGCTGATCCCTATCAAAGTTGCCACCATAATTTCGACTGTTTAATTTGGGAAGTTGCATGTGGAGAATATATCTTAAAATATTCAGCATTTGTTTCCCACAAATAATTGAGATTTAAATCTGAACTGAAATTGTTTCTTCAATTGGTAAAGCGCAGGAAACATTTTGTTGTTTTCTTGCTGTTCCAGACTTTTGAAATACTTTTCCTGACAATTTTCACATTAGTTGAAAAATATGGTGCTGGAAAAACACAGCAGGCCAGGCAGCATCCGAGGAGCAGGAAAATTGACGTTTCGGGCATAAGCCCTTCTTCAGGAATGAGGCTGGTGTGCCAAGTGGGCTGAGATAAAAGGTAGGGGGGAGGGAATTTGGGGGAGGGGTGCTGGGAATATGATAGGTGGAAGGAGGTGAGGGTGAGGGTGATAGGCCGGAGAGGGGGTGGGGGCGGAGAGGTCGAGAAGAAGATTGCAGGTCAAGAGGGCAGTGCTGAATCCGGGGGTTAGGACTGAGATAAGGTGGGGGGAGGGGAAATGAGGAAGCTGGAGAAATCTACATTCATCCCGTGTGGTTGGAGGGTTCCTAGATGGAGTATCCTTGGCCAAGTATCAATTTGTTAAAAGAAAATAACTTTTGAATAACCTGAATAAGGTACCCAAGGATTTGATTTTCGGACCACTGATTGTTGTTTATAATTGACTGAATTGTTCAGGCAGTGCAATTTAGAAGTTTATGGATTGTATAAAACTTGAAAATGTCATAAATAGTGAACAGAGTACCAGACTTCAAGAATTCAAAGAATGTTGAAACAGGCAGACACAATTTAGTGTAGTTAAATGTGCGACTGTCTCCATTCTGATAACCACCTTGGCAAGGAAGGAATGAGAGAGGAAATGCAAAGATACCTTCAGCAGCTAACATCGTCTCTAGAGTTTCACCATTCACAGGAAAAGCATGCCTTCGGACCACCGCCCACCTCTCCACAACCTGATCCAATGGATTCAATCAGCTTCCCAGTCATGAGCATGAAAAGTGAAGAAGCTAACAACAGTGAAGAGGAGGTCGGTATGCTTTTTGTCAGTGGCCATCCTACAGACATTAAACCTCATGAGCTTTGCCTTATCTTTTGACCATTTAAGGAATATGCAGGTTCACTGATCAGGCTAACATCAAAACAGCCAGTTGGCTTTGTTATATTTAACAACAGAGCAGGAGCAGAAGCAGCGAAGAATGCTGCATTCACCTAGCCTGCAGCTGCAGCTGCTGCACTGCACACTCAGATGCGCTGGTATCCTTCATCTAAAGCATCTCTGGAAGAATGGAAGTCTCATCAGTCTTGTGAAGCATTTCCTACCCTTATCCAACAAATCAGATTTCTCCAACGAGTGATGCAAGAACAGACTGAATTTTGTTTTCAGGTTGGAATTTACTAAAGGAGATTTTGAAGAACTGGCTCATTTACACTCAACTTGATGGGGATGGAGTGGTCAGTAAGGACTGTGGATTTAAGAACTTTACTGGTGAATATTTTTCTACATGGGAGGATTCTTCAAACGCTAATTATGGTAATGAACTAGTAATTTTTGTTATCATTGTATGCTGCGTATCAATAACTTGCTTAAATATTGGCTGTTAGAGTCTTATGAAATCTGGTAGTGCCATCTTAGTGGTTATCATGAAATAATAAAATGAGGAAATGAGATTGTGGATAGGGTATGTGCAGGTAGGGAAAGAGTTAATTTCTGAGTTTTGTGAAACAAGAGGTTCAGCTGAGCATGACTCAGATCAGATAAGAACTGACAGTTAACAATGGGGTGCTAGAGGTAAGGATAATGGGTTAACAAGGTGGAAAGCAGTCATTATGTAGAGCCATTTAACAAATAATGGAAGCATTCATTATGTGAAGTCATTTTAACAAGGTGAAGAGTATTCATTATGTGAAGTCAGTTATTCATTGTGTAACAGCAGATGACTTTATCTTTATTATTGATGCTCGCTGATTGTAAAGGTCACTCAATTAATATGTATGTTGCCTTATCAGGATGCTCCTCCCTGTAAAATGACTAACTAGTTCAATGAGAAAGACCATGAGTGCATGTCTCTGTGCACTTTGGCGATTGTTCTCTCTCCCTCCAGTGCCTGAATAAAGATGGAGGTAAAACTATACTGTGTCTCTGAGCATTTTGCTTTGACCGAGGTGGGGAAATGGGACAACAGTAGGTAGACTCAAAGTACTATCAGGAAGGGAATTCTAACAATTTCAACTGGCAACACTGAAGGAACAACAACATATTTCCCAAGTCTGGATGGTAAGTAGCTTGGAGGGAAATTTCAGCTAGTGATCTCTTCATATTGTCCTTCTAGATAATTGAGGTGATGGTTTTGGAAGGTGTTATGTGGCATATCACTTTGCTAAATGGGATAGACTTCAAATAAACCTCACAACTCCAGACTTCTCATTCATGAGGTGCCATGGACCGTCAGCAGAAGCAGAATTGTACTTCAACATGGTCTACAACCACTTGGCCCAGCCTATCCCCAACTCTACCATTACCATCAATCCAAGGGATCACTTCTGGTTTAATGAAGAGGGTATGCCAGAAGCAGCACCAGGAATACCTCGCAATGAGCTGTCAACATGGTGAAGCTACAAAATTGGAATACTTTTCTGCAACTGAGACTGGGCTGAGTGATTCCTCAAACAATAGATCAGAAGTAAGCCATGAAGCCCTGCCACATCCATTCATGGATGAATGGTGGATCAGTGCACATTCTCCCCACGTCTGCGTGGGTTTCCTCTGGGTGCTCTGGTTTCCTTCCACAATCCAAAGATGTGAAGATTAGGTGGATTGGGATGCTAAATCACCCATATGTCCAGGGATATGCTGGTGAGATGGATTAGCCATGGGAATTGCAAGGTTACAAGGGTAGGGTGGTGGGAGGGTGAGTCTGGGTGGGGTGCTCTTTGGAGGGTCAGTATGGACTCAGTGGGCCAAATGGTCTCCTCCCATGCTGTCGGGATTCTATGATTTGTATGAATAGTTGTGGAGAATTACGCAACTCACTGATGGAGGAGGCTCCACAAATATTCCTAAGCTTAAGGATGGGGAGTCATCATATCAGTGCAAAGGCAAAGGCTGAAGCATTTGCAAGAGTCTTCAGCGAGAAATATGGAAAGTATTATCCATCTCAGTCTTCTCTGAGATCCCTGGAGTCACTTTTGCCAGTCTTCAATCCACTTCAATTTCCTCAATTTGATATCAAAAAAACAGCTGGGTAATGAAAAGGATAAGAAAGTTAGCATTAAGGTGCTTTACTTGAATGCTGGTAGTATTCATAACAAAGTAGATGAATTAACAATACAAATTATCGTGAATGATTATGATGTGGTAGCAACACAGAGATGTAGTTGCAGGGGTTCAGGACTGGCAGTTAAACATCCAAGGATTTACAACTTATTGAAAAGACAGGGAGATGGGCAGCGGGGGTGGGGTTGCCTTGTTAGTTAAAAATGAAATAAAATCTATGGCATTGAACGACATAGGTCCAGATGATGTGGAGCCTGTGTGGGTGGAGTTGAGGAACCACAAAGGCAAAATAACCATAATGGGAGTTATGTACAGACCTCCCAGCAGTGGTCAGGACCAGGGCGCAGGAAATAGATAGGACATGTCAGAAAGGCAAGGTCACGGTGATCATGGGGGATTTCAATGTACAAATGGACTGGATGATTAATGTTGCCGGTGGATCCAATGAAAGGGAATTCATGGAATGCTTACAAGATGGCTTTTTGGAACAGCTTGCGTTGGAGCCGACAAGGGAGCAAGCTATTCTGGACTTTAGTGCTATGTAATGAGCCAGACTTTATAAAAGATCTTAAAGTAAGCGAACACTTAGGAGGCAGCGATCATAATATGGCAGAGTTTAGTCTGCAGTTTGAAAGAGAGAAGACATAATCGGATATGATCGTGTTACAGTTAAATAAAGGCAACTCATGAAAATCAACTGGAAGCAGAGCCTAGTGGAGAAGACAGTAGAGCAACAATGGCAGGAGTTTCTGGGTATAATTCAGGACACAGTACAGAGGTTCATCCCAAAGAAAAGAAAGATTATCCGTGGGGTGGTAGAATTAGGCAGCCATGGCTGACAAAGGAAGTTAGGAAATATATCAAAGAAAAAGTGAGAGCCTATAAAGTGGCCAATAAGATTGGGAAGACTACAAAAACAAACAAAGGATAACAAAGAGAGAAATAAGAAAGGAGAGAATCAAATATGAAGGTAAGCTAGCCAGTAATATTAGAAATTATAGTAAAAGTTTCTTTCAATACATAAGAAACAAACAAGAGGCAAAAGTAGAAATTGGGCCGCTCCAAATTGATGCAGGAAGGCTAGTGATGGGAGATAAGGAAATAGCTGAAAAACTTAATAAGTATTTGTGTCAGTCTTCATAGTGGGAAGACATGAGTAATATCTTAACAATTAAGGAGAGTCTGGGGCAGAGTTGGGTATGGTAGCCATTACAAAAAAAGAGTGCTAGAAAAGCTAGAAGATCTAAAAATTGATAAATCTCCTGGCCCCGATGGGCTACATCCTAGAGTTCTGAGGGAGGTGGCTGAGGAAATAATGAAGGCGTTGGTTGTGATCTTTCAAAAATCACTGGAGTCAGGGAAAGTCCCAGATGATTAGAAAATTGCTGTTGCAACCCCCTTGTTCAAAAAAGGATCAAGACAAAAGATGGAAATTATCGGCCAATTAGTCTAACCTCGGATGCAGGCAAAATTCTAGAATCCATCATTAAGGATGAGATTTCTAAATCCTTGGAAGGGCAGAGTTGGTTTGGAACAAGTCAGCATGGATTTAGTAAGGGGAGGTCGTGCCTGACAAACCCGCTAGAATTCTTTGAAGAGGTAACAAGTAGGTTAGACCAGGGAAACCCAGTGGATGTTATCTATCTAGACTTTCAAAAGGCCTTTGATAAGGTGCCTCACAGGAGGCTGCTGAGCAAGGTGAGGGCCCATGGTGTTTGAGGTTTGCTACTGGCATGGATTGAGGATTGGCTGTCTGACAGAAGACAGAGAGTTGGGATAAAAGGTTCTTTTTCAGAATGGCAGCTAGTGAGAAGTGATGCCTTGCAGGGTTCAGTGTTGGGGTCGCAGCTGTTCACTTTATATATTAATGATCTGGATGAAGGGACTGGGGGCATTCTGGCAAAGTTTGCCGATGATACGAAGTTAGGTGGACAGGCAGGTAGTTCTGAGGAGGTGGGGAGGCTAAAGAAAGATTTAGACAGTTCTGGAGAGTGGTCCAAGAAATGGCTGATGAAATTCAGTGTGAGCAAATGCGAGGTCTTACACTTTGGAAAAAAGAATACAGGCATGGACTATTTTCTAAACGGTAAGAAAATTCATAAAGCCAAAATACAATGGGATCTAAGAGTGTTAGTCCAGGATTCTGTGAAGGTTGACTTGCAGGTTGAGTCTGTGGTGAAGAAAGCAAATGGAATATTGTTATTTATCTCAAGAGGGTTGGAATATAAAAGCAGCGATGTACCTCTGAGACTTTATAAAGCTCTGGTTAGGCCCCATTTAGAATACTGTGTCCAATTTTGGGCCCCACACCTCAGGAAGGACATACTGGCACAGGAGCGTGTCCAGCGGAGTTTCACATGGATGATCTCTGGAATGGTAGGCCTAACATACAATGAATGGCTGAGGATCTTGGGATTGTATTCTTTGGAGTTTAGGAGGTTAAGAGGAGATCTAATAGAAACTTTCAAGGTAATGCATAGCTTAGAAAGGGTGGACACTGGAAATTTGTTTCCATTAGGCGGGGAGATTGGGACCCGTGGGCACAGCATTAGAAGTCGAGGGGTCAGAGGGGTCAGTTTAGAAAGGAAATTAGGAGACATTTTTTTCAGCCAGAGAGTGGTGGGCCTGTGGAATTCATTGCCACGGAGTGCAGTGGAGGCCGGGATGTTAAATGTCTTCAAGACAGAGATTGATAAATTCTTGACCTTGCAAGGAATTAAGGGCTATGGGGAGAGTGCGGGTAAGTAGAGTTGAAATGCCCCTCAGCCCTGATTGAATGGCAGAGTGGACTCGATAGGCCAAATGGCCTTACTTCCACTCCTACGTCTTCTGGTCTTATGGACAATATGGAAAGTTGCCCAGATATGTCCTATACAAAAAAAGACCTACCCAATTTGGCGAATTACTACCCATCAGTCTACTCTTGTTCATCCGTAAAATAGTGAAAGGTATTATCAAAGATGCTTTCAAACAGTATCTTTTTAGCAATAACCTACTCACTGATGCTCAGTTTGGGTGCCACCAGGGTTACTCACCGCTTGACCTTATCACTGCTTTGATTCACTCATTGACAAAAGACCTGAATTCCAACAGGGAGACGAGAGTGACTGCCCTTGACATCAAGGCTGCATTTGACTGAATTTGGCATCAAGGAGCCCTGGCAAAACTGGATTAAACAGAATTGGAGGAGAGTGCTCCATTGTTTAGAAGCATACCTGGCATAAAAGAAGATGAATGTGGTTGTCGAAGGCCACTCATCTCAACTCCAGGATATTTCTGCAGAAGTTTGCCCTCCAGCATTATGGGTACTGATACTGGAAAAGTACATGTGCGTGCAGCAAGACCTGGACAATATCCACACCACACAAATGCCAGGCAATTGCAATCTCCAACAAGAGAGAATCTAATTATGAACCCTTGACATTCAATAGCATTACCTTTGAAACTGGATTGGACTGGCCATATGGCAGATGGCAGGCTAGGAATGTTGCAGAAAAATAAACTCATCCTGACTCCCCAACTGCTGTCTGCAATCTATAAGGATCATATCACGGCTGTGATGAAATATTCCAAATGCAGCTCCAATAACCAGTCAAGACAAAGTACCTTGATTGGCATCACATCCTTCACCACAGTATGACAAGATGTACTGCATATATTTGGCATGGCAGCACATACATGGGATCACCATCACCTGCAAGTTCCCCTCCAAATCACTCACCATCCTGACTTCCTTCAGTGTTACGAACTCAAGTTTATCTCCCTAATGGCATTGTGGGTCTATCTACACCAAATGGACTTCAGTGATTCATGAAAACCGTGTGCTACCATCTTCTCAGGAGCAACAAAGGATGGGCAATAAGTGCTAGCCCAATCAGCCATTTACTTAACTAATTAAAAATGAAGCCTAGAATAGTGTATGATTTATTAACAGCTCTTCCAAACCTTGCAAGCTACCTTCAACACAGGTCTCTCCTTTAAAATAGAACGTAACCATGACTGAAGACCCCACTATCAATATCCTGGGATTTACCGTTGAGCAGAAATTCAGCAGTGATTTTTACAACAACATTTTTCCTTTAATACTGAATTCACGTTTCACCACCTCCCCTGCAAGGATTTGAATGCCCGTCTCCAGAACATTAGCTTGAGATTCTGGATGACCAGCCCAATGACATTACCACTCTGACACCACCTCTTCTTTGGCATGCCAGGACGTCACCTCTGTGTTGACTGGTTGGAGACAACTAATAACAGCACATCTGCTGTTATGGACCTCTTCCCCTCACAAGAACTTGCTTCTGACTCCTTGTTTCTCTCTGAATTATAAAGATCAAGTCAGCAAACACTTTAACAATTGTCTTTCCAGATGGTTTGCTGGTCATTTGGCTAAAATCACATGACTTCTTGTAAATGCTCTCTTGAAAATCGTTTTTGAATGTGATTTTTTGGCATTTAAAAAATGTCAGATCTTGATTGAACTGAAAATACATTTCTTCCTCATTAGAACCATGATCTCAAAGAATAAGATATTATGAACCTTCATAACACTTGTTGGGATATTTCAGATGGCAGTTAAAAGTTACCAAAGTAGTTGAGGTCAGCAGATTTGCTTCACTAAAGAATATTAGTGAACCAAATGGGTTTTTAGTCCAATCAAAGTGACTACCAATACTGAGACTAGTTTTCAATTCAGATATTATTAATTTCATTTCCATCAACTGCAATTCTGGGATTTGAACCTATATCCCCAAAAATTAGTCTGGATCTATTTAATCCTGTAACATTATCACTATGCTACTCTTTTCCTTGTTTTTAATTATAAAGTTAGGCTGGAGAAACTGGGGTTGTTCTCCTCAGAGCAAGAAGATTGATAGTAGATTTGCAAAGTATTTGTATAGTTATGACAGTTCTGAATAAGATGGGCAAGGCAAAACTGATAGTACAAGGACTGGAAGAGATATATTTAAGGATTTAGCTAAGAGACTCAGGGATACTTAAGAAATCCCTTTCGTATGCAACAAACGGTACGGAAGTGAAACTTGCTGCCCTCAAGGATGTAAAGCAGAGACAAATAATGATTTCAAAATTAGATTGGAAAGACATTCAAGGAAATAAATTTGCAGGACTGCAGCGATACAGTTAGGGGTATTGGATTGGCTGATTTTCTGTACAGAGCTGGAAATGTGTTGCTGGAAAAGCGCAGCAGGTTAGGCAGCATCCAGGGAACAGGAGAATCGACGTTTCGGGCATTAGCCCTTCTTCAGGAATGATTTTCTGTACAGAGTGCCTGTATAGATCTGATGGGACAAATGCCTCCTTCAGTGCTGTAAATAACTCTATGTTCCAGATTCCCAGAGCGATGCTTGTTCTGAGGGTGGATGGGTGCAGGATGGAGTTGAAACCGTCACTCTTGTACTGCAATGCAGTCACTGTAAAACATCTGTGCAGAAGACCCATATCAATTCTCTGTAACTCTGCCCCAGTTGTTTTGTGAAATAAAACCCTCATCATTTGGATCACTTGCCACCACCACACAATCCATTCACTATGCCAACTTATGTAAACTCATGCATCCCCAGCTCCCTATTCCTTGTCCTTTATAGTCTCCATACCAAATCTATACCAACTCATGCCCTCCCAATACATCCCACGGTGCTCTGCAGCCCCCATTCCAACTTATTGCCAACCCATGCATCATCCTTTGCCTTACATCCTGCATGCCAATTTTCCCAGTATCCACCAAAAGTTCTGCAGATGCTGTAAATCAGAAAAAAAAAATTGCTGGAATAGCTCAGCAGGTCTGGAAGTACCTTAGAGAGAAATCAGAGTTAACGTTTCGGGTCAAATGACCCTTCTAAGGAACTCAACCCAAATGTTAACTCTGATTTCTCTCCACAGATACTGCCAGACCTGGTGACCTTTTCCAGCAATTTCTGCTATTATACCCAGTATCCACAATCCTCAAGAGTCATGCTGACATTAAATAGAATAAAGTTCAAAATATCTATTACAGCTTTAATTTTTTTCTTAAAATACCAATTTATGAAAGCATTCTTGAATTGTTTGAATCTTCATGTAGTTAATGTAGTTTACAACGGAAGAAATGAGGGAACTTGTGGATTCCAGTTTTATCCAGGAAAAACAGGTCTACAGTAAGTGTTTAAAGTTTGAGCAGCTTTGACTAAGAGTTTATGAGCTGGAGGATGAATGTAGATGCCATAATACATCAGGGAAGGGGAGCATTCCTGGATTATTTGTACCAGGAGACAGTCACACATCTTAGGATGTAGTCTTCTGATTGGATCAGTGTTTAGAAATATCAGAATGTGACTTAAGGTGAGGTAGGCCAGGGAGCACAGAGAGCAGGAACACAGGAGGTTCAACCTTTGCAATTGTCCAAAAGGTTCAGCTTGTTTAGATGACAGCAGATGCTTCAGGGTGAATCTATGAACTGACCATGACACCGTGGTACTGTAGGCCATTCACTGTAGTTCATAAGAATGAAGGGGAACTTCATAGAAACTTATAAAATTCTAACAGGACCAGGTAGAGTAAAGACAGGAAGGATGTTCCCAATGGCAGGGAGTCCAGAACCAGGGGTCACAGTTTGAGGATACAGGGTAAACCATTTAGGACTGAGGGGAGGAGAAATTCCTTCACTCCAAGAGGTGGGCCTGTAGAATTCATTAACATAGAAAGCAGTCGAGGCCAAAACATTGTCGGATTTCATGAAGGAGTTGGATATAGCACTTGGGACTAAAAAGATCCAAGGGTATGGGGTAAAAGCAGGAAGAGGAGATTGAGTTGGATGATCGGCCGTGCTCATAATGAATGGCGGAGCAGGCTTGAAAGGCTGAATGGCCAATTGTTCCTCTTATTTTCTATATTTCTATGTTTCAAGTGGGGGAGAAAAAGGGATATAGTGATGGTAGGGGTCAAAGGGATTGACACTCTTCTTTGCAGCAAAGAACATGTGTTTAGTTGGCTGTGTTGACTGCCTGGTGTAAGGGTTTGGGAGAACTGTTCAGGACTGGAGAGGAACTTGCAGAGTTCTGTGTGGTGAGTATGAGGAGGTAGGTGCCAACTTCAAAGGCAGCACCTCAAAGATCATAATCTCTGGATTGCTACCTGAGCCACATGAAAATTGGCATTGAGCAAATCAGATTCAAGAGATGAATGTTTTGTTCAAAGACTGATGTGGGTGAAGTGGGTTTCAGTTCGTGGCACTGGCACCAGTACTGAGGAAAGTGGGAGTTGTACCTTTGGGACACTGCCCATGTTAACCATGCTGTGGTCTTGTGATTTGCTTAACTAGGAATGTAGAGAGGATGTTAAATTGCGGGAACAATGGATTGTTATGGACCAGGCCAGACTCCCTCAAGAAAGTAGCCCGGACAGTAACTTCGCTAGTTGTTTTAAGCAGGTGTAAGTGGATATTCCAGGAGAGATGCAGCTGGTCAAACCAGTTAGTTTTAAAACAAAACAGAATTAATTTACAAGATTACCAAATGAAACACAAACAAAATAGAACAGAATATTGAATAACTTAACCTACCTAAAAACACAATAGATTATCCCAACTTAATGATGCTGCTCCAAATTCCTGCAACAACCCCCATAAACACCCCTTGGCAAAAAAGTTAAAATCAAACACTGGATCCTAAAGAAGAAAGAGAGATGGCAGCATGGAATGCTCTCTTTCTTCTAGTAGTTGTTTTTTTGACCAAACTTAAACTGAGCTGACTGCTTTCAGTGAACAGCCAGACTGCTAAAACCAAACCAAACCAAACCAAACCAGAGTAAAGCTGAGCTGGAGAACTGGCCACTCCCCTTTCATTGTACAATTTTTTTTTAACTTGAATGCATTCTCAAGTAGATCAACCCCAGACATTTCAGAGTCTGTGTCGTTATGACCTCCTGAAAAAAAAGCAAGAATAACCTAAATTTGTTAAAGGAGCAGCATCATCACAGGATCAAATTTGGAAGACATGGAAAATCAAAGAGTAGAGACAAGGTCAAAGTGAAAGTTATTAATACAGGAAATGATAAACAGACTGAAAAAAAGGTTTAGCGAGTACAAATCTAAGAGTAAGTCAACAGATAAGACTAGTGGCTACAAAAAAAGGAGAAAACTACAGATTATGTACAGATTGTTCTATTATAACGCACGTTTCATCACCGTAAATTTACTATAATGTGATTGACGAATTGGGGGCGCTGTTTCTAAAACGCAAACTTATAAAATGTGTCTTGGCTGCATTACGATTACAGCACCAACATTTTGAGTGCTGTTTCTAAAGCATGACTTTTCTATAATGCAAGAATGGTTGCACAAGAATGGCACGGTGGCTCAGTGGTTAGCACAGCTGCCTCACAGTGCCAGTGACCTAGGTTCAATTCCCACCTTGAGCGACGTCTATGTGGAGTTTGCACGTTTTCCCCATGTCTGTGTGGCTTTCCTCTGGATGCTCTGGTTTCCTCCCATAATCCAAAAGATGTGCAGGTTAGGTAAATTGCCCACAGTGTTCAGGGATGTGTAGGTTAGATGCATTAGTCAGGGGTAAATGTGGAGTAATAGGGTAGAGGAATGGGTCTGGGTGGGTTACTCTTCAGAGGGTTGGTATGGACTTGTTGGGCCGAATGGCCTGTTTCCTCACTGTAGGGATTCTATGATCTGCGTTATCAAAGGATTGACTGTAGCTGAATATATATAGCATTTGGAACAAAACAAGTGAACTGAGAGCATAAGTACAAATACATAAATACAAAATGGTAGACATTACAGAGACAGGTCTGCAGGATGACACAGATTGGTACCTAAATAGAGTCCTCCCACCCTTTTTCACAGATGTCCACCACTGCTCCTGAAGACCCCCTTACCCCGCCTTGCATGCTCCTTAACAATTAATGAACAGACCTCAAGAACTGCATTCGTTCCAGATCTCAGACCAACTTAAATAAGCAGCTCCTAGACACTACTGACCAGTCCCCGAACTATTGTTACAGCTGCTCCCCAAATGACGATATACACATCCCCTAACTGATGACGCTAGTCTACAGTTGTTATTTACCCATTCCTCAGACTACAATCAGACAGTTCCCTGACAATGAAAATTTCAATCTGATAATTGACCGTGACAATGCACAAGGACTGTGCCCTTGACTGACAGTACTGGGACCCTCTTCATCCATACTCCTGGTTATCTCTTCAAATTAATTCAATCAAATTTGTCAAATCCAACCTTAACTAAACAAATCAATACTCACTATCCATAATTAATCCATGCCTTTCCAAGTGCAAATAAATTCTCCCTCAGAATTCTTTGTAATGACTTCCCCATCAATGAGGTTAAACTAACTGGCCAGTAACTTCTTGTCTATACCATCTTTTTTAACAATGATATTTCCAGGGCCCCAATATCTCCCTCAAAATTTCATCTTGGTCTGCGAAAGTTTTCCTTTTAAAGCTGCTGAGCCCATGAGTACATCCTCTCTCTATCTTTAATTATTCTGATATTTCACAATCCTCCACCCTCATGTCTGTTCCTGCATTGGTCTTATTCATTGTAAACACTGATTCAAAGTAGTCTTTGCAAACTATTCTCATGTCATGCTGGATTCCCACACACTTCATCTCTATGGTTCCTAATAGGTCCTACCCTTTCCCTAGTTATTTTCTTGCTCTTTATATACTTAGATTTGCTTTCCTGATTTAGGATCACCCTGCACTTTTTATACACCTCTAGGAACTCTACCATTTTGAGCCCTTGATATCTATCATTAACTTCTCTTTATTTCTTAATTTCTTATGTATCTTGACATCTATGGTTTTCCAGTCTTTGTCAAAACATATTCACCCTCGACTCTCACCATTACATTTTTTTATGCTTTCTACTGATCCTACACAGTTTCATCTGCAAGTAGCTGATCCCAGTTCACTTTAAATCATATTAAGGTTAAATTAGATTAGATTACTTACAGTGTGGAAACAGGCCCTTCGGCCCAACAAGTCCACACCGACCCGCCGAAGCGCAACCCACACATACCCCTACATTTACCCCTTTAACCTAACACTATGGGCAATTTAGCATGGCCAATTCACCTGACCTGCACATCTTTGGACTGTGGGAGGTAACCGGAGCACCCGGAGGAAACCCACGCAGACACGGGGAGAATGTGCAAACTCCACACAGTCAGTCGCCTGAGTCGGGAATTGAACCCGGGTCTCTGGTGCTGTGAGGCAGCAGTGCTAACCACTTTTGTAAAATTAGCCTTTCTCCAGTTTAGAAATTTTATTCCTAAGCCATCATTATCTTTTTCTACAACCTAAAGCCAACTGAATTATGGCTGTGATTTCCAAAATGCTGTCCTCCTTCCACCTGGCATGTTTAATTTCTGAATATTAGATCCAGAACTGCCTCCTCCCTTGTTGGGCTTTGTACATACTAGCAAAAAAAAGTTCTCTCATTGTAATTTAAGAATTTTGCTCCCTCCCTAACTTGCACACCAAAACTATCCCAATTAATATTTGGATCATTGAAATCCCACACTATTACTATTATTCTTACACTACACTGAAATTTAAGTACATATTTGATCCTGTATTCATCCCTGTCTGTTTGGGATCCTATAATGCACACTCAACAGCATGTTTGTCCCCTTTGGGTTTATTTTACTTATACACATATGGCCTCATTTAGGAGAAAGTGAGGTCTGCAGATGCTGGAGATCAGAGCTGGAAATGTGTTGCTGGAAAAGCGCAGCAGGTCAGGCAGCATCCAGGGAATAGGAGAATCGACGTTTCGGGCATAAGCCCTTCTTCAGGAATGAGGAAAGTTTGTCCAGCAGGCTAAGATAAAAGGTAGGGAGGAGGGACTTGGGGGAGTGGCGTCGGAAATGTGATAGGTGGAAAGAGGTCAAGGTGAGGGTGAAAGGTCAGACTGGGGTGGGGGCGGAGAGGTCGGGAAGAAGATTGCAGGTTAGGAAGGCGGTGCTGAATTCGATGGATTTAACTGAGACAGGGTGGGGGGAGGGGAAATGAGGAAACTGGTGAAATCCGAGTTCATCCCTTGTGGTTGGAGGGTTCCTAGGCGGAAGATGAGGCGTTCTTCCTCCAACCGTCGTTTTGTTGTGGTCTGACGATGGAGGAGTCCAAAGACCTGCATATCCTTGGCGGAGTGGGAGGGGGAATTGAAATGTTGAGCTACAGGGTGGTTGGGTTGGTTGGTCCGGGTGTCCCAGAAGTGTTCTCTGAAACGCTCCGCAAGTAGCCGGCCTGTCTCCCCAATATAGAGGAGGCCACATCGGGTGCAGAGGATGCAATAGATGATGTGTGTGGAGGTGCAGGTGAATCTGTGGCGGATATGGAAGTTTCCTTTGGGGCCTTGGAGGGAGGTGAGGGGGGAGGTGTGGGCGCAAGTCTTGCACCTCCTGCGGTTGCAGGGGAAGGTGCCGGGAGTGGAGGTTGGGTTGGTGGGGGGTGTGGATCTGACGAGGGAGTCACGGAGGGAGTGGTCTTTACGGAATGCTGATAGGGGAGGGGAGGGAAATATATCCTTGGTGGTGGGGTCTGTTTGGAGGTAGCGGAAATGACGGCGGATGATGCGCTGTACATGGAGATTGGTGGGGTGGTAGGTGAGGACCAGTGGGGTTCTGTTCTGGTGGCGGTTGGAGGGGCGGGGCTCAAGGGCGGAGGAGCGGGAAGTGGAAGAGATGCGGTGGAGGGCATCGTCGACAACATCGGGGGGGAAATTGCGGTCCTTGAAGAAGGAGGCCATCTGGGTTGTGCGTTTTTGGAACTGGTCCTCCTGGGAGCAGATGCATTTCGACTCACAGAGTCAGACAGTGCAGAAACAGACCCTTTGGTCCAACCAGTCCATACCGACCATAATCCCAAACTAAACTAGTCCCACCTGCCTGCGCCTAGCCCATTTACCTCCAATTCTTTCCTATTCATGTAATTATCCATATGTCCTCTGATTTTACCTACATAGCTACAAAGCTTAAGTGTATTGGGATGTTCAAAATTCTGACCTTTTTGGAGGGTTCCAGGCAGATGGGAATTGCCCATTGGAAGTTTAAATACAGTCATAGAGATGTACAGCACGGAAACAGACTTTTCGGTCCAATGCGCTCATGCCGCTATCCTAAACTAATCTAGCCCTATTTGCCAGCACTTGGCCCATATCCTTCTCAACCCCTCCTATTCATATACCCATTCAGATGCCTGTTAAATGTTGTAATTGTACCAGCCTGCACCACTTCCTCTGGCAGTTCATTCCATATGTGCACCACCCTCTGCGTGCAAACATTGCCCCTTAGGTCTCATTTAAAGTTTTCCCTTCAGGTCCCATTTAAAGTTTTCCCCTCTTACCCTAAATCTATACCCTTTAGTTCTGGACTCTCCCACACCAGGGAAAAGACCTTGTCTATTTACCTTATCCACACCCCTCATGACTTTATAAAAGGTCACCCCTCAGCCTCCAATGATCCAGGGAAAACAGCTCCAGCCTATTCAACCTCTCCCTATAGCTCAAATCCTCCAACCCTGGCAACATCCTTATAAATCTTTTCTGAACCCTTTCAAGTTTCACAACATCCTTCCAATAGGAGGAAGATCAGAATTGCATGAAATATTCCACCAGTGGCCTAACCTATGTCCTGTTTAGCCACAACATGACCTCCCAACTCCTGTACTCAATACTCTGACCAATAAAGTAAAGCACATGAAATGCCTTCTTCACTATCCTACCACCTGTGACTCCACTTTCAAGGAGCTATGAACCTGCACTCCAAAGTCTCTTTGTTCAGCAAAACTCCCTAGGACTTTACTATTAAGTATATAAGTCCTGCTCTGACTTGACTTTCCAAAATACAGCACCTCACATTTATCTAAATTAAACGCCATCTGCCACTCCTCAGCCCATTGGCTCATCTCAGGCAACCTTCTTTGCTGTCCTCTACACCTCCAATTTTGATGTCTTCTGTGAACTTACTAATGATACCTCTTAGTTTCACATCCAAATATTTACATAAATGATGAAAAGTAGTGGACCCAACATCAATTCTTGTGGCACACCACTGGTCACAGGCCTCCAGTCTGAAAGGCAACCCTCCACCACCACTCTCTGTCTTCTACCTTCAAGTCAGTTCTGTAACCAAATGGTTAGTTCTCCCAAGGTATCATCTCTCCTCACAGCTATAATTGATTTTTTGATTCAGCTTTGCAACAGCCCCTCTCCACCTTGTCTGGATACCCAATAACCAGGAATGTTGACCTGTCTATCCACCCCATCTGTCAACAATGTCTCGGTCACTGTTTTGATACCACAGCCCCCAAATGCCTATCTGTGCCCTCAGCTCACCTGTTTCATTCCTCATGTTCCTTGCATGAAACTACATTCCATTTTGCTTTGCTAAACTCACTTCTTTCTTTTCTAGCCCATCTCTGGCTTCTGGACTCATTCACTAGTGTTGTATCTTCTAATTGAATCTCAGCTTCTCTCCCCTCTGAATTACTTGTCAGGCACCCAAGGTATTGCTGTTCACTCGTCGCCTTCAGAATGTACTGAAGCTGGTCCATGACATCTTGGTCCTGACCCCCAAAGCCAACAGACCATCTTGGAGTCACGCCTACAGCTGCACAAGTGCCTGTCTGACTATCTAATCCCCTACCACTATCACCCTTCCACACTTCTTCCTTTTCCCGCATACCTTCCCAAGCAGCTGGACCACCCACAGTGCCATGGTCTTGCTTCTGAATGGCCTGCACAAAGGAAACATCACTCTGACTCTTTCAAAGACAGATTAATGGTTTGCAAGTGAGATGCACTTGAGGATTCCTCACTACCGCCTGATCTCCTCCTTCTGTCTACCAGTCACCTTTCCCTCTGTGCTTGCACTGTCTTAAACTACAGGGCGATCTTGTCCAGAAATATGCTATCCATGAACCTCTCAGCCTCATGAGTGTGCTGCAGTGTCCCCAGCTTCTGCTCAAGCTCCAAAACCTGGAGCTTAAGTTGCCCTCACCAGACGCCACTACTGCATACAATGTATCCAGGCCACAAGGAGAGTCTAGGATTTACCACATAGTGCTAGATGTGCAGATCATGAGCTTGGATTCCTCAAAGATGCCTTAACAAAATCAAATATGAACATTTGCTTTTATAGAGACATAGAGTTGTACAGCATGGAAACAGACCTTTTGGTCTATGCCGACCAGATATCCATTTACCAGCATTTGCCCATATCCCTCTACACTCTTCTTATTCATGTACCCATCCAGGTGCCTTTTCAATGTTGTAACTGTACCAGCCTCTACCACCTCCTCCAGCAGTTTGTTTCATATGTGCACCACCCTGTGTGTGAAAAAGTTGCCAGTCAGGTCCCTTTTAAATCTTTCCCCTCTTACCTTAAACCTATGCCCTCTGGTTTTGGTCTCACTTGTCCTGCGAAAAATGTCTTTGGCTATTCACCCTGTCCATGCCCTTCATGATATTATATACCTCTATAAAGTCACCCCTCAGCCACCAACACTTCAGGGAGAAAAGCCTCAGCCTATTCAGCCTCTCCTTATTGCTCAAACCCTCCAATCCCAGTGAAGTCCCTGTCAATCTTTTCTGAACTCTTTCACATCTGTCCGAAAGCAGGGGGACCAGGATTGAATGCAATGTTCTAAAAGTGGACTCACTAACAGCCTCTACAGCTGCAATATGATGTCTTGACTGTTATACTAAATGCACTGACCAATGGAAGCAGTGTGCCAAATGCTTTCTTCACTACCCTGTCTGGCTGCAACTCCATTTTCAAGAAACTTATATTCCTGCACCCCTAAGTCTTTTATTCACAACACTTCACAGTACACTAACATTAACTGTATGAGTCCTGCCCTGGTTTGCCTTACCAAAATGCAACACCTCATATTTATTTAAATTAAATGCCATTTGTCACTCCTCAGCCCATCTGATCAAGGTTCCATTGTGTTCTGAGATAACCTTCTTCACTGTCCACTACACCACCAATTTTGGTATCATCTGCAAACTTACTAACCATAACTCCTATATTCACATCCAAATCATTTATATAAATGATGAAAAGCAGTGGACCCAGCACAAATCCTTATGGCACACCACTGGTCACAGTCCACCAGTGTGAAAAATTACCCGCTACTATTAACTTCAAGCCAATTTTGTCTCCAGTTGGCTAGCTTTCTCTAATCTATGTGTCGTTACCTTGCTAACCAGCCTGCCATGCTTTGTCAAATGCCTTGCACAAGTCCATGTGGACAACGCCTACCACTCTGCCTTCATCAATCTTCTTTGTCACCGCTGCAAAAAACTCAATCAAGTTAGTTAGACATTATTTCCCTCACACAAAGCCATGTTGACTATCCCTAATCAATCCTTGCCTTTTCAAATGCATGTAAATCCTGTCCATCAGATTCCCCTCCAACAACTTACAACTCATAACAACAAAGTCTTTATCTTTACTCCTACTTAAGTATAGACTAAAAAGGTCAAACAAACAACTGGAACTCCTTAACTCAAGTGAAGAAATTTAGTTGTACTAATTATCTGGACTTTATTGAAGCTACTCCACCAAAGGTCTGTCTGCTCTGACACCTCTGTACTCTCTCTGCTCTTTCAACCTGACTGCCACTGATCCGGAGTCTCATTCAGATGCGTCACCTGTCTCTCTGCTTCAGTTTCACTGAATTGTTTACAACCGAGACATATGACTTGGATGAAGTCGTGAGAAGTATGATTGCCAAATTTGCCAATGATACAAAGATAAAGTTGGAAAGTAAGTTGTGAAGAGGATATGAGGAAGATACAAAATTATCCAGGTAGGTTAAATGAGTAGGTCATGATCTGGCAAATGGAAAAATGTGAAATTGTTTATATTGACAAGGAGGATGAAAAAGAAGCATGTTATCTAAATGCTGAGATATTGCAAAACTCTGGGTTTCCTCATGCATAAATCACAAATGAATAATATTAATGCAAGTAATTAGGAAAGCTAGTAGACAGTTATCATTCGTTTCAAGGGGAATTGAATACCAGTGTAGGAAACTTATGCTTAAACTATACAGAGCATTGGTGAGATCACATCTCCAGTTAAAATGTACAGTTGATTACATAGAACATAGAAGAATACAGCGCAGTACAGGCCCTTTGGCCCTCGATGTTGCGCCGATCCAAGCCCACCTAACCTATACTAACCCACTATCCTCCATATACCTATCCAATGCCCGCTTAAATGCCCATAAAGAGGGAGAGTCCACCACTGCTACTGGCAGGGCATTCCATGAACTTACGACTCGCTGAGTGAAGAACCTACCCCTAACTTCAGTCCTATATCTACCCCCCCTTAATTTAAAGCTATGCCCCCTTGTAATACCCGACTCCATACGCGGGAAAAGGTTCACACTGTCAACCCTATCTAACCCCCTAATCATCTTGTACACCTCAATCAAGTCACCCCTAAACCTTCTTTTCTCTAATGAAAACAGCCCCAAGTGTCTCAGTCTTTCCTCATACGATCTTCCTTCCATACCAGGCAACATCCTGGTAAACCTCCTCTGCACCCGTTCCAGTGCCTCCACATCCTTCCTATAGTATGGCGACCAAGACTGCACACAATATTCCAGATGCGGCCGCACCAGAGTCTTATACAACTGCATCATGACCTCAGGACTCCGGAACTCAATTCCTCTACCAATAAAAGCCAGTATGCCATATGCCTTCCTCACCGCACTATTTACCTGGGTGGCAACTTTCAGAGATCTGTGTACATGGACACCAAGATCCCTCTGCTCATCCACACTACCAAGTATCCGACCATTAGCCCAGTACCCCATCTTTTTGTTATTCTTCCCAAAGTGAATCACCTCACACTTAGCTACATTGAATTCCATTTGCCACCTTTCTGCCCAGCTCTGCAGCTTGTCTATATCCTGCTGTAACCTGCCACATCCTTCCTCACTGTCAACAACTCCACCGACTTTCGTATCATCCGCAAACTTGCTCACCCAACCTTCTAACCCCTCTTCCAGGTCATTTATAAAAATGACAAACAGCAATGGTCCCAAAACAGATCCTTGCGGAACACCGCTAGTGACGGCACTCCATGAAGAAACTTTGCCATCAACTACTACCCTCTGTCTTCTTCCATCCAGCCAATTCCTAATCCAAACCTCCAACTCACCCTCAATGCCATATCTCCGTATTTTCTGCAGTAGCCTACCATGGGGAACCTTATCAAACGCCTTACTAAAATCCATATATACCACATCTACCGCTTTCCCCTCATCAATCTCCTTCGTCACCTTTTCAAAGAATTCAATAAGGTTTGTGAGGCATGACCTGCCCTTCACAAAACCATGCTGACTATCCTTGATCACATTATTCCTATCCAGATGTGCATAAATCCTATCCCTTACAATTCTCTCTAAGACTTTGCCCACAACAGAAGTGAGACTCACCGGCCTATAGTTACTAGGGTTATCCCTACTCCCCTTTTTGAACAAGGGAACCACATTTGCTATCCTCCAGTCTTCTGGCACTACTCCAGTAGACAAAGAGGACATAAAAATCAAGGCCAATGGCTCTGCAATCTCCTCCCTTGCTTCCCAGAGAATCCTAGGATAAATGCCATCAGGCCCAGGGGACTTATCTATTTTCACCTTTTCCAGGATTTCCAACACCTCTTCTCTACATACCTCAAAGCCATCCATTCTACTTATTTGTGACTCAGTATTCACATCGACGACAATGCCCTGTTCCTGAGTAAATACTGAAGAAAAGTATTCATTCAGTGTCTCCCCAATCTCTTCCGCCTCCACACGCAACTTCCCACTACTATCCTTGACTGGACCTATTCCTACCCTAGTCATTCTTTTATTCCTAACATACCTATAGAAAGCCTTAGGGTTTTCCCTAATCCTACCGACTAAGGACCTTTCATGTCCCCTCCTTGCTGCTCTTAGCTCTCTCTTCAGGTCCTTCCTGGCTACCCTATAACTCTCAATCGCCCCAATTGAACCTTCACGTCTCATCTTGAGATAGGCCGCCCTCTTCCATTTAACAAGGGATTCCAATTCCTTATTAAACCACGGCTCCCTCGCACGACCCTTTCCTCCCTGCCTGACAGGTACATAATTATCAAGGACACTCAATAGTTGCTCCTTGAACAAGCTCCACATATCATTTACACTCTTGCCTTGGAGTCTACTTTTCCAAGCCACACATCCTAAGTCATGCCTCACCGCATCATAATTTCCCTGACCCCAGCTATAACTCTTGCCCTGTAGTACACACTTATCCCTCTCCATCACGAGAGTAAAAATCACCGAATTATGGTCACTATCCCCAAAGTGCTCACCTACCTCTAATTCTAACACCTGGCCTGGTTCGTTACCCAGAACCAAATCCAGTATGGCCTCACCTCTTGTTGGCCTGTCTACATATTGTGTCAGGAAGCTCTCCTGCACACATTGAACAAACACTGACCCATCTAATGAACTTGAGCTATAGCTTTCCCAATCAATATCAGAAAAGTTAAAGTCCCCCATAACAACCACCCTATTACTGTTACTCATCTCCTGAATCACCTTCCCTATCCTTTCTTCAATGATTATAGGACTATTAGGAGGCCTGTAAAAGAGGACTTCAGTGGCATTAGAAGCAGTTCAGAAAATGTTTCCTAGACTATTATCTGGAAGGGTGGATCACCTTATGAAAAAAGACTTAACAAGCTGGGCTTGTATCTGTTGAAGTTTAGAAGAGTAAGAGGTAATGTTTTTGAAATATATAATTTCCTGAAGGTTATTGACTGGTTCAAGGTGGAGATGATATTTCCTCTTTTGAGAGAATCTAGAACCAGGGGTCACAAATTAAATACAAACGGTCACCCATTTAAAACAGTGGTAAGGCAAAATATTTTCACACAGGGTTATGGGTCTTTGGATCTCATTTCCTGAAAATGCAGTCGAAGCAGAGCCTTTCAGTAGAGTTAAGGCAATAATGGATAGTTTTTTTCATCAAGGCAAGGCTGAAAGGTTTTTGGAAATAGGTTGGAATATGGATTTAAGGTAGCAATCAGGTCAACAATGATCCTAATAAAGAAGCAGTCACGAGGGCGGAATAGCCCACTGCTGCTTTCCTGTTCATATGTTTGTAAAAGCAAACAGATTTGTATTTGTAACACCATGTCAAAAACAGCTAATCTTTTAATAACCTTTTTGAGCTGTCAATCAGACTATGTACTTAGGATCCCCCTACTAAGTTACTCATAGGTTGTGGAAAATAGTCAATCATTAATAACGACAAAATAATATTCTTCATGCATGTCATGCCCATCCTCTTACTGCAACTGGTGAAAACTGGATCAGCTGGAAATGGAGGAAGAATGTCTGCATCTGCATCCCCCTTCCATTTGGACCACTGATGCTACTTTGGTTGCTGATATATAGGTTCTTGTGGATGAAATGGCTATGGAATTCTATTTGCCAAGCATTCTGCTTGAAGCAAATGCTGGAGAGAAAGGAAAATATTAGCTTGCTTTGCAAAACGTAATGTATGTAAACAGAAAAAAAAATTACTGATGGGCCAAGTATGGGGTCTCTTGCAATCTCTTGTTTTTCATTAAATTTGTTTTAACATTTTTATTGTAAGTAACTCAATATTTTTTATGTCAAGAGAGAAAACCAATGATGTGTATGTTAATTGTGTTAGTGAGCATTAATCAGGGATTCACTTGGATCAGGAAATGTAGATAAAGTTAGTGGTATAATGGCAACTGTGGCACAGTGGTAGTTAGATTAGGTTACTTACAGTGTGGAAACAGGCCCTTCGGCCCAACTACTCCACGCTGACCTGCCGAAGCGCAACCCACCCAGATCCATACACCACGGGCAATTTAGCAGGGCCAATTCACCTGACCTGCACATTTTTGGACTGTGGGAGGAAACCGGAACACCCGGAGGAAACCCACGCAGACACGGGGAGAATGTGCAAACTCCACACAGTCAGTCGCCTGAGGCGGGAATTGAACCCGGGTCTCTGGCGCTGTGAGGCAGCAGTGCTAACTGCTGTGCCACCGTGCCGTTCCCACTGTGCCATCGTGCCACTGTGCTACCATGGTAGTGTCCCTGCCTCTGAGCTAAGAAGCCTGGGTTCAAGTTCCATCTATTCTAGAGGTGTGTAATAACATCTCTGTTACAGGTTGATTAAAAAAACATTTTTTTTAAATTATAGATATGGACAATCTTTCTCTAGTTGCTGACTTACTTTACTTTTTTTTGTCCCTTACAGTCACAATCACAAAATATGCAGGGATACTTTAAAAGCAACCCGTATAAGTCATTTTAATTTGCAACCACCATGGGACTTAGGTTCATTATTGCACTCTGAACCCTTGTGAAAGTTTGTATTGTAAGAACCCCCTTTCAATTTTGTTCCTTTTAAAGCTCTTCCTGTCCCAGTGAAGTCTTGGAAATGCCTCAATTATTGCTGACTTCCTGGTGATTTTCCAGACATTGGGTGCTTTTATTTTAACATACTCGGTTCGTTGTCTGAAACAAAAAAAAACCTAAAGAAATCCTAGATTTCAAAGGTTAAAAAGAAAGGCTCACCAACAGTGAATGTTTCCTGCAGTCCCTCAAGTCTCTTAATTAATTTGAAGGTCTCGGCAAGAACAGAATTATGATAAAAAGTGTAAGGGAGCAGCATGCTGACTTTCTACAATGGAACAGTGTAAAGATATTTGTGACCAACAGCGTTCTTCAAGAGACAATTCCAATCCTGCATATACCATGGCATTGATAACATATAAGACGCATGTCCCTGGGAATGAGATTCAAACACCGAGTCAAGCTAATACACAACAGTGACCCTTATAGAGTTGAAGTGGTAGAGAATAGCCTGGGTCTCCACTGCAGTGATTGTACAAGAGAACTATGGCCTTGTGGATGAAACAGCAGGCAGACATTGAATGTCCTTCAGCCCAGGCTTATTTGTGTAATTTGATCATTCTATTTTGCTTTTGTGAGATGGTGAATTTGGAATGTAGACTAGGAAAATTTAAGTTACATGAGAAGGGTGGGTTGTTTTCGGTGAGTTTTGCAGGGAAGGAAGAATTTCTCATAACCAGAATTGTTCAGCACTGTTGGACACCCATCCAGTTGGAAAGGGCTCATAATACCTGCAATCTCAAAAGGATATACTGGAAATCCATAACCTGGAACCTGAAGTGGCTGCCAGAAATGAATCTGCAAATTAAGTGAGCAGGAGAAATATAAGAGAAAGAATGGGTCAGATTTGCAGGGGTGATAGGAGTTGACCTGCAAACTGTCGACATTCGCTGTCATTACTCTCCTGCAACCAGAAGACCATTAGATGTAAGATAGAATTAGGGCCATTCAGCTATCAGTTTGCACTGCCATTCATAGCCGATCAGATAAGCTGTTCTGGCAATGCCATCTTGTGCAGGAGAATTTCAGAAATGTCCATCTATTTCCTCAAACAACAATTCCCCTCTATCGTCGTCACCAGAGCCCTTAGCCCTGTTTGATTCATCTCCCTCAATTCTGCCCTTACCTCTCCCAATCCTCACTTGCCACCTCACCAGCCTCTGCATACAAAGGATTGTAAGCCAACATTCCCATCTCCACCATGACCAGATACATATTACCCTCCTATCCCTTGTCAATATTCTGCAAGGACCATTCCCTCCAGGACACCCAGATTCACTCCTCTGCCATTTCCAACATCTCCCCATACCTTCCACAAGCTCAGAAGGTGTAACACCTGCCCATTTACCTCCTTCCTCCTCACCATCCAAGGCCCAGATATACTTCCAGGTGAAGCATACTTCCAGATTTAGCTGCACTTCATTCAACCTAGACGACCGTATTCACTGTTCGCAATTTGGTCTCCTCTACATTGCGGACATAAAACGTAGATTGGGTGATCGCTTCAAAGAACACATATATCTATCAGCTTCCAGTTGCCTGCCACTTCAAGACACCACTGTGTTCCCTGAGCAACATCTCTGTTTTAGGCTTGCTGCAGTGCTCCAGTGAAGCACAGCACAGCTGGAAGAATAACAATAAACTAAAAGAACTGAAGACGCTGGAAATTGGAAACAAATCGTTGAAAAAACTCAGTAGGTCTGAAGCATCCGTGGAGAGAAATCAGTTAACGTTTCGGGTCTAGTGACCTTAAAAATACCTGAAAGAAGGCGTTTGGTATGCTTTCCTTTATTGGTCAGAACATTGACTAAAGGAATTGGGAGATCATGTTGTGGCTGTACAGGACATTGGTTAGGCCACTTTTGGAATACTGCGTGCAATTCTAGTCTCCTTCCTATCAGAAGGATGTTGTGAAATTTGGAAGGGTTCAGGAAAGATTTACAAAGATGTTACCAGGGTTGGAGGATTTGAGCAATAGGGAGAGGCTGAATAGGCTGGGGCTGTTTTCCCTGGAGCGTTGGAGGCTGAGGCCTGACTTATAGAGGTTTATAAAATCATGAGGGGCATGGATAGGATAAATGGACAAGGTCTTTTCCATGGGGGTTGGGAAGTCCAGAACTAGAGAGCATAGGTTTAGGGTGAGAGGGAAAAGATATAAAAGGGACCGAAGGAGCAACTTTTTCACACAGAGGGTGGTGTGTGCTTGGAATGAGCTGCCAGAAGTGGTGATGCAAATACAGCATTTAAAAGACATCTGGGTGGGCATATGAATAGGAAAGGTTTGGAAGGATATGACACACAGTGGGTACTGCAGATGTTGGAGATTAGAGTCAAGATTAGAGTGGTGCTGGAAAAGCACAGCAGGTCAGGCAGCACCCGAAGAGCAGTAAAATCGATGTTTTGGGCAAAAGCCCTTCATCAGGAATGGGCTTTCCTGATGAAGGGCTTTTGCCCAAAACATCAATTTTCCTGTTCCTTGGATGCTGCCTGACCTGCTGTGCTTTTCCAGCACCACTCTAATCTTGACTTAGAGGGATATGGGCCAAGTGTTGGCAAATGGGACGAGATTAAGTTAGGATATCTGTCGTCATGGACCATCTGGATCGAAGTTGCTGTTTAGCTCGATGACTCTATGACCCTTCTTTGGGACTGATGGTAGCTAGGAAAAGGTTGATATCGATACAGAAGGGGGGGGCTGACAAGGGACAGGAGGGGAATATGTGGCTAGTGGTGGCATCCTGCTACAGGTGGCAGAAGTGAACACCTATGAGGATGGTAGGTGAGGACAAGGGGTCCCTATCACTACTGTGGGAGGAAAGAGAGGGGGATAAGGGCTGAAGTAAGATGGTTTGGACCTGGCCGAGGGACCTGTCAACTACGGAGTTGGGGAATCCTCGGTTGAAGAACAAGTTGGATCTTTCAGAGGCCCCCAAATCAAAGTTGGCAGATGTGACCAGTTGCCTGCCACTTCAACACACCACCATGTTCCCTGGCCAACATCTCTGTCTCAGGCTTGCTACAATGCTCCAATGAAGCTCAGCAGAAGCTAGAAGATTCGCACCTCATTTTCTGCTTGGGAACTATACAGCCTTCTGGACCCAATGTCGAGTTCAACAATTTTGGGTCTTGAGGCCATATCCTTCCCAATCCCACATGCCAGGCCTTGTCATCACACACAACCCATTGTCAGCCACTAATAGCTCCCAATAGCAGCCACTCATTCCCCCAGACTAATCTTTAACCATTCCCTCTGTCCAACTGTTTTTCTTTTCTTTGGGCTCTATTTCCACCTGTCTGTCTCAACCTAATATTTTCTCTCTCCTCTCTTTATCATCTGTATAAATACCAACTGTTTCCGAGCTACCATCAGTTCCGAAGAAGGGTCACTGGACTTAAAACATTAACTGATTTCTCTTGATGTATAACATTCCATTTACTGCTTAGGAACCTTGCAGCATCTGTGACTCAACATCAGGTTTAATAACTTTAGAGCCTGATTCCACCTTTCTATATTCCACCTTTCCCTTCAACCCTTGATTCCCTTACTGATTCACAATCTGTCTATCTCAGTCTTGAATACACGTAATAAACCACTATAGGTGGAATCTATAGATTCTACCTCTATAGATTCACTACCCTTTGAGAGGATAACTTTCTCCTCATTTCTGTTTTAAATGGGTGACCCCTTAATTGATATTATGCCTTCTGGTTCTAATCTCTCCCTCAAGGGACAAGGAATCTCTCAGCATGGATCTAGTCAAGTCTTGTATGTTCCAATAAGGCTATCTCTCATTCTTCTGAGCTCCAATGAATGCAGACCCAATCTACTCAACGTTTCCTCATAAGAATGTCCCTCCATACAAGGATCTGCCTAGTGAATGTTCTCTGAAATGCCTCCCAATGCCAGTATTCCTTTCTATAGTTAAGGGGCCCAAAACCTTTCACAATATTCCAGCTGCGAACTGCTGACTTCAGGATGCTGGGCATACATAGATCAACTCAGAAATCCTGAGATTGTATTCTGTTGCTCAGGGTGTGGACACAAGTTGTGCTGCAGATCTCACTGACTCTGCTTCTCCACATTCCCTCCGCCCCAAAACCCCAACCCCAATCCCAACCCCAGCCAGCAATCGGTAAGAAAAGTCAATTTCCTCTTTCTGCATCGCTATTTAGAGTCATAGAGATGTACAGCATGGAAACAGATACTTCGGTCCAACCCGTCCATGCTAACCAGATATCCCAACCCAATCTAGTCCCACCTGCCACTCCCTCCAAACCCTTCCTATTCATATACCAATCCAAATGCCTCTTAAATGTTGCAATTGTACCAGCCTCCACCACTTCCTCTTGCAGCTCATTCCATACACGTACCACCCTCTGCGCGAAAAAGTTGCCCCTTAGGTCTCTTTTATATCTTTCCCCTCTCACCCTAAACCTATGTCCTCTAGTTCTGGACTCCCCGACCCCAGGGAAAAGGCTTTTCTATTTATCCTATCCATGCCCCTCATAATTTTGTAAACCTCTATAAGGTCACCCCTCAGTCTCCGCGCTCCAGGGAAAACAGCCCCAGCCTGTTTAGCCTCTCCCTGTAGCTCAGATCCTCCAACCCTGGCAACATCCTTGTAAATCTTTTCTGAACCCTTTCAAGTTTTGCAACATCTTTCCGATAGGAAGGAGACCAGAATTGCACGTAATATTCCAACAGTGGCCTAACCAATGTCCTATACAGCCGCAACATGACCTCCCAACTCCTGTACTCAATACTCTGACCAATAAAGGAAAGCATACCAAATGCCTTCTTCACTATCCTATCTACTGTGACTCCACTTTCAAGGAGCTATGAACCTGCACTCCAAGGTATTTGAAATCTTTTGAAAAGTACACCTTGTTTGGTTAGTTGTAACTGGGTTTTAGTGGAGGTGTGATAATAAACATATACAAAAAACTAAATTGGCTTTGTAAAGTAACTTTATATTTGTGGAGTTCTGATAAATGATGAATTAATAGGACTTCACACTTAGTCTTTTAAAATAATTTTTGAAGCAGTTTTTTTTGGAATATATTTGTTTCAATTCACCCCATATGCTGGCCCCAATCTTTAGAGTGCTATTTGTGAAAGTTCTGAAAATGTATTTTGCTCCTTTGTCAGTTGCCTATCTGTGAAATTCCTTTAATGCAATTAACTGCTTGGACAGCCTGATGACATCACTTTAGCTGCATACTTTGAATCTCCAGTAAAGATCACTTCAATCAATTGCACTACCACTGCATGGTGAAGGAGGTGAAGATTTTCAACAGCTAGATCACTAGATTTCTTAGAAAGACTTACTTCATTGTCAATGGTGAGTGGCCTCTGACATTAAGGGCTACGGGGAGAGTGCAGGTAAGTAGCGTTGAAAAGCCCATCAGCCATGATTAAATGGCGGAGTGGACTTGATTGGCCGAATGGCCTTACTTCCACTCCTATGTCTTATGGCCTCATGATCTCATGACGTTGCTTTGCCACTTTATTATAGGCTCAAAGACTTGAGTTTATAAACATCTTCCTTAAACACATGCCCCAAAAGGTCTTATAGACAATGAAGTACTTTTCAATTTTTCTGATGCAGGAAGCACATCAGCCAATTTGTGTAAATATCTTCTACTCTTGGTCTTAAAATGTTGACAATTTTATAATTATACTGATTTAGTTACTCCTATATCTACACAATGCATTGCTTCCACCTTTTAAGAAATTTGGATCTTGTCTCTGTTCAATCCTTTTTCTCATTCATAGAAATTGTCCCTTTCACTGGGCCACTCATTGGACATTAGAGTCACAAGTCTTTGAATCATCTGCCTTTACTTAATAAACCCTCAATAATTTACCAAAGTCCTTATGAAGATTGGATGTCCAAAGTGCACACAGCATTCCAAGTGCATCCTCACTAGTGATCTGTGTAAGTAACTGCATTTGATTTTGAACCCATTACATTGATTTTCACTTTCAATGAATGGTGAATAATTTCTGCACACCTTTCTGCTGTGACAATTTCTTCACTGTGGTGACAATTAAGATTTCCTATTCCAATAGGTGGGAAAGGTTGTAAAATCTACATGCTGGCTTGGCCCTGTTTCTTTTGAATTCGATCTGCCTTTTATACTTAATTGTCATATACTTTACCTTTAGCAAATGATCTTTTATTCCAGGTTGCTGAGTGGTTAGTACTGCTGCCTCACAGTGCCAAAGGCCCAGGTGAATCTACCATTGGGCAGCTGTCTGCATGGTTTTCTTGTGGGGCCTCTGGTTTCCTCCCACAGTCCAAAGATGTGCAGGTGGATTAGCCATGGGAAATGTTGGGTTATAGGGATAGAGTAGGGGTTAAGTATGGGGTGCTCTTCGCTTGGTCAGTGTGAACTCAGTGGGCTGAATGGTCTCTTTTCACACTGTAGGGATTCTATGTTTCTGTGATGAAAATAAATGGCCTTCTCTATACAATTGATTAATTATGTGAACAGCAAAGGTTCGATAACAAATTACCACAGATGAACATGAGTTTCTTTCTTCTTCAATTTTGTCAAGTCCTGCTTTCTAAAACTTATTCTGTTCTCAACCTAGTGGACAGCTTAATTTCAACCAAAATTATGCGACCTATAGTCTGTCAAAAACTGTCATTTCTTTCATTATTCATTCTTGGTATGTGGGTATCATTGGCTAGGCCAGCATTTGTTGCTCATCCCTAATTATCCTGGTGAAGGTTATGGTGACTTACCTTCTTGAACTGCTGCAATCCTTCAAGTGCATGTACAAACATCAGGGAGATAGGTGGGTGAATAATCTGTTTTACTTGAGGGGTCAGCATGGTGGCTCATTGGATGACACTGCTGCCTCACAGTACCAGAGACCCAGATTCAATTCCAGTCTCGGTTGACTGTCTGTGTGGACTTTGCACATTTTCCCCGTATGTGCGTGGAGTTTCTACAGGTGCTGTAGTTTCATCCCATAATCCAAAAACATGTAGTTTAGCTGGATTGGCCATGCTAAATTGCCTAATTTTCAAGGATGTGCAGTTTCGGTGAATTAATCTTGGAAAATGCAGGGTTACAGGGATAGCTTAGGAGCTGTGTGTTTGGGTGGGATGCTTTGTATTTTTAAAATGGCCCCAGAGTCCAATAAACAGTTAATGGAAATGTTAAAAATCATTCAGGTAGTTTGAGTATGGTGACAGATATATCTTACAGACTGAAAGTGGAAATCTTTCTTGGAAGGGAATGGACTCTAGACACTGCCTGAGTTCTTGGTATTCTGAAGCTTGAGAAAATTGTAAACTGATAAATTAGAAAGGAAGCCATGTGATGGTTTTAGATCTAGGCAAGCAAACATGGATTGTTAAAACATACTTGATCTAAAAACTGAAAATGCTGGAAATAGTTTACAGGACAGGCAGCATCAGTGGAGAAAGAAACAATTTACGTTTGAGGTCTGCAACCTTTCATCAGAACTGTACATTTTGTTTCAGTAATGGAACTCTGAAAATTGTTCCATTTGCAGAGAGACATAGATAGGATGCAGAGCTGGGCTGAGAGGTGGCAAATGGAGTTTAATGTGGACAAGTGTGAGGTGATACACTTTGAACGGAGTAATCGGAGTGCAAAGTACTGGGCTAATGGTAAGATTCTTGGGAGTGCAGATGAGCAGAGAGATCTTGGTGTCCATGTACACAGATCCCTGAAAGTTGCCACCCAGATTGACAGGGCTGTTAAGAAGGCACAGAGTCTTGGCCTTTATTTATAGAGGGATTGAGTTCCAGAACCAGGAGGTTATGCTGCAGCTGTACAAAGCTCTGGTACGGCCACATTTGGAGTATTGTGTACAGTTCTGGTCACCGCATTATAAGAAGGATGTGGAAGCTTTGGAAAGGGTGCAGAGGAGATTTACTAGGATGTTGCCTGGTATGGAAGGAATGTCTTACGAGGAAAGGCTGAGGGCCTTGGTGCTGTTCTCGTTAGAGAGAAGAAGGTTGAGAGGTGACTTAATAGAGACATACAAGATAATCAGAGGGTTAGTTAGGGTGGACAGGGAGAGCCTTTTTCCAAGTATGGGGACAGCAAACACGAGGGGACACAACTTTAAAGTGAGGGGAGATAGGTATAAGACAGATGTCAGAGGTAGTTTCTTTACTCAGAAAGTAGTAAGAGTATGGAATGCTTTGCCTGCAACAGTAGTAGATTCACCAACTTTAAGTGCATTTAAGTTGTCATTGGACAGGCATATGGACGCACATGGAATAGTATAGGTGGGATGGGCTTCAGATTAGCATGACAGGGCTGCGCATCATCGAGGGCCGAAGGACCTGTACTGCGCTGTAATGTTCTATGTTCTATGTTCTTATTAATGTGTTAATATTTTAAAAAGTTGAAGATTTCAAAAGAATGATAATTAACAATGGTGTAAATTAGTTGCTTTTTTTTGGTATTTTCATACTGTTTTAATTATTTTATTTTGTTATTTGCTGTTAGCTTGGAGAAAATATCAAATCAGATGCTATGACAGCTGAGGTCCAATTTGGGGCCGATAATCTTGGCATCTGGATTCTATTTCATTTAACAGCTTGCCCAGGAAAATTACCTGATTACACTAATTTTACAATGCAAACAACTCAATACTAACTGGGGGCAAATAGTCATAATTGCATTTTCTTGCACCTGGGCCAGATTTTTGTTCATGCTGGTAATTCAAAGATTCTTTCATGTTTAGCATTGTTTTTGCATTAAGTTTTGTAAAGCTTCTTTTATATTTACCAAGGTATATAATGTATATTACATACAGGACAAAATTCTGCTCTGCAAGAACTGAAATAGAGTCATAGAGATGTACAGCATGGAAACAGACCCTTTGGTCCAACCTGTCCATGCTGACCAGATAGCCCAACCTAATGTAGTCCCATTCACCAGCATTTGACCCATATTCCTCTAAATCCTTCCTCTTCATATACCCATCCAGATGCCTTGTAATGTTGCAATTGTACCAGCCTCCACCACTTCCTCTGGCAGCTCATTTCATACATGCACCACCCTCTTCATGAAAACTTTGCCACTTAGGTCCCTTTTATAACTTGCCCCTCTCTCCCAAAACCTATGCCCTCTAGTTCTGGACTCCCCCACCCCAGGGAAAAGACTTTGTCTATTTATCCTATCCAAGCCCCTCATGATTTTATAAACCTCTATGACGTCACCCATCAGCCTTCGATGCTCCAGGGAAAATAGCCCCAGCCTATTCAGCCTCTCCCTATAGCTCTCTGTAGGACAGTGAAGAAGGCATTTGGTATGCTTTCCTTTATTGGTCAGAGCTTTGAGTATAAGAGCTGGAAGGTCAAGGTGCAGCTGTACAGGATGTTGGTTAGGCCACAGTTGGAATATTGCATGCAATTCTGTTTTCCTTCCTATCGGAAGGATCTTGTGAAACTTGAAAGGGTTCAGAAAAAGATTTGCAAGGATGTTGCCAGGGTTGGAGGATTTACGGTATAGGGAGAGGCTAAATAGGCTGGAGTTGTTTTCCCTCGTGTGTCGGAGGCTGAGGGGTTACATTATAGAGGTTTCTAAAATCATGAGGGGCATGGATAGTGTATATAGACAGTCTTTTCCCAGGATGGGAGAGTCCAGAACTAGAGGGCATAGGTTTAGGGTGAGAGGAAAAAGATATAAAAAGATATAAAAGGGGTAACATTTTCATGTAGAGAGTGGTGTGGGTAAGGACCAGGCCAGATCTCTCAAAACATTTCATGAAGGTAGCCCAGACCCTAACTTTGCTATTTGATTTAAGCAACTGTACAGTGGATTTTCCAGGAGAAAATTAGCTGGTCCAACTATTTAGTTTTAAACGAAAGCAGAATTAATTTACAAGATTACTAAATGAAACACAAAGAAGAGAAAACAGAATACCAAATAACTTATGCAATCTGGATACTGAACAGACTATCCTGACTTAATGATGCTGTTTCAAAATATGTGCAACAACATCAATAACTATCCCTTGGCACGAAAAGGTAAAACTAAACAAAGGCTTACAGGCTTGAAGTTCGAGAGATGAGACAGTGGCAGCTTCTCACACACACACTGCTGCTGAACTGGCCGCTTCCCCTTTATTAGACAAGTTTTTTTACGGGGAGAACGCTGGTAAGTGGAGCTGAAATGTGCATCAGCCATGATTGAATGGCGGAGTGGACTCGATGGGCCGAATGGCCTTACTTCCACTCCTATGTCTTATGGTCTTATGGAAAGCCTTCTGCCTGAGGCAGTGTCTGTTAGCTGTAAACAAATGGGCCTAGAATCTATTCAAACTCTCAGACATTTTGGAGTCTGGGGTATTTACAATCTCTCTGAAATGAAGCCATTTGGTTAAATCCAGACTCCAAGCCCTGACTTTGTTCTGCTTTGTTTGTCTTAAATCCACCTCCTTTGTAGAGGTGAAATAGGAGAGTAATAATGAAAGCCTCAGATTAGTTATACATTTTCCCATACAAAGGCAAATTCCAAATCTATTGCATGAAGTGGAACTTATCAAATGAAGCATGTGCTCTTCATCCTCTTGACACAACAATGGATAGAGTTGCCTTCAGTAACTCTTTTTAATCAGCTCTTTTCAAATTCTCCCTAAAAAAGAAACCCAAGTAGAGGGCAAAGACAGAAGGTCTGAATCGGGACAATGCTAGATGTATATTGTGGTTAGCACCACAGATTCACGGCACCAGGGACCAGGATTCAATTCCAGTCTTGGTCAACTGTCTGTGTGGAGTTTGCACATTCCCGCTATGTTTGTGTGTGTTTCCTCTGGGTGCTCCAGTTTCCTCCCACAATCCAAAGATGTGCAGGTTAGCTGGATTGGCCATGCTAAATTGTCCGTCATATCTATGGATGTGCAGGATACGTGGGATAGACATGGTAAAAACCCATGCCAGATTACGGGGATGGGATGTAGGGATGGTCTGGGTGGGATGCTCTTCAGAGAATCAGTGCAGACTCAATGCGCTGAATAGCCTCTTTCTGCATTGTAGGGATTCTATGATTTGTTAAGGTGCCTGCAAGACGTTTTCCTACAGTGTGTACTCATGATAAAAGGTCACATGACTACGGTGGAGCAGAAAGACCATATGTACAAGATCATAATTCAATCTAACTCTCCCACTTTTCGCAGCAAACAAAACCATATTTTCATACATCTGTAACTAAGAGTTACCCAAGTTATGCACAATATAAACAATAGTTCTTATATATTAATAACTTTGTTTTTCTAGTGAGTCCCACTTTAGTCCATTATTCACATACATATTCTTTAAAGTGTTTGAGTCTAATAACACATCACAAGACTTTGTAATTTTTCTCCAATGGTTGCTGGTTGGAATGAAGTACTTACTTGCTGTATTTCAAAATCTGTTCAGCTAACCCTCTGCAGATTTATGCTATTACCTTAGACACTTCTTTAGTTCTATTAGTTGTGTCCAACAAGATGAACTTTTTTGTTTATTGACCTTGGAATCAAGTTTCCTTTGTAGTCCTGCAGTCAGAGACATTGCCTCATGCTGTCTGTTCCTCTGCTCATGTGGCCTGCAAAACACTGTAGATCTGTTCTAGCACATTCAGAGTTATGAGTCCAAACCTTTAGCTTGTTTCTGCTGACACAAGTGGCTTTAGCTTAGTCTTTGTTATCTGGAATTCCAGAGTTTTGTCTTGCTAGAGTAATGGGTTCTCAGACTAATTTGTTCTCTCGGAGTGAGAATTATTCCATTACAGAGCCGCAACGTCACCTGAGAAGGTTTTATTTTGGGATCATCACGGAGTAAATTTACACACAGGTCTGTGCAGCTCATAATAGTGCAACAAGCATTAGTGTCTATTTGGCACTTCATATTTGTTTGATTTTCTTCATCTAATATTTTCATCACAATAGCTAAATAGGGTGGCATGATGGCTCAGTGGTTAGCACTGCTGCCTCATAGCACCAGGACCTGGGTTTGATTCCAGCCTCAGGTGACTGTGTGGGTTTCTTCTTGGTGTTCCGGTTTTCTTTCACAATCCAGAGATGTGCAGATTAGGTGAATTGACCATGCTAAATTGCTGGTAGTGTTCAGGGATGTGTAGGTTAGGTGTATTAGATAGGGATTAATGTAGATTAGTAGGGGAATGGATCTGGGTGGGTTACTCTTTGGAGGGTCAGTGTAGACTTATTGGGCCAAAAGGCCTGTTTCCACACTGTATGGATTCTATGATTTTTTTCCTTTAGATGTAACACTGTCAATATGTTCTAAGCTTTAGATTGAATCATCTGAATCTTCCATCCAACATATCTCTAGTACCAAAGCTTGATGTGTCCAACTCTATTCAAATCAGTTTCAATGTCAGCCATCGCTGTAGGCAATCATCTCGATAGACTTGTTTGTCTTCTTCTTAAATAAACTCATGTGTGCAAAGTGGTTCAAAGAACTCCTTTCCAGAACTTCGTGAAACTTTTCTTGTGTTTTAGGTGATGACTTGCGCAATATTTGCAAAAACCTTTGCCCTTAATCTTTCTGTTGGCTTTTCTATGATTTTGTCTGCATGTTGGCCTTCAAGGTCTAGGTTGCTGTTCAACATAATGGACAGACTGAGCTATTATCAATGTGGTGCACATAACTCACCTGTTCACTCCTGTATCCACTGTAGCTGCTGATTTATAAGCTCTGAGTTTTACACGTTAATATTTTCTTCATGAATCAGATTCTCTTTCTTTTGCAGTTGTGCAGTCATATTAGATCTGTTATGTCCAAGGTACTTCTTTTTTTGATGAAATCATCTTTCTGGTGCGTGAATTCACAGGATTCTGCAAGCTCTGTTAATTCAGTCATATATGTAAACAGTATGGTCTTTTTAGCCTTAAGATCTAACATTGAACATATGCATTGTTTGTAAGTTATGTTCACTTGGGATTTAATGTGGGCCTTCACAATTATTCAGTCTTTTATTTTCTTCAGAAAGATTTTGGGTTGAATATAGTTTGACAATGTCTCTTCTCAGGGGCGATAGGAGTTGTTGGGACATCATTGTTTTTCTTATTTTTGGTTTGGAATTGTTAGCTGAAGTTGAGAGTTGAACTTTGGACTTTGAGTAGCAGCTTATTTTTATGGGAACTGGCCTGGAAAGTTAATTTTGACTTGTTCGCAGGTTGATTTTAATCTAGGAACACTGCAGACATTTCAGTATCTGAGGTGTATTATGCTCAAGGACTGGCAGATGCTTGGATGTGAAAGGATCAATTAAGTGGAGGCAGGTGCCAACCAATCAAACAAAGAAAATGTTGTAAAAAGGGAGGCGAACACATAGATTGAACGATTGAACAAGTTTGGACTGGGTTTTGGGCAGAAAGCAGTGTGGCTGTGAAAGCTGCTAGACAGAGTTTTGGTTGCTCGCTAGTTATTGAAGTACTAAATGTTCTGAGAAAAGGTGATACATAGGTAAAGTCTCTAATTGTCTGCAGAAGCTGTTTACATTAACCAGTGATTTCAGAATTCAAGCAAATTTGCAGTCCCATGTGTCAGTGAACAACTCATTATCCAAAGATTGCATGAAAGTTTAGCAACCATCATTTGAAAGTGCTAAAGTGAACTGGCCAATTACAACTCTTTTATTTTCTTTTTAATTTATCCTTTAACTGTGTCCGTCTTCCTGTGTGTGAGTGGAAGGTGCTATCAAAGAAGATTAGATTTATATCATAGACATTAATTAGGTGACATTATACAGTCATAGAGTTGTACAGCACAGAAACAGACCCCTTAGTCCAACTCGTCCATGCCGCCTAGATATTCCAAAATAATATAGTCCCATTTGCTAGCATTTGGTCTCTAAAGACCTTCCTATTTATGTACCACCCAGATGCCTTTAAATGTTGTAATTGTACCACTCCCCCATCACTTCCTCTGGCAGCTCATTCCATGTGTTTAACTTGGCTCTGCGAAAGTTGCAGCATCAATAATAAATTGTTAATTTCTGTTTAGGCTATAAACTTGGTGTCTGATATCTGTTATTTATAAAGTCTGGTTAGGAATAATTGGGTAATTATGAACATCATTGAATATTTTAATTTCACTTGTTGCAATGTCCAGCGTCAGTGAGTCTTGGGTCTTGCTTGCTATTCTGATGTGCTAACAGTACAGACACTTGTAGCTCCTCCGGATTAACTTACACTATTATAGTCTCAGACTTGCTATTGCATCTGGAAAGGATGCCAGTTCTGTTTCATGTTATCTTTCATTTCAACTGTACCAGGAGAGGAAATGTTGTAGCCATTGTATTGTATCTTTATTGAAGTGCCTGTAAGATGGCTGCCTGTACTGCATGCACCTCAGAGTAGAGATCACATCAGTACTCCAAACCAGTAAGGACATGGTGTATGGTTAGTTACAAATAGCTTCTGAGGACATCAAGGAAGTGTTTGTGCTCTGCTGTTGAGATAATACTATTACTTTAAGAGGTGTAGTTTGCCCTTTTTTTAATGAAGAAAAGTTGAGAGAGAGGCGCTGTTTGGTCTGCTCAAAGACAAAAGAGTAAACAGCTTGTGAGGCCTTGGGTCTTTTTTAAAAGTTGGAATAATAGAAACAACATGAATGGGTGAGGCCAAACTCCCACAGAACCAGCATTTTTAGCTTTAGCTTTCAGCAGTTGCTCTGGTCTTGAAGCTGGATGTGGGAGCTCTAATTTCCCTCTCTGCTTTAGCCAAAAG
This sequence comes from Chiloscyllium plagiosum, assembly GCF_037043375.1. NCBI lineage: Eukaryota > Metazoa > Chordata > Chondrichthyes > Orectolobiformes > Hemiscylliidae > Chiloscyllium > Chiloscyllium plagiosum. The sequence continues at coordinate 105,774,677 of NW_028270143.1, read as the reverse complement.
CTAGGGTTATTTTCCTGCTGCTAGAATTGCATGTGTGAGACAATCTATTTCACTGAATTTGCCTTTGCCAACACTGTTGATGGGATGTTTCCATTATTGGAACAGTTAATTAGTAGTAAATATATCTATTATTTTGTTAAGCATTTTGATAGAGTTACAGTTAAGCCAATGCCTTTATTTTGCCTGTATTTTAACCGTAGTGTGTTTTGCTCAATGTTGAGTAGTTTGACCAATCAAATTGTATCTGGAATGGAATGCCTTACAATTTCCTTTGAATAAGAAAAAGTTAGGGTCTAGACTATCTTCTTAAAATATCTATTTCGCGAGGATTTGGTCTGGTTCATAACACTGGCCGAGGCAAGACTTAGTCTAACAGATTGTGGAAGGCCCTCGGTCTTGGACTTTGCATCTGTACTTTTTCCCAACTTGGTTATTTCTGCATCTTATGGAATATTTCCTTAATTTATTTCCATCTGTGGGACAAAATAAATTCTATAGACAAAGATGAAATATGGTTTTGTGCCAAACATGTGACATGTGGAGTAATTCCTGTGGAGCCAGAGTTTAGATACTTTTGCCAGATTACAAGTTGGGAAAAAGGCACAAAGAGGATCATTATAATAAACATTTGGTGAAAGACTTCACCAAATGGAAATACAATTTTCAGTTCTGAATAGTTAAACTATGTAATCATTCTAATTTACAACTTGTATACAAGATGTTTGCACGCAGTCTACATTGTTATTGCTTGTATTCAGTGAAAATCTCTGCCAGAGGCTGAACTGCTAAAATAAATGATATTCATGCACAGAAAACCATAATTTTCTATGTGAATGTATTTTGCCCAATGTTTGTATTTGTTTTGAGTTTGCAAAATCTTTGGTTTTAAATTTGTTCCAGACCTGAACTATTATTTCAGCACAATGGAAAACTATCAAATTCTAGCTTGTTTGTCTTTTGTACAGACCACAGATATCTCTTTTTATTGAATTCACTAGAAGGAAAGCAAATCAGCTAATGTGTGGTCAATCCACACTTAACAGGTTTCCACGAACACATCAAACACAAACTTTACAACGAGAAAAGGACTTCCCATTTTCTTATGCATGTGTTCCATTTGTCTGTTTTTACTTTTGTCCTCACTGTATTCCAGAACATTAATAACTAATGACTTTATAGAAAATCGTAAAAACTGTTTATTTCTCTGAGTTAGAAGAAAAAGCCATCAAACGGGAAAAAATTTATGAAACTGTCAAGATCTCAAGAAATCTCAAAGCACCTTATAGCCAATGAAGTACTTTTGAAATGTACTCATTGTTGCAAGTATAGGAAATGCACTTTGTAAATAATTTGCACACAGCACACTTCCAAAAATCGCAATGCGATAACAAGCAGGTAATCTGTTTTATGATTGATTTGGGAATAAACATTGTCTAGGATCCTGAAGAAAATTCCCCTGCTCTTTTCTGAACTAAAAACACAAGATGTGTTACATGCTCCCAAGAAAGCAGATGAACCTTCAGTTTAACATCTCATCTGAAGATTGCATGCTCCCAGTGGTGCATCACTGTCTCAGTAATACAAGTGCTAAATGAGATCATTGTGCTCGAGTCATTGAATTGGGTCTTGAACATCTTACTCACACTGTCTAACACTCTTAGTCACTTGCAGAGAATTATTATTCAACACTCCACTCAACATTCGTATGATCTTTTGATCTCTCTGTGTTCTGTGTGCTTCTTTCTCACTTCACCTGACTAAGGGGCTATGCTCCGAAAGCTTGTGATTTCACAAATACCTGTTGGACAATGACTTGGTGTTCTGATCTTGACTTATAGACAAGAATGTTACCAACAGAACCATGGTAGTGGTTAGGAAAAGCCAAACAACAGTGGTTTAAGAATAGTAAGATATTCACTGCAGAGATATTTAGGGAAAGAATTCATAAGTGTGGGACTGAGCTGCCATTAGTAAGGTACAATGGAAAGTGAGAATGCACAAGAAATTAGATTCCAAGGAACACAAAATCCTATGGGTTGTAGCACTGTGGAGGAGTGAGTGCTGGGAGAGATTTAAACACAATAACGAGGATTTTAAATTGGACCAAATGCAGGGACAGTTAGATGGTGGACAGTTAAGACTTGGTGCAGGATAGGCTTAAAACTGTGAGTGAGCTGATATTTATGAAGGGTGGAGGACTGGAGGCAGTCAGGAAAGATACTAGAATAGCAGAGTCTGGAGGTAACCAAAATATGGATGAAGACTTCAACAAATGGATTGAAGCAGGGGCAGATACAGTTGAGGTTATGGAGATAGAAGTAGGTGGCATTTATGATATGGAGTCGAAACCTCAGCTCAGAGTCAAACAGAATGACAAGATTGTGAATAGGCTAATTTAACAGAATTTATAGCGGTCTTAATTCAAAGGTTCGTAAACTCAGAGAAGCTAACTAATTAGTGGCTGGTTTAATTCTGTATTTTTTTAAAGTTTGAGAATTATTAGATATTTTGGTGACAACAGTGGGTTGGAGTCAATGACATCCTGGGAGGTTCAACTATGGGAGGATGGTGGAGTGGATGAAGAATGGAAGAACAAAAGTGTTGGGAAATTCTATAATTGGGGGATCTGACAGGTGTTTCTGTGGCCAATGTGACTTCAGGATGATATATTGCCTCTTCCCCGCAAGAGTAATGGATGTTATAAAGCAGCATTCTTCTGAGAGAGGGCAACCAACCAGAAGTTGCAGTCTATGCAATCCTGGTTTATTTTGAGACTGGAATGGGGTTGCAGTCCTGAAAGCAAATTTAAGTCAGATAGGTAGGAGACTGAAAAGGCAAGATCTCTAAAGCAGTCATCTCAGGATTGCTCCCAGTGCCATATGCTGGTGAGAATATTGTTTGGAGAATTGAGTGATTGAATACATGGCTGGAAAACTAAAGCAGAGCTGGGAGATAATTTGGGAAAGGTGGACTGGTTACAGCAACTTGAAGGAAAGTCAGTGACCAGTGGGAGGGGTATTCACAATTAAAGTTCTATGCAGATAGTATAGACATTTTCCCACAAAGAGAAAGAGTGGTAAAATCTAAATGCCCTAGGATATCCAAAAACAGTAGTAACTTTAAAAGGCTCAGAGAGGTATACAAAGTACAGAGATTAAGTCAGAAAGGAATTTAGGCAAGTGAAAAGAGGGAAGTTCTGTTCGAGAAAGCATTGATCAGTAAAATTAAGAAAAATCCAAAGATGTTACATCCAAAGATGGTAGATCCTATCAGCAATGTATATGATAACTAATGTGTGGATGCAGAAGATATGGGCAGTGTTTGTAATGAATATGACGATCACCTGATGAAGGAGCGTCGCTCCGAAAGCTGGTGTGCTTCCAATTAAACCTGTTGGACTATAACCTGGTGTTGTGTGATTTTTAACTTAGTAATGAATAGTTTTTCTCTAGCTTCACAAAGGAGAGGGACAGTATAGATATTCTCGCTCAAAGGGGTGAAAGGTGTGAAATATTACATAAATTAAGAATAATGAGAAGGGATGTACTGAAGGAACTATTCTCCTTGAAGGGTGATAAATCACCAAGGACAAATGTCGCAGGCTATTAGAGGAAGGCAGAGAGGAATAAGTGGATGTCCTGATGATCATTTTCCAATCCTCATTAGATACAGGGCGAAGCACCAAAGGATTGCGAATGTTGTAACGTTATTTAGACAAGGTATGAGAGATAGACCAAATAGTTATAGGTCAGTCAAATCTAACATTGATGGCGGGTAAGTTACTGGAACCAATATTGTGCGATAGGATTGCAAAATTTTACCAGTAAAGTTTTTGAGGAAGTAACAAGGAGGATTGGTGAGGGTAGTGGAATGGATGTGGTCTTTTATTTTATGCGGATTTTGTTAAGGCAATTGACAAGGTCCTAAATGGCAGACTAGTCAGAAAAATTAAAGCTCATGGGATACAAGGAAATTTGGTGAGTTGGATCCAAAACATGGTTCAGTGGCAGGAAACAAAGTGTCACAGTCAATGCCCATTTTTTTGCAAGTAGAAAATAGTTGCTAGCGGTTTTCCAGAGGCTTGAGTGTTTGGTCCCTTGCTGTTTGTGCATGTTAATAGGTTGGGCTTGAATACGGGAGGTATGATTGAGCAATTTGCAAATGACACTGCAATTGGTCAGGTCTTGATAGTGAAGCGGATGGTTATTGACTACAGGATGATCTCAAATGGGCAGAATTGAGGCAAATGGAATTCAATCTGGAAAAGGGTACGGTAATGCATTTAGGCAGGGAAATCAAGGGAAAGCACATAAATGGGGAGGTATTGAGAGGGACCTTCAAGTGCATGCCTACAAGTTCATGAAAGTGGTGGATAGATAGATAAGGCATTAAAGAAAACATTTGGGATGCTTTTCTTCTCTTAGCAAAGAATTGAATACAACTGTAGGGGTGCAAAACAGGTCCTATATAAGACACTGGTTAGGGCACAACTGGTGTTGTGTACATAGGTCTGGTCACCACATTACAGAAAGGACAAAACTTTTCTGGAGGGAGTATGGAGGACATTTACAAGAACCTGGCCAGGGCTTGAAAATTGCAGCTGAGAGGAAATATTGAATATACGACATTCCTTAGATCCCAGGAGGCTGAGGGGTGACTTAATTGAGGTGTACAAAATAATGAGGGATGTGAACATCGTGGATGGGAAAGACCTGCAGCAAAGAGGTTAGCCACTGGGGGACACAGTTTTAAGGAAGAATTGTGGGGACACAAGGAAAAACATTCTGACCCAGAGGGTGGTAAGTGTCTGGAATGCATTGATCAGTTTGGTGATTGAGGTGGAAACTCACAATTTGTTTCAAAGGAACCTGGATCCGAACTTGAAGCATTAAAACGTTCAAACCTCTGGGCCAGGTGCCGAAGAGTGTGATTAGAGGGGCAGTTAGTTTATTCAGCCAGCACAGGCAAAATGGTTTGAAATGGCCTCTTTTCTATGCTGTAACCTTTCCCTGGTTCTATAGCTCTAACAGAGACTCTGGCTAGGGAGACAATGGAGGTCAGTGTCAGTGTTTGTGGTGAGAACCAAAATGGGCAAATATGATGTCCTCCACAGCAGCCACTCGTTATTTATTCTTTCCTCCCACATTATACGTACCTTCATTCCTCTTAAAATGTATCTCTGCTATTCATCCAAATCAATTCCTGTAACGGCAAGGAACCACAAGTACATTAAGATGCATTGGCTAGTTTGTTCACAGCTCTGTAAATGCTGTAGTGTCTGAAGACTGAAAAAAAAAGATATTGACACTATTCTAACAAGGAGGAAGTCACAATTTAGATAGTCACGGACCACTCAGCTTAATATCAAGTGAAGAAAATGCCTGATGGCAATTTACTGGATGCTATCAATGAATATCTAAAGTTATCATAGGAAGCAATCAATGATGAGATCAATGCAGTAAATGACAGCTAACTTGCACTTTCAAAAGAGATTTAACATGATTTCAGGCATAACACTTGTCAGGAAGATGAAGGTTCATGAGGCAGATAAATTGTCCAAATGGATTGTGAACTTACAGAAAACAGCATGGTAATAAATGGAAAATTATCACGCTAGGAAGTAAACAGTACTGTTGTACGAGAGTGACCATTACTTAGAATAGGGACTCAATGGCAAGATGATTAAATTTACTGGTGGCACAAAACTCAATCAGCAGATAATGAGGAGGAAGAAAATTAAAGCAGAAAATGTCAAAAATACTCAATGTCAGGTAGCACCTGCAGAGAGTGATACACAGTTAATATTTTACATTGATTTTTTGAAAAACCAGCAGAAAGAAGATTATTTATCACAGAGAAACATGGACCAATTATGTAGACTTAGTAGAAATGGATTTTGAAGTGCATGTTACATTTAGGAAACATTTTAATAAAAATAAAAAAAAGGGCTTTATTCTTTATTGGCAAAGTTGTAGCATCCATACCTCTGGGTCAGTTAAAGTCTGGCTTCAAGTTCCACATGCTAAAGGAGGTATGTCATACCATATCTGAACAGATATTAAATTTTTTGTTACATGTCAAATTGAAGTAGCCAAATTGAAACATATATTGGTTAGGGCACTCAAAGAGGCTTTTAAGCTTCTTGTGTCTGTCAAATCTCTCCAAGAGCAATTCAGCTGGTCGTACTCCCCTGTCTTTGTAACTTCTGTGCATTTGCTTTTCAGATGCTTATCCAGTTCACTTTTAAAAGACCTTGATTATATAAGAATTCACAAAACTCGTCACAAGTTGAGTCTTAATGTAAGAAGACACAGTGGCTCAGTAGTTAGCACTGCTACCTCACAGCACTAGGGACCTGGATTCAACTCCACCTTTGGGAGGCTGTCTGTGTGGAGTTTGTACATTCTCCACACGTCTGCGTGGGTTTCCTCCCACAGTCTAACGATATGCAGGTTAGGTGAATTGGCTGTACTAAATTGCCCATAATGTTCAGGAATTGTAGGTTAGGTGCATTAGTCAGGGGGAATGAGTCAGGGTGGGATATTCTTCAGAGAGTCAGTGTGGACTTGCTGGGCCAAAATGGTCTGTTTTCACATTGTAGGGATTCTATGATGAAAACTCTTGAGGAGTGTAGTGCAAATCCTAACCACCAGGGTATCATGCCACCATTGTTTCTTTTGTTTGTCACTTCGAAAATGTTGTCCTCTGGCTCTTGACCCTTCTGCCAATATGTAGAGTTTCTCCCTTACAACTTTGACCAAATCACACATGATTTGAAACCTTGTTAAGCAGCCTCTCAGCCTTCAGGGATAACGGCCCCTGTTTCTCCCATCTGGAAAGTAGCTGATCACTGGAACCACAGAGTGATGTGCTCGCATAATGATAAGGTCAGCCACTGGGCTAATAATCCTAAAGCTCAAGCTAATGTTCTGGGGACTTAAGTGCAAATTTCATACAGTAAACGGTGGAATTCAAATTGAATAAATAAATGAAGAATTAAATGCTGATCTAATGGTAATCATAAAAGCATTATTGATTGCCATAAAAACACACCAGGTTTGTTAATGTGCTTTAGGGAAAGAAGTCTGCTTAAGTGTGACTCCAGATCGACTCGAGGTCAATTAGAGTGGGCAACAATTGCTGACTTTGCCAGCAACACCTTCATGGATTTGTCACAGCATTGAAGGAGGCTATTGGCCCACTGTGCCTGTGCTGTTCCTAAAGTGCAGTATATATTTTTATATCCTCTGTTCTCTCTGATTATTGTGACAATTCAGATATTTAGAGAATATACATCATCCCATGAATAAAATTGATAAAACTTCAACAAATCTTTTCTGCATCTTTCCAATGACTTCGCCTCTTTCCTCAAGTATGGTTCCCAGAACAGGATATAGAACTCTAGTTGAAGAGAATGAGTGGTTTATATGGGCTTATTATAACCTCGATACTGACGGTTAAAAATCACACAACCCCAGGTTATAATCCAACTGGTTTATTTGGAAGCATTAGTTTTCGGAGCACTGCTTCCTCTTAAGGTGGTTGTGAAGCAGGACCATAAGACACAGAATTTATAGCAATGACTTCTAGAGCAGTAAATTTTGCTATAAATTCTGTGTTTTATGGTCCTGCTTCACAACCACCTGATGAAGGAGCAGTGTTCCGAAAGATAGTGCTTCCAAATAAACCTGTTGGACTATAACCTGGTGTTGTGTAATTTTTAACTTTGCCCATCCCAGTCCAACACCAGCTCCTCCACATCATGGCCTCCTTGCTTATGTACACTGTGCCCTCATTTATGGATCTCAGAATCCCGTAGGTTTTATCAACCTCTTCCTCAACCTACCCTTCCACCTTCAATAACACCTCAGATACCGCATCCATTTCAGAATTTACTCTTTATCATTGCCTCTTCTTGTTCCTCCTACAAAAATAATGAAATCAATCTCTCTGTATTAAGTTTCCATTAGCTCATGTCCACCAACCTGTCTATGTCCTCCTTAAATTTATCACCATCCTCCTCACAGTTCACATATTTCCAACATTTTACATCAATCACAAATTTTGAAATTGTCCCTGTATACCAGAAACCCTAGTCACTGTCCCCAGGAACGACAGTATTTACCTTCCTCCAGAAGAAGAAAAAAACAAATCTTCCACCACAGCTCTTCATTTTGTGTCATTGAACTTATTTCAAATCTCTTTTGTTCCTTCATTATTTTATCAGACATACTCTTATTGGTAAAACTGATGTATGTTGTCCATCCCTAATTGCCTAGGAACTAAATGGCTTGTCAGGCCATTTGAGGGCAGTTAAGAGTAGGCCTCAGGTCACATGTAGGCCACACCAGGCATGGACACAGATTTCCTTCCCCCAAATATGAGTGAACTAGATGGGTTTTTACAACAATTGATGATCAATTCATTATGGCCATCGCTTGGATTAGCTTTCAATTCCAGATTCATTGATCATGTTCAAACCCCAGCAGCTGCTATAGTTACAATTTAATCCTGCATGCCCACAGTATTATCCCAGGCCTTTGGATGACCAGTTGTGACATTAGAATTATGTCATCATCTCCCATTATTTCTTCAGTTTGAACTTTGAACATGAAACATTTTTGTGAGTGATTATTGAATAACCTGAAAACATCCAGTCATTGTGGAGTCATTTTCCGTATGTACATTTCGTTCAGGATTTTATGTGGAAAACATTAGATTACAAACAAACATGGCCAATGGGCTGAGAATTGGCAAATGGAGTTTAATTCAGATAAATGCGAGGTGCTGCATTTTGGGAAAGCAAATCTTAGTAGGACTTATACACGAAATGGTATGGTCCTAGGGAATGTTGCTGAATAAAGAGACCTTGGAGTGCAGGTTCATAGCTTCTTGAAAGTGGAGTCGCAGGTAGATTGGATAGTGAAGAAGGCGTTTGGTATGCTTTCCTTTATTTGTCAGAATATTGAGTACAGGAGTTTGGAGGTCATGTTACGGCTGTACAGGACATTGGTTAGGCCACTGTTGGAATATTACGTGCAATTCTGGTCTCCTTCCTATCGGAAAGATGTTGCGAAACTTGAAAGTGTTCAGAAAGGATTTACAAGGATGTTGCCAGGGTTGGAGGATCTGAGCTATAGGGAGAGGTTGAACAGGCTGGGGCTGTTTTCCCTGGAGCGCGGAGGCTAAGGGGTGACCTTATAGAGGTTTACAAAATTATGAGGGGCATGGATAGGATAAATAGACAAAGCCTTTTCCCTGGTGTCGGGGAGTCCAGAACTAGAGGACATAGGTTTAGGGTGAGAGGGGAAAGATATAAAAGAGACCTAAGGGGCAACATTTTCACGTGTATGGAATGAGCTGCCAGTGGATGTGGTGGAGGCTGGTACAATTGCAACATTTAAGAGGCATTTGGATGGGTATATGAATAGGAAGGGTTTGGAGGGATATGGGCCGGGTGCTGGCAGGTGGGACTAGATTGGGTTGGGATAGGTGATCGGCATGGACGGGTTGAACCGAAGGGTCTGTTTCCATGCTGTACATCTCTATGACTATTTAATTTCAAAGATCTGAAACCAAAATTGATCTCTCTCTATCTTAAAATTACAAATGATAATATATGTTGTGCAGCTGTAGCACAGTGAGCAGGTCAGTGGTGCAAGTCAGGATAAAGCAGCAGAGCTTTGGATGAACTCAAGTTTACATATAGTGGAAGAAAGTATTTGCAACAGATAAGCTAAGTGTCACAAAATTGGTGTGTAAAGATGGTAAAATTGTAAAATGGGGGAAAGCATGGCATTGTCCCTTTCAGAGATTGTGCTTTGTCTGTGTGTGGAAATTTGCAATCACTGTGCAGAGAGCCCCAAAACTGAAACAAGTGTGTGAAAAGACTTTTCAGTTAGTAGACTCAAACAGCATATTTAAACAGACAACAGTTTAAATTCAGCCAATTAGTTTAAAAAGGCACTTGGAGACTATAGGGCAATTAAATTCAAATCTGTTGGTTTTGATTACCTCAAACCAATCCCACTGTAAAGAGGAGGATTCTGGGTAATCCAAGATGGTGGATAGGAAAAATTGTGGCTGTAAGAGCTGCTCCTTTTTTTGAGGTATTTTAGGTGATTGCCTCGAATCCAGAAGCAACAATTATTGATTTTATGTGTTGTCGCATTGTTTTGGAACTTTGGGGGGAAAAGATCAAAACAATGGCACTTTTAAAATAAGGAAAACTGACAAAGGCAGTGACCACATAGACAATAGACAATAGGTGCAGGAATAGGCCATTCTGCCCTTCGAGCCTGCACCACCATTAAATATGATCATGGCTGATCATCCTTAATCAGTATCCTGTTCCTGCCTTATCTCCATAACCTTGATTCCACGATCCTTGAGAGCTCTATCCAACTCTTTCTTAAATGAATCCAGAGACTGAGCCACCACTGCCCTCTGGGGCAGAACATTCCACACAACCACCACTCTCGGGGTGAAGAGGTTTATCCTCATCTCTGTCCTAAATTTTTAAGCTGTGTCCTCTGGTTCACCCATCAGCGGAAACATGTTTCCTGCACCCAGAGTGTCCAATCCTTTAATAATCTTATATGTCTCAATCAGATCCCCTGTCAGTCTTCTAAACTCAAGGGTATACAAGTCCAGTCGCTCCAGTCTTTCAGCGTAAGGTAGTCCCACCATTCCAGGAATTGACCTCGTGAACCTACGCTGCACTCCCTCAACAGCCAGAATGTCTTTCCTCAAATTTGGAGACCAGAACTGCACACAATACTCCAGGTGTGGTCTCACCAGGGCCCTGTACAGCTGCAGAAGAACCTCTTTGCTTCTATACTCAATCCCTCTTGTTATGAAGGCCAGCATGCTATTAGCCTTCTTCACTACCGCTGTACCTGCATGCTTACCTTCATTGACTGGTGTACAAGAACACCCAGATCTCTCTGTACTGCCCCTTTAACTAAATTGATTCCATTTAGGTAGTAATCTGCTTTCCTGTTCTTGCCACCAAAGTGGATAACCATACGTTTATCCACATTAAACTGCATCTGCCATGAATCTGACCACTCACCTAACTTGTCCAGGTCACCCTGTAATCTCCTAACATCCTCCTCATATTTCACCCTGCCACCCAGCTTAGTATCATCAGCAAATTTGCTAATGTTATTACTAATACCATCTTCTATATCATGAATATATATTATAAAAAGCTGCGGTCCCAGTACTGATCCCTGTGGTACCCCTCTGGTCACTGCCTGCCATTCCGAAATGGAGCCGTTTATCACTACTCTTTGTTTCCTGTCAGCCAACCAACGTTCAATCCAAGTTAGTTCTTTGCCCCCAATACCATGCGCCCTAACTTTGCTCACTAACCTCCTATGTGGGACTTTATCAAAAGCTTTCTGAAAGTCCAGGTACACTACATCTACTGGATCTCCCTCATCCATCTTCAGAGTTACATCCTCAAAAACTTCCAGAAGATTAGTCAAGCATGATACCCCCTTCATAAATCCATGCTGACTCTGACCTATTCTGTTACTACTATCCAGATGTGTCGTAATTTCATCCTTTATAATAGACTCCAGCATCTTTCCCACCACTGAAGTCAGACTAACTGGTCTATAATTTCCTGCTTTCTCTCTCCCACCTTTTTAAAAAAGTGGTACAACATTAGCCACCCTCCAATCCGCAGGAACTGATCCCGAATCTATCGAACTCTGGAAAATAATCACCAACGCATCCACAATTTCTCGAGCCACATCCTTCAGTACCCTGGGATGTAGACCATCAGGCCCCGGGGACTTATCAACCTTCAGACCTAACAGTCTCTCCAACACCAATTCCTGGCAAATATAAATTCCCTTCAGTTCATGTCCTTCAGCCACTGTTACCTCAGGGAGATTGCTTGTGTCTTCCCCAGTGAACACAGATCTGAAGTACCAATTCAATTCTTCTGCCATTTCTTTGTTCTCCGTAATATATACCCCTGTTTCTGTCTTCAAGGGCTCAATTTTAGTCTTAACCATTTTTTTGCCTTTCACATACCTAAAAAAGCTTTTCCTATCCTCCTTTGTATTTTTGGCCAGTTTTCCTTTGTACCTCATTTTTTCTGTGTATTTCCTTCTTAGTAATCCTCTGTTGCTCTTTAAAAGCTTCCCAGTCCTCCATTTTCCCACTCATCTTTGCTGTTATACTTTTTCTCTTTAACTTTATATTTTGCTTAACTTCCCTTATCAGCCACGGCATCCCATGCCGCCTGCTAGGATCAATCTTCCTTTTTGGAATGAATGGATCCTGCATCTTCTGCATTATACACAGAAATATCCGTCATTGTTCCTCCACTGTCATCGCTGCTAAGGTATTGCACCATTGAACTTTGGCCAGCTCCTCCCTCATAGCTCCATAGTTCCCTTTATTCAACAGAAATATTGTCACTTCCGATTGTACCCTCTCCCTCTCAAATTGCAGATTGAAGCTTATTGTATTATGGTCACTACTTCCCAATGGCTCCTTCACTTTGAGGTGCCTGATCAATTCTGGTTTGTTGCACAACACCAGATCCAGAATTGCCTTCTCCCTGGTAGGCTCCAGCACCAGCTGTTCTAAGAATCCAACTCGGAGGCACTCCACAAAGTCTCTTTCTTGAGGTCCAATACCATTCTGATTCTCCCAGTCTACCTGCATGTGGAAATCCCCCATAACAACTGTAGTAGCATCTTTACGACATGGTTGGTAAGGGAGAGAGAAAAAGAAACCGACACTGCTGTCTGACACAGCAGTGAATCTGCACATTTACTGCCTTTGCTGTTTAAGTTCAAGTATCTCTGTCATCAGAGCGTATCTAGGAAAAATTAATGAACAGTGAAATTCACAGCTGACCTTGGACGAAACTGTGTGGGAGAGCTCACAGCACAGGAACAGACAAGTGCATAGTTTTTACATGTCACCTTGCTGTAAATCCATAGTAGTGAGTGGAGTGGGTTCTTTCTTGATTATATGTTTTATTGCAATGTCTCTTTTAAACTGATGAAATTTTAAAATTATTTAGTTAGCCTGGAGCAGTGTTTTTTTATAGAACAATGAGAAGGTACTATTTTCTGGGTCTGTAGATTGTGAAGGAGCAAAGATGGCCTTAAGTAGAGAGTGATATGCTCTTCCTGTTGGATGTGGAAGTTTAGGAAGAGTTTCCATGTTACTGATGATTATGTCTGCAGGAAGTGTGTTTAGTTGTGAATCCTATCAGATCGCATGGATCAGTTGGAGCAGCAGTTAGAGGCAATAAGGAATTTACAAGAGTTAGGGGGTGTGATGGATGGCAGTTATAGGAAGGGGGAAAAGCCGCAGACATAGTCAGGGAGATGGGTTAACTCCAGGAAAGGTAGGAGGGGTAGTGTACAAATCTCCTGTGGCTATCCCCATTTCAAACAAGTATGCCTGTTTTGGAAAATGTACATGATGGACTCTCAGGGGAATGTAGCATTAAAAGTCAAGTTTCTGGTACCAAGGATGGCTCTATGAGGGGTACATCAGGTTCCAAGTAATCGATTGTAATGTAGACAGACATTTCTAAGGCCAGCAGTGAAAAATCAGAATGGTGTGTTGCTTCCCTGGTGCCAGGATCAAGGATGTCTCAGAGAGGGTGCAGAATGTTCTCAAAGGGGAGTGGGACCAGTAGCAGGTCATTGTACACATTGGAACTAATGACATAGGAAGGGAAAAAGATGAGATTCTTGAAGGAAGATTACAGAGAGTTAGGCAGGAATTTAAAAAGGGGGTCCTCAAAGGTAGTAAAACCTGGATTACTCCCTATGCTACGAGCTAGTGAGGGTAGGAATTGGAGAATAGAGCAGATGAAAGCATGGCTGAGGAGCTGGTGCAAGGGAGAAGGATTCACATTTTTGGATCACTGGAGTAGAAGTGAACTGTACGAGGACGAACTGTGCCTGAATTTGAAGGGAATTATGTTCCAGGATACAAATGCTATCGGAAGACAGAAAGGTGGGGGTGGTTGTTTTTGATGAGGAATAAATTAGGGAGGATATTCCTGGGAGGTTCTTTGGGTGGAACTGAGAAATAAGAAATTTGCAAGCACTGTGCAGAGAGTTCTGCCCACCCCCTCCTCAACAAACACACACACACACACACACACACACAGATCGAGTGAACCCTTTAGAGTATAAAGGCAGTAGGAGTATACTTAAGAGGGATATCAGGAGGGCAAAAAGAGGACATGAAATAGCTTTGGCAAATAGGATTAAGGAGAATCCAAAAAGGGATTTTTATAAATACATTAAGGACAAAAGAGTAACTAGGGAGTTTAGGACCCCTCAAAGATCAGCAAGGCAGCCGAACTGTGAAACCACAGGAGATGGGGAGATAATAAATGAGTATTTTGCATTAGTATTTACTGTGGAGAAGGACATGGAAGATATAGAATGTGGGGAAATAGATGGTGACATCTTGAAAAATGTCCATATTACAGAGATGGTGGGTCTGCTGAATGTCTTGAAACACATAAAAGTGGATAAATCCCCAGGACCTAATCAGGTATAAACTAAAACTGTGTGTGCAGCTAGGGAAGTGATTGGTGGGCCTCTTACTGAGATATTTGGACCATTAATAGTTACAGGTGAGGTGCAGGAAGACTGGAAGTTAGCTAATGTGGTGCCACTTTTGGAAGGTGGTAAGGACAAGCCATGGAACTATAGGCCGGTGAGCCTGACTTCGGTGATGGGCAAGTTGTTGGAGGGAATCCTGAGGGACAGAGTTTAAATGTATTTGGAAAGGCAAGGACTGATTTAGGATAGTCAGCATGGCTTTGTGTGTGGGAAATCATGTCTCACAAACTTGATTGAGTTTTTTGAACAAGTAACGAAGAGGATTGATGCGGGCAGAGCAGTGCATATGATATACATGGACTTCAGCAAGATGTTCAACAAGATTCCTTATGATAGACTGGTCAGCAACATCAGATCTCAAGAAATACAGAGAGAACTGGCCATTTGGATACAGAACTGGCTCGAAGGTAGAAGAGAGGGTGGTGGTGGTGGAGGGTTGTTTTTCAGACTGGAGGCCTGTGACCAATGGTATACGACAAGAATTGGTGCTGTGTCCATTGCTTTTCATCATTTATAAAAATGATTTGGATCTGAACATAGTTGGTATAGTTAGTAAGTTTGAAGATTACACCAAAATTAGAGGTGTAGTAGATAGCGAAGAAGGTTACCTGAGAGTACAACAGGATGGGTCAATGGGCTGAGGAGTGGCCGATGGTGTTTAATTTTCATAAATGAGAAGTGCTGCATTTTGGGAAAGCAAATCTTAGCAGGACTTATACACTTAATGGTAAGGTCCTAGGGAGTGTTGCTGAACAAAGAGACCTTGATGTGCAGGTTCATAGACCCTTGAAAGTAGAGTCACAGGTAGATAGCATGGTGAAGGCGGTGTTTGGTATACTTTCCTGTATTGGTCAGAGTGTTGAGTACAGGAGTTGGGAGGTCATGTTGCAGCTGTACAGGACATTGGTTAGGCCACTTTTGGAAGACTGCGTGCAATTCTGGTCTCCTCCCTATCGGAAAGATGTTGTGAAACTTGAAAGGATTCAGAAAAGATTTAGAACATAGAACATAGAACAATACAGCACAGAACAGGCCCTTCGGCCCACGATGTTGTGCCGAACTTCTAACCTAGATTAAGTACCCATCCATGTACCTATCCAAATGCCGCTTAAAGGTCGCCAATGATTCCGACTCTACCACTCCCACGGGCAGCGCATTCCATGCCCCCACCACTCTCTGGGTAAAGAACCCACCCCTGACATCTCCCCTATACCTTCCACCCTTCACCTTAAATTTATGTCCCCTTGTAACACTCTGTTGTACCCGGGGAAAAAGTTTCTGACTGTCTACTCTATCTATTCCTCTGATCATCTTATAAACCTCTATCAAGTCACGCCTCATCCTTCGCCATTCCAACGAGAAAAGGCCGAGAACTCTCAACCTATCCTCGTACGACTTCCTCTCCATTCCAGGCAACATCCTGGTAAATCTTCTCTGCACCCTCTCCAAAACTTCCAAATCTTTCCTAAAGTGAGGCGACCAGAACTGCACACAGTACTCCAACTGTGGCCTAACCAAAGTCCTGTACAGCTGCAACATCACTTCACGACTCTTGAATTCAATCCCTCTGCTAATGAACGATAATACTCCATAGGCCTTCTTACAAACTCTATCCACCTGAGTGGCAACCTTCAAAGATCTATGTACATAGACCCCAAGATCCCTCTGTTCCTCCACCTGACTAAGAACCCTACCATTAACCCTGTATTCCGCATTCTTATTTGTTCTTCCAAAATGGACAACCTCACACTTGGCAGGGTTGAACTCCATCTGCCACTCCTCAGCCCAGCTCTGCATCATATCTAAGTCCCTCTGCAGCCGACAACAGCCCTCCTCACTGTCCACAACTCCACCTATCTTCGTATCATCTGCAAATTTACTGACCCACCCTTCGACTCCCTCATCTAAGTCATTAATAAAAATTACAAACAGCAGAGGACCCAGAACTGATCCCTGCGGAACTCCACTTGTAACTGGGCTCCAGGCTGAATATTTACCATCTACCACCACTCTCCGCCTTCGACCGGTTAGCCAGTTTTCTATCCAATTGGCCAAATTTCCCTCTATCCCATGCCTCTTGACTTTCCGCATAAGCCTACCATGGGGAACCTTATCAAATGCCTTACTAAAATCCATGTACACTACATCCACTGCTCTACCCTCATCCACATGCTTGGTCACCTCCTCGAAGAATTCAATAAGACTTGTAAGGCAAGACCTACCCTTCACAAATCCGTGCTGGCTGTCCCTAATCAAGCAGTGTCTTTCCAGATACTCATAAATCCTATCCCTCAGTACCCTTTCCATTACTTTGCCTACCACAGAAGTAGGACTAACAGGCCTGAAATTCCCGGGATTATCCCTATTCCCTTTTTTGAACAGGGGCACAACATTCGCTACTCTCCAGTCCCCTGGTACCACCCCCGTTGCCAGTGAAGACGAGAAGATCATTGCCAACGGTACTGCAATTTCCTCTCTTGCTTCCCACATAATCCTAGGATATATCCCGTCAGGCCCGGGGGACTTGTCTATCCTCAAGTTGTTCAAAATGTCCAACACATCTTCCTTCCTAACAGGTATCTCTTCTAGCTTACCAGTCCATTTCACACTCTCCTCTTCTACAATACGGTCCCTCTCATTCGTAAATACTGAAGAGAAGTACTTGTTCAAGACCTCTCCTATCTCTTCCGACTCAATACACAGTCTCCCACTACTGTCCTTGATCGGACCTACCCTCGTTCTCGTCATTCTCAGGTTTCTCACATACGTATAAAATGCCTTGGGGTTATCCTTGATCCTATCCGCCAACGATTTTTCATGCCCTCTCTTAGCTCTCCTAATCCCTTTCTTCAGGTCCCTTCTGGCTATCCTGTATCCCTCCACTGCTCTGTCTGAATCCTGTTTCCTCAACCTTATGTAAGTCTCCTTCTTCCTCTTTACCAGACATTCAACCTCTCTCGTCAACCAAGGCTCCCTCACACAACCATTTCTTTCCTGCCTGATAGGTACATACATATCATGGACACGTCGTATCTGCTCTTTGAAAAAGTTCCACATTTCCACCACATCCTTCCCTGACAGCCTATGCTCCCAACGTATGCTCCTCAAATCCTGCCTTACAGCATCGTAATTTCCCTTCCCCCATTATAAAATCTACCTTGTTGTGCGCACCTATCTCTCTCCATAACCAAGGTGAAAGTCACAGAATTGTGGTCACCATCACCAAAATGTTCACCCACTAACAAGCCCACCACTTGTCCCGGTTCATTACCGAGTACCAAATCCAATATGGTCTCCCCTCTGGTTGGACAATCTACATACTGCGTTAGAAAAGCTTCCTGGACACACTGCACAAACACCGCCCCATCCAATCTACTTGATCTAAAGAGCTTCCAATCAATATTTGGGAAGTTGAAGTCGCCCATGACTACGACCCTGTGGCTTCTGCACCTTTCCAAAATCTGTTTCCCAATCTGTTTCTCCACATCTCTGCTGCTATTGGGGGGCCTATAGTAAACACCCAACAAGGTGACTGCACCTTTCCTATTTCTGACTTCAGCCCATACTACCTCCAGAGGCAGATCCCCCTCAAACTTCCTTTCTGCAGCCGTTATACCATTTCTAATTAGCAATGCCACCCCCCCTCCTTTTTTCCCACCCTCCCTAATCTTACTGAAACACCTGTAACCAGGAACCTCCAACAACCATTCCTGTCCCTCTTCTATCCACGTTTCCGTGATGGCCACAACATCGTAGTCCCAGGTACCGATCCACGCCTTAAGTTCACCCACCTTGTTTCTGATACTCCTTGCGTTGAAGTATACGCACTTGAGCCCATCTCTGTGTCCGCAAGTAGTCCCTGTCAGTGCTACCTTCTCCACAGCCTCCCTACAGTCTTGGGCATCCTGACACACAGCTAGCTTACTTGCTGGACTACAAGTCCGGATCCCATCCCCCTGCCAAGTTAGTTTAAACCCCCCCGAAGAGTGCTAGCAAACCTAACCCCCAGGATATTGGTGCCCTTCTGGTTCAGGTGCAACCCGTCCTGTTTGTACAGGTCCCACCTTCCCCAGAATGCAGTCCAATTGTCCAAATATCTGAAGCCCTCCCTCCTACACCAGCCTTGCAGCCACGTGTTCAACTGCACTCTCTCCCTATTCTTTGCCTCACTGTCACGTGGCACCGGCAACAACCCAGAGATGACGACTCTGTCTGTCCTAGCTTTTAGCTTCCAGCCTAACTCCTTGAGCTCTTGAATGACCTCCCCACCCCTCTTCCTACCTATGTCGTTGGTGCCAATGTGTACCACGACTTCTGGCTGCACACCCTCCCCCTTAAGGATTCTGAAGACACGGTCTGAGACGTCTCGAACCCTAGCACCCGGGAGGCAACAAACCATCCGTGAGTCTCGCCCATGTCCACAGAACCGCCTGTCCGTCCCTCTAACTAGAGAGTCCCCTATAACTAGCGCTCTCCTCCTCTCCCCCTTTCCCTTCTGAGTCTCAGAGCCACAGACCCCTTCACTGCAGCTTACACCTGCAACGCTGTCCCCCCCAACAGTTTCCAAAGCTGTATACTTATTTTTTAGGGGAACGACCACAGGGGAACCCTGCACTGCCTGCTTCTTCCCCTTCCCACCTCTAACTGTTACCCAGCTACCTCTGTTCTCCGGCGTAACTATGTCCCTGTAGCTTCTATCAATCACCCTCTCAGCCTCTCGAATAATCCTCAGTTCATCCAACTCCAGTTCCAGTTCCCTAACTCGTTCGGTGAGGATCAGGATCTGACTGCATTTCCTGCAGACGAAGTCGGCAGGAGTATCGGTGGTCACCCCTACCTCAAACATCCTGCAGGAGGAACATTCCACCGCCTGCGCTGCCATGACTGTACACTTTCTCCAAAAAACAAGAACACTGAGTCAATAACACTGAGTCACTTACCTGTGGACTTTAAAGTTAGGTTAGAGGAGGGTGGTGGGAGGGAGGCCCTACGGAAGTAGGACCTGGGGTCTAGAACACACCCACTCAAATACTAATCACTTACCTTCCCGCCCAGCTATGCGCTCCAACCTCACTTCCGCTGCTCCCACTCAAATGACCGTTGGTGATTAAAGGGTGAGTATTTATACTCACAGTTCTCCTTCCCGGCTGCCCCTCTGTTTGCCATCACTTCCTCTGCTGCTCCCGCTCTTTTTGTGAAGAGAGAAAAAAAAACACCGCTGCCCGCTACAGGTAAGTAATTTTGAAACAAACTGTCTTACCTTAGCTGTAGTCTCCCGGGTTCGCCTTTACTCGGCCGCTGCTCCCACTCAAACTAGAGTTAATTATGCTATTCCGTGTGTGGAATTTACAAGGATGTTGCCAGGGTTGGAGGATTTGAGCTACAGGGAGAGCTTGAATAGGCTAGGGTTGTTTTCCCTGGAGCTTTGGAGGCTGAGGGGTGACCTTAGGGCTTACAAAATCGAGGAGCATGGATTGGACGAATAGGCAAAGTCTTTTCCCAGGAGTGGAGGAGTCCAGAACTAAAGGGCATAGGTTTAGGGTGCGAGGGGAAAGATATAAAAGAGGCCTAAGGGGAAGGTTTTTCCACGCAGACAGTGGTACGTGTGTGGAATGAGCTGCCAGAGGGTGGTGGAAAACTTGCAACATTTAAAAGGCATCTGGATGAGTATATGAATAGGAAGTGTTTGGAGGGATATGGGCCAGGTGCTGGCAAGTGGGACTAGGTTAGGTTGGGATATCTGGTTGGCATGGACGAGTTTGACCGAAGGGTCTGTTTTTGTGCTGTACATCTCTATGATTCTATAACTCAATCTATCCAAACTAGAGTTAATTATGCTGTTCCGAAAATACATAAGTCCCAATAAACAAACCTCTTAATCATTGTTAAAAATCACACAACACCAGGTTAAGTCCAACAGGTTTAATTGGAAGCTTTCAGAGTGCTACTCCTTCATCAGGAGATAGTGGGGGACACAATTCTAAGGCACAGAATTTATAGCAAAAGGTTACAGTGTGATGTAACTGAAATTATACATTGAAAAATACCTTGATTGTCTGTTGAGTCTTTCATCTGTTCGAATACCATGACAGTTTCACTTCTTTCATGTGTAAATCACAAAACCTTTTTTTTTTGAAAAGTTGCATTCTCAGGTTAACTGTAACAATTGTTGTTAGCTAGACAATATGTTGAAGGTGTTAGCCTCCTGTGTTCTCAGTCTATGCCATGATGTTTAGATTGATTCTAATCTAAAATGTGTGATAACGGAGTTTTACATGAATACATGCAATATTTGAGCAAAGTACAATGTAACTCTGCAAGTACAAATTCACCCCACAAAATGTATGTGTGCATGTGCGTCTTTGTCGGTCTGTCTGGGTTGAAGGTTGTTAGTGTGAGAGAGATTGTATATGTGTGTGTAGTGAGTGTAGAGTGTCTTAGGTCTGTGAGGGGGTGCATGTGTGAGTGTCTGGGCTGGGGGGTTGTGAGTGTCTGTTAGAGAGGCTGTATATGTGCGTGCATGAGTGTAGAGTGGTCTAATCTCAGAGGATGTCTGTGTGTGTGTGAGAGAGAGAGCGAGAGCGAGCGCGCGCGCATGTGTGTGTATATAGAGGTAGGAGTGTCTGTATGTGTGTATAGTGCAATGGTGGTCACCTGTAATGTGACATGAACCCAAGGTCCCGGTTGAGGCTCTCCCTATGGGTATGGAACTTAGCTATCAGCCTCTGCTCGCCCACGTTTTGCTGCTGCATGTCCCAAAGTCCGCCTTGGAGGATGGTCACGCGAAGATCTGAGGTCGAATGTCCTGGACCACTGAAGTGTTCCCCAACTGGGAGGGAACACTCTGTCTGTTGATTGTTGTGCGGTGCCCATTCATCCATTGTCATAGCCTTTGCTCAGTTTCCCCAATGTACCATGCCTCCAGGCATCCTTGCCTGCAACGTATAAGATAGACAATGTTGGCTGAGTCATGTGAGTACCTGCCACATACAAGGTGGGAGGTGTCCCCACATGTAACGGTGGTATCTATGTCCACACTCTGACACGTCTTCCAGCGCCTACCATGACAGACTCCGGGAATTCTTTCAAGGTTTCAGCAGTCATCCCAATGCACCCACTGATGAACTGCAACAATCATACGGGTCTGTAGAGGAGTGACCAAAGAAGGTGTCAACTTGGACCCCACCGGAGGGCCGCTGCCCTGGCCTTGACATGTATGCTCAAACCGTCAGGAAATATATAAATGCCAGATTCATCAGCCGTACCCACAAGGTAGAGCAAAACATCACCCGTTCACAACGCAATGCCATCCAGGCTCTCAAAACCAATCACAGCATTGTCATCAAATCAGCAGGTAAAGGAGGAGCCATCGTCATACAGAATAGAACACATTACTGCAAGGAAGTGTACCGACAACTGAAAAACCAGGAACACTAAGGCAACTGCCAGCTGATCCAACCAAAGAACACACCTGTGAATTAAACACACTGATCAGGACTTTGGATCCAGTCCTTCAGAGCTCCGTATGCACCCTCATGCCATGTACTTCTCGTGTAGGCGTCTTCTACTGCTTTCAAAATGTACACAAAGCCAACGCACCAGGGCAATGGGACCCTGTGTGAGAATCTCTCTGGCTATGTTGAAGACATCTTGAATCCTATTGTACAGGGGATCCCCAGCTTCTGCCGCGACATTACAGATTTCTTACAGAAGCTCAGCACCCATGGACCAGTCGAACTGGGAACATTCCTCATCACAATGGACGTTTCAGCACTCTACACCAGCATCCCCCACAGCATCGTGGCAACAGCCTTAGTACTGAACACCAACAACTGCCAATCTCCGAACACCATCCTACAACTCATCCACCTTATCCTTGATCACAACATCTTCACCTTTGACAACCAGTTCTTCATCCAGACACATGAAACAGCCAAGGGGACCAAATTTGCACCCCAATATGCCAACATTTTTATGCACAGGTTTGAACAAGACTTCTTCTCTATGCAGGATCTCCAACCAACATTATACACCAGGTACAATGACGACATTTTCTTCCTCTGGACCCATGGCGAGGAGTCACTGATAAAACTACACAGTGACATCAACAAGTTTCATCCCACCATGGACTACTCTCGACAATCTGTCTCATTCTTGGAAACATGCATCTCCATCAAGGATGGACACCTCAGCATCACTCACTACCGCAAACCCACAGACAACCTCACAATGCTACACTTCTCCAGCTTCCACCCAAAACATATTAAAACAGCCATTCCCTATGGACAAGCCCTACGCGTACACTGGATCTGCTCAGATGAGGAGGAACGTGACAGGCACCTGGAAGTACTCAAGGATGCCCTCACAAGAACGGGGTACGATGCTCAACTCATCGACCGCCAGTTCCGACATGCCACAGCAAGGAACCGTAATGACCTCCCCAGGAGACAGACACGTGCTGCAACCGACAGGGTACCCTTCGTTATTCAGAGCTGGAAAAATGCGCCATGTACTTCGTGACCTGCAACACATTATCAATGAGCATGAACATCTCATCAAGACCTTCCCCACACCTCCACTACTTGCCTTTAAACAACTGCCAAACCTCAAACAAATCATTGTTCATAACAAGCTGCCCGGCTCACAGGACAACTCCAAACAACCCTGTCACGGTAGGCGCTGGAAGACGTGTCAGAGTGTGGACATAGATACCACCATTACACGTGGGGACACCTCCCACCTTGTACGTGGCAGTTACTCAGGTGACTCAGCCAACGGTGTCTATCTTATACGTTGCAGGCAGGGATGCCCAGAGGCATGGTACATTGGGGAAACCGAGCAAAGGCTACGACAACGGATGAACTGGCACCACACAACAATCAACAGACAGGAGGGTTCCCTCCCAGTTGGGGAACACTTCAGTGGTCCAGGACATTCGACCTCGGACCTTCGGGTGACCATCCTCCAAGGCGGACTTCGGGACATGCAACAGCGAAAAGTGGGCGAGCAGAGGCTGATAGCTATGTTCGGTACCCATAGGGAGGGCCTCAACCGGAACCTTGGGTTCATGTCACGTTACAGGTGACTGCCCATAGCACTATACACACACACAGTCACTCCTACTCCTACACACAGGCACTCCTATACACACACACACACGGACACGGACACACATATACACAGACACTTGCACACACTCTCACATTCACATAGGCATCCTCTTAGAGACTAAGACCACTCTACACTCATGCACACACATCTACACACTCTCACAGACACTCTCAAACCCCCACCTCAGACACGCGCACACACTCCCACATGCACCCCCTCAAAGACTTAAGGCACTCTACACTCATTACACACACAGACAGACAAAGACGCACATGCACATATATTATGTGGGGTGAATTTGTACTTGCAGTTACATTGTACTTTGCTCAAAAACTGCATGAATTCATGTAAAACTTTGTTATCTCACATTTTAGATTAGAATCAATCTAAACATCATGGCATAGACAGAGAACACAGGGGGCTAACATCTCCAACATATTGTCGAGCTAATACTCATTGTTACAGCTAACCTGAGAATGTAACTTATTTTAAAAAAGGTTTTGTGATTTACACATGAAAGAAGTGAAACTATCATGGTGTTTGAACAGATGAAAGACTCAACAGACAATCAAGGCATTTTTCAATATATAATTTCAGTTACATCACACTGTAAATTTTTGCTATAAATTCTGTGCCTTAGAATTGTGTCCCCCACTATCATCTGATGAAGGAGCGACGCTCCGAAAGCTAGTGTGCTTTCAATTAAACCTGTTGGACTATAACCTGGTGTTGTGTGATTTTTAACTTTGTCCACCCCAGTCCAACACTGGCATCTACATATCATAACTCTTAAACATTGAAACAGAGGCTTACGTGTTAAAGTTAGAAAGAGAGAGAGTCTCGCAGCCTGTTTCCACACAGCCCACTGCTGAACTAACAAATCACTCCTCTTTCATTGTACAGGTTACTTCTAAAACATGAAAGCTTTGGCCTAAAGTCTCAACAGTTTATGTATAAACAAAAAGGCCTCTTCATACACCCTTTCATCTCTGTCGCCTCGGAGCCCAGACTGTTTTTACAATCCCTCTGTAAAAAAATCAAGGACATGGTAACCTTGAGAAGGAACAGCTTTTCGAAAAAAAAAAGACCAGCTTTGTGACACCTTTTAAATCATTCCCCTCTAACCCTAAACCTAAACCTATGCCCTGTATAGCCACAACATGACCTCCCAATTCCTATCCTCAATCTTCAACTAATAAAGGAAAGCATACCAAACATCATCTTCACTATCCTACCTACCTGCGACTTTAAAGAAACTATGAACTTGCACTCCATGGTCTCTTTGTTCAGCAACACTCCCCAGGAGAGAAAATGAGGTCTGCAGATGCTGGAGATCAGAGATGGAAATGTGTTGCTGGAGTTTCCTGAAGAAGGGCTAATGCCCGAAACGTCGATTCTCCTGTTCCCTAGATGCTGCCTGACCTGCTGTGCTTCTCCAGCAACACATTTCCAACACTCCCCAGGACCTTACCATTAAGTGTATGTGTCATGCTCTGTTTTGACTTTCTAAAATGTAGACTTCCAAAATGGTGCATTCAACTAATATCTCAGACCCCAGAATTCAGCAGATTGAGATGATGTTTTGGACAGAGGAAGATAGCAGGAGAGGACAGAGGAGAAAGGCTGGATAGGATAAAAGAATATTCCAAAGGACCCAGTCTGTATGAACTTCGTGAGATTAAGTTCTAAATTTATTGCTTTCTTATTAATTGGGTTTATACATGTGGAACTTGTGTTAATTTGAACAGCATTCATTCCAGTAGAATTTAGTTTAGCTCGGGTATAGTTAGTACTTAGGGGAAAATTGTCTGGTTTGTTAGTAATTTTGTTAAATTGTTTACTGTTAGAGTTGAATAAATTGTTACTTGTTAGTTGCAGAGTGAGTGAAAGGATTTGATTTCATTTAACCACACCTTCGTAACAGATTAGAGGTCGAGAGATAGGTAATACCCCTTGTCAGGCGAAAGTGAGGACTGCAGATGCTGGAGATCAGAGTCTAGATTAGAGTGGTGCTGGAAAAGCACAGCAGGTCAAGCAGCAGCCGAGTAGCAGGAAAATCAGGCAAAAGCCCTGAAGCCTGACCTGCTGTGCTTTTCCAGCACCACTCTAATCTAGACTATACCCCTTGTCGCCCTTCTTTATCAGAGTATGAAACGAGGAGATCTTCTCTGTGTGTTTCGGATTTAATTATCAGAGGAGCGTCGACCTCCGCATTGGAACATAAGGCAGTGAAAAAATGGGAAATTTTAAAGAAATAGAATTAAGCGGACACTAAGCATAGGACTAGTTGTCTGTAGAACACAACTCTGTGTCCATAGCCTGCTACAAGTGTTCAAATGAATCTGAATACAAGTTCAAGGAACATCACCTTATTTTTTAACTGTACATCTCTATGACTCTCGACATCCTTCTGGAGTCAATAGTTTTAGATTATAACCTCTGCCTCTATCAAATTATGTTGTTCCTTTTTTTATTTTTTTTTGAGTTGGTCTTTGTTTTTTTCTTCTTGATCCCTTCATGTTTCATTCAAATTATGAAACATTTCATTCCTCATTTAGACACTACCTTTGTTGTATCATGATGCCCAATATGAATTTTTTGGTGTCATGAAATTTTTTTGCTAATCTCCCGTGATCTTCACTCTATCACTGATGTTTTCCTTTATTCTTCCTGCAATTCTCTATTTCCACTAGATCACAGCCTCATATTTCTACTTCACTTCAGTACTGACGAAAGATCATTGGCTCGAAATATTAACCTTTTCTCTCCACAAACGCTGCCTGACCTGTTGGGTTTTCCAGCTTTGTTCTTAAATTAAGAATGCAATGGGAGGAAACTAATACAAATGTTTTGACTATCTGTCTCCATTAACTCAAACTACAGAGTATGATTAGCTATTAAAGGATAAATGTTTTGAATCAGTTGCTAGACCTCAAATACATTCAGTAGAGCTGATGAAAGTGATTCTGACTGAGCGTATCAGGCATAATGACTTGACTCCACCAATGACCTGGAAAGATTATGATTCAAGTGAGCATAATTTATAGTCGGTATTTACATTAATTATTAAAGTCACATTAGCACTATTCTCAGTCAGAACAAAAATTGTACTTTTCTAGCAGTGAACAGTGTTATCGGTCACTATTTGAATAATTCACTTCTGCAGGTTCACATGGAAACAACAAAAAAACTGCAAATGCTGAAAATCCTCAGGTCAGGCAGCATCCACAGATAGAGCCTGTTTACTTTTCAGGTTAATAACCTTATAATGAGAACATCTGAAATTATAATGTCACAAATACTCTGTACGGTTGGCTCACAGATAATAGGTCAGCATTGTATATCTTCTATTGTGGACATACTGTACTTAAAAAAAAACTAGGTGTCATATCTGTGTATGTAAGAATTTTATTTAGGTGTTTTAAAATATCTCTGTGGTCACAAAGAACAAGAACTGCAGATGCTAGAAATCAGAAACAAAATCAAATTATTGGAAAAACTCAGCAGGTCATCAGCATCTGTGGAGAGAAAGTAGAGCTAATGTTTCAGGTCAGGTGACCCTTCAGCACAACACCACAGTTGTTCCTTCCTGTGGTTTGATAGATACTGATGCATATTTGGACATCGGATGCGCACTAGACCTTCCAAGGGTGCTCCCTTTTCTAAGCTGCTAGTCTTTACCTCCAGTGCTCTTTAATTGTCCTTATCCTCAAAAAAAGGACAATCCCATTCTCTTCAGTACTGCAACACAATATTGATATTTGTATATTTACAGGTTGCTGAAAATAATTCTCTTGCAATGTCAAAGTTCTGCTCTTTACATTTTTCTCTCTGGTCCCTGTTTTTGCGTTAACATGAGTTACGTCATCATTTACTATAAGAATAACAATTTCCATTTCAAGTGCTGCTTAAATTCTCATTATTGAACAACGGTTAGGTTAAATAGTGATCTAATAAATTTCTTATCAATTCCCCGATCAATACTTAAAAATGCTGTTCAATGAAACATTGCTATACTGAATGAATGAGAATAACAGAGTAAGCTTCTTAAAGGTTAAGCTGGTTAAGTCATTGCAGGTAATTAAAACTCTACCAGCAATTAAAATACTTAGAGCTACTTAAACTACTCTCAAGCCATCAGAATGCCCATACCACTCCCATCCCCTGAACCCTACCACCCTGTGCCCTAGAACCCATCCTTGGTTTTTAATGTTCCCCTACTGGGAGAGAAATGGGTGAAGGAATGTAAATAAAATTAAATTGACTCAACCTCATTCTGCCACTGGGGAGTGGGACGTTAATTCACTAGTACTGCTTCTTGCTGGAAATGCTTTGGCAATTCAAGACAGTGAACAGCAACATTCCCTTGCTCAATCCTCGTTTTATTCTGGGTTGGTTTGTCTCAGTGGAGTGGCTACACAGATATTACAATTGGCTTCAACATTCAAGATGGGGAGGAAAATGAGTAAACCAGCAAAGTGGTTCTGTGCCTGATCTATCAGATGCTTGACTCCTTGTTGGCTCCAGGTTGCCCAAGTGGACATTGTTCTGTGCAAACCTTAGAGTGGCAAACTACGCCACTGGTATCACAATGAAACTCTATTTAAACCTTGGCTGGTATCCATATGTACATGTTCAATATGTTCAGGCCTGAATCTTCCCCTCTGGAGGTGTATGATGCCAAAAAGAAACATTCAATGCTCGTATCACATTATAGCTGAAATCATGTAACGGCAGAGATTGAGGATTCATGCTGGGGCCATCCTAGCATGCATTACGTCACTAATTCCTAGATAGACCCACTGAGCCAATATCTTATAACATGATAGAACATATTCTCTGAGTGGTAAGTAAAAATCAGAGTACAAGGGACAGAAAATTATATTCTTTGGGAAGCTTATTGTAAGCACAGGGAATTATCAGCTCTGTTATTCTCAATAATGACAAACATCTACATATTTGTAATTAAACACCTGAAATGAAGACAGTGGTTAAAGGAACACTGAACACAAATCACAAATAAACTACTTTTAAGAGCAGCAGAATGAATGACTTATTTGTAGCTCAGGTGCAATGCCTTTAATAATATCTTCAGTTGAGACCATCATTATTTTCCTTTCATTTTTTAAATTTTTGGTTTGGAACTGACAGTTGGTGTTGAGAATCGAACTTTGATCAGCAGCTGGTTTAAATAAGAGAACAGAACTCTGATGTTGCTATTGGAAACTGGCCTGGAGAGATGATGCAGGTTAATAACTGCTCTAAGGACACGATGGATGAACTGACACCAAGATATTGTTATACTCAGGGACAGGAGCTGGTTGAATGTTGAACTGGTCAATGAAAAAAAGACTGGTGTTGGCCAACCAGTCACAGAGAATATTGGGAACAAAAGAGAAAATAAAGAATGAACTAGCTCTGACTTGGGTTTTGGATTGTAGGCAGTTTAATTTGGAAGCAGCTGAACAGGACTGGAATTTTCATTTTCTTCTGTAGTTATTTTCCAGTTGTCAACTTGTTGAAAGATCCTAGAAAAGAATCCAGATTCTTAGAAACAAATTCAGTCACCAGAGGTCTGTGGAAGCCGTTTGCATTGACTTGTGACTTTGAAATTCAAGATATACAGTTCTGTAAACCCATCATCCAAGGATTTAATGAAAGCCTGATATTTCATTGAGGTGGTTATTGAACTGACAAATTATGATTATTTTACTTTTAAAAAATTATTCCATAACTCTGTCTGTCATTGACTGCAGGATTTGTGATAAAAAAAGGTTTAGCTTTCTTTTCTATTTAATCCATTTCCCTCATCAACCTGTTAAGAGGTGCTATTACACAGCTCTGGAGCAGGTGGGACTTAAAGCTGAATCTCTCAATTCAATGGTAGGGACAGTACCACTGCACCACAACAGGGCCTTCTAAAAGATTGGACTTAGATCATAAGTTATTAATTAGATTGCCCTGTTATTCATCTATGCTCTGCCTACATTATTTATAATAAAGTTAACAATTTATTATGAATTTTGTTTAAGTTATAAATTTAGTGTCCAAGATTTGTCATAAATAAAGTCTGGTTAGGAAGAATTGAGGAACTTTGAAGGTAATTGAACCTTTTAAAAAAATCACTGTGTTGTGAATTCAGTGATAGTGAGGCTGATTTGGCTTGGCTTGCTATCCCTGTGTTGTAATAGTTATCAGACATAAATCTCAGTATCATAACCATCCACAGAGATTCAATCCACACCCATCCTGTGGAGAGAACGAAAGAGGAACAGAATTTTTCTCTTCCAATAGAGGAGAATGAGATAGGTGCATTACCAGTGAGCATGTAGAGAAGCACCATAACTATCCACCAAACAGAAACTGAGAGTCACTAATAACTGGGTATCAGCAAAGGATTGTAAGATATTCAACAGCACAGCTCATACAAAGTGACTACTGATCATAGTGCTACATTTCAAAGGAACAGAAGCTAGTTCACATTGATATATGAAATGTCAATCATGCTTAGAAAGGGAGAAAGAAAACTATACTGGTGGTGAGTGTGCAATGATGCTGAATGAAAACCAGTGGCAAGAAAGGTCATCAGCCCAGGGCAAACAAGTAGAATATGTACCTCTCTAACTGGGTACGCAACCAATCAGGATAATTTATCAAAGCTTCAGTGTAATGTTATGAAGTTAAATTTAAGTTTGAATAATAGCGTTCTGACATGGTGTATAATTATTGAATTGAGATGTGCCAACAGTAAGGATAGATCGGTTTGGAATTTTTCTTTGGAAAAGGGGGATGTAGTGTTACAAACACCCCCACCTACAAAGATGAGCGGATTCATGGGAACACCACCATCTTTTGTTTTTAATTCATTCACTTCTGGGGCATGGGTGTCACTGGCTGGCTGGCCAGAATTTTATGCCCATCCCGGTTGCCCTTGAGAAGATGGTGGCTGAATTGCTTTCTTGAATCACTGCAGTCCAGAATTTGCCGCTTTATTTAAGATATGTATCATTTCTTAGGAGTCAGCTCAGAGAAAACTCACTAGGATGATTCAGAGTATGGAGGGATTGTCTTAAGAGCAAAAGTAAAAAGATTAGGACTCTACTCACTGGGGTTGAGAAGAATGAGAGATTTCATTGAAATCCTTTGTACCGGAGGATTGGAGGGAGGCGAATAGAAGTGTAATAGGGAAATCCCTGGCAATTACAGACAAGTCAGTCTTACGTCTGTAGTCAGAAAGGTTTTGGAGAGAATTCTGAGGGATAGGATTTATGACATTTTAGAAAAACAATGTGATTAAAAGCAGTCAGCATCGCTTTGTGAGGGGCTGGCCATGCCTCACAAACCTTATTGAGTTCTTTGAGGAGGTGACGAGACAGGTCGAAGGTAGAGCAGTGGATGTGATGTACATGGATTTCAGCAAGGCATTTGATAAGTTTCCCCATGGTAGGCTCATTCATAAAGTCAGGAGGTATAGGATACAGGGAGATTTG
The DNA here is from genome assembly GCF_037043375.1 of Chiloscyllium plagiosum. Lineage (NCBI taxonomy): Eukaryota > Metazoa > Chordata > Chondrichthyes > Orectolobiformes > Hemiscylliidae > Chiloscyllium > Chiloscyllium plagiosum. The sequence continues at coordinate 105,743,455 of NW_028270143.1, read as the reverse complement.
GCTATCTGGATTCAGAATTAGATTGGCTGACAGAAGGCAGAGAGTGGTTGTAGCTGGAAGATATTCTGCCTCGAGGTCAGTGTTGAGTGGTGTCCCGCAGGGCTCTGTTCTTGGGCCTCTGCTCTTTGTATTTTTTATAAATGACTTGGATGAGGAGGTTGAGGGGTGAGTTAGTAAATTTGCCGATGACACAATGGCTGGAGGTGCCATTTATAGTATTGAGGGCTATTGCAGGCTGCAGCACGACATAGACAGGATGCAGAGCTGGCCTGAGAAATGGCAGATGGAGTTCAACCTGGAAAAATGCGAAGTGATGCATTTTGGAAGGTCAAACTTGAATGCTGAATATAGGATTAAAGATAGGATTCTTGGCAGTGTGGAGGAACAGAAGAATTTTGGTGTTCAAGTGCATAGATCCTTCAAAGTTGCCACCAAAGTGGATAGGGTTATAGAACATAGAACATAGAAGAATACAGCGCAGTACAGGCCCTTCAGCCCTCGATGTTGCGCCGATCCAAGCCCACCTAACCTACACTAGCCCACTATCCTCCATATGCCTATCCAATGCCCGCTTAAATGCCCATAATGAGGGAGAGTCCACCACTGCTACTGGCAGGGCATTCCATGAACTCACGACTCGCTGAGTAAAGAACCTACCCCTAACATCTGTCCTATACCTACCCCCCCTTAATTTAAAGCTATGCCCCCTTGTAATAGCTGACTCCATACGTGGAAAAAGATTCTCACTGTCGACCCTATCTAAACCCCTAATCATCTTGTACACCTCTATCAAGTCACCCCAAACCTTCTTTTCTCCAATGAAAACAACCCCAAGTGCCTCGGCCTTTCCTCATACGATCTTTCTACCATACCAGGCAACATCCTGGTAAACCTCCTCTGCACCCGTTCCAGTGCCTCCACATCCTTCCTATAGTATGGCGACCAAAACTGCACACAATACTCCAGATGTGGCCGCACCAGAGTCTTATACAACTGCAACATGACCTCAGTACTCCGGAACTCAATTCCTCTACAAATAAAAGCCAGTACGCCATATGCCTTCTTCACCGCACTATTTACCTGGGTGGCAACTTTCAAAGATTTGTGTACATGGACACCAAGATCCCTCTGCTCATCCACACTACCAAGTATCTGACCGTTAGACCAGTACCCCATCTTTTTATTACTCTTACCAAAGTGAATCACCTCACACTTAGCTACATTGAACTCCATTTGCCACCTTTCTGCCCAGTTCTGCAGCTTATCTATATCCCGCTGTAACCTGCCACATCCTTCCTCACTGTCTACAACTCTTCCGACTTTCGTATCATCCGCAAACTTACTCACCCAACCTTCTAACCCCTCCTCCAGGTCATTTATAAAAATGACAAACAGCAATGGTCCCAAAACAGATCCTTGCGGAACACCGCTAGTGACGGCACTCCAAGATGAACCTTTGCCATCAACTACTACCCTCTGTCTTCTTCCAGCCAGCCAACTCCTAATCCAAACCTCCAACTCACCCTCAATGCCATACCTCCGTATTTTTTGCAGTAGTCTACCATGGGGAACCTTATCAAACGCCTTACTAAAATCCATATACACCACATCTACTGCTTTCCCTTCGTCCACCTCCTTAGTCACCTTCTCAAAGAATTCAATAAGGTTTGTGAGGCACGACCTGCCCTTCACAAAACCATGCTGACTATCCTTGATAACATTATTCCTATCCAGATGTTCATAAATCCTATCCCTTACAATTCTCTCTAAGACTTTGCCCACAACAGAAGTGAGACTCACCGGCCTATAGTTACTAGGGTTATCCCTACTCCCCTTCTTGAACAAGGGAACCACATTTGCTAGCCTCCAATCTTCTGGCACTACTCCTGTCGACAACGAGGACATAAAAATCAAGGCCAATGGCTCTGCAATCTCTTCCCTTGCTTCCCAGAGAATCCTAGGATAAATGCCATCAGGCCCAGGGGACATATCTATTTTCACCCTTTCCAGAATTTCCAACACCTCTTCTCGACATACCTCAAAGCCATCCATTCTACTTAATTGTGACTCAGTACTCACATTGACAACAATGTCCTGTTCCTGATTGAATACTGACGAAAAGTATTCATTCAGTGTCTCCCCAATCTCTTCAGACTCCACACGAAACTTCCCACTACTATCCTTGACTGGACCTATTCCTACCCTAGTCATTCTTTTATTCCTGACATACCTATAGAAAGCCTTAGGGTTTTCCCTAATCCTACCAACTAAGGACCTTTCATGTCCCCTCCTTGCTGCTCTTAGCTCTCTCTTCAGGTCCTTCCTGGCTACCTTATAACTCTCAATCGCCCTAATTGAACCTTCACGCCTCATCTTTACATAGGCCGCCCTCTTCCATTTAACAAGGGATTCCAATTCCTTATTAAACCACGGCTCCCTCACAATTGGCTTTCATTAACAGGGGGATCGAGTTTAAGAGTCGCGAGTTTTTGCTGCAGCTCTACAAAACCCTGGTGAGACCACACTTGGAATATTGTGTCCAACTCTGGTCACCCTATTATAGGGAGAATACGGAGGCTTTGGAGAGGGTGCAAAGAATGCTGCCTGGACTGGAAGGCTTGTCTTATGAAGAGAGGTTAACTAAGCTCGGACCTTTCTCTCTGGAGAGTAGGAGGGAGAGGTGACCTGATTGAGGCATACAAGGTAATGAGAGGCATGGATAGAGACAATAGCTAGAGACTTTTCCCGAGAGCAGCATGGACTGGCACAAGAGGTCATAGTTTTAAGATGTTAGGAGGAAGGTATAGAGGAGATGTTAGAGGTAGGTTTTTTTTTACACAGAGAGTTGTGAATGCATGGAATGCGTTGCCAGCGGTGGTGGTGGAAGCAGAGTCATTAGGGACAATTAAGTGACTGCTGGACATGCACATGGACAGCAGTGAATTGAGGGGTGCATAGGTTAGGTTATTTTATTTTAGATTAGGAATAATCCTTGGCATCAGCATTGTGGGCCGAAAGGCTTGTTCCATGCTGTACTTTTCTATGTTCTATGAAATATATAGCATTCTTAAGGAACTGAACAGAGTAAAAGATTAGAGAATACTCCCCCTCATGAGAGAGAGTCTCGGACCAGGGGTGTAGTCTCAGAACAAAGGTGTGCCAATTTAACACGGAGATGAGGAGGAATCTCTTCCTTCAGAGGGTCCAATGTCTTTGAAACTCTTAGAATCCCTACAATGTGGAAACAGGCCCTTCGGCCCAACAAGTCCACACTGACCCTCCAAAGAGTATCCCATCCAAACTTATTCCCCTACCCTATTACTCTACTTTTAACCTTGATTAATGCACCTAACCTAAACATCCTTAAATATTATAGACAATTTAGCATGGGCAATTCACCCGACCTGCACATCTTTGGACAGAGAGGAAACCGGAGCACCCAGGGAGAATGTGCAAACTCCACACAGACAGTTGCCCAAGGCTGGAAGTGAACCAGTGTCCCTAGTGCTGTGAGGCAGCAGTGCTATCCACTGAGCTCAGAGAGCAGAGCTAGATAAATTCTTGATGAGTAGGTGAATCAAGGGTTATGGGAAAAGGGCAAGAAAGTGGACCTGAGAAATGTTGGATCAGCTGTGATCCTATTAAATGGCAGAGCAGGCTCAAGAGACTGAATAACTTGTTCCTGTTCTTATTTCTTATGGTCTTAATGGTGTTAGGGAGAATTTTGATCTAGTAACAACAAAGGAAAAGTGATACATCTCCAAGTTATGACATTGAGTGGCTTGGGAGGGGAACATGCATGTGTTGGTGTTCCCAGGTATGAACTGCTCTTATCCTCTGCATGGGAATGGAAAGAGCTATCTGAGGATCTTGCGAGTTCCTCTCCAAGCTGCACATCATTCCCAATGGGAAATATATCCTTCAGTGTTGCTGGGTAAATATCCTGGAACTCCTTGCCTAACAACAAAGTGGATTTACCAGCATGGACTGCTGCATTTCAAGATAGCTGACCTCCACCTTCAAAGCAACCAGTGAGGGACAATGTCAATTCAACCAGCAACACCAACATCCCCTGAATGAATAGTAAAAACAATCATGCAACGGATGTAGAATGTCTTTAAGGGTCAGTCACAAGATGTCATCACTCAATGGTGACATGTCATCTAATGGTCTAAAGCACTGAGTCGTCACCTTGCTGAACTCTGTCCTCTTGCAGCATCATATGCTTAGGGCAATTCAGAAACCCAGGCCAGTGTTCTGGCGATGTGTGGTCAAATCCAACCATAGCAGATGGTTAAATTTAAAAGGTGCGACCATGTTACAAAAGTTGACTGTTGTAAAAGAAAAAGTCTGGTTCACATTAATTAAAGGACATTAAATAAATTGTTCATCTCTGCTGGGTCTGGCTTACACTCAACTCCAGACCAAGTAATGTGGTTGACTCTTAACTGCCTGGTGGACATAGAAACAGAGGATTAGGGCAATCAGGGATGGTCAATAAATCTGGCCTAGCCAGTGATGTCCACATCCTGTGAACAAATTTAAAAATGCATTCTACAGTGCATACGAATATCTTAGCTTGAGCCCAAATATGCAAGTGTCTGTGATGTGAATACCAGGAACTGTAACAAAAGTTCACAATTCTTCAGTATTATCTGATCCATGTTTCATTTGTATGCTATGGGACCTAACAAAAGTATTACATCATGATAGCTGATGAGCATCATTCGACATTATATTGTTTATGCAGACATGATTGTGAATCAGAAACTTTGTAAATGCAATTCAAGTCACTTGGTCTTTTTCACTAATTTTCTTGCTTTTTTGTGGCTTAGAAACCTTCTACAGAGCTCAACAGCCAAGATGCCATTCACGTTGGCAGTAAAACAATGTTTATTCAAATTATGAAGGTTTTAGATTCTTTTTAAAAATAAAATACTTTTGATGCAAGATGGTTGACAACCAGAAGGACAAAATGTAAACTAATTAGCAGAAAAACCAGGGAAAAGCACTCTTTTCATAGAGCAAATGATGATGATCTGGAATGAAGTGTCCGAAAGGATATTGAACAAGTACAATCATAACTTTCAAAAATGAAACTGGTTATGTATTTAACAAGGAAAAAGAATTGCTGCCCTGTTTCAAGAAGAGAAAGGCTAGGTAGAACATACTTCCAAAGAGTTAATACAAGCATTTGTGGGCCAAATGGCCACCTTCTGTGTTGTTTGATTCTATTTGCAGACTGTTGTACCTTGAAGGTCATCACAGCAAACAATTGTGCATTTTCCAGCAGGGGGAGTCACTGTGGGATAGCAACCAGGTCAGAGACTATTGGGAGATTTTTCTTTTGTGCCTAATTTTAGATCCTTACTGCTATCCTTGCTGACAATTTGTTAGTTCAGCACAGACTAGGGGCCAGCCAGTTCCTTGAGAGCTCAACGGACCAGGGTGCAGCAGGACCTACTGCCTTAAATAGATGCAAACTCCAACAGCTGGTTAAATTACATATTTAGTAATTAAACAGAATTGATGGGCAATAGCTACGTGACAAACATAGATTGTACATGATTAAAAACAAATATCTATGAGTTTGACCAAAATATGACTTTCCACATTGTGAATGCAAGTGTCATTGGGGAGAGACAAGTCTTGCACAAACTACAAATAAATGCAAGTAGAAACAACTTTAATCATTTATACTTCATATTTTTTCCATGTGTCATGATCGTGTGAGCAAACAAGAGCAACTGCAATGCCAGTACAACGCGTTTTGTATCACATCAACACCAGCTAAAAGTGAATCCAGATTCAAATGGAACCTAGTATGGATTCATACTGCATTTTCTTGCCATCAGTAAGAATCAAAAACTTATTTGTGCAAATGCTAAAGCCGTAGTGTAAATGTCACTGAACGTCTGATAGCTTGATGCTGTGAAGCACGATAAAGTGCACATTGCCATAGCAACTGATAACCATGGCTATATCGAAGATTAAATATACGCAGGTGATCCAGTAGCTACAGCAGCAGAGCTGTGTACTGTGTGCCATTCTAACCTGGACACCATGACCATAATTTGAAACTGCTTTATTCTCACATTGGAAAATTTAATCCATCACCACTGTGCCACTGCATGAAGGGTTTTTAGGAAAAGTTCATTTCCAAAAAAGGTAATCTGTTTTGTTTTATTGGCGACTGGAGCATCAAAAATCAGGTTGAGACATTCAAAACCAATGCTGTCCATATTTCAAGATAAAAATAGTGCAAAAATAAAAGGCATACAGCATGAAGTTCAAAATTGTAAAACAAATGGGTGAGTCAGCTGTTGGAGAGAACTTTTTCCCTGTGGCTATTCACATCCCATCTCCTCCCTGATTTACCACATTTTTTTCATTCAATCTACTTTGCATTGAGCTCCTCTACTGCAAATAACATGCAATTTGATTTTTGCAACAAATTCTGATTTAGCACCATCATATTTGGGAATTTGATTGTCTTTTCATGGGAATAGATCAGGGAGAAAAATGTTACTAATCCCATTCTTTGGCTGGACATCAGGATATATGATAAGTGGGATATACTGAAATCAGCAGATGCTTTTGAAAATACCATGGTTACCTACCAGAGGGAACTGAGAGACTGCTGCATGCTCTTTTACAAAGATATGGCTCACTCCTGCTATACCTGACTATGCCTTGCAAGCTGAGGGATTCTCCATACATCACATTGACTGTGCAGCTCCTCGGGTAAGGTAAAGGGCAATGGAGTCTGCCTCCTGATCAACACTCCTGGTGTTCAGGCACAGTGACCCCAGTGAGCCACTGCTCCCCAGACCTAGAATATCTAACAGCGAAATGCCGTCCCGACTACCCCCCATCTGAGTTCATCTCCACTATCCTGACACTGTACCATCCAATGTGGATGTGAAGAATGCCCTGGATGAAATGTATACTACTACAAAAACAAAAGCATTCTGGAGATGAAATTCCCTAAGTCTTTATTCGTCGTGACCAATGACTTCAACCAGGCCAACCTCAGGAGGGTGCTACCAAAATACCACCAATATGTCTCCTCTCCCACCAGAGACTGAACATCCTGAACCACTGCTGCACAACCACCCTACACACCGACCACTCCATCCCCCTCCCACACTTCAGAAAATCAAATCACAGCATTGTTTCTCCTCCCAGCTTACATGCAAAAACTGAAATGAGAGCATTCTTTCTAGATAGTGCTATGCTGGTCTGAGGCAGAGGAAGAGCTTCTTTAGAACTGCTTGGAATTGGTGGACAGGACCAATTCAAGACTTCAGAGGAAAACTTAGATGAGTACTCCACCACCATCACTGACATCATTAATAAGTGCAAAGAGGACTGTGTGCCAAAAGAAGTCTGTGCTCACCAACCGGAAACATGCAACATAGAACATTACAGTGCAGTACAGGCCCTTCGGCCCTCGATGTTGCGCAGCCCTGTCATGCTAATCTGAAGCCCATCCCACCTACACTATTCCATGTACATCCATATGCCTGTCCAATGACGACTTAAATGCACTTAAACTTTGCGAATCTACTACCGTTGCAGGCAAAGCTCTGAGTAAAGAAACTCTGAGTAAAGAAACTACCTCGGACATCTGTCTGATACCTATCTCCCCTCACTTTAAAGTTGTGTCCCCTCATGTTTGCCGTCCCCATACTTAGAAAAAGACTCTCCGTCCACCCTAACTAACCCTCTGATTATCTTGTATATCTCTATTAAGTCACCTCCTAACCTCCTTCTCTCTAACGAGAACAGCCTCAAGGCCCTCAGCCTTTCCTCGTAAGACATTCCTTCCATACCAGGCAATATCCTAGTAAATCTCCTCAGCACCCTTTCCAAAGCTTCCACATCCTTCTTATAATGCGATGACCAGAACTGTACACAATACTCCAAGTGTGGCCGTACCAGAGCTTTGTACAGCTGCAGCATAACCTCCTGGTTCCGGAATTCAATTCCTCTGTTAATAAAGGCCAAGACACTGTATGCCTTCTTAACAACCCTGCCAATCCATGTACACAGGGATCTGTGTACATGGACACAGATCTCTCTGCTCAGCCGCACTCCCAAGAATCTTACCATTAGCCCAGTACTTTGCATTCCGATTACTCCGTTCAAAGTGTATCACCTCACACTTGTCCACATTAAACTCCATTTGTCACCTCTCAGCCCAGCTCTGCATCCTATCTATGTCTCTCTGCAACCTACTACATCCTTCGTCACTATCCACAACTCCACCGACTTTGCAAATTTACTAACCCACCCTTCTGAGCCCTCATCCAGGTCATTTATAAAAATGATGAACAGCAGTGGACCCAACACTGACCCTTGTGGTACGCCGCTAGTAACTGGACACCAAGATGAACATGTTCCATCAACTACAACCCTCTGGATAAAATAGGAAATCCACTGTCTACCGAAGACCAGGCATGCAGCATTCAACTTGGACGACCCAGACCTATACAGATAATCCAGATGTGAACCTCTGCAAGCCCAGAGATGTCATGAGGCAGTACTGGACTAAGTTACAGCCTCACACCAACCATATGGACACCCACTGCCCATGGCAAGGTCTACACAACACAAGGATGCAAAATGAAACAGAACAAAATAGCGGACAAAAACACATTCCTCCCAGGTGCGCTCAAAGCTTTCTATACTCGGTTTGAGCAGAATGCCAGTGGCGTGGTGTCACCTATCCAGACAACCCCCAACTTGCCTGTTCCCTCTGTCACTGCTGCAGATGTCAGATTGGTCTTCGTGAGTGTAAATCCGAGGATAATAACTGGCCTGGATTGAGTCCGGGGCCCTGCACCTAGATGCTGCGTGGACAAACTGGTGGAGGTATTTGCTGATACCTTCAACCTCTCCTTGCTACAATCCGAAATCTCCATCTGCTTCAAGACCATCACCACTATCCCGGTACCTAAGAAAACATATGCAATGTGCCTTAACAACTACCGCCCAGTGGCTCTGACCTCTATAATCATGAAGTGCTTGAAGAGGCTGGTCACGGCCTACATGGACTCGAGCCTCCAGCCTGTCTCAATCCCCTGCAATTTGCCTCCTGATGAAACAGGTCCATTTACCTAGCCCTACATTCATCCCTGGAACGTCTGGATAACAAGGACGCTTATGTCAGGCTCCTATTCATTGACCACAGTTCTGCCTTCAGCACCACTATCCCTTCCAGACTAATCACCAAACCCCAAGACCCAGGTCTCCGCTCTATCCTCTGCAACTTGATCCTCAGCTTCCTGACCCATAGACCGCAATCAGTGGAAGTAGGCAACAATACGTCTTCCACGATAACCCTCAACACTGCAGCATCCCAAGGGTGTGTTCGCAGCCCCCTACTGAACACTCTGTACACCCACGACTGTTGCCAAATTCCATTAGACCACCTGCAAGTTTGCTGACACCACCACCACCGTGGTGGGATGGATATCAAACAATGAGGAGTTAGAATACAAAAGGAGATAGAGTGCCTGGTGTCAATGATAATATCTCTCTTTCAATGTCAGCAAAACAAAAGAACTGACCACTAAATTCAGGAAGGTGGAGGACACCCCTATCTTCACCAACAGAGCGGAGGTTGAGAGGGTCGAGTGTCAAGTTCCCAAGAGTGACAATAACAGACAACCAGTCCTGGACCCCTCCAATAGATATGACAGTCCACACCTCTTCATCCTCAGACAGCTTAGGAAATTCGGCATGTCCATAAGGACCCTCACCACCTTTGACAGATGCACAGTAGAAAGTACGGTGTACAGTCTGGGTGCATAATGGCCTGGGACGGCAACTACTCTGTCCAGGACTGTAAGAAATGACAGAAGCTTGTGTGCACAACCCAGACCATCACAGAAGCTCACCTCCCATCCATGGTCTCCATTTACACTTCTCGCTTCTGCAGAAAGACTGCCAATACTATCAAACACCCTCCCATCCCAGTAATAAACAATAAAAGACAATAGACAACAGGTGCAGGAGTAGTTCATTCTGCCCTTCGAGCCTGCACCACCATTCAATATGATCATGGCTGATCATCCTTAATCAGTATCCTGTTCCTGCCTTATCTCCATAACCCTCGATTCCACTATCCTTGAGAGCTCTATCCAACTCTTTCTTAAATGAATCCAGAGACTGGGCCTCCACTGCCCTCTGGGGCAGAGCATTCCACACAACCACCACTCTCTGGGTGAAGAAGTTTCTCCTCATCTCTGTCCTAAATGGTCTACCCCTTATTTTTAAGCTGTGTCCTTTGGTTCGGCGCTCATCCATCAGCGGAAACATGTTTCCTGCCTCCAGAGTGTCCAATCCTTTGATAATCTTATGTCTCAATCAGATCCCCTCTCAGTCTTCTATACTCAAGGGTATACAAGTCCAGTCACTCCAGTCTTTCAGATTAAGGAAGTCCCACCATTTCAGGAATTGACCTCGTGAACCGACGCTGCACTCCCTCAATAGCCAGAATGTCTTTCCTCAAATTTGGAGACCAGAACTGCACACAGTACTCCAGGTATTATCTCACCACGGCCCTGTACAGCTGCAGAAGAACCTCTTTGCTTCTATACTCAATCCCGCTTGCTTTGAAGGCCAGCATGCTATTAGCCTTCTTTACTACCTGCTGTAATTGCATGCTTACCTTCATTGACTGGTGTACAAGAACACCCAGATCTCTCTGTACTGCCCCTTTAACTAAATTGATTCCATTTAGGTAGTAATCTGCCTTCCTGTTCTTGCCAAAGTGGATAACCATACATTTATCCACATTAAATTGCATCTGCCATGCATCTGACCACTCATCTAACCTGTCCAGGTCACCCTGTAATCTCCTAACATCCTCATCACATTTCACCCTGCCATCCAGCTTAGTATCATCAGCAAATTTGCTAATGTTATTACCAATGCCATCTTCTACATCATTAATATATATTGTAAAAAGCTGCAGTCGCAGTACTGATCTCTGTGGTACCCCACTGGTCACTGCCTGCCATTCCGAAATGGAGCCGTTTATCACTACTCTTTGTTTCCTATCAGCCAACCAACTTTCAATCCAAGTTAGTACTTTGCTCCCAATACCATGCGCCCTAATTTTGCTCACTAACCTCCTATGTGGGACTTTATCAAAAGCTTTCTGAAAGCCCAGATATACTATATCTACTGGATCTCCCTCGTCCATCTTCAGAGTTACATCCTCAAAAAATTCCAGAAGATTAGTCAAGCATGATTCCCCCTTCATAAATCCATGCTGACTCTGACCTATCCTGTTACGACTATCCAGATGTGTCGCAATTTCGTCCTTTATAATAGACTCCAGCATCTTTCCCACCACTGAAGTCAGACTAACTGGTCTATAATTTCCTGCTTTCTCTCTCCCACCTTTCTTAAAAAGTGGTACAACATGAGCCACCCTCCAAACCGCAGGAAATGATCCCGAATCTATCGAACTCTGGAGAATAATCACCAACGCATCCATGATTTCTCGAGCCACCTCCTTCAGTACCCTGGGATGTAGACCATCAGGCCCCGGGGACTTATCAACCTTCAGACCTAACAGTCTCTCCAACACCAATTCCTGGCAAATATAAATTCCCTTCAGTTCAGGTCCTTCAGCCACTGTTACCTCAGGGAGATTGCTTGTGTCTTCCCCAGTGAACACAGATCTGAAGTACCAATTCAATTCTTCTGCCATTTCTTTGTTCCCCGTAATATATTCCCCTGTTTCTGTCTTCAAGGGCCCAATTTTAGTCTTAACCATTTTTTTGCCTTTCACATACCTAAAAAAAGCTTTCACTGTCCTCCTTTATATTTTTGGCCAGTTTACCTTGATACCTCATTTTTTCTCTGCGTATTTCCTTCTTAGTAATCCTCTGATGTTCTTTAAAAGCTTCCCAGTCCTCCGTTTTCCCACTTATCTTTGCTATGTTATACTTTTTCTCTTTTAACTTTATATGTTTCTTAGCTTCCCTCGGCAGCCACGGCCACCCATGCCTCCTCCTAGGATCTTGCTTCCTTTTTGGAATGAATGGATCCTGCATCTTCTACATTATACCCAGAAATATCTGTTCTCTTTCAACCTCTACCAGGCAGAAGAAACAAAAGCACAAACAAGAAAACAAACACACGCACCAATAGGTTCAAGAAAATTTTCTTCCCTGCTATTATAAGACTGCTGAATGGAGCTCTCTAACATCAAGTCATGTTTATCTTGCTTAGCGCACCTCATGCAGTGCAACCTGTATGCCTTGCTCTGAATAAGCACCCTATGATCAGTATGTCCTTCTATTCTATGATTTGCATATACTACTTGCAAAACAAAGCTTTTCATTGGAATTAGGTACAGGTGCCTCCAACTCTCTGTAATCTCCCTTCAGAATCTCAACCTTTTCCCTTCCTATGACCTCCTGCTGGCCCCTCTCCCCCGTGAGAATATTCTGCACCCTCTCTGAGACATCCTTGATCTTGGCACCAGGGAAACAGCACACCATTCCACTTTTTTTCTGCTGGCTTCACAATGCAAAACGCATTACTTATCAGCAGTTTCTTATTTCATTTAGAATTAAGGAGAATCCAAAAGGGTTTTTACAAATATGTTAAGGACAAAAGGGTAACTAGGGAGAGAATAGGGCCCCTCAAAGATCAGCAAGGCTGCCTTTGTGTGGAGCCACAGAAAATGGGGGAGATACTAAATGAATATTTTGCATCAGTATTGACTGTGGAAAAGATATGGAAGATATAGACTGCAGGGAAATAGATGGTGACATCTTGCAAAATGTCCAGATTACAGAGGAGGAAGTGCAGGATGCCTTGAAATGGTTAAAGGTGGATAAATCCCCAGGACCTGATCAGGTGTACCCGAGAACTGTGTGGGAAGCTAGAGAAGTGATTGCTGGGCCTGTTGCTGAGATATTTCTATCATCGATAGTCACAGGTGAGGTGCTGGAAGACTGGAGGTTGGCAAACATGGTGCCACTGTTCAAGAAGGGTGGTAAGGACAAACCAGGCAACTGTAGACCAGGGATTCTGACGTCGGTGGTGGGCAAGTTGTTGGAGAGACTTCGGAGGGACAGGATGTACATGTATTTGGAAAGGCAAGGACTGATTAGGTATAGTCAACATGGCTCGGTGCGTGGGAAATCATGACTCACAAACTTGACTGAGTTTTCTGAAGTAGTAACAAAGAAGATTGATGAGGGCAGAGCAGTAGATGTGATCTATATAGACTTCAGTAAGGTGTTCGACAAGGTTCCCCATGGGAGACTGATTAGCAAGGTTAGATCTCATGGAATACAGGGAGATCTAGCCATTTGAATACACAACTGGCTGAGGGTAGAAGACAGAGGGTGGTGGTGGAGGGTTGTTTTTCAGACTGGAGGCCTGTGACCAGTGGAGTGCCACAAGGATCGGTGCTGGGTCCTCTACTTTTTGTCATTTACATAAATGATTTGGATGCGAGCAAGAGGTACAGTTGGTAAGTTTGCAGATGACACCAAAATTGGAGGTGTAGTGGACAGCGAAGAAGGTTACCTCAGATTACAACAGGATCTTGACCAGATGGGCCAGTAGGTTGAGAAGTGGCAGATGGGAGTTTAATTCAGATAAATGCGAGGTGCTGCAATTTGGGAAAGCAAATCTTAGTAGGACTTGTACACTTAATGGTAAGGTCCGAGGGAGTGTTGGTGAACAAAGAGACCTTGGAGTGCAGGTTCATAGCTCCTTGAAAGTGGAGTTGCAGGTAGATAGGATAGTGAAGACTACGTTTGGTATTCTTTCCTTTATTGGTCCAAGTATCGAGTATAGGAGTTGGGAGGTCATGTTGCGGCTGTACAGGACATTGGTTAGGCCACTGTTGGAATATTGCGTGTAATTCTGGTTTCCTTCCCATCAGAAAGATGTTGTGAAACTTGAAAGGGTTCAGAAAAGATTTACAAGGATGCTGCCAAGGTTGGACGATCTGAGCTACAGGGAGAGGCTGATCAGGCTGGGGCTGTTTTCCCTGGAGCGTCGGAGGCTGAGGGGTGACTTGAAAGAGGTTTACAAAATTATGAGGGGCATGGATAGGGTAAATAGACAAAAGCCTTTTCCCTGGGGTCGGAGAGTCCAGAACTAGAGGGCATAGGCTTAGGGTGAGAGGAGAAAGATATAAAAGAGACCTAAAGGGCAACTTTTTCACACAGAGGGTGGTAAGTGTGTGGAATGAGCTGCCAGAGGAAGTGGTGGAGGCTGTAGCATTTGTATCCTGGAACATTAAGCTGCCAGTCCTGCCCATCCCTAAGCCATGTTTCCGTAATTGCTATGATATCCCAGTCCCTGTTAGGCCCCTTGCATTGAAATAAATGCAGTTTAATTTATTGATCCTACCTTGTCCCTGCCTGCCCTGACTGTTTGACTCATTTCTGTTCTCCACTGTACCCGTCTCAGATTGATCTCTCCTCACTATCTGCTTGTTTTGTTCGTTCTCCCAAGATACGTCATCTCACTTTTCAGGATTAAATTTCATTCGCCATTGTTCAGCCATCTGCAGAGGAACCTCGATTATCCAAAGGACACAGGCAGGGTGTGTTTCATTCAGTTAATCAAATACTGGATAACATACTTTAGCCGAGCATCGGGACCTTGTGATCTTGACAGATAATCCGATATTCGGATAATCGAGTTTCGGATAATTGAGGTTCCTCTATATTACTTATTATTTTCGAGCCCTTATTGCCTTTGAAATCTTCCAACTGCTCCATCCATTTAGTGTCGATGCACCCACAATTGTGTTAGGGAAAGAGATCAGTATTCTAATCCAAACACACTAAGAACTGTGACATATTTCTAAGGCAGTATAGTGAGTAGCTTAAAGGGGTAATTTACAGGTTGTGGCATTTCCATGTACCTGTTGCCCTTGTCCTTCGAGATTGTGTCTTTGGAAATTGCTGTTAAAACCACTTGTACCTGTAACACTGCCACTGTGTTAGTGCTGGAGGAAGTAAATGTTGTGACTGTAATGCAAATCAAGGGCTGCTTTATCCTGGATGGTGTCACCCTTTTTATGTTGCTAGAACTGGATTCATCCAAGCAATTTGGGAGTCTTCTGTCATACTCCTGACATGTGTTTGTCGATGGTGTAGACAGACTTTGGAGAGCCAGGTGAATTACTCACTGTAGAATTCCTAGCCTTTGACCTACTCTGAGGCACAGCATTTATATGACAGGTCCAGTTCAGTTTTGTGGTCAATGGTAATGTCACAGATCATCTCAACCTTCTATCTCCATTTAATTTTCAAAGTGTGAATGGTATTTGCCACTTGTTAGCTTAAGTTTGGATATTGTCCAGTCTTGTCACATTTGGTCAGTGAGCAGGTTATTGTAGAACATGTATTGCTTGAAAGCACTGTTGATAACCTTTTGCATCACTTAATACTAAGTGCAGACTTCTGGGGAAATAATTGGCTCGGTTCAATTTGTCATGCTTTTTGAGGACAGGACAGACCTGAGCAGTTTTCCACATTAAGGCGGTCAGTATTGTAGCTGTACTGGAACAGTAGACAGATTCTGGTGCATAAGTTTCTCAGAACAATTGTTGAATGTTATTAGCCCCTACGATATCCCACTTAAGCCACTTCATGATTATCGTGTGCTGTGAATCAAATTAACTGAAGACTGGCATCTGTGATGCTGAGGACCTATAGCAGAGGCAGGGATCATCGAGTTGGCATTTCTGGCTGAAGATTGTTACAAAAATAGTGAAGAATCAAATTCATTGATATGGATCTGTTTTGCACATTGGGCAAATCAGAGGAGGAGGGTTGGTTCCTTACAGAGCATTACTTGGGTCTCTAATTGCAGGTCCAGTACCAACATGGCTATGCTATCCCAGGCAGGCACGCTTCGACCTCATCCACTATGCCTTGATGCACGTGCTGTGGAATCCTGTTGACTATGATCGAAGTATAATATGAGATTTGTGCGCACGGCCCACCCAAATGTCATGAAGCAGGGATTTTTTTTGACATCAGGTCATGACAAACACGAGACATGGGATTTATGTGGAATTTTTCTTGTGGTTTGTCTGGTTGAACCAATCTTTTTGATCCTTATACCATGAGACGACTTAATCCCAAAGATACTCATTCTTCCTGAGAGAGTCTGTTTGCTGCAGCTGTCTTTCGTGATACCCTCACTCATTGTCACAACGCACTCCTGAAGAAAGTTCTATTATATTACACTTTGCGCAAATAGTGAAATGCAAGGGACAATAAATAAATCGTTCAATTCTTTCATTCATCCGTCCATCATTAATTCAAAGAATGTCAGCGTACCAGTTGGATTTTTACTTCCATCCAGAATTTTTATTGTCAACGTTGCTGATATCTGCTTTTCACTTGCAATTTATTTGTTCTATTTGAATTTACATTCCTGACTTCCCCATGCCTCTGGTTCGTTAATCTCGCCACTATACAGTACTGCCATGCTACTGTACTCCTGGCAGGTCACATTACTATATCCTTTCTGGCAGAAGGATGTAGAGTCCATCGAGCTGGAGGTAAAAAGCAGTCAGGGAAAGAAAGCATTATAAGGAATAGTGCACAGCTCCCCCACCCCCAACAGTAGCCACACTCCAGGAAATCAACAAATAATAGAGCATGTAAAAATAGAGCACTAATTATGGGTGACTTTAATTTTCCTGTTGATTGGGTTAATCAAATTGGAAAAGGTAGCTATGATGACAAATTGAGATTGCATTGGGGATAGTTTTCTAGATCACAACGTTATGGAGCCAACCAGAGAACAGGATATCTTGGATCTGATCATGGGTAATGAGGCAGGTTTAATAAATGACCTCCAAGTAAAAGATTCAAAGAAACAAAGAACAGCACAGCACAGAAACAGGCCTTTAGCTCACTCAGACTGTTCTAAACTAAGAATCGTTTGCCTCCACATGGTACATATCCCTCGATTTCCTGTCTATTCTTATATCTATCATGATGCCTCTTAAATGTTGTTATTGTTATCACTGCCACCAAAATCTCTGGCAGCACATCCCAGGCACTATTCTAAATTCCAAAGATTATAGTCCCAGTCTACTGAATCTCTCCTCTTAACCCCCTCAACTCCGGAATCATCCTACTGATTTTTCCACGTATGGAGTCAGCTATTACAAGGGGGCATAGCTTTAAATTAAGGGGTGGTAGGTATAGGAGAGATGTTAGGGGTAGATTCTTTACTCCGAGTCGTGAGTTCATGGAATGCCCTGCCAATAGCAGTGGTGGACTCTCCCTCTTTATGGGCATTTAAACAGGCATTGGATAGGCATATGGAGGATAGTGGAGAAAGTGAGGTCTGCAGATGCTGGAGATCAGAGCTGGAAATGTGTTGCTGGAAAAGCGCAGCAGGTCAGGCAGCATCCAGGGAACAGGAGAATCGACGTTTCGGGCATAAGCCCTTCTTCAGGAATCATATGGAGGATAGTGGGCGAGTGTAGGTTAGGTGGGCTTGGATCGGCGCAACATCGAGGGCCAAAGGACCTGTACTGCGCTGTATTTTTCTATGTTCTATGATTTCATGCACTGATATCCCCAAGTCCTTTGTGTTGCAGCTTTCTATACTTGTTCTCCATTTAAAACCGTTCTCTTGTTCTCTTTTCCAAAATGAATCAACTTCCCAGGTTACACTCCATTTGCCAACTTTTTAACCGCTTAACTTATCAACATCTCTCACTTAAACAGTTTATATCCCTCTTGCAACTTCCCTGTGCACTTTTTTGTGTCATCTGCCAATTTGGCTACAAAGCATTCACTTCCTTCCTCCAAGTCACCAATGTATTATAAACAGTTCCAGTCCCCGCACTGATCCCTGTGGTACCTCACTAGTCACAGTTCACCCAACCTGAAAAAGTTACCCTTAATGGCACTCAATGTTACTTGCTCATAAGCTAATTCTCTAACATGCCAATATATTACCTTCAACATTGTGGGTTCTGATCTTATAGCTTGACCTTTTCGCGATGTACCTTGTTGAATGTCTTCTGGAAGTCTAAATACAACACAACTATTGGTACCCCTCTATCCACTCTGGTTGAGACTTTGTCAAAAAAAAAACTAATACATTATTTCCCTTTCATGAAGCCATGCTGACTGTGCTTGATTGGATGATTATTTTCCAGAGGTTCTGCAATGACTTCAATAATAAGTGATTCCAATATTTTTCCAACAATACATGTTCAATGAAATTGGCTGACTGGTTATCTGCTTTTTGTCTCCCTCCCTCTTTTTAATAAGAGTGTCACATTGGCAGTTTTCCAATCCCCTGGTACATCTCCGGAATCCAAGGATCATTTTTGAAAACTTACAACCAAAGCATTCACTATCTCGGTTTCTACCTCTGAGTCATATAGCACTGAAACAGATCCTTCGGTCCAACTCATCTGCAGCAACCAGACATCTCAGCCTGATCTAGTCCCATTGGTCAGTATTTGGCCCATATCCCTCTAAAGCTTTCCTATTCATATATCCATCCAGATGCCACTTAAATGTTGTAATTGTATCAGCCTCCACCACTTCCTTGGGCAGCTCATTCCATACATGCACCACCTCCTGCGGGAAACCATTTTCACTTCAGTCCCTTTTACATCTTTCCCGTCTCACCTTAAACTATGCTATCTAGTTTTGCACTACCACCAACCCAGGGGAGAAAAGACCTTCGCTATTCACTGAGTTCAAAGAGTACATAGAGCCATAGAGATGTACAGCATGGAAACAGACCCTTCGGTCCAACCTGACCATGCCGATCAGATATCCCAACCCAATCTAGACGGGTTGGACCGAAGGGTCTGTTTCCATGCTGTACATTTCCATGACTAAGTTTGGACTGTTTTCCCTGGAGAGAAGGCAGTTAACAGGAGATTTGACAGATGTTTTCAAAATCATGAGCAGAACTAGACAGAAGCTAGAGAGAAGCTGTTCCTGCTCTTAAAAGGAGGGGTGGGCAAACATTTGAACGTGATGCCAGGAAACCATATTTCTCACAGCCAATAGTTAGGGTATGAAATGCACTGTCTGGAAAATGTGGGACAGGCATATTTAATTGAGGCATTCATGATGGCATTGAACAATTATTTGGATAGTAATGGTATGCATGGTTATGAAGAAAAGGCAGGAAATTGCCACGAGTAGAGAGTCCCTTTCTCCCCCGACTCCAGCTCTAGTTTCGCTAAGGCCCCTTGATGTTGCACACAATCAAATGCAGCCTTGTTGTTAAGATCTCTCAATTTCATATATGAATTTCACAAAAAAAATCCATGTTTCAACCAGCAACTGAGTGGCACTGGTGAAGCACAGATAATTGTTAAGCACGTGATAGAAGTCAAAAAACTTTAATAAGCCACCATGTTGGGACAAGATGCTTTAGATATACAAGATGTTGGTCAGGGAAATACTCCATCTAACCATAACCAAATTCCATCCAGATTATACCTTGATTAATTGGTTCAAGTCAGCAGGACTCACCATGTTGAAGAGTTAGGAGATGCCCAACCTACAACTCCCAAAGACAGACTTGAGTCAGAGCTGCTGCCTCCTAAAATAGCCTGCAGACTTAAATCAGGAATGAAAACTGTTGAGCTGAGAGATGGGGCTGTCCAGTCTCTAGATTTGAGGGGCTCACTGCGATATTTGTAGGTCCAAACACATACTGCAACTGCTCGCTAAATGTTGGCCTGTGAGCACTGTCATTCCTGGCTAATATACTGCTTCCCTATGAATGTTGATCCTAAATGGAAAGAGTGCTCCCATTATTTTATCTATTTTTCAGATGACCTTGAAGTCTCACTAACCAAGCAAATGCACCATTTTTAGGCAGATTTTTTGTCTTTATTCTTTAAGAGACACTATTAGCCCAGTAATAAATCAAAGTAGTCGAGGAAGAAACAGAACTCTAATGTTAACACAAATATAACAGACTTCAAATTGATGGACATGACAAAAGCAGTATGTTTGTAGTTCATATGAAGAATATTGATGTAGGTCTTGCCCTGCATCACCTGATAGTTCAATTATATTGGTGTCCAACCTTGTACTGAATCATAACAGTTGGAGTTTGAATTTGTATTGGCACCAAAATCTGACAATCTACTGGTTTTGCACTGATCATAGGTTTTGTTGTAACACGCCAATAAAAATTAACTTGCAAATATCACTCTCAGATCAAGGTGAAGAATCTCACTTTTATAATACAAGGTGGCCTACAAGCAATATAAATTAAAGCCACTTCAAATGAGGATATACCAACTACTTTTCAAAGGCTCACAAATCAGGTTATAAATGGTTTACCTACTGTGTCATCTAAAACACAAAATCAATATAGTGACTTTTTGGGGCAGGGGGTGCATTGGAGAGAAAAACAATGAAACAAAAATAAGTCAACCCCCTCCAATAATCTCAATTATTCTTACAATCTAAGGAAATCATTCATATTCCCCACATTACTTAATTGAGCCTCTCATTAAGACTCCTGACCTGTGGCACAGTGGTTAGCACTGCTGCTTCACAGCGCCAGAGACCCGGGTTCAATACCCGCCTCAGGCGACTGACTGTGTGGAGTTTGCACGTTCTCCCCGTGTCTGCGTGGGTTTCCTCCGGGTGCTCCGGTTTCCTCCCACAGTCACAAAGATGTGCAGGTCAGGTGAATTGGCCATGCTAAATTGCCCGTAGTGTTAGGTAAGGGGTAAGTGTAGGGGCATGGGTGGGTTGCGCTTTGGTGGGGCGGTGTGGACTTGTTGGGCCAAAGGGCCTGTTTCCACACTAAGTAATCTAATCTAATCTAAAGTTCAGGACCAAATGGAGACAAAGAATAATAAGCACAGAGACAATGAAAATAGTTTCAAAAACTTAGCATGGAAAGAGACCCTTTGGTCCAACCCGTCCAGATGTCCCAGCCCAATCTAGTCCCACCTGTCAGCACCCAGCCCATATCCCTCCAAACCCTTCCTATCCATACACACATCCAAATGCCTCTTAAATGTTGCAATTGTACCATCCTCCACCACATCCTCTGGCAGCTCATTCCATACACGTAGCACCCTTTACGTGAAAAAGTTGTCCCTTAGGTCCCTTTTATATCTTTCTCCTCTCACCCTAAACCTATGCCCTCTAGTTCTGGACTCCCTGGCCTCTGGGAAAAGACTTTGCCTATTTACCCTATCCATGCCCCTCAATTTTGTAAACCTCTATAAGGTCACCCCTCAGCCTCCGACGCTCCAGGGAAAACAGTCCCAGCGTGTTCAGCCTCTCCCTATAGCTCAGATCCTCCAACCCTGGCAACATCCTTGTAAATCTTTTCTGAACCCTTTCAAGTTTCACAACATCTTTCCAATAGGAAGGAGACTAGAATTGCGTGCAATATTCCAACAGTGGCCTAACCAATGTCCTGTACAGCCGCAACAGGACCTCCCAACTCCTGTACTCAATACTCTGACCAATAAAAGGAAAGCATATCAAATGCCTTCTTCACTCCCTAGGACCTTACCATTAAGTGTATAAATTCCACTGAGATTTGCCTTCCCAAAATGCAGCACCTCACATTTGTCTGAATTAAACTCCATCTGCCACTTGTCAGCCCATTGGCCCATCTGGTCCAGATCCTGTTATAATCAGAGGTAACCCTGTCCACTACACCTTCCACTTTGGTGTCATCTGTGCAAATTTACGAACTGTACCTCATGCTCACATCCAAATCATTTATGTAAATGACAAAAAGTAGAGGACCAGCACCGATCCTTGTGGCACTCCACTGGTCACAGGCTTCCAGTCTGAAAAACAACCCTCCAAAACCCCCTCTGTCTTCGACCTTTGAGCCAGTTCTGTATCCAAATGGCTAGTTCTCCCTGTATTCCGTGAGATCTAACCCTGCTTATCAGTCTCCCATGGGGAACCTTGTCGAATGCCTTACTGAAGTCCATATAGATCACATCAACCTCTCTGCCCTCATCAATCCTGTTATTTCCTCAAAAAACTCAATCAAGTTTGAGAGACATGATTTCCCATGCACAAAGCCATGTTGACTATCCCGAATAAGTCCACGCCTTTCCAAATACACGTACGTCCTATCCCTCAGGATTCCCTCCAACAACTTGCCCACCACCAACGTCAGGCTCACTGGACGATAGATGCCTGGCTTGTCCTTACCACCCTTCTTAAACAGTGGCACCACGTTAGCCAACCTCCAATCTTTCAGCACCCTACCTGTGACTATCGGTGATACAAATATCTCAGCAAGAGGCCCAGAAATCACTTCTCTAGCTTCCCACAGAGTTCTCGGGTACACCTGATCAGGTCCTGGGGATTTATCACCTTTACCAGTTTCAAGACTTCCACCTCTGTAAACTGGACATTTTGCAAGCTATCACCATCTATTTCCCTACAGTCTATATCTTCCATATCCTTTCCCACAGTAAATACTGATGCAAAATATTCATTCAGTATCTCCCCCATTTTCTGCAGCTCCACACAAAGGCCACCTTGCTGATTATTGAGAGGCCCTATTCTCTGGGAGAAAGTGAGGACTGCAGATGCTGGAGATCAGAGCTGAAAATGTGTTGCTGGAAAAGCGCAGCAGGTCCGGCAGCATCCAAGGAACAGGAGAATCGACTTTTTTAAGCATAAGCCCTTCTTCAGGAATTCAAAACGTCGATTCTCCTGTTCCTTGGATGCTGCCGGACCTGCTGCGCTTTTCCAGCAACACATTTTCAGGCCCTATTCTCTCCCCAGTTACCCTTTTGTCCTTAATATATTTGTAAAAACTCTTTGGATTCTCATTAATTCTATTTGCCAAAGATGTGTCTCCTTTTTGCCCTCCTGATTTCCCTCTTAAGTATACTCCTACTTCCTTTATACTCTTCTGAAGATTCACTATCTATTCTGTTGATACCTTACATAGGCTTCCTTCTTTATCTTAACCAAACCCTCAATTTCTTTAGTCATCCAGCATTCCCTATACCAATCAGACTTTCCTTTCACCCTAACAGGAATATACTTTCTCTGGATTCTCATTATTTCATTTCTGAATGCTTCCCCCATTTTCCAGCCATCCCTTTACCTGTGAATATCTGTCCCCAATCAGCTTTCGAAAGTTCTTGCCTTATACCATCAAAATTGGCCTTTCTCCAATTAAGAACATCAACTTTTAGATCTGGTCCATCCTTTGCCACCACGATTTTAAATCTAACAGAATTGCGGTAGCTGGCCCCAGAGTGCTCCCCCACTGACATCTGTCACCTGCCCTGCCTTATTTGCCAAGAGTAGGTCACGTTTTGCACCTTCTCTAGTCGGTACATCCACATACTGAATCAGAAAATTTTCTTGTACACACTTAAATTCCTCTCCATCTAAACCCTTAACACTATAGCAGTCCCAGTCTATGTTTGGAAAGTTAAAATCCCCTACCATAACCACCCTATTATTCTTACAGATAGCTGAGATCTCCTTACAGGTTTATTTCTCAATTTCCCTGACTGTTAGGGGGTCTATAATATAATCCCAATAAGATTATCATCCCTTTCTAATTTCTCAGTTCCACCCAAATTACTTCCCTGGATGTATTTCCGGGAATATCCTCCATCGGCACAGCTGTAATGCTATCCCTTATCAAATAAACCAAGTGTACCCGAAAACAAAACAAATAAAGGATTACTGAACTATGCAAGTTACACTATTCCACTTGCTGCCCTTTTTCTGATGATAAAATAGTTCAAACAACTAGCATTTACTAAACCACCGACTAGTTCAATGTTTTGCCGGAATCGAGAGACACATTTCCTGACTATATTAACTATAGCTCAGTGATTATGCTGATTCAGAAAATGCTGGTTTGAAGTCCCTCTCTGGAGATGTGTGCACAGTAGTACTGAAGCTGCATGGTTGAAAGCAGTATCTTTTAACTATGGTGTCAGATATAAAAAGAAACAGAGCTCTGTCGATTTCTAGAGGTCAAAGCAAAGAATTCCTTAGCAAAGAGCAGGGAAGTTCTTTTCAAGATCATCAGCACCTATTTGTGGAACCATATTGTCGCATTTGCTACATACAACAATGGCTACACTTAAGAACTTTACAACTTGCATTGAAGTACTTAAGTTGCCCCATTCTCTGCAACTGGATCCTCAGTTTCCTGACTCTCAAGCCACAAATCAGTGAGGACTGGGGACAATATTTCATCCACACTAATACTCAACACTAGAACCCCCCAGGGGTATGTACTCAGCCCCCTACTGTACTCACTGTATACTCATGACTGCATCACCAAATACCAGATTAGTGCCATTTACAGGTTTGCTAATGACACCATCAAATCTCAGATGGTGACAAAACAGACAGGAGGTCGAAGACCTGGAAAAATGGGGCATTGTGAACAACATAGCTCTCAATACCAGCAAAACCAAGGAACTCATTGACTTTCAGCAGGATGTTACTCATACCCCCTACACATTAACAGCAGAGGTGGAACTAATGGAGCGTGTCAAGCGCCTGAGAGTGGTCATCCACAAGCAGCTTTCTTGGACTCATGTGGACGCACTGGTTACAAAAGCTCAATGTCGCTTTTTCCTCAGGCAGCTGAGGAAGTTTGGCATGACGGCGAATACCTTGCCAACTTTTGTAGGTGTGCCAGAGAGCATTGTCTGGATGGATCACTACTTGGTATGGCAACCGTACCATTCAAGATTGGAGACGGTTACAGAGAGTGGTAAACTCAGTCCGGACAATCACAAAGGCCAACCTCCCATCTATAGAATCCATCTATCAGGCTCACTGTGAAGAAAAGGCCTCAAGCATTCTCAAAGAACCATGGCATTTTTTTTTTTACAGCCTCTACCAACGGAGAAGGTACAGAAGCCTGCACACCAGCTGGTTTTGTAAGTTTCCCCCCTCCTGTTGTTAGAATACTGAATGGACTCACCAACTCTCAACATTCGCCTGTACCTGTGTTTTTGTTATGGTTTAACCTATTATTTACAATATATGCTTAACTATGCAATCTGTCTGGATTAGAAACTGGCTTTCTGAAAGAAGGCAGCATGTGGTGGTTGATGGAAAATATTCAGTCTGGAGTCCAGTTACTAGTGATGTGCCACAAGGATCTATTTTGGGACCACTGCTGTTTGTCATTTTTATAAGTGACTTAAGACACAGGCACAGGTGGATTGATTAGTAAACTTGCAGACCACACTAAAGTCGGTGGAGTTGTGCACAGTTTGGAAGAATGTTACAAGTTGCATGGGGACTTGAATAAACTGCAGAATTGGACTGAGATGGCAAATGCAGCTAAATGTGAGGTGATGCACTTTAGGAAGAACAACAGAAAGGCAGAGTACTGGATCAATGGAAAAGTTCTTGGTAGTGTGGATGTGCAGAGAGATTTGAGTCCATGTGCGTAGATCTCTGAAAGTCACCACCCAGGTGAATAGTGCTGTTAAGGCAGCATATGGTGTGTTAGGTTTCATTGGTAGAGGGATTGAGTTCCAGAACCACAATATATGCAACTATACAAAACGCTGGTACAGTCACACTTGGAATATTGTGTACAGTTCTGGTCACCCCCTTATAGGAAGGACGTCGAAGCATTGGAAAAGGTGCAGAGGAGATTTACCAGGACGTTGCCTGGTCTGGAGGGGAGATCTTATGAGGAAAGGCCGAGACACTTGGGTCTGTTCTCATTGGAAAGGCGGCGGCTAAGGGGGGGTTTGATAGAGACATACATGATGATCAAAGAATTAGATAGAGTAGACAGTGAAAGTCTTTTTCCTAGGATGATGTCGTCAGCTTTTATGAGAGAGCATAACTACAAATTGAGGGGTGGTAGATTTAAGACAGATGTCAGAGTTGAAAAATGTGATGCTGGAAAAACACAGCAGGCCAGGCAGCATCCGAGGAGCAAAAGAATTGACGTTTCGGGCATTAGCCCTTCTTTAGGAATGAGGCTGGTGTGCCAGGCGGGCTGAGATAAAAGGTTTGGGGGGGGGGGGGGGGGGGGGGGGGGCGGCGCTGGGAATACAATAGGTGTAAGGTGGTGAGGGTGAGAGGTCGGAGAAGGGGTGGGGGCTGAGAGGTCGGGAAGATGATTGCAAGTCAAGAGGGCGGTGCTGAGTCCAGGGACTGAGAGAAGGTGGGGGAGGGGAAATGAGGAAGCTGGAGAAATCTACATTCAGATGTCAGAGGCAGGATCTTTATGCAGAGAATGGTAAGGGAGTGAAATGCCCTACCTGCTAATGTAGTCAACTCAGCCACATTAGAGATTTAAACAATCCTTAGATAAGCACATGATGATATTGGGATAATGCAGGGGGACAAGCTGAGAATAGTTCACAGGTCAGCACATAGAGGGCCGAAGGAGCGGTTCTGCGCTGTATTGTTCTATGATTGCTCGCAAGACAAAGCTTTTCACTATGCCTCAATACAAGTGTCAATAAATTCAAAAAGTAAAATTGCTCTTGATAGATGGGTAAGAGTTTCATAGAGATGCCATAAAAGTACATCTATTGAACTAGCAGCAAGTAAAGCTGCTCCCTGAAACACAGAAGTGATGCCTCAGTGCAGCCAAACATGGCTGAATAGTTCCACTTGCAGTCGTGGCTAAACAGCAAGAGAACCTGACTTCTTTATTTATTCATTCAAGGGATGAGGGCATCATTGACAACGCCAATTGTTGTCTTTCTGCAATAGCCCTTGATATAATTGGGAGCTACCTTTTGGACCTGCTGCATCCATGGCATTTGGGAGGGAGTAAGGACTTTGACTTAGCAATGAGGGAATGGCATCAGTTGCTCCAAATCAGCAAAGTGTGAAATGGAACATGCTGTTGTGTTCTGTGTAAATGGTACCTACTGTACATCAAGAGCAAAGGGACTGAACGTTGAAAGGTGATGAATGGAATGCAGTGGCACACTACTTCATTCTGTGTAGCATTGAGCTTTACTCAACCAGTCAAGTGCAGAATATTGCATTACAGGTTTAACTGTGCAAATGATGGATAAATAGGCATTCAATTGACAGAAATGGACTTACGTGCCACATTGCACTACTTTTGACCTACTTTTGTAAATGCAGTGGCTACATGGCTTGCCCACTTTGATTTCTGGTTAATGGCAACCCCCAGAATGTTAACATATTTCTGTGATAATAAGGGCAATGGTTTGTGTGATACAACTAAAGGGCAATGGTTAGATTCTCTTGCTGGAGACCATTATTCTTTGATATGTGTTAGTGTTGCATGTTACTTGCAATTTTTTAGGCCAAGCCCAGATGTTGTCCAAGTCTTTTGCTTAGGATATTGAAATAGTTCATGCCCAAGTTGTCACAAATGGTACTGAACGGTGAGAAAATCCCCACTTCTGCTTTTTAAAAAAATATTTTTGCAGAATTATGGTGGTGAAATTGCTTTCCCAAGCAGTGAGGTGTAACAGGATCGGCACTGGGTCCACTGCTTTTAGTCATTTACATAAATGACTTTGATGGAGCATGGGAGGTATAATTACTAAATTGCAGAGGACACCAAAATCAGAGGTGTAGTAGACAGTGAAGGAGGTTACCTCAGAGTACAAGGGATTAGATTACTTACAGATTAGATTACTTACAGTGTGGAAACAGGCCCTTCGGCCCAACAAGTCCACACCGACCCGCCGAAGCGCAACCCACCCTTACCCCTACATTTACCCCTTTAACCTAACACTACGGGCAATTTAGCATGGCCAATTCACCTGACCTGCACATCTTTGGACTGTGGGAGGAATCTGGAGCACCCGGAGGAAACCCACGCAGACACGGGGAGAATGTGCAAACTCCACACAGTCAGTCGCCTGAGGCAGGATCTTGATCAAATGGGCCAATGGACCAAGTGGTGGCAAGAGTTTAGTCTAGATAAATGGGAGATGCTGCATTTTAGCAAAGCAAATCAGGACAGGACTGAAACACGTAATGGTAAGTCCTGAGGACTGTTGTGGAACAAAGGCCTTTGTAATGGAAGCTCACAGTTCTGGAGTCACAAGTGGATAGAATAGTGCAGATAGCGTTTGGTATGCTTTCCTTTATTGGTCAGTACACAGAGTATCAGATTTGGAAGACCATGTTGCCGCTGTACAGGACATTGGTTAGGCCATGTTTAGAATACTGCGTGCAATTCGGGTCTCCCTGCTGTAAGTAGCACATTATGAAACTAGGAAGGGCTCAGAAAAATTTTTACAAATGTTGAAGGGTTTCAGTTATAGGGAAGTTGAAGACTGGGGCTTAGTTCCCTTCAGTGTCAGAGGCTGAGGAGTGACACAATAGAGGCTGATAAAATTAGAGGCATGAACAGGGTATGTAGACAAGGTCTTTTCCCTAAGGTGGGGGAGGCCAGAACTAGAGGGCATAGATTTTAGGGTGAGGGGAATATTTAAAAATGAATCTAAGGGGCAACTTTTTCCACAGAGGGTAGAGGAGGCTGGTACAGTTACATTTAAAGAGGCATCTGGATGGGTAATTAGGAATGATTCGGAGGTATATAGGCCAAGTGCTGGCAAATGGGACCAGTTCAGACTATCTGGTCAGTATCAATGATTGGACTAAAGGGTCTGTTTCAGTGTTGTATATTTCTCTAGACTGACTTTCTCCAGTAGCAGCAAGAAAACAAAAGCAAAGTTGCAGAAACTCAGGTTTGGTAGGATCTGTGCAGAGAGAAACAGAAGCAACATGGAGTCCAGCATAATTG
Organism: Chiloscyllium plagiosum; assembly: GCF_037043375.1. NCBI lineage: Eukaryota > Metazoa > Chordata > Chondrichthyes > Orectolobiformes > Hemiscylliidae > Chiloscyllium > Chiloscyllium plagiosum. The sequence goes on along the minus strand of NW_028270143.1, from coordinate 105,714,700 downwards.
TTCTTCAGGAAGATACTTCTGAACTTGGGACAGTGGAAGGTCATTGAATCTGAAGAGGCAGTGACAGATGGATGCCCAGCTCTGAGGACAGATCTGTTTAAATCTTTCCCATTTAGAAAACTGGTAGACCATGCAAATCAAGGGGAGAATATAGTTAATGTGAAAACTGATTGTTCAAGCAATAGGATAGAAATGCACCGTTTCCAGGAGAGCTCAAGTTCATCAAATCAGAAAATGTATCGCATTGGAACTTTAGCTCTATTGATACTTTGTCTACTTGAACATCAAGAGTGCAATGTGCAAATTTTAGAAAGGTCACACAAATCCCAACATTCACTCCTGCCAAACAGTGGCAGCAAGTCAACAAGGTTCCTGAAACAGCACCATGACTTATTACCTTGACCTACTAGAAAGTCAAGAACCAGACATGGGAGTACCATTCCAAGTTATCACCCCAAATTACACCACCTTGACTTGGGAAAGCACCAATCCTCTGAATGGATTCCAATCCTGGAACTTCCTGCCTCTCAGCATTGTGGGTTTACTTACAGAACATCACTGCAGTGGCTCACCACCACCAGAGAAATTGAAAATGGGCAATAAATGTTCATCTCTCATAACATCACTATCCCAGGAGTGAAAAAAAATTTAGACAAAGGCTTGGCCACTGCCAACTACGGAATTAAATGTTCACTTTTAGACTACAGGTTTGGTTAATATAGTGTTGAGGGCTGCCCACAAGCTCATTGCAATTGCCAGCAGGCGATTAAGATTTTGGGTCAGAGACACCTATTCATTTGGGGCCACGTATCTTTTAAGCTCCTCCACTTTTCTTCAGAGCTATACAGTGGGAGATGTTAGATTTGTCCAGAGTGGTTTTGTAGAGTTCTATGAAAATAAGATCATAAAAAGGTATGTGGGGATGGGAAATTCCAAGTTGCTGCTGGTTATTTTTGAATGTGTACTCTTTCTCCTCTTTCCCCCCCCCCCCAAATCAAATGGAGGGAGGGTTGAGAGGGGATTGTTAATCTCAGAAATGGAGTTAATCCAAGTTTTAAGAAATTGTTTTGCTGAACGAAGCTGTGTCCATGATTTTAAGTGATCTAAGCCATATATGGGTGATTACTCAGTTATCAAGGCAGCCAGTGGTTCTCTGAACCCAATCAGTTCTAAGTTTGCAGATGATATTTACTCATATCTTGGTATTCAGCAGCATATCTTGCTAACACAACTCAAATCGAAGTATGATCAAAAGGTTATTTGAAGATAGGGTAGCAAGTCAACTCACGTTTATGTTAAAAGGTATCATTGAGGTTGTGCGCTTCATTGTTTAAGTAGCAATGCTTTGGATGCGGTCGAAAAACATCCCACAACTTGGCAGGTCAGGGTTTAGGATAATTCCACATGGATGAATTTTGCACAAATTGGCACTGCAATACAGTCAAACAAAATGTGACAAGCATATCACTTTTATAGATATTAAATAACAGTGTTGGGACACTTGCGTGGCAGACTGGTTGGTCAGTGTTCTAGGTTTATGAACCATGGACCTTCATCCTTCTATTGCTCTGGGTAAGTACCTTGGCTTCTACAACAAGCCAAGCAGAATTCAGTTTATAACATTACATACAGGGAACCAAACTTCAAACTGAATTACTATCAGCATGGGACTGGAGTCTGGTATCAGTTCGGAGTTGCAGTTTGAGCCCCACCAATGGGGTTTAAAAAAAAACTCTAGATGAGTGATAATATGGCATGACATGGAGACAACCAGCCAAACCAAATCAGTTGGTGTACTGTTGACATTGTAAAATTGTACCAAAGACCCTTAATAGTCACTCCAATTGTCTAATCAAACTTTTGAATAACTAGAGACTTGGCAATTAACTTCCAGACACTGGCTTTGTAGAAGCTTAACTATTTATTACCCAATTTTATCAGAAAATTATAACATTAATGTCCGCTCTGCTTTATCCCAAAACAGGTTTTCATCTCCACTCAGAACAGATGGACAGTTATGATATAAACAAATAAAACTACTCATTACTTAAGTGGCTTTTCACAATGTCTTTTTTTATACAGATGTGGACTCCTTAGCGGCTTTTTTGGAACTTCCAATTAAAGTCACCTTCTTAGTTCATCCAGGAAAAGAGTGCAATACTTCCAACTGTTTTCTACTTTGGGCATCCAGAAGCTGGGCATGACAGATTAGGTAGAGCTTTCAAATGTCCATGCTGGTGTCATTTGTCAGCCAAGCTCATTGTCCCAGAAAAACAAAAAACTTATTTGTGGTTCTGCTGACACTGAAGGTCTTCATCCGACCAGCCCCTTTGCATTCCATTAGAATCTTCTATTTGCATCCAAGTCAATGTCGGATTCAGGCAGCAGGGCTCCAAACTCCACGTCAAAATTTAACATGATAATACCATTTTAAATCACCAAACAAATTCAAGGTATTTAACCATATAGTCATCATACAACTATCCAGTACAAACATCTCAAATCACACTTTTTTCTGATATTTGTAAGGAGATTCTCATTAACATTGTTGAAAGCTGCAATGCGACATTTATTTGTTTTGAGTCCTACTTGCAGTTTTGCTCAGAAGTCACAGGAAAGATATTCCAGCAGAGACAGGCAACCAATGATGAATTCAGCCATAAGCAATCCAATTTGAGGAAAGACTAAAGATGAATTTGTTTTCTTTGGAGGGTAGAGTTGAGGTTTGAAGTGAATTCACAAAACTGATCATTGAAGGATTCAAATATCAAAAAAGATACTAGACAGAATTAGGAACAAAAAGGCAATAGTTATTTGAACCAAAGGGAAATGAAGCTATGGGGCAAGTTTCGGCAAAAGGCCTTGAAATAAACAAACATGAAAAAAAGATAACTGGATGAATTACTCACAAGCAATTAGAGATATGGTAAGTAGTAATTATAATAAAGTTTAGCTGATTGCATCTAAGCATCCCTTTATTCTAATCTATGGAGCAAATGCCCAAAATGTTGTTTGCAACTACTGGTAGTACAAGTATTGAATTACTTCATCAAATTGACAGGAACAATACCTGGAAAATGACTTGTTAGAATATATCATTTAACATTGAACATTATACAAAAGTGGTTTGAAAACTGATTTTAAAAAGACAGTATTCTAACTTCATACCATTGATGAATTGGACAGAACACCTCACATTGCATTGTGCCAGTGTATATTTAACATGTAGTTAGTATAAATTTACCTAGAGACCAATAACCTTGTCCAGTAAGGAATCAAGCAGATGCCTTGTTGAGAACCTTCATTAAAACAAAGTCTCACATGATTTTCAGTTTCCAATGGAAAAATGTTCTTCACTGACCTGCCAGCAATACAGCATACCAAGAGTTACCAGTTGACAAATACTAATCAGAAAGCATAATATCAATAATGGTAGTAAACTGTAGCACTGTTATCTCAGTTGCAAGTCCACTTACCTAAAAAGGTTTGGTTCAGATCAAAATGGATCAGTGATTCACAGTCATAGATGAACTATCGTTCTTATTCCAAAAAGGTTTAAGAATAGATCATGGGAACCTTTAGAAAAAGCAAGCTTGACAGGGTTCTCTTCAAATGGAGCAATACCATGAAACTTGCTCAGACACTACTGTTACAGCACATGAAGGGGACCCCTTTCAAAGGGAATGTTTGCAGCCTTTTATTTCACCTCTACCCACCGCTGTTGGCTGTCATGATTTTAGTTGATGGTAGATCTGGCTTGCCCAATATTAAGAACAAAACCTGGCTTGATAGACCACGTTTTACTTTTTGATGTTTTCTATGGTGATCAGTAACAATTTTTTCCACAGGTAACTGTCGAAGTGCTTAGTTTATTACACCCAAGAGAACACTTACATTATACAAGAACGATTATAAAATTGGTCCCCCCCAACTTCCAGTAGGATTCAAGCTTTGACATTCCATAACACTTCAAAGTGGAAACCCTTCACGGAGGTTTGAGTATCTGTAAAGTCTTGTTCAGTTGGCTTGATTGTACTTTGTTGACATTTATTCATTGCTACTTTAATGTTTCTCAAACTCTCCAGTCTGGTTCTTGGACCATTGTTACTGACAATTCACTGGATGTTTCGCCTGCCCTGACTTGTCTGGAAACTGAACTGCACAGTTTCTCTAAAAAGCCATTTCGCGAATGGCTTGTTTCAACTACAAAACAAATCCTGCACACTGTCTTTCTGGACAGTTCTTGTTGAGAAAATAATATGTTTCAGTCTTCTAGTGTAATGTTTTCCTCTCTTCCACCTGATTTTCTAAATAAAAATAGCTAGCTTGAGGATTTTCAAACAAACATTCATTTGAATGTACTTCCATACACCTTGGTATAATTCTCTAATCAAAATCTCTCCCTTAACCCACACAATATAGAACTATATTAAAAAACCTCAAAGCTCTGAATGATGCTGTCTACTTTAAAACGCAAGTATCAATGAACCTTCACCACTACATCTGACTATTTGCACAAGAAATTACCAAAAACAAATTGCTACAAAGGACCAGATGAGGTGGTGGTAGGGGGTCAGGATATTTTTCAGAAAGATTAACTATGAAAATACCTTTTATAACCCTGATGAATAACTGATTTCTCACTTTGAGTAAACAAGCAAGATTACTCCCACTGCTCAGGCATTTAAGATGGAATGGGCAATTTGTTAGCTTGCCACTTGCCTCATTCCAGCTCACCCAAGCAGATGCCAAAGTGCTGCGGCATGCACGTCATCTCCTAGACCATGTAATGCTCAGTATCAAGTCTGCAAAGGTCAATTATGCATCATTATTGCACTTGAGGAAACAAACGGATTGTGTTTTCACGGCTAAGGGATATGAAAACATATTTCCTGAACTATTTACTTTTGTTTCTTCCTGATGCATTATCCTAGCTATTGATGAGGATGCCACTAGAACACACTGCTCTTTGAATAATGCTACCAACCAGACACAAATCTTGGTCAAGTCTTAATGAATTGACAGTCCCTACAACTGTGCAGCAAATACAACTGTTGTTGCCTTGTACTGTAGCTGAGTATAAGCAAAAAAGGTCAACAATGAAATGGGATAGAACAGTCTTCTGACAAAGCCAACATTGATTTGTAAGCAGTCACGCAGAATTAACCTGATTTGGGTCTTTAACACACTGCTAGCTATTAAAGCTCAAGAAACAAGTCAAATTTACCTGGTTAGAAAATTTGTTGGAGACAGCTCAGGAAATAGGTAAGGAAGACTAAAAATGTATTGTACTCATTCCTTTCCACGAGTTCCCACTATGACGACATTTGAACCTTCAATGGTCCTGTTTCGCACTGTTGGTAAATCAGCGTCAAAGCCTCAGGACAAAAAAAAGGTAGAAATGACTCCTTGCTTTCAATTCATGAGGGAGGATTCAAAGCAAAAATCCTACAAATCCATGGATAGAAAACAAAACAAAGTGTCCCTAATAGGGAAGGGGACACATATGGATGTTCGAAACAAATTCTAGCATTTCCATTTTCATGAAAAAAGCTAGAATGATCCTGAAAACAGTAAATTCAAAGGGTCCAAGAATGTAGAGTTCAACTTAATGAAAATAAAAACGGTCCTTGCTGTCACTGTTTGACTATGACTATTTCCAATTGAAGTGGCAACATTCAGTAAATGGGGTTCAAATAGGCACATGAAAGCTTAAACTGGCTCAGTGCATTAACTACACGAGGTGTACCATCAAAACTTCAAGCTACAAAAATATTTACTGTAAACCACAAACCATTTAGCTTTTATTAAAATGGAAGGACATGACCCATGTTACATAAATGTGCAAACGGGGGTATTTTAAACTTCAAAAGTTTTAGATTCTTGTATTGATCACAGCAAGTGATCAAGTAAGCAAAAATATTAAAATTTGCTCTTTACCACGTTCCAGTCACTTTAGTCATCATTTTCAGATTTACCTATTTGATTTGCTATCAAAATGGATGCGTCCATTGGGTCATTTCAATACTAGAGAGCAAGAGTTCTTTCAACTCCAAATGTTCCTTTACATTGACTTCTTGGGTAGTTTCACAATACACGGCTGTAACTAAAGTAGTAAACAGAGAAACCTGTATTGTGGCAAAGCAGAGACAAAGTTTTTCTAGTCAGGATTATAAACATTGCAGAGAACACAAACAGCAAATTGACTTTACAATTGCTAACTCAATTTATTTTTCTTAAGCTACATTTTCAAATGAGACAGTTTTGCATTGTGACACAAAAAAATTAAATTACCAATAGTTTACATGTAAGCTTGATTCCAGTTTGTATCGCAGCATTTTAAGACAACAAAACAAAAAACCCTCAATGCTTCCAAAAGATTTCTACTCCAAAGCAGGTTCTGTCATTACCTCCTCTAATAATCCTCAATTGTCCACTGCTGTTAGTGTAATGGTTACAGTACACAAAATTGCAAAAAGCTGAAGTAAATACAGCAGTAGGCATCATGGCCATCTCCTGCTTTTATAACTGCATTACATGCAGACAGACAAAGGGGTCATTATGGTTGGCTGCAACAGATTAATAACAGCTCAGTGATAATTGTCTAGTACTGTTGCAGCACTCAATACATTGTATAGTTTGTTATTCTATTCACCAAGGTGCAACATATAAAACAGGTAGTTTTTATGTTGGTAGGTTTACTCATTTTTCGTGCTTGACCCACTGTTTCAAATTATCCTGCTGAGATCAAGTTAACACCAGTGCACACTGACAGCTTTTGCAGACGTGACAATCAATGCAATTTCATATTCAACTGTCAAAGAAATAACAGTACCCACTGCAACCTCCTGTTCTGATAGTCAAAATTCCCTGCTCCAGTAACAGAAATCAAGTAATTGTGTGCCCTTCACAAAAAAAAAACAGCAAATCATTAACAGTGCACTCACACTTATAGCAGGATGCTGAACATCACAATAAAAAATGTACCAGTTGGCTACAAGATAATGAATTGGTTGTGTGATCAGCAATTCTCACCAGATGCAGCTGTTGATCACCATACTTTCAGCAGTCAAGCAAATTAATCCAGTTGATTTTAACCCAATACAAGTTGTCAAACTGCTGCACACACTGGCACCAGGGGAAAGAGTGCTTTGTAAAAGAATGCAATGGCACAATTGCTTTAATATTTCCTACCATTCAATCGTTTCATGTATATACATAATTTCATCCTGTTTGACATGTGCATTTTTAATGTTACCTGAGATGTTAATTAAGATTTAAAAATAATTATGCAAATCAACAGGCCAACAGACATTTTAGAACCTGTTTTATTAGTAACTAGGTTTTGTTTTGGAGGGACAGTTGGGAAGGGATGAAAAGAGAAGTAGGAGAAAGTGAAAAACTGAAGAGGGAGGAGAGTTAATGGGAAAAGGCCATTTGTCTTACTGTTGCGTTTCCCCAATTTCCCCTTTTGCAGTGAAGGCAGAATCAGTTCAGCACACCAGAAAAACATATCCAGACTACAACACTTAATTTTTTGCTACATCCAGCTCAACAGCAACATTGAGGATATGCCAACAATATCAATATTTTTATATCAGTTTTTTTAAAGGTACCTTTTATATGTTCTGATTATTTACAACTGTACAAGCAAAGCACACACTTCCAAGTGCACAAGTTTAATACAGTATTGACTATTTTTGCATTTACAGGGTTTTTAACAATCTGAAAAAAGGATCCAACTTTTAAGATCTTCATAAATTATATTACAAAAAAATGCTATTTACTGCTAGTTCACACACATCTGATTTACCCAGTAAGACTAGTGACAGTAGATGTAACTGAGTAACCTTATCTTGCCCATTCCAACCCTCTGGGGTCAGTTATAACAACATCTAAATCTGTCTCATACAAAAGTTAAGGCAAAGTCATTTTCAAGTTTAAAACGAAATTCAAGTTTTTCATTTTGACACTGGATGGAAATTAATTTATAGCATGAAAAGAACACAGTTGTTGAAATAATAATACCCTTTTATGGAATAACTTACCCATTTTCTCCTATGACCAGCAAGCTTGTGTCTAGTGCTGTACTGCTTTCTTTTGAGCAGTTACTTTAGTCTAGGTTATTATGACAACTAGCCATAAGTATTTTTAAGAGCCAATACTTTCTTCCTGTGTAGCAAAACAAGAAGCATCCAAATATCACCTGCAACTTAGTAGATGGCAGTAGACTCAGTGCACGCTTGTCCTTTGAAATTATGTATTTTAAAAAGAAAAACTCAGCAACTAATCCAACATTTTCTACAGCAGAGATGAATCACTTGGAAAAAAACTGGCTATTAGACAAAAACATGGTGAAAATTCAGGCAAATTCTACTCCAATCTTCCATCCTCACCCCATTTCAAGTACTTTGCAATGTACCAAATTACAGGAAAGTGCCAGTGTATTGACTGGGAGTTTCTCTTTAAAGAAAAAAGCACTTGGAATTGAGCATTAAAAATAAAAATCCATTGCTACCTACTTTAGAGCACAGAGGTACATAAACCAGTCTTTCGTAGTAATTCATAATCACTGTTACATGTTAGACAGTAGCCCTACCCTTATTCAAAATCAACTGGCTGATTATTAACAGTGCAAAAGTAAACTCTGAAGCATCAAGATCAACAGAAAATCTACACAACAGAAAGCAAAGAAATTAGACAGCTTGTGTTAAATCTACCATCCAGGTTATGACTCCAATCACTTCCCACTAACACCTAATTAATGGGTTTGAGATTTGTTTTGTATTTCAAGCTACTACCCTATATAAAAAAAATTAAATGTCAGCATTCGCACACTGATCACATTCTGTGGCAAATAGATCTGTAGGACAGAAAACCACTTGCAACACTGCTCAACACCATGGAAGTAGATCCAACATCCACTGCTCCCCCTTTTATTCTTGTGTAATTACAGCAAACAAAATCACACTGAACAAAAAAAAACACATTCTGGCCCACAGCATAATGTTCATGCCAGTTTGCTGATCATGGTTCCATTTATTCCCCTTACCTTCAAACGGGCAAAGAATTTTTCCAATCCACAACTGAGCAAGAGATTAAGTTACAGTAGACATTACACAACATTTCACCAAATACTGAAAAGTTGGAGCCTAAGGCAAGTAGTATTACACTCTCGCTCAACACAAAGTGCATTTTGTTGCCTTCAAGCCCTTTTCCAGCAAACCATTATTTCAACAACCTCTGTGCTCTGATTGGAGACTTGGGGGAGGGGATTTACACTTGAACAGACCAGACCTTTTTAAATCAATACCACAATTTCAGCACCTTCAGTTGGGTGATTTTGGGGGTGTGTGTTGCTCTCTAGTTGTACGCTTGTTGATGCCCTGAGGGGGTGTTCTGCGACCCGATTGTCTTCGCTGGTCTCTAGGCTTCCCTGGGTTTGTCTTTCCAATAGATAGGTCTTTATTTTTAGATTCTTTGTCGACTGGGTTTTCTGAAACTTTTTTGTCATCCTTGCTGCTGGCTGCAGTGTTGGGTTTTTGCTCCTTCTGTGGTTGTAGTGTTAGAGATTCTTTAGCACTTCTCTGGCAAATCTCAGCATAACTTGGCTTTCGAAGTTCCTGTGGAAAGACAATCCAAAAAAGCATGAAAAACAGTCTGCATTATTCATGCAAGATTTTACATGGTTTACATTCATTAGTGATTAGCATAAGCATGGAGTTCTTCAAAGCATTTCTGGTCTCCAGTTTCATTCATTAAATTGGTGCTAGCTATTCCATTCTATATGGCAAATGGAAGATTGGTGTGTTGCAAATGTTTTTAAACATTAAGAACTTGCACTTATAATACCTCAGGACATCCTGAAGTGCTTTAAAAAGTCAAAAGATACCTTTTGAACTGCAGTCACGACTATAATGTAAGTCAACACGACAGAAAAGACACACAGAAAAACACTTGCTGCTCTCAAAAGTACCATGAGATTTTCTACTTCCTAACAGGCAGTATAGATGTTTTGTTCAAATGCTTTTTCTGAAAGAAGATACCACAGACATTACATTATCAGCCAAGATTCCTGAATGTGTGTATTTTAGCTTGTACTCCATTTTCCAACTCTTGCAAGAGGGCTCAAAATTTGTGCGAAGATTTGTAGCTCGGGTGCTCGTTGTTGTGGTTCTGTTCGCCGAGCTGGAAGTTTTTGTTGCAAACGTTTCGTCCCCTGGCTAGGCGACATCATCAGTGCTTGGGAGCCTCCTGCGAAGCGGCAACCGGAAGCAGCAGGGACAGACCACTATAAACACCAGAGGAAACATCAAAGAAGCGCTTCGCAGAAGGCTCCCAAGCACTGATGATGTCACCTAGCCAGGGGACGAAACGTTTGCAACAAAAACTTCCAGCTCGGCGAACAGAACCACAACAGGGCTCAAAATAAATGCCATATGCATAAAATTTGACAAGTTTCTCAACATTAACTCCACATCATGAAATTACTTTGGAATTATACATTCAGTTACAAAAGCATCAAGGTTAACAATTAAAAAGGAACCCAAATACATTTAAACTGGCAACAAGCTAATGCTGATGCAAAACCTGCATAGGACACAGTTACTACATATCCAAGCAATCAACTCCCCTGCAAATTCCTGATTCCTTCTAAAACATTTCAGAGAACGTTTAAGCAGACTGAAGATTGTTTTTGCTCTGGGAAACACTAATCCTACAACCAAATATTAACTTTTATGCAAGTTCAGGTGCAGATGAACTCAAAAAGGATCCATCTGCTCCATTACAGTATGCACTCAAAATACTGAATATTGTAGAGAAATTAAGATTCAAATGATTTCTTCGGGACAAGCATTCAACCTACAACCATCTTTGCAGGAATGGGTGTATGCATGGCTCTTTGTGCATCACATGAATAGAAAGCTGTGGCATGAATTTTCTCATCTGAACCCATATCTGTAATTAACATGCAAGTGTTACAAAGATTCACAACATAATCATTTGATAACTTTGGTTCTATTGGCAAAGAAAAAATGCTTAGTTTGTCAAAAGCTATGTTTTAAAAGGTCTAAGTCAGTCAGAAGCAGAGTTACAAACATCACTTATGAAAAGTCGCACGTTACAGTGGTAAGGTGATACGAATCACTAACCTACGACAACTGTGTGGCTGGTGACAACAGCCCAAGGCTCCCAGTCGCACACAGGTATCTACCCAGTCATGAATTCAGAGTGGGTAGAACAATTACCTTGTACAATAAGCAGTGGAGTGAACAGAGGGCACCCCAAGGATGCATAGTAACATGCTGCTGCATAAAGTCATCTGCCCCACTCTGAATTCATGACTGGGTAGATACCTGTGTGCAACTGGGAGCCTTGGGTTGTTGTCACCAGCCACACAATACTCCACATTTAAACAGCCAGAATCCAGAGACAAGTCCACTTTTTCCATAGCGGGGAACCCCAATTCACAGATCCCGAAGTCCAACAGGAAGATCAACATTTCAGCCCTAAAGCAACCTAACCAGAGTGGAATTCCAAATGTAGCTCTATCAAGTCTGGAAAATCTTCACATGACCAACTCAACTGCAAAGCAATTGATGAAAGTCAGCTAGAATTCTGTGCCCAAATCATTGCATTTAAGCACCAGTTACCAGGACCAGTTGATGAAAATTAGACCAAAGTACAGTATTTCCGAGAATAAGCAACCTTCATCGACTGGCAGAACTGAAGGTCACAAATGAAGGCAGTAGATCTCCAACAGTTCATGGTAACACCCAAAGACAAAACCCAAGTGATGCAACACTATGCTGACCTAAAGAGAAGCTTTACCAAACCATCAGTAAGAGGCCAAATTGGCAAAATCCATTTCACACTCAGGACAACATTTGCAATGCCTTTGACAACCCACAGAATATTACCGATAACTTAGCCATGGAATGGCAACTGATACTCTCCAGGACACTGCAGAACATCTGGAGGAATCAACATCAGCAGGAGAGCTGTAAACTAAAGATTAAGAACAAAACCTGGTGACTTCAATCATTTTACAGCGGTGGACTTAATGGAATTTCTTTTGTAGTGTCAGCCAAGATCTAAGTATTTGCCAGAATCACCTTCATGCAACGGAGGCGATCCTTCCGGTGTCAGTATGGCTTTAGACCTTCTATTGGAAGACATCAACATTGGTTGTTTTCTTTATCTTCCCTGGCTATTTCTGAATTGTGGTGGGGGAAAACACAAACATACCAACAGTATCCAGTCCCCCATAGTTTGTTCTACAGGTATTCTGTAGAACCGGCACCCCACAAGGACACCAGTGTTTTGTGATCCTCCCAATCAGGAGAAACTATTAAAAGCAAAACTGGTAGATTTTGTCCAATTCTCTTACATGTTGTTAAGAGAATGGTGTGTTCAGGGAATGCAAATTGCCAGCGTTTATTCTCCTAGAATGAAGAAGTTGCTTGGACATTTCTGTGGGCAATTAAAAGTAGCCACACTTATGGATCTGGAGTCACACACAGGCCATGCCAGATTAATATCCTTGAAGGCACAAACCAGGTGGGCTTTCATGACATTTAACAGTGATTAGTTTTCCCTGAAGCTAGCTTTTTAAATTCCAGTTAAGTCAAAATCATCTGTTATTGTGGAATGTGAAGCTGTGCCCCTAAAAACATCAGCCTGAGATTCTGCATCACTCATCAAGTAACAATCACAATGCCAACATCACCATGTGTAGGTACACTCAACACTAGCAATTAGTTGAGAAAATACTTGAGGCACAATTTGTCAAACATTGGGCTGGTGGCAGATGGGAGTTCAATGTAAGCAAGTGAGATGGTGTGCATTCTCACATACACCGATTCTTGTTTTCTGCACATGACATTTGAAATAAAATACCTAGTGGAATGCTGTCCTTTATCACAAGGACTAGAGTAAAACAGTGCATAAGTTATGCCTGAAATTAAGCCGGTTTTCTTTAGAATTTAGATGGTTAAGAGGTAATCTGTTCTTAGTCTTTAAGATATTAGCAGGAAAAAAGTTTCTTTGTCTGCCCTATTTCTACTATTTGGCAATCTAGAACTAAAAATGGTAAAAATCTGAGAATTAGGGCCAGTTAGGAGATTGAGTTCACAATTCTACAAAGGGTTGTAGAGATTTGGAACTCTTCCAAGTGGCAGTAGATGCAGGATCACAATTTTAGAAATAAAATTTTGTTGAACAAAGGAAGTAGGCCACAGATCAGCAATGATTTCATTCAATGGTGGAACAGGCTGTAGGGGCATTTCCATAATATTCAGGAACAGACAGATGGGGAGTCTCTCTTGTATCCAGTATTTAAGTGATTGAGAGCAGCCTACAAATTTGGCACAGAGTGGGCAATGACACTCCAGTTACTCATGCTATAGATCATGTGTCTATGCTAGTCACTTCAGCTCTGGCATGGAGGCTTTTATGGTTCTAGTTTTCTATCCAAGCAGTATTTAACACAAGGGTAAGCGATCGTTGGAGTGAATAACTAGTCGTGTGGATTGTACATAGTACGGAGGCTATTCAACAACCTTGAGTGAGGCATCTAGATTGATTGCGTCCGTTTCAGATCAAGGCAGTTGAAGACATTATGCAGGATCATGAAGTTTGAAACAAACAGCCTTACAAATGGTTAAGTGAACATATTGGTTGAGGTGGGGAATGCAATATTAGCTACTTGTTTGCTTCAAATTTTTCTTGCTTTTTTTGGAAAAGATCTTGTCAGACATTTTTAAAAAGTCTAAAGACACCAGTGTCTAAATTTCCTCAGCTGCAGGCAGTAGACCATTCAAGAGTTGGTTAGAATTTCCCTTAAGGAAAACAGCAAAATACTTGGGAGACACTTAGTGCTATATTCAACAAATTCTTCTGGAAGCAGTTATTGAACAAATAGTAAACATGTTCATAATAAGTCACAAAACCCCACTTACTACCTTCCAGTTGGTGCACTGCTTCAAAATTATATCCCTTCACAAGTACATTAACCAATACACTACACTGAAATCAAATCCTTTGCTATCCTTAAATCTGCCATCCAATTCTCACCATTTTAACCATTTCAATATTAAGTGAATCAATCTTAAATGAATACAGCACAATTAAAATTCCCACTAGCAACTAAAAAGGTCATAAATGCAACCCAAGATCTTTTAATAAGTCATTATCTGTTTTTCATGCAGTCCAACTTCCTGTGAGCACTGCATGATGCAGCCACTAATACGTACCTACTGGCTTTTTAAAAAAAGTTTCAACCTCAGCAGAAATAGCTTTGTGCCAGAAACTTACATCGACTAATAATAATTAAACTTTAGTTTACTGGTCAAAACAAAAGTAAAACAGCACATGACTAAACATACAGAAATTCAGTAAAGCAAAGAATTATTTGAGCTTCAAAACAAGCATTACCTAGCTTGTTACTCAGGAATTACATGCAAAAGGATTTAGCTAAGTCTGAATTTCATTTTACAACTCCAGCTGACACCAAGTTGCATGCTCTCTAATTCGAAGCAAAAGGACTCTTCAATTTAAAAAAAAAAGGTGGAACTTTTGCATCAAGGAGGAAACCACCATGTACACCCCAAAAAAGTTTCTCTTGGATAGGCATTCTGGGCAAGACTGATATTTACTAGCCATGCCAGCTGTTCTAATACAGCTGATTTCTTGGGCTATTTGAAGGAAATTAAGAGTGTGATGCTGCAATAACAAAAGCTTAACCAGGAAAGGTGGCAGCTTTCTCAGACTAGTGAACTATTGGATTTTAAAAAAGATATCTTGGTCACTTGCATTTGTATTGAATATTTTCTTCAAATCAGAACTCAGTCAAACCAATTCAATTATATTTATTAAGCCAATACACTAGTGCAACCATAGTTCAACATAAGCACTGCATTCCTGTACCCCTCATGATTTTTACTGTAACCTTAACTAGCAACAGTTGCTACTGCTCTATTAAATGAATGCACTCAAATGTTATCCAGGATGCTGCAATATCATTGAAGTTAATAGTCTTCAACTTATTTTCAAACATGGGAGCTGTCTACAGCCACCTGAAAAAAGGTTAATACTTTAACAGGTTTTCCTCACCTGTACAGAATTTGCAAGTACAATTGAGATGCTCTTGTTAGGGGTGGGGCAGTAGGGGAAGATGAATAGAAGGAGAAATACTAAGTGTAGGAGTGGGACAGGAATAGTTTAAACCAACATAAAGTTAAGCTGCTGCCAAAAAAGGTCACCATCAAGGCAGTTCATGATAATGAATAAAAAAAAAAGGGGGGGGGGGGTCTGACGCTGGAAATTACAGTACTGTGTTTTTTGGACAACAAAAAGATGGATAGGAAATGGAAAGAACAAAAGATGCAATCAAGCACTGAAGTACATAACTGAACTCAATTCTGCAATCAGGGGTCCAATAATTAAGCACAATGGGCTTAAGAAAAATTGAGTAAAGTTGTGTCTTACATTTGTTCCAAAGCCTTAATCCTCAGTACAAATAAAACAGTAAAAATGTGACTTTACTCTTGCTATATCCAGTCAGCCAGCCTCAATACTTGTGCCCCTACTGCTTTAAGTTTCAAAAATAGAGATCTCCATGAAGTTTCCTACAATACAATGGTTTTAAAACCTTTAATACTACAGCAAACATTAAGAGGCACATTTGGGACCAGGCATGTGCCAGCTGATCAAAAAGGTGCACATAATGTGGAAACACATACTAATACATATCACTACTACACTTTATTTACTGCATAAGTCACTTAATGCAACTCTGCCTTAAATAACACTTAAATAGACAGCCTTATCACTCACCATCAACTGACTATTCAAATTGCACAAATCGTGATATTACAAGCAGCTTTGGTATTTCAGGTTTATAATTTCTGCCACGTTATCTGGAGTGCCTATTCCTAAGGTGCCAGTTAAAACAAAATTTGCTGCAATTTTAAGAATCATGAGCCACAGAGATCAAATTACTAAACCTAAAGGAACAGAATTACCAAAGTTGTAAATCAAACAAATTGCTGGGAAAACTCAGCAAGTCTGGTAGCATCTGGAGAGAAAGCAGAGTGAATGTTTCAGGTCAGTTACTCTTCAGAACAACCCTGCTCAGTTTTCCCAGTAATTTATTTTTGTTAAAAGGTCAAATTATTTGACAAAGTTAAGCAGTGTGCTGGGTCTGCATCTTACAAACAGTGCTAAATTTAGCTGTTGACACCTTCATGCATCACACTGTGAATCAGAATAGGATGCATGTATAATTTAAAGACCACTAAGACAATTAAACCGGAAACAATAGGTTTTTCATTCTATGCAAACTAAAACATTGACCTGATTTATTCATTACTGCAAATATATAAGTGACAACTGCCAAACCGTTTTCCCCCCTTTAAGCTCAGTAATCATTCTACTGAAGTCTACCTGGGTAGGTCTTGTGAGTTTAAAGCAATGTGTACTAAACAGCATTTATCAGATAGAGGTACCTAATCAATAGAGTAATCTTCACGTACATGGAAGATGTCCTCGAAAGAATGGTTTTCCAGGAATTGGAGTATGTAAATTAAAATGCCACAGACACTGCATGCTTACAACATCAACACTTCCTGGCCCTCAACACAGCTGTTGTATCAAGGTTAAGCAAATCACGAAACAAAAACCCAGAAGTGAAACAAGCAAGCAAAAGGCATCTTTCAATGGATTTGACACCTAAAAATTGAAGGGGAAGATACCATGTGGGTAATTAATGCTTCAATGTACAAAACGCACACTAATAGGTCATATGTTGAAGCCATAACATCAGCTGTTAAGGCTCATTGACCAAAGAAAACTTGTACCTTGCAATAAAATCTAGATAACCATGTCAAGTTAAAGGAAGAATCAACATTGACAATTAAATTAATTGCAATTTCAGTAAAACCTAAATTTACCTTAAATCTTGCAGCCAAAATTTCTCCTGCAATTTAGTTACAGCAGGTTTAATCACCTATTTTGCTACTCCGTGATCAAAGGTTTGCCTTGGACTTCCATAAAGTGAAAAACTAATGTTTTGGAATTCCTAAATGCTCTGTACCTGATACACCTTAACCTTTGCAATCATCCACAGGAAGTTCATTCATCTGCTACCATTTCCAGTAATGTGGAACAATTCAGAGGTTTGGATTAATGATGTGGAGATACTGGTTCAAACCCCAATTTCAGTTAATTAACTAAATTGCACAAAATAAAGCTGATCATTTTAGGACACCAAATAAAACTTAAAGGACAATGCTAAATGAGATTAAGGAAGAAAATCTGTCGCACTTACCCAGTCTAACTACGTAAACCCACAGCAGTGGGATTGATTCAAATGATTTCTGAAAAAGGAGCAGCAAGCCATTCAGTTGTCTAGACTTGGTTTAACACCATTTTCCCAAGACTGGTAGTGAATACATCAGTTAAAAGAGTTTGCTCAGGATTCTGTTAATGTGGATAATTAATGCAACAATAACTTGATCCAAATTAAACTGAAGTAACTTACTGCCACTGTAACCACCAAAAAGGGAGAAAAAACAATAGACTAGCTTGAATGTCTCAACTGAACCTGCCTCCACCACATTTCCAGGTGATGCAATCTATACCACGAAGCTTGCTGCATGAAAAAGCTCCCCACATCTTAGCTTCATTTGTACAAATTTATGCTCACTGTGCTGATTTCTTTTACAAGAAATATTCTCACCCTATCTACTGCATGCCCGCTCATTATTTTGAATACCTCAAATCTCTCAGCTGCCTTCCCTCAAAATGGAGAACAATCCCAACTTCCTCATACACATATGAAGTTTGTCATACCTAGAACCACTCCAATAGAATCAGTTTTGAATTCTCCAATACATTCGGATATTCCCTTAACAATCCCATTGAGATTTAATGAACATAGTTGGGGGAGCACAAAATAAATGATGGCTTCGCCAATAACACGCATACCAAATGAATGGGAAAAAGAAAATTAGTGATATGGAACCAGTGTATTAAGCGAGGCTGACATAACACATGAGTGATAAAACTGAATAGCTTTTTTGCTCTTATGACATATGGACAAACCAGACATCCAACTAGATTAAGAATGGCACCAGGCTAAATGCAGAAAATTTGCTGAACCCAACTTCCGGTCAGTTTGAATATTCTGAATCGAAGTCCTCCAACAATACTTCATTTTATTTCTCATCTGAAGGTTGTAAAATTATTGATCAAATCACAGCTCTTGCCATGTATGTTGAGTTGGACCTATGTTAAATCGCTTTTGTAATTTAAATTATGTCATTTCTCATTCGCAATTTGGTTTTTGAAGAGGAAACTGTGCACAAGTGATTTACAGTAGGACAGTTTAAACCAAAGGGATTTGACAATTAAATTCTGTTTACAGTTCTAACTCCTAAAAAAGGTGGTGTTGCAACCATGTACAGGGTAATTCAGCAGCTACGGGGCAACAGATCCGAAAGCTTAGTTTTACAATTCAAATACATGAAAGAGGTAATTTCAAGTATACAGCTAAAATCAACTAAGACAATGAGCATGTGGGACAGCTCTGTTGTTCATTTGTGCTATCACTTTTATGCTTCAATGTGAATTAACCATGGTTTCTAGTCTTGCGTGTTAAGCTTGGCACTGTTCTCAAAGATTCCACTATTAGATTAGATTAGATTAGATTAGATTAGATTAGGATTACAGTGTGGAAACAGGCCCTTCGGCCCAACAAGTCCACACCGACCCGCCGAAGCGAAACCCACCCATACCCCTACATTTACCCCTTACCTAACACTATGGGCAATTTAGTATGGCCAATTCACCTGACCCTGCACATCTTTGGACTGTGGGAGGAAACCGGAGCACCCGGAGAAAACCCACGCAGACACGGGGAGAACGTGCAAACTCCACACAGTCAGTCGCCTGAGGCGGGAATTGAACCCGGATCTCTGGTGCTGTGAGGCAGCAGTGCTAACCACTGTGCCACCGTGCCGCCCAATTTTATTTAAAGCTGCTCCCATCAATTCAACTCCATCTGAACACTAGATAGAAACTGCCTGAAAAGTGGTGAATTGGGAAGTAGAAAACAATTGGAAATTGTCAAATGAAATTCAAAGTAGGGAATACAGAGATACGAGGTTTGCTAAGACTTGGATTAAAAAGCAGTTAAGATAGTAAACCATTCTCCAGTTGGGAAATAATCAGTTTCCTCCCTACAATTTAAAAACAACTTACTGTGGCTGCTCCGTTCACTTGGACGGATTTACTTGCAGTAGAAAGGGGTGTAGTCAGTCGTTCCAAAGGAGTCTGTGTTTCTCTTTGCTTGGTTTCCTGGCTCTTGGTTTCACTATGAAAAAATATGCAGCTTTTAATAAATATTTACCAAGCATTGTCATAGTCAAAAAAAAATTGCAGGTAAGTACTAAACCCTGAAACGAATACTTCAGACTACTACTATCCCTTCAACTAGAGAAGATACACCATTTTCAGCTTCAAGTGACCTTCCATCCATTGTAAAAGGTCAAAAGTGGTGTTCACTGATGGTTATGATTAGATTACATTACTGAGGGCCAGTTTCCACACTTCGGCCCACTAAGTCCACACCGACTCTCTGAAGAGCAACCCACTCAGACACATTCCCCCACATTTACCCCTTCACCTAACATTGTGGGCAATTTGACTTCGCCAATTCACTAAACCTGCACACTTTTGGACTGTGGGAGGAAACCAGAGCACCCGGAGGAAACCCATGCAGACATGGGGAGAAAGGCAACTGTGTGGAGTTTGCACAGAGGCAGGAATTGAACCCAAAGTCTCTGGCGCTGTGAGGCAGCAGTGCTAACCACTGAGCCACCATGCCACAGATGACATTTTTGGGAGAAAGAGCATTCAGAGGTACTATGAAATAAAAGGGATAACAATTGTGCAGTCACAAAGAATGGACGTATATGCACTTAAGTCATGACAGATAAGTGAGAGATTAATAAAGCAGGCAGTATATGGTGTTCACTATTCATAACTTCAGCTTCTAAAGCAATCACATGTATATGGAGCAAGACCAAGACAACTTTAAGCCTCAAGATACAAAGCACCAGGATTGACTGCGGGCAGAAGGAACGAACAGGCAGGGTTCGGTTGCTTTGGTGGGGGAGAAGAGGGACAGGCAGGAGAAGAGAATGTTAGTGGAAGGAGGACCATTGGACTCAAATCTGTTCTCTCTTCAGGTGATGCCATACCTGCCAAATTTCTCCAGCAATTTAACTTCAGCAGGGAAAACTTGTAGAAACAATAGTTCAGGATAGAATTAAGCCACATGGACAAAACGCAGATTTGTTGGGGAAAGCCAACATGGATTTAAGGGAAAAATAACATTTAACTTGTAATTTTGAAGCAGTGAAAGAGTTGATGTGTACATACACTGCCAAAAGGCATTCAATACACAGAAAGTGAGTTAAACATGAGAGACAGTGGCAATTATACAACATTAGCTGATTGATAAACATTAGCATTTAATGGATATTTTGAGCTGTAGAATGGCTTGCAGTTAAGTTCTAAAAGTTAGGACTGGGACCCTTGCTTCACCAGATTTATGAATAAAGTCTCGGAGCATGGGGACAATTTCATGAGTTGTGGACGACAAAAAAGATCAGAGTAAAACTACAAAAGGACACAGACAAGTTAGAAGAGTGGGTAGATAGGTGGCAGAAAGTTCTATGTAGAGGTGACTTTTTGGGAGAAATAGCATGCAGAGGGGCTATGAAATAAAAAGTATAACAATTGTGCAGAGTCACAAAGAATGGACGTGTATGCACTTAAGTCATGATAGACAAGTGAGATTAATAAAGCAGGCAGTATAGAACATAGAAGAATACAGCGCAGTACAGGCCCTTTGGCCCTCGATGTTGCGCCGATCCAAGCCCACCTAACCTATACTAACCCACTATCCTCCATATACCTATCCAATGCCCGCTTAAATGCCTATAAAGAGGGAGAGTCCACCACTGCTACTGGCAGGGCATTCCATGAACTTACGACTCGCTGAGTGAAGAACCTACCCCTAACTTCAGTCCTATATCTACCCCCCCTTAATTTAAAGCTATGCCCCCTTGTAATACCCGACTCCATACGCGGGAAAAGGTTCACACTGTCAACCCTATCTAACCCCCTAATCATCTTGTACACCTCAATCAAGTCACCCCTAAACCTTCTTTTCTCTAATGAAAACAGCCCCAAGTGTCTCAGTCTTTCCTCATACGATCTTCCTTCCATACCAGGCAACATCCTGGTAAACCTCCTCTGCACCCATTCCAGTGCCTCCACATCCTTCCTATAGTATGGCGATCAAAACTGCACACAATATTCCAGATGCGGCTCCGGAACTCAATTCCTCTACCAATAAAAGCCAGTACGCCATATGCCTTCCTCACCGCACTATTTACCTGGGTGGCAACTTTCAGAGATCTGTGTACATGGACACCAAGATCCCTCTGCTCATCCACACTACCAAGTATCCGACCATTAGCCCAGTACCCCATCTTTTTGTTATTCTTCCCAAAGTGAATCACCTCACACTTAGCTACATTGAATTCCATTTGCCATCTTTCTGCCCAGCTCTGCAGCTTCTCTATATCCTGCCGTAACCTGCCACATCCTTCCTCACTGTCAACAACTCCTCCGACTTTCGTATCATCCGCAAACTTGCTCACCCAACCTTCTAACCCCTCTTCCAGGTCATTTATAAAAATGACAAACAGCAATGGTCCCAAAACAGATCCTTGCGGAACACCACTAGTGACGGCACTCCATGAAGAAACTTTGCCATCAACTACTACCCTCTGTCTTCTTCCATCCAGCCAATTCCTAATCCAAACCTCCAACTCACTCTCAATGCCATATCTTCGTATTTTCTGCAGTAGCCTACCATGGGGAACCTTATCAAACGCCTTACTAAAATCCATATATCCCACATCTACCGCTTTCCCCTCATCAACCTCCTTAGACACCTTTTCAAAGAATTCAATAAGGTTTGTGAGGCATGACCTGCCCTTCACAAAACCATGCTGACTATCCTTGATCACATTATTCCTATCCAGATGTGCATAAATCCTATCCCTTACAATTCTCTCTAAGACTTTGCCCACAACAGAAGTGAGACTCACCGGCCTATAGTTAGTAGGGTTATCCCTACACCCCCTTTTTGAACAAGGGAACCACATTTGCTATCCTCCAGTCTTCTGGCACTACTCCTGTAGACAAAGAGGACATAAAAATCAAGGCCAATGGCTCTGCAATCTCCTCCCTTGCTTCCCAGAGAATCCTAGGATAAATGCCATCAGGCCCAGGGGACTTATCTATTTTCACCTTTTCCAGGATTTCCAACACCTCTTCTCTACATACCTCAAAGCCATCCATTCTACTTATTTGTGTCTCAGTATTCACATCGAAGACAATGCCCTGTTCCTGAGTAAATACTGAAGAAAAGTATTCATTCAGTGTCTCCCCAATCTCTTCCGCCTCCACACGCAACTTCCCACTACTATCCTTGACTGGACCTATTCCTACCCTAGTCATTCTTTTATTCCTAACATACCTATAGAAAGCCTTAGGGTTTTCCCTAATCCTACCGACTAAGGACCTTTCATGTCCCCTCCTTGCTGCTCTTAGCTCTCTCTTCAGGTCCTTCCTGGCTACCCTATAACTCTCAATCGCCCCAATTGAACCTTCACGTCTCATCTTGAGATAGGCCGCCCTCTTCCATTTAACAAGGGATTCCAATTCCTTATTAAACCACGGCTCCCTCGCATGACCCTTTCCTCCCTGCCTGACAGGTACATAATTATCAAGGACACTCAATAGTTGCTCCTTGAACAAGCTCCACATATCATTTACACTCTTGCCTTGGAGTCTACTTTTCCAAGCCACACATCCTAAGTCATGCCTCACCGCATCATAATTTCCCTGACCCCAGCTATAACTCTTGCCCTGTAGTACACACTTATCCCTCTCCATCACGAGAGTAAAAATCACCGAATTATGGTCACTATCCCCAAAGTGCTCACCTACCTCTAATTCTAACACCTGGCCTGGTTTGTTACCCAGAACCAAATCCAGTATGGCCTCACCTCTTGTTGGCCTGTCTACATATTGTGTCAGGAAACTCTCCTGCACACATTGAACAAACACTGACCCATCTAACGAACTTGAGCTATAGCTTTCCCAATCAATATCAGGAAAGTTAAAGTCCCCCATAACAACCACCCTATTACTGTCACTCATCTCCTGAATCACCTTCCCTATCCTTTCTTCAATATCTACTTCAGAAAGAATGTATCAGTAGGGACTATAATAAACTATAAAACTAGTTAGACCTCCATACTGTACAGCTGAATACCACATTTTACGACATGAAGCCACTGAAAAGAACAGTTTGGGAATGGTTCAGGGGAAAGATATGAAAGCTTGTGGAAATTGGACACTTGCAGAAAAAGGCAAGGAGAAAGTACTTCTTAAACATTTAAGAGTCTGAGAAGACTTGACAGTAGATAAGGAAACCTGTTCAGCTTACATTAAAGAAACAAGCATGAGGGCACACATCTAAGTGATTTAGAAGTAGTAAATACAATGTGTCAAAGAAAACCTTTACACAGGAAGCAGTTCAGATCTGAAATACACTGCCTAAAAGTGTGGTGGAGGCAAGTTCAATAAAAGTAATCATGACAGCATTAAATGATCATTTTAGTAGAATTAATGCACAGGGTTGTCAGCAAAGGACAGAGAATGGAATGAAATCATGACACTCCGAGTTGGTGCAAACATGGAATGGCCACTTTCTCCACCACAATAATCTGACGAAAAACGGAGTAAAATGCTGGCCCATTCTAACATCACAAACAATTCAAAAAATTCTAGATAAAATTAGTGAGTCCATTCTTCTATGAATGGACTTGTTGGTTCTTGCAAAAGACTAAATCCACTTAAGGTGGTACTTGTGACTAACTGGTAGGAGTTGGATATTTGGCTAACTCAGCTGGAATGCATTACATTTTGGACTGGCATCAACAATTAACTGATTGTAAAGGTGGGGCAACTGATGGAAATAAAACTCAGATTGGCTCCATACAGACTGAACACATGAATACTTTGCACATTTAACAGCAACATTTTCAAAAATATTCCAGTCTCTCCCTGAAGCACAGGTGACTATTTTGTAATGAGTCTACAGAGCAGCCACAGAAGGTCTTGCTGTAAAGTACACACTTCAAGTTATGACAATGAAGACATCTCCATGAGACTATTTCCAGAAAGTAGACACTGCTCTTTAGTTTAGATTATAAAATAGAACAAAAATAACAGCACAGAAACATGCCAGTGGACTGAAAAATGTCGCGCCAAACATGATGACAAAGTTAAACGATCCCTCCATTCCTTGCATTATTCATGCTCTTACCTAAAAATCCCTTAAACACCCATATTGAATCTGCATGCCTGGCAAGAGAGAGTGTTGCTGACATATCACTCAAAACAAAATCTTGCCTCATGTCCTGAGATTCACCCCTCACCTTCAATACATGGCCCCCACTTTTAGGCACTTCCAACTCAGGATTTTGACCCTCGATCCTATCCCAATTTATGCATCTCCTGATTTTAAAGTCCAGCAAGTCTCCCCTCAGCCTCCACCACCCTGGAGAAAACCACCAGTTTTTCTAGCTTCTCCTTATAGCTCCTACCCACAAATCAAAGCAGTATCGTGGTAAACACTCTCAAAGCTCTCCATATCCTTCCTGTAACGTGGCCAGAATTGAACAATACTCAAGTGTGGCCTGACCAAATCCTTTTAAAGCTGCAGCATAACAGGGTGACTCTTGTACTCTATTCCCTGGTAAAAGGCAAGTGTGCCATACACCTTTACCTCCCTCATTATCAAAGGGTCCCCTACATTGCCATCTTTGTTCTTCCTCCTTATTGGAACACGCCGGTCCTGAACTCTGATCAGGTCTTCGAACACATACATGTCAAACATGGACTCGGTAACAACTGCTCCCAAATGAACTCTCCTGAGCTCCTGCCTAATACAGGAGTTCCAAAATCCGAAAAGCTCCGAAATCAGAATGCTTTTTTGTGAAGCTTTTTCTCATTAAAAAAAAGGTTGTTTGGCATGCAATCTGTTAACCCAAGTTGACATCCATTCAATGTGTGTCACTCAGATGTGACGTAGGGGGTGGTGGCATGGCCCAGCACTAGCAGGCCTGGATTTTCTCTCAAGTCTTAAGTCTGCTCTTCCAGTAAGATTTTTAAAAATTTCAAATTGTCACTTATTCCGAAATTCTAAATTCCAAAAAAACTGGTCCCAACGATTTTGGATAAAGGATCGCCTACTTGCACTGACATAATTTGCCCTCTCCCGGTTTAGTACTTCTTGTGAAGTCCTGACTTATCCTTATTCATAACTAATTTTTTAAACCTAAGGAGTTGTGATCACTATTTCCAAATTGCTCTCCCACTGAAATAGCAGTCACTTGGCCAGGCTCATTAGCCACTATAAGATTCTGTTTGCCCCCTCTAACTGGAGTACCCACCCACTTTCAGGATTAAATGAAGATAGTTCAAGAAGAAAAAAAAAGACAAAGCTCCAACATGTGCTAACAGAGATCGATTACTTGTTAATGAATTAATTTAACCTATTTAAAGTATAAACAGACTAAATAGAAGTGAAAAAGGTTAATATTAAAAAATGGTAAAGTAATTATACTTCTGCCAGATCTTAGGACTAGTCTCAGACTGGTGGCTAAACCGGAGAGTCATGGCCAGGCAGGGGCGGGCGGAGGACAGTCCTTCATGGTAACCTCAGCCACGCTGTTTGTGTAACTGCATTGTGAAATCAGCCATCAGCAAAACCCTTGGAGCATCATTATCTATTGGCTGCAAGACTTTAGAAAACAGTTTCATCGCATTGCTCTTAATTAGGGAATAGCAAATTTGAAGGAAAACTTTTCCACAATGTCTAAAAAGGTTTTGCTCATTCTAATTGGTACATCAAACACTAGTACATATCTTGCGGGGAACTGAAGAAATAGGTCTTGGGCACCATCTGCTGGAAATATAAGTTAATACCAGGAGGAAAAAGAGCAAACATCCATTCGGACACAATTTTACATTTAACAGGTCAATCCAAAAAGGAACCAAGATACAAATCCACAGCAAAAATGACAGCTAAAGCCACGAACAAATTTGTTAATACATACTTTAAATGACTTGGTCTCCCAAAATCTCACTAATATCCAAATGTTAAGCACTGATCATCTTATCAATCGAGAATCCTACCAAAGCGTTCCTCGAAAGTCAACGTTACCATTATTGTAATTCCATCAAACAGACACAGATTACATAAGGAAATCAGATTCTGGGAATTCTGCAGAGTAACTCACTTCCTGATTCCTAGAGCCAGTCCATCACTAAGCCACAGGAGATTATGATGGAATACTATCCCAAGTTCTTGTATTATTGTTGTTTTAAGAAGCTCAACATCAAAAACAAAAACTTCTTACTTGCTGCACATCCATCTTAAGCATTTACTTTTTTCTATCGATGCTGTGGCTACAATGCATACCATGTACAAGATATATTTCAGATCAGAAGCCCCTTTCCAAATGTTTTAACTTCACAAGAATAACCTACAATGACCATCGGAACTTGGAAAAACAGCACAACTCCATCACTGTCACGGTGTGCAACATGCTCCTTCACAACACTATGGGAGTAAACTCATCAGGTCGGCTGCACCAATTCAAGCAGGTGGCTCATGACCACATTAACTAGCGATGGTCAACAAATGCTGGTCTTTAGTGATGCACACATCTCATGGGCAAATTTTTTAAAAATTCATGCCCTCACACTTTTACCTTCCTAGCTAATGTGATCAATCTACTGATGAGCTGCAAGTTAAATTAACAAGTCTGCTTCTTCCCTGTGGAGAAAGATTGGGGACATCGCTGATGAGTGAAGGTACAGAGCAAAAACTAAATTATAGCAACTTATTCATACAAGTGGCTCCACAAGTTTGGTACAACCGGTTCTCCTTCTAATGTTCAATATCACAACACTGTCAAATATCAAACTGTATTCTCATGGGCAGAAAATTGGAAAACAGTTGCAAATGCCACCCAAATAAGTTTCAACACACAGGCTACTCTCACCATTGATATTGCTGGACATGCTCAGTATTACCAGCACTTGGTTTGAGTTCCAGCATCTACAGTATTTTACCTGTTACTCAGATGCTACTGAATTGCTTAATAGGTCATGGCTGATTGGCATAAGTCTCACTGCTGCATGAATTTAGAAACCTACATTTTAATACACCAGGACTATTTCTAAACTCTAAGTTTTCCTTCCAGATTCTGAGGATTTAAAGTGTACATTTTAATGCCAATGCCACAATTAAGAAACACAAACAAGGTCAACTTTGCATATTACTATTAATGATATCATTCACCATTTCAGTTTTGTTCTGGAGATGGAAAGAAAAGGGAATCTATAATCAATTGATATTTCAGATTCACACTGAATAAAAGCCACAGACAACCTGAAGCAAGCAGCTTAGAGCAGATCATGCATTCATGCTTCACTATTACTTTCTGAAAACAGTTCATCCATGTTATTAGCCTAAAGAATGGACTAAGTTCAAGGAAAGTCAAACTTGTTAATGCTGATCTTGCTTCGTGCACCTCCTGCGCAGTGTAACTTGTATACCTCACTCGTCCAAGCACCCTATGATCTGTAGGTTCTTGCTTACTATGATTGGCCTGTACTGCTCAAAGCTCTTCACTATACACATGACAATAAAATCAAATCATGACAAGCTGTACAAGACACTGGTAAGGCCACTGTTGGAATATTGTGTGCAATTCTGGTCGCCTTCCTATCAGAAAGATGTTGTGAAACTTGAAAGGGTTCAGAAAAGATTTACAAGGATGTTGCCAGGGTTGGAGGATCTGAGCTACAGGGAGAGGCTGAACAGGCTGGGCTGTTTTCCCTGGAGCAGAGGCTGAGGGGTGACCTTACAGAAGTTTACAAAATTATGAGGGGCATGGATAGGGTAAATAGGCAAAGTCTTTTCCCTGGGGTCGGGGAGCCCAGAACTAGAGGGCATAGATTTAGGGTGAGAGGGGAAGATATAAAAGAGACCTAAGGGGCAACATTTTCACACAGAGGGTGGTACGGGTATGGAATGAGCTGCCACAGGATGTGGTGGAGGCTGGTACAATTGCAACATTTAAAATGCATCTGGATGGGTATATGAATAGGTAGGGTTTGGAGGGATATGGGCCGGGAGCTGGCAGGTGGGATTAGATTGGGTTGGGATATCTGGTTGGCATGGACGGGTTGGACCGAAGGGTCTGTTTCCATGCTGTACATCTCTATGACTTTAAGTACGCATACTTGCACTGTATCAACATTTAACAGGCTATTCTTAATTTAAGAAAGCAAGCACACAGATGGGACTAACTTGGGGACATGGTCCTAAACTACTTAAGTGGAATAAGTGAAGTGCATAGCAAGCACTTCAGTGTGGCAGCATGGTTAGTACCACTGCCTCAGTACCAGGGACTGAATTCAGTTCTTGGTATCTGCATGGGTTACTGCTGAGTACTCCAGGTTTACTCCCACGGGTCAAGACTGTGCAGGTTAGGTGGACTGGCTATGCTGGGTTGTTCCATAGCATCCAGGTATGTGCAGGCTAGGTAGATTAGCTATGGGGTCACTGCAGACCAAATTGAATCTCTACAACACCAGCTATTATTTAATTGAAGAATCACTGCTTCATACAAAATTAGCAACTTTACAAAACATATGGTCAGATTTAATAGCAAAGACAATTGGTTAGAGCCCCTTTAAAGGGTTTTTGGGAAAGCTCCTAGAAAACATTTAACAGTAGAGCGCAAGCAGATGTTGTGCATGCACATCATGCAAGCAATTTTGCACATTCAATATTTTCCTGGTGTAGATTTACAGAATTAGAGTATAATTACGTTCAATTTAGTCCATTAACTAAAAAAATGCAAAAGATTTTCAAACATTATTGGCATCAACAGCTGCCAGAATTTAAATAACTTACTTGATTTCTGGAGAATGTGGTGGTGAAGGGGAGCCCTCGGAAGTTGCTGGCAGTGCAGTTGGAGATACGGATGGCAACGTCTCCCGTGGTATTCCCGAAGGTATAGTGTTGGTACTTGCATCAACATTTATACTCTAAAATGAAAAATCATTACAATCCTATTTAAACTAGTTCAGAGATCAGACACAGTAAGCTGGTTTCAGTAAGCAATGCTGGAAGATTCCATTTATCTTAACAGTCACTGTTCTGCTTGCAATTTAATTGTAAGCATTAGTTTCAATTCCAGTACAATCCTCTTGCAACTTAAAACGTACTTTGGATTCCTGCACAAAGAATTGCACAGAACAATTTGGTACTCAATTTCCTTCTAAGATCAACTTGATTAGAGAAATATGCCCCACTTTGCCAAACTTCCATTTGGAGAATGAGTAACTGAATTAGCACATGTTGATAATTACTAATATATACTAGATTTATCATTACATGGACTGGTCAACATAGTACAAGCCAAGTTTAAGTACATCCAGATGAAGATGATCTAGTTCCCTCAAACTATAAAAAAGGAAGTACAGCCTCAGTCTACATAATGTTTCAAAATAATGGCATTTGTTTAATAATTCATGTTTTATAGGCAATGAAATTCTTGAAGTGGTCAATTGTTGGCATTAAGGAAAGGCGGCCACCAACTCATCACCAGACCTATAAACTTCAAGAACCAATCGGTTGTTTGAAAGATTCATGAAGAAAGCAGAATCCTTCTGCTTTTGTAGCACTGATTAACTTTTACTTGAAGAGCAGATGGGAACCCAGTTTAATGTTGGGTAAAAACAGCACAACATTCTGCAGGGAGCAGAAAGTGTAGAACATTTAAAAACTAATTAAACCTGAATTTAGCTTCTTTATACATTCAAAGATGATTTCTTCCATTTAACCTGGAATACTCTGAATTTGAGATTAATTTGAAAATATGATCTGTTGATGCTGTCAAATTAATTCAGCACAACACACAATCCTTCTAAACTATTTCAGGCCATGCTTTGACCAAAATGTCTAATGTTCTAATACTAGCAGGGCATGCATTATGTGCACAGGCCTGGAGAGAAAAAAAGAGCGAGGGACAAGTTCTTTTACACAGAATAGGGGAGTCTGGATGGGTCTGCCAAGGGTAGTGGAGTTGGCAGAGGTTGGATATGAATAAGGGTGTTTAAGGGACTTTTAGACAAGCACATGAATATGCAAGAAATGGAGGGATATGGACCAAAGGCAGGCAGAAGGGATTACTTTAAATTTGACATGTTCAGCTCAACACTGGAAAGCCACACTGTGCTACCAGTCTGACTTGCCAAATCCCCTCCAACCTGTATCTCACTGAACAACCATATGGATTTCTCCAGAAACGAGTGCTGCCTTTTCACAATCATTAAGCTCAGCAGTTGCTTTCGTTCAAAAGCTAACCTTTATCATGGAGGTACTACCGCTCCACAATTTTCCAAACAATTTAAGCTGTCTAATGGTTCAGGATAACACAGGGCTCGAGTTTAGCTCAATGTTAGTTCTGAAACTTTAATCTGTTCAGAAGCATGTACAGCATTCCTCTTTCGTGAGCTCTACAATTCTGTAAGTTTAAGGGTACAATTATATTCTTCAAAAAAATCCAATGATCACAATACCTGTAATATCTGTGCCTTCTCTTTTGGAAGTACTTTGACCACATTTGATAGTCTATTCTCAAGAACTTCTTCAGTCTTCAGATTACCAGCAGCTCCAGGCAAAGGAGGGAAGTTGGACAACCCTAGTTCAAAGTTAGGTGATGGCGGCTTTGGTGGAGGGGACTGTGTCTGGGATCTCTGCAAAACAAAAATTTTGAAATGGCTATCCTCACCTCCAAGAAATATTAAAAAGCACTCAAATTACAATCACTTCATTCAGGAGCACAGTTCACTATAATTCTGATAATTAGAATCAACAAATGACTTTTAATCTTAAGATATCATATTTTGCATTATGGCTCAGAGTGGAAATAAGAAAACCTTACGCTGACAACAGCAAGGGGTCAACTAATAATCTTACTGTCAGGGATCCTTTGGTGAAAAAGTCACCATGACATAAAATTTTTCATTGGGATAAAAGTGAATGTCCAATTTGAAAATAAAATCTAAATATGCAAAACTGGTAAGTACCAGCAATGAGTTGGCTACAACTGGATAACTTCATTAGTGGTTATATTTAACAAATTAATGCATTACAAGTTATTCATTTGTTTCTGGCATAAACAGCAGGAAAAAAAGTGGTCCAACCATAGCTAAACAAAAAGAAATCAAAGCTGCTGGAAAAAATAGCAATTTGGAGGAATGAAAGCAGTTTAAAATTCAGTTAAAAAAAAAAGGGAAAATACAATGAGAGAAAACTTGGAAGAACTAAGAGCAGACCAAGAGCTTTGATATGGATAGTAAAAAGTGAAGACAACATGTAGGCCCCTTACTGTCTAAGGCAGGAGAACTGAATGGAGGACAAGGAAAAGGCATATCAATTAAGCAACATTAGTCCTACCTTACCAACAATGCTGGGGAAGCAAGTCCAGCGAGAAGGAACAATTAAAGCAAATCACAAAGAAATTAATGGCACTGAAAACTGAAATCCCCAGGGCCTAATAATATACATATTGGGTACTGAGTGAGGTAGCCATGAAAAGTAGATAAATTCTGTTGGATCCTGAGCTGATCGAGCAGATTGGACGACGCCAAATGTAATACCACTACTGAAAAGTGAGCGAGGGTAAAGCTGGAAACTACACATCTGTCAGCCCAATAGCAGAAGGAAAAAAATTGCTATATTATAAAGGATATGCATTTATATAAATCTGGCTATCTAATCGCTGATATTAAAGAGAAATCATGATCAACCAACCTAATGCAGTTGAAGGACATAACCTATGGAAAATGATAAGAACAGTGGATGTCATGAATTTAGAAAGCTTTTCAGAAAGTTCCACAGGATATTAGTGTGCAACCTAAAGAGAGACTGGGGGCAACATACAGCTAGGAATTTTCATTCTTGAATGGGATGTGGGCATCACAAAGTCAATTTTTGTTGCCTGTCCCTCATTGCCCTTGAAGCGAGTGCCTCTTTAGGCCATTTCAGACCAGAGTTCAGAGTGAGCCACATTTCTGTGGTCAACGTTTGGAAGATTTGTAGCTCGGGCGCTTGTTGTTGTGGTTCTGTTCGCCGAGCTGGGAATTTGTGTTGCAGACGTTTCGTCCCCTGTCTAGGTGACATCCTCAGTGCTTGGGAGCCTCCTGGGAAGCGCTTCTGTGATATTTCCTCCGGCATTTATAGTGATTTGTATCTGCCGCTTCCAGTTGTCAGTTCCAGCTGTCTGCTGCAGTGGCCGGTATATTGGGTCCAGGTCGATGTGCTTGTTGATTCATCCGCTAGGAATTCCCTGGCTGTTCTCTGTTTGGCTTGTCCTATAATAGTGTTGTTGTCCCAGTCGAACTCAGGTTGCTTGTCATCAGAGTGTGTGGCTACTAAGGATAGCTGGTCATGTCATTTTGTGGCTAGCTGGTGTTCATGGATGCGAATCGTTTGCTGTCTTCCTGTTTGTCCCATGTAGTGTTTTGTGCCGTCCTTGCATGGGATTTTGGTTTTGCTCATGCTGGGTATCGGGTCCTTTGTCCTGGTGAGTTGTCGTCTGAGAGTGGCTGTTGGTTTGTATGCTGTTATGAGTCCTAGTGGTTGCAATAGTCTGGCTGTCAGTTCAGAAATTTTTTTTTTTATGTATGGTAGTGTGGCTAGTCCCTTGGGTTGTGGCATGTCCTCATTCCGTTGTCTTTCCCTTAGGCATCTGTTGATGAAATTGCAGGTGTATACGTTTTTGGTGAATACGTTGTATAGGTATTCTTCCTTTTTTGCAGTTCTGGTGTACTGCAGTATGTTGTGGCCCTTTTGAACAGTGTCTTGATGCAACTTCTTTTGTGTGTTGGGGTGGTTGCTTTCGTAGTTTAGGATTTGGTATGTGTGTGGCTTTCCTGTATACCTTTGTGGTAAATTCTCCGTTCGGTGTTCTCTGTACCATCACGTCTAGGAATGGGAGTTGGTTGTCCTTTTTCTTCCTCTCTAGTGAATCGGATTCCTGAGAGTGTGGCGTTGATGATCCAGTGTGTGTTCTCTATTTGTGTTTTTAATGATTACAAAGGTATCATTTACATAGCTGACCCAGAGTTTGGGTTGAATTTGCGGTAAGACTGTTTGTTCTAACCTTTGCATTTTCACAAACAGTTTGGCCATTTTTTTTGAGTGCTGTTTTTATGCGGTGTGTGGTCCTGTTCTGTACGATGGTGATGGCCTGTTCTATGGTCCGGGTCCATTCCTGATCAGTGGTTTGTGAAAATGCAAAGGTTAGAACAAACAGTCTTACCGCAAATTCAACCCAATCTCTGGGTCAGCTATGTAGATGATACCTTTGCAATCATTAAAAACACAAATAGAGAACACACACCGGATCATCAACGCCCCACACTCAGGAATCCGATTCACTAGAGAGGAAGAAAAAGGACAACCAACTCCCATTCCTAGACGTGATGGTACAGAGAACACCGAACGGAGAATTCACCACAAAGGTATACAGGAAAGCCACACACATACCAAGTCCTAAACTACGAAAGCAACCACCCCAACACACAAAAGAAGTCGCATCAAGACACTGTTCAAAAGGGCCACAACATACTGCAGTACACCTGAACTGCAAATAAAAGGAAGAACACCTATACAACATATTCACCAAAAACGGATACCCCTGCAATTGCATCAACAGATGACTAAGGGAAAGACAATGGAATGAGGACATGCCACAACCCAAAGGATTAGCCACACTACCATACATAAAAAAACATTTCTGAACTGACAGCCAGACTACTGCAACCACTAGGACTCACAACAGCGTACAAACCAACAGCCACTCTCAGACGACAACTCACCAGGACAAAGGACCCAATACCCAGCATGAGAAAACCAAATGTAGTGTACAAAATCCCATGCAAGGACGGCACAAAACACTACATAGGACAAACAGGAAGATAGCCAATGATCCGTATCCATGAACACCAACTAGCCACGAAACGACATGACCAGCTATCCTTCGTAGCCACACACTCCGAAGACAAGCAACATGAGTTTGACTGGGACAACAACACTATATTATAGGACAAGCCAAACAGAACAGTCAGGGAATTCCTAGAGGCATGGCACTCATCCACAGATTCAAATCAATAAGCACATCGACCTGGACCCAATATACCGGCCACTGCAGCGGACAGCTGGAACTGACAACCAGAAGTGGCAGATACAAATCACTATAAATGCCGGAGGAAACATCACGGGAGCCTCCTGTGAAGCGCTTCTAAGCACTGAGGATGTCACCTAGACAGGGGACGAAACGTCTGCAACACAAACAGCTCGGCGAACAGAACCACAACATTTCTGTGCCTGGAATCAGATGCAAGACTAGACCAGGCAAGAAGAGTAGTTTCTTATTTTAAAAAAAAGGCAATGGAATGCAAGTAATTAGATGATCATTGAACAAAATCCCAAATGATAATTTTACGGGCAAAATCCAAGAGGAAACTCCCTCAAATATGCAGATTTGATTTAATTGTTTCTTCTCAATTCTGGTCTCAGGTGCTGTCAACTCTTTTTCCAGGAGCAAACAACCAAGAGTTTGAACAGTTGTTTAATAAACTGCAGTGCTAACCAAACACCATGACCTGGAAATTCACAAACTATACTTTAACATGAAGGGGACTCATTTCCTTAACTGCTCTGAATGAACCCCTTTTCTAGGGGGCAATGTAGTTGCTTCTGACCTCCATCAGGTCTCCTTTCAACAGAGCCCAAATGGTTTTTGAACTAAATTGGAACATTTGCTCATCCCATGTTCTGTTACATAGTTAATACTTTAAAGGTTTTCTTCCTCTTCATAAACCACAATATATAAACAAGCTTCATTATTGTCCCCATGTCCTTGAAAATCACCCACTCTATTACATACTGAGTATGTTTGTATTTCACTTCAAACTCAGTTGTGATTGGTCATTGCTTTTGCGCGGATCGCAAACACAGGGCCATAGTTGCAGAATAAGTAGTAAAATTCAGCTGTTTCAATCCAGCAAACAGCCACCGCATTCATGTGTAGCATTATCTTGTTTATATATTTTTTTTTAAAAAAAGAGGGGTATGAGCTCAAATGCTGGCAATTGGGACTAGTCTGTTTAGGATATCGGGTCAGCCTGGATGAGTTGGATCAAAGGGCCTGTTCGATATTGTATATCTGACGATAGATTTGTTACCTTAACTAAGTATTCAAAAAATCTAGAACACTAGTGAAACTAAAATTCATAACATTCTCTACCAGCTACATTTTGCACAAGGCAAGTCAAGACTTAAACCATCACCAAATGGCATAGCACAAAATGTACACAAGACTCCAGATCTAGTGCGCATCTTTTCACAAACAATTTAAAAGGTGAGAATTAACCAAGTCAAAGGTATGCTTCTTTTTGAAGACCCAAAACAATTATTCAGCCTCCAAAGATCCATCGTTGTAAATAAAACTATTCAATGATTTGCATGAAAATATAAAAGGCATGGGTAATAAGTTTGCAGATGACACTAAAACTGGTGGCACAGTAATAGTGAAGGTTTTCTAAGAATACAAAAGGGATTTGACCAAATGAGTCAAAGGTCTGAAAAATAGCAGATGGAGTTCAATCTGGATAAGTGCAAGGTCTTGCAGTTTAGTGCAACAAACAAGGGTAGGCTTCTTTAGCTAATCGATAGCATTGTAGGACAAAAGGACCTCTGAGCGTAGATACATAATTCTTTAAAGTTCACATCACAGACAGGGTGGTTAAAAAGGAGTTTAGCACACGTGCCTTCATTGCTCAGTCCTTTGAGTATAGAAGTTGGAAAGTCATGCGGAGGTTACACTGGATATGGTGAAGCCTCTTCTGGAATACTGTATCCAGCTCTGGTCAGAGTTATGGGAATGATATTATCCAGCTGGAGAGGGTTCAGAAGAGATTTACCAGGATGTTGATGGATACGAAAGGTTTGAGCTATAAAGAAAGGCTGGAAATGCCAGGACTTTTTTCAGTGGAGTGTAGAAGGGGGCAACCTGATAAGACTTTTACAAAATAACGAGTGGTAAAGATAGAGTTAATGGTTCTTGTCTTTTCCCTAGGATGGGGGAATTTAAAGACCAGGGGGCTACATTAAGGTGAAAGAGTTTTTTTTTAAAAAAGGGGCACTTTTTTTAAAATATAAACTGTGACGCAGTAATGAAATGAACTTCCTCGGGAAGTGGATGTGGGCACAATTACAGCATTAAAGACATTTGGATGGATACATTAATAGGAAAGATAGAGGGATCTGGGCCAGGAGCAGACAGGTAGGACCAGTTTAGTTTGGGATTATGTTCAGCATGGACTAGTTGGAAAAGTCTGTGTAATATGACGGACAATATAATTCTTTAACCAAATTGAAATTGTGAAGTTAGGATTTGAATTCACTTAAGTGTACAACTAATGAAACAGGAAAACATGGATTGTGATATTCAGAGTGTAGGACAATAAAACAATTCGAGGGTACTTCTGGGGGTAGTGGTGTCCCTAACTGAGCCAGGAAAACTGGATAAACCGTTCCACCTGCTCCAGAGCTGTGGTACAACATCTGAACAGGCTGATTTGAAAATATGAAGCAGCACCTGGAACCAACAATTAGAAGAGATGGGGGGCACAGTTGAGATGAGTGGACTAATAAGAAATGAACTCAACACTGGGAATATTGGTTCAAATCTCATCATGGCTAGTGGAAATTCAATTCAGTCAATTAAAAACAAAGTTTCAGCAATAGCACCAAAGTATTCAGTTTATGCCAAAAACACCTTTGAGGATGAAAAATTAGCTACCTGGTCTGGTATACAAGTGGTTACTCAACTATTCATAATTTAGCAAGTCACTTAAAGTTAATTAAAGATGGGCAATAAATTCTGATCTTGTCAGCATGGCCCACAAGGGAATAAAAGATGCTTCAAAAATTTATGAATGAATTGAGAAAATTTCTGTGAACAAGTGAGCAATAAAAGTCTTCTCCAACAAAAATGTGCTGGTATCAGTTCATTTCTGGAGGGCACAAAAGTTGGAAACCAGTGACTGAAAAATTACCCAAGAAAGAAGTCATGTTGTCATGAATGGAACAGAAGATCAATACTACATAACTAGCTAAATAGGTTAGGACTTAGAAGGACCTGTTTTGTCTCAAGTCAGATATTGATAGGTCTTAACTGAAACTGAATTATAGAGGAATAAATACTTCAAATAGTTAATTTGACCAAAGGGATCAAGCAATCAGGAGGGTAAAAAGCAAGGTGAAATGCTCTTTTCAGCTTAATGTTTCAGCCAGTGACTTCTGCACGTTTCCTGCTGATCCCCACCTCCTTCATTAGTTAAGGGTAAATGTAGAGTAATGGGCAATGTGTTTGGGTGGGATACTGTGGACTTGTTGGGCCGAAGAGCTTGTTTCCACACTGTAGGGATTCTATGATTCTAAGCAGGTAGGCAGCAAAACAGTACAGTATTCAGTCAGCAAACTAGAAAGTCAAACAATACTGTCAACTGAAATGTTGGGAACTAAAATGATTAATTTAGCTCAATGTATTAGAGATTTTAAATATTCCATAAATTCAACATTTTCAGGGTCACTGGGGATGTGTTTACCTAGAACTACAAAGGGAGCATAGAAGAATACAGCGCAGTACAGGCCCTTTGGCCCTCGATGTTGCGCCGATCCAAGCCCACCAAACCTATACTAACCCACTATCCTCCATATACCTATCCAATGCCCGCTTAAATGCCCATAAAGAGGGAGAGTCCACCACTGCTACTGGCAGGGCATTCCATGAACTTACAACTCGCTGAGTGAAGAACCTACCCCTAACTTCAGTCCTATATCTACCCCCCCTTAATTTAAAGCTATGCCCCCTTGTAATACCCGACTCCATACGCGGGAAAAGGTTCACACTGTCAACCCTATCTAACCCCCTAATCATCTTGTACACCTCAATCAAGTCACCCCGAAACCTTTTCTCTAATGAAAACAGCCCCAAGTGTCTCAGTCTTTCCTCATACGATCTTCCTTCCATACCAGGCAACATCCTGGTAAACCTCCTCTGCACCCATTCCAGTGCCTCCACATCCTTCCTATAGTATGGCGACCAAAACTGCACACAATATTCCAGATGCGGCCGCACCAGAGTCTTATACAACTGCATCATGACCTCAGGACTCCGGAACTCAATTCCTCTACCAATAAAAGCCAGTATGCCATATGCCTTCCTCACCGCACTATTTACCTGGGTGGCAACTTTCAGAGATCTGTGTACATGGACACCAAGATCCCTCTGCTCATCCACACTACCAAGTATCCGACCATTAGCCCAGTACCCCATCTTTTTGTTATTCTTCCCAAAGTGAATCACCTCACACTTAGCTACATTGAATTCCATTTGCCACCTTTCTGCCCAGCTCTGCAGCTTCTCTATATCCTGCTGTAACCTGCCACATCCTTCCTCACTGTCAACAACTCCTCCGACTTTCGTATCATCAAGCATGCTGTTAAAAAACAAACAGTTGCACCTTATTTAGCAAGCTGCAACATGTTGGGAGGGCTTCAACGATGAGACTAAAATTGAACAAATTCCACTCTATTTACTTGATTAGTCTGGGGAGTGCCATGATTGTACACCAAATAAACAATCACCAAAAGCAAGAGCTGCAGATCCCACTATTCCAGATGTTAATGTCAGTTTCCGTGGAATATTGAGCAAGAATACTGACAGTTTAACTGTCACCACTACTGCAAAATCCCAGCCAAGTAGAAAACATTGTGCTGATTAAGAGTCCAAATCATCTCCATTTCTGCAGAACCAAGAAACATTTAATGCTACCTGGCTTAAATAAATTAGTTCATTCACATCTTTCATGTTTTACATGTCAAGTGACCTGCAGTACCATTTTGTATTACATTGCCCTCTGGAGGCAAAGCGAGACTATGCAAGGCAATTAGGAATGGACAACCAATTTTTCCCAAATAAGCTTTGTTTCAAAAGTTGGAAAGCTCATGACGTGTATTTGGAGAAACAAATTCAAACTTTTAGTTCACTCTGGGTCAAACCCCAGGAAGCAATGGACGCCCAGCAATCATTTACAGCATGTTTAACCAATTGTTTGGAAATCAATTTCGTAAATTGTGGTGCAAACATTTTGCACACTACAGGTAAAAATCATTAAGCACAGATTGTTCTGTTATAATGCATGGTTTGTCAACAAGAGTTCACCATAACAATCGACAAATTGGGGCCACCAACATGTTCAAAACATGCTGGCTGTAACATGATTACAGCACCCAAGACTTTAAGCACTGTCTCTAAAATGTGGGGTTGCACGCAAATACAACCATCACATTAAAAAAAAAACTGAATTAAGATTTTCTTCAGGTGGAGCCTATGCTGTTTTGGAGGAGAGTCATATAGCATGGAAACTGACTCAAATCGGTCCAACTTCCCAAACCAAACTAGTCCCACTTGCCTCCATTTGGCCCAGGTGATGAGTCAGATCTTGAGGGTCCTATTGACAACAGTGCTGGGGAATCCTAGGTTGATGAATTTGGAAGAAGTTTGAAAGGCTTGCTTGTCGAAGTTGGCATTTTGGGGATGTGAGACAGAGACAGAATGGGAGAGTAGTTTCTTGACAGGAAACTGTGAGGATGTATAGCCCAGATAACTGGGAGTTGATGGGTTTATACTGGAAATTAGTGGCCAGTGTATCTCCAGAAATAGAAACAGATGTTATGGAAGGGAAGGGAGGGGTCAGAAGTAGACCAGGTAAAAGAGAGGGGGGCAGGGTGGAAATTGAAGTGAAATTGATAAACCTTCCAATGCCAGTTAAGAATTTTGTAAGAGATTGCCCTCTAGGGGCCAGGCAAGACAATGCAAGGTCATTAGGAAAGTAGTGTTCAACAATACTACCCAAGGCCCTACCAGTAAATGTACAAGTCAACACCTTTGTTTTACAGAAACGCAATATTAATACCGCGCATTTAGCCAAATGTAAAGTCCATCTGCCACTCTGCCGAGTGACCCAATCAAGTTCCTTTTATAGTTTTATACCTCTTTACTGCCCACTACACCAATTTTGCTGTCATCTGCAAACTTACCAACTGCATGAAGATTTTCATCCATGTTATACATATATTAATGACAAACAGAAGTAGCCCTAGCACTAATCCCTTCAAAACACCTCCAGTCACAGGCCTCCAATTTATAATAACCTCCTCTGGAGAATCAAATTTTGTATCCAATTAGAAAGCTGTCCCTGGATCCCATGTGATCTAACTTTACTAGTTAGTGTGCCATATGGAAATTATAGACTTTACTAAAGCCCATGCAAACATCTACCACACTGTTCAACACTTTTGGTTTTTTCAAAAAAACCTCCAGTTCGTGAAACATACAAATTCCCCCTCTCAAAACCATGCTGGCTTTCCCAATCAGTCCTTACCTTTCCAAAAGCATGTAAATCCTATCTTTCAAGATCAAACAACTTACCCACCACCAATATCAGACTCCCAAATCAATAGCTGTTAATCACTTTCCAGTCATCTGGCACCTCACCAGTGGCTATAGATCATTCAATCCCACAATTTCTTCCCTAGCTTCCCACATTGTCACATGTATTCACAGACAATGTCCTCTAGATTTATCCACCACCTTGTTTTAGGCCTCCAGCATTTCCTCATGTGAACTGTTTTCAAGGAAACAGTATTTCAATGTCTCTATCCCCTTTTGCCACAGTAAAAGCGGACACAAAATATTCACTTCTTATCTCTCCCATCTCTCTCTTGTGATTTCTCTCAGATGACCTTGTTGATTTTTAAAGGGGCCCTATTCTCTCTCCAGCTGCTCTGCATGTACTTGTACAATCCCTTTGGATTAATCTATACCTTTATCTGCCAATACGCGCTCTCATCTCTCCTGTCTTGATTGTCCTCTGAAGAATGCCCCTCTGCACTCTATACTCAGGGGGTTCATTTGCTTCTCGGTGGTCAACATCTAACAATATGACTCCTTATTCTTGACCAGAGTCTCCATATTTCTATTCATCTATTCCATGCTCTTTCTAGTCTTGCCCTTCGTTGCCTCTGAACTCCGCTATCTCACTTTGATAGCCTCCTTATCAGAGGTCACTTTTCCTGCAAACAGTCTTGTCTAGTCAACTATTGGAAGTTCTTACCTCATACCACTAATATCTGCCTTACTGCAATTTAAAACTTCCACTTTTATGGAAGGCTTACCCTTTTCCATAATTCTATTTGCTTCAAAAGAGTTAGGATCACTAGTCCCAAAGTGTCTCTGTAGTAACAATTTTGTCACTTGCCCTGCCTTATTTCCCAAGGGCAGGTCAAGATTTGTTGCTTTCCTAGTAAGTTCATTTACATATTAAAAAACTTTTCTTGATCACATTTAATGGGTTGATTCAAGCTACTCCACAGAACGGAGTGCAACAATACCCTTCTACATATTTCCACTACATGACCCCCAATACAATGAACTTTAAATGGCAGTCATTACGTAAAGTTTCCAAAAAACTTATCATACCATAAACTTGTCTTCCCTTTTCTTCCTGTATCCATAAGAATTCTTCCTGAATTGAAAGAATAAAATTCCTTAAAAACTGATATCCAGACAAAAATCAAGTTTCATACATCTCAAATCAAAAATGACCATTTTAATGTCTTTGATTGTTAATTAAAGAGGGGCTTTCTAAAATTACTTGACCCACCCCAACATACTTCATCAGGATTAAACTACTCAAACGTGTTATTTTATTTAGATGATTTTACAAAATATACATGTGGTGGGGTACAATTATGAGGCAATAGACAAAGAACTGGGAGTTCTTGCAAGTAGCGTGGTTATGAGCCATGGGGCAGAGAAGGTCAGAGAGGTTAGTATGGATAAAAGATTGACGTTGGCATGAAACCGTATTCATTAATGGACCTTCTCCAGATTAAGTGGAGTTCCCATGAATCTGTGCTCGGGTCTCAATTGTTTTGCAATTTACCTTGGAGTGAAGGCAAGGCAGCTGAACGGACAAATAACAAGATTGGTTGGGACACAGGTAGAATACATAAAAAGTAAACTACATTTATATAGACACCTGGCACTCTGTGCGCAGCTTTGGTCTCGATTTAAAAACTATTAAATGCATTGGAGGCAGCTCAAAAGGAGGTTTACTAAATTGTGCAGGCTGTCTTAAAAGATTGGACAGACTAAGTTGGTTTCCACTTGAGCTTACAAGACTAACTCATGAATTGATTGAAGTACATAGGATTGAGAATGTAGAAATAATGTTGTCTTGTGACAGAATTCAGATTAAGGGTCACTTTGATAAATTAGGGATTAACATTTTCTGACACGAGAGATCATAGAGGAATCACTGAACATCTTAAAAATGGACACAGATTATTGGAAGGGAATCAAAGACTACCAGCTGAGTGGGAATGTAGAAGACAAAGCGAATTTATTGATTAGCACAAGCAGTTTGAAGGTCTAAGTAGCCTCCTTCCATTTCACACATTTAGATCAATAAGACAAAGCTGTCTAAAGTACAAAAATGCGGATTCATGCCATTACTTCCTATCTCTGTTTTTCAGACTTACCTTCCTCGGCCCATGCTGGGTGATGAATCAGCACTGATTTGCTCTGACCTTCCAATAGCAAAATCTCTCTTATAACCTGCACTACTATGGATCCGTGTCCTGTTTGGTCCAGCTGGTCGCATCTGTGGACTTCGAACACCATTCAACAAACGATCCGTAGAAAAATTAAATATCGTTGGGCTTTCCAAAAGGCCTGGACCACGGTCAGTGTTCGGCAGTGTGGGACGCAGATGCGTTTTGCTGTGGTTCCTACCAGAAATAAAAATAACTTGTACTGATCTAAAAAAGGATGGATCAATTTAATACTTTCAATTGGACGTTAACTTTCCTGCTGCTGTTTACAAGTTTAGAAATCAGCACAATTTAGTACTTCGCTACAAAAAGTTATTTCACTAAAAGTAGTAGAAAGGAAGACTTATCGGCTGTCTAAAGTGAAGAGTAGTAAAATAGAAATCAACATGTCTGGTGATTATAAATCATGCTCCAAGTACATTGACATGACCCTGTGTAATTTCTGACCCCAGCCCCAAGGCTAATCAGTACTAAAACCACTGCTACTTAAAGACTAGCATTAAGGACTTAAACCAAAATCTTTTGCACAAATTCCTACGATCAGCAAAATGAAAACAGCAGCATGTGATTCTCTATACACCTGTATAGAATGAAGAACAACAATTGAAAAGATCACGTACAGGTCACGATGCAAACTGCACAATTATCTAAAGCCTATTGCAATAGTGCAGTTGCAGTGTCATCTTTGGCTACTCCTTAATCCAATGCAGTCAGTGACCTTCCACTGTCTTGTCTTGAGCCCAGACTTCCTGAAATCTGTTAAACACATCTTTGCTGCCTTTGCACCAATATACATGGCTTGACAATGTAACTTCCTTGGCGTGCAGTTGCAGATAAAACAAACCAGACAACTTTAAACTCTACTTGCCATCATAGCAACTTAGCCTTCTCCAGAATAAGATTACCCTTCTCTTTAGGGTTTAGCATCATATTTGGAACATTACCTAAACAAATTGAGAGATCAGGCCAAAAATATATACTTAAAAACCAGCATTTCAGAGTTTGAGCACTTTTGGCTTAATTTAACTTTCAACTCCAAAAATGAGCAATCTTTGCTGTTCAAA
Source organism: Chiloscyllium plagiosum (assembly GCF_037043375.1). Lineage (NCBI taxonomy): Eukaryota > Metazoa > Chordata > Chondrichthyes > Orectolobiformes > Hemiscylliidae > Chiloscyllium > Chiloscyllium plagiosum. Next base: position 105,670,648 of record NW_028270143.1, on the reverse strand, counting down.
TATGGGTAATGTCAAAAGAAACATGGCCCCACACACCAAAGTACACTTTCAAGGCATTCCCAATGCCTTTATACAGTTTAAAAACCAATTATTAAACATAAATTTGAATTAAAACAATGGACCATAGATATTTACAAAAAAATCTTACTAAAACATAACATTGATATTTTAAGTGGGCAAAACCAATGGTGGAAAGCATAAATTTGCTCATTTTAGAAGGGATAAAGAAAAAAAAGTTTTTAAAATGGAGGCACACTGCAGAAAGCTGCAATACAAGGACTGGAGTACTTGTGCACAAAATGGCTCAGTGGTTAGCACTGCTGCCTCAACACCAGGGTCCCAGGTTCGATTCCAGCCTCTGGTGACTGTCTGCGTGGAATTTGCACATTCTCCCCGTGCCTGCGTGGGTTTCCTCCGGGTGATCTGATTTCCTCCAACAGTCCAAAGATGTGCAGGTTAGGTGAATTGGCCATGCTAAATTGCCCATAGTATTAGGGGCATTAGTCAGAGGGAAATGAGTCTGGGTGGGTTACTCCGAGGGTCGGTGTGGACTGGTTGGGCCGAAGGGCCCGTTTCCACACTGTAGGGAATCTAATCTAAAAAAAACAGGTGCAGCAGGTCGTCGGGAAAGCTAATAAAACATTGGCCCTCATTTCAAGGGGTTAAGTATAACAGACGTCTTAGTGCAACTCTCAAGGGAGGTACTGGTGAGACTAAACCTGGAGTACTGGAGCAGTTTTAGCTCCCTTAAGTAAAAGATATCACTGCATTGGAGGCAGGTGAAAGGAGGATCATGGAAATAAAAAGTGAAGGAAGAAAGCAGGCGCTTGCAGCTGCTCAAGTTGAAGGCTGATTTTCTGAGCAACAGAAAATGTTTCATTTAAAATTTTTCAAACTTTTATAGCCCAAATTAAGTGACGGAGGGGGGATTGGGTGGCATGGAATCTGGGGGAAGGCCTGTCCAGAGATTTTTCTTGTGTGCACAAAACTGAAGATCAATGTTTTCAACTTGTTTGTTGGGGATGACATTAGTTTAAACAACAGGGACCAGGAATCAACATTCCTTTACTCAGGTTTGGACACTGGAGCTGACATTTGAGGCAACTATTTTTTTGCTGAGAGGTTCAGCTAAGTGCTGTATTTTTACCATTATTCTCTTTTGTATGCTTAAAATTAAAAATTGGGTAAGGGAAGACCATAGTTTTTAAAAGGAGTTTCTTTTAGGCTTGTAAAATAGAATATAATTGAGTTCTCCCAGCAGATGTCATCAGTAATTAGTGTGCAAACACTGGATTGGAGAAGGATGCAGGTCTTATCAGGCAAATTTAAGTCAGCAGATTTTAAGGGGCACTTGTGGTAGGCAATAGAATGGTATTCTCCTGTCAGACGTGGGAGGGGATGGGAACAGTTGATTGCCCATGGAGACTGTCTGCAGGTGGCATGTTTGGCCCCTTCCTCAGGGATGGGCTAATGCCTGAAACATTAATTCTCCGGCTCCTTGCATGCTGCCTGATTTGGTGCCCTTCCAGCACCCCACACAGTGTCAGACTATTTGGATTAGCTGAAGAGGCAGTTATAGTCACTGAGCATACAGGACAGTGTGATGGTTAATAGCTTTAGAAAAGGTGGTTAAACAACATATTCAGATAATTGACTGTCAGGACAGGCAGTAAGATAGTTCAGGAGCCCGTGGCCATTCCTCTTTCAAACGAACAGAGTTTTGGGTTCTTTTCAGACTCTGAGAAAAATCACGGCAGCCAGACCATGGGCACCAAGAATAAAATATGTTAAGTGGGGTTCATACATTCATAGATGTACAGCACAGAAACAGACCCTCAAGTCCAACTCATCCATGCCTACCAGATATCCCAACCCAATCTAGTCCCACCTGCCAGCATCTGGCCCATATCCCTCCAAACCCTGCCTATTCATCCACCCATCCAGATGCCTCTTAAATGTTGCAATTGTACCAGCCTCCACCACTTCCTCTGGAAGCTTATTCCACACACTTACCACCATGTGGTCAAGTTGCCCCATAGGTCTCATATCTTTCCCTTCTCACCTTAAACCTATGCCCTCTAGTTCTGAACTCCCAGACCCCATGGAGAAGTCTTGTCTATTTCTCCTATCCATGCCCCTCATGATTTTAAGCCTTTAAAGGTCACCCCTCAGCCTCCGATGTTCCAGGAAAAAACAGCCCTAGCCTATTCAACCTCTTCCTATCGCTCAGATCCTCCAACCCTGGCAACAGCCTCAAATCTTTTCTGAACCTGTCAAGTTTCAGAACATCTTTCTGATAGGAAGGAGACCAGAACTATACGCAATATTCCAACAGTGGCCTACCCAATGACCTGTACAGTCACAACATGACCTCCCAACTCCTGTACTCAATGCTCTGACCAATAAAAGGAAAGCATACCAAACTACTACTTCTCTATCCTATCTACCTGCGACTCCACATTCAAGGAGCTATGAACCTGCACTCCAGGGTCTCAGTCAGCAACAATCCCTCGGACCTTACCATTAAGTGTATAAGCCCTAAGATTTGCTTTCCCAAAATGCAGCACCTCACATTTATCTGAATTAAACTCCATCTGCCACTTCTCAGCCCATTGGCCCATCTGGTCCAGATCCTGTTGTTATCTGAGGTAACCCTCTTCGCTGTCCACTACACCTCCAATTTTTGTGTCATCTACAAACTTACTAACTGTACCTGTTACGCTCACATCCAAAATCATCTATAAATTGACAAAGTAGTGGACCCAGCACTGATGCTTGTGGCACTCCACTGGTCGCAGGCTCCCAGCCTGAAAAACAACCCTCCATCACCCCATCTTCTACCTTTGAGCCAGTTGTATCCAAATGGCTAGTTCTCCCTGTATTCCATGAGATCTAACCTTGCTAACCAGTCTCCCATGGGGAACCTTGTCAAACGCCTTACTGAAGTCCATTAAGATCACATCTACTGCTCTGCTCTCAATCCTCTGTTACTTTCTCAAAACAACTCAAGTTAGAGAAACATGGTTTCGCACGCACAAAGCCATGTTTACTATCGCTAATCAGTCCTTGCCTTTCCAAGTACATGTACATCCTGTCCCTCAGGATTCCCTCCAACAACTTGCCCACTACCAACGTCAGGCTCACTGGTCTATAGTTCCCCGGCTTGTCCTTCCCACTTTTCTTAAAAACAGTGGCATCAGGTTAGCCAACCTCCAGGTCTTCTGGCACCTCACCTGTGACTATCGATGATACAAATAATTAAGCAAGAGGCCCAATCACTTCTCTCGCCTCCCAGAGTTCCAGCATACACCTGATCAGGTTCTGGGGATTTATCCACTTGTGCATTTCAAGACATCCAGCACTTCCTCCTCTAACATGGACATTTTTCAAGATGTCACCATTTATTTCCCTACATTTTGGATCTTCCATGTCCTTCTGCACAGTAAATATTGATGGAAGATACTAGTTTAGTATCTCCCCCATTTGTCAAGATTCAAAAAAAAAGGTTCCAGAGAACTCTCCTATTAAGGGTACACAAATTCGAGCCATAAGCTTAAATTCAGTAAAGAAAAGTTGCCTCCATGGTGCTCAGGTCAAGGATTTCTCAAAAAAGGTTGCAATATATTGTCAAAGCAGAGAGAGTGAGAGACTAAGTTTAACACACATTAGTAATGACATACTTAACGGTTGAGGCTTTGCAGTGAATATACAAAGTTAAATAGGTGGTTTAACAAGTAGATCCTCAAAAAAAAAGGGTAGTCATCTCAGGATTTCACCCACTGCCACATGCTAGTGAGTGTTTTGGAGGGAGGCCAGTGGCATCTTAAGTAGCAGTGAGGAGGTAGATGCAGAGGCAGATGTGGATGACTTGGAATTAAAAATGAGCCATTTAGACAGAAGTGGCAAGAGCAAGTCAGGAGAACAAACTAATTTGAAGAAAGAAACTGCATCATTTCAATGCAAGGGGTCTTACAGGTAGAGCATGCTCAGCACATATGGGAACATGGGATTGATATCTAAACTTGGAAGCATTGAGCTGCTATAGGAAGGATAGAAAGTGAAGCTATATAAAGTGGAACTCATGAAAAGATTGATGGGGCAGTACTGTAGCCCCCACAATAGTCAAAGGGAAACCAAAGAATACAAAGAAAACATAATGGGTTGATACCTGGAATTTCGATGTTGTGGCTATTACAGAGACATGGGTAGAACAGGGACAGGATTGGCTGTTGCAGGTTCCAGGGTTTAAATGTTTTAGTAGGGTCAGAGGTGGGGGTAAAAGAGGGGGAGGTGTGACATTGCTTGTCAAAGATAGTATTACAGCGGTGGAAAGGACGATGGATGAAGACTCGCCATCTGAGGTAGTTTGGGCTGAGGTTAGGAATAGGAAAGGTGAGGTCACCCTGTTAGAGGAGTTTTTTTTTTTTTTTACAGGGCTCCTAATAGTCCTAGAGACATAGAAGAAAGGATTGCGAGGATGATTCAAGAGAAGAGTGAAAGTAATAGGGTGGTTGTTATGGGGGACTTTAACTTTCCTGATATTGATTGGGAAAGCTATAGCTCAAGTTCGTTAGATGGATCAGTGTTTGTCCAATGTGTGCAGGAGGGTTTCCTGACACAATATGTAGACAGGCCAACAAGAGGTGACGCCATACTGGATTTGGTTCTGGGTAACGAACCAGGCCAGGTGAGCACTTTGGGGACAGTGACCACAAATCGGTGACTTTTACTCTAGTGATGGAGAGGGATAAGTGTGCACTGCAGGGCAAAAGTTATAGCTGGGGGCAGGGAAATTATGATGCGGTGAGGCACGACTTAGGATGCGTGACTTGGAAAGGTAGGCTTCAAGGCATGGGCACAATTGATATGTGGAGTTGTTCAAGGAGCAACTATTGAGTGTCCTTGATAAGTATGTACCCGTCAGGCAGGGAGGAAAGGGTCATGCGAGGGAGCCGTGGTTTAATAAGGAATTGGAATCCCTTGTTAAATGGAAGAGAACGGCCTATGTAAAGATAAGGCGTGAAGATTCAATTGGGGCGATTGAGAGTTATAAGGTAGCCAGGAAGGATCTGAACAGAGAGTTGAGAACAGCAAGGAGGGGACATGAAAAGTCCTTAGTTGGTAGGATTAGGGAAAACCCTAAGGCTTTCTGTAGGTATGTCAGGAATAAAAGAATGACTAGGGTAGGAATAGGTCCAGTCAAGGATAGTAGTGGGAAGTTGCGTGTGGAGGCTGAAGAGATTGGGGAGACATTGAATGAATACTTTTCGTCAGTATTCACTCAGGAACAGGACATTGTTGCCAATGTGAACAGAGTCACAATTAATTAGAATGGACAGCTTTGAGGTATGTAGGGAAGAGGTGTTGGAAATTCTGGAAAGGGTGAAAATAGATAGGTCCCCTGGGCATTTATCCTAGGATTCTCTGGGAAGCAAGAGAGGAGATTGCAGAGCCATTGGCCTTGATTTTTATGTCCTCGTTGTCTACAGGAATAGTGCCAGTAGACTGGTGGATAGCAAATTTGGTTCCCTTGTTCAAGAAGGGGAGTAGGGATAACCCTATTAACTATAGGCTGGTGAGTCTCACTTCTATTGTGGGCAAAATCTTAGAGAGAATTGTAAGGGATAGGATTTATGAACATCTGGATAGGAATAATGTGATCAAGGATAGTCAGCATGGTTTTGTGAAGGGCAGGTCGTGCCTCACAAACCTTACTGAATTCTTTGAGAAGGTGTCTAAGGAGGTAGACGAGGGTAAAGCGGTAGATGTGGTGTATATAGATTTTAGTAAGGCATTTGATAAGGTTCCCCATGGTAGGCTACTGCAAAAAAATACGGAGGTATGGCATTGAGGGTGAGTTGGAGGTTTGGATTAGGAATTGGCTGGCTGGAAGACGACAGAGAGTAGTAGTTGATGGTAAAGGTTCATCTTGGAGTGCAGTTACTAGTGGTGTTCCGCAAGGATCTGTTTTGGGACCATTGCAGTTTGTCATTTTTATAAATGACCTGGAGGAGGTGCTAGAAGGTTGGGTGAGCAAGTTTGCGGATGATACGAAGTCGGTGGAGTTGTTGACAGTGAGGAAGGATGTGTCAGGTTGCAGAGCTGGGCAGAAAGGTGGCAAATGGAGTTCAATGTAGGTAAGTGTGAGGTGATTCACTTTGGTAAGAGTAACAAAAAGACGGGGTACTGGGCTAATGGTCGGATACTTGGTAGTGTGGATGAGCAGAGAGATCTTGGCGTCCATGTACACAGATCTCTGAAAGTTGCCACCCAGGGAAATAGTGCGGTGAAGGCGGCATATGGCATACTGGCTTTTATTGGTAGAGGAATTGAGTTCTGGAGCCCCGAGGTCATGTTGCAGTTGTATAAGACTCTGGTGCGGCCGCATCTGGAATATTGTGTGCAGTTTTGGTCGCCATACTATAGGAAGGATGTGGAGGCACTGGAACGGGTGCAGAGGAGATTTACCAGAATGTTGCCTGGTATGGTAGGAAGATCGTATGAGGAAAGGCTGAGGCACTTGGGGCTGTTTTCATTGGAGAAAAGAAGGTTTGGGGTGACTTGATAGAGGTGTACAAGATGATTAGGGGTTTAGATAGGGTCGACAGTGAGAACCTTTTTCCACGTATGGAGTCAGCTATTACGAGGGGCAGAGCTTTAAATTAAGGGGGGGTAGGTATAGGACAGATGTTAGCGGTAGATTCTTTACTCAGCGAGCCGTGAGTTCTTCGAATACCCTGCCAGCAGCAGTGGTGGACTCTCCCTCATTATGGGCATTTAAACAGGCCTGGATAGGCATATGGAGGATAGTGGGCTAGTGTAGGTTAGGTGGGCTTGGATCGGCACATCATCGAGGGCCAAAGGGCCTGTACTGCGCTGTATTTTTCTATGTTCTCTGTTCTATGTCGTCAGATCTCAAGAACAACAGGACTGTAATAATAGGGAATTTTAGCTTTCTAAACATTTTTGAGTGCGAGCAGCAGCGGAGGTAAGTCGAACCCAAAAGGCTGCAGCTAATGTAAGGCAGTTTTTTAAAAATTACTTACCAGTAGCGGACAGCAGTGTTTTTCCCTTTCACAGAAGGAGTGGGAGCAGCGGAGGAAGTGACGAGGACCAGCCGGGAAGGAAAGCAGTGACCATATATAATCAGCAAGGCGGCTAAACCAGAGACTCTACAACTGTAGTGTCTCCCACCCGCCTTCTTCCTCTAACCTAGTTAATAAGGTAAGCTTCATTGTAAACTTCCTCTATGGAATATAAGTTTGTTATTAATTTTATAGCAACTTGAACTAGGCTTTCTACTTTAGTACGGAGTGGGTGTTCAGGTAAGTCGGGTATGGATGCTCGGGCAGTTGCTTGCTCCTCCTGCAGAATGTGGCAGGTGGGAGACATGGCACACGTCTCCGCTGGCTACATCTGCGGGAAGTGCACCCAACTCCAGCTCCTTGGAAACCATTAACGAATTGGAGCAACGACGGATCATTCGGGAGGCTGAGGGGGTAATTGAGAGGAGTTACCAGGAGTTGGTCACTCCTAAGGCTCAGGACAAGAATAGATGGGTTACAGTTAGGAGGAGGAAAGGGGACAGACAGTGCAGGGATCCCCTGTGGACATTCCCCTCAGCAATAAGTATACCGTTTGGGATACTGCTGGGTTTGGTGGGGGGAGGAGGAGATGACCTACCGGAGGAAAACCATAGCAGTCAGTTCTCTGGCACTGAGCCTGACACTATGGCAAAGAAGGGAAGGGGGCAGAATAGAAAAGTACTCATGGTAGGGGAATCGACAGAAGATTTTGTGGTCAGGATCGGGATTCCCAGAAGGTATGTTGCTTCCCGAGTGCCAGGGTCTGGGATGTCTCCGATTGGGTGCATAGGTTCTAAAAAAGGGGAGGGCGAACAGCCAGAAATCGTCTTACATATTGGCACTAATGATATAGCCAGGAAAAGAATAGAGGATATAAAAAGTGATTTCAGGGAGTTCGGATGGAAGCTGCAAAGCAGGACGAACAGTGTGCTCTAATTTACTACCAGTGCCATGAGATAGCGAGGTGTGGAACAGGGAGCAGGCGCAGCTTAACACGTGGCTGCACAGCTGGTGTAGGAGGGAGGGCTTCAGATATGTAGATAATTGGGATGCCTTCTGGGGAAGGTGGGACCTGTACAAGAAGGACGGGTTGCATCTGAACTGAAGGGGACCAATGTCCTGGGTGGAAGGTTTGCTCAAGTAGTTCGAGAGGGTTTAAACTAGTATGGCAGGGGGGTGGGAACCTGAACTGTATACCGGAGGTGACAGTTGATGCAGATGAGACAATTGCAAGAGGTGGACCAGCTAGTGGGAAGGATTTTCCAGGGAACGAACCAAGGGATCAGTTAAAGTGTGTTTGCTTTAACACAAGGAGTATCAGGAATAAAAGTGATGAACTTAGAGCATGAATCAGTATCTGGTGCTATGATGTCGTGGCCATAACAGAGACATGGGTTTGTCAGGGGCAGGAATGGTTGCTGGATGTTCCAGGGTTTAGAGCATTTAAAAAGAATAGGGAGGGGGGAAAAGAAGAGGGGTGTAGCACTACTAACCAGAGGGTATCACAGCTACAGAAGCTTCCATTGTCGAGGAAGATCTGCCTACCGAGTCAGTATGGGTGGAAATTAGGAACAGCAAGGGAGCAGTCACCTTGTTAGGGGTTTACTACAGGTCCCCCAATAGCAGTAGGGAGATTGAAGAAAGCATAGGTCGGCAGATTTTGTAAAAGTGTGGACGTAGTAGGGTTGTGCAATGGGTGACTTTAACTTTCCCAATATTGATTGGAACCTCCTTCGAGCAGAAGATTTGAATGGAGCTGTTTTTGTAAGGTGTGTTCAGGAGGGTTTCCTAACTCAGTATGTTGACAGACCGACAAGGGGAGAGGCCATTCTAGACTTGGTGCTCGGAAACAAGCCGGGGCAGGTATCAGATCTTGTGGTGGGAGAGCATTTTGGCGATAGTGACCACAACTGCCTCACATTCTACATAGCTATGGAGAAGGAAAGGATTAGGCAAAATGGGAGGATATTTGATTGGTGAAGAGGAAACTATGATGCAATTAGACATGAGTTAGGAAGCATGGATTGGGAGCAATTGTTCCATGGTAAAGGCATTATAGGCATGTGGAGACTGTTTAAGGAACTGTTGTTGCAAGTGATGAATAAATATGTCCCTCAGACTGGCAAGTAGTGGTAAAATAAAGGAACCTTGGATGACGAGAGCGGTGGAGCTTCTCGTCAAAAGGAAGCTTACATAAGGTGGAGGAAGCTAGAGTCAAGCTCGGCTCTAGAGAATTACAGGCAGGTGAGGAAGGAGCTCAAAAGTGGTCTGAGGAGAGCCAGGAGGGGGCATGAGAAAGGTTTTGCAGAACAGATTAGGGAGAACACAAAGGCATTTTACACTTGAGGAATAAGGGAATGGTCAAAGAAAGATTAGGGTCAATCAGGGATAGCATAGGGAATGTGTGTGGGGAGTCTGAGGAGGTAGGGGAAGCCCTAAATGAGTTTTTCACTTCTGTCGTTACGAACAAAACGAACTTCGTAGCGAATGAAACCTTTGAAGAGCAGGTGTGCATGCTGGAATAGATAGAGATAGAAGCAGCTGATGTGCTGAAAATTTTGTCAAACATTAAGATTGACAAGTCGCCAGGCCCGGACCAGATTTGTCCTCGGCTGCTTTGGGAAACGAGAAATGCAATTGCTTCGCCACTTGCGAAGATCTTTGCATCCTTGCTCTCCACTGGAGTCGTACCTGAGGACTGGAGAGAGGCAAATGTAATTCCTCTCTTCAAGAAAGGAAATAGGGAAATCCCCGGCAATTACAGACCACTAAGTCTCACATCTATCATCTGCAAGGTGTTAGAAAGGATTCTGAGGGATAGGATTTATGACCATCTGGAAGAGCATTGCTTGATTAAATGCAGTTAACACGGCTTTGAGAGGGGCAGGTCATGCCTCACAAACCTTCGAGTTCTTGGAGGATGTGACTAGAAACGTTGATGAGGGTCGAGCTGTGGATGTGGTGTATATAGACTTCAAGGCATTTGATAAGGTTCCCCATGGTAGGCTCATTCAGAAGGTCAGGAGGAATGGGATACAGGGGAACTTAGCTGTCTGGATACAGAATTGTCTGGCCAACAGAAGACAAAATATTCTGCCTGGAAGTCTGTGGGGAGTGGTGTTCCACAGGACTCTGTCCTTGGGCCTCTACTGTTTGTAATTTTTATTAATGACTTGGATGAAGGGATTGAAGGATGGGTCAGCAAGGTTTCAGACGACAAAGGTTGGAGGTGTCGTTGACAGTATAGAGGGCTGTTGTAGGCTGCAGCGGGACATTGCCAGGATGCAGAGGTTGGTTGAGAGGTGGCAGATGGAGTTCAATCTGGATAAATGAGAGGTGATGCATTTTGGAAGGTCGAATTTGAAAGCTGAGTACAAGATTAAGGATAGGATTCTTGGCAGTGTGGAGGAACAGAGGGATCTTTGTGTGCAGGTACACAGATCACTTAAAATGGCCACCCAAGTGGACAGGGTTGTTAAGAAAGCATATGGTATTTTGGCTTTCATTAACAGGGGGATTGAGTTTAAAAGTCGTGACATCTTGTTGCAGCTCTATAAAACTTTGGTTAGACCGCACTTGGAATACTGCGTCCAGTTCTGGTCGCCCTATTATAGGAAAGATGTGGATGCTTTGGAGGGGGTTCAGGCGAGGTTTACCAGGATGTGGCCTGGACTGGAGGGCTCATCTTATGAAGAGGGGTTGACTGAGCTCGGACGTTTTTCATTGGAGAAAAGGAGAAGGAGAGGGGACCTAATTGAGATATACAAGATAATGAGAGGCATAGATAGAGTCGATAGCCAATTTCCCAGGGCAGAAGTGACTAACACGAGGGGTCATAGTTTTAAGCTGGTTGGAGGAAAGTACAGAGGGGATGTCAGAGGCGGATTCTTTAGAGTTGAGAGAGCATGGAATGCGTTGCCAGCAGCCGTTGTGGAAGAAAGGTCATTGGGAACATTTAAGAGACTACTGGACATGCATATGGTCACAAATTTGAGGGTGCAGACATGAGGATCAGTGGTCGTCACAACATCATGGGCTGAAGGGCCTATTCTGTGCTGTACTGTTCTATAACACTATGGCAGTCCCAGTCTAAGGGCTTGGTTGGTGAGGAATTTCTTAAGTGATCAAGAAAAGTTTTTTAATATGTAAATGAACTTACTAGGAAAGCAACAAATCTTGACCTGCCCTTGGGAAATAAGGCAGGGCAAGTGACAAAATTGTTACTACAGAGACACTTTGGGACTAGTGATCCTAACTCTTTTGAAGCAAATAGAATTATGGAAAAGGGTAAGCCTTCCATAAAAGTGGAAGTTTTAAATTGCAGTAAGGCAGATATTAGTGGTATGAGGTAAGAACTTAGTGGGCGGCACGGTGGCACAGTGGTTAGCACTGCTGCTTCACAGCGCCAGAGACCCGGGTTCAATTCCCGCCTCAGGCGACTGACTGTGTGGAGTTTGCACATTCTCCCCGTGTCTGCGTGGGTTTCCTCCGGGTGCTCCGGTTTCCTCCCACAATCCAAAAGATGTGCAGGTCAGGTGAATTGGCCATGCTAAAATTGCCCGTAGTGTTAGGTAAGGGGTAAATGTAGGGGTAGGGGTATGGGTGCGTTGCGCTTCGGCGGGGCGGTGTGGACTTGTTGGGCCGAAGGGCCTGTTTCCACACTAAGTAATCTAATCTAATCTAAAACTAATCTAATCTAATCTAATCTTCCAATAGTTGACTAGACAAGACTGTTTGCAGGAAAAGTGACCTCTGATAAGGAGGCTATCAAAGTGAGATAGCGGAGTTCAGAGGCATTATGTCCCTGTCGCAACGAAGGGCAAGACTAGAAAGAGCATGGAATAGATGAATAGAAATATGGAGACTCTGGTCAAGAATAAGGAGTCATATTGTTAGATGTTGACAACCGAGAAGCAAATGAACCCCCTGAGTATAGAGTGCAGAGGGGCATTCTTCAGAGGACAATCAAGACAGGAGAGATGAGAGCGCGTATTGGCAGATAAAGGTATAGATTAATCCAAAGGGATTCTACAAGTACATGCAGAGCAGCTGGAGAGAGAATAGGGCCCCTTTAAAAATCAGCAAGGTCATCTGAGAGAAATCACAAGAGAGAGATGGGAGAGATAAGAAGTGAATATTTTGTGTCCGCTTTTACTGTGAAAAAGACAGGCGAGAGAAATCTGAAATAAATATTGATTCTTTGAAAACAGCTCAGAGTCTACTGCACTAACATACCCTTCAGTCCAACCAGTCCATGCTGAATGTAATCTCATACTAAATTAATCCCACAGCCCTACAGACCTTCTTAAAATGAAGGCAAATCTCTCTCCAGGACACATTCAAAATGTATGAGAGGGTTGAGAAAGAAACTACACAGCTTATCTACAGCCACAGGCAAGGTGCCAGAGAACTGGAGGGTGGCGAATGTTGTGCATTTAAGGGCTGTAAGGAGTAGCCTCTGAACTATAGACCGGAGTTGGACAGTAGTGCAAGGAATTTGGAAAAATAGGATTTATATGCATTTGTGAAGGCTAGGACTGATTAGGGATAGTCAGCATGGCTGTGTGCTTGCTAAGTACTATTTAACTTGAGTTTTGAGGATGTAACCAAAAAAAAAGATACAAAAGCAGAACATTATGTTGTATATGTGGACTATGACAGCAAATTGATTAGTACAGTTAGATCAAGAGATTCAAGGAGAGCTTTCCAATTGGATATAAAATTGGCATGACAATACGAAACAGGGTGGTGTTGGTGTCAGGTTTTTTTGGACTGGGGACCTGTGACCAGTATTCTGCAGGGATTAGTGCCGGGTCCACAGGAAGCATAGTTACTAAGTTTGCAGGTGACACTAACATTTATGGCATATGGACAGAAGAGGTGGTTTTCCAAGATTACAAAGGGATCTTGATTTATTAAACAGTGGGCAGAGTGGACTATGGAGTTTACATTGGATAAATAATATTGCACTTCTGTAAAACAGTGGCCTTAACTTGTGCAATTAATGCTGGGGCCTTGGGTAGCATTGTACAGAGACCAAAGTTGGGTACATAATTTACATCACAAGCAGACAGGGTGATTTAAGGTGGTGCTTAGCATGCTTGTCTTCACTGCTCAGACCTCTGAATATAGGAGTTGGGACATCATGTTGAGGTTATACACAAAGTGGGTGAGCCCTCTTCTGGGAGTATTGTACACAGTTCTGGTCACCTTGCTTTAGGCTGATATTAAATTGGAGAGGGTTCAAAGATTTATCAAGAGGTTGCAATGACTGGAAAGTTTGATTTGAGGGCCTAGATAAGTGGAAAAAGTTCCAACCTTCGCACAGGTGGTTGAGAGGTGCCCTTTAGAGGTTTATGAAATCATGAGGAGCATAGACAAGGTGAATAGTGAGGGTCTTCACCTAAGGTGGGTGGAGTTCAAAACTAGGGGGCATATTTTTAAAGTGAGGGCGCAAAGATATAAAAAGGGACCGACAGAGCAACTTTTTCATACACGAGGTGGTACATGTATGGAATGAGCTGGCATAGGAAGTGGAGGAGACTGGTACAATTACAACATTTAAAAACCATCTGGATGGGTACATGAATTGAAATGGTTTGGAGCGACATGGGCCAAATGCTGGTAAATGGGATGAGATTAATTTAGGATATCTGTTCATCATGGTTAAACTGGTCCAAAAGGGTGTATTTTTGTGCTGTATGGCTGACTCTAGAATAACCCTGGGCATGGAAGGCTTGTCTTACAAGCAAAGGGTAAATAGGTTAGGACTCGAAGCACTCGAGTTTCAAAGAATAAGAGGTGACCTCATTGAGGCATACAGATTCCTAATGGTCATGACAGGGTAAGTGCTGAATGGATGTTTCCCCTCATGGATAATTTTCAGACCAGAGGGCATAGTCTGAATAAAAAAGGGCACCTATTACTTAGATGAAGAGGAATTTCTGAAGGTCACATCATTGGAACTCCTTGCTACAGAAACCGGTGGTGCACCAACCTTGGGTACATCTATACTGACAGATATTCTGGACTTTGAGGTGCCGGTGTTGAATAGGGGTGGACAAAGTTAAAAACCACAACAACAGGTTATAGTCCAATAGGTTTATTTGGAAGCACCATCTTTTGCAGCTCTGCTTCTTCCTCAGGTGGAGGTGAAGAATAAAATCTTAAGAACTTATAGCCAAATGCGTAGTGTCATAGAGATATGATACATTAAACAGGATATTCTTGATCAGGAGGCAAAATACAAGTGTTATGGAGTAAGGGCACGAAAATGGATATGGGCAACACTGGATCAGCCTTGAAAGGCTCAACTGCCTGCTCAAGTTCCTATTTCTCATGGTCTTAAAAGTTTGTTAGTGGGCTGGACAGGGTAGATCCTCAGAGGTTGTTTCTCCTGCAGGAGAGTCAACAACTGGAGGGAATAATCTCAGACTAAAACGGTCACCTATTTAGATTAGTGGTGCTGGAAAAGCACAGCAGGTCAGGCAGCAGAGGAGCAGAAAAATAGACGGTTCGGACAGAAACCCTTCATCAGAAATAGCTGCCTGACCTGTGCTTTTCCAGCACCACTAATCTAGGCTCTGGTTTCCAGCATCTGCAGTCCTTATTTTTACGTGGTCACCTATTTAGACAGATGGGTAAAGTTTCTTCTGAAATGGTAATCAATGTGCAATTCTTCACTACACATAGCTGTCAGGGCTAACAAATGGCATGTCCAACTCAGCCTGGAGTCAGCAAAAGGAATCAAAAAAAAGAGTTCATTGTGAAAAAGGCAGGAAAGTGGAGCTGAGAATTAAACCTGGCAGGACAGTGGTTAGCACTGCTGCCTCACAGCACCAGAGACCTAGGTTCAACTCCTGCCTCAGGCAACTGTGTGTGGAGTTTGCACATTCTCCCAGTGTCTGCGTGGGTTTCCTCCGGGTGCTCCGGTTTCCTCCCACAGTCCAAAAAATGTGCAGGTTAGGTGAACTGGCAGTGTTAAATTGCCCATAGTGTTAGGTGAAGGGATAAATATAGGGGAATGTCTGGGTGGGTTGCTCTTCAGGAGATTCAGTGTTCTCTTGTTGGGCCAAAGGGCCTGTTTCCACACTAAGTAATCTAATAAAATTAAAAAAAAATACCAACTTCTGCTCCTACGTTATGACCCACTACAGCCGGGGTAAAACCATACAGTTTTATTCTACAGTTTTATTAAATTGCTGCATTGTTAAACCTTCAAATTACTTGCTATACTTTAGTAAGGGTTAGTGCATCATGTACTAGGACATCCAGATCCCTGTGCCTCAGTATTACAATTTAAATGGCATGCTGTTCTCGTACTCTCCTTACCCAAGTGGACCAAGTTCATATTTTCCCCAGAGTATATATACCATCTGCTAAACTTTTACCCACGAACTCAAGCAGTCAATAATTGTGATTTAACTTTCTCTTGACAACTAATTGTCTGGATGAAGCAAAAATGCTGATGCTCAGATGAAAGGGAAGAGGTATTTAATGTAATAGAAGGCTAGCACTGAGTGTAAAGCATTTGCTGGGGATCACAATTTGCCAACTCAATCAATATCTTTACCTACCAATATTTTATTACACCAATATTCGTGATCTCCAGATATAGCCCATGAGAGACAAAAAACTTGATTTATGAAATTTACTTCAGATTGAGTAGCCAGGATTTTATTTCACAACACTATCCTAGTTTGTAACACTATGGTCACTACTTCGACTGCATGACTCACATAAAAGGAATAGTTTTTTTTTTAAAACTAAGTTTCACAGAATATTACATTCAGCTCCAGTAATTTTGAGTACAACATAGCTTTGAGAGAGTTAGGACAGATTTGAATAAAGCCACATGAAGGTATAAACTATTGACTCGAGTACTTTTGTAACAAATAGAGAGCACTTTAAATGAAACAGCCAGAACACTGAAGCATAGTTCACACTGGCTGGTTGTTCTGTGCAAAGTTGACATTCCGCCTATTTGAAATAGTATATTCTGGTTCAAAAATCTTGTATCCTATTGAAGGATGAGTGGTACTGAACTACAATGGAGATTAACTTGAATGCTTATGCGAAATACTTTGCATATACAGACATCTCAATTTTAACATCAGTAAAATGTTCAGATGTATATGCAGTGCAGGAGAAACTCATTTGCAAAAACGCTACTGTTTCACATTAAGTTTGATAATATCTCAAAAAAAAGCACAATTAAAACTTTTCATAAGCTGGTATTTTCAACAATACAGATCCAAATTAATGCTTTGTTGCACTGATTGAGCCATTCTTGGGCAAGTTGCCTTCCTCCAACAATGGAAGGCAGTCAGAAACAGTGAAACTGGAGCATTATGTGCAATAGAAGCAAGTGTGTAAATGCAACAGGACTTCAGCCATCTTTGTTTAGCCATACATACCAGAAAAGGTTTGCACTAATTTTTAAATTAAACTTGCAAATAAATCTAACCTGTTCCTAGGATTATATTGTCTGAGTGAGGTCAAAGGGGCTGTAGCTGATTTGAAGTTTGGAGCTGCAGTAAATCCATTTATGAAACCAGCATTAGGGAATGGAGATACCTGTAAGAGAAATTCAACATTTGCTTTGAGAAAGAAAGCATTCTGATATACAAAATGACAGTCTAATTGTAGGAAAAAATTAAGAATTCAGGAGTGCTGTGCTATTCTATTTGGAACAGGTTTGATGACGACAAATTACTGTACATATTTTACCATTTTAATAACACCAAGAGTGGAATCCTAATCAAACTAATAATTTAGGTCAAGTTACATCAATCTTGAAATAAAGATGGCACTATTCCTGGGTGTTCAAAAGACATTGATCAATCAATATCCAGTCAGAAAAAGGTCATTGCATTCAAATTAACTGCAGGACTAGAAAACAGGGAACAAAGTCCACAAGATCAGAAATTCTAATTCTGAGGATAGAAAGGGATACTATAAACTAAAGTCTAGTAAAAAGAGGTGACTGGCAATTCATGTCCATGGTTCCACGGGGCAAGTGTTGGGACCCTTGCTGTTTGTGGCTTGCATAAATGATTTAAACTTTAATGTAAGAGAGTTGATTACAGTTTGCAGGTGCCAGAAACTTGGAGTGGTAAAGAGGAGGATTATCTTCAGCTAATCAGTAGTAAATGGAAATCGAGTTGAGTAAATGAGGGGATGCCATGCGCAGACAAAACAAGGAGAGAGAAAAAAAAACAGTCGGACCCTAGGTGGTACAAAGAGTCAGAGGCGTCAGGACAGGTGGATAAAGTGGATAAAGTCATTATGACACATGAGCCTTTACTGCACTTAAAACATGACTCTCCAGGCAGAATTTAAGTACATCCAAGTGGATATCTTGAAACAGTATGGGATACTTCAACTACAGGTTGGACCATACTGGACCTTGTATTGGCTAATGAGCCTGGCCAGATGACTGCTATTTCAGTGGGAGTGCACTGTGGAAATGGTGATCACAAATCCTGAGATTTCAAAAATTATTAATAAGGGCACGTTAGGACCTTGCAGAAAAGGTACTAAGCTGGGGGAGGACAAATTACATCAGTATTAGGTAGGAGCAAGGGAAGGTTAAATGGGAGGACCTGCTGACTTGCCCAACATCTGACATGGATTTGTTTACAAAGATCTACTGATCAGAGTTTGGGACTGGCATGTTCCAGTGAGGAAGGACAAGGATGGCAATTTACAGGACCCTTGGATAATAAGTGAGGTACTGCATTTTGTCAAAAAAAGCAGCAGCATATGTAAGCTGTAGGAAGCTAAAAATCAGAGGTTCATGAGGAATATGAAGCAGCAGGAAAAAATTCAAGCAGGGAATTAGGAGAACAAGAGGGACCATGAAATAGCCTTGACAACGAGGATTGAGGGGATAACTAGGAGGGAAGGTCGGACCACTCCAGGATCACAACAGGAAACTTGTGCTTGGAGGCAGAGGATGTGGGCAAGATCCTAGATGGGTACTTGGCATCACTACTCACCCAGGTTTATAGAGGATGGTGAGATTAGTGTGGAGCATATTAATATGCAAAGGCATTTTGGCGATCAAGAAAGGAGTGGTACTGGGTCTCTTGAAGAGCATTAAAAGATGGATAAGACCACAGGTTGAGGGGGGCAAAAGTGGACATTGCTGTGGCCTTGACCAAGCTCTTCATATCCTTGCAATCCACTGGAGAGGACCACAAGGTTGTTGTTCCTCACCTGAAATGGGGATAATCCAGGAAACTAAAGGTGAGTCAGTCTCTCATTGGTTAGGAAGCTCAGAATTCTTAGGGATAGGATTTAGATGCATTTGGCGTAATTAGGGACACAATCAGCATGGCCCTTTGCGCAGGTCACGTTTTACTAACTTGATGGAATTTCAAAATGAGAAAGGTGATTGAGGGTAGAGAAGTGATGTTGTCTATCGGAATTTTAATAAGGCTTTAGACAAGGTCCTTCTTGGTAGGCTCATTCAGAACATTAAGATGTATGGGATCCAGTGACTTCACTGCTTGGATTCAGAATTGACTTGCGCCAAAGGAGGAAGTGGGGGTGGTGGTAAGTGTTTTTCTGGCTGGAGGTCTCTGACTAGTGGTGTTCTTCAGGGATTTGTACTGGAACCTCTGATAATATAGCAGTGACTTGATGAAAGCTTGACAGGTGGGTTAGTAAGTTTGCAAACAGGTTGGTGAAGTTGTGAATAGTGTAGAAGGATGTCAAAAGGATACAATGGGATGTAGAACAATTTGAGGTGCTGCACTTCAGGATATTAAATGTTAAGGAAAAGTAAATAGTTAATGGTGGGACCCTGAACAGCACTGAACCCAAAGGTCCTCTGTACAAGCTGCTTAGCTCCCTGAAAGTTGCCATGCAAGTAGATAGGGTGGTAAAAGGTGGTATAGGGCATGCTTGCCTTTATTGGTCAGGGAATTGACTACAAGAGTCCAGATGTCATGATGCAGCTTTATAAGACTTTGGTTCAGCCACACAATAGTGGTGTCCAATCCTGGTCGCCACAATACAAAAGGAGGATGTGGAGGATTTGGAGTGCAGAGGTTTACCAGGATGCTGCCTTGATTAGAGGGTAGAAAAACTCAGATTGTTTTCTGTGTTGTAGCCCAGGCTGAGGGGAGACTTGACAGAAGTCTATAACATTGAGATGCATAGATAGGGTTGATTGTCAGAATTTTTCCCAGAGTGAAAATGTCCATACTAGGGGGCATGCATTTAAAGAGGGGAAAAGTTCAAAGGTCATGTAAAAGTGAATTCCGAAAAAAAAAATAAAAAGGAGTTTGGAACACACTGCCAAGTTGGTGGTGGAGGCAGAGGCAGACAGAACGGTGGTTCAGGGCTTTCTAGATAAGCACGGGAAAAAGGAATGGAGGTATATTGCCCAAGGGCAGGCAGAAGGGATTAGCTTAAATTTGGCATCATGTTTGGTACAGTGTACTGGGCTGAAAGACCTATTCTTTTGCTGAGCTGTTGTATATTCTATTAAACAAGGCAGAGTGTTGAAGGACAGGGAGGCTATGCTTAAATTGTATAAAGTTTTGGTTATGCTGCAGCTGGAGTATTGTGTGCAGTTCTAGAATCGACATAAGAGGAATGTGATGGCATTACTCAAGATTGAAGCTTGATTTAGTTAATTTCAGGATTTGATCTCTGCCAGGGAAATTCACTGATTTTGAGAATTAAAAAGAGACCATGTTTACTTGGATGCAACTGGTAGTAAAACTAGGTTTTAAGCCACATTAAGCAAATGCTAGGGATGATCAACACACGTCAGGTGAATAAGACTTGTACCTAGGTACTTTGTACTTAAGATGACACTGTGGGGTGATATTGTAAATGTTTCACTGTACTCCTGTACTTGAGTATATGTGACAATAAATCAAATTCTAATTCCAATCTGGTACATTGCACCATTGAACAAGTAGTTTCCATCGTGTATAACACATGGTTTTGAGACAGAGGGAAATGATGCATTTCTGGACAGCAAGTGGACTCAATCCCAAAAGTTTTGTTCACTCGTCAGATAGTGTTATACAGCACAAAGATTCCCACAGTCCAACTTGTCCATACTGAAAACTAAACTAGCCCCCTTTGCCTGCATTTCCCATATCCCTCTAAACCTTTCCAATTCATGCACCTGTCCAAATGCCTTCTAAAATGTTGTAACTGTACCTGCAGCTACAACTTCAGAGTTGATTCCACACATTAACCACAAAAAAATGTTGCCCCTTGCTTGTAAAATCATGCCCTGCAAAAGGAATAGTAGGAAGTCTATAATGGCGTTCAAGAACAGCTGGGGAGAGCACAGATCCAACATGTACCCTTTAGTGGGAAATAAGAGTACTAAGCTCAAAGAACCCTTGGTTGAGAGCTTTTAGCAACTCCAAGGGAGCAATTCAGCCATGGCCACAGAGGAACACAGGAAGTACAGGAAGGACCTTAAAGCAATTAGAGAAAAAAAAAATTGAAAAAGAGACTTGCTATTGGGATTGTGCCCAATCTTAAGATCCTTTTTAATGTATTAAAAAAAAATGTTAACCAGGGAAAGAAGAGTCGGGCCCATTAAGGACCAGGAGGCTAACCTGCATTTATAGCCACAGGATTTGCAAAGGTTTTGGATGATTACTTCAGTCTTCACTTTGGTAAAGGAGAATGTAGGTACAGAATTCAGGATAAAAAAGGGACTGAGGAACTTTCAGTTTGATGTATAAAGTGGTGAGGTTAAAAACAGAGCTTAAAACAGACAAATCCCCTGGCCTGGACAAACTGCAACCCAAACTGATGTGAGGCAAGGGAAGAAATTGCAGGGGCTATGACAAATTTTTAATTCCTTTCTGGCCACAGGGGAAGCGACAGACTGGAGGACAACTAATCTGGTTCCCCTTGTTACAGGAGGGGTGGGAGAGATGAACTATAAATTTACAGGCCAGTAGGTCTCAGTGACAGGACAACTACCAGAAAATTCTATAGCAGCGGATTAATACCCACTTGGAAAGGCATGAGTTAATTAGGGATCATCAGCATGGCTTTGATAGATTTTTTTGAAAATGTGATCAGGTGTGTGGATGAAGTTCAATTTATGTAATTTATATGGATTTTAGCAAAGCTTTTGACAAGGACCCACATGGTTGAAGAGGTTTAGCACATGAATGGAGGGAAACCTGGCAAGATGGATCAAAAACCGGCTTAGTAGCAGGACCCAAACAGTAGCACAAGGGGGCTGTTTGAATGACTGGCGGCCAGTTTCCAGCAATGTACCACAAGGATCAGTACTGGGACCCTTAAGTTACAAAAAGGGAAGTGAAAAATGTTTCTGGACAGGGGGTTAGAAGAGAGAAACGCTATACAAATTTGCAGACATTACCAGGATTGGCAGAGCGCTTAAATAGTGAAGATGTTTTTTACATTACAGGAAAATAAATAGGTTGGTCAACTGGAGAGACCAACGGCAGATGGTCTTTAACCCTGACAAGGAGTATTTAGTGAATGTTAGGACACTGTGGAACAGAGGGATCTTGAGGTAATTATTCACAGATCCCTGAAGTCAGCAGAGCATGTTGTATGGAGTACAAGAGCAAGGAGACAACACTGAAATTGTACATAGTGTTGGTCAGACCACAACTGGAATACTGCGTGCCATTCTGGTCAGCTCACTACAGTTGGAGAGTCAGCACTACAGGTGTGCACAGGCGATTCACCAAGATATTACCTGGAATGGAGAAATTAAGCTATTAAAAAGGAGACATTTAATAGGCTTGGATTGTTTTCTTTAGAAAAAAAGAGAAGTCTATGGGGAGAAAACATGATTGAGTACAGAGTGAATACAGAGCAGTTGTTCCCCTTAGTTGAGGGGCCAATCATGAGAAGCCAGGGGCAGGAAATTCAGGAAAGAATTTGGGTTAAAAAAAACTGACTCAGCAGGTGGTGGAAATCAGGAATGCATGGCCTGGGAAGATAATGGAAGCTGGAAGCCTTGCCTTTAAAAACCTGGATGAGTACTTCAAGTATCATAGCGTTCAAGAATATGGAACAAGTGCAGGAAAGTGGGATTTGTGCACTTAGTGGTAGTTAGGTCAGTGCAAACTCAATGGGCTGAAGGGCCTCTTCTGTAGTGTTCATAAATGAATCTCACCTTAAATATGCCCTCTAGTTTCAAACTCCACTACTCGAGGGAAATGACTTTCACTATTGATTTTATATATGCTCCTCCTGATTTTATGAACTTTTAAAGTCAGATCCCTTGTGGATGCAGCAGGATTCTCCAATTTCTTGGCACTTGTTCAAGCAGCATGATTTGACAGACTGAATTACCAAACATGCTTCCACTGTAGTTTACATATTTTCAGCTATGGAGAAGATAAAAGTGCTATGAACCCAGTTGATATTACCAGAGAAATCAGATTACAGATTGGATATCTGGTTTGATAGTTCACCTTGTTTCCATTTTAGTGAACTGGTCTCCCACTCACATTAATAAATCTGTTTTTTGTAAAAAAATAAAGACAAACAAGTATAATATCCCATTAACCCCAAAACACTGCTTGGGATGTTCCAAACAAAACCAGCTTTTACTGTACTCAAATACTTAATAACCAATAGGCTCAGAATGGAAACACTGCACATTTGTTCCTGGAGATAGCACACACCCCACCCTAAACATACTTCAATAAACCTCTTCAGAATTTTACCCCAATAGTTCTGGCATTAGTGATCCCTTATTCAGGCCCATCCTAGTTTTCCTATTGTCTCCTCTCTCCAGGAGAGAAAATAGCCTAAGCAATTCTAACAGACAATAAAGCAAATGTTTCACCCTAATAAGAGATGGTAAGGCAAATAAAAATCCAATAGTGCTGCATAAGTAGTAAACTAAAACAGGTTTTAACAACAATGGCTACAGAAATACTTCAGAAAATCCAAAAAAGTAATATAAAAGAACAAAATTAGTCTCAATGCAGAAAAGGTTGTTCAAGGAAAAAGCAACAGTTCTAAGGCTGACAAGCATGACCTTTCAGAAAGATTAAGAATTCCATTTGAGTATGCCTAACTGCAAATGCATTGAACTAAATCTGGACCTTCAATTTAAGCACACAAATGGCAAGACAATTTAACAGCACGTCAACATTTTGCCCACAAGTCTATAAATAAACACTGACTCACGCAACAAACATAAAAAGAACTACAAATGCTGTAAATTAGCAAAAACAGAAATTGATGGAAGCGCTCAGATGCTGCCAGACTGGAAGAGACAAGTGTGAAGTAGTTCACTTTGGCACAGAATAGAGAACGCCTGCAGAATTCCATAATGGGGATTTAGAAGTTCAGTGCAATAGTCATGAAAAGCTGTATGCAGGCACGTTACATTTTAGGTAGCTAATTACTCATTACTAGAGAAACCCAACATTAAAAGTAAGGTTGCCATGCTTCAGTTGTGAACGTAGAGGTCACATCGAAAATTTTGGTGCAGTTTTGGTCTCAAGAATCTAAGCAGATGCATTGGAGACAGCACACTCCAATATCCAGAAGGGAGCAGACTGCCTGAAGAGGTTGGACTCTGCTGGTGGATGTAGTTGTTGGCCAGCTCGCTGAGCTGGTTGGTCTTTCTGCGAGGATTTCTTCTCACTGGGTAACATCTTCAGTGCTGTGTAATCTCAGGATGAAGCACTGTTGTTACCTGCCCAGAATTTATACAGTTCTGTCAGTTAAGGCAGGCGGTTCTATTTCTGGTTTTGCACTGCGATGGTCTGTTGATGGAGTCTATTTCAATATTTGCAGACCCAATGTTTGAATATCAGGCCTCCAGGAATGCCAGAGTTTGTCTTAGTTTTCAACGTCCCAGTATCATAATGTTGTCCCAGTTGAATTGGTGTCCTTCACCATCGTGTGCATTGATGAGGGAGGACTAATGCACGAAGCATTAGAAATAAAATGGATGAGCTTGAGGCTCTTTTGGAAATTGGCAGATACGATATTGTGGGGATAACTGAGACGTGGCTACAAGTGGACAGGGCCTGGGAAATGAATATTCAAGGCTACACGTGTTTTCGTAAGGACAGACTGACGGGCAGAGGGGGTTGGGTGGCCATATTGGTAAGGGATGATATTCAGTCCCTTGCACAGGGGTGGGGGTGGGGGGAGGGAGAAGAGACTGAGAATCAGGGGATGTCGAGTCAGTGTGGATAGAGCTGAGAAATTCTAAGGGTAAAAAGGACCCTCTTGGGAGTTACCTACAGACCCCAAAAAGTAGTCTGGATGTCGGATGCAAGTTAAATCAGGAGCTGAAATTGGCCTATCGCAAAGATGTTACTACAGTTGTTATGGGGGGGGGGGGGGGGGGGGAATTTCAAAATGCAGGTAGTCTGGGAGAATCAGGATGGTATTGGACCTCAAGAAAGAGACTTTGTGGTGTGCCTCAGATGGATTCTTAGAACAGCTGGTGCTGGAGCCTACCAGGGAGAAGGCAATTCTGGAATCTGGTATTGTGCAACGAACCAGAATTGATCAGGCACCTCAAAGTGAAGGAGCCATTGGGAAGTAGTGACCATAATACAATAAGCTTCAATCTGCAATTTGAGAGGGAGAGGGTACAATCGGAAGTGACAATATTTCTGTTGAATAAAGGGAACTATGGAGCTATGAGGGAGGAGCTGGCCAAAGTTCAATGGTGCAATACCTTAGCAGGGATTCTGGAATTTTTTGAGGATGCAACTCTGAAGATGGACGAGGGAAATCCAGTAGATGTAGTGTACCTGGACTTTCAGAAAGCTTTTGATAAAGTCACACATAGGTTAGTTAGCAAATTTAGGGTGCATGGTATTGGGGGCTAAGTACCAACTTGGATTGAAAGTTGGTTGGCTGATAGGAAACAAAGTAGTGATAAACAGCTCCATTTTAGAATGGCAGACAGTGACCAGTGGGGTACCGCAGGGATCAGTGCTGGGACCGCAGCTTTTTACAATATATATTAATGATATTAGTAATAACATTAGCAAATTTGCTGATGATACTAAGCTGGATGGCAGGGTGAAATGAGAGGAGGATGTTTAGGAGATTACAGGGTGACCTGGACAGGTTAGGTGAGTGGTCAGATGCATGGCAGGTGCAGTTTAATGTGGATAAATGTATGGTTATCCACTTTGGTGGCAAGAACAGGAAGGCAGATTACTACCTAAATGGAATAATTTAGGTAAAGGGGCAGTACAGAGAGATCTGGGTGTTCTTGTACACCAGTCAATGAAGGTAAGCATGCAGGTACAGCAGGTAGTAAAGAAGGCTAATAGCATGCTGGCCTTCATAACAAAAGGGATTGAGTTTAGAAGCAAAGAGGTTCTTCTGCAGCTGTACAGGGCCCTGGTGAGATCACACCTGGAGTATTGTGTGCAGTTCTGATCTCCAAATTTGAGGAAAGACATTCTGGCTATTGAGGGAGTGCAGCGTAGGTTCATGAGGTCAACTCCTGGAATGGTGGGATTACCTTACGCTGAAAGACTGGAGCGACTGGGCTTGTATACCCTTGAGTTTAGAAGACTGAGGGGATCTGATTGAGACATAAGCTTATTAAAGAATTGGACACTCTGGAGGCAGGAAATAGGTTTCCGCTGATGGGTGAGTGCCGAACCAGAGGACACAGCTTAAAAATAAGGGGGAGACCATTTAGGACAGAGATGAGGAGAAACTTCTTCACCCAGAGAATGGTGGCTGTGTGGAATGCTCTGCCCCAGAGGGCAGTGGAGGCCCAATCTCTGGATTCATTTAAGAAAGAGTTGGATAGAGGTCTCAAGGATAGTGGAATCAAGGGTTATGGAGATAAGGCAGGAACAGGATACTGATTAAGGATGATCAGCCATGATCATATTGAATGGTGGTGCAGGCTCAAAAAGGGCAGAATGGCCTACTCCTGCACCTCTTGTCTATTGTGACTGGTTGTATTTTTTTGTTTTGTTGCAAGCTGATGCCCTTGTATTGTTGTGACTAGTTTCCTACCCGTTTGTCATATGCACTATTTCCTGCAGTTGCTGCATGGTATTTTGTACATCACATTAATCCTTCATACTGTAGAGACTGGGTCTTTTGGATAGTAGCTGGCCAAGTGCAGTTGTTGGTTTGTGCTGTCTTTATTTCCAAAGGGCACAGGAGTCTTGTAGTCAATTCGGAGAAGTTTCTAATATAGGCTGAGGTGGTCAGAAGGTTTGGGGGAGGGGGCCACAGTGCCTTCTCAGCATTGTTTGTACACCAAACATCTGATGAAGCTGTAAATGGTACACATTATTAGCAAAGACTTTGTATAGGTGTTCCTCTTGTGGAGCTCTGGGGTGTTGCAGTGTTTTATAGCTTGCTTAAAAACAAACAGTCTTGACATAGCTCTCTTTGTGGATGTTGGAGTGGCTACTATTATGATTGACAATCTGGTCTGTATAGCGCCTCTACACTCTGGTAAAGAATTCACTTATTCGTTCTTTCTACCAATACACCTAAAAATGCGAGCTGCTGGTCTCTTTGGTGAACTTGATCCTAGTTAATATGCTATTAAAAGGTGGTGTTGTTTTTCTAAACTGGCTAGTTTAACTATAACAAAGGTATTGTCAACACACCTGATCCATAGTTTGGGCTGGATCTGGTGGAGGGCTACGCTTTCTAGTCTTTGCATTACTACTTTGGCAGTGAGCCCATGAACATCCCATTAAATTTGCTTGTACACTAAAGACTGTGCGGACAGACCAGTTTCTCAACTACATCAGGAGCCACCCAATATCCACAAACAGCTGTGTCAAGATACTATTTAAACAAGCTATACCACAACATCCCAGAATTCAAAAATTCGAGGTACACCTATACAAAATCTTTGCCCATAATGGATTCCAAGTGGTCAGATTCACGACAGCCCATAAACCGACAGCCAAGCTCAGACAACACATCAGAACACAAAACTCTGTACCCATCAGGTGCAACACAATGTAATTTACCAAATTCTGTGCGAAGACCACAGAAAATATTAAGACAAAACAGGCCGACAACTAGTTATCCGCATCCACCAATGCCAAGTAGCCACTAAACACCACATACACAGGTGACAAGGACCACAAATCTGAGTGGGACAACACAATCATAGGACAAGCCAAACAAAGGACAGAATTGCGAAGCTTGGCAAGCATCCATCGACTCAGATAAAAAAACAGACCCAGACCCAATATGCCGGCCACTATAACGAACAACCAGAACTAGCAACCCGAAGCAGCAGGAACTGAACCAAATAAATTCCGGAACACTAGTACAGCAGTGCTCCACAGAAGGTTTCAAAGCACTGAAGATGTCATCTCGACAGGGGGCAAAACTTCTGCAAATCAACTTCCCAACTTGTCAAAATCACCCACAGCAATTGGGACCTGAGCTACAAAGCTCTATGCAAACCTTGAACTGAACATATCACCTAGTCAGGAGATGAAACATTTACAGAAATATCAACCAACTCTGTTAGCTGACCAACTTCAGGCAGGGCTCTTCACTGAATTCAGAAGTGAGAGTTAGCTTAACTGAAGGTAAAGATCCAGGATGGTCTAGACAAAGTGAACATGGAAGAGGAGAGGTTTCCTCTCAGATCAATCAAAGACAGTTCTTGAAGTTAGAGGTCACCCTTTTCAGGATGGAAAAGTAAAATTCGCCTGGGATTGCGCAACTACAGAATACTCCATCTCAGGCATCTATGGGAGGCACACAGTTATATATTGAAGGGGTGGACAGATTGTTAGGCAGAGATAAGGGTTATCAGGTATAAATGTGAATATGGAACTATTCACGTCAAATAGATCAACCATGATCTTACTGAATGGCCCCTTGAATCTGCTTTGCCAAATGGCCTAAGTCTACTACATTTCAGATGTTCCTTCGTTTGTGTACTCCCTACAAAGCCAACGACATCATGGGTTTTAAGCAACTTAAGTCTCTCAATCTCAACAGAAATAAAAACTTCCTTGAATCTAAGAGCCTCTAACCCATGCTATGTTTATTGTTTGGAGATAGGTGAGAACAGCAGATGCTGGACAAGTCGATAAAGTGTGGCACTGGAAAAAGCACAAGTCAAACAGCATGAGGAGTAAGGAGAATCAGTGTGTTAGACATAATCCTTCATCAGGACTCGAGTTCCATTACTTGATGAACTTGAAACTGTTCTATATTTAAGAAACTGAGTTTTGATTTCCAATGCAACATATATCTTGGTGTAACGTTGATAGTTCTTGATAGACAATCTTCAACTAACACTGATAGTACAAGTTCTTTTCTCAAACACAATCTGGTAGCTGTCAATACAAGCTGAAATTTCCAGATCACTACTGGTGAGCCAATTAACTGCATTAATAAATTGAACAGGACCAAGATTCCCAAATATGGAAAGCAGCAAAACAGTTACTTGGGTTAGACTCCCATTCCTGGCAATGAAAACTGCCCGAGCTTAGCCTAAATATGTGGCAACGAGAATACTGGTGTTTGGTTTTGAGATGAACGTTTCATCAGTTTCCCTCCCAAAGGACTCCATGTCAAACAAACAAATGGAAAGACTCAGTATGTGCTTCTGCCCCTCCTTTAGAATGAGTCATCCATATACTTGCCTGTGCCTGATTCAGAGCTGAATTAATAAACTTTTGGATGATGGCCACCTAGAAACAAAATGTCTGCCTGTGTCTTCAGCTAGCAAATAGCAGCATAAGAACGCGAAGCCAAGGAGTAAACAACTTTTTTCAAAAACAACTCATACAGAAAAAGCAACACAAGCAGCTTTATGGATAATTGGTTCCAAACTCACCTTTCAAAATTTTTTTTTTTAAAAAAAAGACAGGTAGTGTACAAGTCTAAGTAGTTCTCTCCATTGCTTTTCTTAAAAATTTGAACAAATAGTTTCTAAATGCAGAAAGTGGACCATTTTTAAAATAATTATTCATTGTAGTTTCTGAAACTTGAAGTAGAATAGATTATTGAAATCAGACAAGTTAATAACACCATCATACTATTACCACAAAAGGTGGATTGTGTATTGACTTACCAAAGTAGGATCCAGATAGCTGTGCGTTGTTGACCAGGACTGAGGAGTAAGAAGGCTATAAAGTGGAAATTGCTGTTGGGGACTGTATATTGGAGGCACATAAAATGATGTGTACCTCTGCTGAGTGTATAGGTTCATGTCAAGAGGTCTGTAACCATTCTTTGGTAGAAAAGTGTTGATAGCCATTGGCTTTGCTTTAATCCTTGCCTGCAATAAAAAAAAACACCAACTTAATACTTACCCCACGAAAGAACAGAATTACGAAAGAATCAGCATTAACTTTACTCAATTCTTACCTTTATAGGCTTACCCTGGAAGGTTTTAACTTCTTCCCGAAGATATCTGTAAGCCTGACCAAAATAAATGTTAAGTTAGATGGTAGTAAAGTAGCCATTCCCATTGTAACACTAAATCTGGCACATTGTTTTTCAGGATAAGATGACACAAGTGTATGTATATCTATAGGCTAAAAAGGTCAGCAACTAACTGTAGGAATGCTGCTCCACTAAGAGTTTGACATGTTAGCCTCACCAATTAGATCTTGAAATATGGTAATTGTAAATGCAAAACAGATAACAAAAACAGCATTTTAATGCATCGATCACTGGAGTATGGCAATTCAATCCTCAAGTTATTCCTGGAACACTAAAAGAAAGGCTAACATTAAAATGCCCAAGCTAGAGGTGGTGATAACCTAATGCAGATCATACTGTCTAGTTTTGCCTACTCAAGGAAAACCCCCAACTGACCAATGGCATTTAAGCACAATTTAAGTCAGGATGGTGAGTTACTTGGAAGGGCACATGCAGGTGGGGGTGCATCCTAGGTGTCTGCTACTCAGCAGTCTACATAGTTGAGGTTGCAGGTTTCAAAAGGTACTTGAAGAGGAGCTTGAGAAATTACTGTAATGCAGCTTCTGCACAATTAGTCTCATTCTCCTTCAGTAAAGAATGGTACACAGAATGTGTCTTACAAAAATATTCAATTCAGTTTTGACTATATATGCCAAGACAAGAGGTTTGCCATCAACTACACTTAAAAAATCTTGTCAAAATGTCTTAATCAGAACTTTTGCTGAAGAGATTAAAAAGGTTCAGATGTTAGACTTCGTTCATAACAAACTCTGCAAACCCTAAATATTCTTCAACTCTGGGAGCAGATCAGAGGCTAGGAATCCTTTAGCAACCCTCCCCAAAGGGCAGAAGGCACAAGTCAGGAGTGTGATGAAATACCTCACTTGCCCAGACACGTGCAGCTCCATCACACTGATACCATCCAAGATAAAGGTGGCTGCTTGATTGGCATCACAATGATTCACTCCACCCACCACTAATTCAAAATAGGATCTTCCATTGATTCTCAGTCATAACTCAATGCCCAAGCTGCTAAATTTCATGCTATAAATATTCAAATTGGAATTTCAGAACATTAGACAAATTACCAAAAATAAAGATGCTTGTTATTTCAAATAATACATCACACTGTTTACAAACTAACTCTGGTTTAATACTGCTCAGAGAAACTCAAAGGGCTTTATAACTCGAAGATTTAAGTAGTGGAGACTTGGGCAATTCTCATACAATTTTCTTTTTGCATATACTGAGTACTTATGTCATGAAGTTGACAATATATCACAAAATACCCTAAAGTTAACATTGACCATTGTCTGGTCAGACATTAAATTTCACACAGGGCAAAGTATCTTTCATCTGTCAGTTGACGGAGCACCATCTACTGCACTTACCTTACATTTTCAGACACTGTCTAGCTTATTTGAATTAGCAAGTTTTTTTAATGTTTAATTGAATTTACATGAAATAACAACTGGATTCCATGCTGTTCGCAGAGCATATGACACTCTTTAATCTGGCGCTTTTGATGTAGACCCCAGAAGAGGAAGTCAGACAGGTATGAAACAAATCAACTTCAAAATATTGCTGTAATAGAAGTTTGTAGTAACGTACAACTAAAAATGAATCACTGAAGAAAATCTTACTCTATGTTCTTACCTGTTGTGCATCAGCCTCTGATTCAAAAGTAATGAACCAGTTGTCATTGTAGGCAAATTCACAACTCATGAACTTCGGGAAACTTTCTCCTTTGAAGAGTGCTTCTACTTCCTAAGAAAAAAAAGTTAGTTGGCACATATTTCATGCAGATAGAAAATCTCCAAACTGCAAAAGTCCTTTTAAGCTAGTCATAAATTTATCCAATGCTGGCAAAAAAAGGAGAAAAAAAACTTTAGGTAAAAAAATCTAACCGAAGTACCAATCACCAAATCTCAAGCTTAACGCCAATTCGACATCGAACAACTGGGGTTGGCTACAGAGTTACAAACTGTTGATGCATCAGCTGTTGATCACTGTTGATGCCATCTCAAGTAGAAGTAGCTCTTCCTACTTGAAAGAAAGTATTTGCCAATCTGATGAAACCAGTTATTCTCTATTCCCTGCACGCTCGACCTCCCCAGATATAAGTTTCAAACAAATGAGTTGTGTTTGCCCTGCAGCAAATACACATGCTTAACAGTGATCCTGGATTCCTTTTATGAATCTGGCAAGAAGTCAGCATTGTGGGGTTTAGAATACCTCAGTTTAAGCTCCTGCACACTGGTTATGGTGCTGAACTTGGTCAGCTTGTGACAATTTGCTGGACCTGGTCAGTTATTGTACCAGATAATAGACTAATTGCAGGATTGCCATTGATTGACTATATGTACAGGTCATTATGCTATAATGCACAGTTTGTTAACAAATTCACTAACGCTGACTGACAAATTGGGGACACTTTCTAAACCAGCTTGAAAAACATTGGCTATAACACGGATTACAACATCAACACTCTGCTGTTTCTAAAGCATGATTTTGCTATAATCCAGGGTTGCACAAGAATGAGGCTATCGCGTTTAAGAACTACCTATATTACTTGTCACCAATCTTTAAGTTAAGTTGGAAATGTTTCATACCTCAACGGGAGTGGACTCTGGTACTTCACGTAAAATTACAATGCAGCGGTTTTGATTTGGCCTGACTTTCTCTCCTTTGTCATCCACTTGGACCAAAGGCAATGCTAAAATAAGTGACAGGATATTTTCAGTAATAATTCTTTTCAAAATATCACTTTGATATTAAAATGCAACAAACTTACATCTCAGAACATCAATAATCAAATCCACATCTGTGCTCAGCTTCTTCACATGGTCAAGATTTGCCACAGTCAGTATTGGCACATACTGGTCACTATCCATTTGGGAAACCAGGTACATATCAGTGGCCAGATTTTCTCTGCAAAAACAAAAAAAAATAAATTACAATTTAATCTAAGCCATCAGAAGATCAATTTAGTTCAATTCGAAGTTATATTGAAGAACGCAAACTAAGAAATGTGTTAAGGAATTATATGCCTAAATATTTGTAGTGATTTGCCCAAGTGGAGGTCCTAGTCATTTCTCTAAGCCTGCTGGTCCTGCACTGGGTCTCAAAGAACCTCTGCATTTTTATCAGTAACAAGTTAAAGAAAGTGTTAATTTCTGGTTGTCCACCTAGTGTTTAAAAGGCACTTCTGAAAACATTTCAAAAATCCACAGCCTGCAAGCAGCCATTGTCCGGAGGTTCTAGTTTTAACATACCATTAACAAAAATTAGCTGGTCCCACCATTAGCCCTAACATTGGGTCTCACTTAAGGTAAAACCACTTAATCTGGGTTGTGGTCATCTCTAATTTAGCAAGGACATTACCACCCCTTACCTAAAGTAGAGGGGAAAGCAAATAGCTCTGCAGTGCACAGGTAAACATCTTGACAGTCATTAATCAGACACCTGCACGATCAATCCTCGTTTACTCATCTAAACAATGGACCCCAATATGTTGGACTTTCAATGTTTAAAATCAACAAGTTGCTTTCTTGTTAAGGTTTTTCGTTCAAGCTTTGCATATAGATTTGGTTCAGTATGAGAGATACTGAAAGCATGGTTTTTAGAGTCAGTGGGGAAATGTGCAACATTAGAATTACTTCAACACAGCAGTTATGGCCAAAGCCAAATATTCATGAAGTACAATTCAGGTCTCACCGAGACAAACAGAACTCCAGTGTCTTTTTCAGCAGCTCTCGAAGGTCTTCTTGACCAACTGTTTCCTGTTCCAAAAGAGTCTGATCACCTCCTACAAGCCAACATTTAATGTGTTAGTTTCTTTGCATAGTATACTTGCAAATAGTCTTCATTCTGATATGGTGCCATTTATTGAGTCATATGTTCCATCATTTACCTTCTTGTCACTAATGAAAACCAAACTGGACAAACCCAATTTACAAGCTTAAATCCTGACAGAAAATCCAGTGTAGCAACTAGTAACTGACAGACCTTCCAAATAAGGCATTTAAAAAAAATTCAAGTATTAGGTCAGCTACTTGTCATCAAGAGTGTGGCACCTTGCGATTAGGTAAACCTACAGTGATGCTAGGAAATAGTTCCAGGATTTTGATTCAGCAATTTGAAGAGCAGCAATATAGTTACAAGTCAGGATATGGTGGGGGGTTTGGAAACAAATTGGAGTTAGCATTCGGATGCATCTGCTACCATTGTCCTAAGTGACACCCTTAAGGAGCTGTTGTAGAAAGAAGCTCAAGTTAGTTGCCACAGTGCATCTTTTGAATGGCACAAACTGACCACAACACTGCACAGTGGCAAACATCCATAACTCTGCATGTGAACAGCCTGAGGCCAATAGCCACTCTCCAAAATTGGGACAGTTTGCTTTCCTCCTGTGATGCATAAATCTTTAAAATTCAATACTGCTCTCCCCACCTTAGGGAAGGGGAAGTGAAGAATATCAAGTCATTTGTACAGCACAGAAACAGACCCTTTGGTCCAACTTGCCCGTGCTGACCAAATATCCTAAATTAATCTCGTCCCATTTGCCAGCACTTGGCCTATATCCAAATGCCTTTTAAAGTGTTTAATTGTACTAGCCTCCACCACTTCCTCTGACAGCTCATTCCATGCACACTGTCCTCTGCATGAAGCTGCCCCTTAGGTCCCTTTTATATCTTTCCCCTTCTCACCCCAAATCTCTGCCCTCTAGTTCTGGACTCCCCACCCCAGGGAAAAGACCTTGTCTATTTACTCTATCCATACCCCTTACAAAGTCTTATAAACTCCTAAAAAAGGTACACTTGAAACCAAACAGCAGAGGCAGTTAGCTGTGCAGATTACGACGGGGTCAGAAAGCTGTGCAGATTTATTTCTCCATTTGATCCACTTACCATGTGGGCACTACCTTGGTCTCTTCCACCTTTTTAAAGTGCCTTTGTTTTGTAGGCTTCCACCCCCTCCCCAAAGCTCCAAAACAATGCAACAGCTCAAAATATTAATTACTGCTCCTAGAATTGGGGGAAAATCAGCTCCAACACAGTGTCAATAATTTAGATGAGAGAAGTTATGGGGAGTTCAAAGCAGTTTTGAAGGCCCATCTGTCAAAGCAATGGATGAATCCATCACTAACTTGATATTTAAACAAACTCAGTAGATTAGAGCCGAAGAATCCAGACTACTTGCCCACTGAAGTTGAATTTTTCCATTTGCATGGAAACTTAATACCTGAAACAGGCTGCTGTGCATTAACCTTTCACTTATGAATTAAGCAGCACGAAGGCAAAGCCAATAAACAAAACACAGCAGGATTTATTTTTGGATTTAAACCTCACCAAGACTCAAATGATTGCCTCAAATGTTGAAAATGATGCTGTATTTGTTATGCCACAGGATAAACCCTCCTACTAAATTTAATGCTAGCAACACAAGATTTATCCTGTGCAGTAATCTGTAAAAATGTAAGTGGCCAAGGACTAAAGTAAAAATTTCTTAAAGTATAACGGAATAATTAATGGGCCAGTGGGCTGAGTAGTGGCAGATGGAGTTTAGTTCAGATAAATGCGAGGCGCTGCATTTTTGGGAAAGCAAATCTTAGCAGGATGAATACACTTAATGGTAAGGTCCTAGGGAGTGTTGCTGAACAAAGAGACCTTGGAGTGCAGGTTCCTAGCTCCTTGAAAGTGGAGTTGC
This sequence comes from Chiloscyllium plagiosum, assembly GCF_037043375.1. Classification (NCBI taxonomy): domain Eukaryota; kingdom Metazoa; phylum Chordata; class Chondrichthyes; order Orectolobiformes; family Hemiscylliidae; genus Chiloscyllium; species Chiloscyllium plagiosum. Next base: position 105,635,456 of record NW_028270143.1, on the reverse strand, counting down.
AGGCAGATTGGATAGCGAAGGCAGCGTTTGGTATGCTTTCCTTTATTGGTCAGAGTATTGAGTACAGGAGTTGGAAGGTCATGTTGCAGCTGTACAGGATAATGGTTAGGCCACTGTTGGAATATTGCATGCAATTCTGGTCTCCTTACTATGGGAAAGATGTTGTGAAGCTTGAAAGGGTTCAGAAAAGATTTACAAAAATGTTGCCAGGGTTGGAGGATTTGAGAGGTTGAATAGGCTCGGAAGGTTTTCCATGGAGCACAGGCTGGGGGGGGCAGAGGTTTATAAAATCATGAGGCATGGATAAATAGACATAGTCTATTCCTTGGTGTTGTTTGTCTTCAAGCAACAAACTAGTTGTTCAACCCAATGTTACATACATAGTTGCCTTATTGAGAACAGTGCTATCTGGTAGTTCTGCTGCTTGTCACTCAAAAGGTACACTCATCTTCATAACAGATTCAATTCGAATAGTATGACACCAGAATTAAATCTAATTAGTTTGACCCTGAAGCAGTTAAGAGTTAGAGAGCAAGTTGTACAAATTCAAAAAGACAGTTGAAATGCACCAACACATCCATGTTGAAACAATGATCACACTATTTACAGCACCTAGTCTTTCCAAGAGGTTAATTTAGGCTAACCAGACAAGAAATTTAAGCTCCGCCTCATCTAATAAAGTGCTAAGGATATCATGGAGCTAATGCTACCAAAGTTGACAAATTCAGAGGTGCTGTCTAATCTCAAATCCACTGCCCATTACAACTGGCAAACACTGCAACTAAACATGCCCCTATGAGAAAGTCAAAGAACATAACATAATACCTGCTAAAATAAACATGAGCACAGGAATCAATTTGATTATTACTGCTTTATTTACCTCCCTGCCTGGTTCCATGTATGGTCTCATATTCTGAGTAGAAGGAGTCAGAGCATTGGAGTGTTACAGCATCCAAGTCTGATTGTTCAGCAGAAGGAACTGTCAAAGAGGGCTCCTGTGATGGACTTTGAAATGACTTTTCAGCATCACCATTGGTCTCAAACCCTGTCAAACAAAGCAGTACAACTTTAATAATCTTACACCCACTCGTCAAATTTCAACACATTCTTTCACAATGCATGCCCCCACACTGCTTAAAAAAAGCTTTCAACTCACTGTTTTGGCTAATTGTTAGATCTGCCTATGGATTTCTAACCCTTCAACTATTTTAAAAAACAGCTTTATCCTATGTCTACATTTATTCAAAAGCTCTCAAACACTGAGGAGCATATGATATCGAGTAGAGGGTCCTTCAACTAACCCATTGGTCACAATTTATTTGTTCCAGCCTATTTGATTTTTGTATGAGACACTGAATACAATGGACCAATTAACTAGATAACTAAACAAAAATGAACACAATCCAAATGTTATCTTTTGGGGAAAACAGCTCAGTAAAATAAACTGAAAACTCCAAAACAAATCAGTGATAAGCACTTATGGTAGCTATTACTGACGATAAGACATTGAGCAGATCCTTGCAGTCCACTGATACTGCTCCATCATCCAATGAGATCAAGGCGGTTCTGATAATCTTCAACTCCACTTTTCTGCTATTTCCCCAAATCCTATATTCTCTTACTGATTTAAAAAAGTCTGAATTATCTTAAATGTACTTAAAAGACAGCCTCAACAGTCATTTGCAGTAAAGAATTCAACAGACCGACTACCCTCAAGAAATTCGCCTCCTATCTGGGCAATCGCTTTGAGATTATGCCCTCTAATCTCAGGCTATCCCAAGGCAAAGTAACCTCCATATTTATTGTGGGGCCCCAGGAACTTATTTCAATATTGTCTCCTCTCATTCTCTGAAATTCTAATGACTACAAGTCCAAATTACAAAATGCATTACAAATTTCCTTTATTACCTCGTGAACTTCTCTGGACTGTCTCCACCACCAGTCAAGCTTTCCTCAGATAAAGGGGCCAAAGATCATTCACAGTAGTTGAGCGGAGACTGACTAGCTCCTTATATAGCTTCACTTCAGCAAAACCTCCCTCCCTATTTTATATCCCATTCTTTTTTAACTAAAGAGCCTACAATTGTATCTGCCTCCCCTGCTCACCATGAAACTCATGCAAACTTAGATTCATGCACTCTGATCCCAAACCTCTTGTGCTGCAGCTTTCTACAATCTCTACCCATTTGTTCTTGAAAGAAATGACAATGTGGAATGATAACTGAAAACAAATGGAGATCACAGCAGGTCAGACAGCAGCATCTATGGAGGGACAGCAAGCTAACATTGAGCCTGGAGGACTCTTCACAGCTGAAATATGCCCACATTTGTCCTCTTATGCTGCAGTGTTTCAGTGAATCTCAAATTGGAGGAACATATCTTCAGACTAGGCATTTTACAACATTCTGTACTTAGTTTTCAATATCTTCAAATTATGAACACCTTTAGCTTGTGTCCCCTCCCCCATCCCACTTTTTATCCTTTCGAACTATTGTTACGACGCACAAGTCAAACCTCTGAGCTAATGGAAACATCCAGAAAAGCTTACCTCAATCTGCTAAAATGTGGAAGAAAAATCCCTGATTTGACTGTTTAAGAGAAAAATTCCCAACAAACACTAAAGAATTAACAAACCAGAGCCCCCAAGAACCAATAGTTACCTGACCCCAACTCTAAAATGCTGCTCCAATAACAAATTAATTTCTCAAAGTCCATACAGTTTCTTATGCCATCTCCCTTCCAGTCTTCTGAATCTTACTTCCAAGTCTGCTGCTTCCCACCAATTCTGACTTCTCCCTGGGCCATCTAAACATGCGTAACTTTGTATAAAATTCATTGGTATCTTTAATATATGGTGCTTTGAGAGATTGGAGTGTTGACAACCTTGTCGAATGACATGTGCCTTCATCAATGTGCAGTTAACTTTGACTAATTTCAAAAGTCCTTCCTTTTAGACTACAACACTCACCCTCTCATTAGTCCAGTGTTGTCAATACAATCTAATTCAAAAGGTTTTTGGTATACTGGGCATAATTTAAATTCAAATTCCATTGCTGTAATATCAAACGCAATCCCAAGCCAATAGTTACATATGAGCAATTCTTAGCACTATCTACACCTGTCAGCTATACATGTGCTGTCAAAATCTCAGCTCAATTGATTACTCTCTTTGGGTGGGGTGGGGGGAGGAGAGAGAGAAGAGGAGGGAGAAGAGAGAGAATCTAAACAACTTCACTGAACTTTGAGTCCCCATTGTTAAATACAAAGCTCAACTATGAAGCCTTAATAATAACTGCTCGTGGAAGCTTCTTGGGCTCTAAAAATATTCCTGCCTTGAAGGGGAATGACAAAACATTTACACTACTGATCCCTAGGATGAAAAGGCTGTCCTAGATGGAATAATTAAGTAAAATGAATCCAAGTTAAGAAATAGGGATCATCTATTTGATTCAAACAAAATTGAGAGAGGATTAATGCCAAGTGTGGAAGATGCATTTTCTGATATCCATGGCCCTCTAGAACCATCCTGCTCTCCCCTGACTCCATCCCTTCTCCCAACCTCACCTCAGGTATTTACCATCCCTCAGTGTCTGCTGCGATACAGAACTTTCTGCACTCAATGGTCTCAACTTGATCCCTCTGCAACCCCACCTGAATGAATATTCGGCACAACATAACATCATAACTGTCATTTTCACCTGTGCACCAACCTGTCCCACAGACCCCTTTGCCCAGCTTCAACATATTCCCTCCTGGACACCTTCCTCTGGCCTTTTACTTCCAATCTGTTAATTGAGAACTGTTGGCATGACATTGGTCACTTCAGTTTCTCTACCAAACGACCCCCCTGCCCACCCACCCACCACTTCATCTCCCTCCAAATTGACTGCACTCTACGTGCATAGATCCAACCCTGACTTTGTTATTAAACCTGCTGAGAAGGGTGGCGCCATTATAGTCTGCATTGCAGGGGCTCTGCACCAGCTCTCAGATACCACATCCTATCTTCCCCCGGCACATTAGGCCATTGTGTCAGTCTGATCTATAGTCACTGACCTCATTCATCCGGCAATCTTCCCTTTTTGTCTTCAAATTGATAGTCCTCCAACCAATAATAATTAGATTACTTTACAGTGTGGAAACAGGCCCTTCGGCCCAACAGGTCCACACCGATCTGCCGAAGGGCAACCCATCCATACCCCTCACCTAACACTATGGACAATTTAGCATGGCCAATTCACCTGGCCTGCACATCTTTGGAATGTGGGAGGAAACCAGAGCCACCCGGAGGAAACCCACACAGACACAGGGAGAATGTGCAAACTCCAGTCAGTCAGTCGCCTGAGGCGGGAATTGAACCCGGGTCTCTGGCGCTGTGAGGCAGCAGTGCTAACCACTGTGCCACCGTGCCGCCCACAAACCCTGCAAAGTTTGCTTCTATCTTTTTCCTGCAAGTCCACAAACAAGACTGCCCAGGCAGATCTATTGTTTCAGCCAGCTCCCACCCCACAGAACTTCTTTTCCTACCTTGACTAAGTCTTTTCTCCCCAGTCCAGTTCGTGCCCATGTACAAGTGATTCTGGATGCTTTACACCAGTTGCAGAATTTCCAGTTTGCAAGCTCCAGCCACTTTCTCATTACCATGGACGTGCAATTCCTTTACAGGTCCATGCCCTGGTCAAGATGGTCTCATGGCTCATTGAGTCTTCCTGGAGCAAACCGCCCCCATCGACTATCCTCCTCCACTTCAAGCTCATCCTCCCTCTCAACTTCTCTTTTTAACTAGTCTCATTTTCTTCAGATGTAGAAGTGTGGCCGTAGGTACTTGCACAAGCCCCAATTACAACTGTCTTTGTGGGGTACATCGAACTGAAACACGGAATGTTCTATTCTGGCCCCCACTAAACTGATATTTCAAATGTCAGCGGTGCTGCTTCCCTCTGGAAATGGAAAAGTTCAATTTAGCTTCCAATTCCCACCCCGCCTCATATTCACTTGGTCTGACTCCTCCCTTTCTTGACATCGGTTTCCATTTTTGGGGATAGACTGGCAATTAAATATCCACTATAAATCCACTGACTCAGAACTACCTGGATTATATGTCCTTGCACACTTTCCTGGAAAGACTCCACTAGATTCTCCTAGTCTCCATCACATGTTCAGATGAGGCCAACCTTGACATGGGAGCCTCCAAATATGCCGATCTTCCTCAACCAAGGGTTCCCTAGCACTGTTGTCAAGGCCTTAACAGGGTCCAACCCATCTCCTGCATTTACACCTTCACTCTGACAACAGCCTGTTCCCAAGCCACCATCTTTCTCAGGCTTGCTGCAGTGCTCCAGTAAAAGCTCAGCGCAAGCTGGAAGAACAGCACCTCATTTCCTGCTTCAGGACCCTGCCTCCCTCTGGGTATTTTAGGGTCAGACACCCCCCACATGAGGAGTGTTGAGAAGTTCTTTGCTTGGTTATAAATGTTATTAATTCCCTATTACCTAAACTTTATAGATGCTCAAATGGATTCAAGAGACACTCCAGCATTTGGGCACAGGGCAGAAAGTTCTACATATTGTAATGACCAGCTTGGCTTTAAATCAAACAATACACTGGATGGATCATACAGCTTACTCCCATGCTGACATCCTACTTCAAAATTCCAGTCTCTGCATTCAACTGAAAGTACTTGAGTTAGTCCATTACACTCACTAAATAGTGATTTTAGTTTCCATAACAGCACCATAAGAGTCTTGAATAAGTCTTCTATTTCAAGAATCAACATTTATTGAAAACCTTTGGTGGAAATTGCAGTGTGCATAATCAAACAATTAACAAAACAAAAAAGGGAAAGTAAAGCATGTGCCAAAAGGCTGTCAAAAGAGAGAAGTCTTCAAAGTATTGGGGAGAGTGCAAGGGGCATTTAGATAAACAAGTCAAGAAATTGAAACAGTACAAAACAAACTATAAATCAGGCAGTGTTGTCAAAAGCATTCATTGCCTCTACTGGCAATGTCACAGAAAAGTCAACTCAAATATTGAATGCCTGACAATAAACACGACAAAACAGACAGATCCAGTTCTGGAAAAAAAAACACTTGATTGTAATAGAATACAAAGCTACCTGAGAATGTTATTTACTTTAAAAATGAAGGAAGTCACCTGAAAATACTATACCTTCTGGGCAACTATCAGGAGCCTCCAATTGGTCTTCCCAAGTCTCACAGGCATTGCTTGCAGCAGCATCCAGACTTAGCACATGATTTGCCCAAACTTTGGCATTAGGATTCAGTTCTGAAACCTTGGCTGATTCCTAACGAGAAAAATTCCAATTGCAAATTTAATATTAAAGGCATGTAAAAGGTGAATTAAAGCTTGTTCCAGAAACAAGTAACAATACATCTAAAACTTCAGAACAAGTTTTAGAACTATAAATTGGCCCCATCGGCCATGTTTGAACTACTCACTGCAGTACTCAATTTTATTTAAACTGACCTAGTTTATCAGAACACAAGACGGCTGGAAGACATTTCACACAAGAGTGGATATCACACCAAGTGAGAAACTCATCTGAAACTTTAAATCTTTTTCAAAACACAAGAGGGCACTATGAAAAATTAGACTCTGCAGGATCGACACAACATACCAAACCCTGAAGTCACAGCCGTTCCATGTTCATTCTTTGCTGTTAAGCTAGCAACATTCCACCACTATTGTGCTAATATTTATCCCTACTTCAAGTGGTGTTCTTTTAGGACACTAACTACTCTCCACTTAAACCATTCCTTTGAAGGATTCTGTGCTCCAAAATATAGAACCTGTCACTGATGCTCATTTACACAGTCTTTCCCATCAACCAGCTTCAAACTACCTAATTTGAGTTCAGCAGCAGTTATAATCTCAAATGCCATGTCTTTGAGATGGCATTTGAGTATAGTAATGTAAAGCAAAATTAAATTGAATCTAAAATTAACTTACAGTAAAGCTTAAAGAATGTCAAAAATACAATAAATTGGAGAAACTACACCAAGTACAAGTACTACCTCTGTAGGGTGGATAGCAAGATGTTATTTTTCTTTCATGTTTTGCTTCAGTGTCAAGGTGAAATAGTCCAAGGTTGGATGAAGCTCAAGGGAAGCATCAATCATCAGCTAGGACTAGTTGGACAGAATGGCCTTGTACTAAGTTCTTATGCTATTTAACATTTACACTCAAGTGAATCTTGTTAGTCCCAGCAAAAACATACATGAATACTACTTGCAAGTATGCCCTCAAGGTCTAAGGGGTTTGGTCAATCAAGTTCAAGGGAGGCAGCTGCAAAGTCACCCCTTTCATACAAAGGGTGATCTACTGCACGCTCTAGAATAAAACAGGGTTAGAGTAAGGATTCAACAAGATGGTCCATGTAGAAATAAAAAATCCCTTTTATTTTCCAGTAGATGGATTGGAGCGGGCACTGTTTAAATTTAAACAGTCAACTCACGTCCAGCATCTATTTGCAGGTAAAACATGTAACTTGAGTGTTTAAAAAGCTATTACCATTACTTCATCCAGCAGAGGGCAGCGCGGTCTCAATACGTTTCCATAAATGGTGAACCCTGAAATATTTCCGAGTGTTCACTTTTATCCCCAAAAGATTTCTTAAAGTTCACTTAGTTCTTATTGTGCTCCGCTACACATACATTCATGCTCAGCTTCTCAATTTGGAACGCAAGTTAAAAACTAGCTTTTGCAGGCAAGTGACAATATGATCAGAAATATACATTTAAATACCATACACACACATCAAAATGTTTTAGATTGTTTTAAGGTTAATTTATGGGGTTGACTATTACATGAATACTAATTTTGAAGGGCTGAAATTCACTACTAGAAGCCCAGTTGATAACTAAATGAAGAAAAAGACAATGATTTCAAGTAATTACCAGATAATGAGAATAGAAAATAAAATGAATTAGTTATTCCATCCACTTTTCTCTTGTTCTTATTAAATGATATGATCGATGCAGCTGAGGGCTAGACTGGAATCCTGGACTGGATCAGGACAGCAAACTGGAATCTTGGAATGGAGCAAACGGCTGGCAGAACAGTGTGCCCGGAACGGAGTGGCCATACGAGAAGTGTTTACACTAACTATAGTGCTCGCTCAATAATTAAGAAATATGAAGCCTAATGCTTTAATTATATGAACAACTAGGGTAAACGTTTCACACAAAATATGGAAAATGTCAGATTTTTTGACCAAGAATATGGGGTTGACTCTCGAGATCAACTTTTATCTGAGTATATATGGTAAACAAACTTAAGCATTAATGACTGAAGACATTTTGTTGAAGCCTTGCATTAATCAGAACAATTCACAAGAATGACAAATAAAATAGAAAAAAAAAGTAGATGCACTGTGTCCCCAAGAGAGTTAATGACTAAATTACTGCATTGACTTGATTATGGCAACATCTTGACGAAAACAGAAACAGAATGGTGGGTCACCCAGTTTATAATTTTGGACAAGGTGCTATGTACATTTTTTGGGTCTGAGCTTTTTGCTGTATTAAAATATTTCAATACCCCCAAGTGCATAATGTCACATTTTCACTCAAAATAGCAATGTTTTTGCTCACACTTCACAGATTACCACTCTAAACCTGGTCATTCCCACCTATGGAGTCACATACAAAACGCTGAAATAACCGGCCCCAGCATTTATCCCCATACCACCCAGCTTGTTACAGGTCATTATCCGGAAAATACCTATTTATCCAAATGGTCAGTTATTACTTGGCTAATCCTTTAACCATCCTAATGCACAACCAACACACTGGGCTCTTAAATAACCTAGAGGGCACTATGAAACAACTTCTAGAAGTCCCAATATTACATGGATTGTTTCATTTATCCTGGCCATTAATTGAGCAAAAGCATTGTCAAGCACAATTCCCTCTTTGGAAAGCCATACTGACTGCTCAACTAACTTTTGAATTTCCAAAATGCTCTGCTACATCTATTCTATAGTTATCTCCTTCCCTATTTGAAATGAAGTGTTGTTTGGCAGGTTTCCAATTCTCTGGAGTCTTCCCAGAATCAAAAGGATGACTAGTACTGCATCTAGCATCTCTCGCCTCTCGCTACTTCCTTCAATATTCTCGGTGCAGACTGGCAAATTCTCTGAATTTGATAACTTTTGCCCCATTGGTTTCCCTAGTATTTTTGTACATTTATTTTTGTACCTTTTTAAAACCCCTTGGTTTATTAGTTTTTAGAACATTAGTATTTTCTGCTGTAAAGACAGGGGCAAAGTATTTATTCACATCCCATAATTTCCTGGCTCCCCATTATTTCTTCAGTCTCAGTCTTTTGACTCATCACTATTCTTTGCCACATTGAATTCAAACTGGATGCTATCAACAACTTAGTTGGCCAAGGATACTTTATTACCCAAGAAGTTTCTTTCATTAAGATACATCTATGCTGCAAGCCACAAACCTCTACTGTCCCTCACCACGTTTAATGCTAAGTTTCTTTCCCAGCTCACTCCAGCGAGTCCTAACTTTATTGCATTGTAATGGTCCTCAGTGAAAAAGGTTAGTACAGTTGTTTCCAACTCAAGTTCCTAATTCTATAAATGCTAAATTTTAGCATTTGATCACTGATGTGAACAACATCCCCTCAGACTAAAAATAGCGTGATCTATTTGATTCAGAACATTTTCATTCAGGACAAAAAGCTGTGCAGAATATATGATTGCCCCCATGGCTACCGCTACCAATCGGACTTTCCCGATCACTCATGATTAAAGTTACAAGGCTATAGAGTACTTGGTAAAAATGCCCTCTTTTCTTGGCTTATTCTTGATCCAATTGTGTAGTTATTATGGGCCTACCCAAAAGAACCTCAAGCTACAAATGTTTGTGCGCTAGGTCACCTTGGTGTCTAGCAACTTTGCCATTTTGCAGCAAACCCACAATCACCCATATTGCCACTACCATATTGATTCAGTATACAATTTAGACTATATTTCTTGCACATTTAAAAGTTGGGCACTAATGCACAAAGAAAGTCACCAATTTCAATCTTATACTTTACCAGCACAAGTAAAAACAGCAGATTAAAGACTTCACTTTTACTGTTGAAACAAATATTCAAATCATACGCCAACTACCTCTTCGTGCACTTATATTGTGGTTTCTGACATCTCTCTGCCGCTGGTCTTACTGCAGGTAAGCTTCAATTCACACCTCAGCTTAGAACATGAGCAGTACATCACAGGCCTTTTGGCCCACAATGTTGTGCTGAGCATCTGAACCCAAGATCAACCTTACCTACACACAATTTATTGCCATCCCTGTGCCTACTTAACAATCACTTCAATGTCTGACATCTGACTCCCACCACTGCTGGCAGTGCATCCCACACACCCAGAGTGAAGAACCTACTTCTGACATCTCTGCTATACCTTCAAGCACGTTAGAAGTATGACCTCTCATGACAGCCATTCCTGTCTCTGGCAATCTGTCTCCCATAACCTTGTACACCTCAAAATCAAGTCACCTCCCTTCCTTCTCTCCAGTGTGAAAAGCCCTAGCTCAATCAGCCTCTCTTTTTAAGACAAGCCTTCCAATCTAGGCAATACCCTAGTGCAGAGGAGATTTACCATCTCGAAAGCATCCACATCCTTCCAATAACGAGGCAACAGAACTGGACACAATATCTGAACTGTGGTCGAACCAAGGTTTTAGAGCCTGGAGGTTTTGCTGTAGCTCAAACTCAATTCCCCTGTTTATAAAATTCAAACCATTTGCCTTCTTAACAACCCTATCAACTTGGCGTCAACTTTCAGGGACTTATGGATGCAGACTCCAAGGTCGTGCTATTCCTCCACACTACCAAAGAATCCTGTCTGTAACCCTGTATAGTTTGAGTTTTTTCCTTCTTGCGGAAAAAGCTGCAATTAAAGCATCAGCCTCTCTGCATGAAGCCCTACTTGAACCAAAATTTCTAGTTAACACAAGCAGAGAAGGCCATTAACTTACTGCCATCCTCAATCTATTACCACCAAAGATAGATAACCTGTGTTTGCATGGCATTAAGTTTAGGTCAATTGAGCTAATGGATTACTTTTTCTGAAAAAGTTTGCTGATTTAAATTAGAATGCACTCCAAGAGTAAGAAATAAACATACCTTTGTAAGGAAAGGTATACTGATCACATCAAGTACAGGATAACCAAATGTAAACAATGAGATCAGGTAAAATATTTGCATAGCACAATATATTTTCCAACACAGACTGACCAAAAACAGACATGCAGGTCAGGAATTAGCTGAGGGTGGAGGCCCAATGTCAACATTAGTAGAACAAGAAACAAAAAAAAGGTCAGAAGACAGTTTGACCTGGACAAATATCCTCTGGCTTGTAACCAAGATTTCTAAAACACGGCAGGAACAAAAGGATAGCGAAAAAACTTTGGTCAAAGCAAATGAAACATTAGAGTAAATACTAAATTATATCTACATGCACTCAACTTTTGGAAGACTGATTATAAGCTGAACTTGTCTGTACCATGACTCCACTGCTCCAAGTGGAAAATTGACCAAAATTCTTGAATTTCATTAATCCTGTAACAAGTTAACATCAATTCATTTTCGCCAACCGTAACAAATACACACCTGCAGTAACATCCAAACTAATCAAAAGTCTCAAAACAAACCGCCATAACAAAGTCTTAACTAAAGCTTGGACTGGAGTCAAAATTATGGTAAGGAGACATGTTCAAAAGTTTAGTTACACTGCAACCCCAAACAGGAGCACAGGAGAAATGGCAAAATGAAAATTTGAAGATTCTGAACATAGACAGAAAATAGATTTGTCAGCACATGACCAGAAGTCACCAGTTGACTTGAATGTACACCTTTTAAGTTTTATTTTTAAAATACAAGAGATTGGATCCACAAGCAATAACTTGTATCTTTTCCACATTCAACGAAAGGCCAACATTTAAATTTTTTCCCAATTAAATATTCCAGCAAAGAATATCAAACATGAAAAGTTGAGTTGAAGTTGCTGCTTCACTGAAAGTTGAGAAAAAAGATGCTGCATTTAAGACAGAATTACAAAATACTTTTATTGCTTTAGAACATACTGCATGTGCAGCACGGTGGCACAGCAATTTGCACTGCTGCCTCACAGCACCAGAGACCTAGGTTCAATTCCCACCTCGGGCAACCGTCTGTGTGGAGTTTGCACATTCTCCCAGTGTCTGCGTGGGTTTCCACCGGGTGCTCCAGTTTCTTCCCACAGTCCAAAGATGTGGGGGTTAGGTGAATTGGCTATGCTAATTTGCCCATAGTGTTAGGTGAAGGGGTCAACATAGGGGAATGGGTCTGGGTGGGTTGCTCTTCAAAGGGGCGGTGTGGACTCGTTGGGCCGAAGGGCCTGTTTCCACACTAATCTAATCTGAGCTGTTTAGGGTTGCAGCAGGTGTGAAATAATCAGTTCAAAGGAGGTTCAACTTCACATGCTATGAAGAAATTTTAGGACAAGGATTCTTATCCATTCGCCACTCAAATTAAAAAGGCAGCCAATATACCGACCGAAACAAAGAAATTACCATTTAACTTGCATTAAGCAAGCAAAGGTTTTGTTTTCCATACATGGACTAAGGAAAAGCAGACACTCCTTTGGAGAGGAGAGAGTACAAGTAGTTGTTTGCAGATTTAGAAAAATCAAATGAAGTGAACAGGTTGACAATGCAAAATGTCTGATCTTATTGTCCCCACCGCAAAAAGTGACATGGTTACATTCAACATAGATTCTGGAGATCTCACCATAGGTTTATTGTATTCAAGTTGATGGTTTTGAAATAATCTGGTACGGCCTGCATTTAATCGCCAGTAAAAAGAGGCAAGTTGCAATTTTTGACAGCATTGCTAACTTTGCAGTCAATCCAGCAACAGTGGGGCTCAACTTACATGGCACTGCCCAAGTTCAGGCACAACATTAACCAGAAGAGCCAAGAATCGCCCTTAGTTCAATAATGTCTTCTGAAAATGAAATCTGCTTTATCTATGACTCTACCCAACAATGATCACTCCAAAAGTCTGGAATAAATTCAGAATCCAAAAAAGGGCACTTGAATTGGAAGGGAACTAATATATTGGCAGGGAGATTTGCTAGAGCTGCTCAGGAGGATTTAAATTCATAAGGTGGGGGGGCCCCAGGGAGATAAACAAAGATCAATCTCAGATTGTTGAGAAAAGATGCAAGTCAAACACGCCCACAGAGTCAGGAACAATGCAGAGAAGAAGGTAGAACAGAAATTAACTTGCATTTATTTTCAAGAGGCCTAACAATAAATGCAGCTGAACTCAGGGTATGGTTAGGAACACGTCACTGGGATGTCATAGCAATTACACATGGATAAGACTGGCAGCTGAATGTTCCAGGATACAAATTCTACAGGAAGGACAGAAAAGGAGACAAGAGGAGCAGGAGTGGCATTTTTGGTAAGGTTGGCATTACAGCTGTACTGAGAGAGAGGATGTTCCTGGAAGTACACCCGGAGAAGTTATTTGGGTGGAACTGAGAAATAAGAAAGAGATGATTACCTTATTGGGATTGTATTACAGACCCCCTAATAGTCAGAGGGGAATTGAGAAAAACTTGTAAGGAGATCTCAGCCACGTGCAAGAATAATAGGGTGGTTCTGGTAGGGGATTTTAACTTTCCAAACATAGGTGGGCGGCACGGTAGCACAGTGGTTAGCACTGCTGCTTCACAGCGCCAGAGACCCGGGTTCAATTCCCGCCTCAGGCGACTGTGTGGAGTTTGCACATTCTCCCAGTGTCTGCGTGGGTTTCCTCCGGGTGCTCCGGTTTCCTCCCACAATCCAAAAATGTGCAGGTTAGGTGAATTGGCCATGCTAAATTGCCCGTAGTGTTAGGTGAAGGGGTAAATGTAGGAGAATGGGTCTGGGTGGGTTACGCTTTGGCGGGTCGGTGTGGACTTGTTGGGCCGAAGGGCCTGTTTCCACACTAAGTAATCTAATCTAATAGACTAGGACTGCCATAGTGTTAAGGGTTTAGATGGAGAGGAATTTGTTTAGTGGACACAAGAACATTCTGATTTGGTATGTGGATGTACCTATTAGAGAAGGTGCAAAACTGGAGTCGAAAAGTGTAGTGCTGGAAAAGCGCAGCAGGCCAGGCAGCATCCGAGGAGAAGAATCGACATTTCGGGGATAATCCCTTCAGGAAGGCGGCTGGTGTGCCAAGCAGGCCGAAATAAAAGGTGGGGGGTAATTTGGGGGACAGGCGCTGGGAATACGATAGGTGGAAGGGGGGTAGGGTGACAGTGATAGGCCGGAGAGGTTGGGAAAGAAGAGTGCAGGTCAAGAAGGCAGTGCTGAATCTGGGGGTTGGGACTAAGGAGGGAAAGAAGAAGGAGGGAAAGAAGAAGGAGGGAAAGAAGAAGGAGGGAAAGAAGAAGGAGGGAAAGAAGAAGGAGGGAAAGAAGAAGGAGGGAAAGAAGAAGGAGGGAAAGAAGAAGGAGGGAAAGAAGAAGGAGGGAAAGAAGAAGGAGGGAAAGAAGAAGGAGGGAAAGAAGAAGGAGGGAAAGAAGAAGGAGGGAAAGAAGAAGGAGGGAAAGAAGAAGGAGGGAAAGAAGAAGGAGGGAAAGAAGAAGGAGGGAAAGAAGAAGGAGGGAAAGAAGAAGGAGGGAAAGAAGAAGGAGGGAAAGAAGAAGGAGGGAAAGAAGAAGGAGGGAAAGAAGAAGGAGGGAAAGAAGAAGGAGGGAAAGAAGAAGGAGGGAAAGAAGAAGGAGGGAAAGAAGAAGGAGGGAAAGAAGAAGGAGGGAAAGAAGAAGGAGGGAAAGAAGAAGGAGGGAAAGAAGAAGGAGGGAAAGAAGAAGGAGGGAAAGAAGAAGGAGGGAAAGAAGAAGGAGGGAAAGAAGAAGGAGGGAAAGAAGAAGGAGGGAAAGAAGAAGGAGGGAAAGAAGAAGGAGGGAAAGAAGAAGGAGGGAAAGAAGAAGGAGGGAAAGAAGAAGGAGGGAAAGAAGAAGGAGGGAAAGAAGAAGGAGGGAAAGAAGAAGGAGGGAAAGAAGAAGGAGGGAAAGAAGAAGGAGGGAAAGAAGAAGGAGGGAAAGAAGAAGGAGGGAAAGAAGAAGGAGGGAAAGAAGAAGGAGGGAAAGAAGAAGGAGGGAAAGAAGAAGGAGGGAAAGAAGAAGGAGGGAAAGAAGAAGGAGGGAAAGAAGAAGGAGGGAAAGAAGAAGGAGGGAAAGAAGAAGGAGGGAAAGAAGAAGGAGGGAAAGAAGAAGGAGGGAAAGAAGAAGGAGGGAAAGAAGAAGGAGGGAAAGAAGAAGGAGGGAAAGAAGAAGGAGGGAAAGAAGAAGGAGGGAAAGAAGAAGGAGGGAAAGAAGAAGGAGGGAAAGAAGAAGGAGGGAAAGAAGAAGGAGGGAAAGAAGAAGGAGGGAAAGAAGAAGGAGGGAAAGAAGAAGGAGGGAAAGAAGAAGGAGGGAAAGAAGAAGGAGGGAAAGAAGAAGGAGGGAAAGAAGAAGGAGGGAAAGAAGAAGGAGGGAAAGAAGAAGGAGGGAAAGAAGAAGGAGGGAAAGAAGAAGGAGGGAAAGAAGAAGGAGGGAAAGAAGAAGGAGGGAAAGAAGAAGGAGGGAAAGAAGAAGGAGGGAAAGAAGGAAGGAAAGAGAATGAGGAAGCTGGAGAAATCAACATTCATCCTGTGTGGTTGGAGGGTTCCTCGGCAGAAGAGGTGACGCTCTTCCTCCAGGCATCATGTGGCCAGGTCTGGCGATGGAGGCGGCCAAGGACCTGTATGCCCTTGGCGGAGTGGGGGTTTAAGTGTTCAGCCACCGGGCGGTTACACTAGTTGGTCCAGGTGTCCCAGAGGTATTCCTTGAAACGTTCTGCAAGTAGGTGGCCTGTCTTCCCAATGTAGAGACCACATTGGGTGCAGTGGATACAGTAAATGATGTGTGTGGAGGTGCAGGTGAATTTGCGACGGACATGGAAGGATCCATTGGGGCCTTGGTGGGAGACAAGTGGGAGGAATGGCGGACATTTTGCACTTCTTGCGGTTGCAGGGGAAGTTGCGGAGAGTGGAGGTTGCACAAGGGAGTTGCAGAGGGAGTGGTCTCTCCAGAACGCTGATAGGGGTGGGGAGGGAAATATATCCCTGGTGGCGGAAATGACGGAGGATGATACGATGTATCTGGAGGTTGGTGGGGTGGAAGGTGAGGACCAGTGGTGTTTTGTCCTGGTGGCGATTGGAGGGGCGGGGTTCAAGGGCGGAGGTGCAGGAAGTGGAGGAGATGCGGTGGAGAGATCGCCGACCACGTCGGAGGGGAAATTGCAGTCTTTGAAGCAGGCCATTTGGGCTGTTCGGTAGCAGAATTGGTCCTCTTGGGAGCAGATGTGGCGCAGGAATTGGGAATATGGGATGGCACTTTTACAGGGGGCAGGGTGGGAGGTGTAATCCAGGTAGCTGTGGGAGTCTGTTGGTTTGTAGTAAATGTCTGTGTTAGTCGGTCGTCTGAGATAGAAATGGAGGTGTCTCGGAAGGGGAGGGAGGAGTTTGAGACGGTCCAGGTAAATTTGAGTCAGGGTGGAAAGTATTAAAGTGGATAAACTGTTCAACCTCCTCGTGGGAGCACGAGGTAGCGCCAATACAATCAATCATCGATGTAGCAGACGAAAAGGTGGGGGATGGTGCCAGTGTAGATGGACTGTTCCACATATCCAAAGAGGCAGGCATAGCTGGGGCCCATGGCTACTCACGCACCAACCAACCCAACCGCCCTGTGGCTAAACACTAACTCCCCCTCCTACTCTGCCAAGGACAGAGGCGATACCTGGAGGAGTGCCTCACCTTCCGCCTTGGAACCCTCAACCACACGGGATGAATGTCGATTTCTCCAGCTTCCTCCTTTCCCTCCCCCCACCTTATCTCAGTCCCAACCCCCAGATTCAGCACCACCCTCTTGACCTGCAATCTTCTTCCCTACCTCCTCTGCAGCCTATCACCCTCACCCTCCCCTCTTTCCACTTATGGTATCCCCAGCACCCCTCCCCAAAACTTAACCCCCCCCCCCCCCCACCCCTCCCCAAAACTTAACCCCCCCCCCCCCACACCCACTTATCTCAGCCCGCTTGGCACACCAGCCTCATTCCTGAAGGGCTTATGCCTGAAACGTCGATTCTCCTGCTCCTCTGATGCTGCCTGGCCTACCATGCTTTTCCAGCACCACACTAGTCTCCAGCATCTGCAGTCCTCACTTTCTCCAAGGTGCAAACTTGACCCACTCTTGGGGAAATAAGGCAGGGCAGATGATGGAGGTGTCAGTGGGGGTGTACTATGGGGCTAGCAACCATAACTTTTAGTTTTAAAATAGTGACAGTAAAGAATAGACCAAATCTAAAAGTTGAAGTTATAAATTGGAGAAAGGCTAAGTTGACGGGATGATTAGGCGAGAACTTTCAAAAGCTGATTGGGGGCAAATGTTCGCAGATAAAAAAGGGATGGCTGGAAAATGGAAGCCTTCAGAAATGAGATAACCAGAGTCCAGTGACAGTATATTCCTATTCGGGTAAAAAAAGGAAAGGCTGGTAGGTATAGGGAACACTGGATGACTAAAGAAATTGAGGGTTTGGTTATGAAAAAGGAGGCACATGTCCAGTATAGACAAGGTAGATCGAATGAATCCAGAGTAGAAAAACAGTAGAGTATACATAAGAGGGAAATCAGAATGACAAAAAGGGGACATGAGATATCTTTGGCAAACAGAATTAAAGGAGAATTCAAAAGGGTTAGGACAAAAAGGGTAACTCGGGAGAGAATAGGACCCCTCAGATCAGCAAGGCGGCCTTGTGTGGAGCCACAGGTGATGGGAGAGCAACTAAACAAGGATGTTGCATCAGTGTTTACTGTGGTGGTGGTCTTGGAAAATATAAAATGTAGGGAAATAGATGGTGACATCTTGCAAAACTTCCAGATTACAGAGGAGGAAATGCTGAACGCCTTGAAATGGGTAAAGGTGGATAAATCCCCAGGACCTGATCAGGTGTACCCGAGAACTGTGTGGGAAGCTAGAGAAGTGATTGCTGGGCCTGTTGCTGAGATATTTGTATCATCGATAGTCACAGGTGAGGTGCTGGAAGACTGGAGGTTGGCAAACATGGTGCCACTTGTTTAAGAAAGATGGCAAGGACAAGCCAAGGATTTATAGACCATTGAGCCGGATAATGGTCAAGTTGCGGAGGGAATCCTGAGGGACAGGATGTACATGCATTTGGAAAGGCATGGATTAATTAAGGATAGTCAACATGGCTTTGTGCATGGGAAATCATGTCTCACAAACTTGATTGAGTTTTTTGAGGAAATAACAAAGAGGATTGATGAGGGCAGTGTGGTAGATGTGATCTACATGGACTTCATGAAGACGTTTGACAAGGTTCCCGATAGGAGACTGGTTAGCAAGGCAAGATCTCATGGAATACAGGGAGAACTAGCCATTTGGATACAGAACTGGCTCAAAAAAGGTACAAGACAGGGTGGTGGTGGTGGAAGGTTGTTTTTCAGACTGAAGGCCTGCAACCAGTGGAGTGCCACAAGGATCAGTGCTGGGTCTGCTACTTTTTGGCATTTACATAAATGATTTGGATGTGAGCAGAAGAGGTACAGTTAGTAAGTTTGCAGATGACACCAAAATTGGTGGTGGTGTAGTTGGCAAAGGTGGTTACCTCATTACTACAGGATCTTGACCAGATGGGCCAATGGGCTGAGAAGTGGCAGATGGAGTTTAATTCAGATAAATGCAAGGTGCTTTGGTAAAGCAAATCTTAGGTCTTATACACTCAATGGCAAGGTCCGAGGGAGTGCAGGTTCAAAGCTCCTTGAAAGTACAGTCACAGGTAGATAGGATAATGAAGAAGTTTTGTATGCAGACAGATATGGTTCATGAAATAAGTGCCTAGAGCTTTTCAGAAGTCTCAAAGGAGAACCAGAAAGTGTGTTGTATATGGACTTCGAAAATGGATTCAGCACGGGTCTCAAAAAAAACCTACAGGTCTAAAGTAACAGTCCGGGGTATTGAAGGTAATATGTTGGCATGGATAGAGAATTGACTAGTGGGCAGGAAACAAGTGGTGTTGAGGCTATTTTACAGGTTGCCAACCCACAACCATCAGGGTCCATTAAGACCAGTGCTGGGATTGCAACTATTTAGTATATATTAGACATGGAGAAAAAAGCCAAATTTGTGAATGACATGTAGGTGGAAAGAGTTTGCAGAACTATTAACAAGTTAACTGGGCAAGTTGGTAAAAATCAGTGTACTGAGGGAGAAGGCAGTTGGCCATAGAGTCAGACAGATACAGCAGCAACTGAGCCTTTGTCCAACTCATTCATACCAACCAGATATCCTAACTCATCTAGTCCCTTTTGCCAGCATTTGGCCCATATACCTCAACTATTCCTATTCATATACCCATCCAGGTGCCATGTAAATGTTACAATTGTACCAGCCTCCACCGCTTTCTTTGGCAGCTTATTCCATACATGCACCACCTTCTGTGTGGAAAAAGTTGATAGAGGTCCCTTTTATACTTGCCCCTCTCACCATAAACCTATGCCCTCCAGCTCTGGACGAGAGTCAGGAAAACACCTTGGTTTATTTACCCTATCCATGTCCCTCATGATTTTAGAAACCGTTAAAAGTTACCCCTCAGCCTCTGATACTCCAGGGAAAATATCCCCAGCCTATTCAGCTTCTTCCTATAGCTCAAACCTGCAATCTGGCAGCATCCGTGTAAATGATAAGCACAGCCAGGTGTCATATTTGGAGTTAGGTCAGCACTTTGGTGATAGTGACAACAACTTGGTTCTTTGGTGATGCAAAGGGGTAGGTATATACCGCAGGGCAAAGGTATAATAGACGAAGGCAATTACAATGTGAAGCAGTTGATGTGGTGTATATGGATTACAACAAGGCATTAAATATTCATCCTGGAGTTCAGTTATTCATAGGGCACCAAGGATCTGTTTCGGGTCCACTGTTGTCAATCATTTGTATAAATGACCTAGAGATGGGTGAGCAAACTTGCAGATGACAGTAAGGTTGGTACAGTTGTGGATAGTCCTAAAGGATGCTGTATGTTAGAGACATAGATAACAGAGCTGGGCTGAGATGGCAAATGGAGCTAAATGCGGAAAACAAAAAGTGGTGATTCACTTTCCATTCCTGTTAGCTCAGTACTCTGGAAGGAGTAATGTTCAGCTTCTTGGTAGTGTAGATGAGCAGTGAGATCTTTGTGTCCAGGTACATAGATCCTGGAAAGTTGGCACCCAAATTGATAGGGTTAAGGAGGCTTAGTGTGTTTGCTTTCATCAGTAGAGGGATGGAGTTTCAGAACCACAAGATCATGCTGCAGCTGTGTAAAACAACTCTGTTGCGGCCGCATTTGGAATATTGCGTACAGTTCTTGTCACTTCATTATACAAAGGATGTGGAAGTTTGGGAAAGGGCTCAGAGGAGATTTGCCAGGTTGTCTGGTATGAAGGGAGGTCTTTACAAAGGCTGAGGGACTAGAGATTGTTTGCATGAGAGAAGGTTGAGAGGGGACTTAATTGAAACAGATAGAGGGTTAGATAAGGTGGATAGTGAGGGTCTTTTTCCTTGGATGGCAATGGCTATCAAATTGAGGGGTGATAGATTTAGGACAGATGTCAGAGGTAGTTTCTTTACTCAGCAGTAGGGGCATGAAAACTGCCTACAACAGTAGTAGACTTGCTAACTTCAAAGGGCATTTAAATGGTCATTGGATAGGCATATGGACGACAATGAAATTGTGTTGGTTAGGTGGGCTTCAGACTGGTTCCATAGGTCAGTGCAACATCAAGGCGGAAGAGCCTGTACTGTGCTGTAATGTGCTATCTTTTGTTCTAAATCTTTTCTGAACTCTTTTTAGTTTCACAACATCCTTGCTATAGCAGGTGACCAGAATTTCACAAATGGCAAAGCAAATGCCCTGTATAGCTGCACCAAGACTGCCCAACTCCTATACAATGCACTGACCAATCAAGATCAGCATAACAAACACCTTCACTATCCTAAACAAGATTCAACTTTCACGTCCACTATGGAAAAGCCAGGAAACTACAGACGAGTGAGTAGTGGGCAAGTTGGAGTAAATCATGAGGCACAGGATTTATACATATTTGCAAAGGCAATGATCGATTAGGGAGTTTTTTTTAAAAAGTAAAAAAAAGAGGATTGTTGAGGGCAGAGTGGTGGATGCGATGGACTTCAGTAAGGCATTTGACAATGTTCCTCATGGTAGACTGGTTAGCAAGGTTAGAACATGGGGATACAGTGAGAAGTAGCCATTTGGATACAGAATGGGCTCAACGTTAGAAGACGGAGGGTGAGAATGGAGGGTTGCTTTTCAGATCGACAGCCTATGATTAGTAGTGTGCCAAAGGATCTGTGCTGGGTCCACTGCTTTTTGTCACGTAAAGGTTTACGTAAGTTATCATGAAGGTAGGATTACTAAGTTTGTAGATGACACCAAAATTAAAGGTGTAGTGGACAGCAAAGGGAGTCATCCTGAAGTACAATAAGACCACAATCACACGGACCAAGGAGTCCAACCTGGAAAGGCAAATCAGAACAGGACGAATTTGATAGCAAGGTCCTGGGGAACATCGCTGAACAAAGACCCTGGAGTTCCTTTTAGTCTTTTTAGCATCATATACAAGATTGCATATCTGGACATAAATCTTCAACTCATCTGCAACCCTTGAAGTTAACATTTCAAATTCAGACTGCTCTTCTGCAACTTGAAGACAGTTGAATGTTCCTGTAGAGTCACTAAACACTTACCCAAATCATAACTGAGTTGATAATTTCCTTTTCTTCCTGCACATTTCCCAGAAGCAACACGTGGCTTAATGTTTACATCACATGTTAGAGCTCCAGGTTATCCTCACTGGAGATGTGCAGTGACTCAAAACAACCTGAGTTTCTGCTGGAGGGGCAAGGACTTCAGGATTTATCCTCTTTATGCAAAGGCTACAGAGTTTGGGACTCTACCTACCTGTTTATACTCTACATTCTCAAGTAGAGTGCGTGAAATAAGGTTCAGTTGAGCATGACTCAAATCAGGTAAGAACTTGCAGTTAACAATGGGGTGTTGGAGGCGAGGGCAATTGGTTAACAAGGTGAAAAGCTCATTATTTAGAGCCATTAACAATATTGGAAGCACTCCATATGGAAGGTCAGTTATGGTGTAAAGTATTTGTTATGTAAAACCAGTTAAGGTTAAGATCATCTATGGTGTAACAGATGGCTTAATCTTTACTATGGTCACTCACTGATTGTAAGTCACTTAATTAATGTGTGTTGCCTTATCTGGATGCTCCTCCCTGTAAAATGACTTCATTAAGAAAGTGCTGTTTGAGAGAGAAGACTGAGAATTTATGTCTGTGCACGGCAATCATGCTCTTCCTCCAGGGCCTGGAACAAAAGATGGAGGCAAAAACTACTGTGTCTAGGTGCTTGGCTTCAACTGGGGGTGGATGGGGACAGGACGACAATAGACTCAAGTTTAGAACGAGAGGTGATCTCATTGAGAAGGTACATGTGTGTGTGTCAATGCCCTAAAGAATCCCAAGGGCATATTTCCCCTCCTGGTAGAGTCTAAGTCAAGAGTGCAGTCTCAGAATTAAGGGGGTTACACATTTAAGACTGATTAGGAGGGATTTGCTGATGGTGGTCAATCTGTGGGATTCTTGAACATAGGGGCTAGTTTGATCAGTGAGGGGCGCAAGAGTTATCAGGGGGAAAACAAAAGGTGGTAGAAGTGTAGAGTTGAGGATCAGCCCATCTACCACATTAGCAAAACGGACTGAATGCTTACTTCTGACAAAATCTTATGATTCTATAACTGACCTAGGAAATCCCTCAGGTCGAAAACACAACTTTTTTTGAAAGCAAAAAGAGAAATGAGACCTTTGAGCATGGGACAAAACAGCAACCTCAACCCTGATGACCTCAAAGTCTTATATATAAAAAGGAGTGCCAAAGCTGTTTCAGATCAGTTCAACAACAGCCTGAATCTGACTGATGAAATCACACCATGCACTGCTGATGCCAAACAAATCATCCAATGACATCTACCCAGAGGGAGCAGTACAGTGCTTTATGGTCAGGAGTGGAGACCTTGAGATGACTAGAGTCCTCAACACTGATTTAGATCCTAAGGATCTCACAGCAGGAGGTCAAAACTGACATGGAAACTTTCACATTACCACCTACCACATGCAGGGGCCCCAAGTAAAATGTCAATGGGAATTAGGGAGAGATGGATGGTTGGATCATACCTGACCACAAAATACATGGTTGACCTCCAACATTTACAAATATCTCAGCTCCCAGACAGGTCTGCAGAGTTCCTTCATTGTAGTGTCAGAGACCCCAACCTTTACCAGCTGTTTCAATGACCTACCCCCTCTGTGAAGGGGAAAACTGAGGCATTGATTGCATGATGTTCAACCCCATTTGCAAATCCATAAACAAAGCAGTACAAGCCCAGATGCCACAGGACCTGGGAAATATCAGGTTTGGCCTAAACAAAATGGTGATACTCAGGTTACACAAATGACCAGCTCAAGGAGAACCTACTCATCACCACTTGATATTCAATGGCACAAACATCTAGCGTTAAGATGATCAAAAACTGATCAGTACTCACCACATACACAATGGCTGCAATAGATCAGAGGCAAAGAATACTAATCATGAGTAACCACAGCTCAACTCCAAGCCTGTTCACTATCTACAAGGCACAAGTCTGGAGTGTGATGGACTACTATCCACTTCACTGGATGAGTGTAACTCCAATACAAGAAGCTTGCCTCCATTTAGGAGGAAAGCAGTTTGCTACACTGTTTGCAGATGTGACAACCATTTACTCCCTGTTTACTATTTAAGAGATGCACTAACTCACCTCATACATTGCTCTACATTCCCCTCCGAGCCACTCTGTCCAGACTTGAAAGTACATCACTATTCCTTCAGTGTCACAGGGTGAAATCCCTTGAACTCCTTCCCAAATAGCATTTTGGTATACCTGATCCAGCCGAAGCTCTCATCCCAGTAACAAAAATGGTATCAGCTTTAAGATATCAATGCTTTTCAGCATGAAAATGTGGTACAGAAGCACCCCCAAAAGCTTTTGGAGATAACATTCAGCAGAATTATTTGGACTAGCTGTAATGTAGTTCAATATCTCTAGCATACCAACAGTAACTGGTGTTCCACAAGTAACCCACAAGGCTATTAATATTCATGTTCAGCTGAGACACAGCTACATATTCAAATATTTCACAAATTAACAGTTCATACTGGCTTTGTATCATTCTATAAACTGACCCAATTTTGATGTCAAAACTGCAATCTACATATTTTAGTACTTCTGCATCAAGATTAGACAAACACTTTTACACCACTTCTTAAGATACTACTTCATATGAAGAGTTGTTCACTTGAATGGGATTTACAAAAGTTATTCACAATCTCTCAGGCTTCTGTTGGGTGCACAATTCAACTGCCTGAAGCAGAAATAAAAGGAATGACTATTCTTGTGGTTCAGCATTGACAATACTTGCCCAGCTGGATTTCAACTTCAAAGATGGAGAGATTCTTCGATTCTGGATTAGTGGTGCTGCAAGAGCACAGCAGTTCAGGCAGCATCCAAGGAGCAGCGAAATCGACGTTTCGGGCAAAAGCACTTCATCAGGAACAAAGGCAGAGAGCCTGAAGGGTGGAGAGATAAGCTAGAGGAGGGTGGGCGTGGGGAGAAAGTAGCATAGAGTACAATTGGTGAGTGGGGGAGGGGATAAAGGTGATAGGTCAGGGAGGAGAGGGTGGAGTGGATAGGTGGAAAAGGAGCTTGGCAGGTATGACAAGTCCGGACAAGTCATGGGGACAGTGCAGAGCTGGAAGATTGGAACTAGGGTGAGGGGGGGAGGGGGGCAGGGAAGAGGAAAATGAGGAAGCCGTTGAAGTCCACATTGTTGCCCTGGGGTTGAAGTGTTCCGAGGCGGAAGATGAGGCGTTCTTCCTCCAGGCGTCGGGTGGTGAGGGAGCAGCGGTGAAGGAGGCCCAGGACCTCCATATCCTCAGCAGAGTGGTGGGGGAGTTGAAATGTTGGGCCACAGGGTCGTATGGTCGATTGGTGCAGGTGTCCCGGAGATGTTCCCTAAAGCGCTCTGCTACGAGGCGTCCAGTCTCCCCAAATGTAGAGGAGACCGCATCGGGAGCAACGGATACGATAAATGATATTGGTGGATGTGCAGATAAAACTTTGATGGATGTGGAAGGCTCCTTTAGGGCATTGGATGGAGGTGAGGGAGGTGCAGGTTTTGCAATTCCTGCGGTGGCAGGGGAAGGTGCCAGGATGGGAGGGTGGATTGTAGGGGGGCGTGGACCTGACCAGGTAGTCACGGAGGGAACGGTCTTTGTGGAAGGCGGAAAGGGGTGGGGCGGGAAATATATCCATGGTGGTGGGGTCTTTTTGGATGTGGTGGAAATGTCGGCGGATGATTTGGTTTATGCAAAGGTTGGTAGGGTGGAAGGTGAGCACCAGGGGTGTTATGTCCTTGTTACGGTTGGAGGGGGTAGGGTCTGATAGCGGAGGTGCAGGATGTGGACGAGATGCGTTGGAGATGCATCTTTAACCACGTGGGAAGGGAAATTGCGGTCTCTAAAGGAGGCGGCCATCTGGTGTGTTCTGTGGAACTGGTCCTCCTGGGAGCAGATATGGCAGAGGAATTGGGAATACGGGATGGCATTTTTGCAAGAGGTAGGGTGGGAAGAGATGTAATCCAGGTAGCTGTGGGAGTTGGTGGGTTTGTAAAAAATGTCAGTGTCAAGTCGGTCGTCATTAATGGAGATAGAGAGGTCCAGGAAGGGGAGGGAGGTGTCAGAGCTGGCCCAGGTAAATTTAAGGTCAGGGTGGAATGTGTTGGTGAAGTTGATAAATTGCTCAACCTCCTCGCGGGAGCACGAGGTGGTACCAATGCAGTCAATGTAGCGGAGGAAGAGGTGGGGAGTGGTGCTGGTGTAATTACGGAAGATCAACTGTTCTACGTAGCCAAAGAGACAGGCGTAGCTGGGGTCCATACGTGTACCCATGGCTACCCCTTTGGTCTGAAGGAAGTGGGAGGATTCGAAGGGGAAATTGTTAAGGGCGAGGACCAGTTCGGCCAAACGAATGAGTGTGTCGGTGGAAGGGTACTGTTGGGGACGTCGGGAGAGTATAAAACGGAGGGCTTGGAGGCCCTGGTCATGGCGGATGGAGGTGTAGAGGGATTGGATATCCATGGCGAAGATGATGAGGCGTTGGGGGCTGGGGAAGAGGAAGTCTTAGAGGAGGTGGAGGGCGTGGGTGTTGTCTCGAACCTATGTGGGGAGTTCCTGGACTGGGTGGGGAATAGGATAGTGCCGAGGTAGGTAGAAATGAGTTCAGTGGGGCAGGAGCATGCTGAGACAATGGGTCGGCCAGGGTGGTCAGGCTTGTAGATCTTGGAAAGGAGGTAGAACTGGGCAGTGCGGGGTTCCCAGACTGAGGTTGGAAGCTGTGGGTGGGAGATCTCCTGAGGTGATGAGATTCTGTATGGTCTGGGAGATGATGGTTTGGTGATGGGGGTGGGGGCATGGTTGTGGGGGGTGGTAGGAAGAGGTGCCCTCGAGTTGGCATTTGGCTTCAGCAGTGTAGAGGTCAGTGCACCAGACTACCACTGTGCCCCCTTTATCTGCTGGCTTGATGGTGAGGTCGGGATTGGAGCAGAGGGATTGGAGGGCTGCGTATTGCGAGGGTGAGAGGTTGGAGTGGGGAAGGAGGTGGACAGGTTGAGGCTGTTAATGCCCTGGCGGCAGTTGGAAATGAAGAGGTCGGGGGCAGGTAATAGGTCAGCACGGGGTATCCAGGTGGATACAGTGTTTTGGAGGTGGGCGAAGGAGTCCGCGGAAGGTGGTCGGGAGTCCTGATTGTGAAAGTAAGCTCGGAGGCGGCAGAAGTAGTGTTCGACGTCACGATTCATCCAATGACTATGATAGGAGAGCTTTTCAAGCATAACCAAAAAAAAGGGTTGAGCGACTGGATTTCTTGACGGAGTGTGTTCAATACTACAAATGCAGTGTACGGAGCAAATAAAATTTGCCTTGAAATATCTTCAATCTCTTCAGTTGTTCCATTTAACAACTTTGCCTTGCTGTCCTTCAGGCTACCAACTTGTTTTAAGCAGATCTGGGCATTGTTTTCTGCAGGAAAATTTAAGTTTCACTGCTTACTTCTGTAGCAGCTGAATATACAACAGCCGAACATACATCGGCTCCAGGGCTGGATATGAAAAATGAACAGTCTTCAATAATTCCAGACATCACTTATAGGCAAAGCATTTGATTCAATTCAACATCAGCTGCAGTGCCATCACATTTAAACTCAAAACAAGACAAATGCATCACCTATATTGCAACTGAACTTTGTTCAACTGGTTAAGTATCAAATTTTCCAATAGTTCTTTTATCAGATAAGCAAGGCACTCGTAATTTAGCAGCTTGTAAAAAAAATGCAACACAATGAAACCAAAGTTTGCCACCATTTTGGTTTCCATCGCTTCTTAGATTAAAGTTAATCCTCAAATGGTAGAATCTGACAATAACTGCAGCAAACAGACTTCAAGATCTCCCTTTTAGGTGTATTTTGATCATACAGAAGCTAAGAGAAGGTCCAAAGTGACAAACAGTTTAATCATTCATTTTCCAGATGTTCTGCAAATACATTTACCTTTGTTCTAAGCAGTTGCAGTTCAATCCCACTCAAGAGACTACTCAGCATGCTCCAGGTTACGGCTAATGCAAGTTGAACTTGATTTCAAGTGGGTACCTTTTCAACTGGTGTAGGGGAACAGTAGAATTCCCCTACATCAGTTGAAAAGTTACTCACTTGAAATCATGACTAACTCGAGATTCTCCTTAGAGGATAACATCCTTCTAATATCTAATCAAGTCACCTCAAGTGTTTAAATTAAGATACCTGCATCTTAATTCCAGACACACTATATCTAGTGTTCCATAAAAAGGTGATCACTTGTTCTGAACTGCTAACGCATCAACATCTCTAAGCAATACTAGTACAGTAAACAGTACTCGAGATGCTGTCTCACTAATACCCTCAAACGGATACATACTTTTGCATTTAATTCCACTCACTAAACATACGATTCAATTAGTTTTCCCAATTACTTGGTTGTACCCACATGTGAACTGTGATTCATGCACTAAGACACCTAAATCTTTGTACCACATTAATTTTGAGTCTCTTTTGGCAGGAAGAGACATGTTATACTTTGCCATATCTTTGCCCACATCAATTCCACCCCCTTTTTTTGCAGGCTCATGTTCACTTCACACTGACTTCCTACCCATCTTTGTCTCATCAGGAAATATTACAGCCATACCTTCAATCTCATCCAAACAATTTGTAAAATGGAGAGGTGAGGCCCTGATATTGACCCCTGTGACACACGAGAGGCATCTTGCCAGTCCCTTAAAAAGATGCATTTCCTACTCTGGATTCCTATTTGCCAAGAACATTTCCTACCCATGCTAAAATGTTGACAAAATGGCTCATGTTACAATAGTTATGTACTTCCTCATAACAGAGGCCATATTATCTGACACTATTTCCAGGAAATTGGATTATCCACAGATATTGAAATTAGCTTACTTTAAGATGTGATTACAGTAGCTCAAATTTGTTTGAAAGAGATTGCTTCTCA
The DNA here is from genome assembly GCF_037043375.1 of Chiloscyllium plagiosum. Lineage (NCBI taxonomy): Eukaryota > Metazoa > Chordata > Chondrichthyes > Orectolobiformes > Hemiscylliidae > Chiloscyllium > Chiloscyllium plagiosum. Next base: position 105,606,623 of record NW_028270143.1, on the reverse strand, counting down.
GAGGTAATAAACTGTACTATCTTGGTACTGTTTATCTGATAGCAAAACTATAGCTTTAATCATTCTGTAAACCTCTTACCATATTCAAGTGTTCAGATGCTGACAGCAGGATTTCAGCTTGCATGTTGAGTATTTAGTCTGCACCTTCAAAATGAGGGCAGAGCAATAGATGCGATCAATATGGACTTCAGTAAGGCGGTCAACAAGGTTCCCCATGGGAGACTGATTAGCAAGGTTAGATCTCTCAATACAGGGAGAACAAGCCATTTGGATACACAACTGACTGAGGGTAGAAGACAGAGGGTGGTGGTGGGAGGGCTGTCTTTCAGACTGGAGGCCTGTGACCAGTGGAGTGCCACAAAAATTGGTGCTGGGTCCTCTACTTTTTGTCATTTACATAATGATATGGATGAGAGCATAAGAGGTACAGTTAGTAAGTTTGCACAGATGACACCAAAATTGGGAGGTGTAGTGGACAGCAAAGAGGGTTACCTCAGATTACAACAGGATCTGGACCAAATGGGCCAATGGGCTGAGAAGTGGCAGATGGAGTTTAATTCAGATAAATGAGAGGTGCTGCATTTTGGGAAAGCAAATCTCAGCAGGACTTGTACACTTAATGGTAAGGTCCTAGGGAGCATTGCTGAACAAAGACCTTGGAGTGCAGGTTCATAGCTCCTTGAAAGTGGAGTCGCAGGTAGATAGGATAGTGAATGCAGCGTTTGGTATGCTTTCCTTTATTGGTCAGAGTATTGAGTACAGGAGTTGGGAGGTCATGTTGTGGCTGTACAGGACATTGGTTAGGCTACTGTTGGAATATTGTGTGCAATTCCGGTCTCCTTCCTATCAGAAAGATGTTGTGAAACTTGAAAGGGTTCAGAAAAGATTTACAAGGATGTTGCTAGGGTTGGAGGATTTGAGCTATAGGGAGAGGCTGAACAGGCTGGGACTGTTTTCCCTGGAGCAGAGGCTGAGGGGTGACCTTCTAGAGGTTTACAAAATTATAAGGGACATGAATCGGGTAAATAGGCAAAGTCTTTTTGCTGGGGTGAGGGAGTCCAGAACTAGGTAGCATCGGTTTGTGGTGAGGGGGGAAAGATGAGACCCAAGGGGCAACTTTTTCATAGGAAGGGTGGTACAGGTATGGAATGAGCTGCCAGAGGAAGTGGAGGAGGCTGGTACAATTGCAACATTTGAGGGGCATTTGGATGGGCATATAAATAGGAAGGGTTTGGTGGGATATGGGCCAGGTGCTGGCAGGCAGGACTAGATTGGGTTGGGATATCTGGTCAGCTTGGACCGAAGGGTCTGTTTCCATACTGTACATCTGACTATTTTTGAAAACTCAGATGTGAGCATTTTGCATTGTAGTAAATCTGAGAACGAAGTCAGTCTTTTAGTTCAGCTGAGTTCTCAAAAAGGTAATTTCAGAAGGTAGCGTCTCTTTCCACAGTTTGGGCAAGTATCACAAAACTTTTCACTCCTTGGCCATTCTTATGATTTGAAGTACTGCATTTGATTTTGATATCTGTAATCTGCTGCAAATGTATGCTTAAGTGGAAAAAAACCCACACTGTTTCAATATCCAATTTGGTCATTGATTGTGCTATTTGAAGTACTTCCTGATCAAGCACAGCTGCTCTAAGAAAGATACCTTTAAACAGTATCAAAAGGCTCTCATGGCACAAGAGTCATGCTCCGACCAGGAGGCCTCAGTTCAAGTCCCACCTGCTCCAGAGCAGAGTAATATGTTAACATGTCAATTAGAAAGATAGGTTAAATAAAAATTGTAGACAGTATCTTGTGGGGCTGCCATGGCACAGTGGTAGTGTTCTTGCCTGAGCCAGGCAACCTTAACTCTGTAGGTGCAAGTTAAGCCAAGAAACATCTGAACAGGTGGATTCCAAAAATCTGAAAACAGTATGATATAAAGAGATGACAGCTTATATTTACAAGTCTTCATGCTATAAAATTTCAAACCATTACAAACCAAAAGACTGATCCAAACAATACATGCAGCCACAAGAAAAAAAACAAACAATGGTGGGGGCAGGGGTTGGGAAGAGATGACTTAAGGGACAACTTTTTCCAGAGTGGCAAGTGCATGGAATGAGCTACAGCAAGTAGTGGAGGCTGGTACAGTAACATTTAAAAAGGTATCAGGATGGGTATAGGAATAGAAAGGGTTTGGGACAGATATGGGTCAAGTGCTGGCAAATGGGACTAGATTAGGTTAGGACATCAGATTGTCATGGACAAGTTGGACTAAAGGGCTTGTCTTCGTGCAGTACAGCTCAGAATAATTTATAGGGCTCCTCCTGTGCAGTGGTGGTATCCCTCCCTCAAACATAAATCCTGGGTTCAGGTTCAACCTGCTCCAGAGATAAGGTTAGACATTTCAGATGTTGTTTGTTTTGACTTCAGTAAAACCTTTGATAAGATTCCATATGGTAGGCTAATTAGTATGGTTAGATCACAGGTTCAGGGTGAGCTTACCAATTGAATACAAAAATTGACTTGACAGTAGGAGACTGGTGGAGGGTTGCCATTTGGACTGGAGACCTGAGGCCAGCAGTATTTGCTTTTGTCCTTTACAAAGATTATTTAGTTGAGAAACAGGAGGCATGTGTCACGTGTGGGGTGCCGGAAAAGCACAGGTCAGGCAGCATCTGGAATGGGTAAAACAATGACTGCAGATGCTGGAAACCAGAGTCTAGATTAGAGTGGTGCTGGAAAAGCACAGCAGTTCAGGCAGCATTCGAGCAGTAAAAGGAGATGTTTCGGGCAAAAGCCCTTCATCAGGAACACAAGAGGCTGAATGGCTCGTTTCTGTGCCATAACTCTTCAATGCTGCTTCATCTTCCATCCTCGGATGCTGCCTGAACTGCTGTGCTTTTCCAGCACCACTCCAGCATCTGGAATGACTTTTGCTCGAAACTTCGATTCTCCTGCTCCTCTGATGCTGCCTGACCTGTTGTGCTTTTCTAGCACCACACCCTCTAATCTCCAGCATCTACAGTCCTCACTTTCTCCTATTATAAGAGGCATGGTTTGTAAGTTTGCAGCTGACACCAAAGTTAGTGGTATGGTCGACAGTAAACAACATTAGATTACACAGATCTTGATCAATTGGGTCAATGGGCTAAAGAATTGCAGAAGCAATTTAATTTTGATAAAATGAGGCAGTGCATTTGGTAAAAGAAACAGATTTATCGGTGGGGGTGGGAGAAAGTAAGGGGATGTGGAGCAAGAAAAAAAAAAGCAAGTTGGGGCAGGAGAAAAGCCTTCTCCTGATTGTGGTCTTAAGATGGAAGATTAAGCAGCATTGAAGAGTTATGGCACAGAAAAGAGCCATTCAGCCTCTTGTGTCTGCACCAGCTATTGAAAATTAGCCCATTCTGATGCCACAATTAGTGGCACCAAAGCCTTGCAGATTACAGTATTTTAGAAGATAGGTGCAGGAGTAGGCCATTCTGCCCTTCGAGCCTGCACACCATTCAATATAAATCATGGCTGATCCTTAATCAGTATCCTGTTCCTGCCTTCTCTCCATAACATTTTGGTTGAAGACCCCCAGCTCCTTTGAATGGAGTCGATTGTTTATTTCCAGTATCAAATCAGGCATTAAAGTAGGATATCCTACAACCTTCGAAGAAAATGCTTTTCATGTCCCCACTAACCTACTCAGCATTTGAAATCTACACTACAAGGTGATAGACCTCAAACCAGGAAAGCTCAAATTAAAAAAAAAAATTCTCAGCCTCTGTTCTAAAAAGGAAACATCTCTAACCTACCAGTCTCCCTCAGCTACAATTCAAGCCGAGACAACATTGCTTTAAATCTCCTCCACTCTCCAGAGCCCTTATGCACAGGCAACCAGAACTACAGCTGTAACCCAACTGACATACTGTTTTTGTCTTTAATACCTCTCCCTAAAGCATCCCATATATTATTTCACTCCAAGAACACCTGCATCATCCCTCTTTTCTGAAAGCAGTCATTCAGAACCTTGTACATCCTTGCACAAGTTACCAGTACATCTGATAGGTGGAGGGCCTATGTCCTTAACTTGTAAACTACACAAGTACACACATAATTAACACCCAAACAGTTGTCATGTGACAGCTCAAACCCTGTGTTTCCAAACTGCAGTGCTCACCAGACGCTAATAGTCACTTGTTTGATTTTGAAAATGTAAACCAGAAATCTATTCTACAATGCAATCTCCAGCACTCAAATCTCAGTTCCACAGGATCACCCTGCTGTGGAGCTATCAATTTTCACAAGATGCTAAGTAATATTTTAACTCCAGAAGAAAGCACACCATAATTAATAAAGTTACTTTCTGACATTCAAAATGTGTGAAAAGTGCCACAAATATCATGAGGGCAACACTAATTAAAGGTAACCTTAGTTGCAGAGAAATCATGGCTGGCCAGTTTAGATCCTGTGCTAGATTTTCTGACCTGGATCAAGGTCTGAAGCTATGGGTTGAGACAAGGGGAAGCAGCATAAAATCGGAATTACATGTTGACAGGTCACTTTGAGAATAGCGATAGAAGTTGACATTTACAATGGACAATTACTCAAAAATCGCTAGAAGCCTGTGAAGTCCTAAGCTGATTTAGATTTCGAAACTGGTGGATTCCACTTTGTGGATACCAGAGGTACTAGAACTATTTGAACTGGATGCCAAATTCACCAGAGTCCTCAAAATCCTTATTTCACTTACCCGTCTCCCTGCCCTCAGTGGCAGGCAGGTCAACAAAGCTTTATCCAAAACCGCTAGGACCAGGAGGTTTTGGGAATTTTTCAAATTTTGAAAGTGACAGTTTAACTGTGTAATGAAAAAATCTTTACTGAACTGCAGACACACCTGTCAGTACTATGGGCCCCAAGACAGAACTGACAACTGCTTGTGTTGGGTCATGCCCCCACACCATTGAGTGGGTGTGGAGTAGTGTTAACTGTTTGCATGCCAAACACCCTTATTATGCCTGCCGAAAGTCAATAAATGAGTTCCTTGTTTTTGCCAGCATTGAAGCAAGGTTGTTCTCAGTGCACCATTTTTCCAGGTGTTCTACCTCCTATCTGTAGTTTGCTTCATTACCATTGGAAATTCAACCAACTATGGTTGCGTCATCAGTGAACTTGCAAATGGCATTAATCTGGTATTTGGCAACAGTCATGGGTATACAGAGAGTATAGTAGGGGACTGAGTACACACCCCAGGGGACTCCAGTATTGAGTGTTAGTGAGCATGAAATATTGTCCCAATCTTCACTGATTGAGGCCTGTGGGTCAGGAAACTGAGGATCCAGTTGCAGAGTGGGGCTCAGTCAGAGATCACAAAGTTTAATCAGCCTCAAGGGGATAATAGTGTTGAAGGCTGAACTGTAGTCAATGAGTGGGATTGTTACATCGCTGTTCTTAGGGTCAAGATGTTTAGGGAGGAGTGAAGGGCAAGTGATATGGCATCTCTCGTTGATCTGTTGGCCAGATAGGCAAATTGGAGTGGGTCAATAGTAGTGTGGAGACTGGAGTCGATTAATGCCAGGACCAGCCTTTCAAAGCACTTCATGACCAAGGTTCGGGCCACTGGGCAGTAGTCATTGAGTCATGCTGTATGAGCCTTAAGCACAGGGATGATGTTGGCCCTCTTGAAACAGGCAGAGACAGTGGCCTGCTGCAGGGAGAGGGTGAAGACGTCAGAGAAGACCTCTGCCAGTTGATCTGCTCATGCAGAATGCACAGCCTGATTACTCAGTCTGGTCCCATAATTTTCCTTGGATTCACACGAAGGAAAACTGATGTGACCTCTGATGCAGCGACTGTTGGGATAGGTGAGTCAGGACTTGTCAGAATAGGTGTCACTGCTCAGAGGAAATCTTGCTCAATGCAAGCGTTGAGACGATCTGGGAGGGATCGTCTGCTATGTTGCATGCTCTTTTTAAGAACCTGTGACGGCATTCTGTCCTTGCCATAGTCCCCGAGTCTCTGTCTGGGTCTCTAGTTTGGATATGTATTGGCCCTTGGCTGTCTTAATGACTGTGAAAGTCATACTTGGATTCCTTATATTGGAATGGATCTCCTGATCTGAAGGCCTCATGCCTAGTATTTAGCAGGTTCTTTATGTCCCGATTCATCCAGGGTTTGCCTATTGGGGAACACCCAGAGTGACTTCGCTGTCCTCCATACACCTGCTGATAAAGTGTGACGGTGGTGATGAACTCGTCCAACTCAGGGGGCGGGGTGTGTGCGTCTCTCTCCTGCTTTGGCCTGTAAGCTGGGAGAAGAAACACAGCATTGTGATCAGAGTTCCTGAAATGAGGACAGAGATGAAGTGATAGGCATCTTTCACAGTCATGTAAGCAGTGGCCTAAAATGTTTGGGCCCCTGGTGAGGCAGGTAAATGTTCGGGTAGTACGTGGGCAACATCTTCCTTAGATTGGCTTGATTGAAGCTGCCAGTCACAAACAGGGCCTCGAGGTGTTCCACCTCCAGAGAATTAGTGGAGTACAGCACATGCAGAGCTTCCTCGAAGTTTCCTTGTACATGGCAGTTAGTATAGCAGCAGTAAATTCCTGTGGTTGATAGAAGGGGCGATAGATTGTCTACTTGTACCAGGATCTTTAAATGCTGAAATTTAGATTGGAATTATCTTGGTTTCACTGGCAGCTGCATCTGACAGTCAATAGGTAGTATTTGCTTGATTGCCTCCCAAGGATTTAGATCTAGCAACTTAAATTTGGACGTGAGGTACAATATGACATCAGCCAAATTGTTCTCAATCCAAATGAACTTCTTCCTGCTAGATTCCCCAATTCTTGCACCAAACCAGTGGATCACCCTGGTTCAAATGAGGGGAGCAGGAATGCAAGGTACAGCCCAAAAGAGGCATCAACCTGAGCAAGATACAAGACAATGGAAGCAGCATGCACAAGGTTAAGCAGTTTTAGAATAAAGATGAGATGCAACATGTGCAATCCTCCACATCCAGTGGTGAATTGTATAACTCAACTTCACTCCATAAATACTTCATTGGGATGGAGTTGGGCAAAGAGCTTGGTACAAGGGAAAAACCGATGCTTCTGTACCCATGTTCAGCTAGTGATGTGAAGTGGATAGATGCCTGAGATTCCCAGCAACATTTGAATTAAGTTGATTGGAGACTGGCAAAGTGATATCAAGATATACATAAAGGCACTGCATACTGCAAAGAGTTTGGGCTCCAACAGCACTCAGAACATGCTCTGGAATTTGCCATGCTTCTAACAAAACTATTCTAGTAGATCAACATTGCAATTATCAGCATTGAGTAAAATTGCCAATACATGTCCTGAACACAAAACATGACCAATACAACCTGGCCAATTAACAACTTAGTCTTCTCCATAACCTCTTTCAACCACTTCACTGATTAACAGTTACTAAAACAAAATCTGCTCACTGTCACCCAGTTCAGGTTCCACCTGGCCACTCAGCTCCTGATTTCACTATAGCCTTTGTCTATAGATGGACAAAATAGCTGAATTCCAGAGGTGAGGTGAGGAGAGAGGGACAGCCCTTGACATTAAGGTTACATTTGACCCAGTTTGGCATCAAGAAGCCCTATTAAAACTGAAGTCACTGAATTGAATTTGTCATGTGTAGAGGCACAGTGCAATACAGGCAGATCATAGCGAAGATGTTGTGAAATCAGGACAAGAACTCTGCTGGTTGAAGCTGTACCAACAGAAAGCTGAAGTGTGTTTGTCACATCTAATCCAAAGCTCATTGTGTCACCAGTGAAGTACTGCCTGATGTGTGGTTACATAGTGAAGCAAGAACAACATCTCAAATGTTACGAACAAATACCCCAAAAGCAAATAATCTACTGAAGGTTCAAATGTTGGTGAGTACATGAGTGACATGGTCCCAACATCACAGGCCAACCCCAAGCATTTCTTCAGGAGTGCCATGGTACCTTTTCTGTTCCATAGGAACAAAACAGGACCTCAGCTTAATGTTTGGTCCACTTGTGAAAATGTTTGGAAATTTCCAAAGGCATGATGATTCGTAGAGAGTTAGAGTGCATAACCCAAATTTGAACTTGAGTGGAGCAGGAACAAACATAAGGGATCCAGGCAATTGTTATGGGTTTGAGAGCTGTGCGATTAACAGATTGGATTTTAAAACTAGGTTTAAACATCAAGCATAATTCTTTAACTGAAGGCAACAAACCTTTTCAGTTGGATCATCAGAAAACAATTTTCCAAGCAAATGAGTTTAAATACCATTTTAAATACTATCATTCAATTTCCGTCTGACTAAGCAATCCAATGATAGCATCCCGACCTCCGGATTAAAGAGACTTGGTTCAAGGCTATGCTCCAAAAACAAAAAAAAAGAGTGTGTAACACCTCTGAACACTATTAGAAAAATAACCATTTCTTACAGCTTTAGCATCTGTCTCACCAGATTATAGCCACACCAGAAAGCTTAAAGACACTACGTTGATCAGAAAAAAAGGTCCTTATTCACCAATGGATATTTTCACCTGCACAGATATTTGCTGATTTGAAGTGCTCATCAACAAGTCCAGCTAATTTATTTTCCCTCAGTGAAAACAGTTAACAAAATCAGGAAGATATCTTAAGACCTGAAATTTGCATCATATCAAGTGCAATGTCATGGCATTATCTGTGTTTGTCCAAATCAGTTTATTGCATTTTAGATAAATATTGTATTTCAAACAGCTAATGATCAAAGTGATAATAGCGCCATTTCAAACAGTTTGCAAGCAACTTACCAGAGGAGAACTGTCAACTTCTTGCACTTGCTGCACCTGCGGTTCAGCCACAACTTTAGTGTCCTGGTCAGAAGTCATGAGCCGTCTGCTTTTTGGCTCTGTAGGGAGAATTTTGTTTGAAGAATCTGTGAACCAAAAAGTACACATAAGCAATTCTCAAATTTACAAATATTTTAAAATCAGATTCATGTGTACTCACATATTTTACATATACATTCCTACACAAAAGTAATGAGGAGTGCAGATATCAGTGACAAGCAACTGGCAGATTTGGGGTCAGGATGCCTTTCCCTTCAAATAATAAGTTTGTCTCTATTAATTTGATTCTTAGAAGAAAAATAAATGCATCAACTTGGATTTCAATGTCACTGGAGTGAGTCCATTACATAGAAAACCTCATCATTTAACTGCTAATTTTCTATGTAATTATAATCCACTTAACAGGCTCAATTACCAGAAGTGCAAACAGGCATAGGGGAACCAAATAACCTAATTTTATATGGGGCCTTCTAAGGGCAAAGCATTTTTCTTTCAAATAGGGTCACTAAAAACAAAGCAGTACCAAGGTTCCATGAAAGAAATAGGATGCGTAATGGAATTTATTTATATTGGTTGGGATAAATATCAACCAAAGCCATTATAAAAAAACGTTTAGAACTTTTTGCTTTTTTCTAAAGAAACCAATTTTCAACCATTAAATGTGCTCCAACATCTACCAAGCACACCCAACTAAAGCTACACATTAGTTGAACATAAAGGATAAAATAATTTTGATTATAAATTTTAGTACACCTTTACAGCCGCCAAAAAGACCACATTGGCTTGCTTTTTCAAGGCTTGAACTACCTTGCAGCCTCGAGACAAAAACTAAAGTTGTGAAGTCATAAGTGCTGAATTTCTCCCAACACATCAGACAGCATCTGTAATTGGAGAGATTTATCCATTTTGTTTTCAATTTTCAGCTTGCTCGCTCCTTGACCTGGCTCATCAACTCCCCCTTGAACAGGTTTCCATTTCTGGGGATAAGCTGCCTACTGACATTTATCACAAAACAACTCCATTATTTTAACTATGCATCTTCACACCCTGCTTCCTTTAAAAAAACTATTTTACCAGTTTCTCCATTGTATCTCTTATGCTGTCGCTTTCCAGAGCCACCTCAAAAATGATCACATTTCTTCAACGGAGGACTCCCCACAGTGGTTGACAGGGCGAGTACCTGACCCATTTTCTACTCTTATGCCCACCCATTACTCCTACCTACTACTTTCCATTCCAGTATCCTCATCCAAAAAAAAAAAAGGGAGGATAAACGACAATTTCCAGACATATCCAACTCCCTTGTAACATTTGACATGGACAGTTCCTGTGCCAATGTGGCTCAGGCTTGCTGCAGCAAGGCTCACATGATGGAGAAACACTTCTGCCTGGGCACCTTAGTCTTTGGCACTCGATTAAATTGAACAATTTCAGAATGAGCCACTTCTGCTCATAACCCCTTTATCTAACAAGAACTTGTGTATTGGCTGCTCCCAGCACATCCAACGCATTCTCATCCATTTATATTTTTCTTTAGCACTCTAAACATCATTTCACTTAGTTTCTTTTCAGCAAATATTTGATTAGCTCAGAGTACCAACACCACTCACTATCCACTGCCACCCACTCACCCCTATCATTAGGGTAAATACTGCCTTTCCCAGCTAATTCAATTCTAACAGAAAGTCAGTCTTTGTACTCAAACATCAACTGTTTCTCTTGACATGCTGCCAGAACAGCTGTCTTTCTCCATCACTATTTCAGATTTACACTTGGCAGTTTTGTTTTAATTCATAATTTAAGATATTCATATGTAACATTAGTACTTACTGCCAATGTTTAGTAGAGAAATTCATATTTTGTGCAACCCTGTGAGCAAAACAATACTTTTAAGTTGTTACTGCAGTCCTTTCTCCTACCTCACCAATAAAATAGTTGAGTGTTTTGCATTGATAAAAGATATAGAAAGGTTAAATACAAATGGCAATTTTGATTTGTATTCTGGAAATACTCTTTTGCAACCATTTTCTTCTACTTAGTTTGAAAGAGAGACCTACTAGGGAAAATGGGCACACACAAGTTGCACTGAGTGCAAATTGGGGGGGGGGGGGGGGGGGGGGGAAGCAAGATCTTTTGGTAGCTAGAAATCAAAAACCTCAATACTATTTTAAAGAGGTACAAGAATAAAGCCACCAGTTAAGATGAATGTGCTCAAACCAGATGCCCACATCCCTTGAATTAATACAAGAATAATTAAATGCACACGAATTCTACCCCACAATTATGTTATGTTTTCTGCATTCAAATATTTCTGGGTACAGCTCAATTACATTTTATACACAAAGGAAGTGACAAATTGAAAATGGGAGTCTCGGTTCTTAAGGTTAATGCGATCAGACTAGTGCTGAGTAAATGCATTTGAATTGAAGTTAAAAAATCTAAAATCTACATGTTTAACTGAGGGTTCACTAGTACTAGAGTTACAGAACAATCCCAGAAGTTAATCAAAATTCCAATTTAGCATCCCTGCTGCACTGTTGAAATGTAAATATTTGAGGTTTACTGAAATGAAGAGTGCGATCAGCCATCTGAATTGCAATCTTAATACCAAAGTAAGTGCAAGGACCGGCAATCAGAGGTCACTATGACCTGTTACAGTAGTTTTGTTATATTCGAATGGTTATAAAATTATGTGCATGGTGATGAGATATAAAAAATCTGGATTAATCTCGTGACATTTTCACAGGTAATGTTCTTTCTGCACAGGGTAAAGCTGAAACGGTTTACAGACTGGATGGGTTAAGGAACACTCTTTAGCATAGTACGATACCTAAAGCACTGCTTACAGTTAGCATGCTTGCAGTGTAGTTCAGACAAGGTCCATGAGGCTCATTCCTGGGAGGGCTCCCCCTCAAAGCAGGGTTGAGTCGGTTGGCCACGTACTCTGAGCTTCAGGAGAAAGAAATGCTTGAAGGTGCTGTGAGATATATTTAGATGTTTCAACTTTGCAAGGGATTCTGAAGCTGTATGCCCAGCTCAACAGTATTTATAGTTATACGGCGCAAAACAGACTCGGTCCAACACATGTCAACCATAATCTCAAACTAAACTAACTCCACCTGCCTATGCTTGGCCCATATCCCTCCAAACTTTTCTTAGTGTTTAGTCCCATTCCCACTTCAGTCGAAACAAAATGCTCAGAGACAGTATAGTTTTACCTCCATCTTTATCCCAGGCCCTAGAGGGAGAGAACGATAGCCCATGAGCAAAGAGACATTAGTTATCTTCTCTGGAAGAGCAGTTTCTTAATGAGTTAGTCATTTGCAGGGAAGAGCATCCAGATAAGGCAACAAACATTAATTGGCTAGCAACAGTAAAGATCAAGCCATCTACTGTTAGACAATGAATGTTCTAACCTTAACTGGCTTCACAATGAATACCTTTCACCTTGTTAATTGACTTTACATACTGGATGTGTCCAATATGGTTAAATGGTTCTACATAAATGAATGCTTTTCCACCTTGTTAACCCACTACCCTTGTCTCCAAACACCTCATTGTTTACTGCAGGGTCTTAGCTGATCAGAGTAATGCTAGCTGAACCTTTTTTACACAAAACTCTTTCCCTATATGTATTCTCACATGTATTAAGTGGATCTACACACAAGTACAGTACAGCTTTTAAATACATCAGGCACTTCTACTGGCAGTTCATTCCATATATGGACCACTAAGTACGTTGCCACATCTTTTACCTCTCACCTAAAAAAGTATACTCCCTCTTGAAATCCCTCACTCTAGGAAAAGACCGGTCACAGATCTTATCTATATTCCTCATGATTTTATAAACCTCATCAAGGTTACCCCACAACCTCCTATTCATCAGTAAAAAGTCTCAGATTATCCTAATCCCTTCTGAACCCTCTCCAACTTTAATGATCATCCTTCCTATAACAGGGCAATCTGAACTGCACAAAGAGACCTCACCAACATCCTGTACAACCTCAACATTACTCACTTGAGCATAGAAGAGCAGAAGTGATTAAGAGTGCACGCTAAAATACCTTCACCACCCTATCTACATGTGAAGGAGGAGAAAGTGAGGATTGCAGATGCTGGAGATCAAAGCTCCAAATGTGTTGCTGGAAAAGCGCAGGTCAGGCAGCATCCAAGGAGCAGGAGAATCGACATTACGGGCATGAGCCCTTCAGTTTCGTATCTACATGTGAAGCAAGCTTCAAAAGAATTAAATACCTGAACTCCCAGGTCTCTGTTCTACTTTTAAATTGTAGAAATCCTGACCTTGTTTGCTTTACTAAAGCAACATCTTGCACTTATTCAAATTAAATGCTATTTGTCATTCTTCAGCCCATTGACTCAATTGATCAAGATCCTTCATAATCTTTGATAACCTTCACCATCCATGATACCAATGTCACTCATCTACAAACTTACTAACCTTATCAAAATTGTTCACAAAATGATGGTGGAACCAGCACCAGTCCTGTGGATCACACTGGTCACAGGCCTCCAGTCCAAAAACAACCCTCCACTATTGCCTCCTGCTGTAAACCAATTTTGGTATCCAATTGGCAAGCTCACCCTGAATCCCATGTGATCTAACTTTAATAATTAGTCCACATGCATAACCTCAAAGGCTTTACAAAAGGTCAAGGAAACGTCTTCCAGTTTGGACACAGGAAGGCTTCCTCAGACACTCATTTCACCTTGCAAATTTTCCTCCTCCTCAGTAGAGTCTGGGTTGTTGAATACACATTTATGAACCAAAAGGGTGTCGAGATATCAAGGGCAGACAGGCAAAAGTAGTCAAGGCCATAACCAATCCAGTCATGAGATCTTACAGGTGGAATGGGCTTCACAGTACAAACAGACTACTTAGGATCGGAGTCAAAGGTAGACAACAGAAACAGACCCTTCAGTCCAATTCGTCCTTCACAGGGCGAGAGAAATCTGACCATTTGCAAAATAGAGAAATTCAGATTAAAAGGAAAGGTCAATCAGCAATTCACACAAGACAACAGGCAGCAATCATGCTCAAGTACAAACCTGCCTTCAAGTGGTGTTACATGTTGGGATAGAATTTAATTCGTTGATTGAAAATGTCCCCATGGGGACAATGACAAGTTGGGGCCGCAAGTTGGACCAGCACATATTGCCCATCTCTAGTTGTTTGGAGGTGATTTGCTATCTTGAACCACTGCAATCCATTTAGTACAGGAGATGCACCATTAGGTCAAAGATTTGACCCCATGACAGAAGAAACTGTAATATTTTGCAGTTAGGAGCAGTGATGGGAAGGAGAACTTACAAATGTGTACCTCCTGTCGGGTTCTTCTGGGTGGGCACATTTGTGGGTTTGGAAGGTACTAGCCAAAGAGCTTTGGTAAATTTTAGACTACATCTTGGAGGTGAGCACTATAGAGTCTGAGCTGGAGGGAATGCATGTTTGTTAATAGTGTAGGCTGCTTTGTCATCATGGATGGTGTTAAGCTTCAAAGTTGTTGAAGCTGCACCCATCCAGACAGCCCCCACACTTAAATTGTCCCTTCTCAGAACAGGGGTGTTACATCAGCCATTTTCCATTCTCCCTGGCTAGTGATTCCTGAAAGGTCACTATTGCCACCACTACTTCCTTCAGAGCCCAGGTGACTTATCCACCTTCAAATCATTCAGCTTCCTAGCCCCTTCTCCTTAGCAATGGCCACTACACTCAGGAGAAAGTGAGGTCTGCAGATGCTGGAGATCAAAGTTGAAACTTTATTGCTGGAACAGCACAGCAGGTCAGGCAGCATCCAGGGAACAGGAGATTCGACGTTTCGGGCACAGGCCCTTCTTCAGGAATCCACTACACTCACCTCTGCAAGTTGTGGCACGCTGGCATCTTCCAAGACAAACTTTACTTTCGCCGCTCCCCATCAAGACTTCTCCAGCAGTCCAACTCTCACCTTAGAGATCTGCAAAAATTCTTCCAGCTTTCTATATTAGGAGCTAGGTATTTCACCTCATTCTTATTTCACCTTCTACTGCTATTGCTTTACATTATCCTCTGCCTTTTAAAAGGCTTTCCAAACCCCTGGTTTCCCAAGAACTTCCCATGCTTATGCTTTTCCCCTGATAGCCATGGTTGCTTCAATCTGTTTGCATGTTTCTTGCTCCTTGCGATGAAGCTCAGCTGTGCCTCAAATTACACCCAGAAATTCATGTCCACTAAACTCTCTATGCTTGGCTTCGTCCACCATTGTGGTAGATACCTTTACCCATTTGTATTACTTCCGCTTTCATCTTCTCCCTCTCAAACTGCAGGGTTAATTCTAATCATTTTGCTCACAACCCACTAGGAGTTCTTTCACTTTCCCAAGGTGGCCTGAGTTCAAGTCTCACTGTTCCAGAGGTGTGTACACTACCATCTCTGCCAGAGTTGCTCAAGGTAAATATTTTTTCAACCTGTTCAGGAGATGCCCCAGAGATCAAGTGACTGATCAATACTGCCAGGTAGATGCTATTGTAACTGTACTGCATCAGCTTCGCCACAGGCACAATTTCTGGAGCACAATTGCCATGAATGTTGTCAGGGCCGAGCACCTTTGCAGTATCCAGCACCTCTGGCCTTTTTTTTTAAAGATTAGATTCCCTAAGGCCTAAGTCCACACCGACCCGCTGAAGAGTAACCCACCCAGTCCCATTTCCCTCTGACTAATGCACCCAACATACTTAGCATGGCCAATTCACCTGACCTACACATCTTTGGACTACAGGAGGAAACCCACGCAGACATGGAGAATGTGTGTGGAGTTTGCACAGTCACCTAAGACTGGAATAGAACCTGGGTTCTGTGAGGCAACAGTGCTAACCACTGAGCCACCGTCCCACCCACCATGTATTGTGTCGTACATGGAATTGGTTAAAGACTAGTACCCATAATATTGAGGTGCCCTGGATGACAAGACATAACATCCACTTGGCACTTCTGAAGCAAAGTGTTGCAAATGCTTCAACTCTATCTTTATCTTCTCTCTCCCGTAGTGTTGTCCATCATAGTTCTGATGATTCAGAAGCCAGATGCTTGGCTAGCCTCAGACAGATCCCCAAAAAATCACAGCACCAAGTATGTATGGAGGACTTTGTTAGATTGATAGAAATATGTTTGCCTTTGTATTTTCTGGTGCCTTATTTTAAGGCTTTGTAGCAACTGTTACAAAGTGACTTGATGAGCCATTTCAGAGGGCAGTTAAGAGACAGTCATATTGCTGTTGGTCTGGTGTCACATGTAGGCCAGACCAGTTAAGAACACAGTTGCTTTCCCTAACACACTTAAGAGTAGATGTTTGATACTCAATAGTTGCATGGTGTTGAGACATTTAATTCTAGATTTCCAAATCCTGGAATATTACCTAGGAGTATAATTAATAGTCTAGCAATAATATCACCACAAATCCCTAATTTCCCCCACCGAACTAATGAAATGAAATGTTACTTCTGTCTTAGAATACAGTAAGTAGAAACAATGCAACCAAGTCACAGGTGATGTGCCAGAAAACTGGAGGTTAACAAACGTGGTGCCACTGTTTAAGAAGGGAGGTAAAGACAAGCCAGGGAACTATAGACCGGTGAGCCTGACCTCTGTGGTGGGCAAGTTGTTGGAGGGAATCCGGAGGGACAGGATGTACATTTGGAAAGGCAAGGACTGATTAGGGATAGTCAACATAGCTTTGTGCGTGGGAAATATGTCTCAAACTTGATTGAGTTTTTTGAAGTAGTAACAAAGAGGATTGATGAGGGCAGAGCAGTAGATGTCACCTATATGGACTTCAGAAAGGCATTCGACAAGGTTCCCCATGGGAAACTGATTAACAAGGTTCGATCTCATGGAATACAGGGAGAACAAGCCATTTGGATACAGAACTGGCTCAAAGGTAGAAGACAGAGGGTGGTGGTGGAAGGTTGTTTTTCAGACTGGAGGCCTGTGACCAGTGGATGCCATAAGGATCGGTGCTGGGTCCTCTACTTTTTGTCATTTACATAAATGATTTGGATGCGAGTAGAAGAGGTACAGTCAGTAAGTTTGCAGATCACACCAAAATTGGAGGTGTAGTGGACAGCGAAGAGAGTTACCTCAGATTACAACAGGATCTGGATCAAATGGGCCAATGGGCTGAGAAGTGGCAGATGGAGTTTAATTCAGATAAATGCAAGGTGCTGCATTTTGGTAAAGCAAATCTTAGCAGGCCTTGTACACTTAATGGCAAGGTCCTCGGGAGTGTTGCTGAACAAAGAGACCTTGGAGTGCGGGTTCATAGCTCCTTTAAAGTGGAGGCGCAGGTAGATAGGATAGTGAAGGCGACGTTTGGTATGCTTTCCTTTATTGGTCAGAGTATGGAGTACAGGAGTTGGGAGGTCATGTTGCAGCTGTACAGGACAATGTTTAGGTCACTGTTGGAATATTGCGTGCAGTTCTGGTCTCCTTCCTATCGGAAAGATGTTGTGAAACTTGAAAGGGTTCAGAAAAGATTTACAAGATGTTGCCAGGGTTGGAGGATCTGAGCTACAGGGAGGCTGAACAGGCTGGGGCTGTTTTCCCTGGAGTGTTGGAGGCTGACCTTCCAATAGGAAGGAGACCAGAACTGCACACAATATTCCAACAGTGGCCTAATCAACGCCCTGTACAGCCGCAACATGACTTCCCAACTCCTGTACTCAACGTACAAAGGAAATCACACAAAACACCTTCATTATCCTATATCTGCAACTCCTTTCAATGAAGTATGAACCTGCACTCCAAGGTCTCTTTGTTCAGCAACACTCCCTAGGACCTTACATTAAGTGGATAAGTCCTGCTAAGATTTGCTTTCCTAAAATGCAGCACCTCACATTTATCTAAATTGAACTCCACCTGCCACTTCTCAGCCCATTCGCCCATCTGTTCAAGATCCTGTTGTAATCTGAGGTAACCTTTTTCACTGTCCACTACACCTCCAATTTTGGTGTCATCTGCAAACTTACAAACTATACTTTCTTTTTGAAGTATAAAACGAGTGCCTTGAGCCCACTTCAAAAGCAGCATGGATATTTCATTGCATCTGTGACCAGATTTCAAAAGACACTTTCAAAAAACTGTGCACTGCATATTAAAAATCAGCAAACTGGATCTCATACATTTCAAATTTGGAAAAAGTGCTAAGATTTGAAATACCACCTTCTAATTACACAATTATGCACAAGCATTCAATTTCTCAAAGCCAAACAAACACCAAAGCTTGGACAGTGCCTGAGCTCAGTAGATTCTTAGATTCCTTCACCCCCCAATGAACTTCAACTGACTCCAAATTTTAAACTATGCTTGAAGTTTAATTTCCAATCCATTATCCCACCCATACTGTTAAAACTAACCACTCCCAAAACTGCAAAGCAAGCAAATACACCTTGCTAGAAGTTGCTAATCATGTTTTTTTTCTAAAGAAAAATACACTATGCATAAGACCTTCAAGTACGCACAGGTTCTAAATCATCTGAACCAGTTCTTCAGAGAAGACTCTCAAAACATAACTTTGACATTAAGTCTTCAGTTGCAAAATACATGCAATTGTCTGAATATGCATAGGAAACTATTCACACTGAAGTACCAAGAGGGTGTGACAACCAAATGGACTCATTATACTTTAGCAGAAAGTTCCGAGATGACAGTCGTCCCCCACAATGCCTTGGCAGCAGTTGCCCTAAATTTTAGGGTGCACCCATCAGCATGTAGCTCTGGAGTGGGCCAACATTTGGTTGAGATCACCTCTTTACACCAGAACATCCAAGTTTGATCAGAAAAAGCACAGAGCTGAAAATGTGTTGCTGGAAAAGCACAGGTCAGGCAGCATCCAGGGAACAGGAGAATCGACGTTTCGGGCATAAGCCCTTCCTCGGGCAGCCCTTCACTTGATGCTGCCTGACCTGCTGCGCTTTTCCAGCAACACATTTTCAGCTCTGATCTCCAGCATCTGCAGACCTCACTTTCTTCCCAGAACAAAGCACAGGCCAAGTTGATGGCCTAAATGCAGTTGATATTTGCCTTGGTGTGCTAATCAAATTCTCTTCACAATCTGAAAAAAAAAATGGATGAAGTCAGCAGTACACTAAAACCTTCAAGTTTCCAAAACCCTTTAACCTTTACATTTATTTTTGAAGTGGTAAATTTCAAGAAAGGAAAGATATTGAAAAGTATACATATTGCAGAGGACAGTTGAGCATCTTCAAGGCACACAAAAGGTAGTTAAATACCCAGGACCGGATCTGGTGCACCCCAGAATTCTGAGAGAAGCATTGCTGGGTCCCTTGTCGAGATATGCACACCAATGGCCATAGGTGAGGTGCCTGAAGGCTGGCTCCTGAGGTGTGACTATTTAAGGAAGGTGACCAGAAAAATCCTGGATGGGTATATGAACAGGGTTGAGGGAGAAAATGGGCCACAAATGCTGATGAACGGGACTAGATTTATTTGGTCAGCATGGATTTGTTGGACCGAAGAGTCTGCTTCCATTCAGGATATCTGACTCAAAGATGAACTCTGTCAAGGTGACAATTGCTCCCTTCACAGCATGCTTAACTGGAGATGCCAGAGATTATGGGTTTTTAGGATGCAAATGTTAGTTGATGTCAATGTTTGAGGCCATAAATCAGGTTTGTCATACGTCAGTCAACTAGACAAACCACATTGAGATTTACTCAAATCACTGGGACTTAATATCCAAGTAGCTTACCGCAAATCACCAGACTTTAATTTTTAAAATATTTTTACAGGTTAACTTGCCAGTCAAGTGGATGGAAGAGACAGGAGCATAGTCAACAACAGCTAAGAAACTTATACCAGGGAAAAAGTAGTGATGGGAGTTGCAAATGACAAGCTCCGACTTTGACAGACCTCAAGTTTTTTTTAAAAAAGTGAGGTGACAAGGTACCAGATACATGGATCAAAAATGTTCCGCAATTCAGTGGAATAAAAAGTATCAATTAATGCCTTTACTGGAGAAGGGAGGCAGCAGAACATGAACTTCTGGCTATTAGCTTCAAAAGTTCGTCATGGGGAAGATGTTAGAATAAATTAACGTAATCAAAACTGAGCACTTCCTGACTGCGTCCTGCCAACGCCAAGTCTTGCAGGAGGCTGTGCAGGGGCCACAACACTAATATTTTTGATCATGTCCAAAGACATGCTAGCTAAACTTGCAGATGACAAAAGATAGGAAAAGTGGTGTAAGAAGAGAATATAAAGGATGATGTCAACAGATATAACCAAGTTGATTGAGCACACTAAAATTGTGACAAATGAAATTTCACGAAAAGCTAAATTTTTCACCCAAGAAGTAGACAGCCCGTAGAATTTTAGGACAGACATACCGAGACTTCTTGGTGCATACTAATTTCACTAGGCAAAAGCACAACCATTAGGAAAGAATTGAACGTTAAAACAATGTTTTCCTTCAGCTAATTGTTGCTGAGACAAGGTGTTAAGCTCAGAATGGAAAAAGATCCTTTGGGCCACTTCATGAACAAGTTGCATCAAACTAAACTAGTCCTACTTGCCTACATTTGGCCCTTTTCCTTTCATGCCTTTCCTATTCATGTACTACCTAAATGTCCTGGAAACATTAAGCTCCCAGCAACAACTTGCATCACACTAACCACCTTGTGTAAAAAAAAATCCCTCAGATCCTTTTTCATCTCCCACATTAAATCTATATCACTACTTCTGAATTCTACCTTGGGGGAAAAAGACTGGTCTATTCGTTACAGCCAAGGCCCTCATGATTTTATACACCTCTAGAAGTCATCCCTCAGTCTGCTATGCTGGTGGGGGGTGACCCAGCCTTTTTTGTTTTAAATACATCTCAAGCCCTTCAGGCCCAGCAACATCCTGGTTCATCTTTTATGAACCCTCTCCAACTTAAATAACAACATTTTCCTAGTAACCAGAACTTCCGAACTCCAGTACTCCAGAAGTCATCGCACCAACATAGTCGACAACCTCAACATGACACCCCAAATCCTATACCAAATGGTCTGAGCAATGAAAACAAGTGTGCTAAACACTTTAACCACCCTGTCTGCCTGTGACAACCTACAAATAATTATGTACCTGAACCTGTAGGTCTGTTCACCATTTACTAGGGCCCTACCATTAATTGTACAAGTCCTACCCTCATTTATTTTACCAAAACGCAATACCTCGTTTATCCAAATTAAACTCCATCTGCCACTCAGTGGATTCACCCAAATGTTCAAGACCTCTTTGCAATCTTAAAAAAAACTTGTGTCCAAATTTGACCACCTAATGCAAGAAAGGATTGAAAATATATTGGAGGCAGTTCACAGGTGGTTTATTCAATTTATACCTGGAAAAAGTGGGCTGTCTAGTGAGCAAAGCTTGGGCACACTGGGCTCATTTCCATTGGTGTTTAAAGATGATTGAGGGATAACTTTACTACAACATACCTTGTCAAGGTATTCAGGATTGTGAGAATGTGGAAAGAAGGTTGTGGCTGAGCCCAGAACGAAGGAGCACAGTTTTAAAAAAGT
Organism: Chiloscyllium plagiosum; assembly: GCF_037043375.1. NCBI lineage: Eukaryota > Metazoa > Chordata > Chondrichthyes > Orectolobiformes > Hemiscylliidae > Chiloscyllium > Chiloscyllium plagiosum. Next base: position 105,585,214 of record NW_028270143.1, on the reverse strand, counting down.
TAGACATCACCCCTTTCAGGTCAAGGGATTGTTTCTCTTCCTGGTATTGAGATGGAAGCTGACTCATATGACTGTTATTGAAGGCAGGTCAACCCACACAGTCAAAACAAGAATTAACAATGGTTTAGAGTTAGGGGGCACATGGAATTTGAAACAAAAGTTCAGCTTCATTCAAAGAAGCTGTTACAAGGGACCAATGGCCTATTCTGATCCTAATGCATTGGCTCCCATGTTCACTCAACTTTTACTTGACTGATTTGCCAAAAGTCATGTTTTGTTGCAGAACAAATTCCAATTAGGCACAGGAAAACATTTACATTCAAATAATCACCTCTATTGGAATCCAGTACTGCCCCGATTTACTTTTGTCAGTGGTTTCTAAATTGACAAAGATTTGCACGTTACCAACTCTGTTGGAGGTAGCACCATATCTTCTGACAGGTCAGACACTAGAGAGGCTCAAAACAGGTAGATGCTCCCAAGTATAGCTCTTCAAGATGACTCAATCTTGAGCTGTGGGCAGCATGGTGCCTCACAGCACCCAGGACCCAGGTTCAATTCCCACCTCGGGCAACTTGCGGAGTTTGCACATTCTCCCCATGTCTGCATGTGTTTCCTCTGGGTGTTCCGGGTTTCTTCATATAATCCAAAGATGTGCAAGCCAGGAAAATTGGCCATGCTAAAAATTGTCCCATAGCATTAGGTGCATTAGTCAGGGTAGGGAAATGGGTGAGTGGGTTACTTGGAGGGCTGGTGTGAACATGTTGGGCCTGTTTCCATACTGTAGATAATCTAATGACACTAAACTGCAAGACACTTATTTGAGAAAGGATCAAACATAACAATAATAATAAACTGCCAATGTACAGAAAAACTTCCACAATGAATGGTTAGGATCTGAAAGGCAACTATGAATCAGTCATTAGCAATGGTCCTTTCAAGGGGAATTATATTTTCAAAATAAACAATACACAGGGTTACAGGACCAAGTGAAACTCTTTCAGATACCTGGCAGACATAAATGGGCTGAAGAGTCTCCTTCTGCAGTAATCATTCCAAGATATGGACATCCATTCCAAGTAAAAACAGTGTAAATGGGTATTGGAAATAAAAACTAAGTGCTGGAGAAATGGAGCCTATTCCCATGTATTAAAACTGGAAATCTCTAAAAATGAAAGCACAGCTTCCCATTTTTACTTTCAATTCTTTTTGCAATAAGTGATAACATTCTACTAGAATTGCCCAATTACTTGCTGCATCAGCGCAACCAGAACTTTCTGGTTGCCGAGTTCTGAGAAGTAATGTCCAAAACTAGGGGACATAGGGGGTGGGGAGTTTAAAAAAGGGACCTATGGGGCAACTTTTTGCATACAGTGGGTGGTGTATGCATGGAATGAGCTGGAGGCTGATACCTATTTAAGTGTTGTAATTGTATCTGGATGGGTACACAAATAGGAAGGATTTAAAAGGATATGGGCCAAAGGGGACTAGACTTAAGATAATCTAGTTGGCATAGACAAGTTGGATTGAAAAGGTCTGTTTTGGTGTTGTACAGCTCTCATGACACTGACTTCTTATCCAAATTAAACTCCATCTGGCATCTATCAGCCAACTGGCCCAACTGTACATGTGAAGTGCAGAATAGCCTTCTAGCCCCATAACTTCCATTTGAATAGATTCCCTACAGTGTGGAAACAGGCCTTTCGGCCCAACCAGTCCACACTGACCGTACAAAGAGTAACCCACCAAGACCCATTTCCCTCTATTACTACGGGCAATTTAGCATAGCCCATTCACCTGACCTGCATATCTTTGTGACTGCGGGAGGAAACCTGAGCACCCGGAAGAAACCCACACAGACACTGGGAGAATGTGCAAACTCCACAGTCAACAGAGGCTGGAATCGAACCTGGGACCCTAGTGCTGAGGGGCACCAGTGCTAACCACTGAACATTTGCTTTTTATCCTCCACTGTTTGCAATTTGTGACGTTGAGCCTTAAATAGGCTAAAATAGTGCAGTTTCAGACTCCAGCATAGGGTACTTCAATAAGCCTAGTTGTTTCTTTACTCTTCTGGACTAACACATTGCCATGCAGTGAAGTGTGATGCATTTCCTTACAGTTAAATCAGTTCATTTGAGTTTTATATTTCAAATCATGTGCTATAATGCACACAGAAAAACACAAACCCATTATAAAATCAGCACTGACATGGAGGAAAGCTCAATTCACTTCTAGCACCTTCATAAATTTTGGTGGAAATAAAATCCTGGAATAAAATGATAAATGGAAATACAGCAAAAGCCTTGACCACCTGAAATGAATATGACGACTTCATGAGGCAAAGATAGAGGAGCAACAGTTAACACCTACAGTTTATTAAATCTACTTGTTTAAAAAACCATCAAGCCTTGATTAGCTGTATCTTTAAGAACCCAATTCCTGTGCATTTCTCTATTTCACAAACAATACTCACCATGATTTTAAATACAATAAATACTATTGCAATCCCAGGGCAGTTAATTCCCGACCAAGTGATGTCCACAATAAAAAGGTTCAGTACAAAAAACACTACTGCTATATACTAGCGATTTCCAGATATCTTTAGCAGAACTTCAGGTATTTATTCAATTACCTTAAAAATGTTTCAACCACAGGTGCAAGCTCCAAAATGATAGTTATGGTGCTAAATTCACTTCACTGAGCTCAGCACAAACATTTTTAATTAAAATTCATTTCAATTCAGAGTACTGTTCACTTGCTGTTAGATCCTCCCTAAAATCCATTATTTCATGGAACATAGCAATTTTCAATTTCAAACCAGATCTTCGTATCCTCTATCCTCACTTCATGAAGTTGTGACACTATGGCTTGGACCAGTTTGAATGGAATTCCCAAAGTTTCATTGTATTTCATTTGTGGCTTAACCAATCAGATTTCCATTTACAAACTACATGCTGAAGAGGACAGGAATTCCAAGGGATAGACAGCTGGGAGTGAGCAAACAGAATTTGGCGGATGAAGTATATAAAATGAAAGCAGGAAATTCATTCTGGAATTAAGAACAGCATATAAAATACAAGAAACTGCAGAGCACAGGTACAGGTGAATCTGGGTCTATTGGTACATGAACCAAAGATGGTATCTTGGTTGATCAAACAAGGCAAATGGCAGAGGTTAAAGAGGTTTTACTGTAAATTTACAAGATATTGGAGAGACATTAGAAGTCAAATGGGAATATACAGCCTTGGAAAGATAGTAAGTAACCATTGCATCATAAGTGCCATGCATTACCACCTCTAAAAAAGAATATAAACATCACTCCTTAGCATTCGTAGTATTACTGTCACTTAATCCCCCACTAGCATTCTGAGAGTTACCACTGACCAACCAGAAAGTAAACAATATTAACTGTACAAATAAATAGTGCAGCTACAAAAGGTAAACAGCAGAGGCAAGATTCCTTGCAGCTAGGAATCGCTCAGTCATGGTCCTCCAGCCTCACACCAAAAATATACTACCAGCTACACTTGCCCCACTTTAATGCACTCCACCCACTGCCTTGAAATGTTATGATATTTCAAGCATTCATTCAAGCACTTTAAAAACGTTAAGGTTGCACCTCAACTTGCCTCCCAGGTAGTGCACTCCAGATCAGCCTTTGGATGAGGATATTTTCCCCCTCTCAAATCCACAAGGCACCTACCTTTCACCTTAAAATCATGTCCCTTGTTATTAACCCTTGGAAACTGCTCATGCTTATCCAAGTTTTTCAAAGCAAAATACTCCTGTGCAGCCAATACCGTGGCAAAGGATCTCTGCATGCCCTCCAGTGCAATCACAGCCTTCCTTTAGGATAACCAGAACTGCACATACAACTCCAGCTGTCTGTACAGCTCAAACATTACCTCCTTGCACTTAGAATCTGTGCCTTGATTGATAAAAGCAAGTACCTTGTCTGCCTCAACTACCCTACTCACCTGTTTTGCCACCTTCAGCAATGTGGACAAGCACATGGAAATCAGTTACAAGGGTCACTCAACCCAAAAGGTTTACTTTCTCTCCACAGATGCTGCCAGACCTGCTGAGCTTCTCCAGCAATTTCTGTTTTAACTTCCGATTTACAGCACCTGCATTTTCTTTAAAATGCTAAGATCCCCTGCTCCTTTGAGCTTCTAGTGCTCAGTTGTACCCCTTATCTTTTTCATTCTTCCAAAGTGCATCACCTTACAGTTCAGGGTTAAAGTCCATCTGCCATGCCATTCTGATCAATTCTTCTCTCCTGTAACTTAACACTTCCTCAGTTAAAGGACTGAGCCAATCTTTGCCATTCTCAACTTATCATTCCTCCTACATTCTTATCTGCATCATTCATGCTGATCACAAATGAATCTAGCACTGATCCTGGTGGTATGCCTCTGCACATGATGCCCCATTCACTTGCCAAGTTATCCTCGATCCCATGAGCTTATCTTCTTTCAGTTTCCCCTTGTGGAGGATTGTCAAAAATCTTGCTGACAATCCAATTAAACTATATCAACTGCCCCACCCTCAAGCACACATGGCAACCCTTTGATGGTGATATTTTGAAAGTGTGTCAGGAACCCTGCAATTTGCACTCGTGTCCCACAGCAACCTGGGACACAACACATCTGCACTCTATGTCCACTTATACCTGCCTAAACCTCTAATAGCTGCTTGCTTCTATCTCAATCTTCATGAGTTTCAGTCTTTGAATCCTTTATTCGCTTTCTCCAAAAAGGAATGTGAAGTACTCATTTAACACACTAACCATGTCCACCAGCTTCATGCAAATTATCCACTTCATCTTATTAGGCTCTACTCTTTCCCTGGTTATTCATCGCTCGAAATACTTATAATCTTGGGATTCTTCACAAGCTTGCCTGCCAGCATTCTTCCATAAACTCTCTTCTCTAATTCTGAATACCCTATGCACTTTCTATAATCCTCCAAGGGCCTCCCTTCTTTTGCTCCCTGTGTTAAAATGTCTAAATTTACTGGTGATCTATTTCTGAAGATTTATACACACCCAGGGTTCTCTGAAATTGATGCTCCAACATTTGACCTAAAAGGAGGAACATGTTGAGCCTCTACACTCCCCAGTAGATTTTTGAACACCGCCGTTTTGTAGAATGACCCTCAAGTAGCTGCTCAGAGTCTGTTTTGACCAGAACCTGATTTTATTAAACCAAGATCAGCCTTACTGAACCCAAAACCCTTTTATGCAGACCCATCTTTTTCCACCCCATGAGCAACTTAATATACCATGAGATGATCACTGTCAGTAAAATGCTCTCCCATCATCTTGAACATCTACTTGGTCTTGTTCCCCAGAATTATGTCCAGCACTGGAATTTGTACAAAATGCATTTTAACTCAGGCTGTTTTCAACAGTACCTTCCAAACCATCAAACTGTTTAACCTCAAATGGACATGAGCTCATGAACAATCAAGTTCTAAGACCCACCCCATCTTTAATTTCACCACTCCACCACAAACAAAAACCGGAACCATAAGCAACACTGTGGGTATACAGAAGTGAACTGCAGCAGTTGACCATCTTTAAGGATAAAGAGGGATAGACAATAGATGGCCGAGCTAATACAAAATACTGAAATGCTAAAGTACATCTGAAAACAAAAACATGGGAACCACAAGCCAAGCACAAGAGAGATAAGATGATTTTGCAGTATTAAGATTAAATTGTTCTTTGGACATCATATTAACGGGTTAAAAATGTCTTCAGTTTGGGGGGGGGGGGTTGGGGTGACATTTATTCAGGAATGCAGATAACACTATTATTTGGCCAGCCATTTACCACTACGCTCCAGCTATCAAATTAAACTCTGATTCAGTCTCCTCCATTCAGAAATGCTTTCAGAGTCATCCCCTCAAGCTAGGACATATCACACCTACATTGTCTTGGAGAATCAGAATCTGGAAATAGTTTGCATAACAGTTCCCCAGAATTAAGGAATTTACATTATCTCAGTGGATGACCTTATTCTACAACAGGACCTGGGGTAACATTGTTATTAGGGGGTGGGTGGGGGATGCAGGGTACATGTGCGCTTTACCAACTGATCTGCACAAAAGGGGAATGTTGTGTGTTCAGGGCCTCTGACTACTTCGCAGACCTGCGAAGGAGGGTCAAAAGGAGGTCACCCAACTTGTATGGCATTATTAAAAACTGGTTTGCAGAGGCGGACATATACGAATTGCATCTAGTGTGAGAAACATTGGGAAAAGAACTCAATACCTTTCGCTTGAATTGCCTTGCAACGAATTTTGGTACAGTAATGAGGGGTGTTCAGGAAGGCTACATTTAAAAAAGATTAGCGAAAGAAAACTTTGTAAAGCAACTTACTCATGGGAAATAGCACTTTGCCAAGTCAGAACATAAGCACAGAAACAAGTTACAGAATTTATTGCAATATCTACAGAAGGGAAGTTAAAGAATGGTTTCAGAAGCCTCTTAGAACTAATTCCATTATAAATCAACTGAAGATCAACAGCTGTCCTGAGATCTGCACTTAAATTCTAAACAAGGCCAAACTAGGAAGTGAACCAGATAAACAGAAAACAAGTACAGTGCAAAGTAGTGTACCTCTAATGTAATAAGCTATTTCATTCAGCCAATTGCTTGCAAATCTCCACAAATCATGCACACTTGAGAACTTCTGACTAATTCAAAGTCTTGTTAAAAAAGAAATACAGAATGATAGAATGACTACCAGGATGTTGTTCAGTCACTGCAATTTTGCTGCATGCTTAAGAGGAGCCATTTTACACCTTTACCTCATGGTAACACAAACCAAATGTTACAGTATGTGCAATTTAGAGCTGTGCTACATCTTCTGTAATTATTCAAAAAAGTCTCAATTACTTGTTCTCCACAAATCTGCAACATTGCCCTCTGAAAATTACAACATGGGTTATGAATGCACTTCCATCAGTTTCACAGGTGGCTCAATCTGGTCAAGTTACACAAAATACAGTACTTCATGTGATGTTTGGTACATTTGTCAGTTTAACTTGTATCCTTTGGTGACCATGGTTATGTTATTGGAAGTTAGAAAATCAAGGCAGGGTAAAGCTATCATCATTTTTAAACACATCCATGTCACCCCCTCCTTACTGGTCCCATCCAAGCCTCAAATCACCATTTGGAAGCTTTTCCTGCTGCTAACATTCCAGAATGCTCTTCATAACCATAGTATGGGTGTCCTGACAACCCATGAACTGCAAGTGGTTCAAGGCAGCAGCCCATCAAAATTTCCAATTTCTATCCTTATTTTCTCAATAACCTAGAGTGCGTTCCACCTCGACAAGATGGCATTGCATTTAGTCAGCAATTTTTAATCCCAGCCAATATTGTTACATCTGCTGGCAGTATGCTATTTAATGTAGCAAATGAATACTGTTACACATGAATTTAGCCCTTTATAATCAATCAATCTCCTTTGCACGCTAACATCCCCCATCCTCAATTCTTATTGAATCGTTGCATTTTGCACTATTTGATTGAGACTCTCGCTCCTTCATATTACTTCTAAATTTCTGTAGGTTTGTAATGCAGTCAAAAATCTTACAACGGTCTCAAGTTGTCTTACTGCCTCATTTGACAAAAATATACATCAGTAACATCTAGGAAATCAAGACACTTCATCACTCAAGCAACAGATGGATCTACGTTTAACTGTCTGCTATGACAGATTCAAATGTCTGCAGACAATGAATATTATTATCAAACCACTTGATCCCATAGGAAAAGAACTATTTACAATTTATATCAAATACCAAGCAAGTTGCAGCAAGGTTAGTGGTGCCAAAAAGCAGTTCAAAACTTGAGGTTGCAAGCTGTGTATCAGTTACTATGACTATGGGTATGGGTTACACCTCAGTTTGTTTTTCCATTACCATGCTCTTGTTTGTTTCTTTCAAAACTGCAGTATTGTCATAAATAGAGGGATATCTGCTGTACAGAGACTGCATCTTTCTGCAGTTCCAAACTGCTAAATAATCCACCTAAATCTATCAGTACCACAGTTGTGGGCATTATTTTGCTGCAGCAAAAGCCTAAGTAAACAAAATGGTAGATATTAGGAAAAGATGCATGCAAATTCTACAACTATAAACACAAGGACTATTACCATTTCAATGGTTCTCAAACTCAACAGGGTTTTTTTGGCAGTACTGACCAAATCCTGAATAGGCTGTGCCTATTTATGAATTGCATATTATTGAAGACTAACTGCTTAATCAAAATCAGTCTCAATCCACAATGCTTCCTGCTCCTATCAATGCTACAAGACTCTCAGGCATGTTAAGTCTTCCAACAGTCAAATCTGGTTTTCCTCAACAGCTTGTTGGCAACACCACCTTAGCCAACATCGTATTTAACTAGGTTTAACTGACCTACAGTAAAGGACTAAGATAATTCTGTTTCTACAACTTCCAATCCCATGGCATCTTACAGCCAATGAAGTACCTATCACTGCTGGAATGAAGGAAACAAATGAAGGTAGGTAGAGGGATAAGATTAGATGACTTACAGCGTGGAAACAGACCCTTCAGCCCAACAAGTGTACACTGACCCATTCCAATCCACCTAACACTATGGGCAATTTACTATGGCCAATTTACCTAACCTGCACATCTTTGAACTGTGGGAGGAAACCTGCAGACATAGGGAGAATGTGCAAACTCTACAGACAGTTGCCAGAGGCAGGAATGGAACCCAGGTCTATGGTGCTGAGGCAGCAGTGCTAACCACTGCGCTGTGCCACCCACGTATTGGAAAGACACCCAGAAATACCTTGTCTCAAGAGCAGCAGGGGTCTCAAAATACATAAGGACACAGACAATGCACTAGGCCTTAGTGCTACATTGCAGTGTCAGCCTTAACTTGTGCTCATGTCTTGAAACTAGACTCAACTTGCAACTTAAGTACAAGCACAAGTTCTAAAGCTAAGCTACAGGGGAGTCAAACTAACACCACTGGACTGCAGGTGCTGCCAATCTTCAGGCAACATTTTGACCATCAGCTAAAATGGGTTATGTCTCAAAACAAAATTAAAAAACTCCTGAACAGAAGTGATTTCAACACTGCAGACTGATGTGGTGACAGGGAATGAGGAGAAAATTAGGTTAAAAATCCCAATTTATAATGCAAACTGTTTCCATTTTGTAGTCAGCAATTTATCATAAATTTGACAGGAAGTGTATACAACATTAGAGATAGTAATATTAAAAGAGGCATACAATTATATAAAGGATCTCCTGTGGACTTTGCTTGAATCTGATGAACATTAACTCAACAAAATTCAACCATTAAGAATGCTCCTTTGTGCTGACACCAGCTAATTTCACCACAGGTTGGTCAACAATGTTGCTGGCATTGTATTTACTTGTGTAGTAGTAAGTAAACCTTGAACAGACCAAAGATGGCTACTGGGCAGAAGTAAAACTCCACTTCTGGCTGCAGCTCCGAATTTGATGCAAACAAAATCAAGTAAAAATGAACCTTGTGCCACAGCAAGCTGTTATTTAACTAGAGAGCATTGGCATTTTTCCCAGTATTTAAAGTTTACTAACATGGTGTTTTTTAAAAAATGGCTAGTTTAAAAAGTGTGTTTGTAGAAGCAGACTGGGTGATAGTGAAAATGACCATCTCTGGAGCTGAATTTGAAGGAAGGGCAGGCAAATAGATCCGCTGCCTGGCATCCCAATATATAAAAGACTATCAACTGCTCCTGGCAAGTGCATGTAACTACTCCTAATCTGGCAATTAAGAGGCCATAAGAATGATCATCAAGCAAAATAGACTGCATTGTAGACTACTTCTAATTTAATCACCCTTCAAAAGCAAGTGATTATAATAACTGGATTCCTGCAATCAGACTGCTCCTTATTTGAAAAGGACTAGTGTCAATAGCAAGGGGCACACTTTTAATGTGAAAAGCCAGTTTAAAGCTGTTTCCATAACACTCATTTTCAACCCATATAGTGTTGGGGATTTGACCATTCATAGGAAGACAATCAAGTCATTTGGCCCAGAGTCTACTCTGCCATTCAATCACAGCTAACACATTTTTCAACCCCATTCTCCGACCTTCTCTCCATATCTCTGATCCACTTAAGAACTGCCTTAATTATACTCTGCAATAGAAAGCTGTAGAGAGGTCTATGAGTGCTACAAGATTAACCGCCCTCTTGAAGAAATCTAACATCTCAGTTCTGAAGGGTTGTTCTTTCACCAAGGCCATGCCCTTGCATCAAAGTCTGTCCTACTAGAATCACAGTCATACAGCACTGAAACAGACCTTTGGGTCCAACTGGTCTATGGCAACCATAATGCAGAACTAAAATCTGCTACAACTGGCCAGTATCCCTCCAAACATTTTATTCATGTATTGTTTAAATGTCTTTTAAAGATGATAACTGTACTGCATCTACCACTTCCTCTGTCAGTTCATTCTACACGAACCAAAAAACTTTTCTCCATGTCTATTTCATATAGGCTTCTCTGCATTCTGGTTTTGATGAGATCCCCTTTCAGCCTTCTAAATTCAGAATACAGACCCAATGCCCTCAAATCACTCATTTTGATCAGCCTTTAACTCCCAGGCAGATTCTAAGCCTACTCTAGACCCTCTTCCAGTGTGGCAAATCATTTAGATACAGCATCCAAAACTGCTCACAATATTGCAAATGTGGTCTGACCAGAGCCTTACACAACATCAGCAATACATCCCTGCTCTTGTATTCTCACCCTCAAGATGAATAGCATTGCATTTACCTACCGAACTGCAAAATTAACCTGCATATTAACCTTGAGAATCCTCACAGGTGCCGGTGTTGGGATGGACAAGGCCAAGTCACATGACACCAGGTTACAGTCCAACAGGTTTATCTCAAGTCACAAGCTTGAGTGCTGCTCCTTTGGCAGGTAGGGAGGTCTACCATTTCTTTGCTCCCTGTAAGTACCTTTGATGGTCTGCACCTGAACGGCACCAGTATCCTTGGTGGGAGGTTTGCTAGTGCTCTTGGTGGTGGTTTAAACTAACTCTGCAGGGGCATGGGAACCCAGACTGTAGCTTTAGGGTGCAGGACCTGGAGTGTAGGGAGGTTAGGAACATGGCATCAATTTCAAAGGAGGGTGCCTGTAAACAGGAAAGTGGCTTGAAGTGTGTATACTTCAATGCAAGAAGTATATGAAATAAGGTAGGTGAACTTGCAGCGTGGGTTAGTACCTGGGACTTCGATGTTGTGGCTATTACGGAGACATGGGTAGAACAGGGACAGGATTGGCTGTTGCAGGTTCCAGGGTTTAAATGTTTTAGTAGGGTCAGAGGTGGGGGTAAAAGAGGAGAGGTGTGACATTGCTTGTCAAAGATAGTATTACAGCTGTGGAAAGGACGATGGATGAAGACTCACCATCTGAGGTAGTCTGGGCTGAGGTTAGGAATAGGAAAGGTGAGGTCACCCTGTTAGAGGAGTTTTTTTTACAGGCCTCCTAATAGTCCTAGAGACATAGAAGAAAGGATTGCGAGGATGATTCAAGAGAAGAGTGAAAGTAATAGGGTGGTTGTTATGGGGGACTTTAACTTTCCTGATATTAATTGGGAAAGCTATAGCTCAAGTTCGTTAGATGGATCAGTGTTTGTCCAATGTGTGCAGGAGGGTTTCCTGACACAATATGTAGATAGGCCAACAAGAGGTGACACCATACTGGATTTGGTTCTGGTTAATGAACCAGGCCAGGTGTTAGAATTAGAGGTAGGTGAGCACTTTGGGGACAGTGATCACAATTCGGTGACTTTTACTCTAGTGATGGAGAGGGATAAGTGTGCACTACAGGGCAAGAGTTATAGCTGGGGGCAGGGAAATTATGATGCAGTGAGGCATGACTTAGGATGTGGGGCTTGGAAAAGTAAGCTTCAAGGCAAGGGCGTAGTTGATATGTGGAGCTTGTTCAAGGAGCAACTATTGAGTGTCCTTGATATGTACGTACCTGTCAGGCAGGGAGGAAAGGGTCGTGTGAGGGAGCCGTGGTTTAATAAGGAATTGGAATCCCTTGTTAAAGGGAAGAGGGCGGCCTATGTAAAGATGAGGCGTGAAGATTCAATTGGGGCGATTTAGAGTTAAGGTAGCCAGGAAGGACCTGAAGAGAGAGCTAAGAGCAGCGAGGGGGGGGACATGAAAGGTCCTTAGTTGGTAGGATTAGGGAAAACCCTTAGGCTTTCTATAGGTATGTCAGGAATAAAAGAATGACTAGGGTAGGAATAGGTCCAGTCAAGGATAGTAGTGGGAAGTTGCGTGTGGAGGCTGAAGAGATTGGGGAGACACAATGAATACTGACGAAAAGTATTCAATCAGGAAAAGGACATTGTTGTCGATGTGAGTACTGAGTCACAATTAAGTAGAATGGATGGCTTTGAGGTATGTAGAGAAGAGGTGTTGGAAATCCTGGAAAGGGTGAAAATAGATAAGTCCCCTGGGCCTGATGGCATTTATCCTAGGATTCTCTGGGAAGCAAGGGAGGAGATTGCAGAGCCATTGGCCTTGATTTTTATGTCCTCGTTGTCTCAGTAGTGCCAGAAGATTGGAGGATAGCAAATGTGGTTCCCTTGTTCAAGGAGAGTAGGGATAACCCTAGTAACTATAGGCCGGTGAGTCTCACTTCTGTTGTGGGCAAAGTCTTAGAGAGAATTGTAAGGGATAGGATTTATGAACATCTGGATAGGAATAATGTGATCAAGGATAGTCAGCATGGTTTTGTGAAGGGCAGGTCGTGCCTCACAAACCTTATTGAATTCTTTGAGAAGGTGACTAAGGAGGTGGACGAGGGGAAAGCGGTAGATGTGGTGTATATGGATTTTTGGAGTGCGGTCTTGGAGTGCGGTCACTAGCAGTGTTCCGCAAGGATCTGTTTTGGGACCATTGCTGTTTGTCATTTTTATAAATGACCTGGAGGAGGGGTTAGAAGGTTGGGTGAGCAAGTTTGCGGATGATCCGAAAGTCGGAGGAGTTGCAGACAGTGAAGACGGATATGTCAGGTTACAGCGGGATATAGAGAAGCTGCAGAACTGGGCAGAAAGGTGGCAAATGGAGTTCAATGTAGCTAAGTGTGAGGTGATTCACTTTGGTAAGAGTAATAAAAAGATGGGGTACTGGGCTAATGGTCAGATACTTGGTAGTGTGGATGAGCAGAGGGATCTTGGTGTCCATGTACACAGATCTTTGAAAGTTGCCACCCAGGTAAATAGTGCGGTGAAGGCGGCATATGGCGTACTGGCTTTTATTGGTAGAGGAATTGAGTTCCGGAGTACTGAGGTCATGTTGCAGTTGTATAAGACTCTGGTGCGGCCACATCTGGAGTATTGTGTGCAATTTTGGTCGCCATATTATAGTAAGGATGTGGAGGCACTGGAACGGGTGCAGAGGAGGTTTACCAGGATGTTGCCTGGTATGGTAGAAAGATCGTATGAGGAAAGGCTGAGGCACTTGGGGTTGTTTTCATTGGAGAAAAGAAGGTTTAGGGGTGACTTGATAGAGGTGTACAAGATGATTAGGGGTTTAGATAGGGTCGACAGTGAGAATCTTTTTCCACGTATGGAGTCAGCTATTACAAGGGGGCATAGCTTTAAATTAAGGGGGGGGGGGGGGGGGGAGGGGGGTAGGTATAGGACAGATGTTAGGGGTAGGTTCTTTATTCAGCGAGTCGTGAGTTCATGGAATGCCCTGCCAGTAGCAGTGGTGGACTCTCCCTCATTATGGGCATTTAAGAGGGCATTGGATAGGCATATGGAGGATAGTGGGCTAGTGTCGGTTAGGTGGGCTTGGATCAGCGCAACATCGGGGGCCGAAGGGCCTGTACTGCGCTGTATTCTTCTATGTTCTCCAGCAGTCCAACATCTACTCTATCCTCAGTTCAGTTAAGGAAAGAGCAGCATTTGAAAAGCTTTGATTTCAAATAAAGCCATTGGACCAAAATCTGGTTATGTGACTGCTGACCTTCAGAATCCTCAACTATGAGTCAGTCCATTTCTACTTCAGATTGCAGTTCTTTTCCAGTTTAGACAAGAAAAACTATAAACATGCTCAAGTAGGTAACAACACTTCCAAATATTGTATTCCATCAGCCACTTTTCCCACCTCTTTAAAGTCATTCTGCAGCCACCATCTGTCATCTGCAAGCCTAGCAACAATATCCTCCGCAAATTAATTATCTGGACAAATGATTTCTGAATACTTGCAACCCTACTGACCACTGCAGAATGTCACTAGTCACCAGCTGTCACCCTAAAAGCAACCCCACACCGACTCCCTACCATCTGCCAATCAGCCATCTATTCATGCCAATGCCTGACCCGTAACACCATGGGCTCTTACCTCATTTAGAAGCTTGTGACACCTTGTCAAAAAAGGTCTTCTGGAAATGAAATAGATCACATCCACAAGCTCTTTGGGTGGAAGTAAGTTAGACAAGAATTCTAATTTGATATGTCAAGCGTGCCTGCAGTTCACCCCAGAAATTTATGCTCCACTATCTTTCCTGCTTGGCTTCCTCATCAACTCTGGTCAACTCCTCCCTCATTGTAATATTACTTCTGATTCCATATTCTTCTCTCAAACTGCAGGATGAATTCGAATATTTTGCTCACTACCATCTACGAGTTCCTTCACCATAAGCTCTCTAATCACATCAAATCCAGAATTACCTGCTCCCTTTTAGACTGTGCCACAAGGTGCTCCCAAAAGTTCTATGAAACATTCCACTTATTCCTTCACTAGGCATTTGCTACCATCGAATTGGAATGCACTGTCATGGGAGGAGCCTAGCTATTAAAGACTTGTGGTTACTCATCTATGTGGATGAGCACTTAAGCACGGTCCAACTCCTCCATGCAGACTAGATATCCGAAACTAACTTCGGAGGGTCCATGGGGACTTGCTGGGCCAAAGGGCCTGTTTCCACACTGGAGGGAATCTAAAAAAAACTAATTAGCCCCATTTGCCTGCACTTGGTACATATTCCTCTAAACCCTTACAGGCAGCAGTGGCTCAGTAGTTAGCACTACTGCCTCAGTGCCAGGGACCTGGGATCGATTGCTGCTTCGGGCGACTGTATGGTGTTTGCACATTTTTCCTGCATCTACTTGGGTTTCCTCTGGGTACTCTGGTTTCCTCCCACAGTCCAAAGATGTGAATTGGTTATGCTAAATTACCCATAGTGTTAGGTACATTAGTCAGAGGGAATGGGTCTGGGAGGGCATACTCTTCAGAGGGTCAGTGTGGACTTATTGGGCTTAAGGACACATTTCCATACTGTAGGGAATCCAATCTAAAACTTTCCCATATCCAACATCTAAAAGCCATCTGGATGGGTAATTGTACCAGCCTCCACTACTTCCTCCGACAGCTCATTCCACTCACGCACCATCTGTGAAAAAAAGTTGCCCCTTTAGACCTCATTTTTCCTCTCACCCTAAACTTATGCCCTCTAGTTGTGGACTCCCCCAAACCAGGGAAGAAGGCCTTATTTACCCTAGCCATGCCCCTCATGATCTTATAAACCTCTATCAGGTCACCCCTCAGCCTTTGGCACTCCAAGGAAAACAGCCCCAGCTTACTCAGCCTCTCCCTATAGCTCAAACCCTGGCAACATTCTTTTAAGTCTTTTCTGAACCCTTTCAAGTTTCACACATCCTTCCTAGATCAGGGAGACTAGAATTGGACACAACATTCCAAAAGTGGCCTAACCAATGTCCTTCTAGCTGCAACATGACCTTCCAACCACGATACTCAATTTTCTGACGAAAAAGGAAAGCATACCAAACACCTTTGTTGTCCCATTTCCCCCCTCAGTTGAAGCAAAATGCTCAGAGACAGTATGGATTTACCTCCTCTCTCATTCCAGAACCTGGAATAAAGGTGAATGATTGCCCATGTGTACACAGAGATACAAGTGGTGTCTTCTCTGGATGAGAAGCTTCCCAATGAAAGTCACTCTACAGGGAGAAGCATCTAGACAAGGCAACACACATATTGACTGGGTGGCCATTACAATCAATTATCAATAGAAAAGATTAAGCCATCTGGTGTTACAATGACCGTTCTTAACCTCAACTGGCTTCACATAATGAAGACTTTCACCTTGTTAACTGACTTTACATACTAAATGCTTCTATTGTTAATTGACTAAATAATGAATGCTTTTCCAACTTGTCAACCCATTCCCCTTGCCTCCAGCACTCCATTTTAACTGCAAGTTCTTCTGATCTGAGTCATGCTCAGCTAACTTCTTTCCCAAGAACTCAGAACTTAACTCTCCCTTCCTGCTCATTCTCACCTTCAATATCTACCTGTGACTCCACTTTCAAAGGAACTATGAACCTGCACTCCAAGGTCTGTTTGTTCAGCATAACTCCACAGGACCTTACCATTAAAGTGTACAAGTCTGCCCTGATTTGCCTTTCCAAAAACGCAGCATTTTCCATTTAAATTGAACTCCAATGGACCATCTGATCAAGATCCCATTGTACATAGGACATAGAAAAGTACAGCATAGAACAAGCCCTTTGGCCCATGTTGTGGACATAACCTTTGCTGTCCATCACACCTCCCAATTTTGGCACCTGTAAACTGTATTGATGTTGACATCCAAATCATTTATATAAAATGACAAAAAGCAGTGGACCCAGCATAGATCTTTGTGGCATACCACTAGCCACAGGCTTCCTGTCTGAAAAGCAACCCTCTACTACCAAATGGATAGCTCCCCCTGTAGACCAAGTGATCAACCTTGCTGATCAGGCTATTATAAAGGAACCTGTTTAACACCTTATTGAAGTCAGTGTAGATTACACCCACCACTCTACATTCAATCGTCTTCATTACTGCTTCAAAAAAACTACGCAAGCTGGTGAGATACAATTTCACACACAAAGCCATGCTGACTATTCCTAATCAGTGCCTGCCTTTCCAAATACATGCAAATCTTGTCCCTCAAGATTCCCTCCAACAATTTGCCCACCAGCAATGTCAGGCTCACTGCTCTATAGTTCCCTGTTTTTTTCTTTACTACTTTAAGAGTGGCACCACATTAGCCAATGTCCAGTCTTCTGGCACCTCATCTGTGACTATCAATGATGCAAATATTTCAGCAGGGGACCCAATTACTTCTAGCTTCCCACAGCATTCTGGGATACACCTGATCATTTCCTAGGGATTTCTACACCTTTATGTGCATTAAGACATCCAACAGCACCTTCTCTGTAATATGGAGATTTTTCAAAGTGTCACCATTTCCCCACATTCTATATCTTCCATGTCCTTCTCCATAGTAAGCACTAATGCAAAATATTCATTTAGTATCACTCCCATCTCCTGTGATTCCACAGAGCCCCTCAAAAGATCAGCAAGACGACCTATTCTCTCCCTAGATACCTACTTGTCCTTAATGTATTTGTAAGATCCCTTTGGATTCTCCTGAACCCTATTTCACCAAAGCTCTCATGTCCCCTTTTTGTCCACCTGATTTCCCTCTGAAGTATAGATTAGATTACACAGTGTGGAAACAGGCCCTTCGGCCCAACGAGCCCACACCGACCCAAAGCGCAACCCACCTAGACCCATTCCACTACATTTATCCCTTCATCGAACACTATGGGCAATTTAGCATGGCCAATTCACCTAACCTGCACATTTTTGGTCTGTGGGAGGAAACCGGAGCACCCGGAGGAAACCCACGCAGACACGGGGAGAACATGCAAACTCCACACAGTCAGTTGTCTGAGGCGGGAATTGAACACAGGTCTTTGGTGCTGAGAGGCAGCAGTGCTAACCACTGTGCCACCATGCTGCCCTTGTACTCTACAGATTCACTCAACTTCTGCTATCTATAACTGACATATGCCTCCTCTAAGAAAAATTAGAATTTCTCTAGTCATCCAGCAATCACTCCACCTATTTGCCTTGCCTTTCAACCCAACAGGAATATACTGTCTCCGGACTCATTTTGAAGGCATTCCTTTCCCTGCGAACATTTGTCCCCAAATCAACTTTTGAAAGTTGTTGCCTGATACCATCAATATTAGCCTTCCAATTTACAACTTCAATTGTTAGACCCGGTCTATTCTTTTCCATCACTATTTTAAAGTAGAGAATTATGGTTACTAGCCCCAAAGTGCTCCCCCACTGACACCTCAGTCACCTGCCCTGCCTTATTTCTCAGAGTAGGTCAAGTTTTGCACCTTCTCCACTAGGTACATCCAAATACTGAAATCAGAAAATTGTCTTGTACATACTTAAATTCCTCTCCATCTAAACCCTTAGCACTATGGCAGTCCCAGTATGTTTGGAAAGTTAAAATCCCCTGCCATAAACCACCTTATTCTTACAGATAGCTGAGGTCTCCTTACTAATCTGTTGCTCAATTTCCTGCTGACTATTGGAGGCAGCTCTACAGTACAACCTCAGTTCCACCCAAACAATTTCCCAGGAATAACCCCTCTAAATTATGGGCGGCACGGTGGCACAGTGGTTAGCACTGCTGCTTCACAGCGCCAGAGACCTGGGTTCAATTCCCGACTCAGGCGACTGACTGTGTGGAGTTTGCACGTTCTCCCCGTGTCTGCGTGGGTTTCCTCCGGGTGCTCCGGTTTCCTCCCACAATCCAAAAAATGTGCGGGTCAGGTGAATTGGCCATGCTAAATTGCCCGTAGTGTTAGGTTAAAGGGGTAAATGTAGGGGCATGGGTGGGTTGCGCTTCGGCGGGTCGGTGTGGACTTGTTGGGCCGAAGGGCCTGTTTCCACACTGTAAGTAAGTAATCTAATCTAATCTAATCTAAATTATCCCTAAAAACAAAACACTACACCAACCCCACCCCCCCCAAACCTTGCCCATTTATCCTTCCCATAGCACTTGTATCCTGGAACATTAAGCTGCCAGTTCTACCCATCCCTGAACCATGCCTCAATTGCTATGATATCCCAGTCCCATGTTCCTAACCATGCCAAATCCATCTGCCCTCCCGGTTTGGCCTCACACAGAAATAAAAGCAGTTTAATTTATTAGTTCTCTGCTTTGTCCCTGCCTGTTTCTCTGGGTTCTAGCCTCCCATCTTACTGGATTAAATCCTCCAGAGCAGCTTGAACAAATCTCTGCCAATATAATAGCCCCCTTCCAATTCAGGTACAAATCTGCCCTTTGTATAGAGGTTACTTCTACCCCAGAGATTCCAATGATTCTACAGTGTGAACCCTTCTCCCTTGCACAAACGCCTCAGCAACACATTCATCTGCTCTATTCTCCTATTCCTACCCTCACCAGCTTACAGCACCAGGAGAAGTCCAGATATTACTACTTTGAAGACCTTTTTAAGTTCTTGCCTAACTTTCTATATTCTCCCCTCAGAATCTCTTTCTACTTCATTAGCACCAATGTGTAGATTACCTTCTGGTGGCCCCTCTTCACTTAGAGAATATTCTGCTCTGAGATATCCTTGATATTTCAAGACTATGAACCAAATGCAGCCAAGTGGAAGTATACTTTTAGTGCAGTTCTGGCAGTTCAGAGAGTTTGAAGGGTCTCTTCTGTACTCTACAATTTTGACTCGTTTCCCAAGTCTTTCAGTAGGAGACATACAACACACCTGCAAAGAGTGTTGCTATTAACAAATGTATTTATTTACATGCAAGTGTTAGAAACATCTTTCCCCTTCCCAGTTTCACTTGTACAATTTAGCCAGATCACATCTGTGACTATTTGCTTATCTTCAAACTTTTTAAACACCAGAATAGCAATACTATCTAGTAGCCTTGCTAACCTGAATGATAGCTGGAAGCTGCAATGGGTTCAAGAAAACAAACGTGCAAAGAACTAGAGAAAAGTTCACTGAAGTGCAAGGTTATTTTACAGAAATAAAACAAACTTGGCAACTCTGAGATATTCCTAGCATTATCTTTAAGATAGACATTAATGTAATGCAAGAGCTGCGCTTGCATATTTAAAAATCATGATACGGTGTCAATTGCAGTCAGGAAGCACTGGAGTCATTAGTGAACAGGGGTTATTTTAATGAAGTACACCCAAGGGAGCATTGGACGACCAAGTTTTCTAAGAGCAGAGGGAGACCAGCTTGGACTTCATTTAAGTGTTGACTTTTCCAAAGGTCTCAATACATTTTTCAGACAGGTTGAAGTCAAGTGTTGTGGAGGTTATGGTAGTCACATGGATGCTGTCAGAGGCTTAGTTCAGGGTCAAATATGACAGTAAGATTAAGACTAAAAACAGACTGCTCTGTTACAAGGGAAAGGATGGCTTGCTTCTTAAGTGCTGACAAAAAGGTACTGTAAAGACCACCAACTTGCAGCATACAAGGAAATAACTGGAAATACTTTACTGGTATACACAAATTGCAACTTCCTATTCAGATTCAAAAATTCACAAGTAGTAGGCAAGGATGCTGGTTACAATTGACAGACATTAAAATGTTTTGCAATGAAAGCTGCTTTTCTCAGGACCTAACTTTAAGGGTCCAGAACATCTCTTCGTCACAGACATCAGTTGGCAAGAAGAAAGTTAACAACAACTGGATCAAAATTCTATTTCCACTTCTGTCATGTCAGTAATGAAAAGGGATAAATACAAATACAAGTTAATAAATTAAAAAACTGTTAGTACTCCGAACATTCGGGTGGAAGCAGAAATCCCATTTGAAAGAAAATGCCAGTGAACGGATAGATGTTGAGTCAGTGCAGTGGGTTAAATGGAATTCTGCAAAGTTGCAGAATTGACTAAAATGTATTCACAGAGGGAGGTAAAGCACAAAACTATTCCAAAATTCAGTTATAAAATACTTGAATGATTGCAGCATTTCAATGCTGCAAAAAAACTTAAATTCAATTAGAAAAGCTTTTAGAACAGAAATCTGAACCCCACACTCATCTAGAGAGGTTACCCCTTGCATTCAACAGAATCACTAGTATAGTAAAGTGGTTTGAATTAATGCCAACTGCAGCACAAGAAAGCAACAAAGACAGTTAAGCAGGCATGTGTTAGCAACAGGGAACTATATCCACTGTTCAGGAAGAGATGTTAAAGTCTCAATTCCCTTACTGAATCCAAACCAGTGATCCCTGAAAATCAAACTAAAGCTGACCTACATTTTATACCTGATCACTTGGAGGCACACTTTAAAAGGAAGGCATGCCCCAGACTTATAAAATATGGTGACATCAAATCCTTAATAGCTGTCAAGAATAAACATTGGATCTAAAAATAAAATTGACAATTCCTGATGTCAAAAACACATGTCAAAATACTTACCTCAAACATCTTTTCTACCACTGACCAGCTTTTTATTTTTCTACAATCTTGATTGCACTTATTTCAAATTTGAAGCTAGTACATGACATATGGAATTGCACTGATTTTTCAGTTGCATGCTGGAACACAAGAACAAAACAAATTTGCATAACATGAGAACAACTGCTACATTCTGAGTCTGTATGAGTATTCAAAACCACTGTGCTGTGCAACCAATTTGCAATACTTCCCGAAAGCACACAACTGGTCAGATGCTAGCTAAACCAAGCAAGGTGCTAAAAACGCCAATATCCAAAAAACACCCAATGACCAAGATGTAAGAGCTCACCTCATAAATAGGACTCTGGCATTGTTCATATTAAGTATGACTGAATAGTACCTTTGACTCACTATAAATCTTTATCCGCTTAAACTGAATCAAACACTGCATTGCAATAATGAATTCTACTTCAAGTAGAATATAAATTGATCATATTTTTGTAGCAGAGTGAACGTTCGTACAAATGCTGACCATGAGTGACTGACTGATACCTCAGCTTAAGAGGCACCAGTCCCTTGCTTAAAAGCACATGCCATTTATCTTTGACAGACGTAGGGTCACTTTGTAGGCAATTTCAGCTGCCGTCTCAAACCTCCGTCCAATGCATTTTAGTGCTAGACCTCTGTCTTGAGTTTTGACCTTATCGCCATGCTTATCTGGTTAAAACTCGTATCTGACAAAAACAAATCACCTGTTCCAATATCATTCAGCTCAAAGTGAAGGACAATGGCTTTTAAAGTCCACATGTGAGAGTCACTGACTGAGCTAACATTTTATTGCTGTTTCTTGGTTGTCCTTACAGTTGGTTTGCTGCACTCAAACTACTGCAATCCATGTGCTCCAAACAGACCCAGAATGCCATGAGGGAGGGAATTCCAGGATGTCAACCCAGTAACAAAGGAATATTTCCAAGTCAGGGTGGTGAGCAGCTTGGAGAAAAATGTGTAGGTGGTGGTATTTCTTTTTCTAGAAAAAAGTAGGCACCGGTTTGGACGGTGCTGCCTAAGCCTTCTATAATGCATTTTAGATAGTATGTACTACTGCTATTGATGGTTAGTGGAGTGAAAGTGCTTGCAGTTTTGTCATGGGTGGTATCAAGCTTCAATTGTTATTGTAGCTGTATCCATTCAGGATAGTGGGGAATTTTCCTGACGTATGCACTGTAGGTGGAGGACAGGCTTTTAGGAGTCAAGTGGTGAGTTATATGTTGCAGAATTCCTGGCTTCTGGCCTGCTCCTGTAACCACTGTAGTTACAATGGTGAGTCACATTCAGTTTCTGGTCAGTGATAATCCCCAGAAGAGTTGGAGACTCCACATGCTAGCTGCTTTGAATGCTATGAGGCATTGGCAAGATTGCCACTTAGTGCCTGGCATCTATGGCACATGTTCTCACCACTTCCAACCATGCATTCTGGACATGAATTTCATTATCATTATTCCATGAGCCTCACTTCTGACATTATGAAGCAAGATCAATTAAGTGGCTGAAAATGGGTGGACCTAAGCATGCAGTAAAGTAACTGGATACATAATCCAAAGCCTCAGGCTAGTACTTTGGCATCACTGCTTCACAGCATACACAAAGACTGCTAGAATTTAAATTCAACTATCAAAAATCTGCTATGAAAGCTAGTTTCAGTAATTCCCTTCCCAAAAGATTATAGAAAAACGCATCGGGTTCACGATTCAAAAGATTCTACAGTCATTAGTGTTAATTCCTGATTTAACATTTAATTCAAATTGCACCGTCTGCCATGGCAGAATTTGAACCTAGGTCCCCACAACATGATCTCTTTGCTACAGAAACTAAATCTTTGCACCAGCATCTTTTGTTGAAGTCTAAAATCTTACACCAGGTCTCTTGCTGACCCTAGATCTACAGTAATGTGACAGGACAATCAGGAGGGGGCAATCAAGAGTCACTGAATACATGAGGGAATCTATGGATAGTCAGGATACTTGAAAGAAATTTGATTGAGTCACATGGATGTTGCTGGCTGGGCCAGCATTTGCTGGTCCCTAATTACCCTTCAGAAAGTGGTGCTGAGTTTCCTTCTTGAACTGCTACACACAGATCCGCAATGCTTTTGCCATTTCTGACATCTAAGCCAATACCAGGCAGTCTTTTTTTCTCTCCTTTCTAAAAAGGTTGTTGCATGGGAATGCTTGTTCAGCCAGTTCAGAGTGCAGTTAAGAGTAAACCACACCACTGTAGGTCTGGAGTCACATGTAGTCCAGACCAAGTAGTATGGCAGATTTCCACTCCTACAGAAAGGATATAGTGAACCAGATAGGTTTTTAAACAAATAGCTCCACAGTGATCGCAGTCTTAATTTCAGACATTTAGCTGCATTCAGATTCCACCATTTGTCATGGAAGGATTTGAACACCAGTCCCAAAACTTTAGACCATGGTAATCATAATGCCACTAAACTACCACCTGCCATGAAAAAGCATTTAACTAGAGAGATTGTAAAAAAAAATGCTTCACAAGTCATTTTCTTACCTATAGCAAATATTTTATTAAAGACAGTACATGAAAGCAATAAATTATAGTTGGTGTTTATTCCACTATCATTATGGTGCCCCAATTTTTAATCCCACTCAAGGGTATTGACAGTATTTACATTTGGTCAACCATTGAGAGTAGAGTTCCAAGAGATTAGCCAACAGCTGCGTGACTTCAGGTATGTACTGCCACCAGACTGACCGTATAGTAGATAATGTATATAGCATCTTTTACACTTGAACATTGATCTTGTATGCATGACAGTTCAAAGCATGACTAGTTTAACTAGGTGCAACATTTACTCCATGGCTCATTAGTTGCCACGATACAACTGCCACAATATATCACCCGTGTATAGCATCTTTACTGTCCTGCAACACTAAGCAACTTCACAAGTTATAGAATGGGAAATGTCTAATTTTTGTCAATACATTGCACAGATTCAAAAGGGAACTGCTGTCCTTAAATGTTTATGGACAAAATATGGAATGTTTCAATTAATCTCAAAACTTAATTTGTAATTACAACTGGATAAAGTGTCTTGAGGCTAAAATATTTCTTCTAAACAAAGAAGCTTAACACCACCACAAGACTACCAAGCAAAAAGGGTGCAAGTTGATTTATTGTTGTACTACACATCTTTATAATAGAGAGCCAGTGCAATATGGAACAAATGTTTAAACGCTAAACTCGGTAACGATAAATCCAATTCGGAGGCCTATTATTTCCTAAACGTAGGCGAGAAACGAAAAAAAAAGACTCTTTCCCTCCCTGGATTCAACTGAAAGCTGATAGCATTAGTTGAAACTAACTGCAAAAGAAATTTCTCAACTGCAATATAAAAATAGAACAAAATGAAGTAGGCCAGAAGCCTACATATTGTCCCTGGAAACTTTTTTTTTGTAGCGCATCCGAGTAGCAACAGACGCAGTGCGGTCTAGTAGTTAAGCTGACACAGCTGTGAATCTCGCTGACATTTTCTGTGTCGAGAGGGTAAAGTATTATGAACTTCCATGGACAACCATCCTTTCTACACATCAAATAGTTGCTAAATCATAGTGCCCGAGACTGAACTGGTGATCTCATGGCATCACGTTTGCTTCATTCTCCTCTCTCCACATTACAAAATATAAAAGCCAAATGACAAGTAATGCACCAAGGCGCCCCCCCCCCCCAAATCTGGAAACTTAATGATCGAGGTTGCAATCGACAATTCGACCAATTAAAAAAAGGAATAATTCAGCCCAGTACTGACAAACCCCAAAATAAAATGCAACGAAAGGCCGCACGGGGATCCCCAAAACGCAAAGATCAATGCGTCACCGATGCACACAGACTTTAAAACCTGGAAAATGCAAATACACCGAAAGCATCCCGCGGACTCGGTTCCGTCTTTCGGGGCGGTGGTGGTTTTGATTTGGGGAGAACGGGGTGGGGGGAGGAGAAAGAGGGAAAAAAAGGGGGGAGGTTTCAGGTCTGGCCTTTTCTTCGTCTTGGGAGGGAAGCACATGTTCGTGGACTCGCTGAAGGAACAAGGGGCCGGGACTCACCTACCCAAGATCAGAGACCAATTAAGACAAAAAAAAAATTTTGCACGGCCAGGGCCTAGACCAGGCTGCCTTGTGCCTCGATATCAGCAGCGTTCCCTCACCGCTTCGAAATCGAGGGACGGCCCCGCGGGGAGGGGGCAGCAGGAAGGGGACCGGGTGGATTAGGCGGGCGAGGAGAGAGAGAGAGAGTGAGTCGAGGGAGAGGAGGAGCGGGTGCATTCCCGACAGAAACCGAATTGAACGATGACACGACCGACGGGGCCCGGGCTCGCCGTCGGCCCGGCCCGGCCCGTCCCTGCTCTCACAAACATGGCGGCCACCATGTCTCCCTCTCTCCCGCTGGCTCGGGCCTGAGGCCTCCGAGGCCCTTCCAACCTAAATCCAACCACCGCCACCAACCCCCTCCCTCCCCTCCCCCGGGGGGGTGGAGGAGAGAGAAGGAAAACCCCGCCGTCATCCAGCCTCGTTCCTCTCACCTGCCCGCCGCTCCTTGCCTTCACTTGTCCGGACCGCCGTCGGATTCTCTCCAACCCCTTTCAACCGTTCTTCTCGGTATGTTTTCCCCCTCGGACGGCGGGGAAACAGCAGGAGGACACGGCCTCAGCAACCTCGCTCTCTCTCACACACACGCACGCACTAACTCCCCGCCTGAGAGCGAAGCCGGCCTGAAGGCAAGGCAAACAGAGACCCTTTTCTCCTAAACCCGACACTGATAATTATCGTTCCCTCGCTCACTTCCCCTATTTTAATTTTTTCCCCCCCCCGCCTCTCGAAGGCCTCGGCCAGCAAAATAGCTCGGGCCTTTGCCGCCGTTTAATCCCAATCTGCTCCGGTTAAAAGCTCTTCGTCGTCCGATCTTCTCTCCTGGCGGAAAGGGAGGAAGGTGGAAGGGGGGGGATGGGCAGCGTTTAGAGGGGGTGGGGCGACCGACGCTGGAGGAAGTCCCGCCCTCCCGTCCGCAGCCGCTCTGACCGGTGACGCATCCCGCCGACCTTCGCCTTCCTATTGGCTGGTACCCCAGTCAGTCCTTATGGATCCCGCCCCCAAACGGGAACCGACCTTCGATTGGCCTCCCAGCCTGACATTCACGGTGGACCTCGCCCACAGGGGTCCAGCTATCGGTTGGCCGGCGTTTCTGTCAATCAGCCGGACACCCGCCCACCCATTCCCAGGTTCGATTGTTCGCCCCGCCTGTCAATCATCGCCTTTCCCGCCCTCGCCCCTTTTTAATTAATGGCATGGAAGGGGAGTGTAGTCAGGTTGTTATTTATCACGCGGTTTGAAGTTCTTTCTGTTTGTTTCTACACTCCCAAAAAATTCAGTATCAGAATATATAATCTTTTTCTTTGATTTTATAAGTTGCATTTATGGATCTTTCATTTTGTACCAAGATATTTTTAATAATATTTAACTTGATATTAAAATGTTGACTTTTCAAATCCGTGAAATGGAAGGTTTGGGTGGGTGTGCGTAGTCGATCCTTTTCTCTGGCCAAATGGAACATTCTTCAGACCCACCCCCCTCCCCTTCCTTAACCCATTGGAGGAGCACGACCCCTCAGCAGTGAACTACCAAATTGTACAAAAGACAACGGCTTCCAGATTTTTTTTCTTATCATTTAAAGTCGTGCTTATTTAAGCTGAAAGAAAGACCGATGCAGCTCTTGGTGAGACCCGCAGATGCCGAGCTTCCCCCCCCCCCGACACCACAACCTCATTGAGATGATAGATTGTTTCGCAATTTTTTTTTCAACGCACGCATAGTTTCCCGCCTTCCTTCCGTGTGCCGCAGTGCGTAAATGACGCTTGGGTGCACCTGGAAATAAAAGGAGTTTTGCCCAGACCTCACCGCACAGAAGGTTGAAGCATTCCCTGCGTTTGCAGCCGGCCCCCAAATAGAGCAGAGGAAAAAGTACTGAATGAACGCAAGAGGCGGGAAGGCTGGGAGTACGTCACAGTCAGGGCGCGCATGTTGCATTAGTTCACGGGGATGGGATACATTCGGATGGTGACAATGCAAACCTAGGTCCTCAACAAGGCAGTCTTTGGCACTTCTGATGGAGGGGCATGGTGGACCCGAAACTTGGTGCTGTCAGTGCCCTTCTGAATTTCTGCAGTACTTGACATTTTTATTTCTGCACCAATCCACATCTCCTTTGCGCGCAGCCGCCTCAATGTTCAGCTAGTTCAAGTCGTTGAAACTTTCGCGTTGTGAGCATTTGGAAATGTCACTGTAATGGGACGATTTGGAGAGAAGGTTGTTTGAGCTTATTACTTTGAAGGCGTGGTCGCAGATGGTGGAACAATTAAAGTCTTGGAATTTTAAGAGGCTAAAAGTTTCATATTGCTACGATTCCTCTCGAGACGGATAAATTCTAAAAAGACATTTCCCAGTGAATGGGCGGATCATACAGCATGATTTCAAGTTTGAGACTTTTGCTGTAACAAACAAACTGAAATAAAGGCTAAAACAAAAGCTAAAGCCTGCAGATCTGTTAGTCTGAAACAAACACAGAGCATACTGGAGAAACCCTGCAGGTTTGGCATCACCTGCGGAGACAGAAATACAGATGACTATTTTCAGTCCAATTATGACTGCTTCAGAACTAGAAGATGTAAAATAGATTTTTTATACGTTTGAGAGAGACAGCACAATGCAAAAGATAAAGGAGGGGGGAAGAAAAATATGAAAAATGGGCTTAAATTAAGGTGTGAATGGGTGAGAGTAAGACCTCGCTATTAAGTGTAAACAAGTATAATTTGAATTCAATATTGGGATTTTGAGGCCGTAAAGTGTTGAAGCAAAAAGTAGATGATATTCCTTGAGCTTATGTTGTGCTTTGTTAGAACATTGCAGTAGGCCCACAAGACAAATGTTAGCTTGAGAGTAGGGTGGTTTCTTGAAATGGCAAGGAATTGGAAGTCAGGGTTATTCATGGGCAGAATGGATGTGTTTTGCAAAGTGGTCACCAATCTATGTTTGGTCTCACCAATGTAATGGAGATTGCATTGTGAGCAGCATATGCAGAGGACTAGATTGAAATAATTACAAGTGAAATGCTGCTGCATCTGTATCTAATCAATCTAGCCTGCACCTCTGTGAATATTACAGACAATTTAGCATGGCCAATCCATGGAAGAAATCTGTGCAGACACAAGGAAATCATGCAAACTCCACATGGACAGTTACCCAAGGCAGGAATCGAATGTGGGTCGCTGGTGCTGTGAGGCAGCAATGCTATCTACTGAGCAACCTTGTTGCCCCTTTGGAAGGAGTGTTTGAGGCCTTGGACAGTGAGGAGAGAAGAGGTGAATGGGCAAATGTTACACTGTCTGCTTTTCCACGGGAAAATGCAATGTGGAAGTGAGGAAGTGTTTGGAGTGAAGAAAAAATGGATCACGATGTCTCAGAGGGAACAGACCCTGTGGAATGCTGACCATGGAGGGGAGGGCAAGATGTGTTGGTGGTGGTATACTGCTGGAGGTTGTGGAAATGGCAGAGGATTTTTTTTGGGCTGAAGGAAGGTTTGAGTGGAGTTCCAGTGGTTGTTGTAGCACCCTTGCTTTTCAAGATATATCTTCATAAGGATCTTGATGTGCAGGGAACAATTTCCAAATTTGCAAGTGGCACAAAACCTAGAAGAATTGTAAACTGTGAGGAGAATGATGTGGAACACCAAGGGGACATTGACAAATTGTTGGAGTGCTGGATTGGTGGCAGATGAGGTTCAACGAAGAGGAATCTGAGGTGGTGCAGTTTAGTTGGAAGAATATTGAAAAACAATATAAAATAAAGGCTTCAATTCTAAAGTGAGTGCAAAACCAGGGGGACCTGGATATATATGTGTACGAAGTATTGAAGGTAGCCAAGGACGCACGTTGAAATCCTTCCTTGGGTAACTGTCTGTATGGAGTTTGCATGTTCTTCTTGTGTCTGCATGGTTTCCTCCATGGTTTGGGCATGCTAAATTGTCTACAATATCCAGGGAGGTGCAGGCTAGGTGGATTAGCCATACATGCAGGTGGTGAGAGCAGTTAATAAAGCATAGTGTTTTCAGCTTTATTGATAGGGACATAGAGTACAAGAGCAGGGAGGTGACATTGAACTTGTGCAAGATACTTGTTGGAACTCAGCTGGAATTAATGTGTACAGTTGCAGGCATCGCATATTTCAAAAGATGTGAATGCATTGGAATAAGCACAGAAGCAGCAGTTCCAGCAGAGAATCTTGAAACCTATTTGCAACTGGGAGCCAGATACGAGTCATAGAGTCACAGAGAGGTACAACACAGGTACACACCCTTTTGTCCAACTCGTCTATGCTGACCAGGAATCCTAAATTAATCTTGTCCCATTTGCCAGCACTTGGCCCATATTCCTTTAAATCCTTCCTATTTATATACCCATCCAGATGCCTTTTAAATGTCATAATTGTACCAGCCTCCACCACTTCCTCTGGCAATACATTACATTCATGCACCATCCTCGGTGTGAAAAAGTTGCTCCTTAGGTCCCTTCTTACTTCAAATCTATGCTCTCTCATCCTCGACATCCCCACCCCATTTGAAAAGACCTTGTCTATTTACCCTATCCAGGCCCCTCATGACTTTACAAGCCTCTATAAGGTCACTGCTCACCCTGAAATACAACTCATTATGGTCTTTTATTCAACCATTGCCAATTTATTGTAATACATTCCCATATATGCATTCAGCCATGCAACATCTTTTAATGTGAGATAATATGAAATTTGTTGCTGAAATCCAGATAGATAACCCTATCATATCTGACTGAAAATCATGCTGATTGTCTCAGATTCGTTAATTTTCTTTAAGATTATTTATTATATAGAATACTTTCAAGTATTATCCTTTGATGCAAGTAAAGGGCTTTCTAATTAGAAGAGTAGAATTGAAGACACATGAGATCTGTGGTGAGATGGAAAAATGGATTACAAACTGACTTACTCATAGAAGACAGTGGTGGTGCAAGGGTGTTTTTCAGATAAGAGATCTGTGACCAGTGCTGTTCTGCAGGGCTCAGTGCTCGGACCTCTGTTATTTGTAGTATATATAAATGATTTGGAGGAGAATGTAGGTGACCTGATTCGTAAGATTTCCCAGGATAGAAATATCAATTACTCAGGGACATAGGTTTAAAGTAAAAGGGGGCAAGTTTAAAGGAGATTTGAGAGGCAGGTTTTTTACACAGCGGGTGGTGAGTACTTAGAATGTGCCAGCAGAGAAAGTGGTGGAAGCAGATAGCAAGGTTTCGGAGGCATCTTTACAGATAATATGAATAGGCCAGGAATAGAAGGATATGGAGAGAGTAGACACATCTTGTGTCAGCGCAGCCTTGGTATGTCGAAGAGCTTTTTCCTGTGCTATACTGTTCTTTATTCTGATAGTTCGTTTGCTTCCTTTGGACTGGTGCAAAATTGATGGGCTAAAGGACCTTTTTCCTGTGCTGTAGACCTATATTACTGTATGGATCTAATTTATAATTTGAATCTTCATCCCTTCCCTTATTTTTGATGATGATATTTTTCAACATTCTGGCTTGCACCTTTTATAACCTCATATCAGCAAGGATAAGGGATTGTATCATTAACAGGAAGTCAAGAGTAAATGGGTCTTTTTTGGGTTTACAGACAATAACTCAGAGTACTATGGGAATCGACAACAATAAGGGGGGGTGGAACTGAATGTATGCTCATTAAATTTGTCAATGACACCAAGACAGACAAGAGGAGATAGAGAGACTTCAAAGGGATTTGAATAGGATAACTAAAGAAATAAAAATTTGGCTCATGGAGGACAGCAAAATTTGTGATATCCAGCTCATGTTGAGTTAGTAAATTGGAAATGTCAGTTAATATTATAGAATGAATCAAAAGAAAAACTTGCATAGAGAAGTGCAACTCCAACAACAATGAAGAAGTTTGAACCATCCAGGACAAAGCAGCTAGCTTGATTGGCATCAAATCCACTACCGACACTCAGGAGGAGTAGAGTGTACTATCTACAAGGTGCACTACACAAATTTGCCAAAGATCCTTTGGCAGCACCTTCCAAATCCATGACCACACATTGAGATACATGGGTACACCAGCACCACCTGCAAGTTCCCCTCCCAGCACTCTCTATCCTAACTTGGAAATAGTTTGCTGTTCCCTAACTGTCACTGAGTCAAAATTCTGGGATTCCCTCCCCAAGAGCTTTGTGGATCTACCTACAACAAATGAATTGCAGCAATTCAAGATGGCTGCTCACCACTATCTTCTCAAGGGCAACTAGGAATTAAAGTGGAGATGGTCAAGAGCATCAAGTTCATCAAGTTCCTGGGAGTAATGATCACCAACAATCTGTCCTGGTCCACCCACATCGATGGGATGGTGAAGAAAACATAACAACCTCTCTGCATTCTCAGGAGGCTAAGAAAATTTGGCATGTCCACAAAGACTGTTACCAATTTTTACAGACGTACTGTCCGGATGCATCATAGCATGATATGGCTACTGCTCTTCCTAAGACCACAAGGAACTACAGTCATGAACACAACCCAGTTCATCACATAAAACAGCCTTACATCCATTGATTCCATCTATACTTTCTGCTGCTTATGGAAAGCAACCAACATAATCAGAGACCCTACCACCCCGGTTATACTCTCTTCCACCCTCTTCCGTTGGACAGAAAATATAAAAATTTGAGTACATGTACGAACAGATTCAAGAACAGCTTCTTCTCTGCTGTTATTAGACTTTTGAACGGAACTCTCAAAACTTAATTCTGATCTGTCTCTCTGCAACTTCTCTGCGGCTGTAACACTATTTTATGCTCTGCTCTGCTACCCTGATGCACGTTGTATGGTACGATCTTCCTATGTAGCATGCAAAACAACACTTTTCACTGTATCTGTGTACATGTGACAACAATCAATGAATCAATAAATGCTGGCCCAGCCAGCAATGCTCATGTCCCATGAGTGTATAAAAAGAAAATAGAAGTTATCTGAGCCAGGAGCATAATTTACCTTGAATTTCAAAAACATGAGTCACAACATAATCCAGAAGCTAATGAAATAGCTTCCCAAACCAATTGGCCACCATACAAATTAATTGAAATCATGAGAAGTAGATATCTTTCAAACAGCAGGTGATGAATATTCTGTTACATAGGAAGGGCAAAGCATTTGTCATTGGTGTGTAATTTATTATGCTGTTCAGGAGACAAATCAGATGTAAAGCCTTAGTTTGTGCATGAGCAGTATTAGCTAGCTGCAGAGGAGAAAGAAAACAAGGACAAGTCTTAAGGCAGAAAGGACCAATTTCAAGGGACCAAGTCCTACATTTGAACAGCATCAGAACTATAACTGCACAATGTTGGATCTGGCAATATTTGGACACTCTAGTAGCCAGCTCAAACAGGCACTAGAATCTTTATACACGTTAATAAGGGAACTAACACCTGGTTTTTAACCCCCTCTAAAATGCAAAAGCACCACGTGAAGGTTAAACATGTTTCGGTTTGGCTGCAGACTTACCAGCCTTCCATTAAATAAAAGAAAAGTAGGCTGGAACATATTATGGAGCCATGAAAAATGAAGCTTTGATTTATTTTTGATAAATATTTAAAATATTTTGTTAGTTGTGGTTGCAAGACCAGAGGTAATAACAATAATGTGACTTGGAAAAGTAATTCATTGTGTGAAGAGCTTAGGACATTTCAATGTGACATATAAAATTCAAGCACTATTTATTTATTACAGATAAGAAGCCAAAATGGTTTTTAACATTGTAACAAGATTAATGTAAATAGGAATAGAGCCAACTGATTGGAAATTAGTTACTAATGATCTGATACCACTCATACGTTGTGCATGCAAACTTATGGAAAAAATGTGGCTATCAAATGAGATTTTCTTTCAGCCTCCTGACTTAGTGGTTTTGCACTCACACTGGAAGTTACTGAAGCAGGTTATTTATTACAAGAAAGTGAGGACTGCAGATGCTGAAGATCAGTCAAAGAGTGTGGTGCTGGAAAAGCACAGCAGATCAGGCAGCATCGAGGAGCAGGAGAATCGATGTTTTGAGCATAAGCCCTTCATCAGGAAGGGTGCTGCCTGACTGGCTGTGCTTTTCCAGCACCACACTCTTCGACAGGTAATCTATTAGTTGGTATTCCATAGTGTTGCTTGTGCACAAAAGTTAATATGTGAGTGAAAGCCTTTCCTTCATTCTACTTGGCACATTTTTTTCTTTGACTTTCAATCATTTTTCCCTCCATTATTTCTCTTTTTGTCATGCCAACACTGATGTTTCAATTTCAATGAATATATCTTCCCAGCTTTCAGTCATCTGATGTGTAGAGAAGGGAATGGTTTCAGAGAGGAATTTGCCAGATATTTCACCCAAAATGGCAATATGCCATTCTGGCATCTGGATTTCAATTTTGCCTTTCCTTGAAGATGTTTAAGGGTGAAATGGAGAGTGCAAATATGAACGGTTCCCAATGGGTCGTCATGTTGCAGAGACAACAGTTGAGATCACAAGTTTCCCTTGTTCAAAGGCAAGAAATGGAGATAAGGCAGCTCAGTCGCGAGACACTAGCAGGACTGCTACTGGCCCTAGGTCAATACTGCCAAACAGCAAAGGATAGACAGTTTCCTCATTTCCCCTCCCCCCACCTTGTCTCAGTCCCAACCCTCGAACTCAGCACCGCCTTCCTAACCTGCAATCTTCTTCCTGACCTCTCCGCCCCCACCCCACTCTGGCCTACCACCCTCACCTTGACCTCCTTCCACCTATCGCATTTCCAACGCCCCTTCCCAAGTCCCTCCTCCCTACCTTTTATCTTAGTCTGCTGGACAAACTTTCCTCATTCCTGAAGAAGGGCTCATGCCTGAAACGTCGATTCTCCTTCTCCTTGGATGCTGCCTGACCTGCTGCACTTTTCCAGCAACACATTTTCAGCTCTGATCTCCAGCATCTGCAGTCCTCACTTTCTCCAGCAAAGGATAGACAGTAAGCCTGAAATGATCTTTGATCTTCTGAAACACGCTTGGCAGCATTAATGTGTCTAAAATAAGAAAAAAAACCAAGGAGGTTATGCAGTTGCGTGAGAGTTCCTATTTTCCCATTGTACAGGGTCCTTATCCTGGACTGGTGATTCTGCTTCATAAGCAACTAGACGGTAAAGTGTGTAGAGAGGCTGATATATGAGGTATGTATGGGGAGAGAGTGCCTGATTATACTATTGATGGGGTTAGAGGCTTTAGTGAATCTTTCATCACTGGAAATATGGTGATCTTGTACACACTCTGTTCTACTTTTCTCATTAAATCTGACCCAGGGTTGTGAGGAAAATGATAAAAACCAATAGAATTGCAGATGCTGTAAATCAGAAACAAAAACAGAAGTTGCTGGAAAAGCTCAGCAGGTCTGGCAGCATCTGTGCAGAAAAAACAAAATTAATGTTTCAGGTCTGGTGACCCTCTGAACTGGACCTAAAATGTTCACTTTGATTTCTCTTCACAGAGCTGCTGAGCTTTCCAGCAACTTCTGTTTTTGTTGTAAGGAACGTGGTTGCATATTCAGGTAATTTGCTTAGATAATGAACTAAATCCACTTTATTTTAAAGATACATTGTATGTAGCAGAATCCACAATGAAACTGGAGCCTCTGAACATTAACTAGCATCATATGAAATTCTCTGTATAAAATTAAAAGGTTATTAGACTTGCCTTACATTAAAATTGATGATGTCAAGATTGCCTTTTGGGTATCTTGGTGTGATGCTGCCATAGATCAATATTGGTCAATGAAAATGGGAACATCAATAATATCAACTGCTTCCCAGCAAAGGTCAGTGAGTTTAAACAGCTCAGAATAAGTAATAGATTGGTGAGCATGTAATAATATTTTTCCAAAGTACTTTAAAAACGCATCATCATCAAAATGTTGATCTCTAAATGCAAACTGTAATTATTATATGCTGAATGTTACTATGCTGCTTCGTTTCTGTGGTATTTGGGGTCATGTCAATTTTCAAGTGACAAAATATGGCCACATAATAAATACCAGGGCTTGCCAAATTATTTTCTATTATAACAATTGGTATGGGACAGATTGGACAGATCAGAGGAATGCTCATATTATTCCTCTTGGTTTCAGGGCCAGAAATTGGATTTTGGGCAGTGGTACTTGATAAGTTGTAGCTGGAAATGTGTTGCTGGAAAAGCGCAGCAGGTCAGGCAGCATCCAGGGAACAGGAGAATCGACGTTTCGGGCATAAGCCCTTCCTGAAGAAGGGCTTATGCCCGAAACGTCGATTCTCCTGTTCCCTGGATGCTGCCTGACTGCTGCGCTTTTCCAGCAACACATTTCTAGCTCTGATCTCCAGCATCTGCAGACCTCACTTTCTCCTCCTTGATAAGTTGTAGCAAAGTGGCAACTGTTTTACTCCATGTTTAATTATTTCCCATTGACAGACACTGAGGAATCAATACAAAGGAACATCCAAGGTGGAACATATCTAATGGGAAGAAGGTGTAACTCCAATGTTTTAAATTTACATTATCAGTGTGTTTTGGAACCAAATTACTTGTCTTTGGTTACATTTGATCTTAAAAATTGCATCAACCTGATGCTTTCCTGGGACATATCTTGCCATTTTTCTTGTTCCGTAGCAAGGTTATTCTTGGCCAATCCATGTGGCACTACAAATCATACTTCTCACTCTCAGGTCAATTGAGGTCACTTTGTGCTAAAAGTCTATCTGAGTCATCTGGTGTTGAATGAATATAGCTCTGATCTTGTCAGTTTACAATGTATATGTCTATTGTTTTCCATTCCAGTTTAGTAATGGAGAACATGCAAACAAGAGGATTTGAGGCTGAGGTGAGATTAGCTGTGATTGTATTAAATGGCCTAGCATGCTCAAGGGGCCGAATTGTCCACTGCTGTTCCTTGTTCTTATGTTCGTGGTTGCTGAAAGCATAGGCCACTGCTTTTTTCAGTGACAGCTTCTGCAAAGCTATTTTAAGTGAATGTCAATGTACAAACATAAGGGACTATTTTAACCATCTCTGCTCTGAGAAAACTGGGCACATGGGATTTAATCACTGAAGTTTGCAGCTCTTCTGCAGGTTCTGATTATAACCTGCTATTTTGAGTAGATTGGAAAAAGATCCAGACAATTATGAGAGGCAAAGACAAGAGTTGAATATGTAGCAAGAAGTTTGATAACCTTTCCTGCAATAGTCAAGGTCTTTTCCACAGGGTAAGGGATTCCAAAACTAGATGTCAAAGGTTAAGGTGAGAAGGGAAAGATTTGAAAGGGACCTGAGGCACAATATTTTCACACTATGGGTGTGTATGTATATGGAACAAGCTGCCAGAGGAAGTAGTGGTGCTGGTACGATTACAACAGTTAAAAGACATTCAGGCAGGTACATGGATAGGAAGGGTTTAAAGGGATTTAGCCAAAAGCAGACAAGTGGGACCAGTTCAGTTTAGGAAACCTGTTCAGCCTGGACAAGTTGGACCAAAGGGTATGTTTCTGTGCTGTATGACCTTATAATTTCCCAATTGAACAACTGGTCTATAGTTTCTGACTTTCTTCCTTTGAAAAAAGATATTACATCAGCATGTTTTTGAATTAATTGGAGCCTTTTCAGAATCCTGAGAATTTTGATATTCTAACCAATTCATAAGATAGAGGAGCAGAATTAGCCCATTTGGCCCATCATGTCTACTCCACCATTCAATCATGACTGATAGGTTCCTCATCCCAATTTTCCTGCCTTCTGCCCATAACCTTTCAATCCATTGCCAATTAAAAATCTGTCTAACTTCTCCTTACATTTTACTCATTGTCTCCACCACACTTTTGGGTAGCAAATTCCATAGATTGATAATCCTTTAGGAGAAGTATTTTCTCTTCAACTCTGCGTTAAATTTGCTCCTGCTAATCCAAAGACTATGACCTCTCGTCCTAGAATGCCCCACAAGAGGAAGCATCTGCTGCATGTCTACTTTATCCATACCTTTTATTATCTTGAATACCTCAATTTGATCTCTTCTCACTCTTCTAAATTCCAGAGAGTATAGGGATTTTCCTGCTCCTCAGATGCTGCCTGACCTGCTGTGCTTTTCCAGTACCACACTCTTGACTCTAGGTTCAATCTCTCTTCATACGTCAAACCTGTCATCTCTGGGATCAATCTAGTGAACCTCCTCTGAACTGTCTCCAATGCCGATACATCTTTCCTAAAATAAGGGGACCAAAACTGTGCACAATACTCCAGGTGCAATCTCACCAATTTCTTGTACAGTTGCAACAACACTTCCTTACCTTTATATTCTATTCATTTAGCTATAAAAGCTAACATTCCATTCACTTTCTTTATTATCTGCTGTACCTGCATGCTAGCTTTTTGTGACTCATGATTGAGGATGCCCAGATTCCTCTGCACTGGAACATACTGAAGGCCCTCCCCATTGAGATAATAGATCGCCTTCTCATTTCTTCGACCCAAATTCATGACTTTACACTTATCCACTTTAAACTCCTTCTGCCACATTTTGGCCCACTTTCCAAACCTACCTATCCATTTGTAAGGTTCTTAGTTCCTCAATGCAATTTCTGTCACACCTATCTTTGTCCAACGCATGCATTATCTCTGCTGTCAGTTCCTTTAGGACCTTACGGAGTTGGTCATCAGGCCCTGGGACTTGTCTACCTTTAATCTCAATTGTTTGCTTAGTATTTCTTCCCGAAAGATGGTAACTCTTTAAGTTCCTCCTTTACTATAAACTCCCCAAAACCTCTTTCTGTTAGGATGGTTTTAGTGTCTAACATTGTAAAAATTGAGGCAAAATATTGTCATTTCATCATCTCATCGTCCAAGAGTCCAATGTTGACTTTAGTTACTCTCTTCCTTTTTGTATAGTTATAGCTTTTGCTATCCTTATTTATATTTTGTGCTAGTTAGTGTGGAAAACTTGAATATCTCTTTAAATGTCTGTCCCTGTTTATATGTTACCTTGTAGTCTTTCTGCTCAGTCCTCAAGAGCTAAATCTATCTTCATGCCTATGTAATTACCTTTTCTCAATACCTGAACACTAGTGCGTGCCACTCAAGTTTCTCATCCACAAATTGAATTTGAAATTCCAGCAAAAATTAATTTCTCCTGAGAGGATCCTTTACAATGTGATAATTAATTAATCCATTCTCATTACATAATATTAAATCTAAAACAGCCTACTCCCTGGTTAATTTCCCAACATTAAGCTCCAGGAAACAATCTTTAAGACACTCCATAAGTCACCCTTGTGGTTACCCTTGCCAATTTGATTATTCCAGTCCAAATGCATTTTTAAATTACTCATGATTATTGTTGTACCTTTCTTGCAACCCTTCAGGATTTCCAGGTTTATATTGTTACGTACTGCAGAACTACTATTAGGGGACAATATATTACTCCCACCAGTGACTTCTTTCCCTCGCTATTTCTTATTTCTACCCAGACTTATTCTATGTTTTGATCTCCAGTGCTAAATTGTTGCTCATTGCAGCACTGATAGGTTCCATTACTAACAAAGGTACACTTCATTTCCCTTCCTATCTTTCCAAAACATTGATTAGCCTTGGATATTCAACACCCATACCTGGTCTCCCTGCAACACATCTCAGTAATTGCCATCAGATCATATCAATTTGACTCTATTTACACTGTTAACTCATTCATTTTATTCTTCGTTAAAAATCACACAACACCAGGTTATAGTCCAACAGGTTTAATTGGAAGCACTAGCTTTTGGAGCGCCGCTCCTTCATCAGGTGATTGTGGGATGAAGGCGCAGCGCTCTGAAAGCTAGTGCTTCCAATTAAACCTGTTGGACTATAACCTGGTGTTATGTGATTTTTAACTTTGTACATCCCAGTCCAACACCGGCATCTCCAAATCATAATTTTATTTTGAATGCTATATGCATTCAGACAAAGCCTTTAAGTTTGTCTTATTAGTAATTTTTGCTACACTTGTATAATTCCTTAGTACAATATGACATTCACATGTTTTGTCCTTTCCTTTCATTTTCTGGTAACAATCACCTTCATCACTAACCTATTCTCCAACCTTTTCATTACGCTTTGATTTTGTTCTAAATTTTCCATGCAATTGAACCCTGCCCCCAACTATTTAGTTTGAAGCCCAATCTACAGCCCCTAGATATGCAGCTTGCCAGGACTCTGGTCACAGCATGATTCAAGTGAAGTTCATCTCCCCAGTTTTGGTGCTGTGCCCCATAAATTTAAACTCATTTCTCCTGCATCAAATTTTGAGCCACAAATTTACCTTTTTAATCTTATTGACCGTGTGCCAATTAAGTCATGGTTCAGGTAGTAAGCCGGAGATTGAGTTTGCTTTTTGCTCTTATTCTGCTTTTTAAATTTAGCAGTGTATTCCCTCAGCAGAGGATCTTTCCTCATTCTAATTATATCATTGGTACATACACAGACCTTGACAACTGGATCTTTCCCCTCCCATTCCAAGTTTTTTTGCAGCCCAGTTGAGATATCCTGAACCCTGGCATCAGGTCAGCAACACAGCCTTCAGGACTTTCGATCCTGGCTGCAAAGAACAGTGTCTAATCCCATAGCTATACAATGCCAGATTATGATTACATTTCTCCTTTCTATCTCCATTTGAAATGGTTCCCTTTAAGAGGATGACAGTCGGTTTGCTTATTGTCCCTATAGTCCCTGCTCTTGTTCACACGGAGGGCAAGATTATGCTTCTGAAATGTTTTAATTTCTTGAATATACTGAAGAATGTATAGAGCAAAGAATGTTTTTCTGCTCAGAAATGAGAGGTGTTAGTAACTGATGTTAGATGTCTTACCATTGACCTCTATAGTTTAACTTGAGTGGTGTTCTGACTTTGATTTTTTCCACCCTTTGTTAGTCAAATTGTACCACTGTTTTCTTTTTAGAGATTAGATTCCCTACAGTGTGGAAACAGACCATTTGGCCCAACAAGCTCACACCGACCCTTTGGACAGTAACCCAACCAGACCCATTTCCCTCTGACTAATGCACCTAACACTATGGCAATTTCTCATGGCCAATTCACCTGGCCTGCACAACCTTGGATTGTGGAAGGAAACTGGAGCACCAGGAGGAGACCCACACAGACACGAGGAGAATGTGCAAACTCCACACAGAGAGTCTCCCGAAGCAGGAATCAAACCCAGGTCCTTGGCTCTGCGAGGCAGCAGTGCTAACCACTGAGCCACCATACCACCCAATGATTTTCTCAACAAGCATTCATTTTTCAACGTTTTTTGTAGTTTTTCCCCATTATGACAAACCACTTTAACATTGCTTATTTAGTGACTATAGCAACTTAAGCCTGCTTTTAGCTTTTCAAACTTTTTTTTTCCTAAATGAAAGAATTTTCACCTTTCTTTTAAGGGACTTAACTTAGTTTCTGTGTACGATATTAACCCATGCACCTCACAATTATGAATTGGATTTTTCTCTTTGTAGCTCTGGCAAGACTCTCTGTGATCTATATAAGCTTTTACAGTAGTTTTACTATTTTTAGCTGTTTTGTTCTTCTGTAGGTCAGATTAGTACTGCTTTCAGTGCTGCAGCCTTTTTAACTACTGACCAGTGCATTCACAAAAGCAAACAGATTTTGTGTGCTTTGAGTAGCAAATATATTTAAAGATACATTCATAGAGATGTACAGCACAGAAACAGACCCTTCGGCCAACCCGTCCATGCTGACCAGATATCCTAAACTAATCTAGACCCATTTGCCAACACTCAGTCCATATCCCTCCAAACCCTTCCTGTTGATATACCCATCCAGATCCCTTTTAAATGTTGTAATTGTACCAGCCTCCACAATTTCCTCTGGCAGCTCATTCCATACACGCACCACCCTCTGCATGAAAAAGTTGCCCCTTAGGTCCCTTTTATATCTTTTCCCTCTCACCCTAAACCTATGCCCTCTAGTTCTGGACTCCCCCACCCCAGTGAAAAGACTTTGCCTATTTACCCTCTCCACGCCCCTCATGATTTTATAAACCTCTATAAAGTCACCCCTCAGTCTCTGACACTCCAAGGAAAACAGCCCCAGCCTACTCAGTGGGTGGCACGGTGGCACAGTGGTTAGCACTGCTGCCTCACAGCGCCTGAGACCCGGGTTCAATTCCCGCCTCAGGCGACTGTGTGGAGTCTGCACGTTCTCCCCGTGTCTGCGTGGGTTTCCTCCGGGTGCTCCGGTTTCCTCCCACAGTCCAAAGAT
The DNA here is from genome assembly GCF_037043375.1 of Chiloscyllium plagiosum. Lineage (NCBI taxonomy): Eukaryota > Metazoa > Chordata > Chondrichthyes > Orectolobiformes > Hemiscylliidae > Chiloscyllium > Chiloscyllium plagiosum. The sequence continues at coordinate 105,543,436 of NW_028270143.1, read as the reverse complement.
GTGCAGGTCAGGTGAATTGGCCATGCTAAATTGCCCATAGTGTTAGGTAAGGGGTAAATGTAAGGGTATGGGTGGGTTGCGCTTCGGCGGGTCGGTGTGGACTTGTTGGGCCGAAGGGCCTGTTTCCACACTGTAATGTAATGTAATCTAATCTAATCTAATCTATTCAGCCTCTCTCTATAGCTCAAATCCTCCAACCCTGGCAATATCCTTGTAAATCTTTGCTGAATCCTTTCAAGTTTCACAACATCCTCCTGTACTCAACTCCTGTACTTAGTACTCTGACCAATGAAGGAAAGCATACCAAATGCCTTCTTCACTATCCTATCTGCCTGCGACTCTACTTTTAAGGAACTATGAACCTGTACTCCAAGGTCTCTTTGTTCAGCAACACTCTCCAGGACCTTACTATTAAGTGTATAAGTCCTGCTCTGATTGCTTTTCCAAAATGTAACACCTCACAATTATCTAAATTAAACTCCATCTGCCACTTCTCAGCCCATTGGCCCAACTGATCAAGATCCCGTTGTAATCTGAGGTAACCTTCTTTGCTGTCTACTATACCTCCAATTTTGGTGTCATCTGCAAACTTACTAACTGTACCTCTTATGTTCACATCCAAATCATTTATATAAATGACAAAAAGTAGTGGACCTAGCACCAATCCAGTCTGAAAACCAATTCTCCACCACCACCTCTGTCTTCTACCTTCGTGTCAGTTCTGTACCCAAATGGCTAGTTCTCCCTATATTCCATGATATCTAACCTTGCTGACCAGTCTTTCATGGGGAACCTTGTCGAACACCTTACTGAAGCCCATATATATCACGTCCACCACTCTGCCCTCATCAGTCCTCTTTGTTGCTTCTACAAAAAACTCAATCAAGTTTGTGAGACATGATTTCCCACACATAAAGCCATGTTGACTATCCCTAATCAGTTCTTACCTTTCCAAATACATGTACATCCTGTACCCCAGGATTCCCTCTAACAACGTGATTGCTGTTACATGCATTCTTAGAATTAGTACACTTAGGTCACAACTTCAAATGACGTCTTGATCTGTTCAAAAAAATTACCTTTGCAGGTCTGATCCATTTGAATCTATTTCTTAAATCTAAATTCCATACTGCAATATGTAATTGTACAATCTTCATCACAAAAACTAAACATATCTTCAACACATCACCACTGCTAGCATATTATATGAGACAGTGATACCCAATGCTGCTACCATGGTATAATTCTGGATGCCAGCACTGCCTGCCTGGTATAATGGTGTGTGGTCATATTCTCTAACAGTGGCCTTTTGCAGATTGAATTGTTCTTCTTGCTATTAATCATTACTGATTTCCAATGGAGAACAATGCCCACACAGGTTATAATGATCTTCCACAACATCACTCTCTCTAGTCAATCCTTTACCTTTTGACAATGAAAGCAGTGAAACCAAATATCATTTGTCCTCATGACAGTATTATTTAAAAATTAAATGATCACACAAACAAGGAACAAGAGTAGGCCACTTGGCTTGTTGAGCGTGATCTGCCATTCAATAAGATCATGGCTTTTCTGATTTTAATCTCAAGTCTATATTTCTGCATTCCCACAATAATCTTTTATCCCCTTGGTCATCAAAAGTCTATCTACCTCTGTCTGAAAAATATTTAGAGACACTGCATCCACTACCTTTTGAGGAAGGGAATTCCAAAGACTCACCCGTCTGGAAGAATTGTTTTTTCTCATCTGTTTTAAATGGGTGACCGTTTATTTTTAAACAATGCCCCCTCATTCTAGATTCTTACACAATTGGAAACATCCTTTCCACATTCACCCAACCAAGACACTTCAGGATCTTGTATATTTCAAAGAAGTCACCTCAGATACTTGTACACTCCAGAAGATCTCATGCCAACATTTCTGTCACAGGCTGTTGCAGTGTTCCAGTGTGCCTCAGTGCAAGCTCAAAGAACAGCATCTGAGATTCAACATAAAGTCCAACAGTTTTACAGCCTCCTTCCTTCCGTATTTTTTACTCACCCTCATGTTATGACTTGGGTTGGTTATGCTAAAAACAACCAATTTCACCCACTCTCAGGCCAATTATCACATCACATTTCAGCACAGACTACCCATCCTCTGCTACCTTCAGCTCTTATTATCACTTATTCAGTTTCACTTTTGACCAGGCCCAACATCCACAATTTTCTCATTTACCTATCTCTTCCATATATTTCTGTCTCACTGAACTCAATCTCCACCTACCCACTCACCCCCTCCCTTTCACACCCCCCTCCCCAAATCTTGTCTTCAGCATAAATACCAGTTTTCCACGCTGCTATCAGTTTTGATGAAGACCTGACTCAAAATATTAACTATTTCTTCCCACAGATACTGCCAGACCTGCGGAGTTTTTCCAGCAATTTATGATTTTGTTCTGGAGGATACAGGCCTGGCCGATATAGTCTTTCCTCAGAAGATAATCTACTGATTCCAGGTATTAATCTAATAAACCCTCCCTGAATTGCTCCCAAAGCATTAACATCCTTCCATGACTATGATTATTAGTAGTGTACAGAGTACTGAAGGTGTTTACTAATGCTCTGTATAAATGAAGCACAATTTCTGTACTGTTGCATTCAATTCTCCTCACAATGGAACATGATATTCTATTAACTTGCCTGATAACCTGCTGGAGAAAGTGAGGTCTGCAGATGCTGGAGATCAGAGCTGAAAATGTGTTGCTGGAAAAGCGCAGCAGGGAACAGGAGAATCGACGTTTCGGGCATAAGCCCTTCTTCAGGAATGAGGAAAGTTTGTCCAACAGGCTAAGATAAAAGGTAGGGAGGAGGGACTTGGGAGGGTCCCTCCTCCCTACCTTTTATCTTAGCCTGCTGGACAAACTTTCCTCATTCCTGAAGAAGGGCTTATGCCCGAAACGTGGATTCTCCTGTTCCCTGGATGCTGCCTGACCTGCTGCGCTTTTCCAGCAACACATTTTCAGCTCTGATAACCTGCTGTACCTACATACTAACCTTCTGCAATTCATGCACTAGGATACCAAGACGTCTCTGCATCTGAGAACTCTGCAACCTCTCACCTGTTAGATAATTTCTTTTTTTTATTCTTTCTGCCAAAACGGACAATTTCACATTTTCCCACACTATAGCCCACTTGCCAGATCTTGGCCCATTTGTTTCACTTGTCAACGCAGGCTCCTTATGTCGTCTTCACAACTCACCTTTCTACCTATCTTTGCATCATCAGCAAATTTAGCTAACATACCTTTGGAAAGAAAAATGACTCAATACCTGTGTTGATATTATCCCTTAACTGTTGCTCATTAACTCCTCTGCCAAACTCTTCATTACCTTTGAACTATCATGTTGATTGTCCAACATCCTGTCCTGGATGAGCAGAACTTCCCCAAACGAAATATGGAAAGACATTGCCTTTAGTTCCCACACTCAAAATTTGTTCTTAACTACTGCTTGAGGCTGAACCTAACCAAACCATTCACACCTCGTAACCTATTTTACCCTGAGATTAGCATTCAACCTCTATCCACTCACCACTAAGTCAACCTACCTAAACTAGGGGAAGGCTAATGACAATAATATTCGGCAGGAACCGTAGAATGGGGAAATGGGAATTGGGACAGCTGTTTGAGGGAAAATTTACATCTGTCACGTGGGAATCTTTTAAAGGCCAGTTGATTAAAGTTCAGAACCAACATGTTCCTGTGAAAATGAAGGATAAGTGAAATAACTGCATAGAGGCCAGTATCCCATCACTAAGTCACCCTTTACTTACTTGTGCACAATACACTGGCTTAGCCAGCCAGCTCAGAGTCAGTCATCTGAACTGAGGTAAAAATCACACAACACCAGGTTATAGTCCAACAGGTTTATTTGGAAGCACTAGCCTTTGGAGCGCTGCTCCTTCATCAGGTGGTTATGGATTATAACATCTTTAGACACAGAATTTGTAGCACAAGTTTACAGTGTGATGCAACTGAAATTATACATTGAAAAAGAACTGGATTAAGTCTCTCATCTTTTAGAATGACCATATTGGTTTCAGTTTTTTCATATGTAATTCCCAGAACTTTTTTTAAGGTTGCATTCTCAAGTGAACTTGAACAAATGGTGTCATGTCAGCTCAGATAATATATTGAAGGTGTGAGGTGCCCTGTGTGAGGCTGTCTGTGCCCCAATGTTCAGACTGATTCAATTTCTAAAAAAAGGGATTTACAGAATCTCATATGGATTCATGCAGTTTTTGAGCAAAATAAAATGTATTTCTGCAAGTAGAAATTCACCACACAAACTTATTGTGTGTTTGCATGTGGGTGTGTGTGTGGAGGGGGAGGGGGTATGATGGCTGTGAGAGTGTGTGTATGTGTGTGAATGTGAGTGTAATTTTGTTAGAAGATGCTTGTCTGGGTGTGTATTTGTGAGCGTATGAGAGACAGATTGTGTATGAGAGAGGGTCTATGTGAGTATATCGGTCTGTAGAGTGTGTGTGTGCGTGTAGTGCAGTGGGGTCACCTGTAGTGTGCCATGAACCCAAGCAGAGGCTGATAACCAAGTTCAGTACCCATGGGGATGGCCTTAACTGGGCCCTTGGGTTCATGTCACACTACGGGTAACCCCACTGCAACACACACACACACACCCCTACCCTCGAACTGACCCCTTTACATGCACACTCATACACATACACACACTCTCTCACTATCACCTGATGAAGGAACAGCACTCTGAAAGTTAGTGCTTCCAACTAAACCTGTTGGACTTTTACCTGGTGTTGTGTGATTTATAACTTTGTACACCCCAGTCCAATACTGGTATCTCCAAAACCTGTACTGAGGAGATTCTAAATCTCTTGGTTTCTTTTCAGAACTGAGGAGATTCTAAATCTTCTGGCTATATATTTTTTCATTTCCTTTTTTTTTGGGTAGGGTCTCCTGGTTAGATATATATTTTTTAAATCAAACCCCCCCCCCCAAACTACTGCCAAACATCAGTAGTGTTCATTTCTCCCCAGCACTCATGTCATGTGTGTGTAGGTGTAGGATACAGTGAAAAAACATCAAGAGCAGAAATCTTTATTTATAATCCACCACCAGGAAGAAAAAAACAACCATGTGTCCAGTGACAAGCAGTGCCCATCTCATTCAGTGCAGTGAACAAAAAAAAGGAAGGGGCATGTAGGGATGAAATCAAAATAGAATTGGAGGGGGAAAAAAGAACACTCCACAACGTGCAGTGCCCACCTCGAGGTTCTGAGTAGACACAGCGTGTTCCTTCTCCAGGGACACCCAGGCCCGAATGTAACTGCAGAAGAGGGGCAGGCAATCAACCATAATGACCCCTTCCACTGCCTGGACCTGTTAATGGCCAGCCGGCAAGGAGTCTCCAGGTTATATAATTTTTTGCTACTGAGAAAACTGCACAGAGGAATCTGCCGATTATATACATCATTTTTTAAGGTTCTAATCTCCTACTTATATGTATATATTTTAAAAACACCCACATTACCACCTTACAGCAGTAGTGCTTATTTTTCCCCAGCACCCATGTCATGTGTGTGCAGAATCCTTTATTCATACTCCACCACCAAGGAGAAAGGAAACACCTGAAAGGCCAGTGAAAAGCAGTGCTTTTTCTCCTGGTTATTTTTAATTTTATTAACCAGTACAAATTACAAACAGTTAACAATGAACAGCAGTTTACAAGAAACAGCAACTTACAGGGGAAAGGGCAGCAAAGCCAGACCCCCAAACCCCACCACCGTACAACTAATTCACAGGGAAAAGAGGACGACCTCAAATCCCACTTTTCATATCAAAAGGGAAACAATAAACGCAATTACATACAGACAGTCAGATAAACCAAACAATAAAACAGTGCATGTATCACAGACACCCCTGGCAAACCAGCAAACCACCCATCCCTTCCACTTTCCAGCTCTTGGTCCACCCTGACACACCTTCCGACCACCTCAAAGACAGTCCGTCCTGCTTCGCCTACCTCCCCCAGGATAACAGCGGTCAGGACGGTCCACCGACCTTCCGGCTTCCCAACCGCCTTTCTGCACCTTCGGGCCACCTCAAGGACAGCCTACCCTGGTACCTGCCCAGGGTGATAGCACCGAGGATGGCCTACCCACCTTTCAGCTCTTGGTCTACCCCTTTGTAACACCTGGCTCTCGCCCACCCCAATGCACCATCCGGCCTGTGGACTGCTCTGACACACCTTCCAGCCACATCTAGGATAGCCCACCCCCTTCCCTGCGACAACTGCGCAGGGGCAGCGCTCAAGCCTTCCAGATCTTAGCCTGTCCTACACCTCTTCTGGCTTTCAGCCACTCTGACACACCTTCCGGCCAAGTCTGGGATAGCCCATCCCGATTACCCCTTCTCGGGATGACAGCACTCGGAACAACCTACCCATCTTCCAGCTAGGGCTTTTCTGATTGGCCAAGGTTAACAATCCCAATCAAGGATCTTGGAGTCAACAAGATCCAGCTGGTTCCAATCACTACAACAAAGATGGTAAAACTCAGGAACCTTTGATGACAAGAGAAATTGTGAGCTCACCTCAAAAACAGAATGGAGGCATTTGTAAGGTTTATGAAACAAGCTGAAAGAGAATAGGGCTCCTAAAAGGTCAGTAAGGCCCCTGTGTGGAACCGCAGGAGATGCAAAATACTAAACAAGTATTATGAAACAGTGTGTATTAGAGAAGGATATGGAAAATGTGGGAATATGGGGAAATAAATAGTGACATCTTGAAAATTGTCCATATTACAGAGGAGATGGTGCCAGATGTTTTAAAACATATAAAGGTGGATAATCCCTGTGATCTGATCAGGTGTACCCTTGAACTCTATGGGAAGGTAGGACCCATTGCTGGGATACTTGTATCATCGATAGCCACGGGCGAGGTGCCAAAAAACTGGAGATTGGCTAATGTGGTGCCAGAAAGGTGGTAAGGAAGAGCCAGGGAACTATACACTGGTGAGCGTGACATGCATTGAGTATAGAAGTTGGGAGGTCATGTTGCAGCTATGCAGGACAGAAAGTGGTGGTGGAGGGTTGTTTTTCAGGCTGGAGGCCTGTGATCAGTGGTGTGCCACAAGGATTGGTTGACTGCTTTTCGTCATTTATATAAATGATTTGGATGTGAACATAGAAGATATAGTTAGTAACTTTGCAGATTATACCAAATTTGAAGAAGGTTACCTCAGATTACAATGGGATCTTGATCAGATGCACCAATGGGCTGAGGAGTGGCAGAGAACTTAGATAAATGTGAGATGCTGCATTTTCGAAAGGCAAATCAGGGCAGGACTTATACACTTAATGGTAAGGTCCTGGGAAGTGTTGCTGAACAAAGAGACTTTGGAGTGCAGATTCATAGTTCCTTGAAAGTGGAGTAGCAGGTAGTTAGGATAGTGAAGATGATGTTTGGTATGTTGTCCTTTTTTAATCAGTGCATTGAGTATAGGAATTGAACAGGTCATGTTGCAGCTACACAGGACATTGGTTTGGCCACTTTTGGAATATTATGTGCAATTCTGGTCACACTGCTTGTAGGAAGGATGTTGTTAAACTTGAAAGGGTTCCGAAAAGATTTACAAGATTGTTCCCAGTATTGAGTTGTAGGGAGAAGCTAAATAGATTGGGGCTATTTTCCCTGGAGTGTTGGAGGCTGAGGGATGACCTTACATAAATTTCTAAAATTGTGAGGGGCATGAATCAGGTACATAGACAAGATCTTATCCCTGGAATGGCGGAGTTTAAAACTCGAGGGTATAGTTCAAAGGTTAGAGAAAAAAAACTTGAAAGGGACTTAAGGGGTGACTTCTTCACGCAGAGAGTGGTACATGTATGGAATGAGCTGCCAGAGGAAGTGATGGAGGCTGGTACAACTACAACATTTAAAAATGATCTGGATTGGTATTTGAATAAGAAGGGTTTAGAGGGATATGAGCCAAATGCTGGCAAATGGCACTAGATGTATTTTGGATATCTGATTGGCATGGACAAGTTGGGCCGAAGTGTCTGTTTCTGTGCTGTGTATTTTTATGACTCTATTAGTGATCAGCAGCATGGTTTTGTGCAGGGAGGTCGTGCCTTACAAACTTGATTGAGATTTTTGAGGCTGATATGAAAAGTTAAGTCAAATGAGATTCATGGTAACCAAGCTGGACACAAAACTAGCTTAGTCATAGAAGGCAATGTCATAGAGTCATAGGGTCAGATAGTACATAAAAAGACCTCTTGGTCCAACTCATCCATGCCAGCTAAGTTTCCCAAACTAAATTCGTCCTGCTTGCCTTCATTTGGCCCATATACCTATTCATGTAGCTATGCAAATGAATTTTAAATGTTGCAACTGTACCTGCATTTACCACTTCCCTTTGTAGATTATTCCACATATGAACCAGCCTTTATGTGAAAACGTTGCTTGTCAGGTACCTTTAAAATCTTTCTTCTCTCACTTTAAAATTATAGCTCATGGTTTTGAATTGCCCCCATCTTCACTACTCACCTTATCTATGCACTTCATGACTTTATAAACTTCAAAAAAGTCACCTCTCAACCTCCTACGCTCCAGTGAAAGAAGTCTCAGCCTATCCAGCCTGTCTTTGTAACTCAAATCCTCCAATATTGGCTACACCCTGATAATCTTTCTAAATCTTCTTCAACTTAATAACATCCTTCCTTTAGCAGGGCGACCAGAACTGTACACAGTACTCCAAAAGTGGCCTCACCAACAGCCTGTACAACCTTAACAAGATGTCTCAACTCCTCTACTCAATGGTCTCAGCAATGAAGGCAAGTACTCTAAGTGCCTTCTTAACCACCCTGTCTACCTGTGACACAACTTTCAACAAACTATGGGCCTGAACTCCTAGGTCTGTGTTCGACAACACTATCCAGGGCCCTACTATTAGCTACGCAAGCCCTCCCCTGTTCTGCTTACCAAAATGTAATACAGGTCATTCTGCTACAACGCGGGTTTCATTGATACAAATTCACTGTAATCCAATTGACAAATTGGGGATGCTGTTTGTAAAGCGTGATCTTTTTAAAAGTGTGTTAGCTGTAACATGATTATGTCACTAACACTTTAATCGCTGTTTCTGATGGTGATTTTTCTGTAATGCAGTATTCCACAAGAACACAATCATTGCTTTATAGAAGAATTGATTCTCCCTTGCATTTATCCAAATTAAACTCTATCTACCATTCCCCAGCCAATTAGCCCAATCGATCAAGATCCCTTTGTATCCTTAGATAACCTTGTCCACTGTCGACTATACCACCAATTTTGGTGTCATTTACAAATGTACTGACCATGTCTCCCAAATTCTCATCCAATTCGTTTATATAAATGACCAAGAAAAGTGGGCCCAGCAACAATCCCTGTGGATCACCATTTGTCACAGGCCTGCAATCCAAAAAACAACTCTCCACCACCACCCTCTGCCTCTGACCTTTAAGCCAGTTTTGTATCCAATTGGCAAACTGTCCCTAAATCCCATGTGATTTAACTTGACAGATGCTGAGAGGATGGCAGTGTGGATTTGAGGGGCAGAACAACCTATTTCTGTTCCTATTTTTAATGGTCTTACTTTATTTACATTCTCTATTCCATATTTTTGCTGCAATAATAGTTTCCAGATTGTAACCTTTCAAGTGAAAATTAATCTTAAATTCCTACTTGAGGTGAAGTGCACTGAATCATACTTTGCCCAACTAGAAATCTAATTGCAGGTATTAAGTTACACATTTTGAGATGCAAGGTTTACTGTTCTGTTTTTCAATTTATCAATAAATGGCCATTTTTATATAGCTTACAATCAACAATCTCAAAAATATTTAGTGTATTAGAATGGTACAATTTTCAACTTTTCAGAAATTGGACAGACGAACTGCCTTGCCAGTGAAAGTTACTTTGTTTCCACGTGATGCCAAATATTTTCTGAACTACCCTTGCAGAATGCATTAGACAAATCTCAAGATAATTAGTAATGAATGCACATCAGAATGTTCAGTAAAATAATGTCAAATTTGAAGTATTATTTTATTGTTCCAATTCTATGAATTCAGTTCAATATATTGAGGTTAAGAAGATCTGGGTTGAAACCACTAATTATCAATGCCAGGACATTTATCTTGAAGCAGGGAGGAAGTGCCATATATAATTAAGTAATGCATTGTAATTAGTTGAGAATCAGACAGATGCTACAAGTGGGAGAAGATATTGAGATCTTTGGGCTGCATGGTGGCTCAGTGGTTAGCACTGCTACCTCACAGTGCCAAGGACCTGGGTTCGATTCTTGCCTTGGGCGACTGTCTGTGTGGAGTTTGCACATTCTCCCTGCGTCTGCATGGGTTTCCTCCCACAATCCAAAAGACTCTCCTATCCTGCTTCACATAGTCTACCAATGCTCTGCTTTCCATATTCTCACTTACACTTAGCACTGTTCATCCATCATCTAGTTGGGCCCACAGTGTGGAACCTCAGCTGGTTAGCTGAGACGTGACAGCAAGGGCAAATGGCAGAGGTATGAGCATGAATGCTGAAATACTGAGAGCATGGTTGCCAAGGCCATTTACCACTGAGTTACTAGCTTCAGGCTAGTAATTAATTGGAGGATAAATTACTAGCCTGCCATAGGAGCCTACATTTCTCTTTGAGCCCTGGTGTCTGACAACAGTATGAGCCTGCATGGCATCAAACATAGCTGGCATGGCATCAAACATGGCTGACATGACCCCAAATTGAGCTTCAGTTGCAGAATGTTAAGATGCAGCATGATGTGGAGGCACCAATGTTGGACTGCAGTGGACAAAGTTAAAAATCGCACACCAGGTTATAGTCCAACAGTTTTCAGAGTGCTGCTCCTTCATCAGGTAGGTGGAGTGAGGTTATATGCTTTACAATCCTGCTGCACAGCTACCTGTTGAAGGAGCAGTGCTCCAAAAGCTAGTATTTCCAAATAAACTTGTTGGATTATAACCTGGTGATGCAGCATGACACACTGGAAAAGATATAACCCAAGCTGCGTGCAAAGCATTGTGCCAAGGTGGAGACAAATTCCTTCATTCTCTTTAACAATGAGAATAGACTCTGTGGGAGGCTAGCCAATGCCACAAGAAGTTGTGTGCATACCCATCAGTGTTCTTTTGTAAACCACCTTATCCAAGTACACACCATCATGCATTTATCTGTCATCATTGGCCGCCCTGGACCTTGTCGGTCATTAATTTGAAAATTCTCCTGTAACCTCCAGTTCTGGATCCTGTGATGTAGTTGTCATTGTTGGCTGAGACACATATTGCCTGCTAATTTGTGGAAGTGATCATGGGATGGTGGTAATGACACCATGAAAGAGGAAAAGCGGAGGAGAAGGAACACAGAGAGCAGAGAAGAGGCTTCATTGGAAACATAGTGACTGTTCAGTCCAGTCAAGTCTGCGGAACTGTCATGGTCAGAGAAACAACACCAAGTGTAATATCACAGGGAAGCAGGTAAGAGATGGGTTGGTGGTTATTTTCCTCGCTTCTCTTTCAAAATGCAGGTCGTTTATAAGTAATTATAAGGTTTTATTATTTGTAAAATCTACTAGCAGGGATGAAAGTCTACCAGCAGGACTAATCTAATAGCAGATATAAGTTAATTAGGAAGACATAATAAATGAATCAACGCAAAAGAAAGATGGCAGGGGATGTCATGTGTTGGAACTGCAGAATGTGGGAATTCCTGGGTACCAGTGTGGTCCAGGGCAAATATGTTGTTAGTAAGTGTCTGCAGCTTGACAAGTTTTGGGCCAGAGTCATTCAACTAAAGGGCAAGCTCTCATCACTGCAAATATCAGGAAGATGGAGATGTTACCTAGATATTTTGTCATGGGAGGCAGTCACATCACTTAGGATAAGTTCCTCTGATTTAGTCAGGGACTGGAGGGTGTGACTGTAAATGAGTTGAAACTTTATTGCTGGAACAGCACAGCAGGTCAGGCAGCATCCAGGGAACAGGAGATTCGACGTTTTGGGCACAGGCCCTTCTTCAGGAATGACTGTAAATGAGGCAAGTATGCAGGCCCAGACATAGAGGAGCCTTAGTCTTTGATAATGTCCAACATGTTCGAGATTCTTGCAACCTGCAGCTGCCAGATTGGTAGGTAAACCAACCCCAACCCTATTATACAGGAAGTCATTCAAGTGGAGAGAGTAATTGGGAATGCTGCCCTTGTAGGAGACAGTTTGTAAGGTGAACTTTAGGCACAGTTCTCTAAAGTTGAAAGCTATATACCAGAAGGCTTACAGCCTGCCCACTGTACACTTGGAATGTCTGCAAGCGCTGAAGCAGAGCTTGGAGCGGGAAAGGGAAGCATCACAGAGACATGGCTGCAAGGGGATCAGGGCTGGGAAATACATATCCAAGAATATGTGTCCTATCGAAAGGAATGGCAGATGGGCAGAGGTTGCCTTGTGCATAAGAAATGACATTAAATCAATAGCAAGAGGCAATATAGGTTCAGAAGGCGTAGAATCTGTGCAGGTAGAGTCGCGAAACTGCAAAGGAAAACAGACCCTGTTGGGAGTTATTTACAGACCTCCTAGCGGCAGTCAGGAATTGGGGCAGAAAATAAATTAGGAGATAGAAAAGGCATGTAAAGAAAGGCAAGATTACAAAAATCATGGGAGTCCTCAATATGCAGGTGGACTGGGGAAAAATCAGGTTGATAGCAGATCCCAAGAAAAGGAATTTATGGAAAGTCTGTGAGACAGAGGTTTGGTGCAGCTTGTGATAGAGCCCACAAGAGAACAGGCAATTTTGGATTTGATGATGTGAAACAAGGCACACTTCATTAGGGATTTTAAAGTAAAGGAACCCTTAGAGTGCAGTGACCATAAAATGATAGAATTCACCCTGCAGTTTGAGAGGTAAGAGCTAGAATCAGATGTAATGGTATTACAGTTTAGTAAAGGTAACTAAAAAGACACAACGAACAGCTGGCTAGAGTTGATTGGAAAGGAGCTTCGCAGGGAGGACAGTGGAGCAGCAATGGTAGGAGTTTCTGGGGGTAATTTGGGAGGCTGAAGTTCAACCCAAAGTAGAAGAAACATACTAAGGGGAGGACGAGGCAACCATGGCTGATAAGGGAGGTGAGGGACAGTATAAAAGCAAAAGAGAAAGCAGACAATGTGGTGAAGGTTAGTGGGAAGCCAGAGAATTGGAAGCCTTTAAGATCTAGCAAAGGGCAATGAGAAAAGCAGTGAAGGGGTAGAAAATTAAATATGAGGGTATACTAGCTAGTAATATAAAAGAAGATTGCAAGAGGATTTTTTTCAGATATTTAAAAAGATGAGAAGCAAGAGTGGACATTGGACCACTGGAAAATGAAGCTGGAGAAACAGTGGTGTCAGACAAATAAGATTTAGATTAGATTAGATTAGATTAGATTAGATTACAGTGTGGAAACAGGCCCTTCGGCCCAACAAGTCCACACTGACCCGCCGAAGCGAAACCCACCCATACCCCTACATTTACCCCTTACCTAACACTACGGGCAATTTAGTATGGCCAATTAACCTAACCTGCACATCTTTGGACTGTGGGAGGAAACCGGAGCACTCGGAGGAAACCCACGCAGACACGGGGAGAACGTGCAAACTCCACACAGTCAGTCGCCTGAGTCGGGAATTGAACCCGGGTCTCTGGCGCTGCGAGGCAGCAGTGCTAACCACTGTGCCACCGTGCCGCCCACTTATAAATGGCAGACAAAATAAATGGCAGACCAATAGAATTGGTACTTTGCAAACGGAACAGGCACTTTGCATCAGTCTTCAGAGTGGGAGACAACAGTAGCACAACAGAATGTCAGGAGAGACAGAGGAGCATGGGTGAGTGCAGAGACCATCACTAAGGAGGTGAGGAAGCTGAAAGGTTTGAAGATGGATAAATCACCCAGACTACATGGCCTACACCCAGGGTTCTGAAGGAGATAACTGAGGAGATTATGGAGGTATTGGTGGGGATTTTTCAGGAATCACTAGAGTCAGGGAAGACTGGAAAATGGTGAATTTAACATTTCTGTTTAAGAAGGGAGGGAGCACAAGTCAGGAAATTATAGACTGGTCATTGGTAAGATTTTAGAGTCCATTACTAAGGATGAGATTGGAAGTATTTATTTGGAAGTTTTTGCGTGTTTAAAATAAGGCTAAGTCAACATGGTTTCATCAAGAAGTGGTCACGCTTGACAATTCACAAACTTGATTGAGTTTTTTGAGGAAGTAACAAAGAGGATTGATGAGGGCAGAGCGGTAGATGTGATCTATATGGATTTCAGTAAGACATTCGACAAAGTTCCCCATGGGAGACTGATTAGCAAGGTTAGATCTCACGGAATACAGGGAGAACTAGCCATTTGGATACAGAACTGGCTCAAAGGTAGAAGACAGAGGGTGGTGGAGGCCTGTGACCAGTGGAGTGCCACAAGTTCTCTACTTTTTGACATTTACATAAATGATTTGGATGTGAGTATAAGAGGTACAGTTAGCAAGTTTGCAGATGACACCAAAATTGGAGGTGTTGTGGACAGCGAAGAGGGTTACCTCAGATTACAACAGGATCTTGACCAGATGGGCCAATGGGCTGAGAAGTGGCAGATGGAGTTTAATTCAGTTAAATGCAAGGTGCTGTAGAGCTTATACACTTAATGGTAAGGTCCTAGAGAATGTTGCTGAACAAAGAGACCTTGGAATGCAGGTTCATAGCTCCTTGAAAGTGGAGTCACAGGTAGATAGGATAGTGAAGAAGGCGTTTGGTATGCCTTCCTTTATTGGTCAGAGTATTGAATACAGGAGTTTGAGGTCATGTTGCAGCTGTACAGGATATTGGTTAGGCCACTGTTAGAATATTGTATGCAATTCTGGTCTCCTTCCTATCAGAAAGATGTTGTGAAACTTGAAAGGGTTCAGAAAAGATGTACAAGAATCTTGCCAGGGTTGAAGGATTTGAGCTATAGGGAGAGGCTGAACAGGCTGGGACTGTTTTCCCTGGAGCATCGGAGGCTGAGGGGTGACCTTATAGAGGTTTACAAAATTATGAGGGACATGGACAGGATAAATAGGCAAAGTCTTTTCCCGGGGGTTGGGGAGTCCAGAACTAGAGGGCATAAGTTTAGGGTGAGAGGTGAAAGGTATAAAATAGACCTATGGGGCAACTTTTTCTTGCAAAGAGTGGTACGTGTATGGAATGAGCTGCCAGAGGAAGTGGTGGAGGCTGGTACAATTGCAATATTTAAAAGGCATTTGGATGGGTATATGAATAGGAAGGGTTTGGAGGGATATGGACCGGGTGCTGGCAGGTGGGACTAGATTTGGTTGGGATATCTGGTTGGCATGGACGGGTTGGACCGAAGGGTCTGTTTCCATGCTTACATCTCTATGACTCTAATTCTTTGAGGAAGCAATGAGCAAGTTAGATAAAGGAGAGCCAGTGGACGTAATCTAATTGGATTTCCAGAAGGCCTTTGACAAGGTGCCACACAAGGGGCTGGTAAATAATATAAGAGCTCATGGTGTTAGGGCCAAGGTACTGGCATGGATAGACAATTGGCTGACTGGTAGATGGCAGAGAATAGGGATTAAAAGGTCTTTTCAAGTTGGCAATCGGTGACTACTGGAGTTTCGCAGGAATCTGTTCATATTATGCATTAACAATCTCCACAAATGAACTGACAGCATTATTGCTAAATTTGCAGATTACACAAAAGATAAGTGGAAGGACGGGTAGTGTTGAGGAAGTGAGGAGGCTGCAGAAAAACTTGGACTACTGGGAGAGTGGGCAAAGGAGTGGCAAATGGAATACAATGTAGTAAATTGAGGCTTGGTAGGAAGAATAGCGGCTTTAACTATTTTCTAAATGGGGAAAGGCTTCAGAATCTGAAGCACAAAGGGATTTGGGAGTCTTAGTTCAGGATTCTCTTTAGGTTAACATGCAGGGTTCAGTTGGCAGTGAGGAAGGAAAATGTAATGCTAGCATTCCACAAGCAGGCGAGACTGGGACCCAAGGACACAGCCTCAGAGTGAAGGGATGACCCCTTAGATCTGAGATGAGGAGGAACTTCCTCAGCCAGAAAGTGATGAATCTGTGGAACTCATTGCTGCAGAAGGCTGTGGAGGCCAAGTCACTGAATATATTTAAAACAGAGATAAACAGGTTCTTGATTGGTAAGGGGATAAGAATGGGGCTGAGAAACTTATCAGCAGATGGTGGAGCAGTCTCAATGTCATGGGGTAATGGTGAGATTTTCTCTTGCTCCTGGTGGTCATTTCCTGGCACTTCTGTGGTGTGAATGTTATTTGTTCCTTGTCAGTCCAAACCTGGATATTGTCAAATCTTGATGCATTTGGATTTGGAGTGTGCTAAGAACCTGAGGATTCAAGAACGGTGCTGAAATCATCAGCAACCATCCTCATTTCTGACCTGACAATAGGGGAAAGTCCATTCATGGAGCCATCTGAAAATTTTTGTAACCAGCATACTACCCTTAATAACTTCTTCAGAGATTTCCTGCAGCTGAGATGACTGAGCTCCAACAACTACCACCATCTTCCTTTGTGCTCGATATGACACCAATCAGCAATTTGTTTTCCCATTGTTTCTGGTTGATTCCAGTTTTGCTCGGACTCCTTGATGCCACAGTGTGTCAAATGTAGATGTACTGTCAAGAAACTCAATTTCTCCTTACCTCAGAAGTTCAGCTCTTTTGTCCATGGTTTAACCAATGTTGTTGTGAGGTCAAATGTGGTTCATTTTTAATTGCCCCCTGAAAGGGCCTAGCAAACTATTCATGTCAAGAACAATTAAGGATAGGGATCAAACAATCTTGATTACTGTCTTCCCAGTGATGCCCAAGATTTGAAGTATATTATCACATCAGGTACACATGGCACCAATATTGGAGCTGGAGTTTAACGAGTCAGATAAAATGACAGTGCCCCTTCTTTTGATTTTGAGGGCTGAATTTTTTTTGCTGGAGGTGGAAAACAGGAGGTGGGACTTTTCAGCGAGAAGCCTTTCTTCTCCAGACTCTGATTTCAGTTCCAAGTTTTATGGAGTGGGCACTTGTTTGGGAAGGAGTTTCATTGCAAGCTTTAGTTGTCTGGGAAGAGGAAGGACTGCAGATAAGTTTCAGACTTTGCCATGATTGCTGCTTGTCTGAAGGAAATTTGTGCCAAAGTCTGCCACTGCACCATGAGGACATGAGATGGCATAGAGCAGCCAAAGGCCTGACATCCAGGACAGAGAGAAGGGAAGGCCGCTTTCCAGAGAGTGCTCGGAGGAGGCCATCTGATTCTGCAGCAGGCTCACTTCTCTCTTCACCAACATCACCCATGTCCTGTGGGGTTCCTGACAACTCCTCACACCAGACATGGTGCCCTCTGTGCCTGCACTGCCTCGTCAGATGTGACCCTCGAATGTTGTCCAACAGCAGTAAAGTAGAATTCTGTCACCTGGATGATGCAACCACCAGTAAAATGACAGAGGGGGCAATCTTGACAAAGGTGCCCAGTGTCCTTTGCCATTTGTTCTTGGTCATCTACAGGTCTCCTTGCCTCTGCATGTAGACCGTGTGCTCTTGTTGCTGCCTCCTTCTCCTTCATACTCCTTATTATTCTCATCTGGCCTTACAATACCTGCTACTCTGCCCCTCCTGTATAGGCTGTTGTTACTCATCTACAGTGGCTAAGATCACTGAAGGTGCAGCACCTGCACTTTCCTGTTGGTCAAGTGGAATCCAAACAGATGGCCCAGTACTCTGATGCCAACATGCTGCTAGGTAATACCAGGAGAAGGAGGACTCTTGAACTGGCAGGTCTCTTAATTCTACTTCCTCCAGTGATATGAAATAAATGTTTAAGTACAGAGAGTAAAATCTTTAAATTTTACAAATCATGTTTACTTAGAAACACTTCACACGTCCAAACTATAATTCACACCTCCATGCAACTGGTCTGAGTCAGACAGCTGCTAAGCCACAGTCATCTACCAGAAAATTCAAAGATCAAATTTTTGTCTAGCTCTTAATGAGCTGATGTGGTCTTTAATGAGTGTCTTAGTTAGAGGTGGCCTTTTCTATGGGAAAATGGCTCAGACCAGAAATGTCGGCATATGTACCTTTTTCCTCTAATCTTGTCTTCTTCAAAGCTGGTTGGAACAAGGAAAATCTGATACCAGGCTTTGCTCTAGTCTTTTATGATGAGGCTGTACTGGCTGGCCAGGAAAAAGGGACTCACAATGTGAACTCAGTTTTCTCTCTGCACATGCTGCCAGACCTGCTTCGTTTCTTTTGCAATTTCTGTTTTTGTTTTGGCCAGGAAATAGTTACTCTGAAAACAAAAAAGGAAACTGTGTGGAAAACAGGAGATTCATAGATGTGCCATTTGCAGTTTGCTCATTCTGCCGATTAATGGCAGGAGAGAGACGAGAGTTTTGAGATAGTTGAAAAGGTTGCAACATATTCTCATCATGAATGTTTTCAGCAACAATGGACGTAACAGTTTAAATCACATGATCCTGATCACTGTCTCTTCCAAAGGGGCTCAGAGATGCTGGAATGATTGTTCCTCAACACCCACCTGCTAGTGCTGGGTCTGTGTTGCGCCCTGTGGTTATTTGCCTTCTATAGTATAAATTTGTGCAGGTTAGATGGATTGGCCATGCCAAATTACCTATAGTGCCCAGGGATGTTCAGGCTAGATGGATTAGCCATGGAAAATGCATGGTTAAAGAGATAGGATAGGGGAATGGGTCTGTGTAAGGTGCTCTTTGGAGGGTCGGTGTGGGTTTGATTGGCTGAAAGGCCAGCTTCCACACTGTAGACATTCTGTGTGTTTTACACCATATTGTTCCAGGGAACAGTCACAAAAGAATTCACCTTCCCAAATATTTTTGCCAAATTGATTGGTCCGATCCATATGAAGATTGAAGTCCTTCACAACTGTTGGATTGCATTTGCTACAAGCTGTAATATTTTATTGCTTACTGCTCTGTCCAACATTATAAGAGGTGGCACAGTGGTTAGCACTGCTGCCTCTCAGCGCCAGAGACCTGCGTTCAATTCCCATCTCCGGCAACTGTGTGGAGTTTGCACATTCTTCCCGTGTCTGTGGGGGTTTCCTTCGGGTGCTCCGGTTTCCTCCCACAGTCCAAAAATGTGTGCAGGTTAGGTGAATTGGCCATGCTAAATTGCCCGTAGTGTTAGGTGAAGGGGTTAATGTAAAGGTCTGGATGGGTTGCTCTTCGGAGGGTCGGTGTGGACTTGTTGGGCCGAAGGAATCTAATCTGAATCATAATTTATTGACTTCCAAATAGTAGTTATTTCTACCAACATTCTCGCCTTGCTATTCCCAATCTCCAAATGATTCTACTTCCTGATTTTCTGAGCCAAGAACCTTCAGAATTCTAATAATTCTTTACCATTAGGACTACATATCATAGAGTCCCTACAGCATGAGAAGAGGCCATTCGGCGCATCAAGACTGCATTGACCCTTTGAAGCGTATCCCACCCAGACACATCCCCTCACCCTATCCAGCATTGAGCAGTGTGACAGATTTGTTATGCAGCAACTAGGAGATGTCCTTTGAAGATGTCTATTCCTTGAGCTAATGCCTCCTATGTCAATGCCAGGCTTCCGTGGGCCTTGGGCTAGAATTTGGAAATGTATCTCCCTGACCGCATGCACCCATTCCCTTTAATGGCGTGCTTTCGAGACATTTGGCCTCTTGTGGAGAATTGATCTCTCTGCTCTTACTTACTCCATCACAAAGGCATCCAGGGCTGCACCTGAAAACCTAGCAGCCCTCTCTCCATTTTCTTGCTCCATACACTGCTTTAATTACTCTTGATACACCTTCCAGGCACTATGGGGAGGACGCATGTACTATATCTAAAATATATACTTACAGGCAGTCCCAAGTTACAAGTGTCCATCTTACAACTGGAACTTAAGAATGCAATCACATATAGGGGTGTATTCATATTAATTTTCAAGATCTGATATGCAAACGTTTCCTCTTACTTACAACCAGCTATTTTATATTGTCCTGTATTGCGTACATATCAACTTGCGAACAGACTTGAGTAAGGTATTCATTTGCAACCCAGGGACTACCTGTAATAGAATATGCAAATGATGATGTAACTAATAATATTGCTCTGACATGCCTCCCACCAACCCACACTCGATATCCAGCATCTTCCCTTGCTGCCACACTATGTTTAAAACCTGTGCCCTCACCTCCATCTAAGGCCCCAAGGGTTCATTTCACATTCAGCAGAGATCTTCCTGAACATCCATCCACCACATCTACTGGGTCCATTGCTTTTGTTATGGTCTCCTCTACATCAGGGAGACAGAATCCCAACTCGCGGAGTGTTTCAGGGAACAAACACCATCGCCCCATGGCCGACCACATCAACTTCCCCTTTCACTCCCTCAAGGGCACACAAGTCCGAGGCCTCCTCCACTGCTAAATCAAAGCCACCCACCAACTGGAGGAAGAATGCCTCATCTTCCACCTTGGGACCCTTCAACCACAGGTCAACATCGACTTCACTAGTTTCCAAATCTCCTGTCCCCCCACCTCATCCCAGATCTAACCGTCCAACTTGGCACCACCTCCTGACCTGTCTATCTTCTTTCCCACCTATCTGCTCCACCCTATCACAATTACCCCTCACCTGCATCCACCTATTACATTCCCACCTAGCTACCCCCACCCCGCCCTCAATTTATCTCTTAGCACCCTTCCCCCTCCACACTCCTGATGAAGGGCTTATGTCCGAAACATCGACCTTCCTGCTCCTCAAATGCTACTTGATCTGGTGTGCTTTTGCAGTGCCACACTTTTCAAATCATCAAGACAGATCTGAAGAAGACATCAGACTAGAAGAAGTGTGTGAAGAGAGATGTCTGAGACACTACACTATAAAGTTATATTCAGTAACCTCGAGTCATAGGTTTTACAGCATGGAAAGAAGTCCTTTGGTCCATTGTGTCCATGCTGATTGGAAAGTAGACCTGTCAGGCGTAAGTAAATAAAGAATATTAAAACTAGTGAAGAGAGTGAAAGAGCCTTACATTAGGATAAGGAGTCTGTAATAATGTACGTATAGACATCCACAGTCCAAAGATACTGAGGGCCCCTTTCTGAGCACGAAGGCAGACAGTGGCACATTTTGCATTAAATTGCATTTGCAATAGTGTTGATGAGTGGGCAGTCCAAAGTTCATTTACTGCCTTCTCAGGGGTAAGAATGCACTAATCATCGAACATCATCATTAGCGCTAATCCAATTTTTATTTCTAATGAACGTCTAACTGATGATTTACTTTCAGGATATTGATTAAAGTGCAGAAATAAATGTTAAATATCTAGGAGATTTAACTGCAGAATGTCTCATTGGTGTGAAACGTTTTCTTTATGAATGTGAATTTGGTTTTGAGTTTAGTATATATTGAAACACTCATTATGATGAGGGAAAGTCAGCTCCTATTATGTATAATAATAATTTCAAACCAAAATGCTTGTGCCAATTAATTATTTTAACTCAAACAGGAAGGAATTGAATGGATCCAATTCTTGGAAAAAAGGTTTCACATTTTGTCAAAGCAACTAATTTGCCAATATTTGGGTATGAATTTCATAAAACGTTCTAAATGATCAGTATTAATCTATCAATGGTCACTGATTGATAATCCCTCCTGAGTGCAAACGAAGATCTTGTTAATGAACCTATATGAAAATAGAATACATTTTGCATAAGAAAATATTTTTACCAATTAAAATAACTTGAGAAATAGTCCCTTGGACTTGAGTATTCCTGAAAAAGGATATATTTTGTCAAAGATTTTTGTGTTGTACACATCAGGCTAGTTTGCAACAAATGCTAAAATAAATAGAAAATAACAAATAAACCATATAAGTGGAGAATGACTATTGCTAATGGTGTTGTCATGGTAAATGCACCAGTCAACAATAATCGACAGTTAACTGCCAAGCTTTGTTTGGATTTTAAACCAGACAGGTTGATTGTGATGAGTCAATGCATTGCCCTGAGGAATAAACAGGTAAAGTGTGTTTTTTTTTTTAAATTTCTATCTGTAAAGGATAGCAACTTATAGAATCAGAGTCATAGACATGTACAGCACGGAATCAGACCATTCGGTCCAAATCATTCATGCTGACCAGATATCACAACCCAATCTAGTCCCACCTGCAAGCACCTGCCATATCCATCCAAACTCTTCCTATTCATATACCCATCCAGATGACTTTTAAATGTTGTAATTGTACCAGCCTCCACCACTTCCTCTGGCAGCTCATTCCATACATGTACCACCCTCTGCGTGAAAACGTTTCCCCTTAGGTCTCTTTTATATCTTTCCCCTCTCACCCTAATCCTATGCCTCTAGTTCTGGACTCCCCGACCTGAGGGAAAAGACTTTGTCTATTTATCCTCTCCATGCCCCTCATGATTTTATAAACCTCTATAAGGTCACCCCTCAGCCTCTGATGCTCCAGGGAAAACAGCCCCAACCTATTCAACCTCTCTCTGTAGCTCAAATCCTCCAACCCTGGCAACATTCTTGTAAATCTTTTCTGAACCCTTTCAGGTTTCACAACATCTTTCCGATAGGAAGGAGACTAGAATTGCACGCAATATTCCAACAGTGGCCTAACTAATGTCCTGTACAGCCGCAACATGACCTCCCAACTCCTGTACTCAATACTCTGACCAATAAAAGAATGCATACCAAACGCCTTCTTCACTATCCTATCTACCTGTGAATCCATTTTCAAGGAGCTATGAACCTGCACTCCAAGGTTTCTTTGTTCAGCAACATTCCCTAGGACCTAACCATTAAACGTATAAGTCCTGCTAAGATTTGCTTTCCCAAAATGAAGCATTTTGCATTTACTTAAATTAAACTCCATCTGCCACTTCTCAGCCCATTGGCCCATCTGATCAAGATCCCATTGTAATCTGAGGTAACCTTCTTTGCTGTCCACTACACCTCCAATTTTGGTGTCATCTGCAAACTTACTAACTGTACCTCTTATGCTCACATCCAAATCATTTATATAAATGACTAAAAGTAATGGACCCAGCACGATCCTTCTGGCACTCCACTGGTCGCAGGCCTCCAGTCTGAAAAACAACCCTCCACCACCACCCTCTGTCTTCTATCTTTGAGCCAGTTCTGTATCCAAATGGCTAGTTCTCCCTGTATTCCATGAGATCTAGCCTTGCTAACCAGTCTCTCATGGGGAAGCTTGTCAAATGCCTTACTAATGTCCATATAGATCACATCTATCACTCTTCCCTCAGCAATCCTCTTTGTTATTTCTTCAAAAAACTCAATCAAGTTTGTGAGACATGGTTTCCCACACACAAAGCCATGTTGACTATCCCTAAACAGTCCTTGCCTTTCCAAGTACATGAACATCCTGTCCCTCAGAATTCCCTCCAACAACTTACCCACCACTGACATCAGGCTCACTGGTCTACGGTTCCCTGGCTTGTCCTTACCACCTTCCTTAAACAGTGGCTGCACTATTATATGTAGCTTCCAGAATGCCCAAGTGCACCACAATGTAAGGCAGACTGACAATCCTAAATTAGTTGTCAGTGTAAGTCTTTGCGTACTCAGGATTCTTTCACAAATGTTGTCAAATCTTGGAATCCAACTCATGTTGGACATTGTTGTGAGTTTTGTAAATGTCGGCTTATTGGACACAGTCAGTACTGTGCCTGTTGCAAACAGCCAAAGGGATACACTGTTTGATTCGATTTGCCAGTCTTTGGAACATGTGGCTTATATTCATAGCATTACACCGGTAGTGAAATTTATTTATCACATTACTCATTTATGTGATGTGCAGAATGTCTTTTGGGATTAATGGCAGCATCCCATTAGTAGTGATCACTAATCATGTTGCCACTACATAGGAGCTGCACAGAATAGCTAGCTTCATGTGTTGCTCAAACCTTTGAGATACCTTACCTTCCCAGACTAATCTGACATACTTGGGCACCTTTCATTACTAAATGAGAG
The DNA here is from genome assembly GCF_037043375.1 of Chiloscyllium plagiosum. NCBI lineage: Eukaryota > Metazoa > Chordata > Chondrichthyes > Orectolobiformes > Hemiscylliidae > Chiloscyllium > Chiloscyllium plagiosum. The sequence continues at coordinate 105,519,278 of NW_028270143.1, read as the reverse complement.
ATATATTTATGAATTCACATGATACAATGGGAAATTATCTGATCAGGGTAGTGATTATACTAAAAGATGAGCTGGACTGATAGGCTGCCCAGTCACACTGAGAGATAGTTCTAGCGGATACAAAACGACATGTATTAATGTATAGGATCTTGTTTTTTTTGTAGATAGGAAGAACAGGTACACACTGAGCATTCTTTTCAACTCAACAAATAGATGACAGCCATTCTCTGGTTTATTTCCTGGAGCATTTTGTCCACCAATCAAAGTTAACCTGTCCGATTTAAAATTTAGATAAAGCTTGGAAGTTAACTCTCAGTCACTATTAACTGGTTCATTTTCCATGACAATACCTCTAGCAATCAGTGTCCACTTACAAATCAATTGGCACCATCCTCTCTTACAATATAATTGTTGTTTTCACTTTGATACTTCTTGAGAATTGTCCTAATGTATGCAACATGAACACTTCAACAAATTGTCTTTTTTTTGTACCACTCTCAAGTAAATTAAGAAGTTTATATTGCCATGGATGATTGCTCGTAAACCTCTTACTGTTTTGACAAACTTCACTCAAAAAATGTGAATGAATTATTGAAACGGCAAGAAATTATGAGCCATGAGACAGATCAAAGGTGACACAGCTGTTTGTGGATAACACGTGAGTCCAGTACTGTACACATAGTTTATTCAACCTGTATCTGAAGAAAAATATTTGTGTACAAAGGTTTACTGCAACTCTTTGTGTATCATTATGTTGAGTCAAGGTCACCTACACCATTGAATCAAGTAACTTACAGTCCAGCATTGCACCTGTGTTCGGAATAGCTCTTCACTGAACCTGTTCACTCTGATTCCATTTCACTGCCCTTTCTCATTTGTTATGATCCCTATATAAAACAGTAACTTTTATAAAGAATGTGAACATCAAAGTAATGGCTGACAGAATCATATGACATGTTTTACGTTTGAGGACTTTACAGTAATACACAAACTAAAAGCAACTTTGAGTAAACATTATTTTCAATGCCAATTTGTAGTACTATTGGCCAGGATGCTGGGAAGAACACCTCTGTTCATTACTGAAGTTGTGTCAACATTTCACCCAAAGACAAAACTTGTAGTAGTGAGGTACTCTCTCAGTACTGCAGTAAGGTACTCAATAAAAAACAAAAGAACTGCACATGCTGTAAATCAGAAACAAAAACATAAATTGCTGGAAAAGCAAAGGTTGGAAAAATAGAAAAGTTCTGTCCACACAAAAAAAGACGCTGAACTTTTAATTGTTGCCACTTCGACATACCACCCTGCTCCCTGGCCAATATCTCTGTATCAGTCTTGCTCTAGTACTCCAGTGAAGCTCAGTGCAAGTGGGAAGAACAGCTCCTCATTTTTCGCTTAGGGATTCTGTAGCTTTCTGGAGTCAATATCGAGTTCAACCACTTTAGGGCTTGAGCCCTCCCATGTCCTTACCACAATCCCCACCCCACCCCCATCACCATGCGCACACACCAGGCCTTGTTACCACATAGGCTGCTATTAACCCATTGTCAGCCACCAACAGTCCCCATTAATAGCTACTCACCCTCCTAGCCAGATTGTCCTTTGTCTGCCCAAATGTCCTTCTCTCTCTTTGGGCTCTATCCCCACCTACTGTTTACTCCTAACTCCCTCCTCCCACCCTACCCTCTGCATATAAATCACCATTTTCCTCGCTCCCGTCAGCTCTGAAGAAGGGTCACTGGACCTAAAACATTAACTCTGATTTCTCTCCACAGTTACTGTAGTAAAGTGCTAGTTAACCATTAGGGCTGATGTAGGACCGAACTTTGAAGCAAATGCATTCCTACTGAAGCACAATCCTAATTGGAATCAGTAAAAGGCCACCATTTGAAATTCAGAGAACTTATACATTGGGATCCCAAGGCTTTGGGTTATAAGGATAAGGAATGACATGGAAAATAAGGAGTGCACATGTCTATTGAAGAAAGGGAAAATAAACTTGTATTTTGATTTGTGTTACAAACTCAGAACAGAACATAAATAATTACAATGCATGTCTCAGGCAAAATCAGTTATAACATTTGAAATTCCCCTGGGAACCTTGATCCAACTTGTGGAACCATAGAAAATTGAAAGATGAAAATGAACTTGAATATCTTCAAATCCTTTTTTAAGGATAAAAAAATGAAATTGATTATTAAACATTCAGTAGTTTTATGAATCCAACAACATGTACTTACTGAGAAAAGATGCCTTCCACTGACATGAATGTGAAGGGGAGGTTCTGCCATTCTTCAGCATTGAAGATTTTCTTCATGTAGAGTCATTCAAACAATATTCCCTGTGCGTGAGCTTAAAGGATAGTTCACTGCGTCTGGCTTCCCTCGTGCTGCACTGGTGCTCACTGCCCCTCACGCTGCACCAAGACTTGCTTCCCCTCATGCTGCACCAGGACTCGCTTCCCCTTGCGCTGCACTAGTGCTCGCTGCCCCTCGCGCTACACCGGGACTCGCTTCCCCTCACGCTGCACCAGGACTTGCTTCCCTCGTGCTGCACCAGGACTCGATTCCTCTTGCGCTGCAGCGGGATTCGCTTCCCCTCGCGCTGCACCAGGTCTCGTTCCTCTCGCATTGCAGCGGGACTCACTTGCTCTCACACTGCTCCAGGTCTCGTTTCCCTCGCACTGTTCCAGGTCTTATTCCCCTCACGCTGCACAGGGGCTCACTTCCCCTCGTGCTACACTGGGGCTCAATTCCCCTCGCACTGCACTGGGGCTCGCTACCCCTCGTTTTGCACCGGGGCTGGCTTCCCCTGGTGCTGCAGCAGTGCTCGCTACCCCTCGCGCTGCAACGTGCTCACTACCACTTCCACTGCACCAGTGCTAGATTCCCCTAATGCTGTACCTGGACTCGCTTCCCCTCGCGCTGCACTGGGACTTGCTTCCCCCTCGTGCTGCACTGGGACTCGCTTTCCCTCGCGCTGCACAGGGACTCAATTCCTCGTGCTACACAGGGACTCGATTCCCTCACGCTGCACTGGTGCTCGCAGCCCATCACGCTGCACTGGGATTCGCTTCCCTCGTGCTGCACTGGTGCTCTCTGCCCCTTGTGCTGCACCGGGACACGCTTCCCCTCACATTGCACCACGACTCGCTTCCCCTCACGCTGCACCAGGACCCACTTCCCCTCACGCTACACCAGGACCCACTTCCCCTCATGTTGCACCAGGGCTCACTTCCCCTCACGCTGGACCAGGACTCACTTCCCCTCACGTTGCACCAGGGCTCGCTTCCCCTCACGCTGCACCAGGACTCGCTTCGCCTCACGTTGCACCAGGGCTCGCTTCCCCTCACGCTGCACCAGGACTCGCTTCCCCTAGCGCTGCACTGGGGCTCGCTTCCCTCGTGCTGCACTGGTGTTCGCTGCCCCTCGCGCTGCACCAGGACTTGCTTCCCCTCATGCTGCACCGGGACTCACTTCTCCACTTCTCCTCGCGCTGCACTGGGGCTCGCTTCCTTTGTGCTGCACTGGTGTTCGCTGCCCCTCGCGCTGCACTGGGGCTCGCTTCCCCTTGCGCTGCGCCAGTCCTTGCTACCCCTCATGCTGCAGCGGGATTCGCTTCCTCTCGTGCAGCACTGGGACTCGCTTCCCTGGTGCTTCACTGGTGCTCACTTCCCCACGCGTTGCTCCAGGTCTCGTTCCCCTCACACTGCAGCCGGATTCACTTGCTCTCACAATGCTCCAAGACTCGTTCTCCCTGCACTGCAGTGGGATTCACTTCCCCTTGCACTGTTCCAGGTCTTGTTCATGCTGCACCGTGGCTCGCTTCTCCTCGTGCTGCATTGGGGCTCAATGCCCCTCCCGCTGCACTGGGGTTCGCTTTCCCTCGCGCTGCACGAGTGCTCGCTACCCCTCGTTTTGCTCCAGGGCTCGCTTCCCCTCGCACTGCCCAGGAACCCGCTTCCCCTCGCGTTGCACAGGGCCACACTTCCCCTCGCGTTGCACTGGGACTCGCTTCCCCTTGCGCTGCACCAGTCCTTGCTACCCCCCATGCTGCAGTGGGATTCGCTTCCTCTTGTGCTGCACTGGGACTCACTTCCCTGGTGCTGCACTGATGCTCGCTGCCCCTTGTGCTGCACCGGGACTTGCTTCCCCTCACGCTGCACCAGGACTCGCTTCCCCTCACGCTGCACTGGGACTCGCTTCCCTTGTGCTGCACTGATGCTCGCTGCCCCTCACGCTGCACCAGGACTCGCTTCCCCGCATGCTGTACTGGGACTCGCTTCCCTCGTGCTGCACTGGTGCTCGCTTCCCCACGCATTGCTCCAGGTCTCGATCCCCTCGCACTGCAGCCGGACTCACTTGCTCTCACAATGCTCCAGGACTCGTTCTCCCTGCACTGCAGTGGGATTCACTTCCCCTTGCACTGTTCCAGGTCTTGTTCCCTTCATGCTGCACCGTGGCTCGCTTCCCCTCGTGCTGCCTGGGGCTCAATGCCCCTCGTGCTGCACTGGGGCTCGCTTCCCCTCGCGCTGCACGAGTGCTCGCTACCCCTCATTTTGCCCCGGGGCTGGCTTCCCCTCGCGCTGCACCAGTGCTCACTACCACTCGCGCTGCACCAGTGCTAGCTTCCCCTAATGCTGTACCGGGACTCGCTTCCCTCGCGCTGCACTGGAGCTCGCTTCCCCTCGCATTGCATCGGGGCTCGCATCCCCTCACGCTGGACTGGTGCTCGTGCTGCACCGGAGCTCGCTACCCCTCGCGCTGCAATGGTGCTCACTTCCACTCACGCTGCACCAATGCTCGCTTCCCCTAATCCTGTACCGGTTCTCGCTTCCCCTCGCGCTGCACCGGGACCCGCTTCCCCTCACACTGCAGTGGCGCTTGCTTCCCCCCCGCGCTGGACTGGGGCTCGCTAACCGTCACGCTGCAGACGGATTTGCTTCCCCTCGTGCTGCACTGGGACTCGCTTTCCCCTCGTGCTGCACTGGGACTCGCTTTCCCTCGCTGCAGCGGTGCTTGCTACCCCTTACGCTGCAGCGGGATTCGCTTCCCCTCGCGCTGCTCCAGGTCTCGTTTCCCTCGCACTGTTCCAGGTCTTATTCCCCTCATGCTGCACAAGGACTCGCTTCCGCTCGTGCTGCACTGGGGCTCGATTCCCCTCGCGCCGCAGCGGTGCTTGCTACCCCTCACGCTGCAGCAGGATTCGATTCCATCGCGTTGCTCCAGGTCTCGTTCTCCCTACACTGCAGCGGGATTTACTTCCCCTCCAGGTCTTATTCCCCTCACGCTGCACAGGAGCTCGCTTCCGCTCGTGCTGCACTGGGGCTCGATTTCCCTCGCGCTGCACTGGCGTTCGCTACCCCTTGTTTTGCACCTGGGCTGACTTCCCCTCGCGTTGCACCAGTGCTCGCTACCCCTATTGCTGTACCGGGATTCACTTCCCCTCGCGCTGCACTGGGACTTGCTTCCCCCTCGTGCTGCACTGGGACTCCCTATCCTTCGCGCTGCAGCGTGCTTGCTTCCCCTCACGCTGCAGCAGGATTCGCTTCCCTCGCGCTGCTCCAGGTCTCGTTCCCCTCGCACTGCAGCGGGACTCACTTCCTCTCACACTGCTCCAGGTCTCGTTCTCCCCACACTGCAGCGGGATTTGCTTCCCCTCGCACTGTTCCAGGTCTTGTTCCCCTCACACTGCACCGGGACTTGCTTCCCCTCGTGCTGCACTGGGGCTCGATTCCCTTCGTGCTGCATTAGGACTCGCTTTCCCTAATGCTGTACCGGGACTCGCTTCCCCTTGCGCTGCACCGGGACTCACTTCCCCTCATGCTGCACCGGGACTCGCTTCTCCTCGCGCTGCACAAGGACTCAATTCCCTCGCGCTACACAGGGACTCGATTCCCTCACGCTGCACTGGTGCTCTCTGCCCCTCGCGCTGCACCGGGACTCGTTTCCCCTCACGCTGCACCAGGACCCACTTCCCCTCACATTGCACCAGGCCTCGCTTCCCATCACGCTGCACCAGGACTCACTTCCCTCACGCTGCACCAGGAATCGCTTCCCCTAGCACTGCACTGGGGCTCGCTTCCCTCGTGCTGCATTGGTGTTCGCTGCCCCTCGCGCTGCACTGGGACTCACTTCCCCTCATGCTGCACCGGGACTTGCTTCCCCTCACGTTGCACCGGGACTCGCTTCCCCTCACGTTGCACCGGGACTCGCTTCCCCTCACGCTGCACCGGGACTCGCTTCCCCTCGTGCTGCACCGGGACTCGCTTCCCCTCGCGCTGCACCAGGACTCGCTTCCCCTTGCGCCGCACTGGGGCTCGCTTCCCTTGTGCTGCACTGGTGTTCGCTGCCCCTCGCGCTGCACCGGGACTCGCTTCCCCTCACGCTGCACTGGGGCTCGCTTCCCCTCGCACTGCACAGGAACTTGCTTCCCCTCATGCTGCATTGGGGCCTGCTTCCCTTGTGCTGCACTGGTGCTTGCTGCCCCTCACACTGCACCAGGACTCGCCTCCTCTCACGCTGCACCAGAACTCGCTTCTGCTCACGCTGCACCGGGACTCGCTTCCCCGCGTGCTGCACTGGGACTCGCTTTCCCTCGCGCTCCAGCGGTGCTTGCTACTCCTCATGCTGCAGCAGGTCTCGTTCCCCTCGCACTGCAGCGGGATTCACTTCCTCTCACACTGCTCCAGGTCTCGTTCTCCCTACACTGCAGCGGGATTTGCTTCCCCTCGCACTGGTCTTGTTCCAGGTCTTGTTCCACTCACGCTGCACCGGGGCTCGCTTCCCCTCGTGCTGCATTGGGGCTCGATTCCCTTCGTACTGCATTAGGACTCGCTTCCCCTAATGCTGTACCAGGGCTCGCTTCCCCTTCCGCTGCACCGGGACTCACTTCGCCTCATGCTGCACCGGGACTCGCTTCTCCTCGCGCTGCACAAGGACTCAATTCCCTCGCGCTACACAGGGACTCGATTCCCTCGTGCTGCACTGGTGCTCGCTGCCCCTCACGCTGCACTGGGACTCGCTTCCCTCGTGCTGCACTGGTGCTCTCTGCCCCTCGTGCTGCACCGGGACTCGTTTCCCCTCACATTGCATCAGGACTCACTTCCCCTCACATTGCACCACGACTCGCTTCCCCTAGCGCTGCACTGGGGCTCGCTTCCCTCGTGCTGCACTGGTGTTCGCTGCCCCTCGCGATGCACCGGGACTCGCTTTCCCTCACGCTGCACCGGGTGTCGCTTTTCCTCGTGCTGCACTGGGGCTCACTTCCCTTGTGCTGCACTGGTGTTCGCTGCCCCTCGCGTTGCATCGGGACTCGCTTCCCCTCACGCTGCACCGGGACTTGCTTTCCCTCACGCTGCACCGGGACTCGCTTTCCCTTGTGCTGCACTGGGGCTCGCTTCCCTTGTGCTGCACTGGTGTTCGCTGCCCCTCGCGCTGCAATGGGACTCGCTTCCCCTCACGCTGCACTGGGGCTCGCTTCCCCTCACGCTGCACTGGGACTCGCTTCCCTTGCGCTGCACTGATGCTCGCTGCCCCTTGTGCTGCACCGGGACTTGCTTCCCCTCGCGCTGCACCAGGACTCGCTTCCCCTCACGCTGCACTGGATCTCGCTTCCCTCGTGTTGCACTGGTGCTCGCTTCCCCACGCGTTGCTCCAGGTCTCGTTCCCCTCGCACTGCAGCGGGACTCACTTGCTCTCACAATGCTCCAGGACACGTTCTCCCCACACTGCAGCGGGATTCAATTCCCCTCACACTGTTCCAGGTCTTGTTCCCTTCACGCTGCACCGCGGCTCGCTTCCCCTCATGCTGCACTGGGGCTCAATGCCCCTCGCGCTGCTCTGGGGCTCGCTTCCACTCACGCTGCACTAGTGCTCGCTACCCGTCGTTTTGCACCGGGGCTGGCTTCCCCTCGCGCTGCACCATTGCTCACTACCACTCGCGCTGCACCAGTGCTAGCTTCACCTAGTGTTGTACCGGAACTCGCTTCCCCTCGCGCTGCACCGGGACTCGCTTCCCCTCACACTGCACTGGAGCTCGCTTCCCCTCGCATTGCATCGTGGCTCGCATCCCCTCAAGCTGGACTGGTGCTCGCGCTGCACCGGAGCTCGCTATCCTTCGCGCTCCAATGGTGCTCACTTCCACTCGCGGTGCACCAATGCTCGCTTCCCCTAATGCTGTACCGGGACTCGCTTCCCCTCGCGCTGCACCGGGACCCGCTTCCCCTCACACTGCAGTGGAGCTTGCTTCCCACCGCGCTGCACTGGGGCTCGCTAACCCTCACGCTGCAGCGGGATTTGCTTCCCCTCGTGCTGCACTGGGACTCGCTTCCCCCTCATGCTGCACTGGGACTCGCTTTCCCTCGCGCTGCAGCGGTGCTTGCTACCCCTGACGCTGCAGCAGGATTCGCTTCCCCTCGCGCTGCTCCAGGTCTCGTTTCTCTCGCACTGCAGCAAGATTCACTTCCCCTCGCACTGTTCCAGGTCTTATTCCCCTCACGCTGCACAGGAACTCGCTACCCCTCTTGCTGCACTGGTGCTCTCTGTCCCTTGTGCTGCACCGGGACTTGCTTCCCCTCACATTGCACCACGACTCGCTTCCCCTCACGCTGCACCAGGACCCACTTCCCCTCACGCTGCACCAGGACCCACTTCCCCTCACGTTGCACCAGGGCTCACTTCCCCTCACGCTGCACCAGGACTTGCTTCCTATCATGCTGCACCGGGACTCGCTTCCCCTTGCGCTGCACCAGGACTCATTTCCCCTCGCGCTGCACTGGGGCTCGCTTCCCTTGTGCTGCACTGGTGTTCGCTGCCCCTCGCGCTGCAATGGGACTCGCTTCCCCTCACGCTGCACTGGGGCTCGCTTCCCCTCACGCTGCACTGGGGCTCGCTTCCCTTTGCACTGCATAGGAACCCGCTTCCCCTCATACTACACTGGGACCTGCTTCCCTCGTGCTGCACTGGTGCTCGCTGCCCCTCGCGCTGCACCGGGACTCGCTTCCTCTCATGCTGCAACAGGACTCGCTTCCCCCAGCGTGCTGCACTGGGACTCGCTTCCCTCGTGCTGCACTGGTGCTCGCTTCCCCTCACGTTGCACCAGGACTCGCTTCCCCTCACGCTGCACCGGGACTCGCTTCCCCTTGCGCAGCACTGGGACTTGCATCCCTCGTGCTGCACTGGTGCTCGCTGCCCCTCACGCTGCAGCGGGATTCGCTTCCCCTCGCGCTGTGCTGGGACTCGCTACCCCTCATGCTGCAGCAGGATTCGCTTCCCCTCACTCTGCACTGGGATTCGCTTCCCCCTAGTGCTGCACTGGGACTCGCTTTCCCTCGCGCTGCAGCGGTGCTTGCTACCCCTCACGCTGCAGCAGGATTTGCTTCCCTACGCATTGCTCCAGGTCTCGTTCCCCTCGCACTGCAGTGGGACTCACTTCCTCTCACCCTGCTCCAGGTCTCGTTCTCCCCACACTGACGCGGGATTCACTTCCCCTCGCACTGTTCCAGGTCTTGTTCCCCTCACGCTGCACCGGGGCTCGCTGCCCCTCGTGCTGCACTGGGACTTGCTTCCCCTCACGCTGCACCAGGACTCGCATCCCCTCGCGCTGCACCGTGACTCGCTTCCCCTCACGCTGCACTGGGGCTCGCTTCCCCTCGTGCTGCACTGGGGCTCGCTTCCCCTCGCACTGCACAGGAACCCGCTTCCCCTCGCGTTGCACAGGGCCACGCTTCCCCTCGTGCTCCACTGGGACTCGCTCCCCTTGCGCTGCAGTGGGACTCGCTTCCCCGCGCGCTGCACTGGGAGTCGCTTCCCTCATGCTGCACTGGTGCTTGCTTCCCCTCACATTGCACCAGGACTCGCTTCCCCTTGCTCTGCACTGGGACGTGCTTCCCTCGTGCTGCACTGGTGCTCACTTCCTCTCACGCTGCAGCGGGACTCGCTTCCTCTCACGCTGCACTGGGGCTCGCTACGCCTCATGCTGCAGCGAGATTCCCTTCCCCTTGCTCTGCACTGGGACTCGCATCCCCGTCGTGCTGCACTGGGACTCGCTTTCCCTCGCGCTGCAGCGGTGCTTGCTACCCCTCACGCTGCAGCAGGATTTGCTTCCCCACGCCTTGCTCCAGTTATCGTTCCTCTCGCACTGCAGCGGGACTCACCCTCTCGCACTGCTCCAGGTCTCGTTCTCCCCACACTGCCGCGGGATTCACTTCCCCTCGCACTGTTCCAGGTCTTGTTCCCCTCACGCTGCACCGGGGCTCGCTTCCCCTCACGCTGCACCGGGACTCGCTTCCTATCATGCTGCGCTGGGACTCACTTCCCCTTGCGCTGCACCAGGACTCGTTTCCCCTCGCACTGTACTGGGGCTCGCTTCCCTTGTGCTGCACTGGTGTTCGCTGCCCCTCGCGCTGCACCTGGACTCGCTTCCCCTCACGCTGCACTGGGGCTCGCTTCCCTTCGCACTGCTCAGGAACCCGCTTCCCCTCGTACTGCTCTGGGACCTGCTTCCCTCGTGCTGCACTGGTGCTCGCTGCCCCTCGCGCTGCACCAGGACTCGCTTCCTCTCATGCTGCACCAAGACTCGCTTCCCCCAGCGTGCTGCACTGGGACTCGCTTCCCTCGTGCTGCACTGGTGCTCGCTTCCCCTCACGTTGCACCAGGACTCGCTTCCCCTCACGCTGCACCGGGACTCGCTTCCCCTTACTCTGCACTGGGACCTGCATCCCTCGTGCTGCACTGGTGCTCGCTGCCACTCAAGCTGCAGCGGGACTCACTTCCCCTTGCGCAGCACTGGGACTTGTATCCCTCGTGCTGCACTGGTGCTCGCTGTCCCTCACGCTGCAGCGGGATTCGTTTCCCCTCGCGCTGTGCTGGGACACGCTTCCCCTCATGCTGCAGCGGGATTCGCTTCCCCTCGCTCTGCAATGTGGCTTGCTTCCCCTCACGCTGCACAGGGACTCGCTTTCCCTCGTGCTGCACTGGTATTCGCTGCCCCTCGTGCAGCCCCGGGACTCGCTTCCCCTCACGCTGCACCAGGACTCGCTTCCCCACATGCTGCACCGGGACCAGCTTCCCCACATGCTGCACCAGGACTTGCTTCCGCTCGCGCTGCACTGGGGCTTGCTTCCCTCATGCTGCACTGGGACTCGCATCCCCTCGCGCTGCACCGTGACTCGCTTCCCCTCACGCTGCACTGGGGCTCGCTTCCCCTCGTGCTGCACTGGGGCTCGCTTCCCCTCGCACTGTACAGGAACCCGCTTCCCCTCGTGTTGCAGAGGGCCACGCTTCCCCTCGCGCTCCACTGGGACTCGCTTCCCCTTGCGCTGCTGCGGGACTCGCTTCCCCGCACGCTGCATTGGGAGTCGCTTCCGTCGTGCTGCACTGGTGCTTGCTTCCCCTCACATTGCACCAGGACTCGCTTCCCCTTGCTCTGCACTGGGACTTGCTTCCCTCGTGCTGCACTGGTGCTCACTTCCTCTCACGCTGCAGCGGGACTCGCTTCCTCTCACGCTGCACTGGGGCTCGCTACGCCACACGCTGCAGCGAGATTCCCTTCCCCTCGCTCTGCACTGGGACTCGCTTCCCCCTCGTGCTGCACTGGGACTCGCTTTGCCTTGCGCTGCAGCGGTGCTTGCTACCCCTCACGCTGCAGCAGGATTTGCTTCCCCACGCCTTGCTCCAGTTCTCGTTTCTCTAGCACTGCAGCGGGACTCACCCTCTCACACTGCTCCAGGTCTCGTTCTCCCCACACTGCCGCGGGATTCACTTCCCCTCGCACTGTTCCAGGTCTTGTTCCCCTCACGCTGCACCAGGGCTCGCTTCCCCTCACGCTGCACCGGGACTCGCTTCCCCTCATGCTGCACCGGGACTCGCTTCCCCTCGCGCTGCACCAGGACTCGCTTCCCCTTGCGCCGCACTGGGGCTCGCTTCCCTTGTGCTGCACTGGTGTTCGCTGCCCCTCGCGCTGCACCGGGACTCGCTTCCCCTCACGCTGCACTGGGAGTCGCTTCCCTCATGCTGCACTGGTGCTTGCTTCCCCTCACATTGCACCAGGACTCGCTTCCCCTTGCTCTGCACTGGGACGTGCTTCCCTCGTGCTGCACTGGTGCTCACTTCCTCTCACGCTGCAGCGGGACTCGCTTCCTCTCACGCTGCACTGGGGCTCGCTACGCCTCATGCTGCAGCGAGATTCCCTTCCCCTTGCTCTGCACTGGGACTCGCATCCCCGTCGTGCTGCACTGGGACTCGCTTTCCCTCACGCTGCAGCGGTGCTTGCTACCCCTCACGCTGCAGCAGGATTTGCTTCCCCACGCCTTGCTCCAGTTCTCGTTCCTCTCGCACTGCAGCGGGACTCACCCTCTCGCACTGCTCCAGGTCTCGTTCTCCCCACACTGCCGCGGGATTCACTTCCCCTCGCGCTGCACCGGGGCTCGCTTCCCCTCACGCTGCACCGGGACTCGCTTCCTATCATGCTGCGCTGGGACTCACTTCCCCTTGCGCTGCACCAGGACTCGTTTCCCCTCGCACTGTACTGGGGCTCGCTTCCCTTGTGCTGCACTGGTGTTCGCTGCCCCTCGCGCTGCACCTGGACTCGCTTCCCCTCACGCTGCACTGGGGCTCACTTCCCTTCGCACTGCTCAGGAACCCGCTTCCCCTCGTACTGCTCTGGGACCTGCTTCCCTCGTGCTGCACTGGTGCTCGCTGCCCCTCGCGCTGCACCAGGACTCGCTTCCTCTCATGCTGCACCAAGACTCGTTTCCCCCAGCGTGCTGCACTGGGACTCGCTTCCCTCGTGCTGCACTGGTGCTCGCTTCCCCTCACGTTGCACCAGGACTCGCTTCCCCTCACGCTGCACCGGGACTCGCTTCCCGTTACTCTGCACTGGGACCTGCATCCCTCGTGCTGCACTGGTGCTCGCTGCCCCTCAAGCTGCAGCGGGACTCACTTCCCCTTGCGCAGCACTGGGACTTGTATCCCTCGTGCTGCACTGGTGCTCGCTGTCCCTCACGCTGCAGCGGGATTCGTTTCCCCTCGCGCTGTGCTGAGACACGCTTCCCCTCATGCTGCAGCGGGATTCGCTTCCCCTCGCTCTGCAATGTGGCTTGCTTCCCCTCACGCTGCACAGGGACTCGCTTTCCCTCGTGCTGCACTGGTATTCGCTGCCCCTCGTGCAGCCCCGGGACTCGCTTCCCCTCACGCTGCACCAGGACTCGCTTCCCCACATGCTGCACCGGGACCAGCTTCCCCACATGCTGCACCAGGACTTGCTTCCGCTCGCGCTGCACTGGGGCTTGCTTCCCTCGTGCTGCACTGGGACTCGCATCCCCTCGCGCTGCACCGTGACTCGCTTCCCCTCACGCTGCACTGGGGCTCGCTTCCCCTCGTGCTGCACTGGGGCTCGCTTCCCCTCGCACTGCACAGGAACCCGCTTCCCCTCGTGTTGCACAGGGCCATGCTTCCCCTCGCGCTCCACTGGGACTCGCTTCCCCTTGCGCTGCAGCGGGACTCGCTTCCCCGCACGCTGCATTGGGAGTCGCTTCCGTCGTGCTGCACTGGTGCTTGCTTCCCCTCACATTGCACCAGGACTCGCTTCCCCTTGCTCTGCACTGGGACTTGCTTCCCTCGTGCTGCACTGGTGCTCACTTCCTCTCACGCTGCAGCGGGACTCGCTTCCTCTCACGCTGCACTGGGGCTCGCTACGCCACACGCTGCAGCGAGATTCCCTTCCCCTCGCTCTGCACTGGGACTCGCTTCCCCCTCGTGCTGCACTGGGACTCGCTTTCCCTTGCGCTGCAGCGGTGCTTGCTACCCCTCACGCTGCAGCAGGATTTGCTTCTCCACGCCTTGCTCCAGTTCTCGTTTCTCTAGCACTGCAGCGGGACTCACCCTCTCACACTGCTCCAGATCTCGTTCTCCCCACACTGCCGCGGGATTCACTTCCCCTCGCACTGTTCCAGGTCTTGTTCCCCTCACGCTGCACCAGGGCTCGCTTCCCCTCACGCTGCACCGGGACTCGCTTCCCCTCATGCTGCACCGGAACTCGCTTCCCCTCGCGCTGCACCAGGACTCGCTTCCCCTTGCGCCGCACTGGGGCTCGCTTCCCTTCGCACTGCACAGGAACTTGCTTCCCCTCATGCTGCCTTGGGGCCTGCTTCCCTTGTGCTGCACTGGTGCTTGCTGCCCCTCGCGCTGCACCAGGACCCGCTTCCTCTCACGCTGCACCAGAACCCGCTTCCGCTCACGCTGCACCGGGACTCGCTTCCCCGCGTGCTGCACTGGGACTCGCTTTCCCTCGCGCTCCAGCGGTGCTTGCTACTCCTCATGCTGCAGCAGGTCTCGTTCCCCTCGCACTGCAGCGGGATTCACTTCCTCTCACACTGGTCTTGTTCCAGGTCTTGTTCCACTCACGCTGCACCGGGGCTCGCTTCCCCTCGTGCTGCATCGGGGCTCGATTCCCTTCGTACTGAATTAGGACTCGCTTCCCCTAATGCTGTACCAGGGCTCGCTTCCCCTTCCGCTGCACCGGGACTCACTTCGCCTCATGCTGCACCGGGACTCGCTTCTCCTCGCGCTGCACAAGGACTCAATTCCCTCGCGCTACACAGGGACTCGATTCCCTCGTGCTGCACTGGTGCTCGCTGCCCCTCACGCTGCACTGGGACTCGCTTCCGTCGTGCTGCACTGGTGCTCTCTGCCCCTCGTGCTGCACCGGGACTCGTTTCCCCTCACATTGCATCAGGACTCACTTCCCCTCACATTGCACCATGACTCGCTTCCCCTAGCGCTGCACTGGGGCTCGCTTCCCTCGTACTGCACTGGTGTTCGCTGCCCCTCGCGTTGCACCGGGACTCTCTTTCCCTCACGCTGCACCGGGTGTCGCTTTTCCTCGCGCTGCACTGGGGCTCGCTTCCCTTGTGCTGCACTGGTGTTCGCTGCCCCTCGCGTTGCATTGGGACTCGCTTCCCCTCACGCTGCACCGGGACTTGCTTTCCCTCACGCTGCACCGGGACTCGCTTTCCCTTGTGCTGCACTGGGGCTCGCTTCCCTTGTGCTGCACTGGTGCTCTCTGCCCCTCGTGCTGCACCGGGACTCGTTTCCCCTCACATTGCATCAGGACTCACTTCCCCTCACATTGCACCATGACTCGCTTCCCCTAGCGCTGCACTGGGGCTCGCTTCCCTCGTGCTGCACTGGTGTTCGCTGCCCCTCGCGTTGCACCGGGACTCTCTTTCCCTCACGCTGCACCGGGTGTCGCTTTTCCTCGCGCTGCACTGGGGCTCGCTTCCCTTGTGCTGCACTGGTGTTCGCTGCCCCTCGCGTTGCATTGGGACTCGCTTCCCCTCACGCTGCACCGGGACTTGCTTTCCCTCACGCTGCACCGGGACTCGCTTTCCCTTGTGCTGCACTGGGGCTCGCTTCCCTTGTGCTGCACTGGTGTTCGCTGCCCCTCGCGCTGCAATGGGACTCGCTTCCCCTCACGCTGCACTGGGGCTCGCTTCCCCTCACGCTGCACTGGGACTCGCTTCCCTTGCGCTGCACTGATGCTCGCTGCCCCTTGTGCTGCACCGGGACTTGCTTCCCCTCGCGCTGCACCAGGACTCGCTTCCCCTCACGCTGCACTGGATCTCGCTTCCCTCGTGTTGCACTGGTGCTCGCTTCCCCACGCGTTGCTCCAGGTCTCGTTCCCCTCGCACTGCAGCGGGACTCACTTGCTCTCACAATGCTCCAGGACACGTTCTCCCCACACTGCAGCGGGATTCAATTCCCCTCACACTGTTCCAGGTCTTGTTCCCTTCACGCTGCACCGCGGCTCGCTTCCCCTCGTGCTGCACTGGGGCTCAATGCCCCTCGCGCTGCTCTGGGGCTCGCTTCCACTCACGCTGCACTAGTGCTCGCTACCCGTCGTTTTGCACCGGGGCTGGCTTCCCCTCGCGCTGCACCATTGCTCACTACCACTCGCGCTGCACCAGTGCTAGCTTCACCTAGTGCTGTACCGGAACTCGCTTCCCCTCGCGCTGCACCGGGACTCGCTTCCCCTCACACTGCACTGGAGCTCGCTTCCCCTCGCATTGCATCGTGGCTCGCATCCCCTCACGCTGGACTGGTGCTCGCGCTGCACCGGAGCTCGCTATCCTTCGTGCTCCAATGGTGCTCACTTCCACTCGCGGTGCACCAATGCTCGCTTCCCCTAATGCTGTACCGGGACTCGCTTCCCCTCGCGCTGCACCGGGACCCGCTTCCCCTCACACTGCAGTGGAGCTTGCTTCCCACCGTGCTGCACTGGGGCTCGCTAACCCTCACGCTGCAGCGGGATTTGCTTCCCCTCGTGCTGCACTGGGACTCGCTTCCCCCTCATGCTGCACTGGGACTCGCTTTCCCTCGCGCTGCAGCGGTGCTTGCTACCCCTGACGCTGCAGCAGGATTCGCTTCCCCTCGCGCTGCTCCAGGTCTCGTTTCTCTCGCACTGCAGCATGATTCACTTCTCCTCGCACTGTTCCAGGTCTTATTCCCCTCACGCTGCACAGGAACTCGCTACCCCTCTTGCTGCACTGGTGCTCTCTGCCCCTTGTGCTGCACCTGGACTCGCTTCCCCTCACATTGCACCACGACTCGCTTCCCCTCACGCTGCACCAGGACCCACTTCCCCTCACGCTGCACCAGGACCCACTTCCCCTCACGTTGCACCAGGGCTCACTTCCCCTCACGCTGCACCAGGACTTGCTTCCTATCATGCTGCACCGGGACTCGCTTCCCCTTGCGCTGCACCAGGACTCATTTCCCCTCGCGCTGCACTGGGGCTCGCTTCCCTTGTGCTGCACTGGTGTTCGCTGCCCCTCGCGCTGCAATGGGACTCGCTTCCCCTCATGCTGCACTGGGGCTCGCTTCCCATCACGCTGCACTGGAGCTCGCTTCCCTTTGCACTGCACAGGAACCCGCTTCCCCTCATACTACACTGGGACCTGCTTCCCTCGTGCTGCACTGGTGCTCGCTGCCCCTCGCGCTGAACCGGGACTCGCTTCCTCTCATGCTGCAACAGAACTCGCTTCCCCCAGCGTGCTGCACTGGGACTCGCTTCCCTCGTGTTGCACTGGTGCTCGCTTCCCCTCACGTTGCACCGGGACTCGCTTCCCCTCATGCTGCACCGGGACTCGCTTCCCCTTGCGCAGCACTGGGACTTGCATCCCTCATGCTGCACTGGTGCTCGCTCCCCCTCACGCTGCAGCGGGATTCGCTTCCCCTCGCGCTGTGCTGGGACTCGCTACCCCTCATGCTGCAGCAGGATTCGCTTCCCCTCACTCTGCACTGGGATTCGCTTCCCCCTCGTGCTGCACTGGGACTCGCTTTCCCTCGTGCTGCAGCGGTGCTTGCTACCCCTCACGCTGCAGCAGGATTTGCTTCCCTACGCATTGCTCCAGGTCTCGTTCCCCTCGCACTGCAGTGGGACTCACTTCCTCTCACCCTGCTCCAGGTCTCGTTCTCCCCACACTGACGCGGGATTCACTTCCCCTCGCACTGTTCCAGGTCTTGTTCCCCTCACGCTGCACCGGGACTCGCTGCCCCTCGTGCTGCACTGGGACTTGCTTCCCCTCACGCTGCACTGGGGCTCGCTTCCCCTCGTGCTGCACTGGGGCTCGCTTCCCCTCGCACTGCACAGGAACCCGCTTCCCCTCGCGTTGCACAGGGCCACGCTTCCCCTCGTGCTCCACTGGGACTCGCTCCCCTTGCGCTGCAGCGGGACTCGCTTCCCCGCGCGCTGCACTGGGAGTCGCTTCCCTCATGCTGCAGTGGTGCTTGCTTCCCCTCACATTGCACCAGGACTCGCTTCCCCTTGCTCTGCACTGGGACGTGCTTCCCTCGTGCTGCACTGGTGCTCACTTCCTCTCACGCTGCAGCGGGACTCGCTTCCTCTCACGCTGCACTGGGGCTCGCTACGCCTCATGCTGCAGCGAAATTCCCTTCCCCTTGCTCTGCACTGGGACTCGCATCCCCGTCGTGCTGCACTGGGACTCGCTTTCTCTCGCGCTGCAGAGGTGCTTGCTACCCCTCACGCTGCAGCAGGATTTGCTTCCCCACGCCTTGCTCCAGTTCTCGTTCCTCTCGCACTGCAGCGGGACTCACCCTCTCGCACTGCTCCAGGTCTCGTTCTCCCCACACTGCCGCGGGATTCACTTCCCCTCGCACTGTTCCAGGTCTTGTTCCCCTCACGCTGCACCGGGGCTCGCTTCCCCTCACGCTGCACCGGGACTCGCTTCCTATCATGCTGCGCTGGGACTCACTTCCCCTTGCGCTGCACCAGGACTCGTTTCCCCTCGCACTGTACTGGGGCTCGCTTCCCTTGTGCTGCACTGGTGTTCGCTGCCCCTCGCGCTGCACCAGGACTCGCTTCCCCTCACGCTGCACTGGGGCTCGCTTCCCTTCGCACTGCTCAGGAACCCGCTTCCCCTCGTACTGCTCTGGGACCTGCTTCCCTCGTGCTGCACTGGTGCTCGCTGCCCCTCGCGCTGCACCAGGACTCGCTTCCTCTCATGCTGCACCAAGACTCGCTTCCACCAGCGTGCTGCACTGGGACTCGCTTCCCTCGTGCTGCACTGGTGCTCACTTCCCCTCACGTTGCACCAGGACTCGCTTCCCCTCACGCTGCACCGGGACTCGCTTCCCGTTACTCTGCACTGGGACCTGCATCCCTCGTGCTGCACTGGTGCTCGCTGCCACTCAAGCTGCATCAGGACTCACTTCCCCTTGCGCAGCACTGGGACTTGTATCCCTCGTGCTGCACTGGTGCTCGCTGTCCCTCACGCTGCAGCGGGATTCGTTTCCCCTCGCGCTGTGCTGGGACTCGCTTCCCCTCATGCTGCAGCGGGATTCGCTTCCCCTCGCTCTGCAATGTGGCTTGCTTCCCCTCACGCTGCACAGGGACTCGCTTTCCCTCGTGCTGCACTGGTATTCGCTGCCCCTCGTGCAGCCCCGGGACTCGCTTCCCCTCACGCTGCACCAGGAATCGCTTCCCCACATGCTGCACCAGGACTTGCTTCCGCTCGCGCTGCACTGGGGCTTGCTTCCCTCGTGCTGCACTGGGACTCGCATCCCCTCGCGCTGCACCGTGACTTGCTTCCCCTCACGCTGCACTGGGGCTCGCTTCCCCTCGTGCTGCACTGGGGCTCGCTTCCCCTCGCACTGCACAGGAACCCGCTTCCCCTCGCGTTGCACAGGACCACGCTTCTCCTCGCGCTCCACTGGGACTCGCTTCCCCTTGCGCTGCTGCGGGACTCGCTTCCCCGCACGCTGCATTGGGAGTCACTTCCGTCGTGCTGCACTGGTGCTTGCTTCCCCTCACATTGCACCAGGACTCGCTTCCCCTTGCTCTGCACTGGGACTTGCTTCCCTCGTGCTGCACTGGTGCTCACTTCCTCTCACGCTGCAGCGGGACTCGCTTCCTCTCACGCTGCACTGGGGCTCGCTACGCCACACGCTGCAGCGAGATTCCCTTCCCCTCGCTCTGCACTGGGACTCGCTTCCCCCTCGTGCTGCACTGGGACTCGCTTTCCCTTGCGCTGCAGCGGTGCTTGCTACCCCTCACGCTGCAGCAGGATTTGCTTCCCCACGCCTTGCTCCAGTTCTCGTTTCTCTAGCACTGCAGCGGGACTCACCCTCTCACACTGCTCCAGGTCTCGTTCTCCCCACACTGCCGCGGGATTCACTTCCCCTCGCACTGTTCCAGGTCTTGTTCCCCTCACGCTGCACCAGGGCTCGCTTCCCCTCACGCTGCACGGGGACTCACTTCCTATCATGCTGCGCCGGGACTCACTTCCCCTTGCGCTGCACCAGGACTCGTTTCCCCTCGCACTGCACTGGGGCTCGCTTCCCTTGTGCTGCATTGGTGTTCGCTGCCCCTCGCGCTGCACCAGGACTCGCTTCCCCTCACGCTGCACTGTGGCTCGCTTCCCTTCGCACTGCACAGGAACCCGCTTCCCCTCGTACTGCACTGGGACCTGTTTCCCTCGTGCTGCACTGGTGCTCGCTGCCCCTCGCACTGCACCAGGACTCGCTTCCTCTCATGGTGCACCAAGACTCGTATCCCTCGTGCTGCACTGGTGCTCGCTGCCCCTCAAGCTGCAGCGGGACTCACTTCCCCTTGCGCAGCACTGGGACTTGTATCCCTTGTGCTGCACTGGTGCTCGCTGTCCCTCACGCTGCAGCGGGATTCGTTTCCCCTCGCGCTGTGCTGGGACTCGCTTCCCCTCATGCTGCAGCGGAATTCGCTTCCCCTCGCTCTGCAATGTGGCTTGCTTCCCCTCACGCTGCACAGGGACTCGCTTTCCCTCGTGCTGCACTGGTATTCGCTGCACCTCGTGCAGCCCCGGGACTCGCTTCACCTCATGCTGCACCAGGACTCGCTTCCCCACATGCTGCACCGGGACCAGCTTCCCCACATTCTGCACCAGTACTTGCTTCCGCTCGTGCTGCACTGGGGCTTGCTTCCCTCGTGCTGCACTGGGACTCGCATCCCCTCGCGCTGCACCGTGACTCTCTTCCCCTCACGCTGCACTGGGGCTCGCTTCCCCTCGTGCTGCACTGGGGCTCGCTTCCCCTCGCACTGCACAGGAACCCGCTTCCCCTCGCATTGCACAGGGCCACGCTTCCCCTCGCGCTCCACTGGGACTCGCTTCCCCTTGCGCTGCTGCGGGACTCGCTTCCCCTCACGCTGCACCGGGACTCGCTTCCCCTTACTCTGCACTGGGACCTGCATCCCTCGTGCTGCACTGGTGCTCGCTGCCCCTCAAGCTGCAGCGGGACTCACTTCCCCTTGCGCAGCACTGGGACTTGTATCCCTTGTGCTGCACTGGTGCTCGCTGCCCCTCACGCTGCAGCGGGATTCGTTTTCCCTCGCGCTGTGCTGGGACTCGCTTCCCCTCATGCTGCAGCGGGATTCGCTTCCCCTCGCTCTGCACTGGGACTCGCTTCCCCCTCGTGCTGCACTGGGACTCGCTTTCCCTTGCGCTGCAGCGGTGCTTGCTACACCTCACGCTGCAGCAGGATTTGCTTCCCTACGCATTGCTCCAGGTCTCGTTCCCCTCGCACTGCAGCGGGACTCACTTCTTCTCACCCTGCTCCAGGTCTCGTTCTGCCCACACTGACGCGGGATTCACTTCCCCTCGCACTGTTCCAGGTCTTGTTCCCCTCACGCTGCACTGGCACTCGCTTCCCTCGTGCTGCACTGGTCCTCGCTTCCCCACGCGTTGCTCCAGGTCTCGTTCCCCTCGCACTGCAGCGGGACTCACTTCTTCTCACCCTGCTCCAGGTCTCGTTCTCCCCACACTGACGCGGGATTCACTTCCCCTTGCACTGTTCCAGGTCTTGTTCCCCTCACGCTGCACAGGGGCTCGCTTCCCCTCGTGCTGCACTGGGTCTCGATTTCCATTCGTGCTGCATTGGGACTCGCTTCCCCTAATGCTGTACCAGGACTCGCTTCCCCTTGCACTGCAATGTGGCTTGCTTCCCCTCACGCTGCACAGGGACCCGCTGCCCCTCGTGCTGCACCGGGACTCGCTTCCCCTCACGCTGCACCAGGACTCACTTCCCCTAACATTGCACCAGGACTCGCTTCCCCTCACGCTGCACTGGGGCTCGCTTCCCCTTGTGCTGCACTGGGGCTCGCTTCCCCTCGCACTGCACAGCAACCCGCTTCCCCTCGCGTTGCACAGGGCCACGCTTCCCCTCGCGCTCCACTGGGACTCGCTCCCCTTGCGCTGCAGCGGGACTCGCTTCCCCGCGCGCTGCACTGGGAGTTGCTTCCCTCATGCTGCACTTGTGCTTGCTTCCCCTCACATTGCACCAGGACTCGCTTCCCCTTGCTCTGCACTGGGACGTGCTTCCCTCGTGCTGCACTGGTGCTCACTTCCTCTCACGCTGCACTGGGGCTCGCTACGCCTCACGCTGCAGCGAGATTCCCTTCCCCTCGCTCTGCACTGGGACTCGCATCCCCGTCGTGCTGCACTGGGACTCGCTTTCCCTCGCGCTGCAGCGGTGCTTGCTACCCCTCACGCTGCAGCAGGATTTGCTTCCCCACGCCTTGCTCCAGTTCTCGTTCCTCTCGCACTGCAGCGGGACTCACCCTCTCGCACTGCTCCAGGTCTCGTTCTCCCCACACTGCCGCGGGATTCACTTCCCCTCGCACTGTTCCAGGTCTTGTTCCCCTCACGCTGCACCGGGGCTCGCTTCCCCTCACGCTGCACCGGGACTCGCTTCCTATCATGCTGCGCTGGGACTCACTTCCCCTTGCGCTGCACCAGGACTCGTTTCCCCTCGCACTGCACTGGGGCTCGCTTCCCTTGTGATGCATTGGTGTTCGCTGCTCCTCGCGCTGCACCAGGACTCGCTTCCCTTCGCACTGCTCAGGAACCCGCTTCCCCTCGTACTGCACTGGGACCTGCTTCCCTCGTGCTGCACTGGTGCTCGCTGCCCCTCAAGCTGCAGCGGGACTCACTTCCCCTTGCGCAGCACTGGGACTTGTATCCCTTGTGCTGCACTGGTGCTCGCTGCCCCTCACGCTGCAGCGGGATTCGTTTTCCCTCGCGCTGTGCTGGGACTCGCTTCCCCTCATGCTGCAGCGGGATTCGATTCCCCTCGCTCTGCACTGGGACTCGCTTCCCCCTCGTGCTGCACTGGGACTCGCTTTCCCTTGCGCTGCAGCGGTGCTTGCTACCCCTCACGCTGCAGCAGGATTTGCTTCCCTACGCATTGCTCCAGGTCTCGTTCCCCTCGCACTGCAGCGGGACTCACTTCTTCTCACCCTGCTCCAGGTCTCGTTCTGCCCACACTGACACGGGATTCACTTCCCCTCGCACTGTTCCAGGTCTTGTTCCCCTCATGCTGCACTGGCACTCGCTTCCCTCGTGCTGCACTGGTCCTCGCTTCCCCACGCGTTTTTCCAGGTCTCGTTCCCCTCGCACTGCAGCGGGACTCACTTCTTCTCACCCTGCTCCAGGTCTCGTTCTCCCCACACTGACGCGGGAATCACTTCCCCTTGCACTGTTCCAGGTCTTGTTCCCCTCACGCTGCACAGGGGCTCGCTTCCCCTCGTGCTGCACTGGGTCTCGATTTCCATTCGTGCTGCATTGGGACTCGCTTCCCCTAATGCTGTACCAGGACTCGCTTCCCCTCACGCTGCACAGGGACCCGCTGCCCCTCGTGCTGCACCGGGACTCGCTTCCCCTCACGCTGCACCAGGACTCACTTCCCCTCACATTGCACCAGGACTCGCTTCCCCTCACGCTGCACTGGGGCTCGCTTCCCCTCGTGCTGCACTGGGGCTCGCTTCCCCTCGCACTGCACAGCAACCCACTTCCCCTCGCGTTGCACAGGGCCACGCTTCCCCTTGCGCTCCACTGGGACTCGCTCCCCTTGCGCTGCAGCGGGACTCGCTTCCCCGCGCGCTGCACTGGGAGTCGCTTCCCTCATGCTGCACTGGTGCTTGCTTCCCCTCACATTGCACCAGGACTCGCTTCCCCTTGCTCTGCACTGGGACGTGCTTCCCTCGTGCTGCACTGGTGCTCACTTCCTCTCACGCTGCACTGGGGCTCGCTACGCCTCACGCTGCAGCGAGATTCCCTTCCCCTCGCTCTGCACTGGGACTCGCTTTCCCTCGCGCTGCAGCGGTGCTTGCTACCCCTCACGCTGCAGCAGGATTTGCTTCCCCACGCCTTGCTCCAGTTCTCGTTCCTCTCGCACTGCAGCGGGACTCACCCTCTCGCACTGCTCCAGGTCTTGTTCTCCCCACACTGCCGCGGGATTCACTTCCCCTCGCACTGTTCCAGGTCTTGTTCCCCTCACGCTGCACCGGGGCTCGGTTCCCCTCACGCTGCACTGGGACTCGCTTCCTATCATGCTGCGCTGGGACTCACTTCCCCTTGCGCTGCACCAGGACTCGTTTCCCCTCGCACTGCACTGGGGCTCGCTTCCCTTGTGCTGCACTGGTGTTCGCTGCCCCTCGCGCTGCACCAGGACTCGCTTCCCCTCACGCTGCACTGGGGCTCGCTTCCCTTCGCACTGCTCAGGAACCCGCTTCCCCTCGTACTGCACTGGGACCTGCTTCCCTCGTGCTGCACTGGTGCTCGCTGCCCCTCGCGCTGCACCAGGACTCGCTTCCTCTCATGCTGCACCAAGACTCGCTTCCCCCAGCGTGCTGCACTGGGACTCGCTTCCCTCGTGCTGCACTGGTGCTCGCTTCCCCTCATGTTGCACCAGGACTCGCTTCCCCTCACGCTGCACCGGGACTCGCTTCCCGTTACTCTGCACTGGGACCTGCATCCCTCGTGCTGCACTGGTGCTCGCTGCCCCTCAAGCTGCAGTGGGACTCACTTCCCCTTGCGCAGCACTGGGACTTGTATCCCTCGTGCTGCACTGGTGCTCGCTGTCCCTCACGCTGCAGCGGGATTCGTTTCCCCTCGCGCTGTGCTGGGACTCGCTTCCCCTCATGCTGCAGCGGGATTCGCTTCCCCTCGCTCTGCACAGGGACTCGCTTTCCCTCGTGCTGCACTGGTATTCGCTGCCCCTCGTGCAGCCCCGGGACTCGCTTCCCCTCACGCTGCACCAGGACTCGCTTCCCCACATGCTGCACCGGGACCAGCTTCCCCACATGCTGCACCAGGACTTGCTTCCGCTCGCGCTGCACTGGGGCTTGCTTCCCTCGTGCTGCACTGGGACTCGCATCCCCTCGCGCTGCACCGTGACTCGCTTCCCCTCACGCTGCACTGGGGCTCGCTTCCCCTTGTGCTGCACTGGGGCTCGCTTCCCCTCGCACTGCACAGGAACCCGCTTCCCCTCGCGTTGCACAGGGCCACGCTTCTCCTCGCGCTCCACTGGGACTCGCTTCCCCTTGCGCTGCTGCGGACTCGCTTCCCCGCACGCTGCATTGGGAGTCGCTTCCGTCGTGCTGCACTGGTGCTTGCTTCCCCTCACATTGCACCAGGACTCGCTTCCCCTTGCTCTGCACTGGGACTTGCTTCCCTCGTGCTGCACTGGTGCTCACTTCCTCTCACGCTGCAGCGGGACTCGCTTCCTCTCACGCTGCACTGGGGCTCGCAACGCCGCACGCTGCAGCGAGATTCCCTTCCCCTCGCTCTGCATGGGACTCGCTTCCCCCTCGTGCTGCACTGGGACTCGCTTTCCCTTGCGCTGCAGCGGTGCTTGCTACCCCTCACGCTGCAGCAGGATTTGCTTCCCCACGCCTTGCTCCAGTTCTCGTTCCTCTCGCAATGCAGCGGGACTCACCCTCTCACACTGCTCCAGGTCTCGTTCTCCCCACACTGCCGCGGGATTCACTTCCCCTCGCACTGTTCCAGGTCTTGTTCCCCTCACGCTGCACCAGGGCTCGCTTCCCCTTACACTGCACCGGGACTCGCTTCCTATCATGCTGCGCCGGGACTCACTTCCCCTTGTGCTGCACCAGGACTCGTTTCCCCTCGCACTTCACTGGGGCTCGCTTCCCTTGTGCTGCATTGGTGTTCGCTGCCCCTCGCGCTGCACCAGGACTCGCTACCCCTCACGCTGCACTGCTCCAGGTCTCGTTCCCCTCGCACTGCAGCGGGACTCACTTCTTCTCACCCTGCTCCAGGTCTCGTTCTCCCCACACTGACGCGGGATTCACTTCCCCTTGCACTGTTCCAGGTCTTGTTCCCCTCACGCTGCACAGGGGCTCGCTTCCCCTCGTGCTGCACTGGGTCTCGATTTCCATTCGTGCTGCATTGGGACTCGCTTCCCCTAATGCTGTACCAGGACTCGCTTCCCCTTGCGCTGCAATGTGGCTTGCTTCCCCTCACGCTGCACAGGGACCCGCTGCCCCTCGTGCTGCACCGGGACTCGCTTCCCCTCACGCTGCACCAGAACTCACTTCCCCTCACATTGCACCAGGACTCGCTTCCCCTCACGCTGCACCAGGACTCATTTCCCCTCACGCTGCACCAGGATTTGCTTCCTCAAGCGCTGCACTGGGGCTTGCTTCCCTCCTGCTGCACTAGTGTTCGCAGCCCTTCGCGCAGCCCCGAGACTCGCTTCCCCTCACGCTGCAGCGGGACTCGCTTCCCCTCACGCTGCACCAGGACTCACTTCCCCTCACATTGCACCAGGACTCGCTTCCCCTCACGCTGCACCAGGACTCACTTCCCCTTGCGCTGCAATGTGGCTTGCTTCCCCTCACGCTGCACAGGGACCCGCTGCCCCTCGTGCTGCACCGGGACTCGCTTCCCCTCACGCTGCACCAGAACTCACTTCCCCTCACATTGCACCAGGACTCGCTTCCCCTCACGCTGCACCAGAACTCACTTCCCCTCACATTGCACCAGGACTCGCTTCCCCTCACGCTGCACCAGGACTCATTTCCCCTCACGCTGCACCAGGATTTGCTTCCTCAAGCGCTGCACTGGGGCTTGCTTCCCTCCTGCTGCACTAGTGTTCGCAGCCCCTCGCGCAGCCCCGAGACTCGCTTCCCCTCACGCTGCAGCGGGACTCGCTTCCCCTCATGCTGCACCAGGACCCGCTTCCCCTCACGTTGCACCGGGACTCGCTGCCCCTCATGCTGCACCTGGACTCGCTTCCGCTCGCGCTGAACTGGGGCTCGCTTCCCTCATGCTGCACTGGTGTTCGCTGCCCCTCGCGCTGCACTGGGACTCGCATCCCCTCGCGCTGCACCAGGACTCACTTCCCCTCACGCTGCACTGGGGCTCGCTTCCCCTTGTGCTGCACTGGTGTTCGCTGCCCCTCGCGCTGCACCAGGACTCGCTTCCCCTCACGCTGCACTGGGGCTCGCTTCCCTTCGCACTGCTCAGGAACCCGCTTCCCCTCGTGCTGCACTGGTGCTCGCTGCCCCTCGCGCTGCACCAGGACTCGCTTCCTCTCATGCTGCACCAAGACTCGCTTCCCCCAGCGTGCTGCACTGGGACTCGCTTCCCTCGTGCTGCACTGGTGCTCGCTTCCCCTCACGTTGCACCAGGACTCGCTTCCCCTCATGCTGCACCGGGAGTCGCTTCCCCTTACTCTGCACTGGGACTTGCATCCATCGTGCTGCACTGGTGCTCGCTGCCCCTCAAGCTGCATCAGGACTCACTTCCCCTTGCGCAGCACTGGGACTTGTATCCCTCGTGCTGCACTGGGGCTCGCTTCCCCTCACGTTGCACCAGGACTCGCTTCCCCTCGCTCTGCACTGGGACTTGCTTCCCCCTCGTGCTGCACTGGGACTCGCTTTCCCTCGCGCTGCAGCGGTGCTTGCTACCCCTCACGCTGCAGCAGGATTTGCTTCCCTACGCATTGCTCCAGGTCTCGTTCCCCTCGCACTGCAGCGAGACTCACTTCTTCTCACCCTGCTCCAGGTCTCGTTCTCCCCACACTGCCGCGGGACTCACTTCCCCTCGCACTGTTCCAGGTCTTGTTCCCCTCACGCTGCAACGGGGCTCGCTTCCCCTCGTGCTGCACTGGGGCTCGATTTCTATTCGTGCTGCATTGGGACTCGCTTCCCCTAATGCTGTACCAGGACTTGCTTCCCCTTGCGCTGCAATGTGGCTTGCTTTCCCTCACGCTGCACAGGGACTCACTTCCCCTCACGCTGCACCAGGACTCACTTCCCCTCACATTGCACCAGGACTCACTTCCCCTCACGCTGCACCAGGACTCACTTCCCCTCACGCTGCACCAGGACTTGCTTCCTCAAGCGCTGCACTGGGGCTTGCTTCCCTCGTGCTGCACTGGTGTTCACTGCCCCTCGCGCAGCCCCGAGACTCGCTTCCCCTCACGCTGCACCAGGACTCGCTTCCCCTCATGCTGCACCGGGACTCGCTTCCCCTTGCGCTGCACCGGGACTCGCTTCCCCTCACGCTGCACCAGGACTCGCTTCCCCTCACGCTGCACCAGGACTCGCTTCCGCTCGCGCTGCACTGGGGCTCGCTTCCCTCGTGCTGCACTGGTGTTCGCTGCACTGGGACTCGCATCCCCTCGCGCTGCACCGGGACTCGCTTCCCCTCACGCTGCACTGGGGCTCGCTTCCCCTCACGCTGCACTGGGGCTCGCTTTCCCTTGTGCTGCACTGAGGCTCGCTTCCCCTCGCACTGCACAGGAACCCGCTTCCCCTCACGTTGCACAGGGCCACACTTCCCCTCGCGCTGCACTGGGACCCGGTTCCCCTTGCGCTGCACCAGTCCTTGCTCCCCCTCATGCTGCAGCGGGATTCGCTTCCTCTCGTGCTGCATGGGACTCGCTTCCCTGGAGCTGCACTGATGCTCGCTGCCCCTTGTGCTGCACCGGGACTTGCTTCCCTCATGCTGCACTGGTGCTCGCTTCCCCACGCGTTGCTCCAGGTCTCGTTCCCCTCGCACTGCAGCGGGACTCACTTCTTCTCACCTTGCTCCAGGTCTCGTTCTCCCCACACTGACACGGGATTCACTTCCCCTCGCACTGTTCCAGGTCTTGTTCCCCTCACGCTGCACTGGGACTCGCTTCCCCTCGTGCTGCACTGGTGCTCGCTTCCCCACGCGTTGCTCCAGGTCTCCTTCCCCTCGCACTGCAGCGGGACTCACTTCTTCTCACCCTGATCCAGGTCTCGTTCTCCCCACACTGACGCGGGATTCACTTCCCCTTGCACTATTCCAGGTCTTGTTCCCCTCACGCTGCACCGGGGCTCGCTTCCCCTCGTGCTGCACTGGGGCTCGATTTCCATTCATGCTGCATTGGGACTCGCTTCCCCTAATGCTGTACCA
The DNA here is from genome assembly GCF_037043375.1 of Chiloscyllium plagiosum. Taxonomy (NCBI): domain Eukaryota; kingdom Metazoa; phylum Chordata; class Chondrichthyes; order Orectolobiformes; family Hemiscylliidae; genus Chiloscyllium; species Chiloscyllium plagiosum. Next base: position 105,490,537 of record NW_028270143.1, on the reverse strand, counting down.
GGACTCGCTTCCCCTTGCGCTGCAATGTGGCTTGCTTCCCTCCTGCTGCACTAGTGTTCGCAGCCCCTCGCGCAGCCCCGAGACTCGCTTCCCCTCACGCTGCAGCGGGACTCGCTTCCCCTCATGCTGCACCAGGACCCGCTTCCCCTCACGTTGCACCGGGACTCGCTGCCCCTCATGCTGCACCTGGACTCGCTTCCGCTCGCGCTGAACTGGGGCTCGCTTCCCTCATGCTGCACTGGTGTTCGCAGCCCCTCGCGCAGCCCCGAGACTCGCTTCCCCTCACGCTGCAGCGGGACTCGCTTCCCCTCATGCTGCACCAGGACCCGCTTCCCCTCACGTTGCACCGGGACTCGCTGCCCCTCATGCTGCACCTGGACTCGCTTCCGCTCGTGCTGAACTGGGGCTCGCTTCCCTCATGCTGCACTGGTGTTCGCTGCCCCTCGCGCTGCACTGGGACTCGCATCCCCTCGCGCTGCACCAGGACTCACTTCCCCTCACGCTGCACTGGGGCTCGCTTCCCCTTGTGCTGCACTGGTGTTCGCTGCCCCTCGCGCTGCACCAGGACTCGCTTCCCCTCACGCTGCACTGGGGCTCGCTTCCCTTCGCACTGCTCAGGAACCCGCTTCCCCTCGTGCTGCACTGGTGCTCGCTGCCCCTCGCGCTGCACCAGGACTCGCTTCCTCTCATGCTGCACCAAGACTCGCTTCCCCCAGCGTGCTGCACTGGGACTCGCTTCCCTCGTGCTGCACTGGTGCTCGCTTCCCCTCACGTTGCACCAGGACTCGCTTCCCCTCATGCTGCACCGGGAGTCGCTTCCCCTTACTCTGCACTGGGACTTGCATCCATCGTGCTGCACTGGTGCTCGCTGCCCCTCAAGCTGCATCAGGACTCACTTCCCCTTGCGCAGCACTGGGACTTGTATCCCTCGTGCTGCACTGGGGCTCGCTTCCCCTCACGTTGCACCAGGACTCGCTTCCCCTCGCTCTGCACTGGGACTTGCTTCCCCCTCGTGCTGCACTGGGACTCGCTTTCCCTCGCGCTGCAGCGGTGCTTGCTACCCCTCACGCTGCAGCAGGATTTGCTTCCCTACGCATTGCTCCAGGTCTCGTTCCCCTCGCACTGCAGCGAGACTCACTTCTTCTCACCCTGCTCCAGGTCTCGTTCTCCCCACACTGCCGCGGGACTCACTTCCCCTCGCACTGTTCCAGGTCTTGTTCCCCTCACGCTGCAACGGGGCTCGCTTCCCCTCGTGCTGCACTGGGGCTCGATTTCTATTCGTGCTGCATTGGGACTCGCTTCCCCTAATGCTGTACCAGGACTTGCTTCCCCTTGCGCTGCAATGTGGCTTGCTTTCCCTCACGCTGCACAGGGACTCACTTCCCCTCACGCTGCACCAGGACTCACTTCCCCTCACATTGCACCAGGACTCACTTCCCCTCACGCTGCACCAGGACTCACTTCCCCTCACGCTGCACCAGGACTTGCTTCCTCAAGCGCTGCACTGGGGCTTGCTTCCCTCGTGCTGCACTGGTGTTCACTGCCCCTCGCGCAGCCCCGAGACTCGCTTCCCCTCACGCTGCACCAGGACTCGCTTCCCCTCATGCTGCACCGGGACTCGCTTCCCCTTGCGCTGCACCGGGACTCGCTTCCCCTCACGCTGCACCAGGACTCGCTTCCCCTCACGCTGCACCAGGACTCGCTTCCGCTCGCGCTGCACTGGGGCTCGCTTCCCTCGTGCTGCACTGGTGTTCGCTGCACTGGGACTCGCATCCCCTCGCGCTGCACCGGGACTCGCTTCCCCTCACGCTGCACTGGGGCTCGCTTCCCCTCACGCTGCACTGGGGCTCGCTTTCCCTTGTGCTGCACTGAGGCTCGCTTCCCCTCGCACTGCACAGGAACCCGCTTCCCCTCACGTTGCACAGGGCCACACTTCCCCTCGCGCTGCACTGGGACCCGGTTCCCCTTGCGCTGCACCAGTCCTTGCTCCCCCTCATGCTGCAGCGGGATTCGCTTCCTCTCGTGCTGCATGGGACTCGCTTCCCTGGAGCTGCACTGATGCTCGCTGCCCCTTGTGCTGCACCGGGACTTGCTTCCCTCATGCTGCACTGGTGCTCGCTTCCCCACGCGTTGCTCCAGGTCTCGTTCCCCTCGCACTGCAGCGGGACTCACTTCTTCTCACCTTGCTCCAGGTCTCGTTCTCCCCACACTGACACGGGATTCACTTCCCCTCGCACTGTTCCAGGTCTTGTTCCCCTCACGCTGCACTGGGACTCGCTTCCCCTCGTGCTGCACTGGTGCTCGCTTCCCCACGCGTTGCTCCAGGTCTCGTTCCCCTCGCACTGCAGCGGGACTCACTTCTTCTCACCCTGATCCAGGTCTCGTTCTCCCCACACTGACGCGGGATTCACTTCCCCTTGCACTATTCCAGGTCTTGTTCCCCTCACGCTGCACCGGGGCTCGCTTCCCCTCGTGCTGCACTGGGGCTCGATTTCCATTCATGCTGCATTGGGACTCGCTTCCCCTAATGCTGTACCAGGACTCGCTTCCCCTTGCGCTGCAATGTGGCTTGCTTCCCTCCTGCTGCACTAGTGTTCGCAGCCCCTCGCGCAGCCCCGAGACTCGCTTCCCCTCACGCTGCAGCGGGACTCGCTTCCCCTCATGCTGCACCAGGACCCGCTTCCCCTCACGTTGCACCGGGACTCGCTGCCCCTCATGCTGCACCTGGACTCGCTTCCGCTCGCGCTGAACTGGGGCTCGCTTCCCTCATGCTGCACTGGTGTTCGCAGCCCCTCGCGCAGCCCCGAGACTCGCTTCCCCTCACGCTGCAGCGGGACTCGCTTCCCCTCATGCTGCACCAGGACCCGCTTCCCCTCACGTTGCACCGGGACTCGCTGCCCCTCATGCTGCACCTGGACTCGCTTCCGCTCGTGCTGAACTGGGGCTCGCTTCCCTCATGCTGCACTGGTGTTCGCTGCCCCTCGCGCTGCACTGGGACTCGCATCCCCTCGCGCTGCACCAGGACTCACTTCCCCTCACGCTGCACTGGGGCTCGCTTCCCCTTGTGCTGCACTGGTGTTCGCTGCCCCTCGCGCTGCACCAGGACTCGCTTCCCCTCACGCTGCACTGGGGCTCGCTTCCCTTCGCACTGCTCAGGAACCCGCTTCCCCTCGTGCTGCACTGGTGCTCGCTGCCCCTCGCGCTGCACCAGGACTCGCTTCCTCTCATGCTGCACCAAGACTCGCTTCCCCCAGCGTGCTGCACTGGGACTCGCTTCCCTCGTGCTGCACTGGTGCTCGCTTCCCCTCACGTTGCACCAGGACTCGCTTCCCCTCATGCTGCACCGGGAGTCGCTTCCCCTTACTCTGCACCAGGACTCGCTTCCGCTCGCGCTGCACTGGGGCTCGCTTCCCTCGTGCTGCACTGGTGTTCGCTGCACTGGGACTCGCATCCCCTCGCGCTGCACCGGGACTCGCTTCCCCTCACGCTGCACTGGGGCTCGCTTCCCCTCACGCTGCACTGGGGCTCGCTTTCCCTTGTGCTGCACTGAGGCTCGCTTCCCCTCGCACTGCACAGGAACCCGCTTCCCCTCACGTTGCACAGGGCCACACTTCCCCTCGCGCTGCACTGGGACCCGGTTCCCCTTGCGCTGCACCAGTCCTTGCTCCCCCTCATGCTGCAGCGGGATTCGCTTCCTCTCGTGCTGCATGGGACTCGCTTCCCTGGAGCTGCACTGATGCTCGCTGCCCCTTGTGCTGCACCGGGACTTGCTTCCCTCATGCTGCACTGGTGCTCGCTTCCCCACGCGTTGCTCCAGGTCTCGTTCCCCTCGCACTGCAGCGGGACTCACTTCTTCTCACCTTGCTCCAGGTCTCGTTCTCCCCACACTGACACGGGATTCACTTCCCCTCGCACTGTTCCAGGTCTTGTTCCCCTCACGCTGCACTGGGACTCGCTTCCCCTCGTGCTGCACTGGTGCTCGCTTCCCCACGCGTTGCTCCAGGTCTCGTTCCCCTCGCACTGCAGCGGGACTCACTTCTTCTCACCCTGATCCAGGTCTCGTTCTCCCCACACTGACGCGGGATTCACTTCCCCTTGCACTATTCCAGGTCTTGTTCCCCTCACGCTGCACCGGGGCTCGCTTCCCCTCGTGCTGCACTGGGGCTCGATTTCCATTCATGCTGCATTGGGACTCGCTTCCCCTAATGCTGTACCAGGACTCGCTTCCCCTTGCGCTGCAATGTGGCTTGCTTCCCTCCTGCTGCACTAGTGTTCGCAGCCCCTCGCGCAGCCCCGAGACTCGCTTCCCCTCACGCTGCAGCGGGACTCGCTTCCCCTCATGCTGCACCAGGACCCGCTTCCCCTCACGTTGCACCGGGACTCGCTGCCCCTCATGCTGCACCTGGACTCGCTTCCGCTCGCGCTGAACTGGGGCTCGCTTCCCTCATGCTGCACTGGTGTTCGCAGCCCCTCGCGCAGCCCCGAGACTCGCTTCCCCTCACGCTGCAGCGGGACTCGCTTCCCCTCATGCTGCACCAGGACCCGCTTCCCCTCACGTTGCACCGGGACTCGCTGCCCCTCATGCTGCACCTGGACTCGCTTCCGCTCGTGCTGAACTGGGGCTCGCTTCCCTCATGCTGCACTGGTGTTCGCTGCCCCTCGCGCTGCACTGGGACTCGCATCCCCTCGCGCTGCACCAGGACTCACTTCCCCTCACGCTGCACTGGGGCTCGCTTCCCCTTGTGCTGCACTGGTGTTCGCTGCCCCTCGCGCTGCACCAGGACTCGCTTCCCCTCACGCTGCACTGGGGCTCGCTTCCCTTCGCACTGCTCAGGAACCCGCTTCCCCTCGTGCTGCACTGGTGCTCGCTGCCCCTCGCGCTGCACCAGGACTCTTTTCCTCTCATGTTGCACCAAGACTCGCTTCCCCCAGCGTGCTGCACTGGGACTCGCTTCCCTCGTGCTGCACTGGTGCTCGCTTCCCCTCACGTTGCACCAGGACTCGCTTCCCCTCACGCTGCACCGGGAGTCGCTTCCCCTTACTCTGCACTGGGACTTGCATCCCTCGTGCTGCACTGGTGCTCGCTGCCCCTCAAGCTGCATCAGGACTCACTTCCCCTTGCGCAGCACTGGGACTTGTATCCCTCGTGCTGCACTGGGGCTCGCTTCCCCTCACGTTGCACCAGGACTCGCTTCCCCTCGCTCTGCACTGGGACTTGCTTCCCCCTCGTGCTGCACTGGGACTCGCTTTCCCTCGCGCTGCAGCGGTGCTTGCTACCCCTCACGCTGCAGCAGGATTTGCTTCCCTACGCATTGCTCCAGGTCTCATTCCCCTCGCACTGCAGCGAGACTCACTTCTTCTCACCCTGCTCCAGGTCTCGTTCTCCCCACACTGCCGCGGGACTCACTTCCCCTCGCACTGTTCCAGGTCTTGTTCCCCTCACGCTGCACCGGGGCTCGCTTCCCCTCGTGCTGCACTGGGGCTCGATTTCTATTCGTGCTGCATTGGGACTCGCTTCCCCTAATGCTGTACCAGGACTCGCTTCCCCTTGCGCTGCAATGTGGCTTGCTTTCCCTCACGCTGCACAGGGACTCACTTCCCCTCACGCTGCACCAGGACTCACTTCCCCTCACATTGCACCAGGACTCACTTCCCCTCACGCTGCACCAGGACTCACTTCCCCTCACGCTGCACCAGGACTTGCTTCCTCAAGCGCTGCACTGGGGCTTGCTTCCCTCGTGCTGCACTGGTGTTCACTGCCCCTCGCGCAGCCCCGAGACTCGCTTCCCCTCACGCTGCACCAGGACTCGCTTCCCCTCATGCTGCACCGGGACTCGCTTCCCCTTGCGCTGCACCGGGACTCGCTTCCCCTCACGCTGCACCAGGACTCGCTTCCCCTCACGCTGCACCGGGACTCGCTTCCGCTCGCGCTGCACTGGGGCTCGCTTCCCTCGTGCTGCACTGGTGTTCGCTGCACTGGGACTCGCATCCCCTCGCGCTGCACCGGGACTCGCTTCCCCTCACGCTGCACTGGGGCTCGCTTCCCCTCACGCTGCACTGGGGCTCGCTTTCCCTTGTGCTGCACTGAGGCTCGCTTCCCCTCGCACTGCACAGGAACCCGCTTCCCCTCACGTTGCACAGGGCCACACTTCCCCTCGCGCTGCACTGGGACCCGGTTCCCCTTGCGCTGCACCAGTCCTTGCTACCCCTCATGCTGCAGCGGGATTCGCTTCCTCTCGTGCTGCATGGGACTCGCTTCCCTGGAGCTGCACTGATGCTCGCTGCCCCTTGTGCTGCACCGGGACTTGCTTCCCTCATGCTGCACTGGTGCTCGCTTCCCCACGCGTTGCTCCAGGTCTCGTTCCCCTCGCACTGCAGCGGGACTCACTTCTTCTCACCTTGCTCCAGGTCTCGTTCTCCCCACACTGACACGGGATTCACTTCCCCTCGCACTGTTCCAGGTCTTGTTCCCCTCACGCTGCACTGGGACTCGCTTCCCCTCGTGCTGCACTGGTGCTCGCTTCCCCACGCGTTGCTCCAGGTCTCCTTCCCCTCGCACTGCAGCGGGACTCACTTCTTCTCACCCTGATCCAGGTCTCGTTCTCCCCACACTGACGCGGGATTCACTTCCCCTTGCACTATTCCAGGTCTTGTTCCCCTCACGCTGCACCGGGGCTCGCTTCCCCTCGTGCTGCACTGGGGCTCGATTTCCATTCATGCTGCATTGGGACTCGCTTCCCCTAATGCTGTACCAGGACTCGCTTCCCCTTGCGCTGCAATGTGGCTTGCTTCCCCTCAAGCTGCACAGGGACTCGCTGCCCATCGTGCTGCACTGGGGCTCGCTTCCGCTCACGCTGCACTGGGGCTCGCTTCCCTTTGCACTGCACAGGAACCCGCTTCCCCTCGTACTGCACTGGGACCTGCTTCCCTCGTGCTGCACTGGTGCTGGCTGCCCCTCGCACTGCACCAGGACTCGCTTCCTCTCATGCTGCACCAAGACTCGCTTCCCCCAGCGTGCTGCACTGGTGCTCGCTTCCCCTCACGTTGCACCAGGGCTCGCTTCCCCTCACGCTGCACCGGAACTCGCTTCCCCTTACTCTGCACTGGGACCTGCATCCGTCGTGCTGCACTGGTGCTCGCTGCCCCTCAAGCTGCAGCGGGACTCACTTCCCCTTGCGCAGCACTGGACTTGTATCCCTTGTGCTGCACTGGTGCTCGCTGCCCCTCACGCTGCAGCGGGATTCGTTTTCCCTCGCGCTGTGCTGGGACTCGCTTCCCCTCATGCTGCAGCGGGATTCGCTTCCCCTCGCTCTGCACTGGGACTCGCTTCCCCCTCGTGCTGCACTGGGACTCGCTTTCCCTTGCGCTGCAGCGGTGCTTGCTACACCTCACGCTGCAGCAGGATTTGCTTCCCTACGCATTGCTCCAGGTCTCGTTCCCCTCGCACTGCAGCGGGACTCACTTCTTCTCACCCTGCTCCAGGTCTCGTTCTGCCCACACTGACGCGGGATTCACTTCCCCTCGCACAGTTCCATGTCTTGTTCCCCTCACGCTGCACTGGCACTCGCTTCCCTCGTGCTGCACTGGTGCTCGCTTCCCCACGGGTTGCTCCAGGTCTCGTTCCCCTCGCACTGCAGCGGGACTCACTTCTTCTCACCCTGCTCCAGGTCTCGTTCTCCCCACACTGACGCGGGATTCACTTCCCCTTGCACTGTTCCAGGTCTTGTTCCCCTCATGCTGCACAGGGGCTCGCTCCCCCTCGTGCTGCACTGGGTCTCGATTTCCATTCGTGCTGCATTGGGACTCGCTTCCCCTAATGCTGTACCAGGACTCGCTTCCCCTTGCGCTGCAATGTGGCTTGCTTCCCCTCACGCTGCACAGGGACCCGCTGCCCCTTGTGCTGCACCGGGACTCGCTTCCCCTCACGCTGCACCAGGACTCACTTCCCCTCACATTGCACCAGGACTCGCTTCCCCTCACGCTGCACTGGGGCTCGCTTCCCCTCGTGCTGCACTCTGGCTCGCTTCCCCTCGCACTGCACAGGAACCCACTTCCCCTCGCGTTGCACAGGGCCACGCTTCCCCTCGCGCTCCACTGGGACTCGCTCCCCTTGCGCTGCAGCGGGACTCGCTTCCCCGCGCGCTGCACTGGGAGTCGCTTCCCTCATGCTGCACTGGTGCTTGCTTCCCCTCACATTGCACCAGGACTCGCTTCCCCTTGCTCTGCACTGGGACGTGCTTCCCTCGTGCTGCACTGGTGCTCACTTCCTCTCACGCTGCAGCGGGACTCGCTTCCTCTCACACTGCACTGGGGCTCGCTACGCCTCACGCTGCAGCGAGATTCCCTTCCCCTCGCTCTGCACTGGGACTCGCATCCCCTTCGTGCTGCACTGGGACTCGCTTTCCCTCGCGCTGCAGCGGTGCTTGCTACCCCTCATGCTGCAGCAGGATTTGCTTCCCCACACCTTGCTCCAGTTCTCGTTCCTCTCGCACTGCAGCGGGACTCACCCTCTCGCACTGCTCCAGGTCTCGTTCTCCCCACACTGCCGCGGGATTCACTTCCCCTCGCACTGTTCCAGGTCTTGTTCCCCTCACGCTGCACCGGGGCTCGCTTCCCCTCACGCTGCACGGGGACTCGCTTCCTATCATGCTGCGCTGGGAGTCACTTCCCCTTGCGCTGCACCAGGACTCGCTTCCCCTCGCACTGCACTGGGGCTCGCTTCCCTTGTGCTGCACTGGTGTTCGCTGCCCCTCGCGCTGCACCAGCACTCGCTTCCCCTCACGCTGCACTGGGGCTCGCTTCCCTTCGCACTGCTCAGGAACCCGCTTCCCCTCGTACTGCACTGGGACCTGCTTCCCTCGTGCTGCACTGGTGCTCGCTGCCCCTCGCGCTGCACCAGGATCCGCTTCCTCTCATGCTGCACCAAGACTCGCTTCCCCCAGCGTGCTGCACTGGGACTCGCTTCCCTCGTGCTGCACTGGTGCTCGCTTCCCCTCATGTTGCACCAGGACTCACTTCCCCTTGTGCAGCACTGGGACTTGCTTCCCTTGTGCTGCACTGGTGTTCGCTTCGCCACGCGTTGCTCCAGGTCTCGTTCCCCTCGCACTGCAGCGGGACTCACTTCTTCTCACCTTGCTCCAGGTCTCGTTCTCCCCACACTGACACGGGATTCACTTCCCCTCGCACTATTCCAGGTCTTGTTCCCCTCACGCTGCACTGGGACTCGCTTCCCCTCGTGCTGCACTGGTGCTCGCTTCCCCACGCGTTGCTCCAGGTCTCATTCCCCTCGCACTGCAGCGGGACTCACTTCTTCTCACCCTGCTCCAGGTCTCGTTCTCCCCACACTGACGCGGGATTCACTTCCCCTTGCACTATTCCAGGTCTTGTTCCCCTCACGCTACACCGGGGCTCGCTTCCCCTCGTGCTGCACTGGGGCTCGATTTCCATTCATGCTGCATTGGGACTCGCTTCCCCTAATGCTGTACCAGGACTCGCTTCACCTTGCGCTGCAATGTGGCTTGCTTCCCCTCACGCTGCACAGGGACTCGCTGCCCCTCGTGCTGCACTGGGGCTCGCTTCCGCTCACGCTGCACTGGGGCTCGCTTCCCTTTGCACTGCACAGGAACCCGCTTCCCCTCATACTACACTGGGACCTGCTTCCCTCGTGCTGCACTGGTGCTCGCTGCCCCTCGCGCTGCACCGGGACTCGCTTCCTCTCATGCTGCAACAGGACTCGCTTCCCCCAGTGTGCTGCACTGGGACTCGCTTCCCTTGTGCTGCACTGGTGCTCGCTTCCCCTCACGTTGCACCAGGACTCGCTTCCCCTCACGCTGCACCGGGACTCGCTTCCCCTTACTCTGCACTGGGACTTGCATCCCTCGTGCTGCACTGGTGCTCGCTGCCCCTCACACTGCAGCAGGACTCGCTTCCCCTTGCGCAGCACTGGGACTTGCATCCCTCGTGCTGCACTGGTGCTCGCTGCCCCTCACGCTGCAGCGGGTTTCGCTTCCCCTTGCGCTGCACTGGGACTCGCTTTCCCTCGCGCTGCAGCGGTGCTTGCTACCCCTCACGCTGCAGCAGGATTTGCTTCCCTACGCATTGCTCCAGGTCTCGTTCCCCTCGCACTGCAGCGAGACTCACTTCTTCTCACCCTGCTCCAGGTCTCGTTCTCCCCACACTGCCGCGGGACTCACTTCCCCTCGCACTTTTCCAGGTCTTGTTCCCCTCACGCTGCACCGGGGCTCGCTTCCCCTCGCGCTGCACTGGGGCTCGATTTCCATTCGTGCTGCATTGGGACTCGCTTCCCCTAATGCTGTACCAGGACTCGCTTCCCCTTGCGCTGCAATGTGGCTTGCTTTCCCTCACGCTGCACAGGGACTCTCTGCCCCTCGTGCTGCACAGGGACTCACTTCCCCTCACGCTGCACCAGGACTCACTTCCCCTCACGCTGCACCAGGACTCACTTCCCCTCACGCTGCACCAGGACTTGCTTCCTCAAGCGCTGCACTGGGGCTTGCTTCCCTCGTGCTGCACTGGTGTTCACTGCCCCTCGCGCAGCCCCGAGACTCGCTTCCCCTAACGCTGCACCAGGACTCGCTTCCCCTCATGCTGCACCGGGACTCGCTTCCCCTTGCGCTGCACCGGGACTCGCTTCCCCTCACGCTGCACCAGGACTCGCTTCCCCTCACGCTGCACCGGGACTCGCTTCCGCTCGCGCTGCACTGGGGCTCGCTTCCCTCGTGCTGCACTGGTGTTCGCTGCACTGGGACTCGCATCCCCTCGCGCTGCACCGGGACTCGCTTCCCCTCACGCTGCACTGGGGCTCGCTTCCCCTCACGCTGCTCTGAGGCTCGCTTCCCCTCGCACTGCACAGGAACCCGCTTCCCCTCGCGTTGCACAGGGCCACAGTTCCCCTCGCGCTGCACTGGGACTCGCTTCCCCTTGCGCTGCACCAGTCCTTGCTACCCCTCATGCTGCAGCGGGATTCGCTTCCTCTCGTGCTGCATGGGACTCGCTTCCCTGGTGCTGCACTGATGCTCGCTGCCCCTTGTGCTGCACCGGGACTTGCTTCCCTTGTGCTGCACTGGTGCTCGCTTCCCCACGCGTTGCTCCAGGTCTCGTTCCTCTCGCACTGCAGCGGGACTCACTTCTTCTCACCTTGCTCCAGGTCTCGTTCTCCCCACACTGACACGGGATTCACTTCCCCTCGCACTGTTCCAGGTCTTGTTCCCCTCACGCTGCACTGGGACTCGCTTCCCCTCGTGCTGCACTGGTGCTCGCTTCCCCACGCGTTGCTCCAGGTCTCATTCCCCTCGCACTGCAGCGGGACTCACTTCTTCTCACCCTGCTCCAGGTCTCGTTCTCCCCACACTGACGCGGGATTCACTTCCCCTTGCACTATTCCAGGTCTTGTTCCCCTCACGCTGCACCGGGGCTCGCTTCCCCTCGTGCTGCACTGGGGCTCGATTTCCATTCATGCTGCATTGGGACTCGCTTCCCTTTGCACTGCACAGGAACCCGCTTCCCCTCATACTACACTGGGACCTGCTTCCCTCGTGCTGCACTGGTGCTCGCTGCCCCTCGCGCTGCACCGGGACTCGCTTCCTCTCATGCTGTAACAGGACTCGCTTCCCCCAGTGTGCTGCACTGGGACTCGCTTCCCTCGTGCTGCACTGGTGCTCGCTTCCCCTCACCAGGACTCGCTTCCCCTCACGCTGCACCGGGACTCGCTTCCCCTTACTCTGCACTGGGACTTGCATCCCTCGTGCTGCACTGGTGATCGCTGCCCCTCACGCTGCAGCGGGTTTCGCTTCCCCTCGCGCTGTGCTGGGACTCGCTCCCCCTCATGCTGCAGCAGGATTCGCTTCCCCTCACTCTGCACTGGGATTCGCTTCCCCCTCGTGCTGCACTGGGACTCGCTTTCCCTCGCGCTGCAGCGGTGCTTGCTACCCCTCACGCTGCAGCAGGATTTGCTTCCCTACGCATTGCTCCAGGTCTCGTTCCCCTCGCACTGCAGCGAGACTCACTTCTTCTCACCCTGCTCCAGGTCTCGTTCTCCCCACACTGCCGCGGGACTCACTTCCCCTCGCACTTTTCCAGGTCTTGTTCCCCTCACACTGCACCGGGGCTCGCTTCCCCTCGCGCTGCACTGGGGCTCGATTTCCATTCGTGCTGCATTGGGACTCGCTTCCCCTAATGCTGTACCAGGACTCGCTTCCCCTTGCTCTGCAATGTGGCTTGCTTCCCCTCACGCTGCACAGGGACTCGCTGCCCCTCGTGCTGCACAGGGACTCACTTCCCCTCACGCTGCACCAGGACTCACTTCCCCTCACATTGCACCAGGACTCACTTCCCCTCACGCTGCACCAGGACTCACTTCCCCTCACGCTGCACCAGGACTTGCTTCCTCAAGCGCTGCACTGGGGCTTGCTTCCCTCGTGCTGCACTGGTGTTCACTGCCCCTCGCGCAGCCCCGAGACTCGCTTCCCCTAACGCTGCACCGGGACTCGCTTCCCCTTGCGCTGCACCGGGACTCGCTTCCCCTCACGCTGCACCAGGACTCGCTTCCCCTCACGCTGCACCGGGACTCGCTTCCGCTCGCGCTGCACTGGGGCTCGCTTCCCTCGTGCTGCACTGGTGTTCGCTGCACTGGGACTCGCATCCCCTCGCGCTGCACCGGGACTCGCTTCCCCTCACGCTGCACTGGGGCTCGCTTCCCCTCACGCTGCACTGGGGCTCGCTTCCCCTCACGCTGCACTGAGGCTCGCTTCCCCTCGCACTGCACAGGAACCCGCTTCCCCTCGCGTTGCACAGGGCCACAGTTCCCCTCGCGCTGCACTGGGACTCGCTTCCCCTTGCGCTGCACCAGTCCTTGCTACCCCTCATGCTGCAGCGGGATTCGCTTCCTCTCGTGCTGCATGGGACTCGCTTCCCTGGTGCTGCACTGATGCTCGCTGCCCCTTGTGCTGCACCGGGACTTGCTTCCCTTGTGCTGCACTGGTGCTCGCTTCCCCACGCGTTGCTCCAGGTCTCGTTCCCCTCGCACTGCAGCGGGACTCACTTCTTCTCACCTTGCTCCAGGTCTCGTTCTCCCCACACTGACACGGGATTCACTTCCCCTCGCACTGTTCCAGGTCTTGTTCCCCTCACGCTGCACTGGGACTCGCTTCCCCTCGTGCTGCACTGGTGCTCGCTTCCCCACGCGTTGCTCCAGGTCTCATTCCCCTCGCACTGCAGCGGGACTCACTTCTTCTCACCCTGCTCCAGGTCTCGTTCTCCCCACACTGACGCGGGATTCACTTCCCCTTGCACTATTCCAGGTCTTGTTCCCCTCACGCTGCACCGGGGCTCGCTTCCCCTCGTGCTGCACTGGGGCTCGATTTCCATTCATGCTGCATTGGGACTCGCTTCCCTTTGCACTGCACAGGAACCCGCTTCCCCTCATACTACACTGGGACCTGCTTCCCTCGTGCTGCACTGGTGCTCGCTGCCCCTCGCGCTGCACCGGGACTCGCTTCCTCTCATGCTGCAACAGGACTCGCTTCCCCCAGTGTGCTGCACTGGGACTCGCTTCCCTCGTGCTGCACTGGTGCTCGCTTCCCCTCACCAGGACTCGCTTCCCCTCACGCTGCACCGGGACTCGCTTCCTCTTACTCTGCACTGGGACTTGCATCCCTCGTGCTGCACTGGTGATCGCTGCCCCTCACGCTGCAGCGGGTTTCGCTTCCCCTCGCGCTGTGCTGGGACTCGCTCCCCCTCGTGCTGCAGCAGGATTCGCTTCCCCTCACTCTGCACTGGGATTCGCTTCCCCCTCGTGCTGCACTGGGACTCGCTTTCCCTCGCGCTGCAGCGGTGCTTGCTACCCCTCACGCTGCAGCAGGATTTGCTTCCCTACGCATTGCTCCAGGTCTCGTTCCCCTCGCACTGCAGCGGGACTCACTTCCTCTCACCCTGCTCCAGGGTCTCGTTCTCCCCACACTGACGCGGGATTCACTTCCCCTCGCACTGTTCCAGGTCTTGTTCCCCTCACGCTGCACCGGGGCTCGCTTCCCCTCGTGCTGCACTGGGGCTCGATTTCCATTCGTGCTGCATTGGGACTCGCTTCCCCTAATGCTGTACCAGGACTCGCTTCCCCTTGCGCTGCAATGTGGCTTGCTTCCCCTCACACTGCACAGGGACTCGCTGCCCCTCGTGCTGCACCGGGACTCGCTTCCCCTCACGCTGCACCAGGACTCGCTTCCCCTCACACTGCATCAGGACTCACTTCCCCTCACGCTGCACCAGGACTTGCTTCCTCAAGCGCTGCACTGGGGCTTGCTTCCCTCGTGCTGCACTGGTGTTCGCTGCCCTTCGCGCAGCCACGGGACTCGCTTCCCCTCACGCTGCACCAGGACTCGCTGCCCCTCGCGCTGCACCGGGACTCGCTTCCCCTCACGCTGCACCAGGACTCGCTTCCCCTCACGCTGTACCAGGACTCGCTTCCCCTCATGCTGCACCGGGACTCGCTTCCCTCATGCTGCACTGGTGCTTGCGTCCCCTCACGGTGCACCAGGACTTGGTTCCCCTCACGCTGCACCGGGACTCGCTTCCCCTTGCTCTGCACTGGGACTTGCTTCCCTCGTGCTGCACTGGTCCTCACTTCCTCTCACGCTGCACCAGGACTCGCTTCCCCTCATGCTGCACCAGGACTCGCTTCCCCTCATGCTGTACCAGGACTCGCTTCCCCTCATGCTGCACCGGGACTCGCTTCCCCACATGCTGCACCGTGACTCGCTTCCCCACATGCCGCACCAGGACTCGCTTCCGCTCACGCTGCACTGGGGCTTGCTGCCCCTCGTGCTGCACTGGGACTAGCAACCCCTCGCGCTGCACCGGGACTCGCTTCCCCTCACGCTGCACTGGGGCTCGCTTCCCCTCGTGCTGCACTGGGGCTCGCTTTCCCTCGCACTGCACAGGAACCCGCTTCCCCTCGCGTTGCACAGGGCCACGCTTCCCCTCGCGCTCCACTGGGACTCGCTTCCCCTTGCGCTGCAGCGGGACTCGCTTCCCCGCGCGCTGCACTGGGAGTCGCTTCCCTCGTGCTGCACTGGTGCTTGCTTCCCCTCACGTTGCACCAGGAGTCGCTTCCCCTCATGCTGCACCGGGACTCGCTTCCCCTTGCTCTGCACTGGGACTTGATTCCCTCGCGCTGCACTGGTGCTCGCTGCCCCTCACCCTGCAGCCGGACTCGCTTCCTCTCACGCTGCACTGGGACTCGCTACCCCTCACGCTGCTGCGAGATTCCCTTCCCCTCGCTCTGCACTGGGTCTCTCTTCCTCCTCATGCTGCACTGGGACTTGCTTTCCCTCGCGCTGCAGCGGTGCTTGCTACCCCTCACGCTGCAGCAGGATTTGCTTCCCCATGCCCTGCTCCAGTTCTCGTTCCTCTCGCACTGCAGCGGGACTTACTTCCTCTCACACTGCTCCAGGTCTCGTTCTCCCCACACTGCCGCAGGATTCACTTCCCCTCACGCTGCACCGGGACTCACTTTTCCCTCACGTTGCACCGGGACTCATTTCCTATCATGCTGCACCGGGACTCGCTTCCCCTTGCGCTGCACCAGGACTCGTTTCCCTTCGCACTACACTGGGGCTCGCTTCCCTTGTGCTGCACTGGTGTTCGCTGCCCCTCGTGCTGCACCGGGACTCGCTTCCCTTCATGCTGCACTGGAGCTCGCTTCCCTTCGGACTGCACAGGAACCCGCTTCCCCTCATACTGCACTGGGACCTGCTTCCCTCATGCTGCACTGGTGCTCACTGCCCCTCGCGCTGCACCAGGACTCGCTTCCTCTCATGCTGCACCAGGACTCGCTTCCCCCAGCGTGCTGCACTGGGACTCGCTTCCCTCGTGCTGCACTGGTGCTCGCTTCCCCTCACGCTGCACCAGGACTCGCTTCCCCTTGCGCAGCACTGGGACTTGCATCCCTCGTGATGCACTGGTGCTCGCTGCCCCTCACGCTGCAGCGGGATTTGCTTCCCCTCGTGCTGCACTGGAACGCGCTTCCCCCTCATGCTGCACTTGGACTCACATTCCCTCGCGCTGCAGCGGTGCTTGCTACCCCTCACACTGCAGCAGGATTCGCTACCCCTCGCGTTGCTCCAGGTCTCGTTTCTCCAGCACTGCAGCAAGATTCCCTTCCCCTCACACTGTTCCAGGTCTTATTCCCCTCACGCTGCACAGGAACCCGCTACCCCTCCTGCTGCACTGGGGCTCGATTCCCCTCGCGCTACACTGGGGCTCGCTACCCCTCGTTTTGCACCGGGGCTGGCTTCCCCTCGCGCTGCACCAGTGCTCACTACCACTCGCGCTGGACCAGTGCTCGCTTCCCCTAATGCTGTTCCGGGATTCACTTCCCCTTGCGCTGCACTGGGACTCGCTTTCTCTCGCGCTGCAGCGGTGCTTGCTACCCCTCACGCTGCAGCAGGATTCGCTTCCCTTGCGCACTGCTCCAGCTCTCGTTCCCCTCGCACTGCAGCGGGACTCACTTCCTCTCACACTGCTCCAGGTCTCGTTCTCCCTACACTGCAGCGGGGCTCGCTTCCCCTCATGCTGCACTGGGGCTCGATTTTCTTCGTGCTGCATTAGGACTCGCTTCCCCTAATGCTGTACCAGGCCTCGCTTCCCCTTGCGCTGCACCGGGACTCACTTTCCCTCACGCTGCACCAGGACTCGCTTCCCCTAGCGCTGCACTGGGGCTCGCTTCCCTCATGCTGCACTAGTGTTCGCTGCCCCTTGCGCTGCACCAGGACTTGCTTCCCCTCACGTTGCACCGGGACTTGCTTCCCCTCATGCTGCACCGGGACTCGCTTCCCCGCGCGCTGCACTGGGAGTCGCTTCCCTCGTGCTGCACTGGTGCTTGCTACCCCTCACGCTGCAGCAGGATTCGCTTCCCCACGCGTTGCTCCAGGTCTCGTTCCTCTCGCACTGCAGCGGGACTCACTTCCTCTCACACTGCTCCAGGACTCCTTCTCCCTACACTGCAGTGGGATTCACTTCCCCTCGCACTGTTCCAGGTCTTGTTCCCTTCACGCTGCAACGCAGCTCGCTTCCCATCGTGCTACACTGGGGCTCGATTCCCCTCGTGCTGCACTGGGGCTCGCTACCCCTCGTTTTGCACCGGTGCTGGCTCCCCCTCGCGCTGCACCAGTCCTCACTAACCCTCGCGCTGCAACGGTGCTCACTACCACTTGCGCTGCACCAGTGCTCGCTTCCCCTAATGCTGTACCGGGACTTGCTTCCCCCTCGGGCTGCACTGGTGCTCGCTTCCCCACGCGTTGCTCCAGGCCTCGTTCCCCTCCCACTGCAGCGGGACTCACTTCCCCTTGCACTGTTCCAGGTCTTGTTCCCTTCACGCTGCACCGCGGCTCACTTCCCCTCGTGCTGCACTGTGGCTCAATGCCCCTCGCGCTGCACTGCGGCTGGTTTCCACCTCGCGCTGCACCTGTGCTCACTACCACTCGCGCTGCACCAATGCTAGCTTCCCCTAATGCTGTACTGGGACTCGCTTCCCCTCGCGCTGCACCGGGACTCGCTTCCCCTCACACTGCACTGGAGCTCGCTTTTCCTCGCATTGCATCGGGGCTCGCTTCCCCTCACGCTGGACTGGTGCTCGCGCTGCACCGGAGCTCGCTACCCCTCGCGCTGCAATGGTGCTCACTTCCACTCGCGCTGCACCAATGCTCGCTTCCCTTAATGCTGTACCGGGACTCGCTTCCCCTCGCGCTGCACCGGGACCCGCTATCCCTCACACTGCAGTGGAGCTTGCTTCCCCCCGCGCTGCACTGGGGCTCGCTAACCCTCACGCTGCAGCGGGATTTGCTTCGCCTCGTGCTGCACTGGGACTCGCTTTCCCTCAGGCTGCACTGGGACTCGCTTTCCCTCGCGCTGCAGTGGTGCTTGCTACCCCTCACGCTGCGGCGGGATTCGCTTCCCCTCGCGCTGCTCCAGGTCTCGTTTCCCTCGCACTGCAGCAGGATTCACTTTCCCTGGCACTGTTCCAGGTCTTATTCCCCTCACGCTGCACTGGGACTTGCTTCCCATCATGCTGCACTGGGGCTCACTACCACTCGCGCTGCACCAGTACTAGCTTCCCCTCATGCTGTACCGGGACTTGCTTCCCATTGCGCTGCACTGGGACTCGCTTACTCTCACACTGCACTGGAGCTCGCTTCCGCTAGCCTTGCATCGGGGCTCGCTTTCCCTCACGCTGCAGCGGTATTTGCTTCCCCTCGTGCTGCACTGGGACTTGCTTCTCCCTCGTGCTGCAATGGTGCTCACTTCCACTCGCGCTACACCAATGCTCGCTTCCCCTAATTCTGTACCGGGATTCGTTTCCCCTCGCATTGCACCGGGACCCGCTTCCCCTCACACTGCAGTGGAGCTTGCTTCCCCCCGCACTGCACTGGGGCTCGCTAACCCTCACGCTGCAGCGGGATTTGCTTCCTTCGCGCTGCAGCGGTGCTTGCTACCCCACACGCTGCAGCAGGATTCGCTTCCCCTCGCGCTGCTCAAGGTCTCGTTTCCCTCGCACTGCAGCAGGATTCACTTCCCCTCACACTGTTCCAGGTCTTATTCCCTAAACGCTGCACAGGGGCACGCTTCCGCTCGTGCTGCACTGGGGCTCAATTCCCCTCGCGCTGCACTGGTACTCGCTATCCCTCGTTTTGCACCGGGACTCGCTTCCCCTCACGCTGCACCAGTGCTCGCTACCCCTAATGCTGTACCGGGATTCACTTCCCCTCGCGCTGCACTGGGACTTGCTTCCCCCTCGTGCTGCACTGGGACTCGCTTTCCCTCGCGATGCAGCGGTGCTTGCTACCCCTCACGCTGCAGCAGGATTCGCTTCCCCATCCGTTGTTCCAGGTCTCATTCTCCCTACACTGCAGCGGGATTTGCTTCCCCTCGCACTGTTCCAGGTCTTGTTCTCCTCACGCTGCACCGGGGCTCGCTTCCCCTCATGCTGCACAGGGACTTGCTTCCCTCGCGCTACACTGGGGCTCGCTACCCCTCGTTTTGCACCGGGGCTGGCTTCCCCTCGCGCTACACCAGTGCTCACTACCACTCGCGCTGGACCAGTGCTCGCTTCCCCTAATGCTGTACCGGGATTCACTTCCCCTTGCGCTGCACTGGGACTCGCTTTCTCTCGCGCTGCAGCGGTGCTTGCTACCCCTCACGCTGCAGCAGGATTTGCTTCCCTTGCGCTGCTCCAGCTCTCGTTCCCCTCGCACTGCAGCGGGACTCACTTCCTCTCACACTGCTCCAGGTCTCGTTCTCCCTACACTGCAGCGGGGCTCGCTTCCCCTCATGCTGCACTGGGGCTCGATTTCCTTCGTGCTGCATTAGGACTCGCTTCTCCTAATGCTGTACCAGGCCTCGCTTCCCCTTGCGCTGCACCGGGACTCACTTTCCCTCACGCTGCACCAGGACTCGCTTCCCCTAGCGCTGCACTGGGGCTCGCTTCCCTCATGCTGCACTAGTGTTCGCTGCCCCTTGCGCTGCACCAGGACTTGCTTCCCTTCACATTGCACCGGGACTTGCTTCCCCTCATGCTGCACCGGGACTCGCTTCCCCGCGCGCTGCACTGGGAGTCGCTTCCCTCGTGCTGCACTGGTGCTTGCTACCCCTCACGCTGCAGCAGGATTCGCTTCCCTCGCGTGGCTCCAGGTCTCGTTCTCCTCGCACTGCAGCGGGACTCACTTCCTCTCACACTGCTCCAGGTCTCATTCTCCCTACACTGCAGTGGGATTTGCTTCCCCTCGCACTGTTCCAGGTCTTGTTTCCTTCACGCTGCACCGGGGCTTGCTTCCCCTCATGCTGCACTGTGGCTCGATTCCCTTCGTGCTGCATTAGGACTCGCTTCCCCTAATGCTGTACCAGGACTCGCTTCCCCTTGCATTGCACCGGGACTCACTTCCCCTCATGTTGCACCGGGACTCGCTTCTCCTCGCGCTGCACAGGGACTCAATTCCCTCGCGCTCCACAGGGACTCGATTCCCTCGCGCTGCACTGGTGCTCGCTGCTCCTCACGCTGCACTGGGACTCGCTTACTCTCACATTGCAGCAGGCCTCGCTTCCCTTCACGTTGCACCAGGACTCGCTTCCTATCATGCTGCACCGGGACTCGCTTCCCCTTGTGCTGCACCAGGACTCATTTCCCCTCGCGCTGCAATGGGACTCGCTTCCCTTCGCACTGCACCGGGTTTCGCTTCCCCTCACGCTGCACTGGGGCTCGCTTCCCTTTGCACTGCACAGGAACCCGCTTCCCCTCATACAGCACTGGGACCGGCTTCCCTTGTGCTGCACTGGTGTTCGCTGCCCCTCGCGCTGCACCGGGACTCGCTTTCTCTCAAGCTGCAACAGGGCTCGCTTCCCCCAGTGTGCTGCACTGGGACTCTCTTTCCTCGTGCTGCACTGGTGTTCACTGCCCCTGGCGCTGCACTGGGACTCACATCCCCTCGCGCTGCACCGTGACTCGCTTCCCCTCACGCTGCACTGGGGCTCGCTTCCCCTCGTGCTGCACTGGGGCTCGCTTCCCCTCGCACTGCACAGGAACCCGCTTCCCCTCGCGTTGCACAGGGCCACGCTTCCCCTCGCGCTCCACTGGGACTCGCTTCCCCTTGCGCTGCAGTGGGACTCGCTTCCCCGTGCGCTGCTCTGGGAGTCGTTTCCCTCGTGCTGCACTGGTGCTTGCTTCCCCTCACATTGCACCAGGACTCGCTTCCCCTTGCTCTGCACTGGGACTTGCTTCCCTCATGCTGCACTGGTGCTCACTTCCTCTCATGCTGCAGAGGGACTCGCTTCCTCTCACGCTGCACTGGGGCTCGCTACGCCTCACGCTGCAGCGAGATTCCCTTCCCCTCGCTCTGCACTTGGACTCACTCCCCCCTCGTGCTGCACTAGGACTCGCTTTCCCTCGCGCTGCAGCGGTGCTTGCTACCCCTCACGCTGCAGCAGGATTTGCTTCCTTACGCACTGCTCCAGGTCTCGTTCTCCCCACACTGACGCGGGATTCACCTCCCCTCGCACTGTTCCAGGTCTTGTTCCCCTCACGCTGCACCGGGGCTCGCTTCCCCTCGTGCTGCACTGGGACTCGATTTCCATTCATGCTGCATTGGGACTCGCTTCCCCTAATGCTGTACCAGGACTCGCTTCCCCTTTCGCTGCAATGTGGCTTGCTTCCCCTCACACTGCACAGGGACTCGCTGCCCCTCGTGTTGCACCGGGACTCGCTTCCCCTCACGCTGCACCAGGACTCACTTCCCCTCACATTGCACCAGGACTCGCTTCCCCTCACGCTGCACCAGGACTCGCTTCCCCTTGCGCTGCAATGTGGCTTGCTTCCCCTCACGCTGCACAGAGACTCGCTGCCCCTCGTGCTGCACCGGGACTCGCTTCCCCTCACGCTGCACCAGGACTCACTTCCCCTCATGCTGCACCAGGACTCACTTCTCCTCACGCTGCACCAGGACCTCCTTCCTCAAGCGCTGCACTGGGGCTTACTTCCCACCTGCTGCACTGGTGTTCGCAGCACCTCGTGCAGCCCCGAGACTCGCTTCCCCTAACGCTGCACCAGGACTCACTTCCCGTCATGCTGCATCAGGACTCGCTTCCCCTTGCGATGCACCGGGACTCGCTTTCCCTCACGCTGCACCAGGACTCGCTTCCCCTCACGTTGCACTGGGAATCGCTTCCCTCATGCTGCACTGGTGTTCGCTGCCCCTCGCGCTGCACTGGGACTCGCATCCCCTCGCGCTGCACCGGGACTCGCTTCCCCTCACGCTGCACTGGGGCTCGCTTCCCCTCGCACTGCACAGGAACCCGCTTCCCCTCGCGTTGCACAGGGCCACGCTTTCCCTCGCGCTGCACTGGGACTCGCTTCCCCTTGCGCAGCACCAGTCCTTGCTACCCCTCATGCTGCAGCGGGATTCGCTTCCTCTCGTGCTGCACTGGGACTCGCTTCCCTGGTGCTGCACTGATGCTCGCTGCCCCTTGTGCTGCACCAGGACTCGCTTCCCTCGTGCTGCACTGGTGCTCGCTTCCCCACGCGTTGCTCCAGGACTCGTTCCCCTCACACTGCAGCGCGACTCACTTCTTCTCACAGTGCTCCAGGACTCGTTCTCCCTACACTGCAGTGGGATTCACTTCCCCTCGCACTGTTCCAGGTCTTGTTCCCTTCACGCTGCACCACGGCTCGCTTCCCATCGTGCTGCACTGGGGCTCGATTCCCCTCGTGCTGCACTGGGGCTCGCTACACCTCGTTTTGCACCGGTGCTGGCTCCCCCTCGTGCTGCACCAGTCCTCGCTAACCCTCGCGCTGCAACGGTGCTCACTACCACTTGCGCTGCACCAGTGCTCGCTTCCCCTATTGCTGTACCGGGATTCACTTCCCCTCGCGCTGCACTGGGACTTGCTTCCCCCTCGGGCTGCACTGGTGCTCGCTTCCCCACGCGTTGCTCCAGGTCTCATTCCCCTCCCACTGCAGTGGGACTCACTTCCTCTCACAATGCTCCAGGACTCCCTACACTGCAGCGGGATTCACTTCCCCTTGCACTGTTCCAGGTCTTGTTCCCTTCACGCTGCACCGCGGCTCGCTTCCCCTCGCGCTGCACTGGGGCTGATTTCCCCTCGTGCTGCACCAGTGCTCACTACCACTCACGATGCACCAATACTAGCTTCCCCTAATGCTGTACCGGGACTCGCTTCCCCTCGCGCTGCACCGGGACTCGCTTCTCCTCACACTGCACTGGAGCTCGCTTTTCCTCGCATCGCATCGGGGCTCGCTACCCCTCATGCTGGACTGGTGCTCGCGCTGCACCGGAGCTCGCTACCCCTCGCGCTGCAATGGTGCTCACTTTCACTCGCGCTGCACCAATGCTCGCTTCCCCTAATGCTGTGCCGGGACTTGCTTGGCCTCGCGCTGCACCGGGACCCGCTTCCCCTCGCGCTCCACTGGGACTCGCTTCCCCTTGCGATGCAGCTGGACTCGCTTCACCACGCGCTGCACCGTGACTCGCTTCCCCTCGTGCTGCACTGGGGCTCGCTTCCCCTCGTGCTGCACTGGGGCTCGCTTCCCCTCGCACTGCACAGGAACCCACTTCCCCTCGCGTTGCACAGGGCCACGCTTCCCCTCGCGCTCCACTGGGACTCGCTTCCCCTTGCGCTGCAGCGGGACTCGCTTCCCCGCGCGCTGCACTGGGAGTCGCTTCCCTCGTGCTGCACTGGTGCTTGCGTCACCTCACATTGCACCAGGACTCGCTGCCCCTCACGCTGCACCGGGACTCGCTTCCCCTTGCTCTGCACTGGGACTTGCTTCCCTCGTGCTGCACTGATGCTCACTTCCTCTCACGCTGCAGCGGGACTCGCTTCCTCTCACGCTGTACTGGGGCTCGCTATCCCTCACGCTGCAGCGAGATTCCCTTCCCCTCGCTCTGCACTGGGACTCGCTTCCCCCTCGTGCTGCACTGGGACTCGCTTTCCCTCGCGCTGCAGCGGTGCTTGCTCCCCCTCACGCTGCAGCAGGATTTGCTTCCCCACGCCTTGCTCCAGTTCTCGTTCCTCTCGCACTGCAGCGGGACTCACCCTCTCACACTGCTCCAGGTCTCGTTCTCCCCACACTGCCGCGGGATTCACTTCCCCTCGCACTGTTCCAGGTCTTGTTCCCCTCACGCTGCACCGGAACTCGCTTCCTATCATGCTGCGCCGGGACTCACTTCCCCTTGCGCTGCACCAGGACTCATTTCCCCTCGCACTGTACTGGGGCTCGCTTCCCTTGTGCTGCACCGGGGCTCGCTTCCCCTCGTGCTGCACTGGGGCTCGATTTCCATTCGTGCTGCATTGGGACTCGCTTCCCCTAATGCTGTACCAGGACTCGCTTTCCCTTGCGCTGCAATGTGGCTTGCTTCCCCTCACACTGCACAGGGACTCACTGCCCCTCGTGCTGCACCGGGACTTGCTTCCCCTCGTGCTGCACTGGGGCTCGCTTCCCCTCGTGCTGCACTGGGGCTCGCTTCCCCTCGCACTGCACAGGAACCCGCTTCCCCTCGCGTTGCACAGGGCCACGCTTCCCCTCGCGCTCCACTGGGACTCGCTTCCCCTTGCGCTGCTGCGGGACTCGCTTCCCCGCGCGCTGCACTGGGAGTCACTTCCCTCGTGCAGCACTGGTGCTTGCTTCCCCTCACATTGCACCAGGACTCGCTTCCCCTTGCTTTGCACTGGGACTTGCTTTCCTCGTGCTGCACTGGTGCTCACATCCTCTCACGCTGCAGCGGGACACGCTTCCTCTCATGTTGCACTGGGCCTCGCTACGCCTCACGCTGCAGCGAGATTCCCTTCCTCTCGCTCTGCACTGGGACTCGCTTCCCCCTCGTGCTGCACTGGGACTCGCTTTCCCTCGCGCTGCAGAGTGCTTGCTACCCCTCACGCTGCAGCAGGATTTGCTTCCCCACGCCTTGCTCCAGTTCTCGTTCCTCTCGCACTGCAGCGGGACTCACCCTCTCGCACTGCTCCAGGTCTCGTTCTCCCCACACTGCCGCGGGATTCACTTCCCCTCGCACTGTTCCAGGTCTTGTTCCCCTCACGCTGCACCGGGGCTCGCTTCCCCTCACGCTGCACCGGGACTCGCTTCCTATCATGCTGCGCTGGGACTCACTTCCCCTTGCGCTGCACCAGGACTCGTTTCCCCTCGCACTGCACTGGGGCTCGCTTCCCTTGTGCTGCACTGGTGTTTGCTGCCCCTCGCGCTGCACCAGGACTTGCTTACCCTCACGCTGCACTGGGGCTCGCTTCCCTTCGCACTGCTCAGGAACCCACTTCCCCTCGTACTGCACTGGGACCTGCTTCCCTCGTGCTGCACTGGTGCTCGCTGCCCCTCGCGCTGCACCAGGACTCGCTTCCTCTCATGCTGCACCAAGACTTGCTTCCCCCAGCATGCTGCACTGGGACTCGCTTCCCTCATTCTGCACTGGTGCTCGCTTCCCCTCACGTTGCACCAGGACTCGCTTCCCCTCACACTGCACCGGGACTCGCTTCCCCTTACTCTGCACTGGGACTTGCATCCCTCGTGCTGCACTGGTGCTCGCTGCCCCTCAAGCTGCAGCGGGACTCACTTCCCCTTGCGCAGCACTGGGACTTGTATCCCTCGTGCTGCACTGGTGCTCGCTGTCCCTCACGCTGCAGCGGGATTCGTTTCCCCTCGCGCTGTGCTGGGACTCGCTTCCCCTCATGCTGCAGCGGGATTCGCTTCCCCTCGCTCTGCAATGTGGCTTGCTTCCCCTCACGCTGCACAGGGATTCGCTTCCCCTCGCGCTGCACCGTGACTCGCTTCCCCTCACGCTGCACTGGGGCTCGCTTCCCGTCGTGCTGCACTGGGGCTCGCTTCCCCTCGCACTGCACAGGAACCCGCTTCCCCTCGCACTGCACAGGAACCCGCTGCCCCTCGCGTTGCACAGGGCCACGCTTCCCCTCGCGCTGCACTGGGACCCGCTTCCCCTTGCGCTGCTGCGGGACTCGCTTCCCCGCACGCTGCATTGGGAGTCGCTTCCGTCGTGCTGCACTGGTGTTTGCTTCCCCTCACATTGCACCAGGACTCGCTTCCTCTCATGCTGCACCAAGACTTGCTTCCCCCAGCATGCTGCACTGGGACTCGCTTCCCTCATGCTGCACTGGTGCTCGCTTCCCCTCACGCTGCACCGGGACTCGCTTCCCCTTACTCTGCACTGGGACTTGCATCCCTCGTGCTGCATTGGTGCTCGCTGCCCCTCAAGCTGCAGCAGGACTCGCTTCCCCTTGCGCAGCACTGGGACTTGTATCCCTCGTGCTGCACTGGTGCTCGCTGTCCCTCACGCTGCAGCGGGATTCGTTTCCCCTCGCGCTGTGCTGGGACTCGCTTCCCCTCATGCTGCAGCGGGATTCGCTTCCCCTCGCTCTGCAATGTGGCTTGCTTCCCCTCACGCTGCACAGGGACTCGCTTCCCCTAGCGCTGCACCGTGACTCGCTTCCCCTCACGCTGCACTGGGGCTCGCTTCCCGTCGTGCTGCACTGGGGCTCGCTTCCCCTCGCACTGCACAGGAACCCGCTTCCCCTCGCACTGCACAGGAACCCGCTTCCCCTCGCGTTGCACAGGGCCACGCTTCCCCTCGCGCTGCACTGGGACCCGCTTCCCCTTGCGCTGCTGCGGGACTCGCTTCCCCGCACGCTGCATTGGGAGTCGCTTCCGTCGTGCTGCACTGGTGCTTGCTTCCCCTCACATTGCACCAGGACTCGCTTCCCCTTGTTCTGCACTGGGACTTGCTTCCCTCGTGTTGCACTGGTGCTCACTTCCTCTCACGCTGCAGCGGGACTCGTTTCCTCTCACGCTGCACTGGGGCTCGCTACGCCACACGCTGCAGCGAGATTCCCTTCCCCTCGCTCTGCACTGGGACTCACTTCCCCCTCGTGCTGCACTGGGACTCGCTTCCCGTCGTGCTGCACTGGGGCTCGCTTCCCCTCGCACTGCACCGGAACCCGCTTCCCCTCGCGTTGCACAGGGCCACGCTTCCCCTCGCGCTCCACTGGGACCCGCTTCCCCTTGCGCTGCTGCGGGACTCGCTTCCCCGCACGCTGCACTGGGAGTCGCTTCCCTCGTGCTGCACTGGTGCTTGCTTCCCCTCACATTGCACCAGGACTCGCTTCCCCTTGCTCTGCACTGAGACTTGCTTCCCTCGTGCTGCACTGGTGCTCACTTCCTCTCACGCTGCAGCGGGACTCGTTTCCTCTCACGCTGCACTGGGGCTCGCTACGCCACACGCTGCAGCGAGATTCCCTTCCCCTCGCTCTGCACTGGGACTCGCTTCCCCCTAGGGCTGCACTGGGACTCGCTTTCCCTTGCGCTGCAGCGGTGCTTGCTACCTCTCACGCTGCAGCAGGATTTGCTTCCCCACGCCTTGCTCCAGTTCTCGTTCCTCTCGCACTGCAGCGGGACTCACCCTCTCGCACTGCTCCAGGTCTCGTTCTCCCCACACTGCTGCGGGATTCACTTCCCCTCGCACTGTTCCAGGTCTTGTTCCCCTCACGCTGCACCGGGACTCGCTTCCTATCATGCTGCGCCAGGACTCACTTCCCCTTGCGCTGCACCAGGACTCGTTTCCCCTCGCACTGCACTGGGGCTCGCTTCCCTTGTGCTGCACTGGTGTTCGCTGCCTCTCGCGCTGCACCAGGACTTGCTTCCCCTCACGCTGCACTGGGGCTCGCTTCCCTTCGCACTGCTCAGGAACCCGCCTCCCCTCATACTGCACTGGGACCTGCTTCCCTCGTGCTGCACTGGTGCTCGCTTCCCCTCGCGTTGCACGGGACCACGCTTCCCCTCACTCTGCACTGGGACTCGCTTCCCCTTGCGCTGCACCAGTCCTTGCTACCCCTCATGCTGCAGCGGGATTCGCTTCCTCTCGTGCTGCATGGGACTCGCTTCCCTGGTGCTGCACTGATGCTCGCTGCCTCTTGTGCTGCACCGGGACTTGCTTCCCCTCACGCTGCACCAGGACTCGCTTCCCTCGTGCTGCACTGGTGCTGGCATCGCCACGCGTTGCTCCAGGTCTCGTTCCTCTCGCACTGCAGCGGGACTCACTTCCTCTCACACTGCTCCAGGACTCGTTCTCCCTACACTGCAGTGGGATTCACTTCCCTTTGCACTGTTCCAGGTCTTGTTCCCTTCACGCTGCACCTGGGCTCGCTTCCCCTCGTGCTGCACTGGGGCTCGCTTCCCTTCGCACTGCACAGGAACCCGCTTCCCCAAACGCTGCACTGGGGCTCGCTTCCCCTCGCTCTGCACAGGAACCCATTTCCCCTCGCGTTGCACTGGGACTCGCTTCCCCTTACGCTGCACCAGTCCTTGCTACCCCTCATGCTGCAGCGGGATTCGCTTCCTCTCGTGCTGCACTGGGACTCGCTTCCCTGGTGCTGCACTGGTGCTGGCTTCCCCACGCGTTGCTCCAGGTCTCGTTCCCCTCGCACTGCAGCGGGATTCACTTCCCCTCGCACTGTTCCAGGTCTAGTTCCCTTCACGCTTCTCCGCGGCTCGCTTCCCCTCGCGCTGCACTGGGGCTGGTTTCCCCTCGTGCTGCACCAGTGCTCACTACCACTCGCGCTGCACCAATGCTAGCTTCCCCTAATGCTGTACCGGGACTCGCTTCCCCTCGCGCTGCACCGGGACTCGCTTCCCCTCACACTGCACTGGAACTCGCTTTTCCTCGCATTGCATCGGGGCTCGCCTCCCCTCACTGCACTGGAGCTCGCTTTTCCTCGCATTGCATCAGGGCTCGCTTCCCCTCACGCTGGACTGGTTGCTGCGCTGCACCAGAGCTCGCTCCCCCTCGCGCTGCAATGGTGCTCACTTTCACTCGCACTGCACCAATGCTCGCTTCCCCTAATGCTGTACCGGGACTTGCTTCCCCTCGCGCTGCACCGGGACCCGCTTCCTCTCACACTGCAGTGGAGCTTGCTTCCCCCCGCGCTGCATTGGGGCTCGCTAACCCTCACGCTGCAGCAGGATTTGCTTCCCCTCGTGCTGCACTGGGACTCGCTTTCCCTCGCGCTGCAGCGGTGCTTGCTACCCCTCACGCTGCAGCAGGATTCACTTCCCGTCGCGCTGCTCCAGGTCTCGTTTACCTCACAGTGCAGCAGGATTCACTTCCCCTCGCACTGTTCCAGGTCTTATTCCACTCACGCTGCACCAGGACTCGCCTCCCCTCACGCTGCACCAGGACTCACTTCCCCTCACGCTGCACCAGGACTTGCTTCCCTCGTGCTGCACTGGTGTTCGCTTCCCCTCACGCTACACTGGGACTCGCTTCCCCTCACGGTGCACTGGGACTCGCTTCCCCTCGCGCTGCACTGGGGCTCGCTTCCCTTGTGCTGCACTGGTGTTCGCTGCCCATCGCGCTGCAATGGGACTCGCTTCCCCTCGCGCTGCACAGGGACTCGCTTCCCCTCCCACTGCACAGGAACCTGCGTCCCCTTATGCTGCACTGGGACCTGCTTCCCAGCGTGCTGCACTGGTGCTCGCTGCCCCTCACGTTGCACCAGGTCTCGCTTCCCCTCATGCTGCACCGGGACTCGTTTCTCCGCGCCCTGCACTGGGTCTCGCTTCCCTCGTGCTGCACTGGTGCTCGCTTCCCCTCACGTTGCACCAGGTCTCGGTTCCCCTCACGCTGCACCGGGACTCACTTCCCCTTACGCTGCACTGGGACTCGCTTCCCCTCGCGCTGCACTGGTGCTCGCTTCCCTTGTGCTGCACTGGTGTTCGCTGCCCCTCGCGCTGCAATGGGACCCGCTTCCCCTCGCGCTGCACTGGGTCTCGCTTCCCTTGTGCTGCACTGGTGCTCGCTTCCCCTCACGTTGCACCAGGTCTCGCTTCCCCTCACGCTGCACCGGGACTCACATCCCCTTGCTCTGCACTGGGACTTGCTTCCCTTGTGCTGCACTGATGCTCGCTTCCCCTCACGCTGCACCAGGACTCGCTTCCCCCTGCGCAGCACTGGGACTTGCATCCCTCATGCTCCACTGGTGCATGCTGCCACTCATTCTGCACCGGGATTCGCTTCCCCTCACGCTGCAGCGGGATTCGCTTCCCCTCGCTCTGCACTGGGACTCGCTTCCCCCTCGTGCTGCACTGGGACTCGCTTTCCCTCCCGCTGCAGCGGTGCTTGCTCCCCCTCACGCTGCAGCAGTATTTGCTTGTCCACGCTTTGCTCCAGGTAGCTTTCCCTCGCACTGCAGCGGGACTCACTTCCTCTCACACTGCTCCAGGTCTCGTTCTCCCACATTGCAGTGGGATTCACTTCCCCTCGCACTGTTCCAGGTCTTGTTCCCCTCACGCTGCACCGGGGCTCGCTTCCCCTCGTGCTGCACTGGGGCTCGCTTCCCCTCATGCTGCACTGGGACCTTCTTCCCTTGTGCTGCACTAGTGCTCGCTTCCTCTCATGCTGCACCAGGACTCGCTTCCCAGCGTGCTGCATTGGGACTCGCTTCCCTCATGCTGCACTGGTGATCGCTTCCCCTCACGTTGCACCAGGACTCGATTCCCCTCACGCTGCAGCGGGACTCGCTTCCCCTTACTCTGCACTGGGACTTGCATCCCTCATGCTGCACTGGTGCTCGCTACCCCTTACCCTGCAGCAGGACACGCTTCCCCTTGCGCAGCACTGGGACTTGCATCCCTCATGCTGCACTGGTGCTCGCTGCCCCTCACGATGCAGCAGGATTCGCTTCCCCTCGCGCTGTGCTGGGACTCGCTGCCCCTCACGATGCAGCAGGATTCGCTTCCCCTCGCTCTGCACTGGGACTTGCTTCCCACTCGTTCTGCACTGGGACTCGCTTTCCCTCGCGCTGCAGCGGTGCTTGCTCCGCCTCACGCTGCAGCAGGATTTGCTTCTCCACCCGTTGCTCCAGGTCTCGTTCCCCTCACACTGCAGCGGGACTCACTTCCTCTCACACTGCTCCAGGTCTCGTTCTCCCCACACTGACGCGGGACTCACTTCCCCTCGCACTGTTCCAGGTCTTGTTCCCCTCACGCTGCACCGGGGCTCGCTTCCCCTCGTGCTGCACTGGGGCTCGATTTCCATTCGTGCTGCATTGGGACTCGCTTCCCCTAATGCTGTGCCAGGACTCGCTTCTCCTTGCGCTGCAATGTGGCTTGCTTCCCCTCACGCTGCACAGGGACTCGCTGCCCCTCACGCTGCACCAGGACTCACTTCCCCTCACGTTGCACCAGGACTCACTTCCCCTCACGCTGCACCAGGATTTGCTTCCTCAAGCGCTGCACTGGGGTTCCCTCCCCTCAGGCTGCACTGGTGCTCGCTGCCCCTTGCGCAGCCCCGGGTCTCGCTTCCCCTCACGCTGCACCAGGACTTGCTTCCCCTTGCGCTGCACTGGGACTCGCTTCCCCCTTACGCTGCACCAGGACTCGCTTCCCCTCACACTGCACCAGGACTCGCTTCCCCTCACGCAGCACCGGGACTCGCTTCCCCTCATGTTGCACCGGGACTCGCTTCCCCTCATGCTGCACCGGGATCCGCTTCCCCTCGCGCTGCACTGGGGCTCGCTTCCCTCGTGCTGCACTGGTGTTTGCTGCCCCTCGCGCTGCACTGGGACTCGCATCTCCTCGCGCTGCACCAGGACTCGCTTCCCCTCACGCTGCACTGGGGCTCGCTTCCCCTCGCTCTGCACAGGAGCCCACTTCCCCTATTACTGTACCGGGATTCACTTCCCATCGTGCTGCACTGGGACTTGCTTCCCCCTCATGCTGCACTGGGACTTGCTTTCCCTCGCGCTCCAGCGGTGCTTGCTACCCCTCACGCTGCAGCAGGATTTGCTTCCCTCGCGTTGCTCCAGGTCTCATTCCCCTCGCACTGCCGCGGGACTCACTTCCTCTCACGCTGCTCCAGGACTCGTTCTCCCTACACTGAAGTGGGATTCACTTCCCCTCGCACTGTTCCAGGTCTTGTTCCCTTCACGCTGCACCGCGGCTCGCTTCCCATCGTGCTGCACTGGGGCTCGATTCCCCTCGTGCTGCACTGGGGCTCGCTACCTCTCGTTTTGCACCGGTGCTGGCTCCCCCTCGCGCTGCACCAGTCCTCGCTAACCCTCGCGCTGCAACAGTGCTCACTACCACTTGCGCTGCACCAGTGCTCGCTTCCCCTAATGCTGTACCGGGATTCACTTCCCCTCGCGCTGCACTGGGACTTGCTTCCACCTCGGGCTGCACTGGTGCTCGCTTCCCCACGCGTTGCTCCAGGTCTCATTCCCCTCCCACTGCAGCGGGACGCACTTGTTCTCACAGTGCTCCAGGTCTTGTTCCCTTCACGCTGCACCGCGCTCGCTTCCCTTCGCGCTGCACTGGGGCTGGTTACCCCTCGCGCTGCACCAGTGCTCACTACCACTCGCGCTGCACCAATGCTAGCTTCCCCTAATGCTCTACTGGGACTCGCTTCCCCTTGCGCTGCACCGGGACTCGCTTCCCCTCACACTGCACTGGAGCTCGCTTTTCCTCGCATTGCATCGGGGCTCGCTTCCCCTCACACTGGACTGGTGCTCGCGCTGCACCGGAGCTCGCTACCCCTCGCGCTGCAATGGTGCTCACTTTCACTCGCGCTGCACCAATGCTCGCTTCCCCTAATTCTGTACCGGGACTCACTTCCCCTCGCACTGCACCGGGACCCGCTTCCCCTCACACTGCAGTGGAGCTTGCTTCCCTCCGCGCTGCATTGGGACTTGCTTCCACCTCGGGCTGCACTGGTGCTCGCTTCCCCACGAGTTGCTCCAGGTCTCATTCCCCTCCCACTGCAGCGGGACTCACTTGCTCTCCAGGTCTTGTTCCCTTCACGCTGCACCGCGGCTCGCTTCCCTTCGCGCTGCACTGGGGCTGGTTACCCCTCGCGCTGCACCAGTGCTCACTACCACTCGCGCTGCACCAATGCTAGCTTCCCCTAATGCTGTACTGTGACTCGCTTCCCCTTGCGCTGCACCGGGACTCGCTTCCCCTCACACTGCACTGGAGCTCGCTTTTCCTCGCATTGCATCGGGGCTCGCTTCCCCTCACACTGGACTGGTGCTCGCGCTGCACCGGAGCTCGCTACCCCTCGCGCTGCAATGGTGCTCACTTTCACTCGCGCTGCACCAATGCTCGCTTCCCCTAATTCTGTACCGGGACTCGCTTCCCCTCGCACTGCACCGGGACCCGCTTCCCCTCACACTGCAGTGGAGCTTGCTTCCCTCCGCGCTGCATTGGGGCTCGCTAACCCTCACGCTGCAGCGGGATTCGCTTCCCCTCGTGCTGCACTGGGACTCGCTTCCCCCTCGTGCTGTAATGGGACTCACTTTCCCTCAGGCTGCACTTGGATTCGCTTCCCCCTCGTGCTGCACTGGGACTCACTTTCCCTCGTGCTGCAGCGGTGCTTGCTATCCCTCACGCTGCAGCGGGATTTGCTTCCCCTCGCGCTGCTCCAGGTCTCGTTTCCCTCGCACTGCAGCAGGATTCACTTCCCCTCGCACTGTTCCAGGTCTTATTCCCCTCACGCTGCACAGGGACTCGCTTCCCATCATGCTGCACTGAGGCTCGCTACCCCTCGTTTTGCACCGGTGTCTAGCTTCCCCTCGCGCTGCACCAGTGCTCGCTATCCCTCGTGCTGCAACGGTGCTCGCTTCCCCTATTGCTGTACCGGGATTCACTTCCCATCGTGCTGCACTGGGACTTGCTTCCCCCTCATGCTGCACTGGGACTTGCTTTCCCTCGCGCTGCAGCGGTGCTTGCTACGCCTCACGCTGCAGCAGGATTTGCTTCTCCACCCGTTGCTCCAGGTCTCGTTCCCCTCACACTGCAGCGGGACTCACTTCCTCTCACACTGCTCCAGGTCTCGTTCTCCCCACACTGACGCGGGACTCACTTCCCCTCGCACTGTTCCAGGTCTTGTTCCCCTCACGCTGCACCAGGGCTCGCTTCCCCTCGTGCTGCACTGGGGCTCGATTTCCATTCGTGCTGCATTGGGACTCGCTTCCCCTAATGCTGTGCCAGGATTCGCTTCCCCTTGCGCTGCAATGTGGCTTGCTTCCCCTCACGCTGCACAGGGACTCGCTGCCCCTCACGCTGCACCAGGACTCACTTCCCCTCACGTTGCACCAGGACTCACTTCCCCTCACGCTGCACCAGGATTTGCTTCCTCAAGCGCTGCACTGGGGTTGCCTCCCCTCAGGCTGCACTGGTGTTCGCTGCCCCTTGCGCAGCCCCGGGTCTCGCTTCCCCTCACGCTGCACCAGGACTCGCTTCCCCTTGCGCTGCACTGGGACTCGCTTCCCCTCACGCTGCACCAGGACTCGCTTCCCCTCACGCTGCACCAGGACTCCTTCCCCTTGCACTGCGCCGGGACTCGCTTCCCCTCACGCTGCACCAGGACTCGCTTCCCCTCACGCTGCACCGGGACTCGCTTCCCCTCATGTTGCACCGGGACTCGCTTCCCCTCATGCTGCACCGGGATCCGCTTCCCCTCGCGCTGCACTGGGGCTCGCTTCCCTCGTGCTGCACTAGTGTTTGCTGCCCCTCGCGCTGCACTGGGACTCGCATCTCCTCGCGCTGCACCAGGACTCGCTTCCCCTCACGCTGCACGGGGGCTCGCTTCCCCTCGCTCTGCACAGGAACCCACTTCCCCTATTGCTGTACCGGGATTCACTTTCCATTGTGCTGCACTGGGACTTGCTTCCCCCTCATGCTGCACTGGGACTTGCTTTCCCTCGTGCTCCAGCGGTGCTTGCTACCCCTCACGCTGCAGCAGGATTTGCTTCCCTCGCGTTGCTCCAGGTCTCATTCCCCTCGCACTGCCGCGGGACTCACTTCCTCTCACGCTGCTCCAGGACTCGTTCTCCCTACACTGAAGTGGGATTCACTTCCCCTCGCACTATTCCAGGTCTTGTTCCCTTCACGCTGCACCGCGGCTCGCTTCCCATCGTGCTACACTGGGGCTCGATTCCCCTCGTGCTGCACTGGGGCTCGCTACCTCTCGTTTTGCACCGGTGCTCACTACCACTTGCGCTGCACCAGTGCTCGCTTCCCCTAATGCTGTACCGGGATTCACTTCCCCTCGCGCTGCACTGGGACTTGCTTCCACCTCGGGCTGCACTGGTGCTCGCTTCCCCACGCGTTGCTCCAGGTCTCATTCCCCTCCCACTGCAGCGGGACTCACTTGTTCTCACAGTGCTCCAGGTCTTGTTCCCTTCACGCTGCACCGCGGCTCGCTTCCCTTCGCGCTGCACTGGGACTGGTTACCCCTCGCGCTGCACCAGTGCTCACTACCACTCGCGCTGCACCAATGCTAGCTTCCCCTAATGTTGTACTGGGACTCGCTTCCCCTTGCGCTGCACCGGGACTCGCTTCCCCTCACACTGCACTGGAGCTCGCTTTTCCTCGCATTGCATCGGGGCTCGCTTCCCCTCACACTGGACTGGTGCTCGCGCTGCACCGGAGCTCGCTACCCCTCGCGCTGCAATGGTGCTCACTTTCACTCGCGCTGCACCAATGCTCGCTTCCCCTAATTCTGTACCGGGACTCGCTTCCCCTCGCACTGCACCGGGACCCGCTTCCCCTCACACTGCAGTGGAGCTTGCTTCCCTCCGCGCTGCATTGGGGCTCGCTAACCCTCACGCTGCAGCGGGATTCGCTTCCCCTCGTGCTGCACTGGGACTCGCTTCCCCCTCGTGCTGTAATGGGACTCGCTTTCCCTCAGGCTGCACTTGGATTCGCTTCCCCCTCGTGCTGCACTGGGACTCACTTTCCCTCGTGCTGCAGCGGTGCTTGCTATCCCTCACGCTGCAGCGGGATTCGCTTCCCCTCGCGCTGCTCCAGGTCTCGTTTCCCTCGCACTGCAGCAGGATTCACTTCCCCTCGCACTGTTCCAGGTCTTATTCCCCTCACGCTGCACAGGGACTCGCTTCCCATCATGCTGCAATGAGGCTCGCTACCCCTCGTTTTGCACCGGTGTCGAGCTTCCCCTCGCGCTGCACCAGTGCTCGCTACCCCTCGTGCTGCAACGGTGCTCGCTTCCCCTATTGCTGTACCGGGATTCACTTCCCATCGTGCTGCACTGGGACTTGCTTCCCCCTCATGCTGCACTGGGACTTGCTTTCCCTCGCGCTCCAGCGGTGCTTGCTACCCCTCACGCTGCAGCAGGATTTGCTTCCCTCGCGTTGCTCCAGGTCTCGTTCCCCTCGCACTGCCGCGGGACTCACTTCCTCTCACACTGCTCCAGGTCTCGTTCTCCACACACTGCAGCGGGATTTGCTTCCCCTCGCACTGTTCCAGGTCTTGTTCCCCTCACGCTGCACCAGGCCTCGCTTCCCCTCATGCTGCACTGAGGCTCGATTCCCTTCGTGCTGCATTAGGACTCGTTTCCCCTAATGCTGTACCAGGACTCGCTTCCCCTTGTGCTGCACCGGGACTCACTTCCCCTCATGTTGCACCGGGACCCGCTTCTCCTCGCGCTGCAAAGGGACTCAATTCCCTCGCGCTGCACTGGTGCTCGCTGCCCCTCGTGCTGCACTGGGACTCGCTTACCCCGTGCTGCACTGGTGCTCTCTGCCCCTCACGCTGCACCGGGACTCGATTCCCCTCACATTACACCATGACCCGCTTCCCCTAAACTGCACCAGGACCCACTTCCCTTCACATTGCACCAGACCTCACTTCCCTCATGCTGAACCAGGACTCACTTCCCCTCACGCTGCACCAGGACTCGCTTCCCTCGTGCTGCACTGGTGTTCGCTGCTCTCGCGCTGCACCGGGACTCGCTTCCCCTTACGCTGCACTGGGACTCGCTTCCCCTCGCGCTGCACTGGTGCTCGCTTCCCTTGTGTTGCACTGGTGTTCGCTGCCCCTCGCGCTGCAATGGGACTCGCTTCCCCTCGTGCTGCACTGTGTCTCGCTTCCCTCGTGCTGCACTGGTGCTCACCTCCCCTCACGTTGCACCAGGTCTCGCTTCCCCTCACGCTGCACCGGGACTCGCATCCCCTTGCTCTGCACTGGGACTTGCTTCCCTTGTGCTGCACTGGTGCTCGCTTCCCCACATGCTGCACCGGGACTCGCTTCCCCTTGCGCAGCACTGGGACTTGCATCCCTCATGCTGCACTGGTGCTCGCTGCCCCTCATTCTGCAGCGGGATTCGCTTACCCTCGCGCTGTGCTGGGACTCGCTTCCCCTCACGCTGCAGCGGGATTCGCTTCCCCTCGCTCTGCACTGGGACTCGCTTCCCCCTCGTGCTGCACTGGGACTCGCTTTCCCTCGCGCTGCAACGATGCTTGCTACCCCTCACGCTGCAGCGGGATTTGCTTGTCCACGCGTTGCTCCAGGTCTCTTTCCCTCGCACTGCAGCGGGACTCACTTCCTCTCACACTGCTCCAGGTCTCGTTCTCCCCACACTGCCGTGGGATTCACTTCCCCTCGCACTGTTCCAGGTCTTGTTCCCCTCACGCTGCACCGGGGCTTGCTTCCCCTCGTGCTGCACTGGGGCTCGCTTCCCCTCATGCTGCACTGGGACCTGCTTCCCTCGTGCTGCACTAGTGCTCGCTTCCTCTCATGCTGCACCAGGACTCGCTTCCCAGCGTGCTGCACTGGGACTCGCTTCCCTCGTGCTGCACTGGTGCTCGCTTCCCCTCAGGTTGCACCAGGACTTGCTTCCCCTCACGCTGCACCGGGACTCGCTTCCCCTTACTCTGCACTGGGACTTGCATCCCTCGTGCTGCACTGGTGTTTGCTGCCCCTCGCGCTGCACTGGGACTCGCATCCCCTCGCGCTGCACCAGGACTTGCTTCCCCTCACGTTGCACTGGGGCTCGCTTCCCCTCGCACTGCACAGGAACCCGCTTCCCTTCGCATTGCACAGAGCCACGCTTCCCCTCGCGTTGCACTGGGACTCGCTTCCCCTTGCGCTGCACCAGTCCTTGCTGCCCCTTACGCTGCAGCAGGACTCGCTTCCCCTTGCGCAGCACTGGGACTTGCATCCCTCGTGCTGCACTGGTGCTCGCTGCCCCTTACGCTGCAGCAGGACTCACTTCCCCTTGCGCAGCACTGGGACTTGCATCCCTCGTGCTGCACTGGTGCTCGCTGCCCCTCACGCTGCAGCAGGATTCGCTTACCCTCGCGCTGTGCTGGGACTCGCTTCCCCTCATGCTGCAGCAGGATTCGCTACCCCTCGCTCTGCACTGGGACTTGCTTCCCCCTCGTTCTGCACTGGGACTCGCTTTCCCTCGCGCTGCAGCGGTGCTTGCTACGCCTCACGCTGCAGCAGGATTTGCTTCTCCACACGTTGCTCCAGGTCTCGTTCCCCTCACACTGCAGCGGGACTCACTTCCTCTCACACTGCACCAGGTCTCGTTCTCCTCACACTGCCGCGGGACTCACTTCCCCTCGCACTGTTCCAGGTCTTGTTCCCCTCACGCTGCACCGGGGCTTGCTTCCCCTCGTGTTGCACTGGGGCTCGATTTCCATTCGTGCTGCATTGGGACTCGCTTCCCCTAATGCTGCACCAGGATTTGCTTCCTCAAGCGCTGCACTGGGGTTGCCTCCCCTCAGGCTGCACTGGTGTTCGCTGCCCCTTGCGCAGCCCCGGGACTCACTTCCCATCACGCTGCACCAGGACTCGCTTCCCCTTGCGCTGCACTGGGACTCGCTTCCCCTCACGCAGCACCAGGACTCGCTTACCCTTGCACTGCGCTGGGACTCGCTTCCCCTCACGCTGCACCGGGACTCGCTTCCCCTCACGCTGCACCGGGACTCACTTCCCCTCATGCTGCACCGGGACCCGCTTCCCCTCGCACTGCACTGGGGCTCGGCTTCCCTCGTGCTGCACTGGTGTTTGCTGCCCCTCGCGCTGCACTGGGACTCGCATCCCCTCGCGCTGCACCAGGACTCGCTTCCCCTCACGCTGCACTGGGGCTCGCTTCCCCTCGCACTGCACAGGAACCCGCTTCCCCTCGCGTTGCACAGAGCCACGTTTCTCCTCGCGTTGCACTGGGACTCACTTCCCCTTGCGCTGCACCAGTCCTTGCTACCCCTCATGCTGCAGCGGGATTCTCTTCCTCTCGTGCTGCACTGGGACTCGCTTCCCTGGTGCTGCACTGGTGCTGGCTTCCCCACGCGTTGCTCCAGGTCTCGTTCCCCTCACACTGCAGCGGGACTCACTTCCTCTCACACTGCTCCAGGACTAGTTCTCCCTACACTGCAGTGTGATTCACTTCCCCTCGCACTGTTCCAGGTCTTGTTCCCTTCACGCTGCACCGCGGCTCGCTTCCCATCGTGCTGCACTGGGGCTCGTTTCCCCTCGGGCTGCACTGGGGCTCGCTACCCCTCGTTTTGCATCGGTGCTGGCTCCCCCTCGCGCTGCACCAGTCCTCGCTAACCCTCGCGCTGCAACGGTGCTCACTACCACTTGCGCTGCACCAGTGCTCGCTTCCCCTAATGCTGTACTGGGATTCGCTTCCCCACGTGTTGCTCCAGGTCTCATTCCCCTCCCACTGCAGCGGGACTCACTTCCTCTCACAATGCTCCAGGACTCATTCTCGCTACACTGAAGTGGGATTCACTTCCCCTCGCACTGTTCCAGGTCTTGTTCCCTTCACGCTGCACCGCGGCCTGCTTCCCATCGTGCTACACTGGGGCTCGATTCCCCTCGTGC
This sequence comes from Chiloscyllium plagiosum, assembly GCF_037043375.1. Lineage (NCBI taxonomy): Eukaryota > Metazoa > Chordata > Chondrichthyes > Orectolobiformes > Hemiscylliidae > Chiloscyllium > Chiloscyllium plagiosum. The sequence continues at coordinate 105,451,314 of NW_028270143.1, read as the reverse complement.
TGCACTGGGGCTCGCTACCTCTCGTTTTGCACCGGTTCTGGCTCCCCCTCGCGCTGCACCAGTCCTCGCTAACCCTCGCGCTGCAACGGTGCTCACTACCACTTGCGCTGCACCAGTGCTCGCTTCCCCTAATGCTGTACCGGGATTCACTTCCCCTCGCGCTGCACTGGGACTTGCTTCCACCTCGGGCTGCACTGGTGCTCGCTTCCCCACGCGTTGCTCCAGGTCTCATTCCCCTCCCACTGCACCGGGACTCGCTTCCCCTCACACTGCACTGGAGCTCGCTTTTCCTCGCATTGCAACGGGGCTCGCTTCCCCTCACACTGGACTGGTGCTCGCGCTGCACCGGAGCTCGCTACCCCTCATGCTGCAATGGTGCTCACTTTCACTCGCGCTGCACCAATGCTCGCTTCCCCTAATTCTGTACCGGTACTCGCTTCCCCTCGCGCTGCACCGGGACCCGCTTCCCCTCACACTGCAGTGGAGCTTGCTTCTCCCCGCTCTGCATTGGGGCTCGCTAACCCTCATGCTGCAGCGGGATTCACTTCCCCTCGTGCTGCACTGGGACTCGCTTCCCCCTCGTGCTGTAATGGGACTCGCTTTCCCTCAGGCTGCACTTGGATTCGCTTCCCCCTCGTGCTGCACTGGGACTCACTTTCCCTCGTGCTGCAGCGGTGCTCGCTATCCCTCACGCTGCAGCGGGATTCGCTTCCCCTCGCGCTGCTCCAGGTCTCGTTTCCCTCGCACTGCAGCAGGATTCACTTCCCCTCGCACTGTTCCAGGTCTTATTCCCCTCACGCTGCACAGGGACTCGCTTCCCATCATGCTGCACTCGGTCTCGATTCCCCTTGCGCTGCACTGAGGCTCGCTACCCCTCGTTTTGCACCGGTGTCTAGCTTCCTCTCGCGCTGCACCAGTGCTCGCTACCCCTCGTGCTGCAACGGTGCTCGCTTCCCCTATTGCTGTACCGGAATTCACTTCCCATCGTGCTGCACTGGGACTCGCTTCCCCCTCTTGCTGTAATGGGACTCGCTTTCCCTCAGGCTGCACTTGGATTCGCTTCCCCCTCGTGCTGCACTGGGACTCACTTTCCCTCGTGCTGCAGCGGGACTCACTTCCTCTCACACTGCTCCAGGTCTCATTCTCCCCACACTGCAGCGGGATTTGCTTCCCCTCGCACTGTTCCAGGTCTTGTTCCCCTCACACTGCACCGGGGCTCGCTTCCCCTCGTGCTACACTGGGGCTCGATTCCCTTCGTGCTGCATTAGGACTCGCTTCCCCTAATGCTGTACCAGGACTCGCTTCCCCTCATGTTGCACCGGGACTCGCTTCTCCTCGCGCTGCAAAGGGACTCAATTCCCTCGCGCTGCACTGGTGCTCGCTGCCCCTCACGCTGCACCGGGACTCGATTCCCCTCACATTGCACCACGACTCGCTTCCCCTAAACTGCACCAGGACCCACTTCCCTTCACATTGCACCAGACCTCACTTCCCTCATGCTGCACCAGGACTCACTTCCCCTCACGCTGCACCGGGACTCGGTTCCCCTCACACTGCACCGGGACTCACTTCCCCTTACGCTGCACTGGGACTCGCTTCCCCTCGCGCTGCACTGGTGCTCACTTCCCTTGTGCTGCACTGGTGTTCGCTGCCTCTCGCGCTGCAATGGGACTCGCTTCCCCTCGCGCTGCACTGGGTCTCGCTTCCCTCGTGCTGCACTGGTGCTCGCTTCCCCTCACGTTGCACCAGGTCTCGCTTCCCCTCACGCTGCACCGGGACTCGCATCCCCTTGCTCTGCACTGGGATTTGCGTCCCTTGTGCTGCACTGGTGCTCGCTTCCCCTCACGCTGCACCGGAACTCGCTTCCCCTTGCGCAGCACTGGGACTTGCATCCCTCATGCTGCACTGGTGCTCGCTGCCCCTCATTCTGCAGCGGGATTCGTTTGCCTTCGCACTGTGCTGGGACACGCTTCCCCTCACGCTGCAGCGGAATTCGCTTCCCCTCGCTCTGCACTGGGACTCGCTTCCCCCTCGTGCTGCACTGGGACTCGCTTTCCCTCGCGCTGCAGCGGTGCTTGCTACCCCTCACGCTGCAGCAGGAATTGCTTGTTCACGCGTTGCTCCAGGTCTCATTCCCCTCGCTGCCCCTCACGCTGCACCAGGACTCGCTTCCCCTTGCACTGCGCCGGGACTCGCTTCCCCTCACGCTGCACCAGGACTCGCTTCCCCTCACGCTGCACCGGGACTCGTTTCCCCTCACGTTGCACCGGGACTCGCTTCCCCTCATGCTGCACCGGGACCCGCTTCCCCTCGCGCTGCACTGGGGCTCGCTTCCCTCGTGCTGCACTGGTGTTGGCTGCCCCTCGCGCTGCACTGGGACTCGTTTCCCCTCACGCTGCACCGGGACTCACTTCCCCTCACGCTGCACCAGGACTCACTTCCCCTCACGCTGCACCAGGACTCACTTCCCCTCACACTGCTCCAGGTCTCGTTCTCCCCACACTGCAGCGGGATTTGCTTCCCCTCGCACTGTTCCAGGTCTTGTTCCCCTCACGCTGCACTGGGGCTCGCTTCCCCTCGTGCTGCACTGGGGCTCGCTTCCCCTCATGCTGCACTGGGACCTGCTTCCCTCGTGCTGCACTAGTGCTCGCTCTCCCTCGCGCTGCACCGGGACTCGCTTCCTCTCATGCTGCACCAGGACTCGCTTCCCAGCGTGCTGCACTGGGACTTGCATCCCTCGTGCTGCACTGGTGCTCGCTGCCCCTCACGCTGCAGCAGGATTCGCTTCCCCTCGTGCTGCACTGGGGCTCGATTCCCTTCGTGCTGCATTAGGACTCGCTTCCCCTAATGCTGTACCAGGACTCGCTTCCCCTTGCGCTGCACCGGGACTCACTTCCCCTCATGTTGCACCGGGACTCGCTTCTCCTCGCGCTGCAAAGGGACTCAATTTCCTCGCGCTGCACTGGTGCTCGCTGCCCCTCGTGCTGCACTGGTGCTCGCTGCCCCTCGTGCTGCACTGGGACTCGCTTACCCCGTGCTGCACTGGTGCTCTCTGCCCCTCACGCTGCACCGGGACTCGTTTCCCCTCACATTGCCCCACGACTCGCTTCCGCTAAACTGCACCAGGACCCACTTCCCCTCACATTGCACCAGGACTCACTTCCCCTCACGCTGCACCAGGACTCACTTCCCCTCACGCTGCACCAGGACTCGCTTCCCTCGTGCTGCACTGGTGTTCGCTGCCCCTCGGGCTGCAACGGGACTCGCTTCCCCTCACGCTGCACTGGGACTCACTTCCCCTCACGCTGCACTGGGACTCACTTCCCCTTGCGCTGCACTGGGGGCTCGCTTCCCTTGTGCTGCACTGATGTTCACTTCCCCTTGCGCTGAACCGGGACTCGCTTCCCCTCACACTGCACTGGAGCTCGCTTTGCCTCGCATTGCATCGGGGCTCGCTTCCCCTCACGCTGGACTGGTGCTCGCGCTGCACCGGAGCTCGCTACCCCTCGCGCTGCAATGGTGCTCACTTTCACTCGCGCTGCACCAATGCTCGCTTCCCCTAATTCTGTACCGGGACTCGCTTCCCCTCGCGCTGCACCGGGACCCGCTTCCCCTCACACTGCAGTGGAGCTTGCTTCCCCCCATGCTGCATTGGGGCTCGCTAACCCTCACGCTGCAGCGGGATTTGCTTCCCCTCGTGCTGCACTGGGACTCGTTTCCCCCTCGTGCTGTAATGGGACTCGCTTTCCCTCAGGCTGCACTTGGATTCGCTTCCCCCTCGTGCTGCACCAGGACTCGCTTCCCCTCACGCTGCACTGGGACTCGCTTCCCTCGTGCTGCACTGGTGCTCACTTCCCCACGCGTTGCTCCAGGTCTCGTTCCTCTCGCACTGCAGCGGGACTCACTTCCTACACTGCAGTGGGATTCACTTCCCCTCGCACTGTTCCAGGTCTTGTTCCCTTCACGCTGCAACGCAGCTCGCTTCCCATCGTGCTACACTGGGGCTCGATTCCCCTCGTGCTGCACTGGGGCTCGCTACCCCTCGTTTTGCACCGGTGCTGGCTCCCCCTCGCGCTGCACCAGTCCTCACTAACCCTCGCGCTGCAACGGTGCTCACTACCACTTGCGCTGCACCAGTGCTCGCTTCCCCTAATGCTGTACCGGGATTCACTTCCCCTCGAGCTGCACTGGGACTTGCTTCCCCCTCGGGCTGCACTGGTGCTCGCTTCCCCACGCGTTGCTCCAGGCCTCGTTCCCCTCCCACTGCAGCGGGACTAACTTCCCCTTGCACTGTTCCAGGTCTTGTTCCCTTCACGCTGCACCGCGGCTCGCTTCCCCTCGTGCTGCACTGGGGCTCAATGCCCCTCGCGCTGCACTGGGGCTGGTTTCCACCTCGCGCTGCACCTGTGCTCACTACCACTCGCGCTGCACCAATGCTAGCTTCCCCTAATGCTGTACTGGGACTCGCTTCCCCTCGCGCTGCACCGGGACTCGCTTCCCCTCACACTGCACTGGAGCTCGCTTTTCCTCGCATTGCATCGGGGTTCGCTTCCCCTCACGCTGGACTGGTGCTCGCGCTGCACCGGAGCTCGCTACCCCTCGCGCTGCAATGGTGCTCACTTCCACTCGCGCTGCACCAATGCTCGCTTCCCCTAATGCTGTACCGGGACTCGCTTCCCCTCGCGCTGCACCGGGACCCGCTACCCCTCACACTGCAGTGGAGCTTGCTTCCCCCCGCGCTGCACTGGGGCTCGCTAACCCTCACGCTGCAGCGGGATTTGCTTCGCCTCGTGCTGCACTGGGACTCGCTTTCCCTCAGGCTGCACTGGGACTCGCTTTCCCTCGCGCTGCAGCGGTGCTTGCTACCCCTCACGCTGCGGCGGGATTCGCTTCCCCTCGCGCTGCTCCAGGTCTCGTTTCCCTCGCACTGCAGCAGGATTCACTTTCCCTGGCACTGTTCCAGGTCTTATTCCCCTCACGCTGCACTGGGACTAGCTTCCCATCATGCTGCACTGGGGCTCACTACTACTCGCGCTGCACCAGTACTAGCTTCCCCTCATGCTGTACCGGGACTTGCTTCCCATTGCGCTGCACTGGGACTCGCTTACTCTCACACTGCACTGGAGCTCGCTTCCGCTAGCCTTGCATCGGGGCTCGCTTTCCCTCACGCTGCAGCGGTATTTGCTTCCCCTCGTGCTGCACTGGGACTTGCTTCTCCCTCGTGCTGCAATGGTGCTCACTTCCACTCGCGCTACACCAATGCTCGCTTCCCCTAATTCTGTACCGGGATTCGTTTCCCCTCGCATTGCACCGGGACCCGCTTCCCCTCACACTGCAGTGGAGCTTGCTTCCCCCCGCACTGCACTGGGGCTCGCTAACCCTCACGCTGCAGCGGGATTTGCTTCCCTCGCGCTGCAGCGGTGCTTGCTACCCCACACGCTGCAGCAGGATTCGCTTCCCCTCGCGCTGCTCAAGGTCTCGTTTCCCTCACACTGCAGCAGGATTCACTTCCCCTCACACTGTTCTAGGTCTTATTCCCTAAACGCTGCACAGGGGCACGCTTCCGCTCGTGCTGCACTGGGGCTCAATTCCCCTCGCGCTGCACTGGTACTCGCTATCCCTCGTTTTGCACCGGGACTCGCTTCCCCTCACGCTGCACCAGTGCTCGCTACCCCTAATGCTGTACCGGGATTCACTTCCCCTCGCGCTGCACTGGGACTTGCTTCCCCCTCGTGCTGCACTGGGACTCGCTTTCCCTCGCGATGCAGCGGTGCTTGCTACCCCTCACGCTGCAGCAGGATTCGCTTCCCCATCCGTTGTTCCAGGTCTCATTCTCCCTACACTGCAGCGGGATTTGCTTCCCCTCGCACTGTTCCAGGTCTTGTTCTCCTCACGCTGCACCGGGGCTCGCTTCCCCTCATGCTGCACAGGGACTTGCTTCCCTCGCGCTACACTGGGGCTCGCTACCCCTCGTTTTGCACCGGGGCTGGCTTCCCCTCGCGCTGCACCAGTGCTCACTACCACTCGCGCTGGACCAGTGCTCGCTTCCCCTAATGCTGTACCGGGATTCACTTCCCCTTGCGCTGCACTGGGACTCGCTTTCTCTCGCGCTGCAGCGGTGCTTGCTACCCCTCACGCTGCAGCAGGATTTGCTTCCCTTGCGCTGCTCCAGCTCTCGTTCCCCTCGCACTGCAGCGGGACTCACTTCCTCTCACACTGCTCCAGGTCTCGTTCTCCCTACACTGCAGCGGGGCTCGCTTCCCCTCATGCTGCACTGGGGCTCGATTTCCTTCGTGCTGCATTAGGACTCGCTTCTCCTAATGCTGTACCAGGCCTCACTTCCCCTTGCGCTGCACCGGGACTCACTTTCCCTCACGCTGCACCAGGACTCGCTTCCCCTAGCGCTGCACTGGGGCTCGCTTCCCTCATGCTGCACTAGTGTTCGCTGCCCCTTGCGCTGCACCAGGACTTGCTTCCCCTCACGTTGCACCGGGACTTGCTTCCCCTCATGCTGCACCGGGACTCGCTTCCCCGCGCGCTGCACTGGGAGTCGCTTCCCTCGTGCTGCACTGGTGCTTGCTACCCCTCACGCTGCAGCAGTATTCGCTTCCCTCGCGTGGCTCCAGGTCTCGTTCTCCTCGCACTGCAGCGGGACTCACTTCCTCTCACACTGCTCCAGGTCTCGTTCTCCCTACACTGCAGTGGGATTTGCTTCCCCTCGCACTGTTCCAGGTCTTGTTTCCTTCACGCTGCACCGGGGCTTGCTTCCCCTCATGCTGCACTGGGGCTCGATTCCCTTCGTGCTGCATTAGGACTCGCTTCCCCTAATGCTGTACCAGGACTCGCTTCCCCTTGCATTGCACCGGGACTCACTTCCCCTCATGTTGCACCGGGACTCGCTTCTCCTCGCGCTGCACAGGGACTCAATTCCCTCGCGCTCCACAGGGACTCGATTCCCTCGCGCTGCACTGGTGCTCGCTGCTCCTCACGCTGCACTGGGACTCGCTTCCTCTCACATTGCAGCAGGCCTCGCTTCCCTTCACGTTGCACCAGGACTCGCTTCCTATCATGCTGCACCGGGACTCGCTTCCCCTTGTGCTGCACCAGGACTCATTTCCCCTCGCGCTGCAATGGGACTCGCTTCCCTTCGCACTGCACCGGGTTTCGCTTCCCCTCACGCTGCACTGGGGCTCGCTTCCCTTTGCACTGCACAGGAACCCACTTCCCCTCATACAGCACTGGGACCGGCTTCCCTTGTGCTGCACTGGTGCTCGCTGCCCCTCGCGCTGCACCGGCACTCGCTTTCTCTCAAGCTGCAACAGGGCTCGCTTCCCCCAGTGTGCTGCACTGGGACTCTCTTTCCTCGTGCTGCACTGGTGTTCACTGCCCCTGGCGCTGCACTGGGACTCGCATCCCCTCGCGCTGCACCGTGACTCGCTTCCCCTCACGCTGCACTGGGGCTCGCTTCCCCTCGTGCTGCACTGGGGCTCGCTTCCCCTCGCACTGCACAGGAACCCGCTTCCCCTCGCGTTGCACAGGGCCACGCTTCCCCTCGCGCTCCACTGGGACTCGCTTCCCCTTGCGCTGCAGCGGGACTCGCTTCCCCGCGCGCTGCTCTGGGAGTCGCTTCCCTCGTGCTGCACTGGTGCTTGCTTCCCCTCACATTGCACCAGGACTCGCTTCCCCTTGTTCTGCACTGGGACTTGCTTCCCTCATGCTGCACTGGTGCTTACTTCCTCTCATGCTGCAGAGGGACTCGCTTCCTCTCACGCTGCACTGGGGCTCGCTACGCCGCACGCTGCAGCGAGATTCCCTTCCCCTCGCTCTGCACTTGGACTCGCTCCCCCCTCGTGCTGCACTAGGACTCGCTTTCCCTCGCGCTGCAGCGGTGCTTGCTACCCCTCACGCTGCAGCAGGATTTGCTTCCCTACGCACTGCTGCAGGTCTCGTTCTCCCCACACTGACGCGGGATTCACTTCCCCTCGCACTGTTCCAGGTCTTGTTCCCCTCACGCTGCACCGGGGCTCGCTTCCCCTCGTGCTGCACTGGGGCTCGATTTCCATTCGTGCTGCATTGGGACTTGCTTCCCCTAATGCTGTACCAGGACTCGCTTCCCCTTTCGCTGCAATGTGGCTTGCTTACCCTCACGCTGCACAGGGACTCGCTGCCCCTCGTGTTGCACCGGGACTCGCTTCCCCTCACGCTGCACCAGGACTCACTTCCCCTCACATTGCACCAGGACTCGCTTCCCCTCATGCTGCACCAGGACTCACTTCCCCTCACGCTGCGCCAGGATCTCCTTCCTCAAGCGCTGCACTGGGGCTTGCTTCCCACCTGCTGCACTGGTGTTCGCAGCACATCGCGCAGCCCCGAGACTCGCTTCCCCTAACGCTGCACCAGGACTCACTTCCCGTCATGCTGCACCAGGACTCGCTTCCCCTTGCGATGCACCGGGACTCGCTTCCCCTCACGCTGCACCAGGACTCGCTTCCCCTCACGTTGCACTGGGAATCGCTTCCCTCATGCTGCACTGGTGTTCGCTGCCCCTCGCGCTGCACTGGGACTCGCATCCCCTCGCGCTGCACCGGGACTCGCTTCCCCTCACGCTGCACTGGGGCTCGATTCCCCTCGCACTGCACAGGAACCCGCTTCCCCTCGCGTTGCACAGGGCCACGCTTTCCCTCGCGCTGCACTGGGACTCGCTTCCCCTTGCGCAGCACCAGTCCTTACTACCCCTCATGCTGCAGCGGGATTCGCTTCCTCTCGTGCTGCACTGGGACTCGCTTCCCTGGTGCTGCACTAATGCTCGCTGCCCCTTGTGCTGCACCGGGACTTGCTTCCCCTCACACTGCACCAGGACTCGCTTCCCTCGTGCTGCACTGGTGCTCGCTTCCCCACGTGTTGCTCCAGGTCTCGTTCCCCTCACACTGCAGTGCGACTCACTTCCTCTCACAGTGCTCCAGGATTCGTTCTCCCTACACTGCAGTGGGATTCACTTCCCCTCGCACTGTTCCAGGTCTTGATCCCTTCACGCTGCACCGCGGCTCGCTTCCCATCGTGCTGCACTGGGGTTCGATTCCCCTCGTGCTGCACTGGGCTCGCTACACCTCATTTTGCACCGGTGCTGGCTCCCCCTCGCGCTGCACCAGTCCTCGCTAACCCTCGCGCTGCAACGGTGCTCTCTACCACTTGCGCTGCACCAGTGCTCGCTTCCCCTATTGCTCTACCGGGATTCACTTCGCCTCGCGCTGCACTGGGACTTGCTTCCCCCTCGGGCTGCACTGGTGCTCGCTTCCCCACGCGTTGCTCCAGGTCTCATTCCCCTCCCACTGCAGCGGGACTCACTTCCTCTCACAATGCTCCAGGACTCCCTACACTGCAGCGGGATTCACTTCCCCTTGCACTGTTCCAGGTCTTGTTCCCTTCACGCTGCACCGCGGCTCGCTTCCCCTCGCGCTGCACTGGGGCTGATTTCCCCTCGTGCTGCACCAGTGCTCACTACCACTCGCGATGCACCAATGCTAGTTTCCCCTAATGCTGTGCCAGGACTTGCTAGGCCTCGCGCTGCACCGGGACCCGCTTCCCCTCACACTGCAGTGGAGCTTGCTTCCCCCCGCGCTGCATTGGGGCTCGCTAACCCTCACGCTGCAGCAGGATTGCTTCCCCTCGTGCTGCACTGGGACTCACTTTCCCTCGCGCTGCAGCGGTGCTTGCTACCCCTCACGCTGCAGCGGGATTCGCTTCCCCTCGCGCTGCTCCAGGTCTCGTTTCCCACACACTGCAGCAGGATTCACTTCCCCTCGCACTGATCCAGGTCTTATTTCCCTCACGCTGCACCAGGACTCGCTTCCCCTCACGGTGCACCAGGACTCACTTCCCCTCACGCTGCACCAGGACTTGCTTCCTCAAGCGCTGCACTGGGGCTTGCTTCCCTCGTGCTGCACTGGTGTTCGCTGCCCCTCGTGCAGCCCCAGGACTCGCTTCCCCACATGCTGCACCAAGACTCGCTTCCCCACATGCTGCACCGGGACCCGCTTCCCCACATGCTGCACCGGGACTTGCTTCCGCTCGCGCTGCACTGGGGCTTGCTTCCCTCGTGCTGCACTGGTGTTCGCTGCCCCTCGCGCTGCACCTGGACTCGCTTCACCACGCGCTGCACCGTGACTCGCTTCCCCTCGTGCTGCACTGGGGCTCGCTTCCCCTCGTGCTGCACTGGGGCTCGCTTCCCCTCGCACTGCACAGGAACCCGCTTCCCCTCGCGTTGCACAGGGCCACGCTTCCCCTCGCGCTCCGCTGGGACTCGCTTCCCCTTGCGCTGCAGCGGGACTCGCTTCCCCGCGCGCTGCACTGGGAGTCGCTTCCCTCGTGCTGCACTGGTGCTTGCTTCACCTCACATTGCACCAGGACTCGCTGCCCCTCACGCTGCACCGGGACTCGCTTCCCCTTGCTCTGCACTGGGACTTGCTTCCCTCGTGCTGCACTGATGCTCACTTCCTCTCACACTGCAGCGGGACTCGCTTCCTCTCACGCTGCACTGGGGCTCGCTATCCCTCATGCTGCAGCGAGATTCCCTTCCCCTCGCTCTGCACTGGGACTCGCTTCCCCCTCGTGCTGCACTGGGAGTCACTTCCCTCGTGCTGCACTGGTGCTTGCTTCCCCTCACATTGCACCAGGACTCGCTTCCCCTTGCTTTGCACTGGGACTTGCTTCCCTCGTGCTGCACTGGGCCTCGCTACACCTCACGCTGCAGCGAGATTCCCTTCCCCTCGCTCTGCTCTGGGACTCGCATCCCCGTCGTGCTGCACTGGGACTCGCTTTCCCTCGCGCTGCAGCGGTGCTTGCTACCCCTCATGCTGCAGCAGGATTTGCTTCCCCACGCCTTGCTCCAGTTCTCGTTCCTCTCGCACTGCAGCGGGACTCACCCTCTCGCACTGCTCCAGGTCTTGTTCTCCCCACACTGCCGCGGGATTCACTTCCCCTCGCAGTTCCAGGTCTTGTTCCCCTCACGCTGCACCGGGGCTCGCTTCCCCTCACGCTGCACCGGGACTCGCTTCCTATCATGCTGCGCTGGGACTCACTTCCCCTTGCGCTGCACTGGGGCTCGCTTCCCTTGTGCTGCACTGGTGTTCGCTGCCCCTCGCGCTGCACCAGGACTCGCTTACCCTCACGCTGCACTGTGGCTCGCTTCACTTCGCACTGCTCAGGAACCCACTTCCCCTCGTACTGCACTGGGACCTGCTTCCCTCGTGCTGCACTGGTGCTCGCTGCCCCTCGCGCTGCACCAGGACTCGCTTCCTCTCATGCTGCACCAAGACTCGCTTCCCCCAGCATGCTGCACTGGGACTCGCTTCCCTCGTGCTGCACTGGTGCTCGCTTCCCCTCACGCTGCACCGGGACTCGCTTCCCCTTACTCTGCACTGGGACTTGCATCCCTCGTGCTGCACTGGTGCTCGCTGCCCCTAAAGCTGCAGCGGGACTCACTTCCCCTTGCGCAGAACTGGGACTGGTATCCCTCGTGCTGCACTGGTGCTCGCTGTCCCTCACGCTGCAACGGGATTCGTTTCCCCTCGCGCTGTGCTGGGACTCGCTTCCCCTCATGCTGCAGCGGGATTCGCTTCCCCTCGCGCTGCACCGTGACTCGCTTGCCCTCACGCTGCACTGGGGCTCGCTTCCCGTCGTGCTGCACTGGGGCTCGCTTCCCCTCGCACTGCACAGGAACCCGCTTCCCCTCGCGTTGCACAGGGCCACGCTTCCCCTCGCGCTCCACTGGGACCCGCTTCCCCTTGCGCTGCTGCGGGACCCGCTTCCCCGCACGCTGCACTGGGAGTCGCTTCCCTCGTGCTGCACTGGTGCTTGCTTCCCCTCACATTGCACCAGGACTCGCTTCCCCTTGTTCTGCACTGGGACTTGCTTCCCTCGTGCTGCACTGGTGCTCACTTCCTCTCACGCTGCAGCGGGACTCGTTTCCTCTCACGCTGCACTGGGGCTCGCTACGCCACACGCTGCAGCGAGATTCCCTTCCCCTCGCTCTGCACTGGGACTCGCTTTCCCTTGCGCTGCAGCGGTGCTTGCTACCTCTCACGCTGCAGCAGGATTTGCTTCCCCACGCCTTGCTCCAGTTCTCGTTCCTCTCGCACTGCAGCGGGACTCACCCTCTCACACTGCTCCAGGTCTCGTTCTCCCCACACTGCTGCGGGATTCACTTCCCCTCGCACTGTTCCAGGTCTTGTTCCCCTCACGCTGCACCGGGACTCGCCTCCTATCATGCTGCGCCAGGACTCACTTCCCCTTGCGCTGCACCAGGACTCGTTTCCCCTCGCACTGCACTGGGGCTCGCTTCCCTTGTGCTGCACTGGTGTTCGCTGCCTCTCGCGCTGCACCAGGACTCGCTTCCCCTCACGCTGCACTGGGGCTCGCTTCCCTTCGCACTGCTCAGGAACCCGCTTCCCCTCATACTGCACTGGGACCTGCTTCCCTCGTGCTGCACTGGTGCTCGCTTCCCCTCGCACTGCACAGAAACCCGCTTCCCCTCGCGTTGCACGGGGCCACGCTTCCCCTCACTCTGCACTGGGACTCGCTTCCCCTTGCGCTGCACCAGTCCTTGCTACCCCTCATGCTGCAGCGGGATTCGCTTCCTCTCGTGCTGCATGGGACTCGCTTCCCTGGTGCTGCACTGATGCTCGCTGCCTCTTGTGCTGCACCGGGACTTGCTTCCCCTCACGCTGCACCAGGACTCGCTTCCCTCGTGCTGCACTGGTGCTCGCATCCCCACCCGTTGCTCCAGGTCTTGTTCCTCTCGCACTGCAGCGGGACTCACTTCCTCTCACACTGCTCCAGGACTCGTTCTCCCTACACTGCAGTGGGATTCACTTCCCTTCGCACTGTTCCAAGTCTTGTTCCCTTCACGCTGCACCGGGGCTCGCTTCCCCTCGTGCTGCACTGGGGCTCGCTTCCCTTCGCACTGCACAGGAACCCACTTCCCCTCGCGTTGCACTGGGACTCGCTTCCCCTTGCGCTGCACCAGTCCTTGCTACCCCTCATGCTGCAGTGGCATTCGCTTCCTCTCGTGCTGCACTGGGGCTCGCTTCCCCTCGCTCTGCACAGGAACCCACTTCCCCTCGCGTTGCACTGGGACTCGCTTCCCCTTGCGCTGCACCAGTCCTTGCTACCCCTCATGCTGCAGCGGGATTCGCTTCCTCTCGTGCTGCACTGGGACTCGCTTCCCTGGTGCTGCACTGGTGCTGGCTTCCCCACGCGTTGCTCCAGGTCTCGTTCCCCTCGCACTGCAGCGGGATTCACTTCCCCTCGCACTGTTCCAGGTCTTGTTCCCTTCACGCTGCTCCGCGGCTCGCTTCCCCTCGCGCTGCACTGGGGCTGGTTTCCCCTCGTGCTGCACCAGTGCTCACTACCACTCGCGCTGCACCAATGCTAGCTTCCCCTAATGCTGTACCGGGACTCGCTTCCCCTCGCGCTGCACCGGGACTCGCTTCCCCTCACACTGCACTGGAACTCGCTTTTCCTCGCATTGCATCGGGGCTCGCTTCCCCTCACTGCACTGGAGCTCGCTTTTCCTCGCATTGCATCAGGGCTCGCTTCCCCTCACGCTGGACTGGTTGCTGCGCTGCACCAGAGCTCGCTACCCCTCGCGCTGCAATGGTGCTCACTTTCACTCGCGCTGCACCAATGCTCGCTTCCCCTAATGCTGTACCGGGACTTGCTTCCCCTCGCGCTGCACCGGGACCCGCTTCCTCTCACACTGCAGTGGAGCTTGCTTCCCCCCGCGCTGCATTGGGGCTCGCTAACCCTCACGCTGCAGCGGGATTTGCTTCCCCTCGTGCTTCACTGGGACTCGCTTTCCCTCGCGCTGCAGCGGTGCTTGCTACCCCTCACGCTGCAGCAGGATTCACTTCCTGTCGCGCTGCTCCAGGTCTCGTTTACCTCACAGTGCAGCAGGATTCACTTCCCCTCGCACTGTTCCAGGTCTTATTCCCCTCACGCTGCACCAGGACTCGCCTCCCCTCACGCTGCACCAGGACTCACTTCCCCTCACGCTGCACCAGGACTTGCTTCCCTCGTGCTGCACTGGTGTTCGCTGCCCCTCACGCTGCACCGGGACTCGCTTCCCCTCACGCTGCACTGGTACTCGCTTCCCCTCGCGCTGCACTGGTGTTCGCTGCCCATCGCGCTGCAATGGGACTCGCTTCCCCTCGCGCTGCACAGGGACTCGCTTCCCCTCCCACTGCACAGGAACCTGCGTCCCAGCGTGCTGCACTGGTGCTCGCTGCCCCTCACGTTGCACCAGGTCTCGCTTCCCCTCATGCTGCACCGGGACTCGCTTCTCCGCGCCCTGCACTGGGTCTCGCTTCCCTCGTGCTGCACTGGTGCTCGCTTCCCCTCACGTTGCACCAGGTCTCGGTTCCCCTCACGCTGCACCGGGACTCACTTCCCCTTACGCTGCACTGGGACTCGCTTCCCCTCGCGCTGCACTGGTGCTCGCTTCCCTTGTGCTGCACTGGTGTTCGCTGCCCCTCGCGCTGCAATGGGACTCGCTTCCCCTCGCGCTGCAATGGGACTCGCTTCCCCTCGCGCTGCACTGGTGCTCGCTTCCCCTCACGTTGCACCAGATCTTGCTTCCCCTCACGCTGCACCGGGACTCGCATCCCCTTGCTCTGCACTGGGACTTGCTTCCCTTGTGCTGCACTGATGCTCGCTTCCCCTCACGCTGCACCGGGACTCGCTTCCCCCTGCGCAGCACTGGGACTTGCACCCCTCATACTGCACTGGTGCTCGCTGCCCCTCATTCTGCACCGGGATTCGCTTCACCTCACGCTGCAGCGGGATTCGCTTCCCCTCGCTCTGCACTGGGACTCGCTTCCCCCTCGTGCTGCACTGGGACTCGCTTTCCCTCCCGCTGCAGCGGTGCTTGCTCCCCCTCACGCTGCAGCAGGATTTGCTTGTCCACGCGTTGCTCCAGGTCGCTTTCCCTCGCACTGCAGCGGGACTCACTTCCTCTCACACTGCTCCAGGTCTCGTTCTCCCACATTGCCGTGGGATTCACTTCCCCTCGCACTGTTCCAGGTCTTGTTCCCCTCACGCTGCACCGGGGCTCGCTTCCCCTCGTGCTGCACTGGGGCTCGCTTCCCCTCATGCTGCACTGGGATCTGCTTCCCTCGTGCTGCACTCGTGCTCGCTTCCTCTCATGCTGCACCAGGACTCGCTTCCCAGCGTGCTGCACTGGGACTCGCTTCCCTCATGCTGCACTGGTGCTCGCTTCCCCTCACGTTGCACCAGGACTCGATTCCCCTCACGCTGCAGCGGGACTTGCTTCCCCTTACTCTGCACTGGGACTTGCATCCCTCATGCTGCACTGGTGCTCGCTGCCCCTTACGCTGCAGCAGGACTCGCTTCCCCTTGCGCAGCACTGGGACTTGCATCCCTCATGCTGCACTGGTCCTCGCTGCCCCTCACGATGCAGCAGGATTCGCTTCCCCTCGCGCTGTGCTGGGACTCGCTGCCCCTCACGATGCAGCAGGATTCGCTTCCCCTCGCTCTGCACTGGGACTTGCTTCCCACTCGTTCTGCACTGGGACTCGCTTTCCCTCGCGCTGCAGCGGTACTTGCTACGCCTCACGCTGCAGCAGGATTTGCTTCTCCACCCGTTGCTCCAGGTCTCGTTCCCCTCCCACTGCAGTGGGACTCACTTCCCCTTGCACTGTTCCAGGTCTTGTTCCCTTCACGCTGCACCGCGGCTCGCTTCCCCTCGTGCTGCACTGGGGCTCAATGCCCCTCGCGCTGCACTGGGGCTGGTTTCCACCTCGCGCTGCACCAGTGC
Organism: Chiloscyllium plagiosum; assembly: GCF_037043375.1. Taxonomy (NCBI): domain Eukaryota; kingdom Metazoa; phylum Chordata; class Chondrichthyes; order Orectolobiformes; family Hemiscylliidae; genus Chiloscyllium; species Chiloscyllium plagiosum. The sequence continues at coordinate 105,435,482 of NW_028270143.1, read as the reverse complement.
TCACTACCACTCGCGCTGCACCAATGCTAGCTTCCCCTAATGCTGTACTGGGACTCGCTTCCCCTCGCGCTGCACCGGGACTCGCTTCCCCTCACACTGCACTGGAGCTCGCTTCCCCTCACGCTGGACTGGTGCTCGCACTGCACCGGAGCTCGCTACCCCTCGCGCTGCAATGGTGCTCACTTCCACTCGCGCTGCACCAATGCTCGCTTCCCCTAATGCTGTACCGGGACTCACTTCCCCTCGCGCTGCACCGGGACCCGCTATCCCTCACACTGCAGTGGAGCTTGCTTCCCCCCGCGCTGCATTGGGGCTCGCTAACCCTCAAGCTGCAGCGGGATTCGCTTCCTCCTCGTGCTGCACTGGGACTCGCTTTCCCTCGTGCTACAGCGGGACTAACTTCCTCTCACACTGCTCCAGGTCTCGTTCTCCCCACACTGCAGCGGGATTTGCTTCCCCTCGCACTGTTCCAGGTCTTATTCCCCTCACGCTGCACTGGGGCTCGATTCTCCTCGCGCTGCACTGGGGCTCGCTGCCCCTCGTTTTGCACCGGGGCTGGCTTCCCCTTGCGCTGCACCAGTGCTCGCTACCCCACGCACTGCAACGGTGCTCATTCCCGCACGCGCTGCACCAGTGCTCGCTACCCCTATTGCTGTACCGGGATTCACTTCCCCTCGCGCTGCACTGGTACTTGCTTCCCCCTCGCTCTGCATTGGGACTCACTATCCTTCGCGCTGCAGTGGTGCATGCAACCCCTCACGCTGCAGCAGGATTCGCTTCCCTCACGCTGCTTGTGGTCTCGTTCCCCTTACATGGCAGCGGGACTCACTTCCTCTCACACTGCTCCAGGTCTTGTTCTCCCCACACTGCAGCGGGATTTGCTTCCCCTCGCACTGTTCCAGGTCTTGTTCCCCTCACGCTGCATCGGGGCTGGCTTCCCCTCGTGCTGCACTGGTGCTCGCTTCCCCTCACGTTGCACCATGACTCGCTTCCCCTCACGCTGCACCGGGACTCGCTTCCCCTTGCGCTGCACTGGGGCTTGCCTGCCCTCGCACTGCACAGGAACCCGCTTCCCCTCATGCTGCACAGGGACCTGCTTCTCTCGTGCTGCACTGGTGCATGTTTCCCCTCGCGTTGCACAGGGCCATGCTTCCCCTCGCGCTGCACTGGGACTCGCTTCCCCTTGCGCTGCACTGGGGCTTGCCTCCCCTCGCACTGCACAGGAACCCGCTTCCCCTCATGCTGCACAGGGACCTGCTTCTCTCGTGCTGCACTGGTGCACGTTTCCCCTCGCGTTGCACAGGGCCATGCTTCCCCTCGCGCTGCACTGGGACTCGCTTCCCCTTGCGCTGCACCAGTGTTTTCTACCCCTCACGCTGCAGCGGGATTCGCTTCCTCTCGTGCTGCATTGGGGCCCGCTCCCCTCGCACTGCACTGGGACTCTCTTTCCTTGTGCTGCACTGATGCTCGTTGCCCCTTGTGCTGCACCGGGATTTGCTTCCCCTCACGCTGCACCAAGACTCGCTTCCCCTTGCGCTGCACTGGGACTTGCTTCCCTCGTGCTGCACTGGTGCTCTCTGCCCCTCACGCTGTCCCGGGACTTGCTTCCCCTCACACTGCAGTGGAGCTTGCTTCCCCCAGCGCTGCACTGGGGCTCACTACCACTCGCGCTGCACCAGTGTTCGCTTCCCCTAAAGCTGTACCTGGACTCGCTTCCCCTCGCGCTGCACCGGGACCCGCTTCCCCTCACACTGCAGTGGAGCTTGCATCTCCCTGCGCTGCACTAGGGCTTGCTAATCCTCATGCTGCAGTGGGATTTGCTTCCCCTCGTGCTGCACTGGGACTCGCTTCCCCATCGTGCTGCACTGGGACTCGCTTTCCCTTGCGCTGCAGCGGTGCTTGCTACCCCTCACGCTGCAGCGGGATTCGCTTACCCTCGCGCTGCTCCAGGTCTCGTTTCCCTCGCACTGCAGCAGGATTCACTTCCCCTCGCACTGTTCCAGGTCTTATTCCCCTCACGCTGCACAGGGGCTCGCTTCCCCTCGCGCTGCACTGGGGCTCGATTCCCCTCGTGCTGCATTGGGACTCGATTCCCCTCATGCTGCACAGGGACTCGCTTCCCTCACGATGCACTGGTGCTCGCTGCCCCTCGCGCTGCACCGGGACTCGCATCCCCTCACATTGCACCACGACTCGCTTACCCTCACGCTGCACCAGGACTCACTTCCCCTCTCGTTGCACCTGGACTTGCTTCCCCTCACGCTGCACCAGGACTCACTTCCCCTCGGGCTGCTCCAGGTCTCGTTTCCCTTGCACTGCAACGGGACTCACTTCCTCTCACACTGCTCCAGGTCTCGTTCTGCCCACACTGCAGCGGGATTTGCTTCCCCTCGCACTGTTCCAGGTCTTGTTCCCCTCACGCTGCATCGGGGCTGGCTTCCCCTTGTGCTGCACTGGTGCTCGCTTCCCCTCACGTTGCACCAGGACTCGCTTCCCCTTGCGCTGCACTGGGGCTTGCCTCCCCTCGCACTGCACAGGAACCCGCTTCCCCTCATGCTGCACAGGGACCTGCTTCTCTCGTGCTGCACTGGTGCACGTTTCCCCTCGCGTTGCACAGGGCCATGCTTCCCCTCGCGCTGCACTGGGACTCGCTTCCCCTTGCGCTGCACCAGTGTTTTCTACCCCTCACGCTGCAGCGGGATTCGCTTCCTCTCGTGCTGCATTGGGGCCCGCTCCCCTCGCACTGCCCTGGGACTCTCTTTCCTTGTGCTGCACTGATGCTCGTTGCCCCTTGTGCTGCACCGGGATTTGCTTCCCCTCACGCTGCACCAAGACTCGCTTCCCCTTGCGCTGCACTGGGACTTGCTTCCCTCGTGCTGCACTGGTGCTCTCTGCCCCTCACGCTGTCCCGGGACTTGCTTCCCCTCACACTGCAGTGGAGCTTGCTTCCTCCAGCGCTGCACTGGGGCTCACTACCCCTCGCGCTGCAATGGTGCTCACTACCACTCGCGCTGCACCAGTGTTCGCTTCCCCTAAATGCTGTACCTGGACTCGCTTCCCCTCGCTCTGCACCGGGACCCGCTTCCCCTCACACTGCAGTGGAGCTTGCTTCTCCCCGCGCTGCACTAGGGCTTGCTAATCCTCATGCTGCAGTGGGATTTGCGTCCCCTCGTGCTGCACTGGGACTCGCTTCCCCATCGTGCTGCACTGCGACTCGCTTTCCCTTGCGCTGCTCCAGGTCTCGTTTCCCTTGCACTGCAGCAGGATTCACTTCCCCTCGCACTGTTCCAGGTCTTATTCCCCTCACGCTGCACAGGGGCTCGCTTCCCCTCGCGCTGCACTGGGGCTGGGTTCCCCTCGTGCTGCATTTGGACTCGATTCCCCTCATGCTGCACAGGGACTCACTTCACCTTGCGCTGCACAGGGACTCGCTTCTCTCGCGCTGCACCAGTGCTCGCTGCACAATTCCCCTCGCGCTGCACTGGGGCTCGCTACCCCTTGTTTTGCACCGGGGCTGGCTTCCCCTCGCACTGCAGCAGTGCTCGCTACACCTCGCACGCAACGGTGCTCATTACCACTCGCTCTGCACCAATGCTCGCTTCCGCTAATGCTGTACCGGGATTCACTTCCCCTCACGCTGCACTGGGACTTGCTTCTCCCTCGTGCAGGACTGGGACTCGCTATCCTTCACGCTGCAGCGGTGCTTGCTACCCCTCAAGCTGCAGCAGGATTCGCTTCTCTTGCGCTGCTCCAGGTCTCGTTCCCCTCGCACTGCAGCGGGACTCACTTCCTCTCACACTGCTCCAGGTCTCGTTCTCACCACACTGCAGCGGGATTTGCTTCCCCTCGCACTGTTCCAGATCTTGTTCCCCTCACGCTGCACCGGGGCTCGCTTCCCCTCGTGCTGCACTGGGGCTCGATTCCCCTCGTGCTGCTTTGGGACTCGATTCCCCTCATGCTGCACAGGGACTCGCTTCTCTCGCGCTGCACCAGTGCTCGCTGCCCCTCGCGCTGCACCGGTGCTCATTACCACTCGCGCTGCACCAGTGCTCGCTACCCCTATTACTGTACCGGGATTCACTTCCCCTCGCGCTGCACTGGGACTGGCTTCCCCCTCGTGCTGCACTGGGACTCCCTATCCTTCGCGTTGCAGCGGTGCTTGCTACCCCACACGGTGCAGCAGGATTCACTTCCCTCACGCTGCTCCAGGTCTCGTTCCCCTTGCACTGCAGCGGGACTCACTTCCTCTCACACTGCTCCAGGTCTCGTTCTCCCCACACTGCAGCGGGATTTGCTTCCCCTCGCACTGTTCCAGGTCTTGTTCCCCTCAAGCTGCACCGGGGCTCGCTTCCCCTCGTGCTGCACTGGGGCTCGATTCCCCTCATGCTGCATTGAGTTCACTTCCCCTCATGCTGCACAGGGACTCGCTTCGCCTTGCGCTGCACAGGGACTCGCTTCCCCTTGCGCTGCAGCGGGACTCGCTTCCCCACGCGCTGCACTGGGAGTCGCTTCCCTCGTGCTGCACTGGTGCTTGCTTCACCTCACATTGCACCAGGACTCGCTGCCCCTCACGCTGCACCGGGACTCGCTTCCCCTTGCTCTGCACTGGGACTTGCTTCCCTTGTGCTGCACTGATGCTCACTTCCTCTCACGCTGCAGCGGGACTCGCTTCCTCTCACGCTGCACTGGGGCTCGCTATCCCTCACGCTGCAGCGAGATTCCCTTCCCCTCGCTCTGCACTGGGACTCGCTTCCCCCTCGTGCTGCACTGGGGCTGGGTTCCCCTCGTGCTGCATTTGGACTCGATTCCCCTCATGCTGCACAGGGACTCACTTCACCTTGCGCTGCACAGGGACTCGCTTCTCTCGCGCTGCACCAGTGCTCGCTGCCCCCTGCTCAATTCCCCTCGCGCTGCACTGGGGCTCGCTACCCCTTGTTTTGCACCGGGGCTGGCTTCCCCTCGCACTGCAGCAGTGCTCGCTACACCTCGCACGCAACGGTGCTCATTACCACTCGCTCTGCACCAATGCTCGCTTCCGCTAATGCTGTACCGGGATTCACTTCCCCTCACGCTGCACTGGGACTTGCTTCTCCCTCGTGCAGGACTGGGACTCGCTATCCTTCACGCTGCAGCGGTGCTTGCTACACCTCACGCTGCAGCAGGATTCGCTTCTCTTGCGCTGCTCCAGGTCTCGTTCCCCTCGCACTGCAGCGGGACTCACTTCCTCTCACACTGCTCCAGGTCTCGTTCTCACCACACTGCAGCGGGATTTGCTTCCCCTCGCACTGTTCCAGATCTTGTTCCCCTCACGCTGCACCGGGGCTCGCTTCCCCTCGTGCTGCACTGGGGCTCGATTCCCCTCGTGCTGCTTTGGGACTCGATTCCCCTCATGCTGCACAGGGACTCGCTTCTCTCGCGCTGCACCAGTGCTCGCTGCCCCTCGCGCTGCACCGGTGCTCATTACCACTCGCGCTGCACCAGTGCTCGCTACCCCTATTACTGTACCGGGATTCACTTCCCCTCGCGCTGCACTGAGACTGGCTTCCCCCTCGTGCTGCACTGGGACTCCCTATCCTTCGCGTTGCAGCGGTGCTTGCTACCCCACACGGTGCAGCAGGATTCACTTCCCTCACGCTGGTCCAGGTCTCGTTCCCCTTGCACTGCAGCGGGACTCACTTCCTCTCACACTGCTCCAGGTCTCGTTCTCACCACACTGCAGCGGGATTTGCTTCCCCTCGCACTGTTCCAGGTCTTGTTCCCCTCAAGCTGCACCGGGGCTCGCTTCCCCTCGTGCTGCACTGGGGCTCGATTCCCCTCATGCTGCATTGAGTTCACTTCCCCTCATGCTGCACAGGGACTCGCTTCGCCTTGCGCTGCACAGGGACTCGCTTCCATCGCGCTGCACCGGCACTCGCTTCCCCTCACGCTGCACCAGGACTCACTTCCTCTCACGCTGCTCCAGGTCTCGTTCTGCCCACACTGCAGCGGGATTTGCTTCCCCTCGCACTGTTCCAGGTCTTGTTCCCCTCATGCTGCACCGGGGCTGGCTTCCCCTCGTGCTGCACTGGGGCTTGATTCCCCTTGCGCTGCACTGGGCCTCCCTTCCCCTTGCGCTGCACTGGTGCTCGCTTCCCCTCGCACTGCACTGGTGCTCGCTACCCCTCGTTTTGCACCGGGGCTGGCTTCCCCTCGCGCTGCACTGGGGCTCGCTTCCCCTCGTGCTGCACTGGTGCTCTCTGCCCCTCACGCTGCACCAGGACTCGCTTCCTCTCACATTGCACCACGACTCGGTTCCCCTCACACTGCACCAGGATTCACTTCCCCTCGCGCTGCTCCAGGTCTCGTTTCCCTTGCACTGCAGCGGGACTCACTTCTTCTCACCCTGGTCCAGGTCTCGATCTCCCCACACTGCAGCGGGATTTGCTTCCCCTCGCACTGTTCCAGGTCTTGTTCCTGTCACGCTGCACCGGGATTCGCTTCCCCTCGCGCTGCACTGGTGCTCGCTTCCCCTCACGCTGCACTGGGACTCGCTGCCCGTTGCGCTGCACTGGGACTCGCTTCCCTTGTGGTGCACTGGTGTTCTCTGCCGCTTGCGCTGCACTGGGACTTGCTTCCCCTCACATTGCACCACGACTCGCTTCCCCTCACGCTGCACCAGGACTCACTTCCCCTCACGTTGCACCTGGACTCGCTTCCCTTCACGCTGCACCAGGACTCAATTCCCCTCACGCTGCTCCAGGTCTCGTTTCCCTTGCACTGCAGCGGGACTCACTTCCTCTCACACTGCTCCAGGTCTCGTTCTCCCCACACTGCAGCGGGATTTGCTTCCCCTCGCACTGTTCCAGGTCTTGTTCCCCTCACACTGCATCGGGGTTCGCTTCCCCTCCTGCTGCACTGGGGCTCGATTCCCTTCGTGCTGCATTGGGACTCGCTTCCCCTCATGCTGCACTGGGACTCGCTTCCCTCGTCCTGCACTGGTGCTCTCTGCCCCTCGCGCTGCACCGGGACTCGCTTCCCCTCACAGTGCACCACGACTCGCTTCCCCTCACGCTGCACCAGGACTCACTTCCCCTCACATTGCACCAGGACTCGCTTCCCCTCACGCTGCACCAGGACTCATTTCCCCTCACGCTGCACCAGGACTCACTTCCTCTCACGCTGCTCCAGGTCTCGTTCTGCCCACATTGCAGCGGGATTTGCTTCCCCTCGCACTGTTCCAGGTCTTGTTCCCCTCATGCTGCACCGGGGCTGGCTTCCCCTCGTGCTGCACTGGGGCTTGATTCCCCTTGCGCTGCACTGGGCCTCCCTTCCCCTTGCGCTGCACTGGTGCTCGCTTCCCCTCGCACTGCACTGGTGCTCGCTACCCCTCGTTTTGCACCGGGGCTGGCTTCCCCTCGCGCTGCACTGGGGCTCGCTTCCCCTCGTGCTGCACTGGTGCTCTCTGCCCCTCACGCTGCACCAGGACTCGCTTCCTCTCACATTGCACCACGACTCGGTTCCCCTCACACTGCACCAGGATTCACTTCCCCTCGCGCTGCTCCAGGTCTCGTTTCCCTTGCACTGCAGCGGGACTCACTTCTTCTCACCCTGCTCCAGGTCTCGATCTCCCCACACTGCAGCGGGATTTGCTTCCCCTCGTACTGTTCCAGGTCTTGTTCCCGTCACGCTGCACCGGGATTCGCTTCCCCTCGCGCTGCACTGGTGCTCGCTTCCCCTCACGCTGCACTGGGACTCGCTGCCCGTTGCGCTGCACTGGGACTCGCTTCCCTTGTGGTGCACTGGTGTTCTCTGCCGCTCGCGCTGCACTGGGACTTGCTTCCCCTCACATTGCACCACGACTCGCTTCCCCTCACGCTGCACCTGGACGCGCTTCCCCTCACGCTGCACCAGGACTCAATTCCCCTCACGCTGCTCCAGGTCTCGTTTCCCTTGCACTGCAGCGGGACTCACTTCCTCTCACACTGCTCCAGGTCTCGTTCTCCCCACACTGCAGCGGGATTTGCTTCCCCTCGCACTGTTCCAGGTCTTGTTCCCCTCACACTGCATCGGGGTTCGCTTCCCCTCCTGCTGCACTGGGGCTCGATTCCCTTCGTGCTGCATTGGGACTCGCTTCCCCTCATGCTGCACTGGGACTCGCTTCCCTCGTCCTGCACTGGTGCTCTCTGCCCCTCGCGCTGCACCGGGACTCGCTTCCCCTCACATTGCACCACGACTCGCTTCCCCTCACGCTGCACCAGGACTCACTTCCCCTCACATTGCACCAGAACTCGCTTCCCCTCACGCTGCACCAGGACTCATTTCCCCACACGTTGCACCTGGACTCGGTTCCCCTCACGCTGCACCAGGACTCACTTCCCCTCAGGCTGCTCCAGGTCTCGTTTCCCTCGCACTGCAGCGGGACTCACTTCCTCTCACACTGCTCCAGGTCTCGTTCTCCCCACACTGCAGCGGGTTGTGCTTCCCCTCGCACTGTTCCAGGTCTTGTTCCACTCACGCTGCACCAGGGCTGGCTTACCCTCGTGCTGCACTGGGGCTCGATTCCCCTTGCACTGCACTGGGACTCCCTTCCCCTTGCTCTGCACTGAGGCTCGCTTCCCCTCGCGCTGCACTGGTGCTCGCTAACCCTCGTTTTGCACCGGGGCTGGCTTCCCCTTGCGCTGCACCAGTGCTCGCTCCCCCTCACGTTGCAGCGGGACTCACTTCTCTCACACTGCTCCAGGTCTCGTTCTCCCTACACTGCAGCGGGATTTGCTTCCCCTCGCACTGTTCCAGGTCTTATTCCCCTCACACTGCACAGGGGCTCACTTCCCCTCGTGCTGCACTGGGGCTCGATTCCCCTCGTGCTGCACCAGTGCTCGCTACCCCTCGCACTGCAGCAGGATTCGCTTCCCTCGTGCTGCTCCAGGTCTCGTTCCCCTCGCACTGCAGCGGGACTCACTTCCTCTCACACTGCTCCAGATCTCGTTCTCCCCTTACATTGCACCAGGACTCTCTCCCCGTCACGCTGCACCAGGACTCACTCCCCTCACCTTGCACCAGGACTCACTCCCCTCACCTTGCACCTGAACTCGCTTCCCCTCACCCTGCACCAGCACTCACTTCCTCTCACACTGCTCCAGGTCTCGTTCTGCCCACACTGCAGCGGGATTTACTTCCCCTCGCACTGTTCCAGGTCTTGTTCCCCTCGCGCTGCACCGGGACTCGCTTTCCCTCACATTGCACCACGACTCGCTTCCCCTCTCGCTGCACCAGGACTCACTTCCCCTCACCTTGCACCTGGACTCACTTCCCCTCACACTGCACCAGGACTCACTTCCCCTCACGTTGCACCTGGACTCGGTTCCCCTCACACTGCACCAGGACTCACTTCCCCTCACCTTGCACCTGGACTCGGTTCCCCTCACACTGCACCAGGACTCACTTCCCCTCACCTTGCACCTGGACTCGCTTCCCCTCACACTGCACCTGGACTCGCTTCCCCTCACACTGCTCCAGGACTCACTTCCCCTCACCTTGCACCTGGACTCGCTTCCCCTCACACTGCACCAGGACTCACTTCCCCTCGCGCTGCTCCAGGTCTCGTTCCCCTCGCACTGCAGCGGGACTCACTTCCTCTCACACTGCTCCAGGTCTCGTTCTCCCCACACTGCAGCGGGATTTGCTTCCCCTCGCACTGTTCCAGGTCTTGTTCCCCTCGTGCTGCACCGGGGCTGGCTTACTCTCGTGCTGAACTGGGACTCCCTTCCCCTTGCGCTGCACTCGGGCTCGCTTCCCCTTGCGCTGCACTGGGGCTCGCGACCCCTCGTTTTGCACCGGGGCTGGCTTCCCCTTGCGCTGCACCAGTGGCCGCTACCCCTAATGCTGTACCGGGAAATGCTTCCCCTCGCGCTGCACCGGAACCCGCTTCACTTCACACTACACTGGAGCTCGCTTCCCCTCGTGCTGCACTGGGGCTCGATTCCCCTCGTGCTGCATTGGGACTCGATTCCCCTCATGCTGCATTGGGACTCGATTCCCCTCATGCTGCACAGGGACTCACTTCCCCTTGCACTGCACAGGGACTCGCTTCTCTCGCGCTGCACCAGTGCTCGCTGCCCCTCGCGCTGCACCGGTGCTCATTACCACTCGCGCTGCACCAGTGCTTGCTACCCCTATTACTGTACCGGGATTCACTTCCCCTCGCGCTGCACTGGGACTTGCTTCCCCCTCGTGCTGCACTGGGACTCCCTATCCTTCGCGTTGCAGCGGTGCTTGCTACCCCACACGGTGCAGCAGGATTCACTTCCCTCGCGCTGGTCCAGGTCTCGTTCCCCTTGCACTGCAGCGGGACTCACTTCCTCTCACACTGCTCCAGGTCTCGTTCTCCCCACACTGCAGCGGGATTTGCTTCCCCTCGCACTGTTCCAGGTCTTGTTCCCCTCAAGCTGCACCGGGGTTCGCTTCCCCTCGTGCTGCACTGGGGCTCGATTCCCCTCATGCTGCATTGAGCTCACTTCCCCTCATGCTGCACAGGGACTCGCTTCGCCTTGCGCTGCACAGGGACTCGCTTCCATCGTGCTGCACTGGTGCTCGCCGCCCCTCGCGCTGCACCGGCACTCGCTTCCCCTCACGCTGCACCAGGTCTCACTTCTTCTCACGCTGCTCCAGGTCTCGTTCTGCCCACACTGCAGCGGGATTTGCTTCCCCTCGCACTGTTCCAGGTCTTGTTCCCCTCATGCTGCACCGGGGCTGGCTTCCCCTCGTGCTGCACTGGGGCTTGATTCCCCTTGCGCTGCACTGGGCCTCCCTTCCCCTTGCGCTGCACTGGTGCTCGCTTCCCCTCGCACTGCACTGGTGCTCGCTACCCCTCGTTTTGCACCGGGGCTGGCTTCCCCTCGCACTGCACCAGTGCTCGCTACCCCTCGCGCTGCAATGGTGCTCATTACCACTCGCGCTGCACCAGTGCTCGCTTCCCCTAATGCTGTACCGGGATTCACTTTCCCTCGCGCTGCACTGGGACTTGCTTCCCCCTCGTGCAGGACTGGGACTCGCTATCCTTCGCGCTGCAGCAGTGCTTGCTACCCCTCACACTGCAGCAGGATTCGCTTCCCTCGCGCTGCTCCAGGTCTCGTTCCCCTCGCACTGCAGCGGGACTCACTTCCTCTCACACTGCTCCAGGTCTCGTTCTCCCCACACTGCAGCAGGATTTGCTTCCCCTCGCACTGTTCCAGGTCTTGTTCCCCTCACACTGCACCAGGGCTCGCTTCCCCTCGTGCTGCACTGGGGCTCGATTCCCCTCGTGCTGCATTGGGACACAATTCCCCTCATGTTGCACAGGGACTCGCTTCCCCTTGCGCTGCACAGGGACTCGCTTCCCTCGCGCTGCACCAGTGCTTGCTACCTCTCGCACTGCACCAGGACTCACTTCCTCTCACGCTGCTCCAGGTCTCGTTTCCCTTGCACTGCAGCACGACTCACTTCCTCTCACACTGCTCCAAGTCTCGTTCTCCCCACACTGTAGTGGGATTTGCTTCCCCTCGCACTGTTCCAGGTCTTGTTCCCCTCACTCTGCACCGGGGCTCGCTTCCCGTCGTGCTGCACTGGGGCTCGATACCCCTCGCGCTGCACTGGGACTCGCTTCCCTCGTGCTGCACTGGTGCTCTCTGCCCCTCGCGCTGCACCAGGACTCGCTTCCCCTCACATTGCACCACGACTCGCTTCCCCTCACGCTGCACCAGGACTCACTTCCCCTCACGTTGCACCAGGACTCACTTCCCCTCACGCTGCACCAGGACTCACTTCCTCTCACGCTGCTCCAGGTCTCGTTTCCCTTGCACTGCAGCAGGACTCACTTCCTCTCACACTGCTCCAGGTCTCGTTCTCCCCACACTGCACGGGATTTGCTTCCCCTCGCACTGTTCCAGGTCTTGTTCCCCTCACGCTGCACCGGGGCTCGCTTCCCCTTGTGCTGCACTGGGGCTCGCTTCCCCTTGTGCTGCACTGGGGCTCGATGCCCCTCGCACTGCACAGGGACTCGCTTCCCCTCACACTGCTGTGGAGCTTGCTTCCCCTCACGCTGCACCGGGACCGCTTCCCCTCACACTGCTGTGGAGCTTGCTTCCCCTCGCGCTGCACTGGGGCTCGCTACCCCTCGCGCTGCAATGGTGCTCACTACCACTCACGATGCACCAGTGCTCGCTTCCCCTCATGCTGCATCTGGACTCGCTTCCCCTCGCGCTGCACCGGGACCCGCTTCCCCTCACACTGCAGTGGAGCTTGCTTCCCCCCGCGCAGCACTAGGGCTCGCTAACCCTCATGCTGCAGCGGGATTTGCTTCCCCCCGTGCTGCACTGGGACTCGCTTTCCCTCATGCTGCAGCGGTGCTTGCTACCACTCACGCTGCAGCGGGATTCGCTTCTCCTCGTGCTGCTCCAGGTCTCGTTTCCCTCCCACTGCAGCAGGATTCACTTCCCCTCGCACTGTTCCAGGTCTTATTCCCCTCACGCTGCACAGGGGCTTGCTTCCCCTCGTGCTGCATTGGGGCTCGATTCCCCTTGCGCTGCACTGGGGTTCGCTATCCCTCGTTTTGCACCGGGGCTGGCTTCCCCTCGCGCTGCACCAGTGCTTGCTACCCCTCGCACTGCAACGGTGCTCATTACCATTCGCGCTGCACCAGTGCTCGCTACCCCTATTGCTGTACCGGGATTCTCTTCCCCTCGCGCTGCACTGGGACTTGCTTCTCCCTCGTGCTGCACTGGGACCCGCTATCCTTCGCGTTGCAGCGGTGCTTGCTACCCCTCACGCTGCAGCAGGATTCGCTTCCCTCGCGCTGCTCCAAGTCTCGTTCCCCTTGCACTGCAGCGGGACTCACTTCCTCTCACACTGCTCCAGGTCTCGTTCTCACCACACTGCAGCGGGATTTGCTTCCCCTCGCACTGTTCCAGGTCTTGTTCCCCTCATGCTGCACCGGGGCCCGCTTCCCCTCGTGCTACACTGGGGCTCGATTCCCCTCGTGCTGCATTGGGACTCGATTCCCCTCATGCTGCACAGCGACTCGCTTCCCCTTGCACTGCACAGGGACTCGCAGCCCCCCGCGCTGCACCGGCACTCGCTTCCCCTCACGCTGCTCTGGGACTCGCTTCCCTCGTGGTGCACTGGTGCTCTCTGCCGCTCGCGCTGCACCGGGACTGGCTTCCCCTTGCGCTGCACTGGGGCTCGCTTCCCCTCACGCTGCACTAGTGCTCGCTACCCCTCGTTTTGCACCAGGGCTGGCTTCCCCTCGCTCTGCACCAGTGCACGCTACCCCTCGCGCTGCAACGGTGCTCACCACCACTCGCGCTGCACCAGTGCTGGCTTCCCCTAATGCTGTACTGGGACTCGCTTCCCCTCGCGCTGCACCGGGACTCGCTTCCCCTCACACTGCACTGGAGCTCGCTTCCCCTCATGCTGCACAGGGACTTGCTTCCCCTAAGGCTGCAGCAGTGCTCGCTACCCCTCGCGCTGCATTGGGACTCGCTTCCCCTCACGCTGCACTGGGGCTTGCTTCCTCTCGCGCTGCACCAGGACTCGCTTCCCCTCACGCTGCACCGAGACTCGCTTCGCCTCACGCTGCACCGGGACTCACTTCCCCTCATGCTGCACCAGGACTCTCTTCCCCTCGCGTTGCACCGGGACTCACTTCCCCTCACACTGCACTGGAGCTCGATTCCCCTCGCACTGCAACCGGGCTCGCTTCCCCTCGCTCTGCACTGTGGCTTGCTTCCCCTTATGCTGCACCGGTGCTCACTTCCCCTCACGCTGCACCGGTGTTCGCTTCCCCTCGCGCTGCAGCAGTGCTTGCTACCCCTCACGTTGCAGCGGGATTCGCTTCCCCACGCGTTGATCCAGGTCTTGTTCCCCTCGCACTGCAGCGGGACTCACTTCATCTAACACTGCTCCAGGTCTCGTTCTCCCCACACTGCAGCGTGATTCACTTCCCCTCGCACTGTTCCAGGTCTTGTTCCCCTCGTGCTGCACTGGGGCTCACTTCCCCTCGTGCTGCACTGGGACTCACTTCCCCTCGCACTGCACCGGGACTCACTTCCTCTCGCACTGCACCGGGACTCACTTCCTCTCACACTGCACCAGGTCTTGTTCTCCCTAAACTGCAGTGGGATTTGCTTCCCCTCGCACTGTTCCAGGTCTTGTTCCCCTCACGCTGCACCGGGGCTCGCTTCCCCTCGCGCTGCACTGGGGCTCGATTCCCCTAGCGCTGCACTGGGACTTGCTTCCCCTCGCGCTGCATTAGTGCTCACTACCCCTCGTTTTGCACCGGGGCTGGCTTCCCCTCGTGCTGCAGCAGTGCTCGTTACCATTCGCGCTGCAACGGTGCTCACTCCCACTCGCGCTGCACCAGTTCTAGCTTCCCCTAATACTGTACCGGGACTTGCTTCCCCTTGCGCTGCACCGGGACTCGCTTCCACTCACACTGCACTGGAGCTCGCTTCCCCTCGCACAGCATCGGGGCTCGCTTCTCCTCGCGGTTCACTGGGGCTTGCTTCCCCTCATGCTGCACAAGGACTTGCATCCCCTCGCTCTGCACTGTGGCTCGCTTCCCTTCACTCTGCACCGGTGCTCGCTTCCCCCCGCGCTGCACAGGGGCTCGCTTTCCCTCACGCTGCACTGGTGCTCGCTTCCCCTCGCGCTGACCGGGGCTCGCTTCCCCTCGTGCTGCAGTGAGGCTCACTTCCCCTCACGCTGCACCGGTGCTTGTTTCCCTCGCACTGCACCGGGGCTCGCTTCCCCTCGCGCTGCACCAGTGCTCGCTTCCCTCCGCACTGCACCGGGGCTCGCTTCCCCTCACGCTGCACCAGGGCTCGCTTTCCCTCGCGCTGCACCGGTGCTCGCTTCCCTCCACGCTGCAACGGTGCTCACTACCCCTCGCGCTGCACCCGTGCTTGCTATCGCTCGCGCCATACCGGGTCTCGCTTCCCCTCGCGCTGCAATGGCGTTCGCTACCCCTCGCGCTGCACTGGGATTTGCTTCCCCTAAGGCTGCAGCTGTGCTCGCTACCCCTCACGCTGCAATGGGACTCGCTTCCCCTCCGCTGCACTGGGGCTTGCTTCCCGCCGCGCTGCACTGGGGCTTGCTTCCCCTCGCGCTGCACCAGGACTCACTTCCCCTCACGCTGCACAGGGACTCACTTCCCCTCGTGCTGCACCAGGACTCACTTCCCCTCGCGCTCCACCGGGACTCACTTCCCCTCGCGCTGCACCGGGACTCACTTCCCCTCGCGCTGCACCGGGACTCACTTCCCCTCGCACTGCACCGGGACTTACTTCCCCTCGCGCTGCACCGGGACTCACTTTCTCTCACGCTGCACCGGGACTCACTTCCCCTCGCGCTGACCGGGGCTCGCTTCCCCTCGTGCTGCAGTGAGGCTCACTTCCCCTCACGCTGCACCGGTGCTTGTTTCCCTCGCACTGCACCGGGGCTCGCTTCCCCTCGCGCTGCACCAGTGCTCGCTTCCCTCCGCACTGCACCGGGGCTCGCTTCCCCTCACGCTGCACCAGGGCTCGCTTTCCCTCGCGCTGCACCGGTGCTCGCTTCCCTCCACGCTGCAACGGTGCTCACTACCCCTCGCGCTGCACCCGTGCTTGCTATCGCTCGCGCCATACCGGGTCTCGCTTCCCCTCGCGCTGCAATGGCGTTCGCTACCCCTCGCGCTGCACTGGGATTTGCTTCCCCTAAGGCTGCAGCTGTGCTCGCTACCCCTCACGCTGCAATGGGACTCGCTTCCCCTCCGCTGCACTGGGGCTTGCTTCCCGCCGCGCTGCACTGGGGCTTGCTTCCCCTCGCGCTGCACCAGGACTCACTTCCCCTCACGCTGCACAGGGACTCACTTCCCCTCGTGCTGCACCAGGACTCACTTCCCCTCGCGCTCCACCGGGACTCACTTCCCCTCGCGCTGCACCGGGACTCACTTCCCCTCGCGCTGCACCGGGACTCACTTCCCCTCGCACTGCACCGGGACTTACTTCCCCTCGCGCTGCACCGGGACTCACTTTCTCTCACGCTGCACCGGGACTCACTTCCCCTCGCGCTATACCGGGGCTCGCTTCCCCACTCGCTGCACCAAGTCTCATTCCCCTCGATTTGCTCTGGGTTTTAATTCCCCTTGCACTGCACCATGTCTCATTCCCCTTGCGCTGTACCGGGGCCGCTTCCCCTTACATTGCACTCGGGCTCAGCTCCTCTCGCGCTATTCCAAGGTCTCATCACCTTGTGCTGGACCAGGTCTCTTTCCCCTTGCGCTGCACCTGGTTTCATTCCCCTCACACTGCACCAGGGTCTCATTGACCTTGTGCTGGATCAGATCTCATTCCCCTTGCGCTGCTCCATGTCTCATTCCCCTTGCGCTGCGCTGGGGCTTACCTTGTCTCACACTGCTCCAGGTCTCATTCCCCTCATGCCGCACCAGGTCTCGTATTGCACTGGGACTCGCTACTCCTTGTGTTGCTCAGGGACTGCTTCCCTGCACGTTATTCCAGGACTTGTTTCCCCTCATGCTGCCCAGGGACTAGAAACAGAGAGAAACAAAGGAAAAGTACAGGCGGAGTAGAGGAGCTCCGAATGGAACATTCTAGTCTGCTGCCACTTTGCCAGAAGAGGTCCTTGTCGAGGATTTTATAAAATCATGAGGGACATAGATAAGGTGAATAGCAAAGACCTTTTCCCAAGGGAAGGAGAATTCAAAACTGGAGGGGATAGTGTCAAGGTGAGAGATATAAATGGGACCTGAGCATGTGGAATGAACTGGCAGAGTAAGTGGCAGTTGCAGGTACACTTTCAACATTTAGAAGACATTTAGACACATACACAAATAGGAAAGCTTTAGAGGGATATGGACCAAACTAGAAAAATGGGATTAGTTTAGATTGGGAAACCTGCTGGCATTGATGAGTTGGACTGGGGTCTCTTTTCATGCTGTATGACTCTATAAGTCAAGAAATCTCCAGATTTGCCACACTGACTTGGGAAAAGCGCCTTTTGCTTTGGGACTGGGACAGGAGGCTGCAGCCCTAGGTGCAGGCTTGAATTGTCTTTTTCTATGCCATAACATTTCTATGATTCTGTGGAAATGTCCACAAGAGTTGCAGGGTGGTGTGCGCCAATGGTTTCATTCCCTTTACTTCTTTGACTTCCTCTACACATTCACAATGCCCCATCTATTGCAGTTCATTCACCCCACAATTCTCCATGCCCCACCGAATACGCCATGATCCTTTATAGTCTCAAGAAATATAGTTGAAAAGTGTAGTGCTGGGAAAAGTACAGGTCAGGCACCATCCGAGGAGCAGGAGAGTTGACATTTTGGGCATAAGCCCTTCTTCGAGAATGTCATCACGAAACATAGTGCCAATTTGCACCTCTACAAACCCCATCCCCCCATTTCCCTCTACCCTTCATACCGACTTGAGCTCCCACACAGCCCTCTAGCCTTTTACACAGCAATGCAGAAGATAGGAGCAGGAGGAGACCATTCGGCCCTTCGAGCCTGCTCTGCCATTCATCACAGTCATGGCTGATCGTCCAACTCAATAGCCTTACCCTATTCTCCTTATAACCTTTAATCCCATTCACCCAAGTGCTCTATCTAGCCGCACCTTGAATATATTAAATATTTTGGCATCAACTATTTGCTGTGCTAATCAATTCTGCAGGCTTGTTAGAATATTTTCCTTAGATTCTTACGCACTTGATGCAACTACAATACACCAACTTTTGTGAACAGCCAAAATTTGTTAAGCAAGTACAAGCTTTGGAGGATCACTTAAGTCTCTTCGCAATGATTGCGAAGCGTGTCAAGAGAAGCTCTCTGAACAAGGCACCAGTTCTTCCTTTGTACAAAATTCTTACATCACAGTCAGTACTGCCCACCAGACAACACCCAGCCACTCCCCCACAGTCACATTTACCATAAGACCATAAGACATAGGAGCGGAAGTAAGGCCATTTGGCCCATCGAGTCCACTCCGCCATTCAATCATGGCTGATGGGCATTTCAACTCCACTTACCCGCATTCTCCCCGTAGCCCTTAATTCCTTGTGACATCAAGAATTTATCAATTTCTGCCTTGAAGACATTTAGTGTCCCAGCCTCCACTGCACTCTGTGGCAATAAATTCCACAGGCCCACCACTCTCTGGCTGAAGAAATGTCTCCGCATTTCTGTTCTGAATTTACCCCCTCTAATTCTAAGGCTGTGTCCACGGGTCCTAGTCTCCTCGCCTAACGGAAACAATTTCCTAGCGTCCACCCTCTCCAAGCCATGTATTATCTTGTAAGTTTCTATTGGATCTCCCCTTAATCTTCTAAACTCCAATGAATACAATCCCAGGATCTTCAGCCGTTCCTCATATGTTAGACCTACCATTCCAGGATCATCCGTGTGAATCTCCGCTGGACATGCTCCAGTGCCAGTATGTCCTTCTTGAGGTGTGGGGACCAAAACTGGACACAGTACTCCAAATGGGGCCTAACCAGAGCTTTATAAAGTCTCAGTGGCACAACAGTGCTTTTATATTCCAACCCTCTTGAGATAATTGACAACATTGCATTCACTTTCTTAATCACGGACTCAACCTGCATGTTTACCTTCAGCGAATCCTCAACTAGCACTCCCAGATCCCTCTGTACTATGGCTTTACGAACTTTCTCACCATTTAGAAAGTAATCCATGCTTCTATTCTTTTTTCCAAAGTGCAAGACCTCGCATTTGCTTACATTGAATTCCATCAGCCATTTCCTGGACCACTCCTCCAAACTGTCTAGATCCTTCTGCAGCCTCCCCACTTCCTCAGTACTACCTGCCTGTCCACCTAACTTTGTATCATCGGCAAACTTCGCTAGAATGCCCCCAGTCCCTTCATCCAGATCATTAATATATAATGTGAACAGCTGCGGCCCCAACACTGAATTCTGTGGGACACCGCTTGTCACCGGCTGCCATTCCGAAAAAGAACCTTTTATCCCAACTCTCTGCCTTCTGTCAGACAGCCAATCCTCAATCCATACCAGTAGCTCACCTCTATTACCATGGGCCCTCACCTTGCTCAGCAGCCTCCCGTGTGGCACCTTATCAAAGGCCTTTTGGAAGTCTAGGAAGACCACATCCACTGGGTTTCCCCGGTCTAACCTACTTGTCACCTCTTCAAAGAACTCCAACAGGTTTGTCAGGCACGACCTCCCCTTATTAAATCCATGTTGACTTGTTCTAATCCGACCCTGCTCTTCCAAGAATTTAGAAACCTCATCCTTAATGATGGATTCTAGAATTTTACCAACAACCGAGGTTAGGCTAATTGGCCTATAATTTTCCATCTTTTGCCTTGATCCTTTCTTGAACAAGGGGGTTACAACAGCGATCTTCCTATCATCCGGGACTTTCCCCGACTCCAGTGACTTTTGAAAGATCTCAACCAACGCTTCCGCTATTTCGTCAGCCACCTCCCTCAGAATTCTAGGATGTAACCCATCAGGGCCAGGAGATTTATCAATTTTAAGACCTTTTAGCTTTTCTAGCACTTTCTCTTTTGTAATGGCAACCATACTCAACTCAGCCCCCAGACTCCCTTTAATTGTTGGGATATTACTCATGTCTTCCACTGTGAAGACTGACGCAAAGTACTTATTAAGTTCTCCTGCTATTTCCTTATCTCCCATCACTAGGCTTCCAGCATCAGTTTGAAGTGGCCCAATGTCTACTCTTGCCTGTCGTTTGTTTCTTATGTATTGAAAGAAACTTTTACTATCACTTCTAATAGTACTGGCTAGCCTACCTTCATATTTGATCCTCTCCTTCCTTATTTCTCTCTTTGTTATCCTCTGTTTGTTTTTGTAGCCTTCCCAATCTTCTGATTAAACTCAAGACACAATGCAGTGACCTGATTATCTCCAGAAACAGTAATTTGTTAATGGCAAGATCTGGTGTAAATCGCTTTTTTAAGCTGCAGGGTGTAGTCAGACTTTTAACTGCAATGTTCTTACTGACTCTGAATAGGAGATGATAATTTAAATTTACTCTGAATAGTAGAAGATGATAATGTAAATTTCTGCTGGATAATAGGAGATGGCAGTGTAATTTTTTTTACACTGTACCTGTAATACCACCCTACCCCCCCAAATACATCCAATTTCCTAAAGGTCAGCTGAGCAAATTAACCCCTTAACATCTCAGGCTCACCAATCTTTGGGTGAAGAAATGTCTAAACTCCATCCTATGTGGCCCACATTGAATCCTCAGATTGTTAGCAGAGATGTGATATTCCTGATGGTGGTGTGTCCAGACTTATAACCTTTTACACCACTTTTCTCTATTTCTCCACCACTAACAACAGTCTTCTCTTCGGTCAACAGTGTACATTAAAAAATTAACATCTTTCAATTCTGAAGTGTCATACTGGACTCGAAATGTTAACTCTGTTTCTCTCTCCAAAGATGCTTACAGACCTAATGAATTTCTCCAGCACCCTGTTTGTTCTGATTAAGATATCTTTCACACAATATCTATCCAAAAATAAAAACAAACATTCACCAAGGTCCAGTTTCTCCAACCCACATTCAGGGATGGAGAAGGCGGGACGTTGTTTCACCTCCCAGGCTGTGGTAAGAGGGGTGGCGCTGTTTCACCTCCTGGACTGAGCGTAGCGTGGTGACGCTATTTCACCTCCCAGGCTGTGATAATAGGGGTGGTGCTGCTTCACCTCCAGGACTGGGCGGAGCGTGGTGACGCTATTTCACCTCCCAGGCTGTGATAATAGGGGTGGTGCTGCTTCACCTCCAGGACTGGGCGGAGCGTGGTGACGCTATTTCACCTCCCAGGCTGTGGTCAGCGGGGTGGCGCATGTTTCACCTCCAGGACTGGGCGGAGCGTGGTGACGTTTTTTCTCCTCCCAGGCTGTGGTCAGCGGGGTGGCGCATGTTTCACCTCCAGGACTGGGCGGAGCGTGGTGACGTTTTTTCTCCTCCCAGGCTGAGGTGAAGTGGGGTGGCGCTGTTTCATCTTCCAGTTGGGAGGACTGAACAATCTGGACCATCTTGTCGCCATTGCTCATGGGCTCCTCCTCCTCGTCCTCTCTCCCGGTGCGGAGTGGCGGGTCGCAATGGCGCTTTACAACTTCAAGAAGATCACGGTGGTGCCGTCCTCCAAGGCAGGTCGTGGCGGTTCGGGGGGCTGCGAGCGACCGGGTGACTGGCTTGTCAGACGCTACACATTGAAAGGCCGGGTTTGCGTCCGAGTGGCGAGTAACTGGGCTGAGGGCCCTCGGGCACGTGTTCCCCCGTCAATCCCACATTCCCTCCCCTTTCCTTAGGGCTGAGTGTCACCCCTGGGCCCGCGGTGGATTTGGTCATTATTAATATGTTTGATGTTTATTATTATGTTAATTATTATGTCTGAACCCTCCATTCCCCCTTTTTAAAAATCTTCCCCAGAGGAACCGGTTTGTCAGTCTTGCACTGGCCAGCTTTGGGACAGTGGTTTAAAATGTCACCGTGTTACTGATTACAGTCGTGAAGGGAGTGGAGAATTTCCCAGGACTGCAGCAGAACTTTCTCCTCTTCTCCCCTTTCTTCCCCCCCGCCGCCCCAGTTACGTGGAAGCGATGAGTTTTGTCGAAGGCTCCTCCTCCTCCTCCATCTCACTTGCTCCCTCCGCCTCCTGCGGATCATCTCCACTTTGGTGTCGCCAGCTGCTGATTTGTGGGATTTTGATTTGGTCTCACTCCTTTTCAAAACCTAAGTTTGGAACTTGACACTGATGTGTTGTTTTTCCGGCAGAAGGCAAGTCATTTGGGACCGAGATGAGCAAAATGATTTCGCTCAAAAGGTTGCAAATCCTTAGATTCTTCTCGTCCACTGCATAATTGAGTGTACTTCAACTGTACTTGAGAATGCACCTGGAGTAGATAAACTTTTGCATTCTCGTAGAATCATGGAATATGAGGAATAGGTAGAAAACTGGAGTTAAAGCCAAAGGTTAGCCATGAGTAAATTCAGTAGACAGCGTTCAAAGTCCTTAAGAAACAGAAGTCGATCGTATGTTGCGTCTTCATTATTCAAGCAAAGAGCTTAAGCTTGTCAGTGATTTTCTGTCTTGAGAATTTTATGCTGTGTATTTCCCTCAAGTGATGTTGAAGTCATTAGTTTAATATACTTATCAATTCAAGTATTGCTAAAACACACGTATTCAAAGCCTTTTATCTTGTACTCATTGGGATAATTCACAGAAATACCAATGGGAGACGTGGGAGGGGAGGAATTGACTGATTGCAAGATGAGAAGGTTTAATAAAATTTCTCTTACTCAGCAATAATCAATTTCACAGTTCACTTGTACAATGCTATTAACCCAAAAATGTCCTGAGTGCTAAATATGAAAATTATAAGACACACAGATTTTGTGTGTCTGTCAAACCTGGAAAATAATTATGGTGATGGATGTCTATTATATCTAAACTGCTGAAATGTAAATTTTACTTTGCTTTTATGAATTTATAAATCAAGGGCAACTTTCATTGTCACAGGCACACAATGTAGTTTGTAACTCCAGTTAGGAATGATTCAGTGATGAAAATCTGAGGAGAGAGTTTCACACTTGGATTTTTGGAGACAGGTAAAGGAAGTTGGGTGTAGTTTAGTGGCACTCGGTTAAAGAACTGGAGGTCAAGGTGTGAGGAGTGTGCTAAGATTGGAAAGACCATGCAGGAAGATGTAAGAGAAACTGGAGAAATACTTCCAAAAAATGCTCCACAAACTTCATCTCATCCAAGGTCCTGATAACCGGGTATTGTACAGCAGCAAGATTTTCTCACCCATCACCCTATGTAGAGGCTCTGTAACACTACCTTAAATTTAAAAAAAACTTATCTTTATTTTTTAAAATGCCTGTCTCCGATCTCTTAAAAGATTGTGTTTCATTTCTATAGCAACATTAGACGAAGTATTGAATATACATGCGCAGATATAGCATCTTTTAAAGTGAGTTCTGTTTAACGTCATTGAATAGTGCAAATGGTTAATTTACAATAGTCTCCTTTACAACAAAATCAGTTCCCAAAAACAAAAGTTGCATCTAATCAGAGAGCAATCATTTTAACTGTCATTTTGTTCACAATGACTTCTAGATTCTTCTGCAATCTATCAACATTTAACTAATAAGCTTATTTTCTATTCTTTCTGCCAAAATAAACAATTTTATGTTTTTTCACTGTACACTCCATTTGCCACGTACTTAATCTGTCTGTTCCTTTTTGTCACCTCCTTGTTTCCTCTTTACAACTTAATTTCCTACCTATCTTTGTGTCATTGGCAAATTTTGCAACCATATCTTCCTGTCCCATCATCCAGTTCATTAATATAAGTTGTAAACTGTTGTGGAACCAACATTAATCCCTCTGGCACGATATTCGTTACACTTTGCCAATCTGAAGATGAGCCATTTGTATCTACTGTCTGCTTCCTTTTGGCAACCCAACCTTCTGTCCCCACGAATGTGCTATGTGCTTTGCTGAGAGCTTTATTTTCTGCAAGGAGAAAGTGAGGACTGCAGATGCTGGAGATCAAAGTTGAAACTTTATTGCTGGAACAGCACAGCAGGTCAGGCAGCATCCAGGGAACAGGAGATTCGACGTTTCGGGCACAGGCCCTTCTTCAGGAATGAGCAGAGAGTGTTCAGCAGGAGAAGATAAAAGGTAGGGAGGAGGGACTTGGAGGAGGGGCGTTGGAAATGTGATAGGAGGAAAGAGGTCAAGGTGAGGGTGATAGGTCGGAGTAGGATGGAGGCGGAGAGGTCAAGAAGAAGACTGCAGGTCAGGAAGGCGGTGCCGGGCTGGAGGGATCCGGCTGAGACAAGGTGGGGGGAGGGGGGATGAAGAAACTGGTGAAGTCCAAGTTCATCCCCTGCGGTTGGAGGGTTCCCAGTCGGAAGATAAGACGCTCCTCCTCCGACCGTCGGGTTGTTGTGGTTTGGCGGTGGATGAGTCCAATGACCTGCATATCCTCGGTGGAGTGGGAGGGGGAGTTGAAATGCTGTGCTACAGGTTGGTTGGGTTGGTTCGTCCGGGTGGCCCAGAGGTGCTCTCTGAATCGCTCCGCAAGTAGGCGGCCTGTCTCCCCAATATAGAGGAGGCCACACCGGCTGCAGCGGATGCAGTAGATGATGTGGGTGGAGGTGCAGGTGAATCTGTGGCGGATATGGAATTTTCCTTTGGGCCTTGGAGAGAAGTGAGGGGGGAGGTGTGGGCGCAAGTGTTGCACCTCCTGCGGTTGCAAGGGAAGGTGCCGGGAGTCGAGGTTGGGTCGGTGGGGGGTGTGGATCTGACAAGGGAGTCGCGGAGGGAGTGGTCTCTACGGAAAGCTGATAGGGGAGGGGAGGGAAATATATCCTTGGTGCTGGGGTCTGTTTGGAGGTGGCGGAAGTGACGGCGGATGATGCGCTGTACATGGAGATTGGTGGGGTGGTAGGTGAGGACCAGTGGGGTTCTGTCCTGGTGGCGGTTGGAGGGGCGGGGCTCAAGGGCGGAGGAGCGGGAAGTGGAGGAGATGCGGTGGAGGGCCTCCTTCTTCAAGGACCGCAATTTCCCCCCCGACGTGGTCGACAGTGCCCTCCACCGCATCTCCTCCACTTCCCGCTCCTCCGCCCTTGAGCCCCGCCCCTCCAACCGCCACCAGGACAGAACCCCACTGGTCCTCACCTACCACCCCACCAATCTCCATGTACAGCGCATCATCCGCCGTCACTTCCGCCACCTCCAAACAGACCCCAGCACCAAGGATATATTTCCCTCCCCTCCCCTATCAGCTTTCCGTAGAGACCACTCCCTCCGCGACTCCCTTGTCAGATCCACACCCCCCACCGACCCAACCTCCACTCCCGGCACCTTCCCTTGCAACCGCAGGAGGTGCAACACTTGCGCCCACACCTCCCCCCTCACTTCTCTCCAAGGCCCCAAAGGAAAATTCCATATCCGCCACAGATTCACCTGCACCTCCACCCACATCATCTACTGCATCCGCTGCAGCCGGTGTGGCCTCCTCTATATTGGGGAGACAGGCCGCCTACTTGCGGAGCGATTCAGAGAGCACCTCTGGGCCACCCGGACGAACCAACCCAACCAACCTGTAGCACAGCATTTCAACTCCCCCTCCCACTCCACCGAGGATATGCAGGTCATTGGACTCATCCACCGCCAAACCACAACAACCCGACGGTCGGAGGAGGAGCGTCTTATCTTCCGACTGGGAACCCTCCAACCGCAGGGGATGAACTTGGACTTCACCAGTTTCTTCATCCCCCCTCCCCCCACCTTGTCTCAGCCGGATCCCTCCAGCCCGGCACCGCCTTCCTGACCTGCAGTCGTCTTCTTGACCTCTCCGCCTCCATCCTACTCCGACCTATCACCCTCACCTTGACCTCTTTCCACCTATCAAATTTCCAACGCCCCTCCTCCAAGTCCCTTCTCCTGCTGAACACTCTCTGCTCATTCCTGAAGAAGGGCCTGTGCCCGAAACGTCGAATCTCCTGTTCCCTGGATGCTGCCTGACCTGCTGTGCTGTTCCAGCAATAAAGTTTCAACTTTATTTTCTGCAGTAACCTTTGGTGTGGCACTGGATCAAATTCCTTCCAGCAGTTTAAGTACAGTACATCCAATGGTTCCCCCTTAGCCACAGCGCATATTACTTCCTGAAAGAACTCCAGTAAGTTGGTTAAACATGATCTCATATTCACTAAAACTGTGTTGATGTCTGATTACCTTGAATTTATTGAACTAACCTATAATGATTTATTTAAAATTTTCTTCAAACATTTTCTTGTGAAAGATGTTGAGCCAGCTGGAGTATAGTTTCTTTCTTTCTATACCCCTCCGTCTTTCAATGAAGAAGTTACATTTGCTATCCTCCATTCCATTTGGACTGTCCCAAATCTTGGGGTTTTTGGAAAATTAAAACCAGAGTGTCAACTATCTCACGAGCCATATCTTTTAAGTCCTGAGATTGAAGTCTATATCAATTTCCACGCACTTGTCACCCAGCATCTCGAGCAATTTACTTCGTAGTTTGTCAAGTAATTTAAAAGAGAAATATTGTTTAGTCATTGAAGTTGCAGTGTTAAATTGGGGCCTCGGAGCAAAATGACATGCACGGAAATTTGTGCATGCACCAGACATACGTTCTGTTCACTCATGTTGCAGATTCACTTCTAGTCAGCAATGGAAGAAACCGTGCTCCTAAACGTCCATGTCTCAAACTTGTTCCCCTGACTTTGGACTCCTTTTGTTTCAACCCACCAAATGTCCCAATTTCAGCTGCCAAATTTCCACTCATGACAATGAATTGTGTAAATTCTGCCACCTCTCCTCCTCAAAACATACAGTGCTTCTAATATGGTTTTGATCACCAACTTCTAATTTTTGCTTTGGTATCTTTTTTCCTGATTTCACATCTGAAGGTCTTGGGATGGTTTGCTATATTAAAACATTGAATACAATATAAAGCTTTCTGTATGTGACCATCGTTGGGTGTTCAGTTTTAATATCATAGTCATGGTATTCCCTGCTGTCACTCCAATAGTAGCTGAACATGTCAGTATCAGGTGATTTTTTTTTTTCTCTCTCTTCTCACATAGGACTTAACAGATGAGTTGCCTTTGGCGACATCTGATACAAAGCATACAGCATTGGCTGTTGCAAAATGATAAGGCCATATATGAAAACGTATATAGCACACATTGAGTTGTTTTCATCCTGTTTCAGAGATGGAACTTTACATTCCATGTTAGAAGTGATAGTAGTGGATTTCAAACCGAGCATCCATAACTCCAGAAGGTACTGACATCAAGTTAATGAGACAATTTTATGAACCAATATACCTTGCCCTAGTGTGTTGATTTAAACAAAAGAGCATTATAAAATTAAATCAAAAGACCATAAGAGATAGGAGCAAAATTAGGCCATTCAGCTCATTGAGTCTACTCTACCATTTGATCATGGCTGATAATGTTTCTCAGCCCCATTCTCTTGCTTTCTCCCTGTAACTCATATTTGCCCCAAGAAAGAACTTTTGCAGATGTGGTAAAACCAAATGATTTAAGATTTACAAAAATATGGCTTGTTGTTTGGTCAGAAACTCTACAGATCAAAACTTCTGTCTGTTTCTTTTAGGATTTCATTGACTTGACCTTGTCAAAAACTCAACGGAAGACACCAACAGTGATTCATAAAAACTATCAGATCAGCCGAATTCGTCACTTTTATATGCGCAAGATCAAATTTACCCAACAAAACTATCATGATCGTCTCAGCTTGATTCTAACTGATTTTCCAAAACTTGACGTAAGTTGCTGTGTGGCAGATTTCTTAAAAACTGCAAATCTCATCATATTTCAGTTTAACGTAAATTATTTATATTTACTATACACAGCATTTGCTGCTGAAATTGATGTATTGGTATTTAGGTTTTCATTCAGTCAAGAGAAACTAAACATTCAAGAACTGGCTGAAGAGGTTTGTGTTAATCTTTGAAATAAAATGGCTTACTTTTGGGAATCTTAAAATCTTGCACATTCTTCTGTTCCATATAATCAAAATATTTTGTGCAAGTCCTTGCAAATGTTTGCATAGTCATGCTTAATCTTGTACTAGCATGAATGTGATGGGGTGAAAGGATTCCTGCTGTGTTGTTTGAGTATAATATAATGATATGGAATGAATAAATAAATAGATTTAATTTTGATTCCATTAACTCTTCAGCCATTTCCTGTTTAAGTAGTTTTTCAAGTCTTGTTCACAGTGTTTACTCTTCACATTTGATGGTTTCTCCTAAATGCAGCTTTAAACAAAATAAATGTCATTGCATTGTCAGTTAATGATCATCAGTTGGTACTGATGCACAGCCTAGACACAATACAAGTGATTTCCAAAATCTGTTTCAAAATTTTGTTTAAATACAGGAATATGTTAAATGCATTGTTCTTGGATGGAGCAGGCATGCATCTTATGCAAAACGTGTCAGCATGAAAGATGCTTAATTCTACTTTTAAATCATGTATGTAATTTTATGATGCTTATTAAACCTTTCACCAGTGAATGATATGACGAGCAGTGTCAGTGATGAGAATACGTTTTGCTTAGTCATGATGATAAATTTCAACATAACTCAAATCGGTTCTTGAAACTAGCAATGAAGGAAAATCTCCGGTCTTTCAAAACATGCATCAGCTAATACCAATTGAAAATTATCTTTTAAATAAGTGTAAAATATTGGAAGTGAATTGGACTATAAAGAAATGACAAACCTTTTGTTTTTGTAGGACATACACCCTTTTTATGCTGATTTGATGAATGTGCTTTACGATAAAGATCACTACAAGCTGGCATTGGGGCAAATTAACATTGCAAAGAACCTCATTGACAAGTAAGATTGGTACTAACTTCTGTTTATTTAATGCAAATACTATGTCAAAACTTAGTATTGAAAATATTTGAATTGCTGTGATGAGTACCACAGAACCTGGACTGAAATAAATGTAGAATAATATGGTGCAGGGCTTCAATCTTGAGCACTCAAGATTAATTTCTTGAGTCATGATGCTTGAAATCTCTGTCCCTGAAAAATGGATAGCAACATCATCAGTATTCCATCTCAACAAAGCAATTGCTGAGTTTTCCTGCTGGTCGATTTATTTTTGAGGGGAGCTAGCGGTAACAAGGGTATAAAATCAAAGTAATTTTGAAACCTCAGTTCTTCCAGTGCTTGAGATCAGATGCCCCATCTCATGTTTGAATAAATTATGTCCAAAAACTGATTTGCTTGCATCTGTGATGCAGTTTTTTCCCCTTTTCTGTTCTGCTCTGTCAGAAAAGGTTTTTTTTTGCTGAAAAGAGGCTTTTTGGAAATTTTGCCTCACTCCAAAATGGACTGTAGTAACAAGCAAGAAGAAAAATATATACAAATTAACGTTGCAGATGTATGGTCTCTCAAGCTAGATAGAAAACAAGTATAGAAATTAGTTTTGTACATACATAAGCATTAAGCATAAATGACAATTGGTTATTTTTGCTTACGCTGATCAAAACCACTGAACCGAAAATTGAGTAATTATGCTGCATTTGTGTTAAGGTAACAAAATTACATGAAGGTATGATGTAATGCAAGATGCTGTAAGCAATACAGTTATGCGTTTGTTTTTAAATGTCAGCTTTTTGCTCCATGTCTAGATGAATTGTATTTCACAACGACCAACTCCAAAGATTGCCTTTATTC
Organism: Chiloscyllium plagiosum; assembly: GCF_037043375.1. Lineage (NCBI taxonomy): Eukaryota > Metazoa > Chordata > Chondrichthyes > Orectolobiformes > Hemiscylliidae > Chiloscyllium > Chiloscyllium plagiosum. The sequence goes on along the minus strand of NW_028270143.1, from coordinate 105,406,203 downwards.
CATCTTCGATATTTTTCTCGAGACTTTTTCTAAGTATTGTTATGCCTAATGTTCAGTAGAACCTAAACAAAACTGTAATTTTCAACCAGTGTTGCCAAGGACTATGTGCGTCTGATGAAATATGGTGATTCTCTGTACCGTTGCAAACAACTGAAACGTGCAGCACTTGGCCGCATGTGTACTATTCTCAAACGACAGAAACAAAGTTTGGAGTATTTGGAGCAAGGTAAGTGATAGTTTCATAAATTTGTGAAAGTTTAGGAGTAGTTTGTCAGATTTTTGAGAGGACTTTCAAAATCCATGAGATCTGTATCTCAACATTTCTTTCTCTTTCAGTTCGGCAACATCTTTCTCGTCTGCCATCTATTGATCCCAACACAAGGACGTTGTTGCTTTGTGGTTACCCTAATGTTGGAAAATCCAGCTTTATTAACAAGGTGTCTTTTTATTATTTAAAATAATATGTAATAAAGGTGTATATAACTTGCAATGAAATAATTAAGTAAATGATTATAATCATCGTTCAGAAGATCCTGTCTTCTTGCTAAGTTAATTTGTCTTTCAGGGATTGTTTATTGTCCATGGAGTTTTGGTTATATTGTAATCATACTGCACTCACTGGATGAAGTGCTATTATTACAAATATTACATATTTTGTTTGCTTGGCAGGTAGATTTACTTGAATGTTATGCATTGTTTGATGGGACTGTCAACCTCTTGTTCCAATGACATTATCACAAAAACAAAGTGCTGAAAGCAGATCTGGCAGCACGTGGAGAGTAAAAAACAGTTAATGCTGTGAATCCAGTGACCCATTGCTGGAACATCCATTAGTATCATTCTGTCTTACTGTGTGTATTCATTTGTAGCTCTTTGACTCAGCATATAATCTTTTCCTCCGTATGTTTGCTAGTTTCCAGTCATAAGTTTGATTTAGGTTGTGCGATTTCAATCCAAGTGAGAAAGTTGAGTGGTCAAATTCCATTTCTAGGCTTTAATGTATTTACTTGGTCTGGCACTTGGCTGCAGAACCGAAGGAGTATATTAAGCAGCTGTTAAGTTCGACAGGTGGGTCAATCAACCAAGATTCTATCTGCCTTGTTGTGGTTCTGTTCACCGAGCTGGAAGTTTTTGTTGCAAACGTTTCGTCCCCTGGCTAGGCGACATCATCAGTGCTTGGGAGCCTCCTGCGAAGCGCTTCTTTGATGTTTCCTCCAGTGTTTATAGTGGTCTGTCCCTGCCGCTTCCGGTCGTCAGTTTCAGCTGTCCGCTGTAGTGGTTGGTATATTGGGTCCAGGTCGATGTGTTTGTTGATGGAGTTTGTGGATGAATGCCATGTCTCTAGGAATTCCGCATACATGAACATCAACTAGCCACAAAACGACACGACCAGCTATCCTTGGTAGCCACACACACACAGACAACAAGCAACATGAATTCGACTGGGACAACACTACTATCATAGGTCAAGCCAGACAGAGAACAGCCAGGGAATTCCTAGAGGCATGGCATTCATCCACAAACTCCATCAACAAACACATCGACCTGGACCCAATATACCAACCACTACAGCGGACAGCTGAAACTGACAACCGGAAGCGGCAGGGGCAGACCACTATAAACACCGGAGGAAACATCAAAGAAGCGCTTCGCAGGAGGCTCCCAAGCACTGATGATGTCGCCTAGCCAGGGGACGAAACGTTTGCAACAAAAACTTCCAGCTCGGCGAACAGAACCACAACAATGAGCACCCGAGCTACAAATCTTCACACAAACTCTATCTGCCTTTTCAGGTACTTCTGGCAAACCACCAGAAAAGTGACCAGATGTTCCTCCTTTATTTTCTGTTTGTGGCAAGTGCTATTTCACTTAGCCATCCAATTTTTGAATCGAAAGCTTAACTGCGCTTTGAAAGACTTTCGTTCTTTTTAATCTTGGGTCACCTCAAAGGCACTGAGGCGAAAATATTTATTTGTATTACTACAGACTTTCTTTTATTCCAGGTTCTTGTACTAAAATGTTGTATTAAAATCGTAGATTCATTATTTTGTTGCTTGTTTACAGATTACTCGGGCAGATGTTGAAGTGCAACCCTATGCTTTTACCACAAAATCATTGTTTGTGGGACATATGGATTACAGGTACCTGCGCTGGCAGGTTAGTGTCACCAACTTTTACATTTTTATTTGTAATGAATCTTGTGTTAGAAGCAGGTAGACCTAGTCTTTACACAAATTGAGCTCACCAGTCATTTTCTGATCTCGAGAAGGAGCTAGTCATATGTAAAAGCTGCCAATCTGAAGAGAAACAACATCCCTCTCTTTGATTTTGGACTGTGGCTCTTTACAGAAAATCAACCTTGAGGCCTCAAAGAGGCAGAACTCTGTCTCAACTGCAGCAGAAGTCATTGGTCTGAATTTAGGAAATGACATTGCAATAATACAAGAGCATTGATCACACTATAAAATTGGAAGATTCTAATGTTTCCCAGGTTGACAGATGTATTGGACCAGTTATCAGTGGGCAAGAATGGTCAGATGTGAAAATATCCAACTGAAGAAGAACTCATTTTAATGAATTGAGAAGGCATGTCTGACAGGTGATTTGTTATCTAAGAATGATGGGTAAAACAGCTGCCATGCAATGGGAGACCCATCAAAGATGAGATATTTCGGATAAAGACAAATTTCCACCAATGGGAAAGGAAATGCATCCTAGCATAGAGCTCACAGATTATAAAAGCTATGAAGATTAAAATGAAAGAGGAAAAATAAGCCTATGAAAATGGAGCATACTGCAGTAGAGTCATAGAGATGTACAGCACGAAACAGACCCTTTGGTTCAACTCACTTATGCTGACCAGATATCGTAAATTAATCTAGTCCCATTTGCGAGCACTTGACCCATATTCCTCTTAAACCCTTCCTATTCATACGCCCATCCAGATACCTTTTTAAATGTTACAATTGTACCAGCCTCCAACACTTTCTGTGGCAGCTAAGGAACATAGCTAAATGTGGAAAGTACAAAAGAGAATTAAGGAAGGAAATAAATGGGGGGGGAAAGAATGTGAGTGAGAATAGATTACTGGATAATATTTTAAAAATCCTTTTTTTTTTAATGAGCATATAAATAATAAAAGGCTAGTCAAAGGAAAATGAGCTGCTTTAGGGACCAAAAAGAAACTTGAGTTTTAAAACAGGGAAAGAAGCCTATCACATCCAGGCTAGTTTTTTATAACTATTTAGATATTCTAATCTCATTTAAATGTCTTGACCTGGAGGCTTATATTTTATGATATTTAAAAAGTTAATTTAAATGCACCTTAAATGTTGAGAGAATTCCAGTGTCTTAACACCCTTTCAGGAAGTAACTTCCAGATCTCCTCCTGCACCACCCACCCAAATTGAATGGGTGAAAAAAAATTTCCTCATTCTCACTGAGCCTCCTGGCTCTTATTTAAATACATGTTTTGGTTTACTGACCCCTCTAGTAAGGGAAAAGTTATTCCTATCTTCCCTAATTGTGCACCTCTATTTTATGCACCTAAATCAGGTCATCTCTCAGCCTTACTTCTTCTTACCTGAAACGTTGCAGCTCTGGGAATATCCTTTGAATGGAGAGGTGATAGTCTAGTGATATTGTCACTGGTCTCACATCTCAGACCCTGGTAATATTTTGTCCTAGGTTTTAACTTCATCCTGACAGATGACAGAATTTGAATTCATTTAAATGTCTGAAAGTAATGAAGAGGTGACAAGGTTGATTTGATGAGGGAAGGAATGTAGATGTCATATACATGGACTTCAGTGAGGCATTTGATAAGGTTCCCAATGGTAGGCTGATGAAGAAGGTGAAGTTGTATGGGGTCCAGGGTGTTCTTGCTAGATGGATAGAGAACTAATTGGGCAACAGGTGACAAAATAGTAGTGGAAGGGAGCTTCTCAAAATGGAGACCTGTGACCAGTGGTGCCCCACAGAGTTCCGTGCTGGGTCCACTTGTTTGTGATATACCAAATGATTTGGAGGAAGGTGCAGGTTGCCTCATTAGCAAGTTTGCAGATGACACTAAGATGGGTGGAGTAGCAGGTAGTGTAGGGTACTGTCAGAGAATACAGCAGATTGGAGAAATGGAAGATGGAGTTCAATCTGGACAAATGCAAGGTGATGCATTTTGGAAGATGCAATTCCAGATGCAATATGGTAAATGGAAAGGTCCTGGGGAAAATTGATGTACAAAGAGATCTGGGTGTTCAGGTCAATTGTCCCCTGAAGATGGCAACGCCGGTCAGTAGAGTGGTCATCAAGATATACGGCATGTTTTCATTCATTGGACGGAGTATTGAGTACAAGAGTTGCCAGATCATGTTACAATTGTACAAGACTTTGGTTCAGCCACATTTGGAATACTGCGTCCAGTTCTGGTCACACATTACCAAAAGAATGTGGATGCTTTGGAGAGGGTGCTGAGGAGGTTCACCAGGATGTTACCTGGTATGGAGGGTGCTAGCTATGAGGAGAGGTTGAGTAGATTAGGATTATTTTCATTAGAAAGACGGAGGTTGAGGGAGGACCTCATTGAGACCTACAAAATCATGAGAGGTGTAGACAGGATGGATAGCAAAAACGTTTTCCCAGAGTTGGGGACTCAGTTACTAAGGGTCACAAATTCAAAGTGAGAGGGGAAAAATTTAGAGGAGATATATGTGGAAAGGGTGGTTGCTGCCTGGAATGTGTTGCCAGCAGAGGTGGTAGGGGCAGGAATGATGGTTTCATTAAAGATGTATCTAGACAGATACACAATGGGCAGGGAGCAAAGGGATACAGATCCTTAAAAAAATAGATGGCAGATTGAGATAGAAGATATAGATCAGCGCAGGCTTGGAGGGCTGAAGAGCCTGTTCCTGCGCTGTAATTTTCTATGTTCTTTGTAATCATAATGCCATTTTTGATTGTCATAAAAATCCATAAGACCATAGATATAGGAGCAGAATTAAGACATTTGGTCCATCAAGTCTGCTGTATCATTCAATTATGTCTGAGACGTTTCTCAACCTCATTCTCCTACCTTCTCACGGTAACCCTTAATTCCCTTACTGATCAAAGATCTATCTATCTCTGTCTTTAAAATACTTAATGACTTGGTCTCCACAGTCTTCTGTGGCAATGACTTCCATCTGGCTGAAGAAATGCCTCCTCATCTCAGTTTTAAAAGGGCCATCACTTTACTCTGAGGCTGTGACATTGGATCCTAGTTTCTCCTAGTATGAAAACATCTTTTCCACGTCCACTCTATCCCAGCATCTCCCTATCCTTCTATTGAATTCAACATTGACTCAGGAGGAAACAATGGTATTGGTGAACAGAAATTTTGTTACTGGAAGGCTGGTTCCATTGGATTTCTGCAGGATAGAATACCATTTCATATGCTCTAAATTTTTGTTCTGTATATCAATGCTTTAGTTTTTAGTGTAAGGTGTTTTACAGATGAGACAAGAATTTGTATTTGATACTGAGGAGGAAAACTGTTGCAACCAAAACAAATCAGTGAAGTGGTTATGTGGATAGAAACATGAGAAGTGAGTTGCCGAGGAGTCTTCCACATGGAGTCTGGACCCATGAAGCCTCATGGTGTCAGGTCAGGTGACGGCAAGGAGAACTCATGCTGATCACCATGTACTCCCTCCCTCGCATAAGTTGCTAAATCAGTAACCTTCCATGCTGAAGACTACTTGGAGGGCACAGTGACGGTTGCAAGATGCAGAATGTTCTCTGGGTGGAGAGACTTCAATGTCTCGTGACTTTGGCAGCACCACTGCTCAAGTGCTAAAGGACTCCTGTTGGACTGGGTCTGTGGCAGATCATGAGGAAACCAGAGAGAGGGAAAAGCATACTTGATGTCATCTTTATCAGTCTACTTGGAGCAGATACAGCTTCACATTCCTTTAGAGTTAAGTTTTGCCTTCACATCATCAGTCCCGTTCATCATGTTGTATGGCACTGTCACCATGATAGATTCAAAACAGATCTAGCACCTTGAGCTTGGGCTTTTATGAGGCTACAATTCATCAGCAAAATTGTATTCAAACACAATTTGTAACTTCATGGCTTGGCATATCTGCCACTCCACCATTACCGCCAAGTCAGAGTATCACCTGGGTTTGAAGAATTCAAGAGGGCATGCTAGGGTCACCAGGCGTACTTAAAAATAGGTTTTGAAACTCAAAGCTATAATACAGGGCTTCTTGCATGTCAAGCAAGCATGTAGCATGCAACTGATAAAGCTAAGCAATCCCACTATCAATGGATGAGACCTAAACTCTGCAGTCCTTCCACAACCAGTCTTGAATTGTACAATCAAACAATTCTGCAGAGGAGGATGACTCACAAACAGCACCATTCTTGATGAGGAAGCCCAGTGTATCAGTGCAAAACAAGTATTTGCAGACATCTTCAGCTGGAAATGTGGAGAGGATGATCTGTCTCAGTCTCTCCCTGTGGTTCGCAGCATCACCGATGCCAGCCTTCAACCAATTCGACTACCTCAACATGGTATTGAGAAACAGCTGAAGGCTGCAAAGGGCCTGAGCTCTGAAAACATTACAGCAATAATACACAAGACCTACTCCAGAACTATTCACACCTCGAATCAAGCTATTCCAATTCAGTTACAATGCTGGCATCTTCCTGAGAATGTGGAAAATTTATTTAGCTATGTCCTGTGTTTAAAATGTAGGCCAAATCCAACCCAGCCTGTTCTAACCCCAAAAGTCTAACTTTTGGTTATCAGTAAAGTATTAGTAGGTGTTGCCAATTGTGTTATCAAACAGCACTTGCTCAGCAATAATTTGCTCACTGTTGCTCAGTTTGGGTTCTGACACATGGCATCTAACCTCATTTACAGCCTTGGTCCAAATACAGACAAAAGAGTTGAACTTGAGAGGGGCAGTGAGAACTAAAAGTGCTATCAAGGTGTATGAACAAAACTGGAACCAATGGGAACTGGGAGGAAACTGTATTTGCTGGTTGGAGTTGTGCCGAGCACAAAGGACGATGGTTGTGGTTGTTGAAAGTCAATCATGTCAGACCCAGGATATGACTGCAGGAGTTCTTGGCATTGTGTCCTCAGCTGTTTCATCATTGACCTTGCACCCTTGTCAGGTCAAAAGTGGGAACGTTTGCGATGGTTATGCAATGTTCAGTGCAATTGTTTCTCCTCTGACATTAAAATGCTAACAATATCCAGGTTTTGGGTTGATATTCTGCTTGTTCTGGTTCACAATGATCAATCCTGACAATACTCTGTATAAGTCAGTGTGAAGCTTAGACATTTTCCTGACATCATCCTTTTCTAAAGGGCCAGAATCTTATTTTCTTAACTAATTTCGTGTTCTTTGTGGTGTCTGTCTTAAGTGTCTTTACTGGCTAGTGTAGCATCAGTGTTCAATGCTTTATTCAATTCTTAAATGAAAAATATAAAATTGAAGAAAAGGCTAAACTGAAGGTGATGATTTTTCTGCATTAGGTAGTTGATACGCCTGGAATTTTGGATCATCCATTGGAGGAGCGGAATACCATTGAGATGCAGGCAATCACTGCACTGGCTCATCTCCGTGCTGCTGTTCTATATGTGATGGATGTGTCAGAGCAGTGTGGCCACACTGTGGAAGCACAGCTGGAACTCTTCAAAAATATTCAACCTCTTTTTGCAAATAAGGTAAAATTTTGTGTTTTGAACATGGGAAAATTTTATTTTAACTTTTTAATAGTAATGTCATTGCTGTTTAGATAACTTTGCTGTTTTCAAATTGGTTGCCTATTTCCTACATTACACCAAAGACACTATTTATGAAGTAATTCATTGGCAGTAAAGTTATCAGGATTATGGAGTTGCGAAGACGCTATATAATACAAGCCTACCTTTCCTTTTAATCTTATTCTCATTTGAATTTTCACTTTATCACAACACCTATGATATGCTTAGTTTTGAGTCAGTTTGGTGCGATAGCATTTTGATGATAGACAGTTCTGTGGTTGAAGGCATAATTATGTTTAAATGAAAGATTTAGAATGGCTAACTTAGTTTTGATGTTGTGGAATACACAACCATAATTAGTGATTTGTTAACTTTGATTTGTTAAAATTAATACCGTAGTGGTTGAAGAAAAGAGGATTAAAATTATTTGCAGGGGAATAGGGTTAAGACTAACACTCCCAATGAGGTTAAGTATGGTCACCACCATTCATACCACTTAGAGTGCAGTGCATTAGTGGTTATATTACTGAACTAGTAATTTGAAGACCTGAACAATTAATCCAGAGTCATGAGATAAATCCTACCAGGAGGCTGGGGAATTTAAATTCTGTTAATAAATTAATTGGATTTAAAAGGTTGGGAGAGAGAGAGAGAGAGAACCTGCATAGTTACTGACTTTGCTGTTTTTGAATTCGTGTGGTCGCTGGACATTGGAGTGCATCTGAGAAAATTAACAAACAGTGAGTTTCACAACTAATCTTGGAGGAACAGGTTTGAGCGAAGTTCACAACACAGAATCAGATAAGTTAATTGTTTTAAGTCTGTCCAAGAGAGAGGCTGTATTAGTGAGTACTGTGGGTTCTTCCTTGATTATGTTTTTGGAGATAAGACTCTTGATTAAACTTAAATGTAAGCCATAGCTATTAATTTAACCTGGTGCAGTGTTTTATAGAGGAACAGGACGGTATTATTTTCTGAGTCTGTAGATTGTGAAGGAGCAAAAATGGCCTTTAATAGAGTGATATGTACTTCTTATCAGATGTGGGAGTTTAAAGATTACTGCGGATTATATCTGCCATAAATGCTGTTGGATGCGAATCTTATCAGATCGAGTGGATCGGTTGGAGAGACAGAAGCCGTGAGGAATTTGCAACAGTAACAGTATGTGATGGATGGCAGTTATAGGAAGGGGGGAATCGTCTCAGATACAGTCACATTGATGGGTTAACTCCAGGAAGGGTAAGAGGTAGGCACCTAGGGCAGGAGTCTTTTGTGGATATATCCATTTTAAACAGGTATGCTGTTTTGGAAAATGTAGGGGGTGATGGATTCTCAGGGGAATGTAGCACAAACAGCCAAGTTTCTGGTATTGAGACTGCTGTAATGCAACGAGGGGTACATCGGCTTCCAAGAGATCAATTGTATTAGGGATTCTGTAGTCTGAGGTACAGACAGATGTTTCTCTGGCCAGCCAAGAAAAAGCAGAATGGTGTGTTGTTTCCCTGGTGCCAGGATCAAGGATGTCTCAGAGGGTGCAGAATGTTCTAACGGGGGTAGAGGGGCCAGCAAGAGGATATTGTCCACATTGGAACCAACAACATAGGAAAGGAAAAGGTTGAGATTCTGAAGGGAGATTACAGAGTTAGGCAGAAATTCATAAAGGAGGTCCTCAAGGGTAGTAATATCTGGATTACTCCTAGTGCTACGAGCTAGTGAGAGCAGATGAATGCATGGCTGCAGAGCTGGTGTATGGGAGAAGGATTCACATTTTTGGATAAAAGCAAATTACTGCGGATGCTGGAATCTGAAACCAAAAGAGAAAATGCTGGAAAATCTCAGCAGGTCTGGCAGGGAGATAGTGAGGAAAGAGATCAATCTGAGACTGGTATAGTTGAGAACAAAGACGAGTCAAACAATCAGGGCAGGCAGGGACAAGGTAGGACTAATAAATTAAACTGCATTTATTTCAATGCAAGGGGCCTAACAGGGAAGGCAGATGCACTCAGGGCATGGTAAGGAACATGGGACTCGGATATCATAGCAATTACAGAAACATGGCTCAGGGGTGGGCAGGACTTGCAGCTTAATGTTCCAGGATACAAATGCTACAGAAAGGATAGAAAGGAAGGCAAAAGAGGAGGGGGAGTGGCATTTTTGATAAGGGATAGCATTACAGCTGTGCTGAGGGAGGATATTCCTGGAAATACATCCAGGGAAGTTATTTGGGTGGAACTGAGAAATAAGAAAGGGACGATCACCTTGTTGGAATTGTATTATAGATCCCCTAATAGTCAGAGGGAAATTGAGAAACAAACTTGTAAGGAGATCTCAGCTATCTGTAAGAATAATAGGGTGGTTATGTTAGGGGATTTTAACTTTCCAAACATAGACTGGGACTGCTATAGTGTTAAGGGTTTAGATGGAGAGGAATTTGTTAAGTGTGTACAAGAAAATTTTCTGATTCTCTAGTAGGTACATCCACATACTGAAGGTGCAAAACTTGACCTGCTCTTGAGAAATAAGGCAGGGCAGGTGACTGAGGTGTCAGTGGGGGGGCACTTTGGGGCCAGTGACCATAATTCCATTAGATTCAAAATAGTGATGGAAAAGGATAGACCGGATCTAAAAGTTGAAGTTCTAAATTGGAGAAAGGCTAATTCTGACGGTATTAGGCAAGAACTTTCAAAAGCTGATTGGAGGCAGATGTTCGCAGGTAAAGGGGCGGCTGAAAAATGGAAAGCCTTCAGAAATGAGATGATAAGAATCCAGAGAAAGAATATCCTTGTCAGGGTGAAAGGGAAGGCTGGTAGCTATAGGGAATGCTGGATGACTAAAGAAATTGAGGGTTTGGTTAAGAAAAAGAAGCAAGCATATGTCAGGTATAGACAGGATGGATCGAGTGAATCTTTAGAGTATAAAGGAAGTAGGAGTATACTGAAGAGGGAAATCAGGAGGGCAAAAAGGGGACATGAGATAGCTTTGGCAAATAGAATTAAGGAGAATCCAAAGGGTTTTTACAAATATATTAAGGACAAAAAGATAACTAGGGAGGGAATAGGACCCCTCAAAGGTCAGCAAGGCGGCCATTGTGTGGAGCCACAGAAAAAGGGGGCAATACTAAATGAATATTTTGCATCAGTATTGACTGTGGAAAAGGATAGGGAAGATATAGACTGTAGGGAAATAGATGGTGACATCTTGCAAATTGACCAGATTACAGAGGAGGAAATGCTGGATGCTTTGAAATGGTTAAAGGTGGATAAATCCCCAGGACTTGATCAGGTGTACCCAAGAACTCTGTGGGAAGCTAGAGAAATGATTGCTGGGCCTCTTGCTGAGATATTTGTATCATCGATAGTCACAGGTGAGGTGCCGGAAGACTGGAGGTTGGCAAACGTGGGTGCCACTGTTTAAGAAGGGGGGGTAAAGACAAGCTAGGGAACTATAGACAGGTGAGCCTGACCTCCGTGCTGGGCAAGTTGTTGCAGGGAGTCCTGAGGGACAGGATGTACATGTATTTGGAAAGGCAAGGACTGATCCGGGATAGTCAACATGGCTTTGTGCGTGGGAAATCATGTCTCACAAACTTGATTGAGTTTTTTGATGAAGTAACAAAGAAGATTGATGAGGGCAGAGCAGTAGATGTGATCTATATGGACTTCAGTAAGGCATCTGACACGCTTCCCCATGGGAGACTGATTAGTTAGATCCCATGGAATACAGGGATAATTAGCCATGTTAGTAGCCACACACGCAGATGACAAGCAACATGAATTCGACTGGGACAACACTACTATTATAGGACAAGCCAAACAGAGCAGCCAGGGAATTCCTAGAGGCATGGCACTCATCCACAGATTCAATCAATAAGCACATGGACCTGGACCCAACATACCGGCCATTGCAGCGGACAGCTGGAACTGACAACCGGAAGCGGCAGGTACAAATCACTATAAATGCCGGAGGAAAGATCACAGAAGCGCTTCACAGAAGGCTCCCAAGCACTGAGGATGTCACCTAGACAGGGGACGAAACATCTGCAACACAAATTCCCAGCTCAGAGAACAGAACCACAACATATCTGGTCGGCATGGACGGGTTGGACTGAAGGGTCTGTTTCCATGCTGTACATCTCTATGACTCTATGACTAAGTAATGACAGCGATGCAAATATCTTACGGTCATAAAGACCCACCTAATTTGCTAATATCTTCTAAGGAAACATTCCATCCTTATTGGTCTGGCTTGTGTGTGACTCCCAACCTTCACATTCTGGTTGACTCTTAACTGCCTTAAAATGGTCTTGTGAGACATTTAGTTGGGCCGAATTATTATAACAAAGAAAACAACGCACCATATCATCTGCAGTTGGTCAAGACGGTGGCTGACCACCTGCTTCCCAAATTATGAATGGGTATTAAGTGGTGACCTTTGTAGTGCATATTGTGTGGATGAATTAAAAATAAACAAATGATTCATTCTTTGTTCTAAATCATTGCAGTTCTATACGTGATCTTTCAATCAATGTATCTGTATCCAAGAAAGATCGTTTACTTTGTTTCACTAACTTGCTTTATTGTTTCAGCCCCTTATTATCGTTGCAAATAAATGTGATGTAAAGAAGATGGACGAACTTACAGAAGAACAGAAGGTCAGTATCTGATAGTGTGCAACATGTACAATTAATAAATTAACTGGATTTAAAGCCACTGTCAAAATCAACATTTGCTCCATATTTGCATCTTTTCTGGATAGGAGAAAGTGAGGACTGGAGATCAGAGCTGAAAATGTGTTGCTGTAAAAGCGCAGCAGGTCAGGCAGCATCCAAGGAGCAGGAGAATCGACGTTTCGGGCATGAGCCCGAAGAAGGGCTCATGCCTGAAACCTCGATTCTCCTGCTCCTTGAATGCTGCCTGACCTGCTGCGCTTTTACAGCAACGCCATTTTCAGCTCTTTTCGGGATAGCAAATTTCAATCATCAAAAGTAAATTCTTTTAAAATAAAAACACCTTTGTAAAGGTCTTGTCCATCCTTAGATAATATTTATGTCAGCCCGTTTATTTCAACAGATCTAATTTTCTAAGAAAGCTTTTTGATTAAAATTCATCTTTTTAAAAGTTGGAAATAAGTGGCTGTCAATCATGTTGATGTAAATGAATTGGCATAAAAATTGAACTAGTTCTGTCATGTTCTTTAAGAAATTAAATTAGTCCTGCATTAGTCTGGTTTATATGTGACCTTGGACCTCAGCTGGGGTGTGCCATATATGACGTACACTAGAAATTCAACAGACTCCATAGTATTTTCCAAACTGATAACTGCTACCACTAGAAGGACAAGGGCAGCAGAATACACCACTTGGAAGTTCCTCTCCAAGTCATACACCACCTTGAGTTGAAAATATGTCACTGCTCCTTCAGTACTACTGGGTCAAAATCCCTGAATAATGTCTGTAATGGCAATTGTGAGTTTGCCTGTACCAAATGGACTGCATCTGTTCAAGAAGGCTGCTCACTAATACCTTCTCCAGGGCAGTTAAAGGTGGGCAATAGATGCTGGCCTGGTCAGTGATGTCCACAACACTGGAGTGAATAATAAGCAAAGTCAGTAAGTAGCACCTTCCAGATTTGAGACCGTTTCTAAGATGTGTTTGTCTGGTATTTATTATGGGATCTTTTGAATGTTTTTTCAACATTTGTGAAGCTGTCACACGCTTTTGTGTCCAGTTTCTACTTAAATGTGCCTCAGGCCTCTTGAGTTGATGAGGCATGGTGTGAGATCTCACTGAAGTACTGTGACTATTCAATCACAATTATGCTTTATCTTTTCTTACAGAAAAGCTTTGCAGATTTAATGGCAGAAGGAATCATTGTAACAGAAACAAGTACTTTGACAGAGGAGGGGATCATTAAAGTTAAAACTGAGGTGTGTTTTTTCTTTTGTTTGAATTTCTGTTTTAGGGGTATAACGTATACACACAGAGCAGAAAGATTAGCTTCATCGTTTATTTTCTACAAGAATGATACATTCAACCTTGTTACTGTATGCTAATTTACTGAATGAAGCTGAAGGGACATTTCCAAGCAATTCTAATTGAGTACTCTGTTTGGTAACTTGTTCTGCTTGGTCTTATCCATAGTTATTGCAAACTAAAGAAAGTGACTTGCTACCCTCCTATCTTTATTGTGAGGAGGGTAAAATGAACAAACCTGGGAGGTGAATAGAAGTTAGGTCTGTTAAACTTGACTAGGTTGGATAGAGGCAGTAGAATTGGAAGAAGCAGTTTCAGGAGTTCCTTTTTTGGGAAACTGTATTTGATATTTTTAATCAACCTGTTTAGACAGTTTTCGACACACCTCTGGAGCAGATGGGACTTTGCAAGCAGACCTTTTGGTCCAGAGGTTGGGGGCCACTACACTTCACCACAATAACCCTTGGATACTGGATTAAGCTACATTCAAATATCTGATCTATCCAGTTATTTCAAATTATTCGTCCAAAGGTTTGCTACATTGAGGATTGAGTTAACATGTGTTTATTTAGGTTTCCTTTGAAGACTTGGCTTTTGAAAGAGCAGCCTTCGTAAATCAGTTTTAACAAACCTATTTACTTCATGTTATTAGGCATGTGACAGCCTCCTTGCTCATCGTGTTGATAGCAAAATGAAAGGCAAGAAGGTGAATGATTTACTGAACAGACTCCATCTAGCTGTTCCATCAAAGAGAGATGAAAAGGTGAGATAACATAGCTTATTTTTTGTTTATGTTGCAATCAATAAAGATTTCTTAATCATGTGTTGGGCAACAGCCATTCAACATGACTTTTTAAACAAATGGTTTGATCTCCAAGACATGACTTGTGATTCCTCCCCTCCCCTCCCTTTGTCCTGATTGATATTTGGATTATTCAAGTTTTTCATCTTGTTGATTATAAAAGTGGGATTTTTGATGTTTGCATGATTGAAAATGGAATGCCAAAGCAAAACCAAGTTAATTTGTCCATTCAACACTTTTTTCCTGTCTGAGCTTGAATGGTGAATGGAATGCAGTGTCCTTGTTCTCATTTGTGTCTTAATTTAATGTTCACTCTTGGGTCTTTCTAACAGGGATTACTTTAGAACAAACTGTAGGAGATAAGTCGTAGGAGCCAAAGTAAGCCATTCAGCTTATCAAGTTTGCTCTGCCATACAGTGAGATCATGTCAACCCCAGTATCCTGCCTTTTCCCATTATCCCTTCCTGATTAAAAATCAGTTTATCTAAATCTTAAGAATACTTAATGACCCATCCTTGATAGCCCTCTGTGGTAAAGAACTGCACAGATTCACAACTTTCAAGAGAAGAAATTCCTCCGAGTCTCTATATTAAATGCTTAACCTGAGATCATGCCCTCTGGCCCTGGATTCTCCTGTGAAGAGAAACAACTTTTTAAAAGTCCCTTAAAAATGTGTCAATGCCTCTCATTCTACAAAGATCCATTGAGTACAGCTCCAAACAACTCATTGTCCTTTCATATGACAGTGCCACTATACCTAGTATCAGCCTTGGCTTGGTTTGCCTCGAATGGCAGTATATCTTTCCTTTGATTAGTGGTTCAAAACTCTTTACAGTATTCTAGCTGTGGTCTGATTAGTGCCATGTGTAGTTTTAACAAAACTGTCAAATATTAATACTGCATTCTGTTTGAATTAAAGAACAACAGTCTGCTTACCTATCCAGTTATCTTATATGCTAGTTTTTTGAGATTTCTGGCTGAGGACTCCCAAATCCCTCTGTCCTGCCAGTTCTTGCAGTCTTTCTCAATTTAAATAATATTCAGCACCTCTATTCTTCCTGCCACAATACAAACCTCACATTTTCCCACATTTTATTCCATCTGTTAAGTTTTTATCCCACTCGCGTAATCTGACCGTATGCCCATGAAGGCTGTTTGTTATCCTCACCACTTCCCTTCCCACCTATTTTTGTGTTATCCACAAATTTGCTTGTAGTGCATTCACTTTTTTGTCCAAGCCACCACTGATTACTGTGGTACTCTTCTAATTACAGTTTGCCATTGTGAAAATCCCCTCAGATCTCAACTCTGTTTTCTATTAGATGGCTAATCGTCTACCTATGCTTGTACCATTTTGCTTAGTCACATTAAGTAACGTAATGTGTGTTATCTTACCAAAGGTGTTGTGAAAAACCAAACATATTACCTCCACTGCTTCCCCTTTACCTATCCTTCCTGATACCACCTCAAAGAATCCTAGTAAATTTCAGATATGATTTCCTCTTAATGAAGTCATGCTGACTCTGCTTGACCGTATTCTATATTTTTAAATGTTTTGCTGTTACATCCCTTATAATAGAGTCTAACATGTTCCCAAAAACAGGCGCTAAGCCAACCGGCCTAGTTACCTGATTTTTGTTATTCTGTTTCCTCTTTTAAACTAAAGGTGTTCCATTGTCAGTTTTCCAGTCGTCTAGGACTTTTCTTGAATCTAAGGATTCTTGGAAGATTGCTACCAGTGCATCCACTATTTCTTTATCTACTTCCTTTTATTATTCTAGAATCCATCCCATGAAGTTCAGGGGATTTATTGATCTTTAGCCCAATTAGCTTCCCTTAATCTTGTTCTGCAGTGATTGATATTGTATTTATTTCCTCTCCTCCTTGGCCCTATGATTAGTTAGTAATTTTGGAATGTTATTAGTAGTGTCTAATACTACGAAATATGATGCAAACTCTTCATGCAACTTCTCTGCCATTTCCTGGTTCCACACTATTATTTCTCCAGCCTCGTTCTTTAAAGGGGTTATAGTCACTTTGGCTTCTTGCTTCCTTTTTATATATTTAGAGAATTCTTGCTGTCTGTCTTGCTATTACTTACAAGTTAGCCTCAAAGTTTTTTTTGTTTTTTTTAGTATAATTTTCCCAATCCTCTGGCTTAGATCTTTGTCTTTGTCACCTTGTATTTTTTTCTTTCTATTTGATGCTATCTTAACTTTCTTGGTTAGCCATGGTTGGTTTATCCTCTTTCTAGAAGCCTCCTTCCTCACTGGAATATATCTTTACTGTGGGCCATGAAATTGTTTTCTTTAACATCTGTCATCGTTCCTCAACCATCTTTACTGCTAAACTCTTTTCCTAGTGCAGTCTTGCCAACTCACCCTCGTTCCTTTGTAATTAATTACTTAAGCTTAACACAGTTGTTTCTGATCCAAGCTCCTCCCAATCAAACAGAATGCCAAATTCTACCATGTTATTGACAATATTTCCAAGGGAATCTTTTACTGTAACATAATTTGTTAAATTTGCTTCATTACACATCACCAGGTTCAAAATAGCCTGATCCTTGGATGGACCCTTTTCACCCATGCTTAACTTTATTGACCTACGCTAGTTTCCTCATGGCTCAGATAGCAATCCAGCTATTATTAACTCAGCAGTTCACTTGTTTAACTTAGTTCCCTTGTCTCCTTCCTATCTGAAAGATGTTGTGAAACTTGAAAGGGTTCAGAAAAGATTTACAAGGATGTTGCCAGGGTTGGAGGATTTGAGCTATAGGGAGAGGCTGAATAGGCTGGGGCTGTTTTCTCTGGAACATTGGAGGCTGAGGGATGACCTTATTGAGGTTTACAAAATCATGAGGGGCATGGATAGGATAAATAGACAAGGTCTTTTCCCTAGGATGGGGAGAGCCGGAGTTTAGGGTGAGAGAGCAAAGATATAAAAGAGACCTAAGGGGCAATTTTTTCATGCAGAGGGTGGTGCGTGTATAGAATGACCTGCTAGAGGAGGTAGTGAAAGCTGGTACGATTACAGCGAAAGGCATCTGGATGGGTATATGTGTAGGAAGGGTTCAGAGGAATATGGGCCAAATACTGGCAAATAGAAGTAGATTAGGTTAGCATGGACAAGTTGGACCGAAGGGTCAGTTTCCGTGCTGTATATCTCTGATTGTATGACACTGTTAAAAATCTTTAAGCAAATCTTCCTTTCTAGTCTCAGCAATGTTATTAGAACCAATGTGGTCAATGGATGCTGGATCACTCCATCTACAAGTTTTTCTTTAGCCCTATGGTGATGTGCCTAACCATGGTAAATGGCAGACACCACAGCTTTTGGAATAGCTGCAAAGAATATTATGTGTCACCCTAATTATACTGACCCATACCACAACATTGTTATTTCCATTGCCCTCTTAAATTCTTCCATGTGCCAAGTTGGCTCATCTTGCCTCCTATCTGTGCAGCTTGCACATTGTTGGGATGATTGCAGGGACTGATGGTCCTCAATTGCCTTACCTGGAGTTACCCCCTCCTATCACTGATCATAGGCTGGTCTTGAATTACCTAGTCTGAGGGATGTGACTGGCCTCTGGAGCAAAGAATCAAGATAGCTTCCTCCTTTTCTCCTCTTCCTTCAACAGCCCCCTCCAAGTCCTCAGTTCTGATCTGAAGCCCCTCAAGCCGCAGGGGCTTAGTTACAGATGTGTCCACTCTGGATCACATTGGTGCCCAGCTGTAATGTCTTTATAAACCGAAAGAAAAATCAATATCGATCTAATACTTAAGCAGTATCTTTGCAAGAGAGAGAGAAAGAAACACTGGAGACCTAATCACAAAATGAAGACCTCACTTTTACTTTAAAGAGTAGAAGTATTCACCAAATTCTTTCCCCGCATGTGTGTAATGCTTAGCATTATTTTACTTGGGTTGTTTTTGCTCGCTGAGTTTTGAGGTGCCACGTCACACTGTAACGTCACCCTGGCTGATGTTTCGTGAACTAAGGCATTGTGGCTTGTACTGTCCTATTGAGTGCATTGGCCTTTTGATCTTGTTTGACATTTATATTATTTGGTTGACAATATAAAAGGCATAGTTAGCACGTTTGCAGACAACACCAACATTGTAATCAGTGAAGAAGGTTTTCTAAGATTACAAAGGGATCTTGATGAAATTGATCCATGGTCTGAAAACGGCAGATGGAGTTCAAGCTGGATAAATGTGAGGTTATTGCGTTTTGGTACAACAAACGAGGGCTTATACAATTAAAGGTAGGGCCTTGTGTAATGTTGTAGAACAGAGGGACCTAATGGTACAGGTGCATAATTCTTTGAAGTTTTCATTGCGTATAGACAGGGTGGTTAAAAAGGCATTTGGCACGGTTGCTTTCATTGCTCAGTCCTTTGCGTGTAGGAGTTGGGAACTCATGTTGAGGTTGTACTGGACATTGGTGAGGTCTCTTCTGCAATACTGTATCCAGTTCTAGTCGCCCAGTTATGGGAGGGATATTATCAAGCTGGAGAGGGTTCAGAAAAGATTTACGAGAATGTTGCCAGGTATAGAAGGTTGAGTATAAGGAAAGTCTGGGTAGGTTGTGGCTTTTTTCACCCGAGTGTAGGAGCTTGAGAGGCGATCTGATCAAAGTTTTTGTAAAATAGTAAGAGGTGTGGATAGAGTTAATAGATAGTAATTGATTTGTTTTTTTTCCCTAGAGTAGGGGGTTTCAAGACTAGGGGTTACATTTTCAGGTGAGAAGAGAGATTTTAAAAAAGATGAGGCAAACTTTTTACACGGTGGTTTGCATATGGAATGAATGCGGGTACAATTACAATGTCTAAAAGACATTTGGATGAATGCATGAATAGGGAAAGTTTGGAGGGATATGGCCCAATGGCAGACAGGTGGGACATTTAGTTTGGCTTTATGTTTGGCATGGACTGGTTGGACCAAAGAGTCTCTTTCTATTCTGTATGACTCTACTATAGCACTTCCCCTGTTTACAGCGCACAAGTTAGTGTTTTGGATGTCTCGAGTTAAATTTGCATTGAAGAAGATTTGTTTTGTCCTGTCTTCTGCTATTTTAGGAAAGGCTGCCTTGGATACCTGAAGGAGCTTCCAAACGCAGAAAAATGGAAGTTGATGCTCCAAAACGTAAAACGGTTAGTGACAAAGTGGATTGTAACAATTATTCCAAATTTCTGTCAGGATTTTATCATGACTGCTGTTTCTCTGACAGGAGCGGGACTTGGAGTTGGAGTTGGGTGATGATTATGTCCTGGACCTGCAGAGTAAGTAATTATTTGAAATGTATGTTTTTTGTCATCATCCACATAATAAATAGCCACAGTTAAAATTATAATTGATGTTTTGAACATTTGACATTACTCTTACTAAAATCTGTATATTGTGCTGTCTTAAAAGGTCACCCTGCTCGATATATCATTAGACTGACAGGCATACAGTTTTAATTAGAAGCAAATGTAAAAGTTAATTTTCAATATTGAGTATGGCAAGATATAAGAATTTGTGAACAAAGGGAATCGGGAAGAAGAACAAGGTATCAAGAAAGATAACTTTTATCTCATTTTCAATGCAAACCTGTAATAACTAATTTATAATGTTGTAATTATAACAGCACTAATGCCTACTGACTGGGAAAGTGTCAGATAGAGTTGTACATACATGACATGTCCTGGTACCTTTTCCATCCAGCAGCAGTAGATTAGAATTTGTGCCTCAAATGAGTTTGTTCTGCATTGTTGTTGTTATTTAATGTACGTTGTATCAATTGGGTGTCCATAAGCTTCACCCATGCAACTATAGTCTTGAATATGAACTGTGTCTGTGGAAGGACTTAGTATGTGGTTGATTAGGTCATTTGGATTGCAAATGGGGCTTGCAATCCAAGGATTACATATTCACGTCCCACTCTGGGTAATGAATTTTTAAAAATATTTTCAAATTGCTTACTTTATTGATTTTTATGAGAAACTATCCTTAAACTAAATATTATAATCAGTTTTTCTTTTGAGTTAATTGAATGTTCAGAATCTAGTTTCTTAATTGTATGACTTCATTTCCTGAAACGTCAGAAGCATGATTTGCAGCAGGAAGCCTTTGATTAATCAGCGCGTAATCTAGATTCAAGAAGTTGCAATGTTTAAGGACTGAACATACCTAAGTTAGTAGGTAACATGATTTTGTTGTCAGCCTCTGTCAAGCCAGCTTGTTTGTTTTAATGCAAGCAAATGACTTGGTCAGAGACTGGAACGGTATCTGGGTATGAAGTGCTCCCTTTGTATTAATTCATACATAATAACAATCTTGTCACCAACTCGGAATTGAATGAAAGTTTCATAGCAGTTTGTCTTAAGCTTGGGCCCCTATTGTGCTAGTTCATATCTCCACCGCCTTACCTTGATGGTAAGATGATCATCAACCCATTGCATCATTAAAAGCTGCTATTTAGTCAATGGAATCTATGTAAACTGAGTAAACTAGCCACTTGCCTGCACCTAGTCCATGGCTTTGCAGGTTTTCGTGTTTAAGGTATAAATCAGATATCTTGAGGGTCCCTTGATGATTGATCTCAGCCAACTTGATATTTCCATTGACAGTTTGGCTTAGTGTACATTTAACTAGCTTTAGTAAAGATATATATGAAGCCTTGGAAAGGAGCTACCTGTGGACATTGTTTATTGGTTATTTCATTTAAATGTCACATGCAGGTAGAAATCCTTTCCAGATGTACTGAACGGGAGTTTGAGCCTATGATTTGTCCATTCGCCAATAATATTTGTGTGGCAGTTTCACTGCTAATTTATCAAATACTTACACCTCAGTAAATAACATCTGTTCATTCTTTAGAACACTGGGATTTAATGAATGAGTCTGAGAAGCATGATCTGATTCCTGAAATATGGGAAGGTCACAACATAGCTGATTACATCGACCCTGAAATTATGCAGGTGAGTCAGGGTTATCTTCTACCTTTTTAATGTTATTAGTTTTGTGATTTGAGAGAGTAATTTTATGAAAGACATCAAGACAGCACAACGATAGCTTATAGAGTCATTCAGCATGGAAACAGACCCTTTGGTCCACCTTATCTGTACTGACCACACATCCCAATCTGACTTAGTTCCCTTTGCCAGCATTCTAAATGTTTCCTATTCATATACCGATCCAGATGTCCTTTAAATGTTGTAATTGCATGCAACTCCACTACTTGCTCTAGCAGCTTTCTCCCTACCTGTGCCACTTTGTGTGGAAAAAGTCATCCCTCAGGTCCTTTCTAAATCTTTACCCTCTCATCTTAAGTCTATATCCTCTAGTTTTGGACTGCCCCACCTGAGGAAAAATAGATTGATTATTCACTCTATCCATGTCCCTCATGATTTTATAAACTTTTGTCATGTCATCTATCAGCCTCTGATGATCCAGGGAAAGATAGCTAACCAATTCAGCCTCTCAGTATAACTCAAACATTCCAGTCTCAGCAACATCCTTGTAAATCTTTTCTGCATCCTCTCAATATCTTTCCTATAGAAGAGTGATCAGAATTGTATGCAGTATTCTAAAACTGGCCTCACCAATGCTCTGCACATCTGCAACATTACGTCACAACACCTATACTCAGTATTCTGACAAATGAAGGCAAATATGCCAAACACCACCTTCACCACCCTGTCTATATACAACTTCACTTTAAGGAATTATACACCTATAACCCTAGGTCTCTTTGTTTTTCCCCGGACTGTCAGAGGCTGAGGGGTGACCTTATGAGGGGCATGGATATTTGCCAGGGTTGAGGGAGTCCAGAACTAGAGGGCATAGCTTTAGGGTGAGAGAAAAGTTTTGAAAGGGACCTCTGGCAACTACTGCACGCAAAGGGTGGTGCGTGTGGGGAGTGGGCTGCCAGAAGAAATGGTGGAAGCTGATACAATTACACCACTTGAAAGACATCTGAATGGGTATATGAATAGGAAGGATTTAGAGGGATATAGGCCAAGTGCTGGCAAACGGGAGTAGATTAAATTAGGATATCCAATCGGTATGGGTGAGTTGGACTGAAGGGTCTGTTTCCATACTGTACATTTGACTCACCAGGATCCTACCATTAAATGTACACTCTAAGTCCTGCCTCTTGGTTTGCCTTAACAAAATGCAACACCTGACATTACCTATATCAAACTCACATCTGCCACTCCTCAGCCCATTGATCAAGGTCCCATGGTACTCTGAGACAATCTTCACCGTCCACTACACCACCAATTTTGGTGTCATTTACAAACTTACTAAATATGCCTCCTATATTCACATCCAAATTATTTATACCAAATGCTAAAAAGCAGTGGTCTCTGCACTGATCTTTGTGGCATGCTTCTGGTCACAGGCCTCCAATCCGAAGAGTAACTCTTTACCACCACCACCACCTGTCTCCTAACTTCAAGTCAATTTTGTATGCAGATGGTTAGCTCCCACTGAATTCCACATGATTTAACGTTACTAACCAGCCTATAAAGCGGAATCTTGTCGAACGCTTTGTTGAACTTCATTTAGACAACGTCTACCACTCTGCCTTCATCAGTCTTAGAGTCATAGGGATGTACAGCATGGAAACAGACCCTTCGGTCCAACCCGTCCATGCTGACCAGATATCCCAACCCAATTTAGTCCCACCTGCCAGCACCCGCCCATATCCCTCCAAACCCCTCCCACCCATATATACCCATCCAAATGCCTCTCAAATGCTGCAATTGCGCCAGCCTCCACCACTTGCTCTGCTAGCTCATTCCATACACACACCACCCTTTGCGTGAAAAAGTTGCCCCTTAGGTCCCTTTTATATCTTTCCCCTCTCACCCCAAACCAATACCCTCCAGTCCTGGACTCCCCCACCCCAGGGAAAAGACTTTTGTCTATATTTATCCCATCCATGCCCCGCATGATTTTATAAAACTCCTATGAGGTCACCCTTCGGCCTCCAACAGTCCAGGGAAAACAGCCCCAGCCTGTTCAGCCTCTCCCTATTGCTCAAATTCTCCAACCCTGGCAACATCCTTGTAAATCTCTTCCGAACCCTCCCAAGTTCTTTGTCACTTTCTCAAAAAACTCACTCGTGTGCATGAGACACAATTTTCCAAGCCATGTTGACTTTCCCTAACAGTCCTTGCCTTTCCAAATGCATGTAAATCCTGTCCCTCAGAATCCTGTCCACCACTGCTTTAAGGCTCACTGGTCTGTAATTACCAGGGTTTTCTGCATAGGGTTCTCTGTAAGTCAAACTGCCTGTGTTACTGTTTGTTGAATTGTCCTTAGAATATGGTTTGAATCAGCCACCTGGGTTTTGAGGAGTAAAATACAAACAAATGCCTAGTGATTTATAATGCTTTTTTTATTTCCAAAAACTGCATTTCGATGTAATTTTCTAATGTGTGTCAGCTCTCCTATTTGAGATTTGGTGTCAGATTTAAAAAAAAACGTACACTCATCTTTTCAGAAATTGAAACAGTTGGAAAAAGAAGAAGAATTGAAACAAATGGCAGGTGAATATGATTCAGATTCTGAGAGTGAGGATGAAGAAATGAAAGACATTAGGAAGTTGGCCTCTCAAATTAGAGAAAAGAAAAAGATGCAAATCTTGATATCCAGAGAGAAACAAACAAAAAAGGGTCCCAAGATGCCAAGAACGGCGAAAAAGGTTGGTACTTTTCGTGTGTACTATTTTCACGAATGGGTTCTTGTGCAATATCTTCGATCATAAACTTCAAAATTAAATTTATTCCAGTGTATCAACATATTGGTGATATTTATTGTGGTCATCTAGGTTTACGTGACAAGTGGAATTGCTGTTCCAGACTTCTCACTTCGATTAGGATCCACAATCACCTTCTGGTAGTCATTCTGGTCAACCCAAAACTGTTGCCTCCTTTTGTCATACTTGCAGTCTTTCCAAGTGTGCTTGCCAATATGAAATAAATTCTGTGCGCTTTTGAGTTTGAAATATGTAGCACTTGATAGCCAATTGAGATAACCAACACAACATATTGCCCTTAAATACTGTCACATAGTAAAATTGTAAAATGGGGGAAAGTATTGCAACATCCCTTTAAAAGAGTGTTTTTTTTGGTGCTTAGAGATTTAAAAATGGATGTCTGAACAGTTAAAAGTGCAGGTGCACAGAGAGCACCTGAATTGAAACATATATTATATCAAACAACCTAACATAGCAGCATTATTACCCAGCCAACAGTTTAAATTCAGCCAATTAATTTAAAAAGACACTTGGAGACTAAAGACTAATTGAATTTAAAACTGTTTTGACACATGGAACCCAATCAATCAGATTATAAGAATTTGATGCATCATGGGGGTATATAAAACCAGGAATTTTGAAAATCAGCAGAGAGCCAACTGCCATATGAAGAAATAAACATCTTACTCTCTCAAGAAATCTCTAAGAAAAAAAAGTACTATCTATCCATCTATTCATAAACGGTACCACAGCACGGTCAGCTAATATTCCAGACTTTGGCAGACTGAGAAGGTATTTCGGGCAGACGAAGACAGCAGAGAAGACAGAAGAACATTCAGGAAGACACATCCAGTGTGAACTTTGAGAAATTAAGTTTTAATTTATTAATTTCTTATTAATTAGGTTTATACAAGTGGGACTTGTGTTTATTTGCACAGCATTTATTCCAGGAGAATTTAGTTCATTTCAGGAATAGTTAGTACTTGGGGGGAATTGTCCGGTCTGATAGTAATTCTGCTAAATTGTTTACTGTTGGAGTTGAATAAATAAATTGTTATTTGTTACATACAAAGTGGAGATCAGAGATTTTCTTTCCTTTTAACCCACTTTAACAGATTTGAAGGGAGAGGCGAATCTTCTAGGTATTTTGGATATAGTGAAAAGTAGAAGGGAACCTCTGCTTCCATCAGGACCGATTGGTGTTGATGTGTCGGTGAATTACCGGAGGAGTTGGACCCCCCACCCCAAATAACAATATGTTCAAGATAGTTATGATAGTGGAGTTCTAAATTGTTTTGCAAAAGTCAGTATTATAGTCTGATTCATTACATGTTTCTTTGACCATTATAATAATAATATTTTCTAAACATAAATATGAATCCAGATGGATATATTGGATGAGATGGTAGAATCTTCTTAAAGAACCTTGACAGCAAAAGTTCTAACTTTTTTTTCCTGTTTTTACAGATTGAACGAAAAACTTTGGAAAAGGAGATGGGATCACTTGGTTTAGATATGGATGACAAAGATGATGTAAGTTTTTTTAAAAAAATAAAGATTACTTAAAATTGTTCAGTTCTGATGAAGGGTCACTGGACCCAAAAGGTTAACTCTGCTTTTTTTCCGTAGATGCTGCCAGACCTGCTGATTTTTCTTTTCTAGAGATTTCTGTTTTTGTTTCAGTTTTCCAGCATCTGCAGTTCTTTGTTTTACTTAAAGTTGAATCATTCCGTTCAGAAAGAGAGATGGCTGTGGCCCAGGACCAATGTATATATTCAGTTTCTTTGCGTGGCTGTGTTCTTGTAGTGATGCTTTGTGGAAAACGCATGCTTCCTCCCAAGAAGGCAGGATGAAAAAAGATGTGGGAAAAAAGATGAAGAATCTTTTCCTTTTAATCCTTCCCCACTTCAGGCATATGATTCAGCCACTGATGTAAACTTGTCAGCAGTTGATGCAAGGTGCTGTTGAATCACATGCCTCCCACACCATGCGGGTTGTATTCTCCGTTAGTTTGTGGCAACTTTCTAAAGCGTACTTTAAAATTGTGCTCAAGTTCTACAATAAAGAGCGAAACTCCAATATCATTGTTTTGCTTTGAATTAAGCATAAGTAATATGACACTATACAATGTTGTCCTCTATACTTGTATGTTGAGTTTTAATTGCATGAACTGATTGCCAAATTTAGGTATTTTTATGCCAAGAGTGGCAAGCAAGTTAATGTGTAGATTAGATTCCCTACAGTGTGGAAATAAGCCCGTCGGCCCAACAGGTCCACACTGACTCTCCAAAGAGTAACCCACCTAAACCCATTTCCTCCTGACTCATGCATCTAACACTATGGGCAATTTAGCATAGCAAATTCACCTGACCCGCACATCTTTGGACTGTGGGAGGAAACTGGAGCACCCGAAGGGAACCCACACAAACACTGGGAGAATGTGCAAACTCTACGCAGACATTCACCCAAGGTTGGAATTGAACCTGGGACCCTGGTGCTGTGAGGCAGCTGTGCTAACCACTGTGCTGCCCCAAGGTCAATTATGCACAGGCCTGCAGGAACTATGAATTTTCCTAGCTGTTACTCAAACTATTATCCTCTCATAGTCAAACATTAATATTAAGCTTCAGGAATTCAATAAATAGATTGAAAGCTGTTTTGACATGCAATAGTTTGATTATAAACTGCCTTTCCTTGGAAGGTATGACAAATTTACATTCTTAAACTGTATTACAAATGTACTGATGTTCACAACTTTTAGAGTTTTTAAACGCATTGAATTATCATATATTTTAAAATAATTGTGAGCTGCTTAAGTGTAAATTTTACCTTTTCCTCACATTGTTTAGGCACACTATGCTTTGCAAGCTCGACGATCTAGAAGTGTCACCAGAAAGCGTAAGCGTGAAGAATCCCAACCACCAACATCTAAAGTTCGAAGTCGGAGTACTTCTCGCACTCCACGTGATCTTTCTGGTGTGCGTGATGACAAGGTTTGTTCCCAATACACAATGCACTGCACTGTTTTGAATAGCATTTTGATGTTTTTCAATAATGCTATAACTCATCTCAATTCCATATATACAAAAACATTGATGACTGTCGCAAACTGACAATTTTGCTTACATTTCTCCAAGAGAAATTTTGAAAACTGAAAATGCTGGACAACTGTGATCTAGTTGTGGTTTGCTTCTTGGATGAAATTTGATTGTTTTGGATCCTTGTGCTTTTAACATCCCTTGATAAAATTTGGGATGGTTTATTTGTTGTATAAGAGTGGCATTTTTGTTCACATTTTGTTTGGAAGGAAAATAAAGGTTTGGGGAGCTGATGTCTGCTGCCAGTTCCAAATCAATGACCTCCTCTTCCTATTTCTTATATCCTTGTATTTAACTAACTTGCTTGAGTCTTTAGGTACTGGAGGAGATTGATGAGGGTATTGTAATGCAATGCTATACAATAGGCTTGTGAACAATGATAGAGCTGTGGAATAGGAGGGATGGGGTGGGGGGGTGGTTGCTGAGTGAAATCTGATGGCTGAGGAAGAGTGATCCTAAAACAAAGGAATG
Source organism: Chiloscyllium plagiosum (assembly GCF_037043375.1). Taxonomy (NCBI): domain Eukaryota; kingdom Metazoa; phylum Chordata; class Chondrichthyes; order Orectolobiformes; family Hemiscylliidae; genus Chiloscyllium; species Chiloscyllium plagiosum. Next base: position 105,378,349 of record NW_028270143.1, on the reverse strand, counting down.
TTGCCTCGATGCACAGTCAATAAAGAGATGATGAAAAATGAATTCCATGGGATGTGGAATTCTGTACCACAAACGTATGTTGAGACCAAGTCTATGAATATTATTTGGAAATAAATGGATACATTTCTGGAGGAGTATAGGGAGAGAATGGGTGTATAAATGGGGTCAGTAGTGATGTTGAGGGGCAGAATGATCTATTTATTGTGTTTCAAAGAGGTGACTTAATTAAAAGATAAAAGATTCTGAGGGATTTCGACAGGCTGGATGTGGAAAGGATGTTTCTGCTTTTATGGGAGAACTTAGAATTATGTGTTACTGTTTTAAAGTCAAGGATTACCTATTTAAGACATTTAAGGCTAATTGTTTTCTCTAAGGGTCATGAGTTTTTGGAACCTCTGCTCCAGAAAAGGTTATCGAAGCAGAGTCCTTGAATATTTTTAAGATAAAGATAGATTCTTGTTAAGTAAGGGGATGAAAGATTATCTGGAATGGGTGGGAATGCAGAGTTGAGGCTGCAATCGGGTATATGAACTGAATGGTGGAGTAGGCACAAGGAGATGAATCATCTCATTCCTAATTCTTTTGTTTGTCCATGCTCCTGTACATCCTGGTCAACGTTGCCTCCAATTTAAGCAACACTTTGATTTTTAAAATACTTAGTATGTGTTTTCAGATTCCTCCATGGCCTCACCCCTTTCTATATTTGTAATATCCACTAGATCACAACCATCCAAGCTATCTGTGATCATCCTATTCTGGTGTCTTGAGCAGAACTGCTCTTCCTGTCTCATTTTTGCCTTAATGTTCCTGTGAAACACCATAAAATGTTCTATCATATTTCAGATGCTATATAAATATAAGCTGTTAACACTGTCACCTTTTTCTTTGCATTTTGACTTAAAATATTTTTGTTCTGCTTAGATGTTGAAGAAGGTTAAGAAGATGATGAAGAACTCCCAACAGGATATGAATCGCATGGGAAAGAAAGGAGAAGCTGACCGACATGTATTTGATCTTAAACCAAAGCATCTGTTTGCTGGCAAGCGAAAAATGGGTAGAACAGACCGTCGGTAAACTAAAAAGAAGTTAATCCACTCTCGATTGCAGGACTTGGTGTTTAATTTGCAACCCCTCAGAAAAAAGCTAAAGCATCTTGATTTACATGTGATGGAAGGGCTGAGTGAGCGAAATCTTGCACAATGGAGATATCTCATCAAGAATATAATTGTGCTTTTGGAAAAAAAAATGAATTTGAATGTTAAATTTGAGCTTTGTTGTTCATTCAAGGACATGATTCCCGAACTCAAGCAATAATGTGTAAGAAGCATTTTTCGAAACTGAAATAGAGTTTTGGAACGTCTGACAGAATCCTACTTTGAAAAGTTGCTGAATGCTACCAAATGTTTGCAGATGATGGCAATTTGATATTCTGAATAGAATTTTAGCAATGTGCATTGTAAACAGAATGATCAGTTCTTATTCGTAAACAAGATTTAATTTGTGTTCATTTAAATGGATGAACTTTAAAAGTGGGTTTATTATTTGGTTCATAATTGCAATGTTATAATCCTGACTGCCTCTAATCCAGAAATGTCAGATATTTTCAATTTCTTAACTTTGCTATCCTGTTTATTACAGTTTTTGTGTTGGTTGAGAATTTTTTGAGATCTCATCTTCCACTGGTTTTAGAACTGTGCAGTACATTATTTTGTATTCTTTAAGCTATAAGCAGATCTAGCCTTATACTGTTTGGAGGATTTTTTTTTCCTATACTTTAGGAAAAGTATATGCTTTAACTTATTTCGTTTCGTATTCTCAAGTATTTTGTCTGTAATGATTTCTGCAGCATGAAATGAGATTGCACCAAAATGCTAAAACCCTTTTCTTTTAAAAGATAAGGTCATTTATTTGGTATTTCTAGTGCATTTCCAAACATCTAACTAAGTAATAAAATTAATTTTTAAAAAAGCTACGTGTAATATATTTTAAAACAAATAATTCCTAAAATATGTTTCACGTTTTTCTAGTACAAATACTTGATAAATTCTGTAGATAATTAGTATTAATGTTGGTCTTTGAGCTTGTATTTGTGTTTTGTTAGAAGTGTTACAAGAAATATTATCTTCTGACTGAAGTAATGATACTGAAAATGTGCAGTCATGCCATGTTTCTAAGATGGAAGATTACTTGGATATTGTGTAACCAGTGGATTCTTTATTTCCCTCCATTTTTCAGTCTTCGCCCACGAGTGCTCATGCACCATTCTATCTCTGAAATAAAGGTGTCACTCAAAGTTCGAGTTTGTTGTATTTATTGGCTCTTCCCTCATGTTTCAGATCCCCAAGGTATCTCCGGTTTCTGTTGGCAGACTTCAACTTTGTGGGCGAGCTGCTACTGTCCAAATGGTGAATGGAACTTAAAAGAGAGATGTGGAAAGTAAATGGAATGCTTGCCTTTATATCTAGAGGACTGCAGTATAAGGATGCAGCGGTTATGCTGCAGTTATGCAAAATCCTGGTTAGATCCCACTTAAAGTACTGTGTACAAATCTGTACACTACACCTTTTAGAAGGATGTATTCACTCCAAAGCTAATATAATGTAAGTTTACAACAATGATACCAAGACTTCAAGGATTACGTTCTGAGGAGAGATTACACAAATTAGGTATCTTTTCTCTAAGATTTAGAAGGTTAAGGGGTGATTTAATCCAAGTTTTATCTATCCTAATGGCACTAGTTAGAAATTTTAGAACTAGGGGCTAGATTGAGAATTATGTAATGAGCTGCCAAAGGAAGTGTTGGAGGCTGGTACAATTACAACAATTAAAAAGCATTTGGATGGGTATATGAATAGGACATTACTGTTTCAGATCTGAAAAAGGGTCAGTAGATCGGAACGCTATCTCGTGGGTGGCACAGTGGTTAGCACTGCTTCCTCACAGCGCCAGAGACCTGGGTTCAATTCCCGCCTCAGGCGACTGTGTGGAGTTCGCATATTTTCCCCGTGTCTGCATGGGTTTCCTCCCACAATTCAGAAAAATGTGCAGGTCAGGTGAATTGGCCATGCTAAGTTGCCCGTAGTGTTTGGTAAGGGGTAAATGTAGGGGTATGGGTGGGTTGCGCTTCGGTGGGGACTTGTTGGGCCGAAGGGCCTGTTTCCATACTGTAAGTAATCTAATCTAATCTCTTGACAGATGCTGTCAGACTGCTGAGTTTTTCCAGCAATGTCTTTGTTTGTTTTACAGCAGCCATAGTTCTTTCAGGTTTTATTTTGAAAAGTAAGTTTTTTTTTCAATGGAGAAAATCAGTTATTGCTTAACTGGGAGTGCAGTAATTTCTCATTGTTTTCACTAACTGTTGCATGCTAATTCTCCATGTTTTCCTACATTACCCTTTTTAAAAAGCTATAGGTTAGTTATTTAGCTAAAAGGAATACTGATAAGAAATGTTTAATCTCGTGGCACAAACATTTGGCTGAAACCAAACTGCTTCAATGGAAAATTACTGAGGCAGCAACCACACTAACACCTCTGCAGGTCAAGCAAAAATACAGTAATGGAATTAAGCAATGATATTATAACCTATAATACATTCTGCAGACCTTAGTTATTAATTTGGCACAATTTCTATTTATCTGGAGCCCCTCCTTGCCTGCTGACTATAAGGATCCTGTAAGAAATAATGAATTTGTTCAAGTGTGGGTCGAGATCTACATCTAATGAAAACTGCGTTTAATTTTATATCCTCCAAAGATCCCAATCATTACACTTCACTGTGCAATGATTCTGGCTTTGGTAGCTGTAGTACGCAATCATTCTACTCTCCATTTCCATGCCTGTCTTGTGATTTGTTATTCCACGGACTTAGTCTGAACGAAGTCTAACATTCAATGATATCCATTATTAGATACTATGGAAAAAAAAGTTTTCATAATTAAGATATTGATCCTAATAGCTTGATGGATATAAACTTGATGTAGGCATAATACTCCACCAACAGTTAAGATACTGCAATGACATTAAACATATGTCTGAAAGGAGGGGACTAGAATTAACTTTAGTTGACTGCATAAATGACCCCCGCTTCTACACTCCAAACACAGCCTTCCGAATTATCTAATAATAATGGTGGCAGGGGGAAAACTAATAACTGTTGAAATGGTAAATTATAATAAATACATGATTTCCAAAATTACACTAGTTAGGCCTGTTCCTTTAGAATCTCTAAAGGTTAAGAGGTGTCTAATCAAAGTCTTCAAGATATTAACAAGACGAAGGGGAGATAAAATTCTCAGAATATGCCATTTTCTAGAGTTCCTGACCAGTGCAAACAGAGGTTAAACTATTCTGGAGAGAGATCAGGTAAGCACTTCACACAATGGTTCGTAGATGGAGGTTTGGAATTCTCTCCCAGAAACAGCAGCGAATGCAGTCAGTTGTCAGATTTAAATATGAGCACTTTTTGTTAAGCAAAGGTATTAAAGGATATGGACCAAAGGTGTATAGAATTAATCAGCTATGATCCCTTTGAATAGCAGAATATACTTGAAGGGTTGAATGGCCTATTCCTGTTCCAATGTCTAAGGAGGCGGCCAAGGACCTGCATGTCTGTGGCGGAGTGGGAGTTAAAGTGTTCGGCCACGGGGTGGTCGGTGCAAGTGTCCCAGATGCAAGTTTCCAGCAACACATTTTTCAGCTCTGATCTCCAGCCCTCACTTTTTCCGTTTCAAGTACCTGAGCGGCTCCACAACACACAATGGGAAAGTTGAGAGGAAATGAAAGCTAAGTTGTTCACTGAAGAAAAATCAATTATTCCTTATCTGAGAATTCAATAATTTCTATTGTTGCATGTAAATTCTCCCTGTTTTCCTGCACTATGTTTTTAGACAGTATAAAGAGCAGGCCAACTTTGAAAGTCTGAAAGGTGTAGCCCAACTTCTGCTTCAGAATGAAGCCATCTTGTCGTTCAAGTTTTAACATTATTTCTTTGCCTTCCAGGATATTAAAGAAGGCAATGAATCCAGCCAAAAGGAATACAGTGTACTGGTAAGCAATATTTTAATATCATGACAAAATTGGCAGAAATCAAAATTCAATAGAAACCATGCCAAAAACTCAGGTCAAGAACAATAGTAATGCAATTAAGCAATGGCTTTATAGCCTATGATACATTCGGGAATCATTATTTATTAATTTGGTGCAATTGCTGTTTAGCATGTTCAGCAACAACCGCCGCCCCCCCCCCCCACCCCCAACTAACTGGCTGTAAGAAACATTGAATTTGTTGAAGTGTGGGCTGATAATAACGATGGTGGCACAAAGAGAACAAGGCCAGCAAATTTTGAAACTATACCTCCTTAAATTATAATAAATTCTTGATTTACTTGTTAAAAACTGGTTTAACAGTTAACATGTTTGAGGAAAAAAAAAATCAGTAATTTTACTTCACAAGTGATAAATAAACATATGCTGTTTTAAGTTGTGCTTCTCACGAGAATTCATTCTCAATTTTATTTTATTAAAATTTTGCACTGCTTGCAATGTATGTGCATAATATTGTGTTATAATGTGCATAAAATTAGTTCTTTAACACAGTTTTGCATGCAGGAAGTCAAAAGTATTCTACATTCGATGAATTTTCTCATGATTGATGAACTGCTTCAGATTATGTAGATTGTCCCACCATGTGAATAGAAACTTCTCAGCAATGAGTTTAAACCAAGGTGTAATTTTCACTTTGTTGTTTTCTGCCTTTTCCAACAGGTTCTGGAGTTCATCTTTAGTCACATAGCAGTAACTCTGTATCTCATTGGGGTCAGGTTTTAAAGTTACATTCTTCTGTATGAAGATTATATAATCAATTTCATGTTCTCCCCAGATTCCATCAGACTGAGCCTTGTAGTGAATACGTGTAAGATAGTTCATCTCTTCCAGAGGAACCTAATGCCAAAAAAAATTTAACAGTTAGCTAATTAAGAAGGGAAAGATATTAAGTGTGTTGGGCAAAAAAGTGAGGAATGCAGATGCTGGAGATCAGCATCTAGATTCCTGATTAAGGGTTTTTGTCCAAAACGTTGATTTTCCTGCTCCTCGGATGCTGCCTGACCTGATGTGCTTTTCCAGCACCACTCTAATCTAGACTATTAATTATATTGAATTGTTCCATGTCCTAAAACATTTTAAAAGGAGGATAAATCTGGACTAAGTCTACAAATTCATTAATGTGTGTTGGCATGCATATGGCTTTTTAGTTCATAGCTAAGAATGCACATTTTGCTTTAGTATGAATATTGTATAATGAGAAGTTGAACTGTTTGAACTGAGGGTACCCACAAGCTACAGCAACATAAGCTGTTCATTAAATGCAGGAAAGCTTTACAAACTCATCTCTCTACCACTGGATCAGGAGGCCCAGGAACAGGTCCCAACTGTTCCAGGTGTAGGTAATAACATTTTATTGAAATATTGATCATCTACTCTTATTTTACTCAACACAAAAATATTCCAATAGAAAGACAGAAAGAATTTGCACACTTATTCAATCTCCGCTAGAATCTTAAAAGGGCAAAATAATTTCTACTTCCTTGGAGTAAACCACAAGCACAATGATGAAACAAAAAAGCCTACTCTGTCAAAGGATCATATGGACAACTTTGTTTTCAAATACAATCTTATAAAATTTTTAATTTAATACTGTTTCTATCCTCATTTAATGAAGCGCTGCCTCTTATGTTTGTTTAGCACAAATCTTCTGACATTTAGCAAATTTTATCCCTTACATTTTGAATTCTCATTTGAAACCCACATTCAGTTATAACGATTAAGTATTTCATTGTACAAAAATCAGTCAATTCAACATTTTACTTAAAATGAAAGCTTGTCATCATTGAGTGGTTCCTTTCATGTAAAAAAGAAAACAGCCAAGTCCCACATTAGAAAATTTGACAGCTCACCATTTATACTAAGTCGAGCGTGTGGTGCTGGAAAAGCACAGCAGGTCGGACAGCATCCAAGGAGGAGATTCAATGTTTAGGGCAAGAGCCCTACCTGATGAAGGGCTCTTGCCCAAAACATCAATTCTCCTGCTCCTCGGATGTTGCCTTACCTGCTGTGCTTTTCCAGCACCACACCCTTGACACTGATCTCCAGCATCTGCAGTCCTCACTTTCTCCACCATTTTTTATGATGCACAGACAATACACACTTCAAGGCTTTTATCATGCCAGTCCACACTACAACTTAAAAATAGCAAGAGGTAGTTTTGAACAGCTGCTGTTGCCATATATATTACAAGTTAAGTTATATGCCTGGAATTGAAATTTCATACCTCAAGAGTCAATTTAAAATTCCTTAAATATTTGCAAGCATCTTAAAAAAGGTCCACAGTCCATCAACTTAAGAATTTCTGATATACTTAAAGTCAGTATGTCTACTGACTCCCTCACATATACTTGGCTTTTAAAGAACTTCCAAGTAAAGAAATTTCTCAGCTTCTTATTCAATTTGTGAACATAAGGTGGACTGGCCTACTCAGCCAATTGAGATGACCATAACCATGATCTTAAGTCCACTTCCCAGTCTATCCACCCTATGAATCTTTATGAAAAATCTGACCCTGGCTTGAATTAATTCAAATGACTTAATCTTACTAATTTATGGGGAAGAGTATTCTACAGACTCCAAAAACATTTGCTCTCAGTTGTCGCAGAATTGAAATTTCTCATTCTTAAACTGTGTTCCCAAGTTCTGCTCACTCCCAAAAGGGAGGGATTTTTGATTAACACCCTGTCAATTCCCCTCAGGCTCTTGTATTTCAATCACATCACTACTCAACTTCTATGTGCATAAGCCCAACTTTGCTTTCTACTAGCTCTGTCTCCCCAATGCGCCCCCCCACAACAATGTGAAATAATTCTTTAGCGTCCATTGTGAATTGAAAGGTCAAAGGTGACTTGAAAGTCATAGTCACATACGCCAATACACAGATTATTCTGGTTTTGATTTGGTCACCACCACTACGACTGGTGAACACATCTGCACAATGCATCTTTTACTCATTGTTATCATGGCACAGGGATATAATGCCAACACTGGATTGAATTTCTAAAAAAAAATACTTGAGAAGTGATTTTAAACATTGAAAAAAATCTAGGATGCGTCATAAGATAGAAGTCATTACTGTGCTGTCCAATGATTTAGGGGGCAGAGGATTTGGCAGGAGTCCATTTTGTGTAGTTTTCAGGCATGCAGTTTACAGCCAGCTGGTGTATACTGTCATTATTAATGCTTCAGTCAATATATGAAAAAATAGAAATTAGTTTTGGAAATGGAAATCTGGCCATAATAGATCTGTTGTACATTTTAAAAATTTGTAAAGTGGTGCATATTTTAAAGCAATCATTTACAATTATCCCCATAAATGTCAGTTGTATTTAGTTTCTCAATCTACATTATAGGAGAAAAATTTTAAAGCTATATAAGATTATTGGATTTGCAGTGAGAAGTCTCATGCATGAGATTTGATCGAATTAGTTTTGATACTTAAATGGAGGTCCTTCACCTGTTGAGGAGGTATTCCAAACTCTTCCTTTAACCTGCGTTGGGCTGCTTGCCTTACACCAAGAGCATCTTTCTCCTCTGTTTCTGTTGCGGTGTTAAGAGGGTGACTGCAGCAAGTGTTTGTAAAACAACCTGGAATAAAAAACCCATTTTTTAATGATACGTTTGAATTTGTTGTTAACCCAAATTTACATAAACATGAGTTACTACTTCCAAAATGACTGGTTGGCAGTCAGCTACATCCACAAACTTCAATTATTCCAATTTAGTACAAATCACCCCCAACAACTTAACATTCTGCATTTGCCTGTAACGAGGAAGAGAGACTTTACAGCTTGCATTCAGTGTGATTCAGTAAGGACAGGAGGGATATGCTTTCAGGATGTGCATCATGCACAAGAGCTAAAGAGTGACCTCCAAACATGTTTACTGGAAAAAAGGCAGGGACACAATTCAGTTAACTTCACATATATTACAATCACACGTTTATGTGTGCCAATGTATTTATACCTAGAAAAACAATTCTGCCAAACAAAACCAAAATGTTATACTTCAACTCATACTCAGTTTTGGTCTATGGCAGTATTCTCCCCCTAAAAGCAGAAAGTCCTGGGTACAAACCTTATTTCATGGAATGAAATCTGCAAACTTTTCTGCTCTAGCCTACAAATTACTCCACACCAATATTATTTTGTTTTTAAAATTGTCTGATTTGGACAGCACGTCACTTAGTTCAATGGAAAATCAGAACTGAACAACAAATGCTGATGACCTCTATATTCCATTAAAATAATACTTTCAAAAATCACATCAGTCATCATCCACAATTCACCTCCAGGCATGTGCTTGGAGGAACTCCAGCAACAGGAAAACACTAAAGCTGGAAGTACAGTGGACACTTCCTGACTAAATAAGAACAAGTTCAAACAAAATGTTAAATTACAAATTCACTACACCTTCATTTAATATATAGTGAAGGATCAATGTAATTGCTTGATATCATACTCTGCAGAGAACAAGTTGGAAGATAGTAAAATTAATTGCCTGCTTCATTCAATTTGAATTAGTCATATTTTCTATATGAAAACTATTAATGCACAAAAAAATTTCATATATTGCCCTTGTAGTTAATATCCTCAATGGTATAGCATAGCAAGATGGCATCTCTGACAGTACAATACTGCAATGAATTGTCAACTTTGATTTTTGCTGTCAGGTCCTGCATTAGGACTTTGATGCCAGAGCCTTCTAACTTAGAAGCCCTGGGAATTCTCATGATTGAAGTAAAACAAAGTGGGGTCAAGAGATGTTTGCTGTCAATGCCCAAGAATCTTAAAGCCAAGAAAATTCTGACTTGGAAAGCACAGCGATCCAAATATACTTTCTTACCTGGGAATGTGATCTTTGCATCAGACCTCTGTTGCAACAAAAGTTTCCCCTCACTGTTGAAGATGAAGACACTGAAAGCTCTGTGGAGTAATCCTGGTAAACCAGAAATTTGTCATTCTTTACACTTGCACACAGTTATAGAGTCATAGAGATGTATAACACGGAAACAAATCCTTCAGTCAACTCATCCATGTCGACCAGATGTCCTAAATGAATCCAGTCCCATTTGCCATCATTTGTCCCATATCCCTCAAGTCTTTTTATAAATATCCATCCAAATGCCTTAGGTCCCTTTTAAACCCTTCCCCTCTCACCTTAAAACCTATACCATCTAGTTTTGTACTTCCCTACCTTGGGAAAGAGCCCTTGGCTATTCACCCTATCCACAGCCCTCATGATTTTATAAACCTCTAAAGGTCGCTCTTCAATCTCCAACACTCCAGGGAAGATAGCCCCAGCCTGGTCAGCCTCTCTACAGCTCACTACCGTCCAACCCCGGCAACATCCTTGTAAATCTTTTCTGCACATTTAGCTGGCTAGATTCAAACAGCTAAAAGCATCAACACAACTTGTGTGCTGACATTCCAGCAGCTGCAATCACATTACCTGGGGGCCAAAGACCATAAAAAATAGAAACAGGAGTACACCATTCAGGCTCACTAGTCCGCTCCATCATGTAATAGGATCACGGCCAATATGCCATTCCTCACATCCACAAATACGTTTAAGAAAACAGAACAGGTCATGAACACTGTTCTGTCCGTAAATATTTTGAACAAATAAATTTGTCTTTTCATTTCATGAGAGATTTAATATACAGAATGCAGATTCTATTTTTAGCAACCTTTCCCCCAAAGACTTCTTGCTTTTAAAAGTAAAATTACAAAGGTCTATGCAACTGAGAATTTTCTTCTCTTGCTCCTCCCAAGTTTCAAAATTTAAACATCCACACCGTTGAAATAATGATACAGCATAACATCCACCCACATTGAGACTGTTTGATTGACAGCAGCTGATCACATCTTGAAATAAGTTGCCTGTTCTTCATTTTCAAGAGTTAAATTACATTAGGACTTTGCTTTCAAGAAATCGTGATCCAACACCAAAGGTCATTATGAAACCCTTAATTTAACTATATCATATGCTACTGGATAGGATAAAGTTTCATCAGAGACCAGCAAGTCTACATCAGTGTTTTCTTCCACAGATTTTACAGTCTCCCATTCTCTGGAGAAGTGGACTTATTTCCTTTCATGTTCAAAATTCGATCATACTCAGGTTATAATAAATCAAGTGACTCCATAGGATCCTGTGATTTTTGATCTAAATTTCACGATTGTAAATCAATCTTTCTAATATTCAACCGGAATCTAGGAGCAGCTTCACCACAAGGACTGTAGCAGTTTCAGAAGGTTGAAGAGATGTAGAGTGATTTTGGAAGCTTCTGCACTGGCTGCTCTGTCTCCCATTTTCTATTCGGTTCTCAAATTGTTGAATGTTCTGAATTGGCCACCCAATGGTGCAGCCACACTGGGGACAGACCATCCCCCTGCTCCAAGTGCAGGAAGGATTCAGTCAGAGGAATCCTTTACTGAAGCTTGCAACTCTTCTGGACTCAGACACTTTGTGACTGCTATAGCAAAAAAAAAAGTCTGAACTGGGAGAACTGGCCATCCCCTTTCATTGTTAAATTGTTTTTTAAAAAACCCAAAGGTCTCTTAAAATCTAGGCTCTTCAGCACCTCTGCCTTTACAACCTCTCTTCAAAAAAAAAAACGAGGACTAAATAACCTTCTCAAAGTGACAGCTTTGTCACATCCATATTTTGGTGAAAAAACACAACTTAGTAAAATATTGAATAAATAGTTGTGACAATAAGAACACAACAGAGATGCTTGGTTGGGAAGAGATTTCCTGAAGAGGTTTCCAGGCTCTATATGTTATCACCATTCTCAACTGGGCTGGAGTACAGAGATGGAGAAGTTAACTAATTTTTGTAATACATGTCAATCTTGAATGACACTCAATACAAAATGGATCTGAAAATACTTCATTCACCTTTATTTATGTTCTGGTTAAGATGACAATTTTTCTTTGTGTCTGCTCCAATTCTTTTATCATTCTCATCAATCAGGATGCACATTTCTGCCAATAGCTGGACCTGCTTTTCATCCAGATTGTCTATGTTTATTTCTGGCATTGTTGCTGTATTCCTATTTCCAACGTACCTGATAACAGCGGATGGAATAAAGCCATGGAATTACATGGAATGACAATGGTTCCAACTTGTGAATTGCAAAGTGTGAATTAAACAAATGTGACAAAATTTCATTTTGTAAAAACTGAGGAGAAGGGGAGAGGGGGGGGGAGGAGAAGGGGGGAAGGGGAGAGGGGGGGGAGGAGAAGGGGAGAGGGGGGAAGGGGAGAAGGGGGGGAGGAGAAGGGGGGGGAGGGGAAGGGGGGGGAGGGGAAGGGGGGGGGAGGGGAAGGGGGGGAGGGGAAGGGGGGGGAGGGGAAGGGGGGGGAGGGGAAGGGGGGGGAGGGGAAGGGGGGGGAGGGGAAGGGGGGGGAGGGGAAGGGGGGGGAGGGAAGGGGGGGAGGGGAAGGGGGGAGGGGAAGGGGGGGGGAGGGGAAGGGGGGGGAGGGGAAGGGGGGGGAGGGGAAGGGGGGGAGGGGAAGGGGGGGGGAGGGAAGGGGGGGGAGGGGAAGGGGGGGGAGGGGAAGGGGGGGAGGGGAAGGGGAAGGAGGGGAAGGGGGGGGGAGGGGAAGGGGGGGGAGGGGAAGGGGGGGAGGGGAAGGGGGGGGGAGGGGAAGGGGGGGGAGGGAAGGGGGGGGGAGGGGAAGGGGGGGGGAGGGGAAGGGGGGGGGAGGGGAAGGGGGGGGGGAGGGGAAGGGGGGGGGAGGGGAAGGGGGGGGGAGGGGAAGGGGGGGGAGGGGAAGGGGGGGGAGGGGAAGGGGGGGGAGGGGAAGGGGGGGGGAGGGGAAGGGGGGGGGAGGGGAAGGGGGGGGGAGGGGAAGGGGGGAGGGAGGGGAAGGGGGGGGAGGGGAAGGGGGGGAGAGGGGAAGGGGGGGGAGGGGAAGGGGGGGGAGGGGAAGGGGGGGGAGGGGAAGGGGGGGGGAGGGGAAGGGGGGGAGGGGAAGGGGGGGGAGGGGAAGGGGGGGGGAGGGGAAGGGGGGGGGAGGGAAGGGGGGGGAGGGGAAGGGGGGGGGAGGGGAAGGGGGGGGGGAGGGGAAGGGGGGGGGAGGGGAAGGGGGGGGAGGGGAGGGGAAGGGGGGGAGGGGAAGGGGGGGGAGGGGAAGGGGGGGAGGGGAAGGGGGGGGAGGGGAAGGGGGGGGAGGGAAGGGGGGGGGGAGGGGAAGGGGGGGGGAGGGAAGGGAAGGGGGGGGAGGGAAGGGAAGGGGGGGGAAGGGGGGGAGGGGAAGGGGGGGGAGGGGAAGGGGGGGGAGGGGAAGGGGGGGGAAGGGGGGGGGAGGGGAAGGGGGGGGAGGGGAAGGGGGGGGGAAGGGGGGGGGAGAAGGGGGGGGGAGGGGAAGGGGGGGAGGGGAAGGGGGGGGAGGGGAAGGGGGGAGGGGAAGGGGGGGGAGGGGAAGGGGGGGAGGGGAAGGGGGGGAGGGGAAGGGGGGGGAGGGGAAGGGGGGGGGAGGGGAAGGGGGGGGAGGGGAAGGGGGGGGAGGAGGGGAGGGGAAGGGGGGGAGGCGGGGAAGGGGAGGGGGGGAGGGGAAGGGGGGGAGGGGAAGGGGGGGAGGGGAAGGGGGGGGAGGGGAAGGGGGGGGAGGGGAAGGGGGGGAGGAGGGGGAGGGGGGGAGGAGGGAGGAGAGGGGGGGAGGGGAAGGGGGGGAGGGGGGAAGGGGAGGGGGGGAGGGGAAGGGGGGGGGAGGGGAAGGGGGGGGGAGGGAAGGGGGGGGGAGGGGAAGGGGGGGGGGGAGGGGAAGGGGGGGAGGGGAAGGGGGGGGGAGGGGAAGGGGGGGGGAGGGGAAGGGGGGGGAGGGGAAGGGGGGGGAGGGGAAGGGGGGGGAGGGGAAGGGGGGGGAGGGGAAGGGGGGGGAGGGGAGGGAGGGGGGGAGGGAGGGGGAGGGGAGGGGGGGAGGGAGGGGAGGGGAGGGGGGGGAGGGGGGGGAGGGGGGGGAGGGGAGGGGGGGAGGGGGGGAAGGGGAGGGGGGAGGGGAAGGGGGGGAGGGGAAGGGGGGAGGGGAAGGGGGGAGGGGAAGGGAGGGGGGGATGGGGAGGGGGGAGAGGGGGTGGGGAGGGGGGAGGGGGGGTGGGGAGGGGGGGAAGGGGGGGGGAAGGGGAGGAGGGGGAAGGGGAAAGGGGAGGAGGGGAAAGGGGAGGAGGGGGAGGGGGAGGAGGGGAAGGGAGGGGGGGAAGGGGAGGGGGGGAAGGGGAGGGGGAGGGGAGGGAGGGGGGGGGGGGAGGGGGGAGGGAGGGGAGGGGGGGAGGGGAGGGAGGGGGGGGGGAGGGGAGGGGGGAGGGGTGGAGGGGAGGGAGGGGAGTGGGGGGAGGGGGAAGGAGGGGGGGGGAGGGGGAGGGAGGGGAGGGGGGGAGGGGGGAGGGGGGGAGGGAGGGGAGGGGGGGGAGGGGGGGAGGGAGGGGAGGGGGGGGGAGGGGGAGGGAGGGGAGGAGGGGAGGGGGGGAGGGGGGGAGGGGACGGGAGGGGGGAGGGAGGGGAGGGGAGGGGGGGAGGGGGAGGGGGGGGAGGGGAGGGGGGGAGGGGGGGAGGGGAGGGGAGGGGGGGAGGGGAGGGGGGGAGGGGGGGAGGGGAGGGGAGGGGGGAGGGGAGGGGGGGAGAGGGGAGGGGGGGAGGGGAGGGGGGAGGGGAGGGGAGGGGGGGAGGGGAGGGGGAGAGGGGGGGAGGGGAGGGGGAGAGGGGGGAGGGGAGGGGGAGAGGGGGGAGGGAGGGAGGGGGAGGGGGGAGGGAGGGGAGGGGGAGGGGGGAGGGGAGGGAGGGGGGGAGGGAGGGGAGAGGGAGGGAGGGAGGGAGGGAAGGGAGGGGAGGGGGGGGAAGGGAGGGGAGGGGGGGAAGGGAGGGGAGGGGGGGAAGGGAGGGGAGAGGGGAGGGGAGGGGGGGAAGGGAGGGGAGGGGGGAAGGGAGGGGAGGGGGGGGAAGGGAGGGGAGGGGGAGGGGGGGGAAGGGAGGGGAGGGGAGGGGGGGGAAGGGAGGGGGGGGAAGGGAGGGGGGGGAGGGAGGGGGGGGGAGGGAGGGGGGGGAAGGGAGGGGGGGAAGGGAGGGGAAGAGAGGGGAGGGGAGGGGGGGGAAGGGAGGGGAGGGGAGGGGGGGGAGGGGAGGGGAGGGGGGGGGAAGGGAGGGGAGGGGAGGGGGGGGAAGGGAGGGGAGGGGGGGGAAGGGAGGGGAGGGGGGGGAAGGGAGGGGAGGGGGGGGAAGGGAGGGGAGGGGGGGGGGGAAAGGAGGGGAGGGGGGGGAAGGGAGGGGAGGGGAGGGGGGAAGGGAGGGGAGGGGAGGGGAGGGGGGGAAGGGAGGGGAGGGGAGGGGAGGGGGGGAAGGGAGGGGAGGGGAGGGGAGGGGGGGAAGGGAGGGGAGGGGAGGGGAGGGGGGGAAGGGAGGGGAGGGGGGGAAGGGAGGGAGAGGGAGGGGGGGGGAAGGGAGGGGAGGGGGGGGGGGGAGGGGGGGAGGGGGGGGGGGGGGAGGGGGGAGGGGGAGGGGGGGAGGGGGGGAGGGGAGGGGGGGAGGGGGGGGAGGGGAGGGGGGGGGGGGGAGGGGAGGGGAGGGGAGGGGGGGAGGGGAGGGGAGTGGGGGGAAGGGAGGCGAGGGGGGGAAGTGAGGGGAGGGGGGGAAGTGAGGGGAGGGGGGGGGAAGTGAGGGGAGGGGGGGGGGAAGTGAGGGGGAGGGGAGGGGGTGAGGGGAGGGGAGGGGGGAGGGGAGGGGAGGGGGGAGGGAGGGGAGGGGAGGGGAGGGGGGAGGGGAGGGGGGGGAAGGGAGGGGAGGGGAGGGGGGGAAGGGAGGGGAGGGGAGGGGGGGAAGGGAGGGGAGGGGGGGAAGGGGGGGAAGGGGGGGGAAGGGGGGGGAGGGGAGGGGGAGAGGGGAGGGGGGAAGGGAGGGGAGGGAGGGGGGAGAGAAGGGGGAGGATGGAGGAGGAGGGGTGTGAGCGAAGTGGGCTAGGCGAGGGGCGAGGGGGCGGAGAGGGGGGGCAGGGGGGGTAAGGGGGGACAGAGGGTGGGAGAGAGGGGTGGGCGAGAGGGGTGGGCGAGAGGGGTGGGCGAGAGGGGTGGGCGAGAGGGGTGGGCGAGAGGGGTGGGCGAGAGGGGGGACAGAGGGGTGGAGAAGGGGGCGGGGGGAGTACATCTTGTGTTTGTCCATGGAACAAATACAAGATGTACTTCCAAACACTATACTCCAAAGATTCAAATTACAGTCCGTGCATTTTCGGCAACTCAAACCCGCAAAGCTAGTGAGAGACCCATAATTATTCCTTTCATAGAAAGGAGATGGACAAGAAATTACTCTGCTTACTTTTAGGGACTTGAAAGCGAACCGAGTTGAGTTACTGGAGAGGCTGCACTAGCTGCCACTTACCCGAAACGCGAGCGCAGAACCACAAATGCTCGGTCCTGAGGTGCTCGCTGTGACAACAAGCTGCCGATCTGCCGCACATGAGCAACAAGAGCCGCCCGCAACATCAATCCACGCGAAAGCCACCAACCCGCGGGCTGCCTTCAGCGATCTTCCGATGAGCCGGCCCAATCAATGGGCAGTGGTTCGAGCGTGGTCCGGGAGGTAGGCGCTTGCGCACTGAGCTCGAATGTTGCCCTGTGTGTTCGAATCGAACGTTGAGACAAGTTTGTATCGAATTCGCAGTCGCCGCGTTCTGATCGTGTATCCAATCCCGTTGGTGGCCCTAAAGCAGCCCGCTTCGCCGATAGTTGTCCTCAGTTCCGCGGTTTGAAGCAGATATCTCCTTCCTCACCGCCGATCTTTCTTCCGGCTGCCTCCACCTTTCGCTGACGTCCCACTGCGTCCCATTGGCCGTCGCAACGTGCATATGACGTGTTATCGAGTTTCCATCTGCTCTCGAGGTTGCGGCCCTTATTTACAGTTATAAGTTCTGAAGAAGTCATTATCGGACTCGAAACGTTAACTCTTGTTTCTCTCTAAAAATACAAACAAAAGCTGAATCATTAGAGAGAGAGATGGTTGGAGGTGTACTTGAGTGCCGTTAGGTGCTGGTGTTGGAGTTAAAAATCAACAGGTCAGGCAGCATCCGAGGAGCGGGAAAATTGACGTTTCGGGCCGGAGCCCTTCATCAGGAATGACCGCTGTGCTTTTCCAGCAACATCAGATTATAGTCCAACAGGTTTAATTGGAAGTACTGGCTTTTGGTGCGCTTTTCCTTCATAAAGTAGCTGTGTCAATGGCTCCCATCAACACCACAAACTGCCTGCTCAAAGTAGAGCAGATCTCCAAGAAGATTGTGGATATAGAGTCATAGAGATGTACAGCATGCAAACGGGCCCTTCAGTCCAACACGTCCATGCCGACCAGATATCCCAACCCAATATAGTTCTATCTGCCAGAACCCAGCCCATATCCCCCCAAACCCTTCCTATTCATATACCCATCCAAATGCCTCTTAAATGTTGCAATTGTACCAGCCACCACCACTTTCGCTGCCAGCTCGTTCTATACACGTACCACCCTCTGTGTGAAAAAGTTGCCCCGTAGGCCCCTATTATTATCTTTCCCCTCTCACCATAAACCTATGCCCTCTAGTTTGGACTCCCCGACTCCAGGGAAAAGACTTTGTCTATTTATCCTAATCATGAGGGGCATGGATAGGATAAATGGACAAAGTCTTTTGTCTGGGGCCGGAGAGTCCAGAATTAGAGGGCATAGGTTTAAGGTGAGAGGGGAAAGGTTAATGCAGAAATGCAGGAAAGATCCCAAAAGGATTACAGATCACGAATCCACTCAAGTCGACCTACAAACATCGATGCAGGAGCAGTGCTCCGAAAGCTAGTACAGAGGAACCTTGATTATCCGTAGTACAGAGGAACCTTGATTATCCGAAGGACATGGGCGGGCAATATTTTGTTAAGTTAATTGAATTCCGGATAATGGAATGCCAGATAATATAGTTTAGCCGAGCATTGGGACCTTGCGATCCTGCCGGATAATCCGATATTTGGATAATCAAATGCCAGATAATGAGGTTTCTCTGTACTTCCAATAAACCTGTTGGACTATAACCTGGTGTTGTGTGATTTTTAACTTTAACTTGAGTGAGTCTCTTATGGTAACTTCAGCTGGTGTGGGAATTAAATTCACTGGCATCACTCTGCATTGCAAAACACAGTCCAGGCAACTAGCTAACCAACCCCTGTCTCTTTTTGCCAGACCTCCTGAGTTTCTTTCGGCTTCTTTGTTTTTAATGCAAGTTTCCAGCATCCACCAGTATTTCGCTTTTATTGATAAGTTACAATCACTTGGATCAGCCCAATGTGGAAGCAGTTTACGCAATGTATTCTGGTGTGCAACCTGATGATAAGTAATTTTTAACTAATGATATTAAGGGATAACGTAGCAATTAAGATAGGACGCATTGAGATTGGATTCCGGATGAAGGGCTGCTGCCCGAAACGTCGATTTTCCTGCTCCTCGGATGCTGCCTGACCTGCTGTGCTTTTCCAGCACCACTCTAATCTTGACTCTAATCTTCAGCATCTGCAGTCCTCACGTTTGCCTAGTGATTAAGATAGATAGACTATAGTTAAATAATTATAATCAGAGGAGGTCCCTGATTTAAGAATGTTCGACTTACAACTAAAAGTTCTTTATATTGACATGGACGATGATGCAATTATTTTTCAAATCCCTATTGAGAAGCAAAACAAAAAAAAGAAACAGAAGTCACTGATGATGGACAAGATTTGGGATGGAAAAGACAGGTTTCAGAGTATGGTCACTTCAATTCTGCCCTCTCATCTATTAGGATCTTGGCTGATATGATCTTGTCCTGAAGCCTACTTGAGACTCCACTAAAGTCAGTGGGGGAGCACTTTGGGGCCAGCGACCATAATTCTAATAGTTTTAAAATAGTGATGGAAAATGATAGACCAGATCTAAAAGTTGAAGTTCCAACTTGGAGGAAGGCCAATTTTGATGGTATTAGGCAAGAACTTTCAAAAGCAAGGCAGCTTTTGTGTGCAGCCGCAGGACATGGGGCAGATACTAAACAAGGTTTTTTCATCAGTATTTAGTGTGGAAAAGTAGGGAAATAGATGGTGACATCTTGAAAAATGTCCATTTTACAGAGGAGGAAGTGCTGATGTCTTGAAACGCATAAAAGTGGATAAGTCCCCAGGACCTGATCAGGTGTACCGTAGAACTCTGTGGGAAGCTAGGGAAGTGATTGCTGGGCCTCTTGCTGAGATATTTGTATCATTGATAGTCACAGGTGAGGTGCCGGAAGACTGGAGGTTGGTTAACGTGGTGCCACTGTTTAAAAAGGGTGGTAAGGACAAGCCAGGGAAGTATAGACCAGTGAGCCTGACGTCGGTGGTGGGCAAGTTGTTGGAGGGAGTTCTGAGGACAGGACGTACATGTATTTGGAAAGGCAAGGACTAATTAGTCAACATGGCTTTATGCGTGGGAAATCATGTCTCACAAACTTGATTGAGCTTTTTGAAGAAGTACAAAGAGGATTGATGAGGGCAGAGCAGTAGATGTGATCTATATGGACTTCAATAAGGTGTTCAACAAGGTTCCCCATGGGAGACTGGTTAGATCTCATGGAATACAGAACTGGCTCAGAGATAGCAGACCGAGGGTGGTGGTGGAGTGTTGTGTTTCAGACTGGAGGCCTGTGACCAAGAATCGGTGCTGGGGCCACAACTTTTTGTCATTTACATAAATGATTTGGATGTGAGCATAAGACGTACAGTTAGTAAGTTTGCTGATGACACCAAAATTGGAGGTGTAGTAGACAGCAAAAAAGATTACCTCAGATTACAACAGGATCTTGAGCCGATGGGCCAATGGGCTGAGAAGTGGCAGATGGTGTTCAATTCAGATAAATGCGAGGTGCTGCATTTTGGGAAAGCAAATTTAGCAGGGCTTATACACTTAATGGTAAGGTCCTATGGAGTGTTGCTGAACAAAGAGACCTTGGAATGCAGGTTCTTAGCTCCTTGAAAGTGGAGTCACAGGTAGGTAGGATAGTGAAGGTATGCAATTCAGGCAGCATCCGAGGACAGGCAAAATCGACGTTTCGGGCAAAAGCCCTTTCCTGATGAAGGGCTTTTGCCCGAAACGTCGATTTTGCCTGTCCTCGGATGCTGCCTGAATTGCTGTGCTCTTCCAGCACCACTGATCCAGAATCTGGTTTCCAGCATCTGCAGTCATTGTTTTTACCTTAGTGAAGGTATGCGTTTGGTATGCGTTCTTTTATTGGTCAGAGTATTGAGTACAGGAGTTGGGAGGTCATGTTGCAGCTGTACAGGATATTGGTTAGGCCACTGTTGGAATATTGCATGCAATTCTGGTCTCCTTCCTATTGGAAAAATGTTGTGAAACCTGAAAGGGTTCAGAAAAGATGTACAAGGATATTGCCAGGGTTGGAGGATTTGAACTATTGGGAGAGGCTGAACAGGCCAGGTCTGTCTTCACTGTAGCGTCAGAGGTTGAGGGGTGACCTTATAGTGGTTTACAAAATTATGAGGGGCATGAATAGGATAAATAGACAAAATCTTTTCCCTAGGGTGGGGGAGTCCAGAACTAGAGGGCAGAGATTTAGGGTGAGAGGGGTAAAATATAAAAGAGACCTAAGGGGCAACTTTTTCACACAAAGGGTGGTACGTGTGTGGAATGAGCTGCCAGAGGAAGTTGTGGATGCTGGTACAATTGCAACATTTAAAAGGCATTTGGATGGGGACATGAATAGGAAGGGTTTGGAGAGATAAGGGCCGGGTGCTGGCAGATGGGACTAGATTGGGCTGGGATATCTGGTCGGCATGGTCGGGTTGGACCGAAGGGTCTGTTTCCATGCTGTACATCTCTATGACTCTATGGTACAAAAATTGGCAGCGTGCTTGATAATGAAGGGGGAAAACTGTAAACTAAGGATAATATTTTAGCTGAAATATAGATATAAGAATTGGGTGATTTCAGAGGATGGATAAAACATAAAGTACGCCACAGCTAGAGTACTGTATACTCAAAGCACTATGGGAAAGATGTGCATCTGTTAGAGAAGGCACTGCGCAGATTAACAATGGTTCCGTCGAGACAGGGGAACTTCAGTTATGAGGATGAGTCTGGATGGGCTAGGATTATTTTGTTTTGACCAGAGAAGGTTGAGGGGACACCTAACCATGATAAAATGATGAAGAGATAGGAAGGCTGTTCCACTGATTTCAAAGGGGCGCAAAGCAGGGGGATAGATTTCGGATAAGTAGGAGGATTAGAGGGGACTCTAACCCACTGCATAATAGAGTGGTACAGACAGAAGCTCTATCCATGTTTCAAAAGTACTTGGATATGTACTGAAGAGCCATAACTTAGAAGGTTACAGAACAAGAGGTGGAGATTTATGTTAAGCTGCATGGCAAGTGTCAGCCGATACAAGCATGATGCATCAAAGTATCTTCTTTCATGCTGTGAATTTCTTTGATTTACAGTAAAGTTGTTGTTTTAACACAGACTACAGAATTATGTGGTACAGAGGGACTTGTGTGTCTTGTACGTCAGTCAGATGTCAGCATACAGGTACAGCAAGTAATTAGGAAGACTAATCAAATTTGGTCCTTCTTGCAAAGGGAAATGGAGTATAAATGTAGCAAGTCTTGCTGCAGCTGTTCAGAACATTAATGAGACAACAACTAAAGTCTTTGGCATCCTTATTCAAGGGGGAATGGAGTTGCACTGGAAGCCATTCATTTTACTAGGTTGACAAGTTATTGTGTTTTGAGAAATGCTTGAACAGGTTGGGCCTATACTCAATGGTGTTTAAAATAGTGGGAGGTGATCTTATTGAAACATATGCTTTTCAGAACATAGAAATTGCTGACAGGATCTTAGTGTTCGGTTTTCTCGAGTTTACACACGAGATGCAATTCATACAGACCAGCTTCTGCAAACAGTTAAAGTTTATTAAAACCTATACAAGCTGGGTGACCCCCTTTGACATTCTTCACAGATGTGTGAAGTCAAGTCAAAACAGGCCCCGAACAAAAGAAACATATTCCCTTTATACAGGTCAGTTGATAATGCTCGCAGGTACTCTGGCCACTGCCCCTCCAACCACATGTTACCCCAGGTACAATGGTAGGATAAGGTCATCCTTGGAGATAATGTAAATGTAAATCCCTAATCCTGGGGAATTGTTTTGCAATCACTCCATGATTCCCCATGTCAATGTAGGTGTGATAAGTCCTAGCTTCAGGAGGCCCTGCAAACAAGTTCTGACTCCGCTACTTCCCCGGCAATGTAGGTGTAATATACTTCAGTATTGGGGGATGATCAAGCAAACAAATTTGATTGTCTGGGGGATGGCAATGAAAGCATTTCTAAATGGAAGGGACTGAATGAAAGTTTAATTTGATAATAGCAGTAGAACAGTAATAAATGGCTGCCCAAATGAAGTGTGGATTTCAATGGACAGTCATCCACATTCCTGTATGCTGTCTGTGAGTCAGATTATCACCCCCACCCACTTCCAGAATGTTCAGCTTCTTGGAGAAACACAATACAGTTTAACCGGTTAACGTTACATAAGCATTTGCTGTGGGCATATTTGAGATTAAGGGACCACTTATGTAAAATTGGCATAAAGAGGAATTTCTTCTCTCAGAGTCTTCAATGGTGCAGACTAAGTCTTCAAATACATTTAAACCAATTATAGACTCAGAGTCATACAGATGTAAAGCATGGAAACAGACCCTTCGGTCCAACTCGTTCATTTCAACCAGATATCCCAACCCAATCTAGTCCCACCTGCCAGCACTTGGTCCATATCCCTCCAAACCCTTCCTATTCATATACCCTCCAGATGCCTTTTAAATGTTGCAATTGTACTAGCCTCCACCACTTCCTCTGGCAGCTTATATATATACTACCTTCTAAGCGAAAAAATTGCCTCTAAGGTCTCTTTTATATCTTTCCCCTCTCGCCCTAAACCTATGCCCTCTAGTTCTGGACTCCCCCACCCCAGGCAAAAGACTTAATCGATATATCCTATCCATGTCGCTCCTGATTTTGTAAACCTCTATAAGGTCACCCCTCAGCCTCTGACGCTCCAGGGAAAACAGCCCCAGCCTATTCAACCTCTCCAAATAGTTCAAATCCTCCAACCCTAGCAACATCCTTGTAAATCTTTTCTGAACCCTTTCAAGTTTCACAACATTTTTCCAATGGGAAGGAGACCAGAATTGCACGCAATATTCCAACAGTGGCCTAACCAATGTCCTGTACAGCCTCAACATGATCTCCCAACTCCTGTATTCAATACTCTGACCAATAAAGGAAAGCATACCAAACACCTTCGTCACTATCCTACCTACCTGTGACTCCACTTTCAAGGAGCTATGAACCTGCACTCCAAGGTCTCTTTGTTCAGCAACACTCCCTAGGACCTTACCATTAAGCGTATAAACCCTGCTAAGATTTGCTTTCCCAAAATGCAGCAACTCACATTTATCTAAATTAAACTCCATCTGGCACTTCTCAGCCCATTGGCCCATGTGATCAAGATCCCCTCGTAATCTGATGTAACCTTCTTTGCTGTCCACTACACCTCCAATTTTGGTGTCATCAGCAAACTTACTGACCGTACCTCTTATGCTCCCATCCAAATCATTTATATAAATGATGAAAAGTAGAGGACCCAGCAACGATTCTTATGACACTCCACTGGTCACAGGCCTCCAGTCTGAAAAAGAACCTCCACCTCCACCCTTCTACCTTTGAGCCAGTTCTGCATCCAAATGGTGAGTTCTCCTTGTAGTCCATGAGATCTAACCTTGCTCACCAGTCTCCCATATCAAATGCCAGGTGTTTATTTGCCTGGCCCGGGAGGACGTCACCGAGGGCAGTTTTACGGTACTCTACGAGGGAGTGGCCTACCGCGCCTTCTGGACGGCGTGCGGTGCCACAAGGTGGGGCACATAAGGAAAAACTGCCCCACCCAGAAGGCTGCCTAGCCCGCGCCGATGGCTGATGGTGGCGCCTCCCCCGAAGCCAACACCACAGGCCCCGGCACCGGAGGCTAAGCCGGAGGCTTGCAACGTTCCAGCCTCTGGCAGGGAGGGGGGTGAGCGTCCGGCTGGCCAGAAGGCGCGGAAGAAGACACGACGCGTCAGGCCTGCCCACGGGGAGACCACCCTATCCCCTTCCCCGGAACCTAGCCCATGACCTGCCCCGCCCCGGCACGACAATGCCCCTGCGGCTGTGCCAGCATCGCCCCGGCGCGGGAACCCTGACCCTCAAACCCCCGAACCTGTACCTGACCCTAACCCCACTGACCCCACACCCACTCCCCACCCCGATGGAGAAACCCCTTGGGCTTTAACGCCCGATCCTGGCGCCGTGACACCTGGCCCAGGGGCCCCTGAGCCTGAGCCCGAGCCCGAGCCCTGCCCAGCCCAGCCCAGCCACACCCTGGCACTAACCTGGGGGGAACCACCGCTGGCCCACCCTCTGCAGCGACCGGGCCCCGGAGAGGGAACCGGACCCCTGCCCCGCCCTCACCTGATAAACCTGGGGCGAGGCAGGAAGTGACACGGCTGGCCCTCCCCACCCTGGCCACGCCCCCTGTCATCCCCCAGCCATTTGTATTCCTGGAAAGGCTGTGGGGAGGGACCCCGGGCCCCGTGACCACCGAGGCGGGCAGGGGAAGGCCCATAAATCCCCCCCGGTCTCTCTGGGGAAGAGACATCAGCCCTTGGAGGGGAGGGACTCTCCAGCAGCGCGCCGGCGGTGCTGCCCCTCTCCGGTGGATGAGCCAATGGTGCCCCTCGACTGTCCCGCACCGTGGCCCGACTTGACAAAACCCCCAGGGGCTACAGCAGGGCATCCTACTGCCTCCACTCCTCCGGCCCCTGGGGAGGACCTTAAGAACCACGAAGGCCGTGGTGCGGGCGACGACGGAGGACCCTCCGCTGGGTTGTCGAGCGGTGGAGGGGAGGAGGGTGTTATCCTCGCTCCTCCCTCCCAGACTGTTTTTCCGGGGGCCTTGGCCCTGGGGGATGACCTTTTCCTGGGGGGTCACCTTTCCCCGAGGAGCCAGGCGTCCCGGTGTCGGGAGAGGAGCGGGGCCCCGAGCCTCTGCCGCCCGACGACCCGAACTCAGGGCGTTCCGGGAAGGGGTACGCCGAGGAAGGTACCGCCGGTGACCCTGGGGGTGGGGTCGCCAGGGGTTTGAGGCCGGTTGGCGGCGCCAGACCAGCCCCCTTCCTCTCGGTGGGGGAGGGGTCGGTGACCGAGGGCGACCTCCCGGAGGAGGGTTCGGGATCGGTGGCGGACACCGGGGAGGACGCAGACTCCGTCTGCAGTGATGTTTTTGAGTCCCAGGTGTCCCCCACCGATTTCCCTCTCATCCCCCTCGAGGAACTCCGGGAATTTGTCGAGGAAACTCGGGGTCGCCGGGATAGAGCCCAACTGGCGCTCGACCGCTGGAGCTCATTTGGAAAAAGTTTACTGGTCGGCCCACGCTGCCCGCCAGGCACCCGGACTCGACATTAATGAGCGAAAGCGAGTCAGGAACTTCCTGGGGGCACTCCTGGTGAGGGCGAGGGACTTCAGTGCCCCTCCCTCGTCCTCCCTGTAAATATATACACAAGTTTGTTAATTGTACTGGTGGTGGTTGCACAAAGCTTCCGACATGGAGACGACTATAGCCAGCCTCAACATCAACGGCAGCAGGGAGTCGCAGCGCAGATTCCAGACCCTCTCGGTCCTTCGGGGCGGGAGGTATGCGGTGTGCTTCCTGGAAGAAACCCACACTACCCTGGGAGACGAAGCCCTCTGGCTCCTGGAGTGGCGAGGGGGGGTCTACATGAGTCATCTCACCCGCAGATCTGTCGGGGTGGCTATCCTGTTGGCCCTGCATTTTCAGCCAGAGATCTTGGGGGTCAGGGAGCCAGTGCCAGGCCGTTTGCTTCACCTGACGGTTCGGCTGGGGGGGCGCGGTGCTTCACTTGGTGAACGTCTATGCTCCCCTGGCCGGGCCGAGGCAAGCGAGCTTCTTCGAAGAAGTGTCCGTTCATCTCGCTTCCATCGACGTCGTCCTCGGGGGAGATTTTAACTGCGTCCTCGAGGGCAGGGACCACGGCGTTGCCCGCACTGGCTGGGCGTCGGGGAAGAGGTTGGGGGACTTGGTCAAGTCCTTCGACCTGGTGGACGTCTGGCGGAATCTCCATCCCGACTCCATCACCTTCACCTTCGTGAGGCCTGGGGTCGGAGCGTCCAGAATCGACCACCTGTACGTTTCGCGGGCGTATGCCTCCTGTTTTCCAAAGGCCTCCACGTGGCAGGTGTCTTGCACGGACCATCACCTGGTGTGGGCGGAACTCCTTCCGTTCGGCACCAGGCTCGGCTCCGCGTACTGGCACTTTAACAACCTGCTGCTGGAGGACGAGCAGTTCCGGGACTCGTTTCGTCGTTTCTGGGCCGGCTGGAGAAGGAAGCTGGGAAGCTTCCCCTGCCTGAGGCTATGGTGGGACGTGGGCAAGGCTCAAGTCCGCGTCTTCTGTCAGGAGTACGCGAGGGGGTCGACGAAGAGGCGGAAATCCAGGATCGGGGAGTTGGAGAGGGACTTGCTCGACCTGGAGTCATGCCTCGGTCAGCCCAACGCGGACCCGGCCCTGCACGGAGCTTACGAAGAGAAGAAGGCCGCGCTCTGGGACCTGCAGCTCGTCGGGGCTCGGGGCGCGTACGTGAGGTCACGGATCCAGCTCCTCCAGGACCTGGACCGCGGCTCCCCCTTCTACTCGCTGGAAAAAAGGCGTGGCACCCGTCAGCAGCTCCTTGTGCTGCTGGCCGACGACGGGTCCCTTGTCTCTGATCCGGAGGGCATCAGGGCCCACATCCGGAACTATTACACGGCTCTGTTCTCTCCAGATCCGTCCAGCGAGGATGCTCGCAGAGTTCTGTGGGAGGACCTGCCGCAGCTCAGCCCGGAGGGCTCGACGCTCCCGTCACCTTAGAGGAGCTGACCGGCGCCCTTGACCAGCTCTCGAGGGGTAAAACCCCGGGGCTGGACGGGCTGACTGTGGAGTTCTTCAGGGCGTTCTGGGACGTCCTGGGGAGCGACTACACCCAGGTCCTGGGGGAGTGTCTAAATGCCGGACAGCTGCCCCTTTCTTGGCGCAGGGCGGTCATCGTCCTGCTGCCAAAGAAGGGGGACCTACGTTCCCTAAAGAACTGGCGTCCGGTCTCCCTCCTCAGCACGGATTACAAAATCTTTGCCAGGGTGTTGTCTTCTCGCCTGGCCTCCGTGCTGGCCCACATGATTCACCCGGACCAGTCCTACACGGTCCCGGGCCGGAGGATACACGATAACGTCCACCTGGTCCGGGACCTGATCCATTTCTGTCGACGGGCTGGTCTGCCGAGCGCCTTCCTGTCTCTCGACCAGGAGAAGGCGTTCGACAGGGTCGATCACGAGTACCTGCTCGGGACTCTGCGGGCATTCGGGTTCGGGACGCAGTTCGTCGCCCGGATCCGACTTTTGTACGCCACCGCAGAGTGTCTGGTTAAAGTTAACGGGTCCCTGACGGCGCCCGTTCACTTCGGGAGAGGAGTGCGTCAAGGCTGCCCCCTGTCCGGCCAGCTGCACACCCTGTGTGTGGAGCCTTTCCTGCGCCCTTGCGGAGGAGGTTGTCGGGGCTGGTTCTGCGCGGCGCGGGCACGGGGGTGGACCTCTCGGCCTACGCCGACGACGTGCTCCTCACTTTCACCGACCCGGCTGACCTGGGGAGGATGCGCGAGTGCCAGGCCGTGTACTCGGCGGCGTCTTCCGCCAGGATCAACTGGGCCAAATGTTCCGGACTACTGGTCGGCCCGTGGCGGGTGGACTCTCTGCCGGAGGAGTTACGGGGGTTCAGCTGGAGTACCACCCATCTCCTCTACCTGGGGGTCTACCTCAGCCCGGCTGAGGAATCCTGGCCGGCCAACTGGCAGGAGCTGGAGGCCACAGTCTCGGCTCGCCTAGGCCGCTGGACAGGACTGCTCCGAGTGCTATCTTACAGGAGTCGAGTGCTGGTCATAAACCAGCTAGTGGCCGCCATGCTGTGGTACCGGCTGGTCACTTTGGTCCCTCCTCCTGGTTTTGTCGCTGACATCCAGAGAACGTTGGTCGATTTCTTCTGGGACAAAAAGATGCACTGGGTCGCCGCACAGGTTCTGAGTCTCCCTGTTGAGGAGGGCGGTCAGTCGCTGGTGTGCGTCCGCACCCAGGTCGCGACGTTCCCCCTTCAGACCTTGCGGCGATACCTTTACGTCGAGCCTCCTCCTAGGTGGTGCGCCCTGGCGACGTATTTTTTCCGCCAGGTGCGTAACCTCAACTACGACACGCAGCTCCTGTTCGTCGACCGTGACGGTTTGGAGGTCGCCCTCAAGACGCTGCCTGTCTTTTACCAGGACCTGATCACTGTCTGGAACATGGTCGAATCGCGTCGCGCCTACCCTCCGGCAGGAGTAGCGGCTGTCGTCAGGGAGCCGTTGCTCAGGAATCGGCACCTCCGTACTCGCGGGTTCGAGTGGCTGTCGGAGGGGAGGGCCGTGGCGGCGAGGGTGACCAGGGTCGGGGACGTGCTGCAGGACATAGGCAGGGCAGCGGTAGACGTCCGGTACGTGGCCACCGCCATCCGACGCCTTAAAACGGCGGTGCTCGGACCCGACGTAGTGCACCAGTTGGAGGACGCTCAGGTGTGCGGTGAGATCCCGTCCGCGCTCGCCCCAGCCCGGACGGAATTTCACATTGGCCCCAAGGTCCCGTACTTCCCGTGGGAGCCTGTGCCCCACAACCTGAGCCGCCTCCGAGACTTTAATTTTGTTTTGTTTAGGGAGGTGAAAAGGAGAGCCCTGTACCGACTGCTGCTGCACACCATCCACCTCTTCTCCCTCATCCACCGTCCGGACACGCCTTGGCGTGCCCATTTGCCACCGGGCGGTGGGGATCCCCAGTGGAGGGCTCTCTACGCGGGAGTCCTCCCCCTTTCTCTCGGGGATCTGGGGTGGAGGGTGCTGCACGCAGCAGTCCCCTGCAACCGCAGGTTGCGGTGGTTCACGGACTCCCAGCCCAACTGCTTGTTCTGTGGCGCTGTGGAGTCCGTGGACCACGTCTATATTGGGTGTGGGCGTTTGCACTCCCTTTTTGATTTCCTTAAAAACCTTCTCCTCTGTTTTTGGCTGCACTTCAGTCCCACGCTCCTGATCTTTGGGCACCCGGTACGGAGGATGGAGGGCAGGTCTGAAGATCTCCTCGTGGGTCTGCTCCTGGGCCTGGCCAAACTGGCCATCAACAGGTCCAGGCAGCGGGCCGTGGAGGGGGTCATTAGGGCCGACTGCCTGCCCCTCTTCCGCGGTTACGTTAGAGCCCGGGTGTCCTTGGAGAAGGAGCACGCGGTGTCCACCAACACCCTGGAGTTGTTCAGGGAGAGGTGGGCGCCGCAGGGAGTGGAGTGCATCATTTCTCCCTCCCAACTCTATTTTGATTTAGTCCCTACCCTCCCCTTCACTGTTTTGATCACACAGCATTGCCCTTTGATGTGAAGGGCAGTGTTTGTCACTGGCCACCCGGGTGTTTTCCTATCTTCCTGGTGGTGGAAATTTGAATAAAGATTTGTGCACTTTGTGTCTTTCACTGTGTCTCACACCTGCACACACACACCATGGATGCTGGGGAAAAAATAAGCACTACTGCACTTAGGTGGTAGTGTGGGGAAAAAAATAAAAAAAAATAAAAAAAAGGAGAAAAAATAATACCTGAACAGTTCTTCCTGGTGGTGGAATTTGAATAAAGATTCGTGTACTTTGTGTCTTTCACTGTGTCTCACACCTGCACACACACACACCATGGGTGCTGGGGAAACAAAAAAATACTTGGACAGTGTCGGTTAGTAGCTGATAAGCAAGTGTTAGTATACAATAAGTCCTTACAATGAAAAGAATAGCTCCATGCAAAGAGAACAATTTGTTTATCAGGTATAAGTACAGCTGCAAGGCCAACTGTCTTAGCTGAGCATGGGAAACTCAGGCTTTTAGAAAGCAGGCACTAAGATGAGATTCAAAATGGTTTCCAGGCTTTTAATATGTGACAAAATGGCTGCCATGAATCTAACAATTCTCCCACACTTCCCCATTCATCCAAGGTTCCCGAATCCTGCCATTCCGCTCCTTCATATGCACAAGAACATGCCTGTCCTGTACTCTACTAAACTGGTCATTAAAAGACTGCTGCATGTCAGATATGGATTTAATCTCAAACAGCTGCTCCCAACCCACATTCTCCATTCGCCTAATTCAGTTATTGTTGGCTTTCCCACAATTTAACATCTTCAACCAAGATTCACTCTTGTCCTTATTCATAAGTATTTCAAAATGTACAGAATTATTTCCAAAATGCTCCCCCATCAAAACTTGATCACCAGTTTGATCACTCATTTCTCAATACTAGGTCCAGTATGGCCCCCTCCCTCGTTGGACTATTCACACACCTAACAGTGACTCCCCATCCAAACCCCAGGCTCTAAGGGAGTCCAAGTCAGTACGGGGGAAGTTAAAATCACTCATCACAACAACCCTGTTATTTTCACGGCTTTCCAGAATCTGACTCCATACCTCTTCCTCTATCACCCGCTGGCAGCTGGGAGGTTTGTAGTACAGTCCCAGCATTGTGATTGCACCCTTCCTAATCCTGACCTCTACCCACAATGCCTTGCTGCAAGATCCCTTCAGGATGTCTTCCCCCAGCACATCTGTGAAATGCTGTCTAACCAGTAATGCAACTCTTTTAATTTCTCCTCTGTTTTAGCTAAAACATCAATATTCCAGAATGTTATGCTGCCAATCCTGTCCTTGTTCACCCATGCTTCTGTGATAGCAACACTATCATAATTGCATGCAAGAATCCAGGCTCTAAGTTCATCCATTTTACCTGCTATACTTCTGGCATTGAAGCAAACCAAATCCAAACCTCTAGTTCTGTTGAGCTCAGCAACCTCTCCTTGCCAGCTCTTCCTCTTAGTTATATTTCCCTTAGACTCAAGCTCTTCCTGAGTCTCTATACTTACTGACCTGATGCTCCGGTTCCTACCCCCTGACACACTAGTTTAAGCCCTCCTGAATGGCACTGTGAAACCTCCCTGCCAGGATATTGGTGTCCCTCCAGTTTAGGTACAGTCCATCCTTCATGTACAGGTCTCACTTTCCCTGTAAGACATCCCATTGACCAACATATCTGAAACACTCCCCCCACATCAGCTCTTCTGTCACATGTTCAATTGTCCTCCATCTCTGTTCCTAGCCTCAGTAGCATGTAGCATGGGGAATAATCCTGAGATTACTTCCCTAGAGGTCCTGCTTTTTAGTTTACTACTTAACTCCCTGTATTGTCATTTCAGGACCATATCATTTGTGTCAATATAAGCAATGACTTCTGTCTTTTTACCCTCCTGTTTCATGATGCCCTGAACCTACTCAGAGACATCCATGATCTGGGCACCAGGGATGCAACCTACCATCCTGGAGTCTCTCTAGTCACCGCAGAAGTGCCTGTCTGTGCACCTGATTATGGAAACTCCAATTACTATTGCTCTACTACACTTTGTGCCTCCCCTCTGTAATAGCAGAGCCAGCCGTGATGCTGCTGCTGCTGTTGTCACCTGATGGGCCACCCCCTCATCAGTATCCAAAACAGAATACATGTTTGACAGGGTAATCCTGCACAGACTGCCTGCCCTCTCTTGTGGTCATAGGATCATAAAATCATAGAATTGTACAGCACAGAAACAGACCATTCGGTCCAACTTGTCCACGTTGACCAGATATCCTAAATTAATGTAGTCCTATTTGCCAGCACCTGGCCCATATCACTCTCAATCCCTCCTATTCATAAACCCACCCAGATGCCTTTTAAATGCTGTAATTGTACCACCTCCACCATTTCCTCTGGCAGCTCATTCCATATATGCACCACACTTTGAGTCATAGAGTCATAGAGATGTACAGCATGAAAACAGACCCTTCGGTCCAACCCGTCCATGCTGACCAGATATCCCAACCCAATCTAGTCCCACCTGCCAGCACCCAGTCCATATCCCTCCAAACTCTTCCTAATCATATACCCATCCAAATGCCTCTTAAATGTTGCAATTTTACCAGCCTCCACCACTTCCTCTGGCAGCTCATTCCATACATGTACCATTCTCTGTGTGAAAAAGTTGCCCCTTAAATTTTGCCCCTCTCAGCCTAAACGTATCACCCATCTATTTTCCTGTACCCTGGGTGTGACCACATTTCTATAACTTCTATCTGTGATGCTGTCATCCATTTGTATGCTCCTTTGTATCTCCAACCACTGCTCAAGCCGACCCATTCGTTTGGTGAGCAGCTGAAGCTGGTTACACTTCCTGCAGATGTAATGATCAGTGCTCTCAGTGTTCATGACTGACCACATCTCACAGACAGAACGCAAAACCCCATCAACTGACATTACTAACCCTCATTGGCTGTTAGTTAAGTTTTAATTTGCTACCTAAAAATTAGTTATTATTTTCTAACAAATCACCCCCAACTCACTATCTGAACTCCCTGTACGAACCAGAAAATGAGCTAATTATAATAGTAACCCTTTAGAAAGACTGAGATATACTTCGCCTGTAAGCAGTGAGATTTCTTCACCTGTCGTAACAGGAAGTTCAAGCAGGAGTAGGTCATTAACCCATTGAGACTGCAGTGCCCTTCTATGAATGTAGACAGACATAGTTTTACTTTAACAAATATGTGCTAGCTGTGTTTGATCAATTAAGCTTTTCTAAATGATGATTTAACCAGCCACCCAGAACTTTTTCCAATAATTTTTCCATGACCAAATTTCAGCTGACTGGCTTTCAATTACTCGGTCGCTCTTTTTCTCCAATTTTAAACAATGATACAATATCCTCCAGTCTCCTGGCACGTGCCTGTGGACTGAGAGGAATGCAAAATGATGATCAGAATCTCCACTATTTTATCTCTTCCTTTCCATAATAATCAAGAATACATTTCATCCAGGCATGGGGATTTATCCACTCTCCAATCCCTTAATATTTCCTTTCTCACTATGTTTATTTCATCTTGTACTTTACATTCCTTCTCCCTGAGTGCAGTTTGTATCTTCCCCTCTCTTCAGTGAAAAGAGATGCACTGTATCCAATAAGAACCATACCAATGTTCTCTGTCTCCATACAGAAGCTATCCTTTATGATCTGTAATAGGCTCTACACTTCCTTTAGATATTGTCTTGCTTGTTATGTATTTATCAAAGAATTTGGGGTTTTCTTCACAGTAGCATGATAAATAGAATATGACACTAAGTCATACGTAGTGATGTTAGGTCAGATCTGTTAGATTTGTTAGATTCCCTACAGTATGGAAACAGGCCATTCAGCCCAACAAGTCCACACCGCCCCTCCGAAGAGCAACCCACCCAGACCCATTCCCCTACATTTACCCCTGGCTAACGCACCTAACACTACGGGCAACTTAGCATGGCCAATTCACCTAACCTGCACATCTTGGACTGTGGGAGAAAACCGGAGCACCCGGAGGAAACCCATGCAGACACGGGGAGAATGTGCAAACTCCACACAGACAGTCGCCCAAGGCTGGAATTGAACCTGGGATCCTGGTGCTGTGAGGCAGCAGTGCTAACCACTGAGCCACCGTGCCGCCCTTAGATGACCAAAAACTCGGAGAAGGAGGTAGATTTTAAGCAATGTCTTAAGGAACTCAAGGAGGAAAATAAGGTACAAAAGGAGAGAACTTCAGAGTCAGAATTTCAAAGTTTTCAACTGAGAGCACGAGCATCAATGGTGGAGAGATTAAAATCAGACATGCTCCAGACACTAGAATTGGAGTACATATGACCTCAGCAGGATGTGGGACTGGAGAAGCTGATAGACATAGGGAGGAATGAATCCATAGAGTGAATTTTAAACAAGAATTAGGATTTTAAAATCAAATCATTTCTTGACTAGGAACCGACTCAAGTCAGTGAGGATGCGATGAATATGTGAAATGGTCTTGGCACAAATCAAGATACAAACAATGTTTTGGAAAATAGAATGATGGATACCAGCCAGGAGCACATTAGAAAGGTCAAATCCAAAGACAACAAAAGCACCAATGATGATCGAACAGCAGATGACATGTAACAGAGAGGAAGTTGGGCAATGTTATAGAGGTAGGCACAGCCACTCTTATTGATAAATAAAATCAAAATACTGTAGATGTTGGTAATCTGAAACAAACAGAAAATGCTGGTAGAATTCAGCGGTGATCGTGCTTCCGCGAGGAGGTTGAGCAATTCATCAACTTCACCAACACATTCCACCCTGACCTTATATTTACCTGGACCATCTCTGACACCTCCCTCCCCTTCCTCTCCATCTCCATTAATGACGACCGACTTGACACTGACATTTTTTACAAACCCACCGACTCCCACAGCTATCTGGATTACACCTACCTCTTGCAAAAATGCCATCGCGTATTCCCAATTCCTCCGCCTCCGCCGTATCTGCTCCCAGGAGGACCAGTTCCACCACAGAACACACCAGATGGCCTCCTTCTTTAGAGACTGCAATTTCCCTTCCCACATGATTAAAGATGCCCTCCAACACATCTCGTCCACATCCCACACCTCCGCCCTCAGACCCCACCCCTCTAACCGTAACAAGGACAGAATGCCCCTGGTGATCACCTTCCACCCTACCAATCTTCG
This sequence comes from Chiloscyllium plagiosum, assembly GCF_037043375.1. Taxonomy (NCBI): domain Eukaryota; kingdom Metazoa; phylum Chordata; class Chondrichthyes; order Orectolobiformes; family Hemiscylliidae; genus Chiloscyllium; species Chiloscyllium plagiosum. The sequence goes on along the minus strand of NW_028270143.1, from coordinate 105,343,469 downwards.
CATAAACCAAATCATCCACCGACATTTCCGCCACCTCCAAAAAGACCCCACCACCAGGGATATATTTCCCTCCCCACCCCTTTCTGCCTTCTGCAAAGACCGTTCCCTCCATGATTACCTTGTCAGGTCCACGCCCCCCCTACAACCCACCCTCCCATCCTGGCACCTTCCCCTGCCACCGCAGGAACTGTAAAACATGTGCCCACATCTCCTCCCTCACCTCTATCCAAAGGCCCTAAAGAAGCCTTCCACATCCATCAAAGTTTTACCTGCACATCCACTAATATCATTTATTGTATCTGTTGCTCCCGATGCGGTCTCCTCTACATTCGGGAGACAGGGTGCCTCCTAGCAGAGCGCTTTAGGGAACATCTCCGGGACACCCACACCAATCAACCACACCGCCCCGTGGCCCAACATTTCAACTCCCCCTCCCACTCTACTGAGGACATGGAGGTCCTTGGCCTCCTTCACCGCCGCTCCCTCACCACCACACGCCTGGAGGAAGAACGCCTCATCTTCTGCCTCGGAACACTTCAACCCCAGGGCATCAATGTGGATTTCAACAGTTTCGTCATTTCCCCTTCCCCCACCTCACCCTAGTTCCAAACTTCCTGCTCAGCACTGTCCCCATGACTTGTCCGGACTTGTCCTACCTGCCTAGCTCCTTTTCCACCTATCCACTCCACCCTCTCCTCCTTGACCTATCACCTTCATCCCCTCGCCCATTCACCTATTGTACTCTATGCTACTTTCTCCCCACCCCACCCTCATCTAACTTATCTCTCCACGCTTCAGGCTCTCTGCCTTTATTCCTGATGAAGGGCTTTTGCCCGAAATGTTGATTTCGAAGCTCCTTGGATGCTGCCTGAACTGCTGTGCTCTTCCAGCACCACTAATCCAGAATCTGGTTTCCAGCATCTGCAGTCATTGTTTTTACCATGTTAACATTTAAGACTGGTTTGACTTCTTCAGAACAGAGAGATGTTGGATATCCATTGATGGTTGAGTACATTGTTGGTAGCTCATCCTGGGTCAAATATGACACCCAAGGCTGTAGACAGACTGGTTTTATCTCCGAGTGTTGCCAGGGAGAGGTATGAAGTTAGTAGATCGGGTACAAATATTGGGCTAGGGCCCAAAAACAATGACTTCAATATTTCCAGTATTTCTGCTCATCCAGTACCCGATGTCAGATATGCAATCTGACACTTTAGCAACAGTGGAGGTGACGAGTGAAGTTTGTGGTGAGTAGAGGGTGGTGTCATCAGTGTATACATGAAAATTAACATGAAAATTTTTTGATAATGCCACTGAAGGACAACATAGAGGAGAAGTTGGAGGGAGCTAAGGATAAATCTTTCAGGGATATCAGAGATATGATGTGGAAAAGGAATCAGAAGTCATTGCAAATCATTGTCTGGATATTGTTAGATAGAAAAGAATGGAACCAGTAGAGAATGTCCTAACTGGATGACAGTGCTGAAGTGTTGGAGGAGAATGACGTGATCAAAAATGTCAAAGTCTGCAGACAGGTTGAGAAGGACGAAGAGGTAAAGATTACCTTTGTCACAGTCACATTTACATAACATTTTGCTTTTTAATGCTTCCTACCGAATTAAAACACCTTTGTTTTTTTGATTGATTTACACCCCAACCACTACTTTCAATCTTTGGTCCCTTCAGTGACAATAATGTATAAGATCCAACATTCCCTCTAAGTTGCTCCAGTACATTGAACATTGGCATGTCAGTCGTGGCATTGACTTCTAGTTCAAGAAGTCACTGCCCCATATGGGCATTGGAGGCTCAGGCAGCTGGTAAGAAAATTAGGGGGTACATTGCAGTAACTTATCAAGACTCTTTTGACACTATCTTCCAAACTAGGAGACAGTGAGGACTGCAGATGCTGGAGAAGTCAGAGTTGATAAAGAGTGGTGCTGAAAAAAGCACAACAGGTCAGGCAGCATCTGAGGAGCAAGAGAATTGATGTTTCGGGCTTAACCCTTCATCCGGACTCAGTATTGATGAAGGCTTAAGCCTGAAATGTTGACTCTCTTGCTCCTCAGATGCTATCTGACCTGCTGTGCTTTTTCCAGTGCCACACTTTATCAACACTACCTTCCAAACCTCAAACTTTAACACCAAAAGGACAAGGGCAGTCAATGCATGAGAACGCATCTATCTGCAAGTTCCCCATCAAGACTCACACCATTCTGACTTGGAACTACATAACCGTTGCTGGTTCAAAGTTCTGGAACTTCCTACCTAACAGCATTGTGGGAATACTTATACCAAGGACCACAGTGATTTAAGAATGCAGTTCACCACCATTTTCTCCATGACATTGGGAGAGGGCAATAAATTCTGGCTTAGTTAATGATTCCTCTCATCCCATGAATAAAAATGAAACAAAAAAAACAAAATTTTGCTTACTCACTCAAGCTATCCTTTTGTAGTTTGCTTGCATTCCTTCATCTATTGTTGTATTGTCAGCAGATTTGGTTACAATACACAACGTTCCTTCATCAAAATCATATTTCTGTAATATTTCTGTAAAATTAATATTTCTGTAAGTAGTAAAACTGGAGCAACTGATATATGAAAAGAAAGAGCTAAAATAAGAATTGTTTAGCCTTAAAGATTCATACTTTCTTCATTAACAGACCTTTTTGTGCCTGCGTTTTTCTTTGTTGGAATTTTAAAAGCCACAAAGAGTTCAAAATATTGTTTTGTGTATATTTTCTTTCATATGTTACAATTCCCAGTGAGTACACCTTCATCAATAGAATAAAACAACTAAATGCCTTCTGTGTGCATGCCTCACTCTTTGCTGTGATGAATTTTAGTTACACTTAGATAAATAGTCTACATCAATAGTTAATAAAAATTCCAATGTAAACATTTGTTTGTAATTCATTGGTGATGAACCAAATTACTTAACTCCTCAAAATTTCCCACATTTGGAGTGATGCCAGAGGACTGGAGAATTGCAAACATCATGCAATTATTCAAAAACAATTATGAAGATAGGTCAGTTTTTAACTTTTGTGGAGAAATTTCTAGAAACAACTACATGTGACAGAGTTAATACTCACATTAAAAATGTGGGTTATTTTAGAAAAATCAGCAAAGATTTGTTCAGACAATATCACATCCTGAAGTTGTTTGATTAGTTGACAGAGAAGCATAATGGTGGCAAGGCTATTGATGTGATGTACATGGACTTCCAAAAAGCATTCGATACAGTGCCACCCAACAGACTTTTGAGGACTAAAAGGATCATGGTAGAAAGGGACATAAGCAAGTGGATACAAAATTGTATGCTTGTTAAGAAACAGACAGTAATGGTTAATGGATATTTTTCACACTGGAAGGTTTGAAATGGAATCCCCCCCCAGTTCACCAGAAGTCAGTATTGCTCTTGGTGGGATGCACAGATAAGTGGCAGATAATGTTCTATGTGGAGAAGAATGAAATTACACACGCTAATAGAAATGACATGGAGACAGTGTATAAGATATGTGGCGCGACACAAAAGGAGTACAGGAACAGAGACATCTAGGTGTGTCTGTGTTCAAATTATTATAGGAGTCAGGACAGAGAGACCGAACTGTTAGGAAAGTATACTGTATACCAGAGTTCATAGAGTAGCAGTATACAATACATGAGCAGGGAGGTTATGCTTAAGTTATACTGGCAACATTTTAGGGTGTGAATTCAATGCAAAAAGTGCAGAGATGGTTTATGAGAATAGTTCCATGAGTCGACACTTCGAGCATAAGCTCTTCATCAGGAAAGTGGGGAAGGAGCCCAAATGGGACTGAGAGATAAATGGGAGGGGTGTGGGGCTGGGGTGAAGGTAGCTGGGAATGTGATAGGTATGTGCAATAGGATCTCTCACTGAGATCCTTGTAGAGGGAGGAGGAGAACTTCTTCAAGATGTGCATCCTTGGAAGAGGCTTCACAGTAAGGTTTTAATTGACTGGGAGAAAGTGAGGATTGAAGATGTTGGAGATGGGAAGTGAACATTTTAATTCCAGATTTTTGTTGAATTCAAATTCTGGCGTCTGCTATGGTGGGTTTTGAACTCCTGTCCACAGAATATTAATCTAGGTTACTGAATAGCACCACTATTAATCTAGGGGGCCATGATAAAGAAAATGTAGAAACAACGTGCAGGATTGCGGGCAAAAGGCGAGAGATTGGCAACGAAGTCAAAAATGCTCAGTGGAGGCGCTTACAGGCAGACAAGACGGCCCGAATGGCCTCCAAACAAAGCGGAGCTCACTTTGGAAGGTGGGCGGGGCCGTTCCCTATTGTTGTGATGACGCGATGCTCGTCTCCAAGCGACGGGCCACGGGGACAAAGGAGGTGCACAGGCGCAGAAGTGGTGCTCGGGCCAGGGGGCGGGGAGAGAGCCTTCACTCACCATGGCAACGATTGGCTTCCAGGCCGCAACCCTTTCCTGATAATATTATCTCTCTCGCTCTCTCGCCATATTAAAATCGACCCTCCGGTGGCGGGCGGTTGGTGGGTGGGGGGAGGAGGGTCCTGAGGATATCAATGAGCGATGAGAGGCGAGTAAAAGGATGATAGCGAGCAGCTCTGGCCTCTTGACCCTGGCTTCGTGCCTGTTGCTCTGTCGCTGCTCGGCCGCCCGGAAGACGATGGTGGTGCTGCACCATAACGACTCAAGCGAGTTGCCGCAGCCGCAGCCGCAGCCGCAGCCGAATCCGCACCCGCACCCGCAACCGGAGCCGCAGCCGCAGCCGCAGAGGCAGCTGCCCCAGCCGGAGCTATCCGAGTCACCTCAGGCCGTGTGCCCGGAGCTGTGCCGCTGCTACATCAACATCCTGTCGTGCCACCCAGCCAAGCCGGTGGGCTCGCACAGCCACGATGCGGCCGTCGACCTCGGGGAGGCGGCCCCCACCGAATCCAGCGGCAATGGCAGCAAATCTCCGCACTCCAAGCACAACAGCAACACCACGGAGGAGGATGAGAACAGCATGAAGATTCTCACTGAAATACCCTCTGGGATTCGAGGCACCATGTCTGGCAACGTCCTGACACCATTCACCGTACTGTAGGTTTTAAACCCCACTTTTTATTTCGGTAGACGTGTTGTTAAACTGGAACTAACAAGTTGTTTCTTATAGCACGACGTGTTTGTTACTTTTAGAAACAAAATCTCGATGTTTAAAATGTATTCCAACCACTACATCTAAAATACCACCATATCACCTCCCCAATTTTCTGTGAACCCCATTCAGTTCACTTCATTCTCATTGCACCTGTTGCCATATTGTAATACCCTCTCTACCCAAACAATGTTTTCTAATTCATCAAAATAAATGCCCAATCTCCACTCATTATCATTTCCAATTGCATTTTAATGTCGATCAGTAAAATGTAACAAAGATCTGGAGATCCGAAACAAAACCGGAAATTGCTGGAGAAACCTAGCAGACGGGCAGCACCTGATGAAGGACTTTTGTCCGAAATGTCGATTCTGCTGCTCATCGGATGTTGCCTGACCTCCTGTGCTTTTCCAGCACCACACTCTGGACTCTCATCTCCAGCATCTGCAGTCCTCACTTTCTCCCTGTGGAAAGAAAGCAGAGTTTCGAGTCCAGTCGGTCTTAATCAGAACTGAGTTCAGAAATGAGTCACCAGACTCGAAACATTAACTCTGCATTCTTCCCAAAGGTGCTGCTAGACCGACTGAGTTTCTCCAGAAATTTCTTTTATGGTGTCAAATTGTATTAGTTTGTGTCGGCTGTAAACGTGCCCTTAATAACTCTGGAGGTGATCAAGTACCGCAAAGCCCTCGATCACAAATCAAGCATGCAAACTGTACTTTCATTAATCATATTTTATAGCGCTGTGGTGCTTAATTGCAGTCAACAGCATAAAGAGTTGGAGCTTAATGTAGTTTGTATCTTGTATAGTTTACTGTTGTTTGGTCTCTTGTTTTTATTAAACTGTTCCCTTACTCATTTGAATGGATTGATCAAACATAATTTTCTCTATACACCATCCCATTCTTCAAAGTTTGGGTGAAGATTTGTAGCTCGGGTGCTCGTTGTTGTGGTTCTGTTCGCCAAGCTGGAAATTTTTGTTGTAAACGTTTCGTCCCTTGTCTAGATGACATCCTCAGTGCTTGGGAGCCTCCTGTGAAGCGCTTCTGTGGTGTTTCCTCCGGCATTTATAGTGGCCTGTCCCTGCCGCTTCCGGTTGTCAGTTTCAGCTGTCCGCTGTAGTGGCCGGTATATTGGGTCCAGGTCGATGTGTTTGTTGATGGAGTTTGTGGATGAGTGCCATGCTTCTAGGAATTCCCTGGCTGTTCTTTGTTTCGCTTGCCCTATAATGGTAGTGTTGTCCCAGTCAAATTCATGTTGCTTGTCGTCTGCGTGTGTGGCTACTAAGGATAGCTGGTCGAGGCATTTCGTGGCTAGTTGATGTTCATGGATGGGGATCGTTAGCTGCACAAAACACTATATAGTACAAACAGGAAGACAGCTAACGATCCCCATCCATGAACATCAACTAGCCACGAAACGCCACGTCCAGCTATCCTTAGTAGCCACACACGCAGACGACAAGCAACATGAATTTGACTGGGACAACACTACCATTATAGGGCAAGCGAAACAAAGAACAGCCAGGGAATTCCTAGAAGCATGGCACTCATCCACAAACTCCATCAACAAACACATCGACCTGGACCCAATATACCGGCCACTACAGCGGACAGCTGAAACTGACAACTGGAAGCGGCAGGGACAGGCCACTATAAATGCCGGAGGAAACACCACAGAAGCGCTTCACAGGAGGCTCCCAAGCACTGAGGATGTCATCTAGACAGGGGACGAAACGTTTACAACAAAAATTTCCAGCTTGGCGAACAGAACCATAACAACCTCCCATTCTGCATCAACATGCAAGAATGCCTTATTGCCACTTTCAAGCTACTTGCTTAACTGATGAAATGAATGCAGTGGTCTCTATAAATCTCAGACTGACTGATTATTGACTCTGTAACCTCAGTTTTGCATATTTTGCAACTTGTGCATTGAGACTATTTTCAGAACCTGGTTAGAGCAATTAGAATTAGGTTTATTGTCATACTCAAGTACTGAAAAGTATTGTCATTCCTGGTGCACCTTAGGTACAAGATACCTAGGCACAAAGTCTTAAGGCCAACATAGAAAAATAAAGAAATAAGTTAAAAGTTCTCAATTGGATCCTTAGAACTGAAATATGTGTTACCTGCCTACCTATAGCTTTGATTAATATTGTATATCTTACTTTGCTATGACCATTTGTCATTGTTAGACGAGGATAGAATGAATGAGAGTAAAGGACCAATGATAAATTTCATAACAGATCTGCTTAAGTGAAGCGATCAAACATTCCACAAAGGTTTCATAAAAGAGCCTTTACCTGAAGATCTAGTTAATGCTTAGAAGATAATTGTCTGACTCTAAAAGGAATTACAAATACATTACACGCAGTTAATTGATGAAAATGGTGTATCATAAAATAAATATTTGGAATGTTAAAATGGGCTATTTTGACTTTTGTAATATTGTACCTCATCCTATCCCCTTTTGAAATGTCTGGAATAAAGTTGTGTAGAGGCTAGGAATACTGCACCAAGTAACTCACCTCCTGACTCTCCAAAGCCTGTTCACAATCTTCAAAACACAAGTCAGGGGTGTGATGGAATACTCACTATTTGCCATATCCCTATCCTAACCCTACACTCATCCCTGGAACATCTGGAAAACAAGGACACCTATGTTAGATCCTACTCATTGATTACAGCTCTGCCTTCAACAACATTTTCCCCTCCAGACTGATCTCAAAACTCCGTGATATTGGTCTCGGCTCTGTCCTTTGCAACTGGATCCTCAGCTCTCTAACCCTCAGATGGCAGTCAGTGAAAATAGGTAACTGCATGTCCTCTACAATAACACTCAACACTGGAGCCCCCCTAGGATGTGTCATCAGTCTCCTACTGTATTCCTTGTGCACCTATGATTGTATTGTCAAATTCCAAACAAATGCCATCTGCAAATTTGCTATGGTTGGATGGATATCTAACAATGACAAGTCAAAATGCAGAAGGGAGATAGAGGGCTTGGTGACATGGTGCAATGACAACAACCTCTCAGTGTTGGCAAAACTAAAGAACTGATCATTGATTTCAGAAAGAAAGGAGGATAACACGCCCCATCTACATCAACAGAAGTGAGGTTGAGAGAGTGGAGAGCGTCAAGTTCTTGGAATGGCGATAATCGACAACCTGCCCTGGACTTCTCATGTAGATGCGGAGGTCAAGAAAGCACAACAATGCCTCTTTTTCCTCAGGTATCTCAGGAATTTTGGCATGTCCAGACGGACACTTACCAACTTCTACAGATGCACCATTGAGAGCATATAATCTGGCTGCATAATGGCCTAGTTTGGCAACTACTCTGCCGAGGACAGTAAGAAACTACAATAGGTGGTGTGCACAGCCCAGACCATCACGGAAGCTAACCTTCTGTCCATGCACTCCGTTTACTTGGCTTGCTGCCGTGGAATGGCTGCCAACATCATCAAAAACCCATTGCACCCCAGTAATGATCTCCTACAACCTTTTCTGTCAGGCAAGATACAGAAGCATGAATGCATGTACCAGCAGGTTCAGGACCAGCTTCTTCCTGGTCATTATTAGACTGATGAATGAGCTCTCTAGCCTCAAATAATGCTGACCTTGCTAATGCTGATCTTGCCTAGTGCATACCCTGTGCAATGTAACTTGTATGCCTCTAAGTTTTTTTTGATCTGTATATCCTTTCTTACTATGATTTGTTTGTATTGCTAGTAAACAAACTTTTCACTGTACCTTGGTATATGTGACAATAAATCAATCACTTGCCTGACTGAGTACATCTCCAACAACACTCAAGCTTTGCACCATTCAAAACAAAGAAGCCTACTTGATTGCCATTAAATCCATATGTACCATTACCAACATTCAGTAGCAGCAGTGTGTATTGTGTACAAGATACACAGCAGAAATCTGCCAAAGATCCTTATATGATTGATACCTTCCTAACCCACAACTGTTTTCAGCAAGAAGAACAAGGACAGCAAGTACAAAGGACAGCCACCACCTGCAAGTTCCCCTCCAAGCCATTCAACATCCTGGCTTGGAAGGAAATATATCGCCGTTCCTTCAATGTTCTTGGGTAAAAATTCTTGAATTCTCTCCCTAAAGACATTGTAGGTGTGCTACAGTACATGGATTGTAATCGTCCAAAAACGCACTTCACCACCACCTTCTCAAAGGCAACTGCTTTGTCATTCCAGATGATGGCTGATCATTTAACTTCACAGAATTTTTCTGCACTATCCTCATATTCCTTGATATCTTTAATATCTAGAAATATGTTAATCTTGAATATACTTAATGTCTGAGCTTCTACACCTTTCTCAAATGGAGAATTCCAAAGATTCATCAATCACTGAATGAAGATACTTCTGCTCGTGTCAATCCTATATGGCCTTACCCCTTATCTTGAGACTCAGTCCCCAGCGTTCCAGATCCTGTAAGAATTTAATGTGTCTCTATGAGATGATGTCTCATTCAAAACTCTAGAAAATATATGCTAGTCTTCTCATAAGACAGTCACAGGGATCAAATCAGTGAATCTTTACGTCAAGGGCAAGTATACCCTTTCTATTGTAAAGAAATTGAAATTGTATGCAATACTCCAAATGTCTCTTAAAAATGATCCATACAATTGCAGTAAGACTTTTGTACTCATACTAAAACCCTCTTACAACAAAATTCTAATATTTGCCATCTTAATTGCTTGCTGTATCAACATATTTCAGTGACTCACTGAGCACACCCAGATCTCTTTGGATATTATTATTTTCCATTCTTGCACATTTAAGAAAAGTTCTGTGCTTTGTTTTTCCCATCAAATTGATAGATTTTGATAACTTTGCATTTTTCAATGCTCTGTTATGCTCTTGCTTTCTCACTTAGCCTGTCTAAATTCCCTTGAAGCTACTTTGAAATCTCTTTACAACTGACATTTCCTTCTAGTTTTGTGTCACTAGCAAACTTGGAAATATAACATTGGGTCCCCACATTCAGATCATTAATATGGATTGTAAATCACTGAGGCCCAAGCACTGATCCTTGGAGTACCCCATTAATTACAAGCAGAGAAAAGTCCATTTATTCCTCAGAGAACCCCTGCAGTGCAGGCCATTCAGCCCATTGAGTTCGTACTGCTTCTTCAGAAAGCATCCCACCCAGACCAATCCCATGTGTTTCCCATGGCTAATCCACCTAGCCTACATAACCTTGGACACTACGGGGCAATTTACACGGCCTATACACCTAACCTGCACATCTTTGGACTGGAGCACCTGGAGGCCCATGCAGACATGGGAAAAATGTACAAACTCCACATAGTCGCTCAAGACTAGAATCAAACCTGAGTCCCTGGTGTTGTAAGGCAACAGTGCTAACCACTGAGCCACCATGCCACCCCAGAAATGAATTTAAATGTCACCCATTAAAGCAGGATGGAGATTTGAACCAACATACCCAGAGTGTCTGGATTACAAAACCAGCAACATTACTACGACACTACTGCCTTTCACTTCCTTTTAGTCACTTCTTTTTGTTAGTCATTCCTGATTCATGTGAGTAAATTATCCTGAATCTGATGTTATCCAATTCTAGTTACTAATATTTTGTATATGACTTTATCGAAAGCTCTTTATAAATTGAAATATAGCACATTGACTGATACTCATAGATCCAGAGACATTTATAGAATGAAAAGAGGTCATTTAGCCCATCATGACCATGCCAGTCAACAAAAATCGGACTACACTAATCCAATTTTCTACGTCTTGGCCAACAGCCCAGGAGGCTGTGTCAATGCAAATGAATATTTCTGATTCAACCACTCTCAGGCAGTGAGTTCCAGACTCCCAACACAGTCTGGGTGAAAACAAATTCTCATCAACTCTCCCCTTAGTATTCTATCTCTTACCTTAAATCTATGCCCCTCTATTTTGACCCCTCTACTAATGGAAGAAGTGCTTTCTTATCCACTCTGTTCATATATGTCATAATCTTATATACCTCTATTAGGTTATTTTTGAAATTTCACTGTTCCAAAGAAATCAACACCATCCTATTCAATGTTTGCTCATTGCTCAAAACCTTCACCATAAATAGTATTCTGGTAAATTTTCTCTGCACATTCTCTATTGCATTACATCCTTCCTATGGTGTAGTGTTACAAAGCTGTAGTTGAACCCCCCTGTTAATTAAACCAAGCACTCAGATTCCTGAAGAAGGGCTTATGCACAAAACGTTGATTCTCCTGCTCCTCAGATGCTGTCTGGCCTGCTGTGTTTTTCCAGCACCACATTTTTCAACCCCAAGCACTCAGAAAAGCCTATCTCACCTTGTAATCTGTTAAAATTCCACTATTTAAAGAAAAAACATCAATTTATTTTTCTAACTAACCGTGAACATTAAACAAAAAAAACTATTTACAAATCCAAGCCCCCCTTTCTCTTAACTATTTACTATCTAACCCCAATTCTACTAAATATGCTGTTCCAATAAACACTAATTAAAATTACATTAACTTAATCTCAAAATATTCCGACTTTGTCTTCCCTGCTGTCTTCAGTTTTTCTGCTGATCTCCCTGGGTCATCTTTCTTTTTACTGCAAATAGACTTTACATGGAAAGGTACCTTTGATAGAGGGGATTTTAAAAATTTCTTTAAGAGCATATTATTAGATGGGCAATTAGCTCTCTGGTAGTTTCTCTTTCGACAGCAGTTGCTCTCTGACCAATTTTCAAAATGTCAGCATTTTATACCCCCCCCCCCCCCCCCCCCAACAAATGATCATCTCATTATGGGCAAAATAATAAATTCAAACTCGATTGGGTTTTAGTATTCTGGGGCATAATTTAAACTGATTGTTAAATTTGAATCATTGTCAAAACAGCAACCAAATCTCAGGTATCCATTACACAGCCAAATGTTACATATTTTCAATTTTCCAGTACACTCTGGGACTGCCATCCAGTTGTATACACAAGTGCTTGTAATCTCTCAATTCAGAACAGCATTCTCTCTCTTAAAAATACAGTATGCACCTTCAACCTCATAACAGTAGTTACCAAAATTGCACATAGTACAACAATTGTGATCTAACCAATGTAATATACATTTTGTAAGCCTCTCTTATCTAGTATTTTATGCATCAGGTGATAAAGGCAAGTATCCCAAATGATGCCTTAATTTTTCTATCCACCTGCCCTACTAACTTCAGGGATTTATGGATATGTTCTCAAAGACCAGAGGCCTCTCCTGTTCAGTACTTTCCAGGGCCCTGCCATTCATAGTGAAATTCCTTATCTTTGTTAGTTCTCCTCAAGTGCTTTACCCTAACACATTTCTCTGTCCAAACAAGCAGTTTGTTGACATCCTCCTGCAGATTATGACTCCTCCTCATTATTTACTACCCAATCAATTTTTGTGACATCCACAAACCTCTTGATTATACCCCCTATATTTAAGTCCAAGTCATTTAATGCAAACAATAAACAGCAAGCGAGCCCAGTGGAACCCCCTCAGAAACTGACTTCCAGTTACAGAAACATCATTTTACCATCACCCTCTGCTTCCTGCCTCTCAGCTAAATTTGAATCCAACGGCTCCCATGCACTCTTACTTTCTTGAGCACTTTTCCATGAGGGGCTTTATCAAAAACCTTGCTAAAATCAATGTAAATCACATCAAACGCATTATTCCCACCAACACATGCAGTTACATCCTCAGAGAATTGGATCAAATTAGTCAACACAACCTTCTCTTTACAAATCCACGGCGACTATCCCTCATCAATCCATGTCTCTCCAAGAGTAGATGTATTCCATCACTTAGAATTCTTTGTAATAACTTCCTCATCATTTGAGGTTAGTCTGTCTGGCTTGTAATTTACTGGTGTATTCAATCCTCCTTTTTGTAAAATAATGGAACAATGTTAGCAGTCCTCTAGTTGTCTCAAGCCTCACCTGTGGATTTGCAAATTACACCCAGGACCCCTGATATCTCTTCCCTTGCATCCCTCAATAGCCTGGGATACATCTTTCCTGAGTATACCACTAATTAAGTCCTCAAAAACATCTAGTAGGTTTAAAGCTATAGAGGTCTACAGAACAGAAAAAAAGACCCTTTGGCTCTGAGTCTGTGCCAGACAAAAACAATCACCCAACTGTTCTAATGCCATTTTCTAGCACTTGGCCTTGTATGCCTCCATGTTGAAAGTGCACACTCATTCACATTCATAAGGTCATTGAGTCATACAGCACAAAAATAGATCTAGATACTTCTCAAGGGTTTCTGCTTTTACCATACTTGCAGACAGCTCAAAATTCATACTACCCTTTGCGTGAAAAAGTTTTTCCTCATACTCCCTCTAATCCTCCTGCCCCGTACCTTAAATATATGGACTCTGATTGTAGAATCACTCCACTAAGGGGAAATATTTCTTCTTATCTGTTATGTCTATGCCCCTCATACTTATATACATCTCAACCAGGTCCCCACTCAGTCGCCTCTGCTCCAAGGAAGGTAACCCCAGTCTATTAAACTCTCTTCATAACTAAACCCATTCCAGCGCAGGTAACATCATGATAAATATGTAGATAGGCCGACTAGGGGGGAAAAACAATGACTGCAGATGCTGGAAACTAGATTCTGGATTAGTGGTGCTGGAAAAGCACAGCAGGTCAGGCAGCATCCGAGGAGCAGGAAAATCGACGTTTCAGGCAAAAGCCCTTCATCAGGAATACAGGCAGAGTGCCTGAAGGGTGGAGAGATAAATGAGAGGAGGGTGGGGTGGGGAGAAAGTAGCATAGAGTACAATATGTGAGTGGGGGAGGGGATGAAGGTGATAGGTCAAGGAGGAGGGTGGAGTGGATAGGTGGAAAAGAAGATAGGCAGGTAGGACAAGTCATGGGGATAGTGCTGAGCTGGAAGTTTGGGACTGGGGTGAGGTGGGGTAAGGGGCAATGAGGAAGCTGTTGAAGTTCACATTGATGCCCTGGGGTTGAAGTGTTCCGAGGCATAAGATGAGGCATTCTTCCTCCAGGCGTCGGGTGGTGAGGGAGCGGCGGTGAAGGAGGCTCAAGACCTCCATGTCCTCGGCAGAGTGGGAGGGGGAGTTGAAATGTTGGGCCACAGGGCGGAGTGGTTGATTGGTGCGGGTGTCCCAGAGATGTTCCCTAAAGCACTCTGCTAGGAGGCATCCAGTCTCCCCAATGTAGAGGAGACCGCATCGGGAGCAACGGATACAATAAATGGTATTGGCTGATGTGCAGGTAAAACTTTGATGGACTGCGGGGGGAGGTCGTATTGGATTTGGTGCTAGGCAATGACCCAGGCCAGGTGTCAGATCTCTTGGTGGGAGAGCATTTCGGTGACAATGACCACACCTGCCTCACCTTTACCGTAGGCATGGAGAAGTGTAGGACCAGACAGTATGGGAAGGTATTTAATTGGGGGAGGGGAAATTATACTGCTATTAGACTGGAGCTGTGGAGCATAATTGGGAACAATTGTTGTAGGGGGAAAGCACAACAGAAATGTGGAGGCTGTTTAAGGAGTAATTGTTATAAGTGTTAGATAACCTTGTCCCACTGAGACAGGCAAGGAGTGATAAGGTGAAGGAGCCTTGGATGACAAGAGAAGAGGAGCTTATCGTCAAGAGGAAAAACGAAGCTTACTTCAGGTTGAGGAAGCAAGGAACTGGCACAGCTTGAGAGGATTACAGGGTAGCTAGGAAATAACTGAAAAATGGACTGAGGAGAGAGCTAGGAGAGGGCATGAAAAAGCCTTGGCAGGAAGAATCAGGGAAAACCTAAAGTCTTTCTGCACTTACGTGAGGAAGAAGAGAATGATCAGAGAGACGGTAGGGCTGATCAGGGATAGTGGTGGGAATTTGGGCCTGGAGTCTGAAGAGGTAGGGGAGGCCCTAAATCAGTTTTTTCCTTCACTATTCAATAGAGAGAGGGAGCCCGTTGATAGTGAGAACACCATGGACCAGGTTAATAGATTGAACAGACTGATATTAAGAAAGTAGATGTGCTGGACATTCTGGGAAGCATCAAGATAGATAAGTCCCCAGAGCCAGATCAGATATATCCAAGTTACTACGAGAAGTGAGGAATAAAATTGCTGAGCCTCTGGCGATGATCTTTGCATCCTCACTCTCCATGGGAGTAGTACTGGATGATTGGAGGGAGGCGAATGTTGTTCCTCTGTTCAAGAAAGGGAATAGGGAAATCCCTGGGAATTACAGACCAATCAGTCTTACATCTGTGATAAGCAAGGTACTGAAAAGGATTCTGAGAGAAGGGATTTATGACTATTTGGAAAAATATAGTTTGATTAAAGATCATCAGCATGGCTTTGTGAGGGCCAGGTCAAGCCTCACGAGCCTTATTGAGTTATTTGAGGATGTGACGAGACAAGTTGATGAAGGTGGAGCAGTGGATGTGGTGTATATGGATTTCAGTAAGTCATTAGATAAGGTTTCCCCACAGTAGGCTCATTTAGAAAGTTAGGAGGTGTGGGATACAGGGAAATTTGGCTGTCTGGATGCAGAATTGGCTGGCCGAAAGATGACAGTGAGTGGTAGTGGAAAGTATTCCTCCTGGAGGTCGGTGACCAGTGGTGTTCCATAGGTATCTGTTCTTGGGCCTTTGCCCTTTGTAATTTTTATAAATTATTTGGATGAAGAAGTGGAGGGGTGGGATAACTCAAAGATCAGTGGTGTTGTAGATATCATAGAGGGTTGTTGCAGGCTACAAGACATTGACAGGATGCAAAGCTGGGCTGAGAAGTGGCAGATGGAATTCAACCTGGATAAACGCGAAGTGATTCATTTTGGAAGGTTGAATTTGAATGCTGAATATAGGAGTGCTGAGAGAAGGTCAATGACTCAATGCCCCTTCAATACCACCACACCCAAACTCAATGCCTGTGGCTGGACTACTTACTTATTTGGGAGTATTCATCTCTGATATTTTCTCCAACCTATACCAGCAATGACAGCTTCATCAGCCTATTTCATCTCACTCAATCCCACCTTTTATCTCAGTCCAGGAAAAAATAGCCTATAATGGTGCTGAAAAAGCCAGGACTACTGGTGGAGTGCCCGACATTCAGCTCCTGAATCCTTACATGGAAAAGACCCTGACCCTCACAGCCTCAAGTGGCTGATTGACCATGCCAAAGCCCCTGGAATGATATTGAGGTTGCCTTTGACTTTGTATGCTGGGGCCCCCAGCCTTAAAAGTGTCTCCTTAGATTTAACTGAGACATACTTCTCTTTGAGTTTGGGACATGGACAATTGTTTGAGGCACATGCAATTAATTTGGCGCATATATTGCTGGCACATGATATGTGTGGATCATGGTGGTGGCACGGTGGCTCAGTGGTTATCATGCTGCCTCACAGCACCAGGTACCCGGGTTTGATTCCCTCCTCGGATGGCTGTCTATGTGGAGTTTGCAAATTCTCCCTGTGCCTGCATGGGTTTCGTCTGGGTGCTCCGGATTCCTCCCACAGTCCAAAGATGTGCTGGTCAGGTGAATTAGCCATGCTAAATTGCCCATTGTGGGGTAAATATAGGGTAGGGGAATGGGTCTGGGTGGGTTACTCTTCAGAGGGTTGATGTGAACTTGTTGGGCCAAAGGGCCTGTTTCCATATTGTAGCGAATCTTATCTTAATAAAACTAACATAGTATGGTGCCACACAGCAACATTTCCACCTCTTGAATGATGACTGATGACAAGCATATCAAGTTGCCTGGCTTTTTATTTGTACTCAATAGCAAAGCAAGACAGAAGTACCATGAGCCTTTAAGGTCGAGCTGAGGGACCAAAATGTAAAAATGAAGGCAAGACAAGATAGGGGTGCTGTGAGGATCCAGGTAGGAGCAAAGTGATTGAGTGCAAAAGGAATGAGTGAGCAACCCCAAGATGCAGTCTGGTCCAAACTGTGAACTGGGCGCCTGTCAAAATGAGCAAATTATCCTCCCAGCAGGATTCCAATGAAAGGTGTTGATGCGCTCCAAAGTGAAGCAGTTACTGTGAGTAGATTGGAGTTCTGTCATGATGATACAGCGGGAGGCTGTACGTTTCAAATACTAAGGTCCATGGGTATAGAATGTGCGCAGCTGCTGCTTAAGGATCATATCTGAGACATTGGTTCTGGGTGTCCAAGATAAAGGTCTGGAGGAGCAAGCAGTGAACTAGAGTCTCCAGATGCCAGCTCAGACTTTCATATCAGGAATTCTTAATATTTTAAGTCTGTATCTGACAAATGGGAGAGTGGGAAACTCTGTTGAAATGACGCCTGATAAGATAGTAACGAGTTGGTAATGAGCAATAATCCATTTTAATAGGTCTCTTGGCACTCACCAGCGAGGATCTCGTCTCAATATCCAGACTTGTTGGAAAATGTGCCTTTTTGGTCTTGATGCCAAAAAGAGTCTCAACTCTCACTTTATTTTGCTAAATTTCTTACCATTGCCCGTGCCATTCATGGTCTGGAAAAACTCTGCCTGGTTTTCAATTCAACAAGAAAGGAGGAGTTGCTGGGCCTGGTTCTAAGGGGTTGGTTAGCTCAGTTGACTGGATGGAGAGTGATGCCAACAGCATGGCTTCAATTCCTGTAGAGGCTAAGGTTACCAATGAGGTCCTACATTCCTAACCTTGCACTTTGCCCGAGGCATAGGAACTCTCAGGTTAAACTCACCACCAGTCGGGTCTGTTAATGGGAGAGCAGTCCTCTGGGACTAAAGTGACTTTACTTTTACATGTTGAGAATGAGTTAGGCCAAGAGGATCAAGTATCAGTATGCAACATTTTGGAGCAGTGATTATAGGAAGCAATCCAGAGTATGAAAAATAAATGAGGGGAAAT
Source organism: Chiloscyllium plagiosum (assembly GCF_037043375.1). Taxonomy (NCBI): domain Eukaryota; kingdom Metazoa; phylum Chordata; class Chondrichthyes; order Orectolobiformes; family Hemiscylliidae; genus Chiloscyllium; species Chiloscyllium plagiosum. Next base: position 105,325,430 of record NW_028270143.1, on the reverse strand, counting down.
CTAATTTCAGTGGAGGGAGAAAGGACTTTGCACAAGTGAATATCAACTGAAGGGTGGCAAGCAAAATCTAAGTGAACAAGGCTGCCTTGAAGGGGCCATTGTAGCATCCTTACCTCTGTGCCAGAAGGCTGTAGGAGGTTCAAGTCCAAACCCCACCTATTCCAGTCTGCCTGAACAGGTTGATTTGGAAAACAATTAAGGCAGTCTTTGATAGTGCTACAATACTGCAGAACCATATTTCGCCTATGTCAAAGGTACATATCATGGTTAAGGCCTTGTGATGTATCTATTGGTGAATCCTTTTACAATAGTCTATTCTTGTAGAAAATTGTGGTTCTTTACTGCAAAACTATTTAAGGCCAGGGGAATAGGCCAGAAGATGGCAAATGGGCTTTAGTGTGGATATATGTGCAATTGTTCCCTTTGGAAAAATAAAGGGGCAAATTGTTATTTAAATTGGAAGCAGATTCAAAGTGTGTCAGTGCAGAGGGATCTGGGTGTCTTTGTGCATGAATCACAGACAATAGATGTGCAGGTGCAACATACAATAAGAAAGGATTATAAAAGTAAAGATATGTTGTTACAATTATATGGCATCGGTGAGACCACACATAGAGCAATTTGTCCAGTTTTGCTCTCCTTACTTGATGAAGGATATGGTGGCACTGCTGGTAGTTCAGAGGAGGTTCACCAGATTGATTGCAGGGATGAAAGGGCTGTCGTATGAGGAGCAGATGTGCTTGTACTCACTGGAGTTCAGAAGAATGAGGGGGCATCTGATTGTCACGTGTAAAATGCTAAAGGGGATTGATAGGGTGAATGTTGAACAGATGTCCCTCCTTGTGGGACGGTCTCAAATAAGAGACCATAGACATACAGTGAGGAGATAGAGCTGAGGAGAAGCTACTTCTCTCAGGTGGTTGTGAACCTGTGGAACTCAATATCCCAGAGTGCAGTGGAGGCAGAATCAATCAACATATTCAAGAAAAAAGTAGATATGTTTCTAATGAAAAGCAGGATTAAGAGCTGTGGGGAGTAGGTAGGAAAGTGGAGTTGAGACCAGGATAAGATCAGTCATGATCACATTAAATGGTGGAGTGGGCTCGGTAGGGTTGAATTGCTATTCCTGGTCCTAATGCCTATGTTCCTGCATTAAGTTGTACAAAGGCTTTGTCAGTCTGTATATGGAGTGGGTGCAATCAATAATATAGATGCATTTAAAGGGAAACTAGATAAGCGGATGAAGGAGATAGGGATCGATGGCCCAGCTGGTGGATTTATGCAAGAAAAAGTGTGAGGAGTCTAAGTGCAACATAGACACCAGCATGAACTGGTTGGGCTGAATGGTATGTTTCTGTGCCATTTTGCCAATCTGTTAGATTTTGAGATAACCTGATATCCAATGATCCAACCTCAACCACAGTTGGTAACAATGATTAACTTTGTTCAGCACAAGCGAGACATGATGTCAGAATAGTAGCGTTTAAAGATAAAGTTGAGAGTTTATCACCTTCCTTATGGAGAAATCATGATCATACAATCTTGCATTCTCTGATTGGGAGGTGGGATGTGCAAAGTTAAAAATAACAAAACACCAGGTTCTAGTCTAACAGGTTTATTTGGAAGCACTAGCTTTCGGAGTGCTGCTCCTTCATCAGGTGATTGAGGAGCAGTGCTCTGAAAGCTAGTGCTTCCAAATAAACCTGTTGGACTATAACCTGGTGTTGTGTGATTTTTAAGTTTGTATTCTCTGACTCAGCTCATGACTGGTCTTCTAATTATCTCCAGAATTCCCTTCTTTACTCTTTTTTACAGTTCAAAGTCATTGAATTTTATTACACCAGTCATCTTATTGTCTAATTGTGGGAATGACACATAGCTCTGACTTCTTCAAATTTCAGACTTACATCACTTATTTGATTGCTGGGTGTATTCTAAGTGTAGTCTTGGCCACATAAAGGGGCATATTATCACATGAGAGAATTATTGTGTTCTTATGGTTAACATCCATTGGCTAAGTTTTCAATAGAGACACCAATCTTTCCTTTTCACAATATTCTGATAGCAAACCTTAGTTAAAGTATGCATCCAGTCCTGCTATATTTCATTCCTATCAGTAACTAATATCCGACTTTCAATGTCCAAAGCTGCCCACAGTTTGTGACTTGCAATATTAATTATCTTTCTTTCTCTCCTAATTTTTCTATTTTGTTCTGAAAATCATTTACAAAAAATTGACATCACGTACAGTGCACTTAAGTGCCACTGAAGGCACTAACAGTACAGGTGTGTATTTGTGTGTGTTTTACTCTGGATCCTTCTAAAGACAAATGACAATGGTTTCCTATTATCCATTAGACTAGCTTTTAATTCCGATTTACTAATTGCATTTAATTGTCACCATCTGGTTTGTTGGATTCAAAGTCATATCCCCAGAACATGAGCCTAGTTTTTCAGGTTACAAATCAAGTGACATTACCACTACCCCATCACCTGTATTATAGAAACATAAATAAAAGGAACAGGTGTAAGCCATTCAGCTCTTCAGTCCTGTTCTGCCATTCAATATGATCATGGCCGATCATCCAACTTTGTACCCTGTTCGTGCTTTCACCTCATAACCTTTGATCCGGCCTCAATTTGTTTCTTTGGCAGATAATTTCACAGACTAACCATTCTCTGGGTAAAGAGTGGAGTAGAGTAATTTTATTTGTCATTTCTACCATTTACAACTGGTCCAATAAAAATGAAACTGTGTTCCTCCAGTATCAAGATGCTTTATGAACACAGGCAACACGAGAGTACAGTCATACACAGGGCAGCATAATGTGCATAGAAAAGTGCAAAACATGCAAGACAGCACAGTAATTCTTGACAATAGGCACAGTTTTAAATAAATTACAATGTAACAATGAATGATCATTAATAAATCATTGTTTTAGCAGCAATTCAAAAAGTTGCCCAAAAAACTGCAAATGGAATAGAGTGTGATCATATAGTGTTATGGAGCCTGATGGCTTGGGGAAAGAAACTATTGCACAGTCTGGCCGTGAGAGACTGAACCTCTGGTATATCTTCTGCCAGATGGCAGGAGGGAGAAGAATTTAAATGAAGGATATATGGGTTCGTCCACAATGCTGTTAGCCTCGTGAATGCAGCATGTGGTGTATATGTCTGAAATGGAGGGAAAAGAAACCCCAATGATCTTCTTAGCTGTCCTCACTATCTGTTGTAAGGTCCTACAGTCTGAGACGGTGCAAGTCCCGAACCAGGCAGTGATGCTAAGGTTGAGGAGGCTCTGGATGTGCTGTACTCCACCACTAACACCATGGAGATGGAACACCCCGAGGCCCTGTTGATTGTAACTGGCGACTTCAATCAAGCCAATCGAAGGAAGGTATTGCCCAAGTACCACCAGAACATTATCTGCCCCACCAGGGGCCCAAATATTTTAGACCACTGCTACATCACTGTGAATGATGCCTACCATTCCATCCCACGCCCTCATTTTGGGAACTCCAACCACAATGCCATGCTTCTTCTCCCAGTTTACAGGCAAAAGTTCAAGCAGGAGATCCCTCGTGGATACAGGTCCAGTGCTGGTCAGAGGAGGCAGAGGATCAACTCCAGTGCTGTCTGGAATTGGTTGATGTTCAAACAGTCCACAGGTACCTTTGACGTGTACGCCACCAACATCACAGACTATGTCAGCAAGTGTGTGGAGGACTGCTTCCAGAGGAAGTCAATCCGGGTGTTCCTCAACAAGAAACCCTGGATGAATCAGGACATACAGAACCTGTTAAAAACCAGATGTGAGGCCTTCAGATCAGGAGACCCACTCAAATATAAGGAATCAAAGTAAGACCTTCGCAGAGCCATTAAGACAGCCAAGAACCAATACTGATCCAAACTGGAGACCCAGTCAGACAACCGGCGACTATGACAAGGACTGAATGACATCACAGGTTTTAAAAAGAGATAGTGCAAGATAGCAGACGATGACACATCCCTCCCAGATCGTCTCAATGCCTTCTATGCTCAGTTTGAGCAGAATATATCTGGAGAGGTAACACCTATTCCGACAAGTCCTGAAGAACCTATCCTAACAGTCACTTCATCAGAGGTCAGATCAGTTTTCCTTCATGTGAATCCAAGGAAAGTGATGGGACCACGTGGAGTACCAGGCCGTGTGCTCAGAGCATGCGCAGATCAACTGGCAGAGTTCTTCTCGGACATCTTCAACCTCTCCCTGAGGCAGGCCACTGTCCCTGCCTTTCAAGAGGGCCAGCATGTATCAATGACTACCGTCCATGGCCCTAACTTCGGTGGTGATGAAGTGCTTTAAAAGGCTGGTCATGGCATTAATCAACTCCAGCCATCCCGCTACTCTTGACCCACTCCAATTTGCTTATCGGACCAACAGATCCAGGTCAGATGCCATATCACTTACCCTTCACTCCTCCTTAGAACATCTTGACACAAAGAACAGCTACATAAGAATCCTACTCATTGACTACAGTTCAGTCTTCAACACTATTACCCCCTTGAGACTGATTACTAAACTTAGTGATCTCGGAATAAGCCCCACTCTCTGCAACTGGATCCTCAGTTTCCTGACCCACAGGCCACAATCAGTGAAGACTGGGGACAATATTTCATCCACATTAACACTCAACACTGGAGCCCCCCAGAGATGTGTACTCAGCCAGGCAAAAGTGAGGACTGCAGATGCTGGAAATCAGAGTCTAGATTAGAGTGGTGCTGGAAAAGCACAGCTGGTTAGGCAGCATCCGAGAAGCAGGAAAATCGACGTTTCAGGCAAAAGCCCGTTGATTTTCCTGCTCCTTGGATGCTGCCTGACCGGCTGTGCGTTTCCAGCACCACTCTAATCTAGACTGTGTACTGAGCCCCCTACTGTACTCACTGTATACCTGTGACTGCGTCGCCAAATTCCAGACTAATGCCATTTACAAATTCACTAATGACACCACCATAGTCTGTCGAATCTCAGATGGTGATGAAACAGATACGTACGGGAGGTGGAAGACCTTGAAAAATGGTGCACTGAGAACAACCTACCTCTCAATGCTGGTAAAACCAAGGAACTCAATATTGACTTTTGGCAGGATGTTACTCATGCCCCCTAAACATTAACAGCACAGAAGTGGAACAAGTGGAGAGTGTCAAGTTCCTGGGAGTGGTCATCCACAACAGATTTTCTTGGACGCACTGGTTACAAAGACCCAACAATGTCTCTTCTTCCTCAGGTAGCTGAGAAAATTTGGCATGTGGCGAATACCCTTGCCAACTTTTATAGGTGAGCCAACGAGAGCATTCTGTCTGGATGTATCACAACCTGATATGGCAACTGTACCATTCAAGATCAGAGGCAGTTACAGAGAGTGGTGAACTCGATCCAGACAATCACAAAGACCAACCTCCCATCTATAGAATCCATCTACCAGGCTCACATCAAGGAAAGGTTGCCAGCATTCTCAAAGATCCATCCCATCCTGGCAATGTTTTTCTACAACCTCAACCATTGTGGAGAAGGTATAGACGCCTGAACACATGCACCAACCAGTTTCAAAACAGTTTCTACTCTACTATTGTTAGAATGCTGAATGGACTCACAAACTCTTAACATTCGCCTGTACCTGTGGTTTTTGTTTTGCCGCTGTTTACCTATTATTTACTTATCTATGTTACTTAACTATGTGATCTGCCTGTATTGCTCGCAAGACAAAGCTTTTCACTGTGCCTTGGTACACGTGACAATAAATTCAATTCAATTCAATTCAATGCAGCTGCTCAGGGTCCTCTTCATAAACCCTCTGTAGAATGTTGTGAGGATGGGGGATGGGAGATGGGCTTTCCTCAACCTGGCGCAGAATGTAGAGATGCTGCTGGGCTTTCATGGTTATGGAGCTGGTGTTGAGGGACCAGGTCAGAAACTCTGCCAGGTGGATGCCAAGAAATTTTGAGCTCTTCATTATATCCACGGGGGAACTTGCGATGTCCAGTGGAGAATGATTGCTCTGTGCCCTCCTGAATTCAACAACTATCTCTTTCATTTTGTCCACGTTCAGAGACAGGTTGTTGGCTCTGCACCAGTCTGTTAGATGCTGCACCTCCAATCTGTATGCTAACTTGTTCCTGTGAATGAGACCCCCTACCATCGTGTCATCTGCGAACTTAATAATATATTTCGAGCTGTGCATCGCTGCATTGTCGTGTGTCAGCAGGGTGAACAGCAGTGGACTGAGCACACAGCCCTGGAGGGCCCCCTATGCTCAGTGTGATGGGTTGGAGATGCTGTTCCCAATTCGAACTGACTGAGGTCGCCCAGTCAGGAAGTCTAGGATCCAATTGGAGTTTCAAGCCCAAAAGACTTGGCTTTCCAATTGAGTGTTGAAGAATGATAGTGTTGAATGCAGAACTGAAGTCAATGAACTGTAATCTGACGTAGGTGTCCTTCTTATCCAGGTGGTAAGGGCCAGATAGAAGGTGGTGGAGATGGCATCTGTGTCATCATGAGCCTCTCGAAGCACTGCATGATGAGTGTTAATGCGGTGGGCTGGTAGTTGTTGAGGCATGGGGATGATAGTAGCAGTCTTGAAGCACGTTGGAACAATGGCACAACTCAGAGAGATGTTAAAGATGTCTGTGAAATCATCCGCCAGCACATCAGAGCATCCTCTGAGCATTCTACCAGGGGTGATATCTGGTCCAGCAGCCTTACGTGGGTTGACTCTGCATAGACATTTCCTCACGTCAGCCGTGGTAAGACACAACACCTAATCATTGGGAGGGGGGATGGTCTTCCTCGCTGCCATATCATTTTGTGCCTCAAACTGTGCATAGAGGTTGTTCAACTCATCCGGAGGGAGGCTTCACCAGCACAAGCAGGCAATGCTGTTCTGTGGTTGGCGATGGCCTGAATACCCTTTCACATACTCTGCATATCACTGCTATCCTGATAAAAGGTTGCATATTCTCTGTGTGTTTGCATGCTTTGCCTCTTTGATGGCCCGGGACAGTTTGGCCCTTGCTATTGTTAGGGCTACCTTGTCATCTGCTCTGAAGGCAGAATCACGGGTCCTCAGTAGCTCACACACCTTTGGTCATCCATGGCTTATGGTTGGGGCGGGAAGTGATGGTCTTAGACACAGTGACATTGTCAATGCACTTGCTAATGTAGCAAATCACTGTGTACTCCTCTAAGATGATGGAGTCGCCATTGGTTGCCGCCTCCTTAAACATGCGCCAGTCAATGTGCTCAAAGCAGTGTTGAAGAGCAGAAATGGTTCCTGCTGGCCAGGTTTTCACCTGCTTCAGAACCAGTTTGACACATTTGACGAGCGATCTGGAATTTATAAAGCAGCAATGTGGTCTGCGGAGCCAAGGTGGGGTTGGGGCTCTGCCCTGTATGCACTGGGGGTGTTAGCATAAACAAGATCCGGCGTGCTATCCCGTCTTGCCACAAAGTCCACAGCTGATGGAATTTAGGGAGCACAGACTTGAGATTCGCATGGTTAAGATCTCCAGCAACAATAAACAGTCCATCGGGGTGTGCATCCTGCAATCCACTAATAACCTCAGACAGTTCATAGAGGGCCTTTCTTAGCATTAGCACTGGGAGGAATATACACCCGACTATAAGGACAGCAGTGAATTACCATGGCAAGTAAAATGGTCTGCATCTAACAATCACAAACCCCACCAGTGATAAGCAATAACTGGAGACTAGTACAGAGTCCTTGCACCATTTCGTGTTGATGTAGACACATAGACCCCACCCTGAACCTCACCGCAGAGAGTTGCATTTCTGTTGGCACGAAACAAGGCAAGCCTGTCTACCCAAATGGTGGTTTCTGGAACTCTGTCGCTAAGCCATGTTTCTGTGAAAGCAAGAACGCAGCAGTTCTAAACTCACGCTGAGAAGCCTGCTGCAATCGAATACAGTCCAAATTATTGTCCAGGAAGCAGACATTGGAGAGCAGAATGGACGGGAGAGCTGATTGGCTAGCGTTTGTTTTTAGCCCAGCACTAACTCTTGCCTCCTTACCATGCTTCCGCCTCTTTGCACACCACTTCTGATGTTTCAACACCCGGCCACTGGCATCAGGCAAGGCTGAGGATTGGAGGTCTGGTCCGCAGCAAACCAAGATCGCGGAACTCTTTCAACAGCTCTCCATTCAGGTTTGTTTTGGCCTGTTTCTGCTGTAGCACTGTTTGCAGACTGTAACAGTATCTGCAAACACCAGGTTTCCTGTTGCTCCTGTGCCTTAGAAAACTGAAATTAAATAGGTCGGGAGAGACCACTGTGAGCTGCTGCCATGCCGCCAGCAATCCTGAACAGTTTACGCTATATCCTTACACTATGACCCCTGGTTCTGGACTCCCCTGCCAAGGAACATTCTTCCTGTATCTACCCACTTTAGTACAGTTAGAATTTTATACTGTCTATGAGATCTCTCATTCTTCAAAACTGCAATGAGTATAGTCCCAACCACTCTCCAAACATTGTAACAAGTGAACTGAACGAGTTAGGATGCCAGTCACCATCAATGCCTTTGTTCTAAAATTCTAATCCTTCATTCAAATCTTTCCATTGTCTCACCTTCTATATCTTTCTTCAGACATGCAGTTCTCCCTCCCCTGCATACTTCCCTGATTCCTCCTTTTTAATCAGATCACTTACTTTAAGGGCAGTTCTAACCTAAGTTCTAATCCACTTATCCAAACTTTCTTGCTCTTTGACTCAACTGTTTTTCTTACATCTTTATTCAGCATCTTGGGACATGTTTCCATCTTAAAGGCACAGTTTAAATGCAAGATAGTTAAAAATTAGGATAAATTAATGCTGTGATAAGTGGCGATGGTTTGGAAGTGGTATCAATTAGTTAGTGGAGCACTTTTATTCATGATATTCATGTATTGTTTGGGTATCATGTAAACCACCTTGACATTTACTGATGGTATATAATTGGAAATTAGTGGAGGTAAGGAATATTGTAAAAAGTTTCAGGAAAAAGTACGTAATTTATCTGAATTAACAGAATATTCAGTTGAATAATGATGAGAATTACATTACATTTTAGATAAAAAGATAAATGAAAGTGTACACTGGGGCAGAAAAGGCATAAAAGGAGACTTAGTAGGATTTGGAAATGGTAAAAAATTATATTCAGTTACAAAGACTGCTTTGGTTGAGCAGTCCGTGAAGGTAATTAATTTAGAATTATTACCAAGAAGGGAGGAAAGGGTGAGGTGAAATTTAGGTTTGCAATAATGTTTACAGGAGCATAAAATTATTTGATGTGAGGAGCAGTCTTTCCAGGCAAAGTGAATAAATATTTAAAGCAAAGAAGAATATGTAACTGTATTCTGTGGTCTTTTAGCTCAGAGACTGAATAATATAAAGCAAAAACAAATTACTACAAGTGTTGGAAATATAAACAGAAAATTCTGGAAATATTCAGCAGGTCCAGCAATCTGTGAAGGGAGTGTTCCCCAAATGCATAGAGATTACTTATTAAGTTACTGTGTGATAGATCTGGGCAATTTACAAAAGGAACAATATGATGAGAAAAAGAAAAATATTTGTGTTGAGACCCTAAAGTGCTTTACATGCAATGGATCACTTTTTAAGTGCAGATACTTAAGTGCAAACAGTATAAGAGTTTAGGAGCAAATTATTACAGATGGTGGAATCTGTACTGAGCTGAAAATGTGTTGCTGGAAAAGCGCAGCAGGTCAGGCAGCATCCAGGGAACAGGAGAATCGACGTTTCGGGCATAAGCCCTTCTTCAGGAATCTGTACTGAAAACAACAAATGCTGGAGATGATAACGGGCCAGATATCATCCATGGAGAGAGAGCAAGCTAATGTTTTGAGTCTAGATGACTCTTCATCAGAGCTACCTAGACTCAAAACGTTAGCTTGCTCTGTGTGACCTGCTGTGATCTCCAGCATTTGTTATTTCAATATAAGAATGTATGCAGTTTAGAAAAGGTTAAGCCTGAATAATACTTCAAGTTGAACAACTTCTGAAGAAAGTAGTGTAGATAGTTTGGTGAAAGAAAGTCCTGAAACTGATGTCAGGAAACATTCGTACACTTAAAAAAAAATTACAATTGTCTTTCAGATACGTTAGGGGAAGGCAAAATAAATTGTTTAAATTATTCAAGTAGACACTATAAGGCACAAGGGTGTGTTAGGGAAAGATTACATGCTTGGGAAATATTTAAACAAAGGTATTTAGAACAAAGGGAGCCCACTTTTTTGATAATTAAATTGTGCTTCTAACCTTCTTGTCTATATTAGAACATAGAACAATACCGCGCACAACAGGCCCTTTGGCCCTCAATGTTCCGCCGACCTGTGAACGAATCTAAGCCCAACCCCCTACACTATCCCATCATCATCCATGTGTATTTCCAAGGATTGTTTAAATTTCCCGAATGTGGCTGCATTATCTACATTGGCAGGCAGGGCATTCTACGCCCTTACCACTCTCTGAGTAAAGAACCTGCCTCTGACATCTGCCTTAAATCTTTCACCCCTCAATTTGTAGCTATGTCCCCCCCCGTACATCTGACGTCATCATCATAGGATAAAGACTTTCACTGTCTAACCTATCTAATCCTCTGATCATCTTGTATGTTTCTATCAAATCCCCTCTTAGCCTTCTTCTTTCCAATGAAAACAGACCCAAGTCTCTCAGCCTTTCCTCATAACACCTTCCCACCAGACCAGGCAACATCCTGGTAAATCTCCTCTGCACCTTTTCCACTCCTTCCACATCCTTCCTGTAATAGGACGACCAGAACTGTATACAGTATTCCAAGTGAGGCATACTAGCGTTTTGTGTAGTTGCAGCATGACATTACGGGATTGAGGGAACTCAATCCCTCTACCAATGAAACCTAACACACCGTATGCCTTCTTAACAGCACTATCAACCTGGGTGGCAACTTTCAGGGATCTATGTACATGGACTCCAAGATCTCTCTGCACATCCACACTACCAAGAATCTTTCCATTGATCCAGTATTCTGCCTTCCTGTTATTTTTCCCAAAATGAATCACCTCACATTTATCTTATTAAGTAAATGTCTGTAGAAGTTATATTTCTTTTGCTGAGGCAATAAGAGTTCAGTGCCTTTCATGGAAGTAAAGTGGCTCAATTTTATGATGGTTCTGTGATGTGGAAAATAAGTCCTCAACTTTAGTTCTGCACATCTAACTGGTGTAGCACACACAAACCTGTTTCACTACTGCAATAGCTTGGTCACTGTCACTGTGAACTGCATTATTTTAGATTTGACCTAATAAATAAATGAGCTAGATTATATTATATTATATGAGCCCTAAAACACAGACTTTGATAAATTGGTAGACAACACAACTTGTATTTATGTAGCACCTTTGTCACAATTAAATGTCTCAAGGCACTTCACCCAGCCATTATAAAAGAAAATATGATACTGGGCACATAGAGATCGAAGAGTATGGTGCTGGAAAAGTACAGCCAGTCAGGCAGCATTCAAGGAGCAGGCGCATTGACGTTTTGGCAGAAGTCGATTCTCATGCTTCTCGGATACTGCCTGACCGGCTGTGCTTTTCCAGCGCCATACTTTTCGACTCTGATCTCCAGCATCTGCAGTCCTCACTTTGTCCTGGGCACATACAGATGTTAAGGTAAATGATCTAAAACTTGGTAAAAGAAGTAGAGAAGTGTGGTGAAGGAGAAAAATGAGTCAGAAAAGTTGAGAGATGCTGCGAGGGATTTTCTGGAGCTTAGGGTTGGATCCAGCATGCTTGCCTGACCAGTCTTTCCCCTTCCACCACTATCACCACCATTCTCTCAGCTGAACAGACTCATGGTTAAACTAGGTATGATGGACAGCAACATAATGGACACTGCCCAGTTTCTCAGAGGGTACCATAAAAGGGAAAAACCTATCTGTGGTGTTTGAAGATATTGTCTGTTGAAATAAACTGGCCATGTACAACAAAGACAATTAGCATTGCTGCTGATCGTTTCAACATTCATCAAACCCAATCCAACCTCATACATTGCAACCTTGTATATCTAAGACTTGACTGGTTGTGGATCATCCAGCAGACTGTTTCCAGCAGTCTCAGTGCCAAGCTGGTCATGAGGCTGCTGATTGGAGAACCCAGCACTGATGTCATGCAAGTACTGTGGACTTGCACCACAACATGGATTGCAGAGGAACTAGTGGTGCATGTTTTATAAGGAATAATGTAACTTTGAGAAAAGCAAACTTAGAGATTTTGTGGCATATGAAAAATGCAATAAATTAAGCTTGAATTATTTAACCACTTATATTCAGTATTGATGTTTGGTCTGGCCTGTGATGTTTTACAATATTTATTTTCACTTTAGGGATTTTCGAGATAACAACGTTTCATTCATATGGAAAGACAACTGGTTATTTTATCCAGGTGCAGAATATCTGTGAGTATATTTGTGAGTTGCTGTAATAATAAATTATTTAACACAAGTCATGTTCTATTCTTTTTCCCTAACTTAGGTTGATTGTAAGGTTAATACATCAAAACCAACTCTCTGTCTGACCATTGATGGTTAATTAAAAACAAAAGATTAATTTTGTGTAACAAAGTATTATTAACACTGACTTTATTTCCTATTAGTTGACTGAATTTTGCAACAGTGGAAAGCAGTTGAGCGTATTGGATGCAGCAGAAGCTTTGATAAGCTAACTGATCAGCTCCCTCAATACCATATTCCAGCATAATGCCCTTATCCCTTGATATAATTCTTAGCTAGAAATCTATCAAACCCTGTTTTGACCTTACGTTATGACTAAGTTTCTACCACTCCCTGTTATAGAGAATTCCAAAGGTTTGCCACTCTCTGAATGATGATGTTCATCCTCATATCAGTCCTTAAATGGCTTGCCTTTTATTTTGAAACTGTGTTCCCTGGTTCTTCTTCTCACAGCCAGATAGAACATCCTGTCTGCATCTATTCTGTCTGTCCCTTTAATTACTCTGTGTGTTTCTATGAGACCACCTCTCATTTTTTCTGAATTCAAGTGAATATAGGCCCAGTCTCTTCAATCTCTCTCCACTGGACAGTCCTGCCATCCTAGGCATCAGTCTGGTGAACCTCTGCTGCACTCCCCGTAAGGCATTTTTTTATTTGTTCATGGGATGTGGGTGTCACTGACTAGGCCAGCATTTATTACACATCCCTAATTGCTGTGGGTCTGAAGTCACATCTCGGCCAGATCAGGTAAGCATAGCAGATTTCTTTTCCGAAAGAAATATAGCAAACCAGATGGGTTTTTTGAATTGAATTGAATTGAATTTATTGTCACATTGTACCGAGGCACAGTGAAAAGCTTTGTCTTGCGAGCAATACAGGTAGATCACATAATTAAGTAGCATAGATAGTAAATAATAGGTAAACAGCGGCAAAAACAAAAACACAGGCATGGGCGAATGTTAAGAGTTTGTGAGTCCATTCAGTATTCTAACAACAGTAGGGTAGAAACTGTTGCGAAACTGGCTAGTACGTGTGTTCAGGCTTCTGTACCTTCTCCCCGATGATAGAGATTGTGGAAAACATTGCCATGGTGGGATAGATCTTTGAGAATGCAGGCGGCCTTTCCTTGACAGCGGGCCTGGTAGATGGATTCTATAGATGGGAGGTTGGCCTTTATGATTGTCCAGGCTGAGTTCACCAATCTCTGTAACTGTCTCCGATCTTGAATGGTACAGTTGCCATACCAGGTTGTGTTACATCCAGACAGAATGCTCTCAATGGTGCACCTATAAAAGTTGGCAAGGGTATTTGCTGTCATGCCAAATTTCCTCAGCTGCCTGAGGAAGAAGAGACATTATTGGGCCTTTGTAACCAGTGCGTCCACATTTAGAGTCCAAGAAGGCTTGTTGTGGATGACTGCTCTGAGGAGTTTGACACTCTCCACTTGTTCCACTTCTGTGCTGTTAATGTGTAGGGGGCATGAGTAACATCCTGCCGAAAGTCAATATTGAGTTCCTTGTTTTGCTGGCATTGAAAGCTAGATTGTTCTCAGTGCATTATTTTTCCAGGTCTTCCACCTCCTGTCTGTAGCCTGTTTTGTCGCCATTTGAGATTCGACGGACTATAGTGGTGTCATCAGTGAAATTGTAAATGGCATTAGTTTGGTATTTGGCAACTCAGTAATGGGTATACAGTGAGTACAGTAGGGGGCTGAGTACATGTCCCTGGGGCGGCTCCAGTGTTGAGTGTTAGTGAGGATGAAATATTGTTCCCAGTCTTCACTGATTGTGGCCTGTGGGTCAGGAAACTGAGGATCCGGTTGCAGAGAGTGGGGCTTATTCCGAGATCACTAAGTTTAATAATCAGTCTTGAAGGGATAATAGTGTTGAAGGCTGAACTGTCACCAGTGAGTAGGATTCTTACGTAGTTGTTCTTTGTGTCAACATGTTCTCGGGAGGAGTGAAGGGCAAGTGATATGACATAATTGACGGTGGTTAAATGGTTGCCATCGGCTCAATTTCTCTATCCCAGATTTTATTCAAATTTCACCATCTGCTGTTGTGGGATTCAATACCATGACTCAGAACATAGCTAGAGATTCTGGATTACACGTCCAGTCACATTATCACTGCATCACAATCTCCTCAGGTATTTCCTTTCTAAGGTAAAGGGTCAGAATTGCACACAACACTGCAGGTGTGGTATCACCGATGTAAAATGTAACTGAAGCAAGACTTTTTTGCTCCTGTATTAAAGTTCCCTTGTGATAAAGACTATCATTGGTGCTGAAGATTTATCCACCATACACCTCCATTTCTGCCTTGCACCATCCTGGAACCATTTATCCTGCACTATCTGTTGCAGTTCAGTCATTGTACATTTGAACATGACTCAGTTAATTTTTTTTTATTTACCTTCCTTTTTTATTTTTGACTGCACAGTCACCTGGTTCATATTCTGGTGTCCTATACTTGTACCCAACGGAGGATTTATTTATTTCTCCATCATAAAGCATTTTAGTGTTCTTAAATCAAGTATCAGGATTGCTCTATTTGAGTTTCAAAATAAAACCAACATTTGGATTGCACCATAAAATATACACCTTTCTTTAATTAATTAAAACATTTTGTAGTGATTGTAACAAGATCAGCCAGGTGGACATCATAAAATGAGATCCCTGGACAGGTTGGAGGATCTCATAGAGTCATAGAGTCATCGAGACGTACAGAACTCGTCCATGCCGACCAGATATCCTAAAAATTAATCTAGTCCTATTTGCGAGCACTTGGACCATGTCCCTCTAAACCCTTTGTATTCATATACCCATCCAGATGCCTTTTAAATGTTGTAATTGTACCAGCCTCCACCACTTCCTCTGGCAGCACATTCCATACACATACCATCCTTTGTGTAAAAACGTTGCCCCTTAGGCCCCTTTTAAAAATTTCCCCTCTCACCCTAAACCTATGCCCTCTAGTTCTTGGGGCATGGATTGGGTAAATAGACCTTGTCTACTTACCCAATCCATGCCCCAAATGATTTTATAAACCTCTATAAGATCGCCCCTCAGCCTCTGACACTCCAGGGAAAACAGCCCCAGCCTCTTCCTGTAACTCTAATCATCCAACCCTGCCAACATTCTTGTAAATCTTTTCTGTACTGTTTCAAGTTTCACAACATCCTTCCGATGGGAGGGAGACCAGAATTGCACACAGTATTCCAAATGTGGCCTAACCAACGTCCTGTGCAGCTGCAACATGATCTCCCAACTCCTATACTTAATGCTTTGACCAATAAAGGAAAACATACCAGATACTTTTTTTCAATATCCTATCTACCTGACACTCCACTTTCAAGAAAGTATGAACCTGCACTCGAAGGTCTCTTTGTTCAGCAACACTCCCCAAGACCTTACCATTAAGTGTATAAGTCCTGTTCTGACTTGCCTTTCCCAAATACAGCAGTTGACATTTATCTAAATTAAACTCCATTTGCCACTCCTCAGCCCATTGTCTCATCTGATCAAGATCCCATTGTACTCTGAAGTAGCCTTCTTCGCTGTCCACTACACCTCCAATTTTGGTGTCATCTGCAAACTTACTAATTACACCTCCCATGTTCACATGCAAATCATTTATATAAATGACAAAAAGCAGTGGACCCAGCACCGATCCTTGTGGCACACCACTGTTCACAGGCTTCCAGTCTAAAAGGCAACGCTCCACCACCACCCTCTGTCTTCTACCTTCAAGCCAGTTCTGTATCCAAATGGCTAGTTCTCCCTGTATTCCGTGAGACTTGACCTTGCTTACCAGTCTACAATGAGGAACTTTGTTCAATGCCTTACTTGAAGTCCATATAGATTACATCCACTGCTCTGCCCTCATCAATCATAGAATCCTTACAGTGTGGAAACAGGCCATCGGCCCTCCAAAGAGTAACCCACCCAGACCCATTCCCCTACCCTAGTACTCTATATTTACCCCTAAGTAATGCACCTAACTTACTCATCCCTGAACACTGTGCACAATTCTAGTATGGCCAATTCACCTAACCTGCACATCTTTGGATTGTGGGAGGAAACCAGAGCATCCGGAGGAAACCCTTGCAGACACGTGGAGAATGTGCAAACTCCACGCAAACAGTCACCCGAGGTTGTAAGCAAACCCGGATCCCTGGCATTGTGAGGCAGCAGCGCTAACCTCTAAGCCACTATGACACCCCCTTCGTTGCTTCTTCAAAAAACTCAATCAAGTTTGTGAGACATGATTTTCCACGCACAAAACCATTTTGACTATCTCTAATCAGTCCTTGCCTTTCCAAGTGCATGTAAATCTTGTATCTCAGGAACAACGTGCCCACCACTGATGTCAGGCTCACTGGTCTATAGTTCCCTGGCTTTTCCTTACCCCCTTTCTTAAACAGTGGCACCATGTTAGCCAACCTCCAGTCTTCCGGCACCTCACCTGTGACTACAATGATATAAATTTCTCAGCAATTGGCCTAGCAATCACTTCCTTAGGTTCCCACAGAGTTCTAGGGTGCACCTGATCAGGTCCTGGGGATTTATCCACCTTTATGTGTTTTAAGATATTCAGCACCTCCTCCTCTGAAATATGGACATTTTTCAAGATGTCACCATCTACTTTCTGCATTCTATATCTTCCATGTCCTCCACAGTAAATACTGATGCAAAATACTCGTTTAGTATCTCCCCATCTGTGGTTCTGCTCACAGGCTGCCTTGCTGATCTTTGAGGGGCTCTGAACTCTCCCTCATTACCCTTTTGTCCTTAATGTATTTGTAAAACCCCTTTGGATTGTCCAAAACCCTATTTGCCAAAGCTATCTCATGTCCCACTTAAGTATACTCCTACTGCCTTTATACTCTTCTAAGAATTCACTTTATCTCTGCTGTCTATACTTGATATTTGTTTCCTTCTTTTTCTTAACCAAAACCTCAATTTCTCTAATCATCCAGCATTCTCCATACCTGCCAGCCTTGCCTTTTACCGTAACAGGAATATACTGTCTCTGGACTCTTGTTATCTCATTTTTGAAGGCTTCCCATATCCAGCTGTCCTTTTACCCGTGAACATCCGCCCCCAATCAGCTTTTGAATGTTCTTGCCTAATACCGTCAAAATTGGCCTTCCTCCAATTTAGAACTTCAACTTTTAGATCCAGTCTATCCTTTCCCATTACAAGTTAGTCAACACCTAGCATATCAATCCCAAAAAGGGAAAGCTGCAGCCATTGTGTTTTGATTAATCTTTTGTCCTGCTCCCCACCTGTCAGCCTTGTCCTTCCTAAGTGTTTTTTTTTTCAGTGTCATTTAACATCTTCTTAACTGGAGCTGTTCTTGTCAAATTGCATTGAATCTCTTTTTAACTATCATTCTGTATACAGAAGCTTTTTGAATGAAACTGTATTTTTGATTGGGTATTAAAAAAAACTCATGCATGAATGACCCTTATTCATTTCTCCAGTCATGTTCTTTTATTTAGAAATTTGACTGCTTTTGCTGGCCTCCACAAATGGGGTATGCATGATTTTAAGCTTCTGTTCTAGCACATATGGACTTAAGAAATAGGAGCAGGAATAGGCCATTCAGCACTTCATGCCCCATGCCTCAATCTCAGCTCGCACCAGCTCCTCATAGCCCTTATTCCTCAAAATTTAAATAATCTATCCACATCCTCTTTAAATACTTCCAGTGATCTTCCCTTCACAATTCTCTGAGGTAGGGAATTCCAGACATTCATTACCTTTTGAGAGAAGACATTCCTTCACATTTCAGTTATAAATGAGCATCCCCTTAACCTACAATTGTGTCCTTTAGTTTGAGATTTGCCCGTTATTTGAAACATCTTCTCAACGTCTCTCTGTCAAGCTCCCTCAGACTCTTTAATGTTTTAATCAGATTACTCCTCTTTCTTCTAAGCTTTATTGAATGAAGGCCTAAATTGTTTAGTTATTCATGATAAGTCTGCCTCCTCATCCCAGAAGTCAATCTAGTGAATCACTTTTGAACAGTCTTCAATTCAATATATCCTTTCTTAAATTTGGGGACCTAAACTATACATGGTACTCCAGGTGCAGCCTCACGAAAACCCTTGTAACAAGCCTTCACATTTTTAAACTGCAACTTCACAAAATGAAGACCAAAATTCTATTGGCCTTCTTAATTATTTGCTGCACTGCATGTTGACATTTTGTGGTTCCTGCACAAAAACACCCATAAACCTCTGTGCTGCATTTGTATTGGAGTTCTCCCAAAATAATATTAAATAATATGATTACAAACCATGATTATTGTTTCCTTTGTTTTCAAATGCAAGGAGAAACTTAATATAGAAACAATTGAGGCTGTGATATTTACTTCCGGTTCATACATGATGCAAAAATTATGTTATGATTCAAAATTGGATAGATGGATGAAGGGAATGTGGAATGGGATGAGTAAATAAAATATGATCAGGAATGGAGAATAAAGCAACACAGACTTGTTGGGCTGGATAGCTTGGTTTTATACGTTGTAACTTCAGTGGATGGAATTTTCACTTCCCTTGTGTGACATGGGCAATGATGGGAAAATTGGGGAGAAAACACAATGTCAATATTGAGAAAATGTTTTACAGTTTTCTGCTTAGGATAAAATGGCAAATTCAGAATTTTTGTCTTGAGCATTGCCTGTCTTATTTCCATCTGTATCTAATAATGAGCTCAATTTTCCATAGGAGGGGACTGGCAGTTCTACGGGGCAGCCACTCTGGTCTATATGAGAAATATATCTGGCCAACAAGGGCATGGGCATTCTGAAAGCCATGAACCCTGAGGATAATAATTACATAAAGGGACTCACCATGAACAATGGGAGTCTGAAAGTTCATTGGGGCCACAGAGTCAAAACCACAAAAGGAATATAAAGGATTGAGTGTCAGCCTGTGTCTTAGGCAGAGCCTGGCACTCACTCACAAGAACACAAAGTTGGGAATTGCCATGTCAAATCAAAAATCAACTGTGCAGTAAATGTCCAAAATGACTCAGCCTGTGAAGTGGATGGAGTAAGTTGTTGTGTTTTTTTTCTTTTGGGGTGGACTGAAACTTAGGAAGTTCAGGACTAGCTTGCGGCAATTGCAATAACCGTGACAGCAGTCGTTTAGTAATGCCACCTTTCTGGCTTCAATTTATACTTCATCGTCAGGTCATTCATTGCCCTCAATAAGCAATACGAATTATGGCTTCAAGCAATCATGACTGTTACATTGTATGTATGAATTGCGTTGTATGCATGCCTCCTAACCATGTCAGCAAAACAACTATAATCAGACAAACATAAAATCAACCCCTGAGCCTTTCGTATCAGAAAAAAACTTGCTTTATTGGGATTGGAAGATAATGTTTTGCAGCTTCCACATTCACTTAGTGAGTAGTAGGTATGCAAGGACATGGTCCGTGAATGTAAGGGTGCCTTTTCTTTGGGAACAATACTACCATGTTGGCTTACAGAGAGAATTCTGCTTCCCAATTTGCATGAAAACATTGCTTGTGCAATGTAATCTTGCCAAAATGTACATGCCAATGTGCTCCTTATTGAACAAACTTTTCTTTGAGAAGCTTTCATGCCACACCATGTGAGGACATAACATGAAGCTTACTTGTGAAGGATGAGAGGTCTCAGCACTTGCTTCAGTAACATTACATTATCCTTCTGACCATTCCCACAAGCTATCTGCTGATGAACCAGCATGGGTAGTGTATGGCTGCAGTCCTTGTGGCCTTGGTTGAAATGTGAACACAGCATAGAAAAGGATAGTGATGACAACATCATTAACAAGAATGTCCTCTGGCTCCTGTGTATTCTTCAGAGGGAGAAGCAACAGCTAAAAAGCAACTGATGAGGTGGAGGACAAGAATTAGCCCTCTTCTCTACTGGCTTCGCTGTCAATTTCTTCAACTGTTTGAAAGATCTGCTGGAGAAGGACTTGCGCCCATAAAGAGTGGGTGGAAATCCCATCCTGGGTAACCATTAAGGGCACAGCTGCCCTGAAGTTTTAGCCTGGTAGCTTGTGTTAGGAGCAGCTGGGGACGTGGCAGCTCTTAATTCTCAATCCATAAATGCATCCAGAATGTAATAAATGATTTTCTCCATCTGCACATGCCCTTCCCTTGTGATGTGGAGAATCAAACAGATTGGCAGTGGGTTTCTCCCATTGCTGACTACCCCCTGGTGCAATTGCACCTGCTTTGCTTTGAGAGTACCTTATCACCAACCACCAGGGTTCACCAACAGAACAGATTTATACTCCATAAATATTCAACTTATTTTAACTATTGAATGCCACATTTTGGAGATCTGCTTGAAAAATTTCAGAACTGCCATGATTTGAACATATTAGTGAACTCACAGGTTTTTGCTTCCTTCCAAGGTCTTCAGGCAATGGTTGCTGGGAGATGAGGGCTACTCCCTTCAAACATAGCTCACACCTGTATGAACCCCTTCAACTGATCATCCTAGTTTGTTGTACTTGTGTCAAGGCCTTCTGCTGGATGTTCAAAACACCTGCATCATTCAGGCTCAGATTCTCAAGTCACTCTAAGACAGAGATCCTCTCTGGAATCTGGATGTAATTTTATGAGCTTACTGCAGTTTATGCAGTGAAAACTCTGCTCATATAAAACCTATTTGAAGGAACAAATGAGCAAAATGTCAGATAGTTGAGATTTTTAAAATATCTAGCATGGAACTCTGAGCTGGACAGAATGTAGGTTACCTCCCATCCTTACCCTGTCCCACCAATTTCATTCCCACAATCACAGCAGACCTGTGTGGCCAAACCATAGTCCAATAGTTAACATAACTTCTCCACTTTTCAATTCCATGCCTCTAGAAATGAAACTCAGTGCTTTTTTTTTGTTTACAAACTGTTAATCTGGAGTGGAACTTGTAGTGATTAGTCTATTTGAGCTCGAAGATGGAAATCATAGGCCTTGGTGTTGGTCTTGGCCCAAGCTCCCCACCCTACCTTTAACCTATCCACAAAGGGTACCTGAGAGCTCCAGGTCATAGTTATTGGGGGTGATGTGCCCGCCCAATTCAGGGCCCTGCTTCTGCCCCATATTGACATGCAGCTTCCCAGTAATGAATAGTCTCCCAATTCTTCCAACCAAAACAAACCACCTCACATATATGTGTGTTGAAGTTCATTTGCAAATTATTTGTCATTCTGCAAGCTTATTAATGTCCTCCTGTAATTTGTTGCAGTCCTTCTCAGTATTGACTATCCCATTAATGAAGTAGCTGAAGAAAGTTGAGCTTGGGACAATGTCCTGTGGAACTGCTGCAACAATGTCCAAGGGCTGAGATGATTGGTCTCTAACAACCACAGCCATCTTTTTTTGTGCCAGGTATGACTCCATTCTTGGAGAATTTTCCCCATAGTTTTAACCAGGGTTCCTTGATCCCTCAGATCTTCAAATGCTGCTTTTATGTCAAGTGCAATCATTCACCATGTTCCCTCTAAGCTACGCAGCCAGCCATTCTGAGGGTTTATGCACACCTATTGGCACGCAGATGCATTTTCTACTGTTTCCAGAAGCTTTTCTCATAGGTCTGTGCAATAGCAGAAAAATTAGAGGGAATGTAGGTCATTCCCACCTCTCACTCTATCAACATAGCCGAGTTGTTGCTTTTGCTGTGTCCACTGTTGGAGCTATGTGAACTAACCAAATTGACTGAAAGCTGGCATTTATGATGCAGAGACAGAGCATATATATTGTGACGATACTACCCCTTTAATAAGGTTATTTTGTCCTTTTTTTTAAGAGAGGTCAAAAGGCAGAGGTGTTGAAATGTGTCTGGCAAAGTGTTTTGTTTAACAATGGCCAGTTCTCCCAGTTCAGATTTTTCTAGTTTCCTTTAGCTGTAACAATGAGAAGCTGCTGCAGTCTAGAGAAAGCTTCAGCAGACAATTCTTGATTTACTTCTCTCTTTGAAATCTTTCCTGCCTGTAAGAACCTGTGTTTGAATTTACCTTTTGCTAAGGAATGTGTTAATGGGATGTTATGTGAATTCGAATAGCTCCTTAAGTTGCAGTATTGAACCGGTTAAGTTTTCAAATAGTTAAATTATTCTAAATTCAGCTATTTTGTTCATGTTTTAATTGTAGTGTTTAAATCAATTCTGTTTGCTTAAAGCTGAGTGGATTGACCAGCTGCATTACACCTGGAATATTCACTTCATATCTGCTTTTAAACAAGACAAAGTTAGGCTCTGGGCTACCTTCTTGATATATTTTGAGGAGGTCTGGTCTGGTCCATAACAGTGGTAAAAACAATGACTGCAGATGCTGGAAACCAGATTCTGGATCAGTGGTGCTGGAAGAGCACAGCAATTCAGGCAGCATCCGACGAACAGCAAAATCGACGTTTCGGGCAAAAGCCCTTCATCAGGAATTAAGGCAGAGAGCCTGAAGCGTGAAGAGATAAGCTAGAGGAGGGTGGGGGTGGGGAGAAAGTAGCATGGAGTACAATAGGTGAGTGGGGGAGGAGATGAAGGTGATAGGTCAGGGAGGAGAGGGTGGAGTGGATAGGTGGAAAAGGAGCTAGGCAGGTCGGACAAGTCCGGACAAGTCAAGGGGACAGGGCGGAATCGGAAGTTTGAAACTAGGATGAGGTGGGGGAAGGGGAAATGAGGAAGCTGTTGAAGTCCACATTGATGCCCTTGGGTTGAAGTGTTCCGAGGCGGAAGATGAGGCATTCTTCCTCCAGGCGTCTGGTGGTGAGGGAGCGGCGGTGAAGGAGGCCCCCATAACAGTGTTGAATTTCTGGTTAAGAATGGTTGCAAGATCTTAAGTCTTGTTTTTCAGTCTCAAGTACTAGGCTAAGATATTGAAGGTGTAGTTAGTCATAACCTTGGAGTCATACAGCATGGAATCATGAAGCAACTGCCTCCTGTTTGTTACTTGTCTACTGTCGGTCATATTTGGGATAGATATAGAGTTTCTACTTGATCATTTTTTTTAAGACTGTTTAGCTCTGTCTATGCCATGCTGCTTTTGCTGTTCAACATACACATAATTTTGTCTTGTAGTTTCACCAAGATTAGTACTTTATTTTC
The DNA here is from genome assembly GCF_037043375.1 of Chiloscyllium plagiosum. Classification (NCBI taxonomy): domain Eukaryota; kingdom Metazoa; phylum Chordata; class Chondrichthyes; order Orectolobiformes; family Hemiscylliidae; genus Chiloscyllium; species Chiloscyllium plagiosum. Next base: position 105,301,766 of record NW_028270143.1, on the reverse strand, counting down.
AGTATCAGAGAATACCTACAGTGTGGAAACAGGCCAGTAAGCTCAACAAGTCCACATCGACCCTCCGAAGGATAACCCACCCAGACCCATTCCCTTCCCCTATCGTTCTACATTTTCCATGACTAATGCAGCTAACCTGCAAATATTTGGACTGTGGGAGAGAATCCACACAGACATGGGGACAATGTGCAAACTCCATGCATGAGGATGGAATTGAAACCCAGTCCCTGGCACTGTGAGATAGCAGTAGCTAACCACTGAGCCACTCTACTGCCCTTGAAGCACAGAGACTGTTATACATGACACAGTCTTCATTAAACCAGGATTCGTTATGACAATTGGTGATGCAGGACTGAATTTACAGATTACGTTCTGAGCAGCACCTCCCAAATTTCTGATGTTTGCTTGCTCTCTTCTCAAACTGTTCCAATTTAGCATTCAGGTTAGCACATTGCATGAGAACAATGTCCTCAGTCTGAAGACGGGATCTAGCCCTCACAAGGATTGTGTGGTGATCACTCCTACCTGTGCTGCGATGGCCAACTGATTTATGGCAGCAGGTTGGTCAGACCAGGGTCAGGAGTACTGTACCTTCATGTTGTTTCTCTCAGCTCCTGCCTTAAGCTCAGTCTGGCATTGTTGTGCTTCAGGATTCAGCCAGCGAAGTTTGAAGATTTAAAAAATGTGAACTATCAGTATGAGAAACATTTCATCCTGTGAGGTTGACTAATGCTCCAATGATTGCCCAACTCACAAGTGACACAATCAGTCAGTAGACAATAGACAATAGGTGCAGGAGTAGGCCATTCTGCCCTTCGAGCCTACACCACCATTCAATATGATCATGGCTGATCATCCTTAATCAGTATCCTATTCCTGCCTTATCTCCATAACCATTGATTCCACTATCCTTGAGAGCTCTATCCAATTCTTTCTTAAATGAATCCAGAGACTGGGCCTCCAGTGGGGCAGAGCATTCCACACAGCCACCACTCTCTGGGTGAAGAGGTTTCTCCTCATCTCTGTCCTAAATGGTGTACCGCGTATTTTTAAGCTTTGCCCTCTGGTTCGGCACTCACCCATCAGTTTCCTGCCTCCAGAGTGTCCAACCCTTTAATAATCTTATATGTCTCAATCAGATCCCCTCTCAGTCTTCTAAACTCAAGGGTATACAAGCCCAGTCGCTCCAGTCTTTCAGCGTAAGGTAGTCCCGCCATTCCAGGAATTGACCTCGTGAACCTACGCTGCACTCCCTCAATAGCCAGAATGTCTTTCGTCAAATTTGGAGACCAGAACTGCACACAATACTCCAGGTGTGGTCTCACCAGGGCCCTGTACAGCTTCAGAAGAACCTTTTTCCTTCTATACTCAATCCCTCTTGTTATGAAAGCCAGCATGCCATTAGCCTTCTTCACTACCTGCTGTACCTGCATGCTTACCTTCATTGACTGGTGTACAAGAACACCCAGATCTCTTTGTACTGCCCCTTTACCTAAATTGATTTCATTTAGGTAGTAATCTGCTTTCCTGTTCTTGCCACCAAAGTGGATAACCGTACATTTATCCACATTAAACTGCATCTGCCATGCATCACCTAACCTGTCCAGGTCACCCTGTAATCTCCTAACATCCTCTTCACATTTCACCTTGCCACCCAGCTTAGTATCATCAGCAAATTTGCTAATGTCATTATTAATACCATCTTCTAAATCATTAATATATATTGTAAAAAGCTGCGGTCCCAGCACTGATCCCTGCGGTACCCCACTGGTCACTGCCTGCCATTCCGAAATGGAGCCATTTATCACTACTCTTTGTTTCCTGTCAGCCAACCAACGTTCAATCCAAGTTAGTACTTTGCCCCCAATACCATGCGCCCTAACTTTTCTCACTAACCTCCTATGTGGGACTTTATCAAAAGCTTTCTGAAAGTCCAGGTACACTACATCTACTGGACCTCCCTCGTCCATCTTCAGAGTTACATCCTCAAAAAATTCCAGAAGATTAGTCAAGCATGATTTCCCCTTCATAAATCCATGCTGACTCTGACCTATCCTGTTACTACTATCCAGATGTGTCATAATTTCATCCTTTATAATAGATTCCAGCATCTTTCCCACCACTGAAGTCAGACTAACTGGTCTATAATTTCCTGCTTTCTCTCTCCCACCTTTCTTAAAAAGTGGTACAACATTAGGCACCCTCCAATCCACAGGAACTGATCCCGAATCTATCGGACTCTGGAAAATAATCACCAACGTATCCATGATTTCTCGAGCCACCTCCTTCAGTACCCTGGGATGTAGACCATCAGGCCCCGGGGACTTATCAACTTTCAGACCTAACAGTCTCTCCAACACCAATTCCTGGCAAATATAAATTCCCTTCAGTTCAGGTCCTTCAGCCACTGTTACCTCAGGGAGATTGCTTATGTCTTCCCCAGTGAACACAGATCTGAAGTATCAATTCAATTCTTCTGCCATTTCTTTGTTCTCCATAATATATTCCCCTGTTTCTGTCTTCAAGGGCCCAATTTAGCCTTAACCATTTTTTTGCCTTTCGCATACCTAAAAAAGCTTCTACTATCCTCCTTTATATTTTTGGCCTGTTTACCTTCGTACCTCATTTTTCTTTGCGTATTTCCTTCTTAGTAATCCTCTGTTGTTCTTTAAAAGCTTCCCAGTCTTCCGTTTTCCCACTTATCTTTGCTATGTTATACTTTTTCTCTTTTAACTTTATATGTTTCTTAACTTCCCTCATCAGCCACGGCCACCCATGCCTCCTCCTAGGATCTTTCTTCCTTTTTGGAACGAACCGATCCTGCATCTTCTGTATTATACACAGAAATATCTGCCATTGTTCCTCCACTGTCGTCCCTGCTAAGGTATTGCACTATTGTAATTTGGCCAGGTCCTCCCTCATAGCTCCATAGTTCCCTTTATTCAACAGAAATATTGTCACTTCCGATTGTACCCTCTCCCTTTCAAATTGGAGATTGAAGCTTATTATACTATGGTCACTACTTCCCAATGGCTCCTTCACTTTGAGGTCCCTGATCAATTCTGGTTCGTTACACAATACCAGATCCAGAATTGCCTTCTCCCTGGTAGGTTCCAACACCAGCTGTTCTAAGAATCCATCTCTGAGGCACTCTACAAAGTCTCTTTCTTGAGATCCAATACCATCCTGATTCTCCCAGTCTACCTGCATGTTGAAATCCCCCATAACAACTGTAGTAACATCTTTGCGACAGGCCAATTTCAGCTCCTGATTCAACTTACATCCGACATCCAGACTACTGTTTGGCGGCCTGTAGATAACTCCCAAGAGGGTCTTTTTACCCTTAGAATTTCTCAGCTCTATCCACACTGACTCTAAATCCCCTGATTGTAGGTCCCCCCGCGCAAGGGACTGAATATCATCCCTTACCAACATGGCCACCCCACCCCCTCTGTCCTTACGATTGCAGCCTTGAATATTCATTTCCCAGGCCCTGTCCACTTGAAGCCACGTCTCAGTTATCCCCACAATATCGTATCTGCCAATTTCCAAAAGAGCCTCAAGCTCATCCATCTTATTTCTAATGCTTCGTGGTATAATTTATATAATCACAGATTACTACTGGCCTTGATATACAGTAGTACCCCCCGTATCCGCGAGATATGTTCCTAAACCTACCGCAGAAAGGAATGAACCCTTTCATTTAAATGGGAAATTTACCTTCCCGGCACCCCCAGTCCCTGGCTCTGGAAGGTTCCAGATAATATGGTTAGGCCTTGGTAGACCATGGGTAACTGAAACCACGGAAAATGATTCTGCAGATATGGGGGTCGCCCTGTATACCCAGGTTTTGTGTTGTATTGAGGCCAAAGTTGCCAACATTAGTTTCCATTTACAAATGTGAAGCTTAATGTGAAGTTGTCTGGCACTTGGAAAACACTATTCCAAAGTTGAATGAGGTATGACAGGTTTTTAATGGCAAGCTATGTTTACAATTGTTTTTGAACAATCTCTTTGGATCTGGAATATTAATTTTATCTTTATGAAATGTCTTAGTGCAAATTTTGAAAAAATAAGATTTTATGAAATTAACATCTGGAAAGGTGTAATTCACATCACAGAGATCACAAGATCTTTGTAGACAGCTTTCTTTAAAATTAGTGGTGACCACTTTCAATTTTCTTTATTCGTTCTTTGGATGTGGCTGCTGCTGCTTGGGCCAGCATTGTTACCCATCCATAGTTGTCTCTTGAATCAAAAGGTTTGCTCGACATTTCTGCTGAACATGAAAACCAAAAGAACTGTGGATGCTCTAAATCAGAAACCAAAACAGAAACTGTTGGAAAAGCTCAGCAGGTTTGGCAGCATCTATGGAGAGAAATCAGAGTTAATGTTTTGGGGCCAGTGACCCTTCCTCAGAACTGCAGAAGGATCACTCAACCAAAACAGTAACTGATTTCTCTCCCAAATGCTGCCAGACTTGCTGAGCTTTTCCAGCAATTGCAGTTTTTGTTTCTGCTGAATGTGAAGTCTGGACCATAGTCCTTAACATTCCACTGATCTTTTCCCAAAGGAGAAGGCATCTGATTCTGGCAAAAAGTGTTTAAGCTCTGCAAAATTTCAATGCAAAATCTGTATGAGAATTTCCTTTGTGTTTTCCCAGTCAGGTAATGTAACTTTGACAGATACTTGGCAGAAACCCTATTTACATATGAATCTGAGGTAATATATATCTTTAGCTCAAGGAGTGTCTATGATTAAGTTTTCATTGTTGGTCTTTTCAGACTGAGGAGTAAATACCAGGCTTATTTTTAAGAAAAGTAGTCTGAAAGCATTTCAAAGTGTTTTGGCTGTGTATCATTGCTCTTACATGCTGCAAGCTTTGGTGATGACTCGTTTTTTAGAACTAAAAATTAATACAATATTCTTACTGTTTCACCTGAGTTTTGGTAATTTGTTACATGATTTTAAAAAAAATATTCTGATAGACAGAACGATGCTCATTGTAAAATGTATTAACTTGCAGAAATTTAAAGGGAAATCGTATAACGGATTTGATTCCAGAAACTTTTGAAGGTCTCTCACATTTGAAATACTTGTAAGTTTCAAACTTTACTTGCTGCTTTGATATTTTGGTTTTTGGTTCTCAGCTCTTTGTGTTGTTTAAATCTGCTTATTAAATGTCTTGACTTATAGATTGTTGAACCTCATATTGGATGGGGTTAGTGGAATAAATAACTTCATTAAAACCTGCTATTGAACAGTGCTTGAGTAACTGCTATCTGAAGTTGCTAATTTCCTCGTTGAAAGAGATTGCATAAAACTAAAATGTTGTAAGCAGTAAAATGAAAATAGTTGATAAAATCTCTCCAACAGTAATAAAAGAATCAATGAGCTTTGGTGGTTTGATATTGCAGAAGCTTCACCTCTGTGACCTGATTTAAATCCAGTGCAGGTTGACTTGGGCTAAATATAAAGAGAATTTCCCATGTAAAATTAGCAGGAAGTTCATTATGAGCAGTAACAAGAGATTATAACATTTGTCAAGTTCCCTTTAAGTTACTAGTAAACATAATTTGATAGGCCAAAACTATCCATAGCAGAAAGCTAATTGACATTAAATGAAATAGTCTTGACAAGAGGTCACTATGATAACTGGGACAAGAAATAGAAAATTCACATTGCAGCAATAGATATGAGTGGCCATGAGTAAGGTACATTCTTGAAGCAGTTTATGGGAAACACCTGGTTATTCTTGATGCTGACAATAGCAGTTAAGGATTAAATAAACTTTTTTAGTTGCCATCATGTGAAAATTATGTCTTTGTACAATTCACGAAAAATATAATTGTCAAGAATGTGTGAATGAAGAAACAAAATTTTTTCAAAATTCTTTCAATTTTTTAAGAACAAGATCACTGTATGCTTTGATCTATGTTATGAAATATAGCATTTTGTGATTTATAGAGATTTTATAGAATGTGGAATACAGAAACTGGCTATTCTACCTAAGTGGCTCTTCTCAGTGATGTGCTCCACATGTGCCTCACACATACATTTTATTCACCTCCTCTGCCACCTCTTTGGCAATACTATCAATATAACCTGCCATTTGTTTCTCATTTATGTTTTTCTAGCATCCCTTTAAGTGCATGAATGCTTTTTGTCTTAACTATTCCTTGTACTAAGGGTAATGTAGAATTCATGGGGGAATCCGATTTTGGCAAAGCAACATTGTGGTAATAGTGTGAGAGGTGAGAGCATGTAATATATTCAGGGTTTTTTTTCCAGATCAGCATTTGCAGGTAGATAGATCCTTGATATGTCAGAGGGTGAAAGATGATCTGCAGTAGATGGAATTGTGGAGTAATCAGATTAGCCACAATCTAATTGAATGACATTGAAGACACAAGCGATCGAGAGACTCACTCTAGCTCAATGAATATGCTTGTATGTGTATGTCTGTATGTGATCAGTTAGGAGCAGGATATTTTGGATCGCATATTTTGAAATGAGACAGGATTCTGGGAAAAGTTATCATAATGTGAAAACATTCAAATCCATATGGGATTGATATTGTTAAATCCAAAACTGGGGTCTTAAACTCAACAAAGCAGAGAAAAACGGTGTGAGGGATAAATTTAATAATTAGATTGGAAATGATATTAGACAAGGAATGGCAAATATTTCAAGACTTAATTCCTAACTTGCAGCAATCATTTATCCATTTAAGGAATTTACAAAAAAAATGACAGTAATGTAGTTCAACCATGAATAATGAGAATTTCAGGCGAGTGTTCATTCGCAAATTAGGTCTTAGGATATTGCCAAAAAGAATATAAACCCTGAAGATTGAGGGTTTTTATATTTTATCAAAGGATGACCAAAATAATGATAAAGAGAGAGAAAATAACATTTGATAGTAAACTAAGTAGAGATATAGTACCATACAGTCATTATGGTGGATGGCGAGTCTAGAGAGGTGGGTATTGTTTTTCTAGGACATGTCAATATTAAAAAAAAGAGGGTGTTCTGGAAAGCATTAGGGGATACAAGTCCCAAGGATCAGATGGGATCTACCCCAGAATTCTGAGGGAGGCGAGGGAGGAAATTGCTGGGGCATTATATAAAATCTTTGCATCCTCTTGAAGGACAGCAGAGGTCTTAAAAACTGGGAATACCCAATTTTGTTCCTTTGTTTAAGAAGGGCAACAGGGATGGTCTGGGCAATTACAGGCTGGTAAGCTCAACCTCAGTAGTGGAAAACTAGTGGAGAAGATTCATAGGAACAGGATTTACTCACATTTGGAAAAATATTGACTTATTAGCTTCTGAGGAAGGGTTATTAGACCCAAAACATTAACTTTGTTTTCTCTGCACAGATGGTGCCAGACCTGCTGAGTTTTCTCAGCAATTTCTGTTTTCATTTCTGATTTCCAGCATCTGCTGTTCTTTGTTTTTGTTTGGACTTATTAGCAATAGGCAACACATTAGTTTGGGGAGGCAGGAGGTCGCGTCTCACCAACTTGGTTGAGTTTATTGAGGAAGTGACAAACATGATTGATGAGGATAGTGTAGTGGATATTGTCTTTGGCAACGCCTTTCACAAGGTCCCTCATGGCAGGCTGATTCAAAAGGTAATATGGAATCTGTGATGAGCTGGTATGATGGATATAGAACTGGCTTGGTCATAGAGGACAGAGGGTAGCAGTGGAAAGGTGTTTTTGTGACTGGGGATCTGTGACCAGTGGTGTTCCACAGGGTTCAGTGCTGGGAGCCCTGTTGTTTGTAATATATAAGGGGATTGTATGTGGTCTGATTAGTAAGTTTGCAGACAACACAAAGATTGGAGAAGCTGGGGATAGTGAGGAAGATTGCTAGAGTTACAGCAGGGTGTAGATAGGCTTCGGTGGAGAAATGGCAGGTTGAATTTATTCTGGACAGATGCAAGGTGTTATATTTTGGATAGTATAATGCAGGAGGGCTATGTACAGTAAATTGAACCCTTTGAACTGAACCCTTTATTAGCATTAACGTACAGAAAGATCTAGATGTAAGGTCCACAGTTCTGTAATAATAGCAATACAAGTGGATAAGGTGGTCAAGAAGACATATGGTGTATTCGCCTTCATCGGTTGGGCATAGAGTATAAAAATTGGAAAATCATTTTGCAGCTATATTGAACTTTACTTTGGCTATATTTAGAAAATGGTGTGCAGTTCTGATAAGGAGACTTCCGATAAGTTACAGATAAAGGTTTACCAGGGTGTTGCCTAGTTTGCTATGTGGGTGTTAGCTATGAGGAGATATTGGTTTGTTTTCACCTGAATGTCAGAAACTGATGGGCGGTCTGATAGAAGTTCACAAAATTATAAGAGGAATGGATAGAATGGATAGTCTGAGTCTTTTTCCTAGGGTAGAATTGCCAATTACTAGGGGGCATTGGTTTAAAGTAAAAGAGGGAAAGTTTAATGCAACGTGAGAGGTGTGTAACACAGAAGATAGAAAATGTCTTGAATGCACTGCCAGAGGAGAAGCAGACATAATAGCAAAATTTAACAACCATCTTGACATATATGAATCAGTAGGGAATAGAGGGATATGGGTTATTTAACAGCTAAAGATTTTTAGTTTAGAAAGGCGTCATGTTTCGGCATGGTCTTGGTTGGCTGAAGGGTGTGGTCTTGTGCTGTACTGTTCTTTGTTCCTTATAAAACAAATTAAAAATGCTTCCATGAGTTACATGGATACATAGGACAGATTCAGTGGAATAAATGTGGGTTCTTTAGAGGCAGAGACAAGTGAAATGATAATTGGGAATAAGAAAATGATAGAGATGTTATACAAATACTCAAACTGGCTCCACATTAAAAGACACAAAGAACAAATGCCAGAAAAATGGGAAACCAAGGGTCTCATGTAATTGAGAAACTTGAGGATATCAGTGAAAGTATGGTACTGGAGAATTAATGAGGCTAAAAGGCAATGGACCTGATGATTGACACTGTGAAGTTTGCGACAATGAAAATGAATTATTGTTTTTAATATTGCTCAATTCCCTAGATTTTAGACCCAAGAATGTGGATTTGTAGGTGACAAATGTAGGCCTCTATTTGATAAAGAAGGGAGAGAGAAAACAAAACTACAGACCAATTAGCTGAACATCAGCACTAGAGAAATACTGGAATCTATTGTCAGCAGTGTAGTAACAGGACACTTGAGAAATCATAAGAGTCCACATGGATTTGTGAAATCATATTTAACAAATCCTGTTATGTCATTTATATAACTAACTTGGGTGTGAACATAGAAGGAACAGTTAGTAAGTGTGCAGATGACACCAAAATTGGAGGTGTAGTGCATAATGAAGAAGGTTAAGTCAGAGTACAACAGGATCTTGATCAGATGGGCCAATGGACTGAGAAGTGGCAGGTGGAGTTTAATTTAGTTAAATGTCAGGTGCTGCATTTTGGAAAGGCAAATCAGGGCAGGACTTATACTGTTCATGGTAAGGTCCTGGGGAGTGTTGCTGAACAAAGAGTCTTTGGAGTGCAAGTTCATTGTTCCTTGAAAGTGGAGTCGCAAGTAGATAGGGTAATAAAGAAGGTGTTTAGTATACTTTGCTTTATTGGTCAGAGTATAAGAGTTGGGAGGTGATGTTGCAGCTGTTCAGGTAATTGGTTAGGCCAGTTTTGGAATATTGTATGCAATATTCCTATCACGATGATGTTGTGAAACTTGAAAGGGTTCAGAAAAGATTTACAAGGAAGTTCCCACCTTTGGAGGGTTTGAGCTGTAGGGAGAGGTTGAATAGGCTGGGGCTGTTTTCACTGGAGCATTGGTGGCCGAGGGTGACCTTATAGAGGTTTATAAGGTTTTGAGGGGCTTGGAATAAGAGGGCAGCAGTGGATGTAATGTATTTGAATTTTCAATAACTGTTTGATAAAGTGTGGCACGGGAGTATATTAGACAAAATTAGGGTTCATAAGAATGGCAGAAATATATTAACATGGTTTATGGATTGATTAATTGACAGAAAGTTGAATAGAAATAAGCAGGTCATTTTTAGGGTGGCAGGCAATCTCTCAAAATGTACCACAAGAAATCAATATTATTTCTATTATTCTCTCATGAGTTATAAATATTATTGGCAAGGCTAGCACTTACTGAAAAAAAATGACATAGCTGCCTTTTTGAACCGCTGTAGTTCATATATTGTTAGTAAGCCCAGAGTGCTGTTAGAAGGTTCCAGAGTTTTGACACGATGAAAGGAGTTTGTGACTATTTTCCAAGTCAGAATTGTGAATGGTTTGGGGGTGGGGGGGTATCTTGCAGTTGGGGTTCTTTCTATGTATCTGCTGCCATTCTTCTTTTACACAGTAGAGTTTGTAGATTTAGAACTTATTGAAGGGCTATTTTTGATTAGCTGCAATGCATTTTGTATTATGATTCCAGCTGATGATATTATTGGATAAATCAGATCCGAGAATGAAATATGTCCTGATTTAAAAAAAGCACAATCTACGATAATTGACATGGTGGTAATTCATTGAAATAGTCATATGAAATTGCAGAGTTTCTCTAGCAACACTACAGAAATTCATTACAGAGTGAAGAAATGAATAAAACCCAAGCTATCTAAAAATTGAACATAGAAAGATCTCAAACACTAAGTAAAACAAAGTTTCAATCCATTTTTTGAAAATATTCATTTGTCAAATTCAGAGAAGTTATCTCTCTATATCAAAAATTTAAGTTCTGCTTAATTGATTCTATCCAGTCTTTTCCCTGTGCACCGTGGAGTTTTCTAATGTGAATATAAAACTGAAAACTTAAACTTTCTCAGATTCTAATAACCTGTCGATCTCTTACCAAATACTCTTAGTATAGAAGTTGCACAAACTAAACATTTCTACTGAATTAACTTATTTACTTAACTGCTCTGGTCACAGGCCTCCAGGCTGAAAAACAACCCTTCACCACCACCTCTGTCTTCTATCTTTGAGCCAATTCTGTATCCAAATGAGCTCTATTCTTGCTTAGCAGTCTACCATGAGCAACCTTGTTGAATGCCTTACTGAAGTCCATAATAGAGCATGTCCACCGCTCTGCCTTCAATAGTCCTCTTCGTTATTTGTTCAAAGAACTCAATGAACTTAGGGATTCACGACTTCTTACGCACAAAGCCATGTTGACTATTCCTAAACAGTCCTTGACTTTCCAAATACATGGAAATCCTGTCTCTCAGGATTCCCTCCAACAACTTGCCCACCACTAATGTCAGACTCACCGGTCTATAGTTCCCTGGCTTTTCCTTACCATGTTTCTTAAATAGTGACACCACGTTAGCTCTTCTGGCACCTCTTGTGGCTATCGATGATACAAGTATCTCAGCAAGGGGTCCAGTAATCACTTCCCTAGCTTCTCATGTACACCTGATCTGTCACGGGATTTTATCCAACTTAATAAATTTTAAGCTGTCCAGCACCTGCTTCGCTATAATATGGTCATTTTTAAAGATTTTGCTATTTATTCCCCCACATTATATATCGCCCATATCCTTCTCCACAGTAAACATTGATGCATATACTCATTTAGTATCTCACCCATCTCCTGCGGTTCCACACATAGGTGGCCTTGCTGATCTTTATTTGAAGTAGTATGCCACAAGGATCGGTATTGGGTCCACTGCTTTTCGTCATTTATATAAATGATTTGGATGTGGACATAGAAGATATGGTTCATAAATTTGCAGATGACACTAAAATTGGAGGTGTAGTCAACAGCAAAGAAGGTTACCTCAGAGTACAACAGGATCTTGATCAGATGGGCCAGTGGGCTGCGAAGTTTAATTTAAATAAATGTCAGGAGCTGCATTTTGGAAAGGCAAATTAGAGCAGGACTTATACACTTAATGGTAAGGTCCTGGGGAATGTTGTTGAACAAAGAGACCTTGGAGTGCAGGTTCATACTTCCTTGAAAATGGAGTAGTAAGTAGATAGGATAGTGAAGAAGGCATTTTGTTTGCTTTCCTTTATTGGACAGAGCACTGACTATAGGAGTTCGGAGGTGATGTTGCAGCTGTACAGGACATTGGTTAGGCCACTTATATCTTCACTTAAAGATCAGCCCTTTATATATTTCTGTTAGGTGTGGAGGATGAGAGTTTTTGTGGGTTGTGTGTCTCTGAAATTGCCTTCTCCCAGAGAGCACTGGAGACAGGAAGATAGACAGCTTAGTGGCATGTTGTAAAGACAACAATATCTCCCTCAATGCCAGGAAAGTGAAGCAGCTGGTAATTGACTTCAGGAAGCAGAGTGGAGGGCATGCCCCTGTCTGTATCAATGACACTAAGGTGGAGGTGACCGAGAGCTGCAGATTCTTAGGAGTAATTATCACCAACAATATATCCTGGTCCATCCACATTGACGCTACAGTCAAGAAAGCATGCCAATGCCTCTCCTTCCTCAGAAAGCTAAGGAAATTTGGCTTATCCACCAATGACTCTTACTAATTTTTATAGATGTGCCATGGAAAGCATTCTGTCGAGATGCATCACAGCTTAGTATGGCAACAGTTCTGCCCAAGACTGCAAGAAATTAGAATTGTTAACACAGCCCAGTTCAACAAGAAAACCAGTTTTTCTTCCATTGACTCTGTTTACACCCCGTTGTCTTGGGAAAATATAATCAAAGACCCCTCCCACCCCAATTATATTATCTTCCACCCTTTTCAGAATTTACAGAAGTTTGAAAACATGTATCAGTAGATTTAAGAACACCTTCTCTGCTGTCATTAGAGCTATGAAAGGATCTCTCATATATTGGAGGTGATCTTTTTCTTCTCCTTCTCTGTAGCTGTAGCATTATATTCTGAATTCTGTTCTATTACTGTGACACACGTATGTAAAGTATGATTTGTCTGGTTAGCATATAAAGCAATACTTTTCACTGTATTTCAGTGCTTGTGACAATAATAAATCAAATCAAATCAAAAATAGCCATCGAGTAGACTGTGTCCCCAAGAGTTTGGAGGAGTTGGAAGTGAACTCATTGAAACATAAGATTCTGAAGTGGCTTGATAGGCTAAACTCTTCGGATGTTTTCTCCTGGCTGAGAAAGCTAGAATTAGGGATCAAAGTCTTAGAATAAGTGGTCAGTCTTTGAGGATGGAGATGCCAAGCAAATTCTTCATTCAAATGGTTGTGACTCTCTGGACTTCTCTGCCCCAGTGAACTTTTGGTGATCAGTTGTCAAATGTATTCACATCAGAGATCAATAAAAGTTTGGAAATGAAGGGATTAAAAGGATGTGGGGATTATGCAGAAAGATGTACAGCAAACTTTGTTTTGATTGGCACCTTATGAACTGGTGCTCTCGATAAATGGACAAAAATTATGTACTTCAAATACAGCGAAGTTTACAATGTTATTCTGTCCAATTATTATAGTTTTAAAAATTTATTTATTTCAATATAAATGTATTTGTTCAATCGAATGGCCACATGAAATATCAATAGTTGTTTCAATTTCAAGCTACTTTCTCCTCAAATACCACAATCTGCCAAGATGTCTGAATAGTCAGTTAAAGATGTGAGTGAGAAGGCTCTCTGCTGGTAAGTCTTGTTACAGGCAAAGTTGTGTTTCTATTTAAGTGATTAGTACTGTAAATAATGGATAACAGTGATGTTTATATCCCCAGTATGATGTTTCTATTACTTTGTGTGTGTTTTTACTTTGATTGATTATGTAGACCTCTTGATTATCCAGAGTATTGTGGGAATCCTGAGGGACAGGATTGACATGCATTTGGAAATGCAAGGACTGATGAGGGATAGTCAACATGGCTTTGTACTTGCAAAGTCATGTCTCATGAACTTGAGTTTTTTGAAGAAGATGCAATCCTGAGATTCCTGCTCTGCTCATCCTGCCTTCTAGCTACCAACCCAACTCAATACATCAGGTCCTCATCCCATTCCCTACCTATGTCATTGGTACCGATATGTACCATGACTTCTGGCTGCTCTCTCTCACCCTTAAGAATTCTGTAGACTCGATCAGAGACATCCCTGACCCTGGCAACCAGGAGGCAACATACCACAGGGTGACAATAGAATCCCTTGTGTGTTCCTATCACCATTGAATCACCTATCACTATCGCTCTTTTATTCTCCACCCTTCCCCTTCTGTGTCACAGGGTCAGTCTCAATGCCAGAAACCTGGCTGTTGTGGCTTTCCCTTGATAGGTCACTCCCCACCAATAGTATCCAAAATGGTATACTTATTATTGAGGGGAACAGCCACAGGGGGTCCCTGCACTGTTTGCCTATTCATTTTCCCTCTCCTAACAGTAACCCAGCTACCTTTATCCTGTAACTTAGGTGTGACTACCTCCCAACAACTCCTCTGTATCACTTCCTCAGCCTCCCCAATGATCTGAAGTTCATCCAGCTCCAGCTCCAGTTCCCTAATGTGGTCTGTGAGGAGCTGGAACTGAGAGCACTTCTCACAGGCGAAGACATCAGTGATGAGCCTTACCTCCCACATCCTGCAAATGGAGCATGCAACTGCCCTAGACTCCATCCTCTCTGCTCGAAATTGTCAAGAGAGATTGAATAAACGTAAAAAAGTGCCTTTCCTTACCAACCCTCCATACATGGTCTTTGTTTTTGGTTAGGGGAGGGGAATGGATGGGAGACACTGCAAATGTAGTGTCTCAGGTTTAGCCACAGCCCAAATACATTAGCTCACTGCCCAACAATCCCTGTGCCTGTGTCCACTCCTGATGAGCCTTCGCTCTGTCTATCCTCGAGGTAAGTCTTTAAGAGGAAAACATACCTTCCCGGCAGCCCCCAGGTCCACGCTCCCACTGCTCCTGCTGCTGCAAATGGAGGTCGCTGATTCACGAGGTCAGTATTTACGAGGGAAATTTACCTTCCTGACAGGCCCCTGGTCCGCGCTGTCACTGGCTTTTCCTTACCATGTTTCTTAAATAGTGACACCATGTTAGCAAACTTCCAATCTTCTGGCACCTCACTTGTGACTATTGATGATACAAATATCTTATACTAATCTTACTCATTCTTCTACCTACTTGAATGTTGCTTGGATTCTTCAAGTCCTCACCTATCCCATCAAGCTTTGATTTCTTTGGATCATTTACTATTTTTTTCCCTCCTTCAATGTGATATCCCTCTTCCTGGAGCATTCTGAAGTGATCATTCCTTTTGTAAAACTCTGTACACTCATCCAACACCCCTACAACCCCCTTCTAATGGAACGTTTTGATGCAAGTGCAGGAGATGTCACACCTGCACTTTTACCTCTTGCTTCATCAGTATCCATAGCTCCGTTACTCTTATAGGTGAACAATAATTTACATATGCTTATTTCAATTTAGTATACTCTATTTGCTGCTCATAATTTGGTGTGTGCTATAATCAGAAGACCAAATATTAATTGGTTGACTTTATGGAATATCACATTCAGTCATCTCTAAATATTATCCAGAGCATCCCGTACGAGTCATAATCCACTTTTCTTTCATGCTGCTCTCTCTGACCATGGCACCTGCAGTGTTTTAATAAAGCTTGACTTATGCAGATTGGTTTTGATTTTCAAATGGCAGCTGTTCATCCACTGATCACCTAACCCAAATCCTAACTTCCTCTCAATATCACCTTTTATTTCTTACTTGTCCCATTCACATATCCATTTGGTTCTGCACCACCAACTCTTTTTGTCATCTAATCGCTCCTATCTTCTATTCAATCATAGACCTGCCCGTTAAATTTCTTTTCCATTTTCTCCCCTTTCTCTAGCTTAAAATTGATCACATTTCTAACTTTCTCTGTTCTGATGTAAGGTCATCATCCTGAAATGTTAACATTGTCTCTTTACTTGCTGACTTGCTGTGTATTTTCAACACTTGCTTGTTTCTATTTATGAATTAAATCAGAGAAAGGGTATAGAGATAGGCCTTGGAGAAGCTTAAGTTGATAAACATTTTAGAATTATTCATGCCTATAAATCAGCCTCTTTTAAAAATAATATTTTGCTGATTCAAAATTTAATCTCATTACCAACTTTTGATTTAAAGGTACAAATGTTAAAATGGCAATTTAGGAAGTAATTTATTCACAGTGCAAATACTTGTGTAAGCTAAGTGGTTTCATTACAAATATGGATAAATTCAAAATGCGAAGGACTGCATGCGTAGTTTTGATTTGTTTTTGATTTGGGAGAAAAGCTCCGTTGATGAAAGTAAACTAATGGGAGACGATGCTGAACCGGGAGAAATGTTGTTAAACGGATGGTGATTACGAGAACCATTGCTGATGACAAACTGCATTTTTGTACTGCTTCTTGCATGTATGAAGACACATTCACATCAAGGTTGAAAGAGAAAATCTCTCATTCCTATGGCCTGTTGAGAGGGAGAAAATTCCTTTTTTTTTGCTCTTCTTAATGTTGGGGGGAAACAACACTGATTTTTGTTTTGTCTCTGTTTGGTCCAAGACTTAAATAACCTCATGTCCTTGATTTCTCTCCCCTGATAAAATTGTTTTCCAGATGTACCTGACAAAGTCCTTTCCCTACAGTATTTTTGAAGTTCAGCATCTGCCTGCCTCCCCCTTTTTTCTGAAAAAGAACACCATTTACTGTGTGTAATCTTTCAGTAAAAAGGGGGAGGCAGGCAGATGCTGATGTATGTAAGTGTTACCCTTGACCCAATAGAGGACAGATACCCGCCATGTACAAGACATGCAGCAGGGGTAGCAAAAATTCTTCAAAAGGTAGCACATATAGTCATGGGCCATTCACTAACGGTACTGACGACACATAGTATAGTGGCCTATGTGAACTCAACAGCCTTTACAATGACGTCACTGCGGCAAACCAGGTTAGAGAAAATCTGCCTTTGACATCGCCGCTGATCACATCAGGTTTAAAGTCCCTTGGGGTTAGAGTCCCCATAAAAGCGACAAGGTACGTAAATGTGAGGAGGTTTAAAGTCCATTGAGCAGGATCTCATTAAAGCAACGCTCACAAATTTACTAAAGCTTAGTACGTACAGGTTTAAAGTCCCTTGGGGTTAGAGTCCCCATAAAAGCAACGCTATCTATCTTGCCAGCTCACCCCTGATACCATGTGACTTCACCTTTCGTACCAGTCTGCCATGAGTGACCTTGTAAAAGGCAACTTGCTTTGCAACTGAGGTAGATTAGAGCAAGGGAATAAATTTTGAAAGCCAGTTGATAAAAGAAAAGCTGGAGTTGTGGTTATGCTTAATTGCTGGGATACAAGTCTAAGGATTCAGGAGAGTGTTTTCTCCTAAGAAATGAAGATGGACCACAAGCATGTGAATAGTTATTGACGTGGAAGTGCTGGTACTGGAAAATGTTGAAAATCACATGACACCAGGCTATAGTCCAACAGGTTTATTTGAAAATACAAGCTTTTGGAGTGCTGCTCCTTCATCAGGTAGCTAATGGGGCAGGATACATAGGACACAGTATTTATAAGTAAAAGATCAAAGTGTCATACAACTGATGCTATGTATTAGACAAACCTAGATGGCTGTTCAGCCTTTAATCACTTAGAATAGAGATACAGGTTTTAAATATTAATATGTAAATCCCACATCTTTCATTTCACTGCCCTGAGATAACTAAAGGTTTTATCAGTATATAAAAGAAAGGTGACAGATAACACGTTAAATGTACAAGGTTAGAGTCTGTCTGTGTCCCAACCTGTGACATTATATAAATTCCTACTTTGGAAATAAAACCAGTCTGACTGCAAGTTGGGAGTTTAACTGTAATTCTAATTTTAAGAAAATGCCTGTTCTGTACTTCCCTGCAGTAGTCATAGAGTCATGGAGATGTAAAGCACAGAAACAGTCCCTTATGTCCAACTTGTCCATGCCAACCAGACATCCTAACTTAATCTAGTCCATTTTCCACTACTTGACCCATATCCCTCTAAACCCTTCCTATTTATATACTCATCCAGATGGCTTTTAGATGTTGTAATTGTACTATCCTCCACCAACTCTTCAGGCTGCTCATTCCACAAACACACACACCACCCTCTATGTGAAAAATTTGCCCCTAAAGGCCCATTTATATCTTTCCCCTCTCACCCTAAACCTATGCCCTCTAGTTTTGGACTCCCCAACCCCAGGGAAAAGACTTTGCCTACTTATCCTATCCATGCCTTTCATAATTTTGTAAACCTCTATAAGGTCACCCCTCAGCTTCCGAAGCTCCAGAGGAAACAGCCCCAGCCTATTCAGCTTCTCCCTATACCTCAAATCCTCCAAACCTGCAACATCCTTGTAAATCTTTTCTGGACCCTTTCAAGTTTCACAACATCCTTGCGATAGGAGGGAGACCAGAATTGCACACAATATTCCAAAAGTGGCCTAACCAATGTTCAGTATAGCCACAACATGACCTCCCAATCCCTATACTCAATGCTCTGACCAATAAAGACAAGCAGACCAAACACCTTCTTTACTATCCTATTTACATGCGGCTCCACTTTCAAGGAACTATGAACCTGCACTCCAAGGTCTCTATGTTCAGCAACATTCCTCAAGACCTTACCATTAAGTGTGTGAGTCCTTTCCAAAATGCGCCACCAGACATTTATCAAAATTAAACTCCATTTGCCACTCCTCAGCCCATTGGCGCATCTGATCAAGATCCCATTGTACTCTAATGTAACCTTCGCTGTCCACTATGCCTCTAATTTTGGTGTCATCTGCAAACTTACAAACTATGTTCACATCCAAAAAGTTTAGATAAATGATGGAAAGCAGTGGACCCAGCACCGATCCTTATGGCACACCACTGGTCACAGGCCTCCAGTCTGAAAGGCAACCCTCCACCACCACCCTCTGTCATCTACCTTCTGTATCCAAATGGCTAGTTCTCCCTGTATTCCGTGAGATCTAACTTTGCTAGCCAGTCTACCATGAGAAACCTCATCGAATGCCTTATGGAGTCCATAGAGATCATGCCCACCACTCTGCCCTCATCAACCTTCTTTGTTACTTCTTCAAAAAACTCATTCAAGTTTGTGAAACATGATTTCCCATGCACAATGCCATGTTGAAAGTCTCTAATCTGGGAATTTAATCTAATCTAAAAACCAGTCCTTGCCTTTCCAAATACATGTAAATTCTGTCCCTCAGGATTCCCTTCAACTACTTACCCATCAGGCTCACCGGTCTATAGTTCCTAGCTTTTCCTTATTATTCTTAAATAGTGGCTCCATGTTAGCCAACTTCCAGTCTTCCCGCACCTCACCTGTGGCTGTCGATGATATAAATATCTCAGCAAGGGGCCCAGCAATCACTTGGGGCAAAACATTTCCTTGTTTCAACTCCTTCAATTATTTGAAATACCTTTATTAATTATTTGAGATTCAAGGAAATTGAAAACTAAAGGTTCTTAGATTCTTAGATTACTTACAGTGTGGAAACAGGCCCTTCGGCCCAACCATAGAAGGTTATTTCATCTTTTTAGCTGAAATTATAATTATAACCTATTTCAGAGCCGAATTATCTTTTCATTGCTTCAAATGCATTGGACTAAAACATTCCTCCTTTTTTTTGGATTTATTTTAGCTCTGTGAAGGTACTGTGTAAACTTAATCAGTTAAATTTCGCTCAACCGTTGAATTTTTAACATGCAAGTAAGGTCCACTTGATTATTTTGTTTGCTTTCTAGTCCGATCACTTGTTGGCATAAAGGCATGGAAGGTCGTTCATGCCAGGTTCTGAAACAGAGTCAGACTTATTTTCCTTCTCCAGTCCCATAACTTGGAAGTGTATTTCCTTAAATGCCCGTGGAAGTTCATTTTGAAATAATTGATTGTCTCTGCTTTTACTGCCTTCTTAGGCAACAAGTTCCAGCTAATGTTTAAGTCGCTGCGTAAAGAGGTTTGTTCTCCTACTGAACACAGCCTCCACATTTAAAGGCCTCAAATCTTTAAATCTGTGTTGCCTAGTCATGATATTATCAATTAAAAGGCACAACTTGTGTCCCTTCATCTAAATCTGTGACAATCTGAATCAGATCTCCCATCAATTTCCTTAGCTAGAATAACCACAATTTCTCCATTCTAGCCTTTTGAGTAAATTTCCTCATCCCTGGAACCATTCCAATAAAGCTTCTTCTCAAGGTCTTCACACCTTTCCTGCAGGCTGATGACACTAAATAGGTGCAACAGAGCTTTATAAAGTTCAGCATAGCTTCCCTGTTTTGATCCTCAATACATTTATTTCCGATGCTCAAGATCCAAATTGCTTTACAATTCTAAAACTATTCATTTAGGTAGGATGGGGCTTGTAGCTATAGGGTTTTATGATGGGTGATGGCTAGTCCCAGGTATTAAATGGTTGCATGGGAAGCGGTGGGAGTGGTTGGAGTGGGGGTTCAGGTTGGAATGGCTAAGATGGAGTGAGGGAGTACCTTCAATGGGGTGTACCAGACAGAAGGGGTGGGGGAGCATAGACCATAGAAGGATGAAGTCCAGATCTGGAAAGAGACCCCTGAGAAAAGGCTTGCTGCTTCCCATCTAAGACATAATTAGGCTTAATTGCTGGGCTTCTCCTGTTTGTTACCCCCTCCCACTGAGCTCAAAGTTGAGGCAGAATGGAAAGCCTCAATAAAGTGAACATAAATTGACATTGTAGGCCACTTTACCCATATCCTATAACATTTCAGATAGGTTTGTTGCAGACTGGTTAGCAGCTGGAAGGCCACTCAAGGAATTTTATAGATCCAAGTGCCTGCAAATCTGCTGGCGTAGAGGCGGGACAATACAATTCTGCCCATTAACTCTGTTTCTCCTTCCACCAATGCTGTCAGACCTACTGAATGTTTCCACCATTTTCTGTTTCTATCTTTTTTTAAGTTAATTTAGTGAAGTTAATTATTAAATCTTTCATATCCACCTGAGAGCTTACAGGGTCTTTAGTTGTCTGAGAAAGTTTGCTTGCTTCACATGGCATTTGAATTACTGTGACAATGCAGTACTCCATGGAATATCAGGCTCTAATTTTATGCCGAAGTCTCCAAAGTAGAAATGGAAACTACAATTGTCTGACTTAGGCAAAGGTGTCACCAGACACTTGCAAATTTGTAAAATAATCCAATTGAATTTATGCTTGATTATGTGCAGTAATTTTGTTTATCACTTTTGATTTGTAAAGATGAGTGAATTCAGAAGAATTATAACATGATTTATAAATTCATTCTTGATCAATGAAATTGCTTCTGTAATTTTACTCTTCAAATACTACCCACATAGTTTGTAATACTTATCTCAAAACCACACATCTATCTATAAATTTTTGGGTTGCTTTATTGGAAAAGAAATAGATATTTACCATTTCCGTTCTTCAAACTCCATTTGTGTTTACATTCTAATTATGTTTTTGTTCTTAGTGTGTATGCAGTGAGCTAAAGAGCCCACTGGAACTTTTGAGTTTTATGGAACTGTATATTCCTTCATTTCTTCTTTTTTATACCACAGGTTTTTATCTTATAATCAGATTAGGTTTATTGCAGATTATATGTTCCAGCCTACTCCAGAAATTGAACTTATGTAAGTTTAATTAAAACATAAAAACAAATTGAACATCAGTTTGATACAAAGACTACATATTAAAATGCATCCTTTCTTTCTAAAGTGATATCAGCAACAATCATTTGTATGCAGTACAAAGGGATCTTTTTAGGACAAAGCATGGATTGCCTTCCCTGAAAGTCTTGTAAGTAGTTCAAGGTTATGAATTTCTTTGTCTTTTTCTGGTTCTTTCCTCCTAAAAACAGTGACTGAATCTCCATTGTGATTTCATAGGCCTTATCAATTTTCCATTATTCTATAATGCCTCATTCAGTTGTAAGCCTAAACAACATAAATATTTTGTTGAAGAATTTTAACAAAAGTAATTTTCTTTGAGAGTACTGTTTACAGTACAATTATAGTCACCTACAAATGTGTTCTAAGTACATTTGAATTTTCCAGCTTTTATGTAACAATAATAATGTCTGAATATGTAAAGGCCTAACTTTTAGTAGCAATTTTCACTGAGAAATTGCACATTTTTAATGAGTTGAGAGTTGCTCCTTTTTTGAGGTATTTTAGGTGTTGGGGGTGATTTCCTCAAATTCCAGGAGCAGCAATTACTGTTTTACATCCTGTAGCATTGTTTTGGAACATTGGGGGAGAAAAGATCAAAACAACAGCACTTTATAAAGGAGGAAGACAGATAAAGGCAGTGATCACCTGGTCAGAGAAAGAAACCTGTACTGCTGTCTGACACAGCAATGAATCTGCACAGTTACTGCCTTTGCTGTTTGAATTCAAGTATCTATGGAGATGGAATGCGTCTAGGAAAAATTATGAACAGCGAAATTCACAGC
Organism: Chiloscyllium plagiosum; assembly: GCF_037043375.1. Classification (NCBI taxonomy): domain Eukaryota; kingdom Metazoa; phylum Chordata; class Chondrichthyes; order Orectolobiformes; family Hemiscylliidae; genus Chiloscyllium; species Chiloscyllium plagiosum. Next base: position 105,279,326 of record NW_028270143.1, on the reverse strand, counting down.
TGGCCTTGGAGGAGAGCTCACAGTACAGGAACAGATAAGTGCACAGTTTTTAAGTATAGAATTGCTATAAATCTAAAATAGTGAATAGAGTGTGTTCTTTCTTAATTATATGTTTTATTGAGATCTGTCTTTTAACTAAGTTTTAAAAATATATACCATATGTAGTAAGTTAGCCTGGAGAAGTATCTTTTAGAGCAAATGATTTTCTGGGTCTGTAGATTGTAAAGGAGCAAAGATAACCTTTGGTAGAGTGATGTGTTCTTCCTGTCAGATGTGGGAGCTTAGAGAGAGTTTCCATGTTACTGATGATTATGTCTGCAGCAAGTGTCTTGGTTGCAAACCTTATTGGCTCACATGGATTGGTTGCAGCGGCAGTTAGAGGCAATAAGGAATTTACAGGAGTTGGGGGCATGATGGGTGGCAGTTATAGGAGGGGAGAAAAGCCACAAATATAGTCAGTTAGATGGGTTGACTCCAGGAAAGGTAGGAGGGGAAGGCAGGTAGTGCAGGAGTCTTCTGTGGCTATCCACATCTCAAACAAGTATGCTGTTTTGGAAAATGTAGGGGGTGATGAACGCTGAGGAGAATGTAGCACGAATAGCCATGTTTCTGGTACTGAGAATGGCTGTAATGTAATGAGGGGTACTTCAGGTTCCAAGCGATTAACTGGGATAGGGGACTCTCTAGTCAGAGGCACAGGCAGATGTTTCTGTGGCTGGCAGCGAAAAATCAGAATGGTGTGTTGCCTTCCTGGTGCCAGGATCAAGGATATCTCAGAGAGGGTGCAGAATGTTCTCAAAGGAGATCGGGACCAGCAGGGTGTCGTTGTACACCTTAGTTCCAATGACATAGGCAGGGAAAAGGATGAGATTCTGAGGGGAGAATATAGAAAGTTAGACAGGACTTTAAAAAGGAGGTTCTCGAGGGTAATACTACCTGGATTACTCCTGTGGTACAAGCAAGTGAGGGCAGGAATAGGAGGATAGAGCAGATGAATGTGTGGCTGAGGAGTTGGTGCAGGGGAGAAGGATTCACATTTTTGGATGGTAGGAATCTCTTCTTGGGTAGAAATGATGTGTACAAGAAGGACAGAGTACACCTGAATTAGAAGGGGACTAATATACTGGCAAGGAGATTTGCCAGAGCTGCTCGGGAGGATTTAAACTAGTAAGGTGGTGGGGGACGTGGGTCCCAGGGAAATAGTGAGGAAAGAGATCAATCTGAGACTGGAACAGTTGGAAAAGAGCGAATCAAACTGTCAGGGCAGGCAGAAACACAGCAGAGAACAAGGCATGAGTGATAAATTAAACTGCATTTATTTCAATATAAGAGACCTAACAGCGAAATCAGATAAATGCAGGCATGGTTAGGAACATGGGACTGGATATCATAGTAATTACAGAGACATGGCTCAGGGGACAGGATGAGCAGCTTAATGTTTCAGGATACAAATGCTACAGGAAGAATAGAAAGAGGGTCAATAGACAATAGACAATAGGTGCAGGAGTAGGCCCTTCTGCCCTTCGAGCCTGCAACACTATTCAATATGATCATGGCTGATCATCCTTAATCAGTATCCTGTTCCTGCCTTATCTCCATAACCCTTGATTCCACTATCCTTGAGAGCTCTATCCAACTCTTTCTTAAATGAATCCAGAGACTGGGCCTCCACTGCCCTCTGGGGCAGAGCATTCCACATAGCCACCACTCTCTGGGTGAAGAAGTTTCTCCCCATCTCTGTCCTAAATGGTCTACTCCGTATTTTTAAGCTGTGTCCTCTGGTTCGGCACTCACCCATCAGCGGAAACATGTTTCCTGCCTCCAGAGTGTCCAATCCTTTAATAATCTTATTTGTCTCAATCAGATCCCCTCTCAGTCTTCTAAACTCAAGGGTATACAAGCCCAGTCGCTCCAGTCTTTCAGTGTAAGGTAATCCCGCCATTCCAGGAATTGACCTTGTGAACCTATGCTGCACTCCCTCAATAGCCAGAATGTCTTTCCTCAAATTTGGAGACCAGAATTGCACACAGTACTCCAGGTGTGGTCTCACCAGGGCCCTGTACAGCTGCAGAAGAATCTCTTTGCTTCTATACTCTTTCCCTCTTGTTATGAAGGCCAGCATGCTATTAGCCTTCTTCACTACCTGCTGTTCCTGCATGCTTACCTTCATTGACTGGTGTACAAGAACACCCAGATCTCTCTGTACTGCCCCTTTACCTACATTGATTCTATTTAGGTAGTAATCTGCCTTCCTGTTCTTGCCACCAAAGTGGATAACCGTACATTTATCCACATTAAACTGCACCTGCCATGTATCTGACCACTCACCTAACTTGTCCAGGTCACCCTGTAATCTCCTAACATCCTCCTCATATTTCACCCTGCCACCCAGCTTAGTATCATCAGCAAATTTGCTAATGTTATTACTAATGCCATCTTTTATATCATTAACATATATTGTAAAATGCTGCGGTCCCAGTACTGATCTCTGCAGTACCCCCACTGGTCACTGCCTGCCATTCTGAAATGGAGCCGTTTATCACTACTCTTTGTTTCCTGTCAGCCAACCAACTTTCAATCCAAGTTAGTACTTTGCTCCCAATACCATGCGCCCTAATTTTGCTCACTAACCTCCTATGTGGGACTTTATCAAAAGCTTTCTGAAAGTCCAGGTACACTATATCTACTGGATCTCCCTCGTCCATCTTCAGAATTACATCCTCAAAAAATTCCAGAAGATTAGTCAAGCATGATTTCCCCTTCATAAATCCATGTTGACTCTGATCTATCCTGTTACTACTATCCAGATGTGTCGTAATTTCATCCTTTATAATAGACTCCAGCATCTTTCCCACCACTGAGGTCAGACTAACTGGTCTATAATTTCCTGCTTTCTCTCTCCCACCTTTCTTAAAAAGTGGTACAACATTAGGCACCCTCCAATCCGCAGGAACTGATCCCGAATCTATCGGACTCTGGAAAATAATCACCAACGCATCCATGATTTCTCGAGCCACCTCCTTCAGTACCCGGGGATGTAGACCATCAGGCCCCGGGGACTTATCAACTTTCAGACCTAACAGTCTCTCCAACACCAATTCCTGGCAAATATAAATTCCCTTCAGTTCAGGTCCTTCAGCCACTGTTACTTCAGGGAGATTGCTTGTGTCTTCCCCAGTGAACACAGATCTGAAGTACCAATTCAATTCTTCTGCCATTTCTTTGTTCCCCGTAATATATTCCCCTGTTTCTGTCTTCAAGGGCCCAATTTTAGTCTTAACCATTTTTTTGCCTTTCACATACCTAAAAAAGCTTTTACTATCCTCCTTTATATTATTGGCCAGTTTACCTTTGTAACTCATTTTTTCTTTGCGTATTTCCTTCTTAGTAAGCCTCTGTTGCTCTTTAAAAGCTTCCCAGTCTTCCGTTTTCCCACTTATCTTTGCTATGTTATACTTTTTCTCTTTTAACTTTATATGTTTCTTAACTTGCCTCATCAGCCACGGCCACCCATGCCTCCTCCTAGGATTTTTCTTCCTTTTTGGAATGAACTGATCCTGAATCTTCTGTATTATACACAGAAATATTCGCCATTGTTCCTCCACTGTCATCCCTGCTAAGGTATTGCACCATTGTAATTTGGCCAGGTCCTCCCTCATAGCTCCATAGTTCCCTTTATTCAACAGAAATATTGTCACTTCCGATTGTACCCTCTCCCTCTCAAATTGCAGATTGAAGCTTATTGTATTATGGTCACTACTTCCCAATGGCTCCTTCACTTTGAGGTCCCTGATCAATTCTGGCTCGTTGCACAATACCAGATCCAGAATTGCCTTCTCCCTGGTCGGCTCCAGCACCAGCTATTCTAAGAATCCATCTCTGAGGCACTCCACAAAGTCTCTTTCTTGAGGTCCAATACCATCCTGATTCTCTCAGTCTACCTGCATGTTGAAATCCCCCAAAACAACTGTAGTAACATCTTTGCGACAGGCCAATTTCAGCTCCTGATTCAACTTACATCCGACATCCAGACTACTGTTTGGGGGCCTGTAGATAATTCCCAAGAGGGTATTTTTACCATTAGTATTTCTCAGCTCTATCCACACTGACTCTAAATCCCCTGATTGTAGGTCCCCCCGCGCAAGGGACTGAATATCATCCCTTACCAACATGGCCACCCCACCCCCTCTGCCCGTCAGTCTGTCCTTACGATAGCACGTGTAGCCTTGAATATTCATTTCCCAGGCCCTGTCCACTTGAAGCCATGTCTCAGTTATCCCCACAATATCGTATTTGCCAATTTCCAAAAGAGCCTCAAGCTCATTCATCTTATTTCTAATGCTTCGTGCACTCATGTATAGTATTTTTAATTTGTTACTGCCCTCACCCTTCCCATCAACTCCTATTTCACTCAACCTTACAGCATGATCCCTTTCTGAGTTTTCTGCCTCATTGATCCAGTTGTCTTTCTTGACTTCCCTTGTTCTAACTTTCCCTCCAATTTCCTTCTTAAACATCCAGTTTGTCCCCTCCTCCCCCCCTACTTAGTTTAAACGTAGCTGTGTTGCAGTAGCAAACCTGCCTGCCAGAATGCTGGTCCCTAACCTATTAAGGTGCAAACCGTCTCTCTTGTAGAATTTATGCTTACCACAAAACATACCCCAGTGATCCAAGAATTTAAATCCTTGCTTCCTGCACCAGTTCCCAGCCACACGTTCAAGTCCATTGTCTCCCTGTTTCTGGCCTCACCACCCCAAGGAACTGGAAGCAAACCAGAGATAACCACCTTGGACATCCTGGTTTTCAGCCGTCTTCCTAGTTCTCCGAAGTCCCGCTGTAGTATGTTCCTCCTCTTCTTCCCAACATCATTTGTGCCGACATGTACCACCACCTCTGGCTCTTCACCTTCAGCCTTGAGGATTTCCTGCACTCTGTCTGTGATGTCTTTAACCCTGGCACCAGGAAGGCAACACACCATTCTTAAGTCCCGTCTGCTACCACAAAAACCCCGGTCAGTTCCTCTCACTATGGAGTCCCCTATTACCACGGCTCTGTGCGATGTCCGACTCTTCCGCTCTATCTCCACGCCAACCTTTGATTGACAGACCTGGCCGCCTCGTGGACTGGCAGTGCCATCTATCTGTACTGTTTCCAAAAGATTCAACTTGTTCCTGACAGGTACTCCCCCCGGGGTCTCTTGCACCTGTCTCCTCTCTGCCTTCCTCATCGTCTGCTCTCTTCTGCTCTCTTCTAGTACGAATGGTGTAATAACCTTGCTGAAGGTCTTGTCCAGAAAGATCTCGTTCTCTCGGATGAGCCTAAGGTCCTCGAGTTCTTTCATCAGTGCTGCAATATGCTCTGTCAGTAGCTGAACGTGCACACACTTTCCACACTTATATGAGCCAGACACACCAGAGTCGTTGACCTTCCACATCAAGCACGTAGCACACTGAACCAGCTTGGCAGTCATGTCTTCACCCTCTTCAACTGTGGCATAATCACTTCACTCCTTGTCAAAGACTCCTGAGAGTCAAGAGAGGAGGGGGAGTAGCTTTTTTGTTAGGAATAGCATTACGGCTGTACTTAGGGTGGATATTCCTGGGAATACATCCAGGGAGGTTATTTGAGTGGAATTGAGCAATAAGAAAGGGATGATACCCTTTTTGGGATTGTATTATAGACCCCCCCAATAGTCAGTGGGAAATTGGGAAACAAATTTGTAAGGAGATTTCAGTTATCTGTCAGAATAATAAGGTGGTTATGGTAGGGGATTTTAACTTTCCAAACATAGATTGGGGCTGCCATAGTGTTGTTGGTTTAGATGGAGAGGAATTTGTTAGGTGTGTACAAGAAATCTTTCTGATTCAGCATGAGTATGTACCTACTAGAGAAGCTACAAAATTTGACGTACTGTTGGGAAATAAGGCAGGGCAGATGGCTGAGACGTCAGTGAGAGAACACTTTGGGGCCAGCTACCAAAATTCTATTAGTTTTTAAAAAATAGTGATGGAAAAAAAAAGACTGGATCTAAAAGTTGAAATTCTAAATTGGAGGAATGCTAATTTTGATGGTGTTAGGCAAGAACTTTCGAAAGTTCATTGGGGGCAGATGTTTGCAGGTAAAGGGACAGCTGGAAAATGGAAAGCCTTCAAAAATGAGATAACATGAGTCCAGAGACAGTATATTCCTATTGGGATAAACGGCAAGACTGGCAGGTGTAGGGAATGCTGAATGACTAGAGAAATTGAGGTTTTGGTTAAGACAAAGATGGAGGCATGTGTCTGGTGTAGACAGCAGTGATCAAGTGAATTCTTAGAAGAGTATAAAGGCAGTAGGAGTATATAAGGAGTAGGCAGTAGAAGGGAAATCAGGAGGACAAGAAGGGGACATGAGATAGCTTTGGCTAATAGGGTTAAGGTGAATCCAAAGGGATTTTATACATACATTAAGGACAGAAGGGTAATGAGGGAGAGAATAAGGCCCCTCAAAAATCAGCAAGGCAACATATGTGTGGAACCACAGAAGATGGTGTTTTGCATCAGTGTTTACTGTGGAGAAGGACAGGGAAGATATAGAATGTGGAGAAATAGATGTTGACATCATGAAAAATGTCCATATTTCAGAGGTGGAGGTGCTGGATGTCTTAAAACGCATAAACGCATAAATACCCAGGGCATGATCAGGTACACTCCATAACTCTGTGGAAAGCTAGGGAAGTGATTGCTTTGCCCCTTGCTGAGATATTTGGAGTCATGGAGTCATAGAGGTATACAGCTTGGAAGCAGACCCTTTAGTCCAACTCGTCCTTGCTGCCCAGGTATCCTAACCTAATGTAGTCCCATTTGCCAGCACTTGGCCCATATCCCTCTAAACCCTTCCTATTCATATACCCATCCAGATGTCTTTTAAATGCTGTAATTGTACCAGTCTCCACCACTTCCTCTGGCAGCTCATTCTATACATGCACCACCCTCTTCATGAAATTTTGCCCCTAAGGTCCCTTTTATATCTTTCCTGTCTCACCCTGAACCTATGCCCTCTAGTTCTTGACTCCCCACCCCGGGAAAAGGCCTTGTCTATTTACACTATCTATGCCCCACATGATTTTATAAATCTCTGCAATGTCACTACTCAGCCTCCGACGCTGTAGGGAAAACAGCCTCTCCATGTAGCTGAAATCCTTCAAGCCTGGCAACATCCTTGTAAATCTTTTCTGAACCCTTTCAAGTTTCACTAGTCTCCCATGAGGAACCTTGTTGAATGCCTTACGGAAGTCATCGATAGGCACAGGTGAGGTGCCGGAAGACTGGAGGTTGGCTAATGTGGTAAGGAATGTGGTAAGGAAAAGCCAGGGAACTATAGACTGGTGAGCCTGACATCAGTGGTGGGCAAATTGTTGGAGAGAATCCTGAGGGAAAGAATTTACGTGCATTTGGAAAGGTAAGGACTGATTAGGGATAATCAACATGGCTTTATGCATGGTAAATCATGTCTCACAAACTTGATTGAGTTTTTTTGAAGAAGTAACGAAGAGAATGGCACAGTGGCTCAGTAGTTAGCACTACTGCCTGGGTTCGGTTTCAGCCTTGGGCGACTGTGTGGAGTTTGCATATTCTCCCCATGTCTGTGTGAGTTTCCTCTGGTTGCTCCGGTTTCCTCCCACAATTTACAGATGGGCAGTTTAGATGAATTGGCCATGCTAAAATTGCCCATAGTGTTCAGGGATGAGTATGTTAGGTGCATTAGTTAGGGGTAAATGTAGAGTAATAGGGTAGGGTAATGGGTCTGGGTGGGGTACTCTTCAGAGGGTCGGTTTGAACTTGTAGGGCCGATGGCCTTTTTCTACACTGTCGGGATTTCATGATTGATGAGGGCAGAGCAGTGGGCATGATCTATATGGACCTCAGTAAGGCATTCAACGAAGTTCCTCATGGTTGACTGATTAGCAAGTTTAGGTCTCTAGGAATGCAGGGAGAACTAGCCATTTGGATACAGAACTGGCTTTAAGGTAGAACACAGAGGATGGTGGTGGAGGGTTGATTTTCAGACTGGAAACATGTGACCAGTGATGTGCCACAATTATCTGGTCGGCATGGACGAGTTGGACGGAAGGGTCTGTTTCCGTGCTGTGCATCTCTATGACTCTATGACTCCATGATCAGTGCTGGGTCCACTGCTTTTTGTCATTTATACAAATGATTTGGATGTGAACATGGGAGGTATTGTTAGTAAGTTTGCAAATGACACCAAAACTGAAGGTGTAGTGGACAGCGAAGAAGGTTACCTCAGAGTACAACGGGATCTTGATCAGATGGGCCAATAGGCTGAGGAGTGACAGATGGAGTTTAATTGAAATAAATGTCAGGTGCTGCATTTTGGAAAGGCAAATCAGAGCAGGATTTATACACTTAATGGTAAGGTCCTGGGGAGTGTTGCTGAACAAAGAGACTTTGGAATGTAGGTTCATAATTCCTTCAAAGTAGAGTGTCAGGTAGATAGGATAATGAAAAAAAAGTTTGGTATGGCTTTCCTTTATTGGTCAAAGCATTGAGAATATGGAATTGGGAGGTCATATTGCGGCTTTACAGGACATTGGTTAGGCTACTTTTGGAATATTGTGTGCAATTCTGGTCTCCCTCCTATTGGAAGGATGTTGTGAAACTAGAAAGAGTGCAGAAAGAATTTACAAGAATGTTTTGGGGGTTGGAGGATTTGAGTTACAGGGAGAGTCTGAATAGGCTGGGGCTGTTTTCCCTGGACTGTCGGAGGCTGACAGGTGGCTTTATCGAGGTTTATAAAATCATGAGGGGCATGGATAGGTTAAATGGACATGGTTTTTTTCCCTCGGGTGGGGGAATTCGGAACTAGAGGCCTTAGGTTCAGGGTGAGGAGAGAAACATTTATAAGGGACCTAAGAGGCAACTTTTTCAGGCAGCTAGTGGTGCATGTATGGAATGAGCTGCCAGAGGATGTGGTGGAGGCTGGTACAATTAGATCATTTAAAGGCATCTGGATGGGTATATGAACAGGAAAGGTTCAGTAAGGCATTCAACGAGGTTAGAGGGATATGGGCAAGTGCTGGCAAATGGGACTAGATTAAATTAGGATATGTGGTTGGCATGGATGAGTTGGACTGTACTGTCTGTTTCCGTGATGTGCATCTCTATGACTCGATGAGAATGAGACTACGTTGCTTCAAGTAGGCAAGAAAGAACCCTTACAAGGTGACTCATGATCATGTGAACAGGGATGGAAATTTGAATATATTCTCCTTTGGGAAGAGCATAACCACAGGCTATCAATACAAGATTGACACAAAGAAATCCAAGAAGGAATTCAGAAGCTTCTTATTTCATCAATAGCTTACAATGTGGAACTCTGGAAGTGGCTGAAGCAAATATTTGAGATGTTTATAAGTGGAAGCTATGCAAGCATTTATGAGGGAACGAACTAGAAGATTATAACTAGTAGATTTAGATGAGTAAGGCTGGGGGGGTGGGGGAGACTTATGGGGAGTATAAGCACCAGCATGGACTGATGAGTTATGCTCAGTCGCCTCTTGTTGTGCTATGATACCATATGTACTTATGGAACTGAGCTCTGTTTGAGATAGGCTCAAGATAGGCTGCTCTCTAAGAATTTGAGGATTGTTGATGATTGGTCAGTCAGCCAGGATAACCAGTTAAGCTTGGTAAAATAGTCATTCTACTCCATGCAATCCTGCAAGTGTGATGACTGGTTGGACAAGTATTGTAAACCATGAGTGATAATATTGGTATATAGGCGATTTTACCTTGTGTAACTCCTGAGCATATTTATGCCCACAGCAGATACCAAAATATCTTCCAACTAAGCATTGAGAGCATGAAAGCTCTATTTACTGTTCCTGTTACAAACTCAATTCCCTATCCACCGATTCTGTTTCTATCCCTCACAACTGTCTAAGGCTGAGGTTTGTAACCGTGGTCCTGTATTTGACCCCAACATCAGTTTCTGACACAGATTCAGCCCCTTACCAAGACAATCTGTTTTTACATCCATAATGTCATCCAATTCTATCCCTGCCATTGGTCAAAAGCTTTTGATTCCCTCGACAAGACTATTCCAATACAATTTTTGGCTGACCTATGAACATCTGAGTTAGAAGCAAGAGTGTGCCATTTGGACCTTTGAGTCTGCTGTGTCATTTAATAAGTTCATGGTTGAACCAATTGTAACCTTGTTTCCAAATTTTGCCCTAACTGCAGTAATCTTTTTCAGCAGTTACTTATCAAGAATCAAGAAGTATTGAAAGACTGCTTTCAACACATTTTGATGAAAAGCATTTTCCTCATCCAATGCATAACTCCTTATTTTTAAACTGCAAGCCACAGTTCAAGCTCCTCTCACAAGAGGAGACCCAACATTCCCACCCCCCCCCCCCCCCCCCCCCCCCCCACCAACAAGCCCTTTCAGGATCTTTTGTGCTTCATTCAAATCACTTTTTACTTTTCTAAACTCCATTACATTTTACATCCTCAATAAAGTTGACTCAAAACTCTGCTCCCCAAATCCTAACTCTCATCAGGTCTTGTTCACCTCCATATTCTTTGTCACATTGGCTAGTTGTTTGGCAACAACACAACGTTAAAGTTCTAATTCTTGTTTTCAAAATCACATCATAGTATTTGCCCTCCCTCAACACATCTAGCCCAACAACTCTTCGAAATCACTGTGTTCCTCTCATTTGTCCCTTAGAGCTTTGCCTATTGTATTTGCTTCACTCTTTGCAACTATGCTTTCAGTTACCTCTGAAGCTCTGAAATATCCTCCTTAATTCTATTGGCTTCTTTCTTTCTTCAAGGCTTTACTTTAAGATTGACAGTTTAACCAAACCTCTGTGGCTTATTGTGAAAGGTTGGTCCTGTGAAACACTTTGGGATATTTTACAATGTCACAGGCTCTATATAAATATGTGATGTATAGAGTTTTACAGGATAAATAATGGCACTTTGGCCCATTTTGTTTGCACCAGTCATCAGGGATTATATATTCCTAAATAATTTTCTAGTAACTGACCCCTAGCCTTGTAGGCTGTGGCATTTGAAGTGCTCATCAACCAACTTCTTAAATGTTGAGTGGTGGAGATACTGTGCCATGAGGTTGCAGATTATGCTGGAGTACAATTCTTCTGCTGTTGATGACGCACAGTGCCCAGTCTTAAGTTGCTGTATTTGTTTGAAGTCTGTCCCATTTAGCATGATGATGTGCCCCATTAAATGATGGAGGGTATTCGCAATGTGAAGGTGGGACTTTGTCTCCATGGAGACTGTGTGATGGTTACTCTTACCGAAACTGTGATGCCAGCAGATTAGAATCATAGAGTCCTAAAGGACCTTTGGCCCAAGCTGGTCCATGCCGACCAAAATGTCCATCCACTCTAAATGCATTTCCCTGCACTTGGCCCATATCGTTCTAGATCTTTTGTATTCATGTATTTGTCCAAATTTTAAACGTTGTTAATGTAACTGCCTCAGCTACTTCTGCTGGCAGCTCATTCCACGTGTATACCACCCTCTGTGTAAAAAAGAGGTCCCTCATGTTCTCTTTTATTCTTTCCCATCTAACCTTATACTGATGCCCTTCAGTCCTCGATTCCACAACCCCGAAAAAAAGACTGAGTGCATTCACCTTAGCCATGCCTCTCCTGATCTTATACACTTCTACAAGATCCCCCCTCATTCCCCTACGCTTGAAAGAAAAAAGCTCTAGCTTATATAACCTTTCTTTAAAATTCAGACCCTTATGTCCTGGCAACATGCTTGTAAATTTCTTCTGCACTCTTTCCAGTTTAATAACATCCTTTCAATAATATGGTGACCAAAACTGAACACAATATTCCAAGTTTGGCCTCACAGCATCCTGTATAACTACAACATAACTTCCCAACTTCTGTACTCAATGCCCCAACTGATGAAGTTAAAAATCACACAACACCAAGTTTCAGTCCAGCAGGTTTATTTGGAGGTACAAGCTTTTGAAGCGCTGTTCCTTTGTCAGGTAGCTAGTCTAGCTCCCTGAGGAAGGAACAGGACTCCAAAAGCTTGTACTTCCAAATAAAACTGTTGGAGTATAACCTGGTGTTGTGTGATATTTTTAACTTTGTCCACCCCAGTCCAACACCAGCATCTCCACATCCTGACTGCTGAGGGCCAGTGTGGCAAAAACTTTCTTCACTGCCCTATCTACCTGACCTCCAAGGTACCCCTGTTCCATATGCTCTTTAAGGTCCTACCATTCGCCATGATATTCCTACCTTGATTTGACTTTCCAAAATGCAAGACCTCACACTCCTGTAGATTAAACTCCATTTCCCATTTCTCGGCTCATTTCCCCAAGCTGGTCAAGGTTCTGCTGCGATTTCTGACAATCTTCCTCACTGTCCATGATACTGCCTATTTTAGTGTCATCTGCAAACTTACTAATCATGCCTTGGACATTCTCATCCAAATTATTGGTATAGATAACAACTGGCAATGGAACTAGCACCGATCCCTGAGGCACTCCACTAGTCACAGGCCTCCAGTCCAAGAAGCATCCTTCCACTAGTGAACACTACTTCCTACCATCAAGCCAATTGTGTATCCAATTTGCCAGTTCCCTCTGGATTCCATACAATCTAATCTTCCAGAGCAGCCTTATGAAAGGCCTTACTGTAATCCATATAGACTACATCTACCGTCCTGCCCTTGTCAACTTTCCTGATCACTTCACCAAAGAACTCTAACAAATTTGTGCGGCATGATCTCCCACGCACAAAGCCATGCTGACTACTCATAGGACATAGAACAGTACAGCACAGTGCAGTCCCTTCAGCCCTCGATGTTGTGCTGGCCTTTTATCCTACTCTAAGATGAAACTAACCTACATACCTTTCATTGTACTATCTTCCATGTGCCTATCCAAGAGCCACTTAAGTGTCCCTAATATATCTGATTCTACTACCACTGCTGGCAGTGCATTCCAAGCATCCCACACGCTTTGCGTAAAGAACCTACTCCTGACATTATCCCTAAACCTTCCTCCAATCACCTTAAAATTATGCCCCTTCATGACAGGCCTTTCCTCACTGGGAAAAGATTTCTGGCTATCCACTCTATCTATGCCTCTCATTATCTTGTACATCTTTATCAAGTCACCTCTCATTCTTTTTCGCTCCAATGAGACAGAAATGTCAAGATCCCTTTTAGTAGTGAATACTGAAGCAATGTATTCATTAAGGACCTCCCCTACCTCTGCTGATTCCAGGTGCAAGTTTCCTCCACTATCGCTGATTGGCCCCACCCACACTCTGGCCATCCTCTTGTTCCTCACAAACGTGTAGGATGCCTTAGAGTTTTCCTTAATCCTACCCCCCTTCTAGCTCTCCTAAGTCCATTCTTCAGTTCCTTCCTGGCTACCTTGTAACCCTCTAAAGCCCTGTCTGATCCTTGCCTCCTCAACCTTAAGTGAAGTTCCCTCTTCCTCTTGATGAGATGTTCCACATCCCTTGTCACTCAAGGTTCTTTCAGCCTGCCATCCCTTCCTTGCCTCAGTGGGACAAACCTGTCCAGCACTACCAGCAAGTGCTTCCTAAACAACCTCCATATTTCTGCTGTGCATTTCCCTGAGACCATCTATTCCCAATTTAGGCATCCCCGTTCCTGCCTAATGGCACTGCAATTCTCCCTCCCACAATTAAGTACTTTTCCATACCGTCTGCTCCTATCCCTCTCCATGAATATAGGAAAGGTCAGGGAGTTGTGATCATTATCATCAAAATGCTCTCCCATTGAGAGATCTGACACCTGGCACAGTTCATTGCCAAGCACCAAATACAATATGGCCTCCCCTCTATTTGGTCTGACAAAATCAACTCCATCCAAACTATTTAAACTAAGGAGGTTGCAATCAATATTAGGGAAGTTAAAGTCACCCATGACAATAACCCTGTTACTTCTGCACCTTTCCAAAATTGGCCTCCCAATCTGCTCCTCTGTGTCTCTGTTGCTACTGGGGCTTTGTAGAAAACTCCCAATAAAGTGATTGCTCCTTTTCTGTTTTTGACTTCCAACCTTACTGACTCTGTAGACAAACCCTCCTCGATGACCTCCCTTTCTGCAGCTGTGATACTAACTGATTAGCAATGCCACTCCTCCTCTCTTTTACCTCCCCCTCTATTCCTTTTGAAACATTTAAACCCTGGAACATCCAACAACCATTCCTGCCTCTGTGATATCCATCGTTCCAAGTACTGATCCATGCTCCAAGTTCATCACCCTTACTTCTGATACTTTTTGCATTAAAGTAGACACACTTCAACCCATCACACCTTTGCCCAATCAAGTGCCTGTCCCTCCTCACAGACTCTCTGCATGCTGTATCTGGCTGTTCATTACGTACTCCATCCATCTGATCCTGAAGAGCTCCAGCAAGCCTCCTGCCCAGGATATCGGTGCCCTTCCAGTTCAGGTGCAACCTGTCCTCCTTCCGCAGAAGAAGACTACTCCTAATCCAACCCTGTCTTTGCAAGTGCATGTTTATCTTATTGGTAAGATTGGTAAGGATAAGGTCAGGTATGTTTTTCCCTCTTGTTGGTTCCCAGCTGATCCAGTCTTGTGGACCGTTCAGTCCAACCAATCCATGCCGACCAGAAATCCCAACCTAATCTAGTTCCACCTCCCAGTACCTGGCCCCATATCCCTCCAAACCCTTCCTATTCATATACACATCCAAATGCATTTTAAATGTTATGATTGTACTAGCCTCCACCACTTCCTCTGGCAGCTCATTCCATACATGGACCACTATCTGTGTGAAAATGTTGCCGTTCAACTCTCTTTTATATCTTTCCGCTCTCACCCTAAACCTATGCCCTCTAGTTCTGGACTCCCCCAACCCAAGGAAAAGACTTTGTCTATTTATCCTATTCATGCCCCTCATAATTTTGTAAACCTCTATAAGGTCACCCATCAGCCTCTGACACTCTAAGGAAAACAGCCCCAGCCTGTTCAGCCTCTCCCTATATCTCTAATCCTCCAACCCTGGCAACATCCTTGTAAATCTTTTCTGAATCCTTTCAAGTTTCACAACATCTTTCTGATAGGAAGGAGACCAGAATTGCATGCAATATTCCAACAGTGGTCTAACCAATGTTCTGTACAGCTGTAACATGACCTCCCAACTCCTGTACTCAATACTCTGACCAATAAAGGAAGCATACCAAACGCCTTCTTCACTATCCTGTCTACCTGCAACTCCACTTTCAAGGAGCTATGAACCTGCACTCCAAGGTCTCTTTGTTCAGCAACATGCCCTAGGACCTTACCATTTAGTGTATAAATCCTGCTAAGATTTGCTTTCCCAAAAACTTGATTGGAAAGCTAAGTCTGCTGGGCCTAAATACCTCCCTTTGTAACTGGATCCTGGCTGGGAGACTTCAGTCAGTCCAGATTGGGAACAACATCTCCAACACCATCACACTGAGCATGGGGGCTCCCCAAGACTGTGTATTGAGTCCACTGCTGTTCACCCTGTTGACACACGGCTATACAGTGATGCACAAGTCGAATCACATCATCAACTTCACTGATGATATGACTGTAGTGGGTCTCATCAGCATGAACGATGACTCAGCATACAGAGAGGAGGTGCAACAGCATTGGACTGGTACAGAGCCAACAATCTATCTCTGAATATGGACAAGATGAAAGAGAAGATTGTTCACTTCAGGAGTGCACTGTGCAACCACCCTCTAGATGGGCATCGACAGTTCTGTTGTGGAGATCATGAAGAGCACCAAATTTCTTGGCAAACACCTGACGGAGAATCTCACCTGGACTCTCAACACCAGCTCCATAGCCAAGAAAGCCCAGCAGCTTCTCTACTTTCTGTGCAGGCTGAGGCAAGCCCACCTCCCATACCCCCCCCCCCCCCATCCTCACCACATTCTACAAAGGGTTAATTGAGAGTACCCTGAGCTGCTGCATCACTGCCTGGTTCAAGAATTGCACCGTCTTGGATTGTAAGACTGTACAACAACTGATAAGATCTGTCTTCCTTCCATTTCAGATATTTACACCACATGCTGCATCCGAAAGGCTAAGAGCATTGTGGAAGACCCCACACACTTCTCTCTCAAACTCTTCTCCCTCCTGCCATCTGGCACAACTTCGAATTGCTAGTAGAAAAATGTCTATTATTTATCATTCTTCTACTACACTGTAACTTGCATGTTTTGGGCTTCTTATGCTCTTTGTGCCATGTGCTATTGCATAGTTTGTGCTGTCCATGTAGCATCCTTGGTACTTGAGGAACACTGTCTCATTTTGACTGTATCAGTTGTATGTGGTAGAAATGACAAATAAAAGCTACTCTATTCTACTCTACTCTACTATGTAAAAATATATCACACCATGTAATTTGGTGCCAAGTATTTTTCTGGCAATATGTAATATTATGGACTGGATTTTTGCAACCGAGTCTGGTATTGAATTTGGAAAACTCCTGGTTCACTGGTCCCATTTCGTTACTGTGTGCTGACAAATGCAATTTTCTTTCTGACAGTAGGGATTGGAGGGGAAAAATTGACATTGGCGCTGACATCCCCAGATACTGAAGTGGCCAAGGGCATAACCAAGTGCCAAAGTCTAAAAGCAAAATACTGTAGATACTGGAAATCTGAAACAAACACAGAGTGCTGGAGAAATTCAATTGGTCAGGCAGCATCTATTGAGAGAAACAGGGTTAAAAATCACCAGGTTATAATCCAACAGGTTTATTTAGAAGTTCAAGTTTTTGGAAAGCTGCTCCTTCATCAGGTAGCTGGTGTCATTGTGTTCAAGAAGGAGATATGTACTAAAGAGTAATCAATGGTAAGTCTAATGGTGGGATGAAACATGTTGATATCACTGTGTAGTTGTTTTAGTGATTCCTCGCCAAGGGTCCAGAGGAAGAAAATATCATCAATGTATCTGGTGTATCGTGCAGGTTGGAGGTCCTGTGCAGCAAAAAAAGTCTTGTTCAAGCTTGTGCATTGAAATGTAGGAGTATTGTCATGCAAATTTGGTCCCCATTCTTGGACACAAGTTTCTCCATCAAGGATAGGCACCTCAGCACCTCACTCTACTGCAAACCCACGGCTAACCTTACAGTGCTGCATTTCTCTAGCTTCCACCCTAAACCTATTAAAACAACCATCCCCTACAGACAAGCCCTCTGCAAAAACAAGATCTGTTCAGATGAGGAGGAATTTGACCAACACCTGAAGGTGCTGAAGGATGCGCTTATAAGAACAGGAACTCTTCGATCGCCAGTTCCGAAATGCCACAGCAAGAAACCGTAATGACCTCCTCAGGAGACAGACACCGGACATAACCAATAAGGTATCCTTCGTGGTTCAATATTTCCCAGGAACAGAGAAACTACGCTGTGTTCTTCGCAGCCTGCAACACATTATCGATGAGGACAAGAACCTTGCCAAGACCTTCCCTACACCTCCACTTCTCGTTTTTAAATAATTGCCAAACATTCAACAGACCATTGTTCACAGCAAACTGCCCAGCCTTCAGGGAAACATTGACTACAAGACCATACAACCCTGTCATGGTAACCACTGCAAGATGTGTCAGAGTGTAGACATGGATACTACCATTACACATGAGGACACCAGTCACCATGTACGCGGCAGGTATTCACGTGACTTGACCAACATTGTCTATCTGATATGTTGCGGGCAAGGATGCCCCAAGGCATGGTAAATTGGTGAGACCAAGCAGACGCTACAACAACAGATGAGTGGACACTATGCAACAATTGCCAGACAGGGATGTTCCCTCCCAGTCGGGGAACACTTCAGCAATCAGGGATGTTCGGCTTCGGATCTTTGGGTGAATATCCTTGAAGGCAAAGTCTGACACATCTTGCAGTGGTTACCATGACAGGATTCCTGATGAAGGGCTCCGACCAGAAACGTTGATTTTCCTGCTCCTCGGATGCTGCCTGACCTGCTGTGCTTTTCCAGCAACATTCTCTCAACAATGCAAAATGGCCAAGCAGAAGCTGATAGCCAAGTTCGGTACCCATGAGGATGGCCTCAACCAGGACCTTGGGTTCATGTCACACCACAGGTGACCCCACTACATTATACGCTCTCACACACAAGCATGCATACACACACACTTAGACACTCTCACTCACACAGACCCTCTCTCATACACACAATTGTATTTGCTGATACATTCTATTTTGTTCAAAAAGCACACAATCTGTGGGCAGTCAATTTTTTTTATAATCCATGTGCCGTTTTATAAATTCCTACTTTGGAAGTAGAACCAGTCTGCCTCAAGATTGGAATGCATATTGACTCTAACCTCACACGTTTAATGTGTTTTCCGAGCTGAGATTTTTTTTTAATAAAACCTTAAGTTATCTCGGGAATGCGACTTGAAAGAGGTTCTGTGATATTAATGAACTGAAACCTACAAATCATTCTACCGATGAAAGACTTTACAGCAATCTAATTTTGTTCAATATATCGCATCAGTATTAGATTAGATTCCCTACAGTATAGAAACAGGCCCTTTGGCCGAACAAGTCCACACCAACCGTCCAAAGACTAACCCATCCAGATCCATTCTAATCCCTGACTAACGCATCTAACACTAAATGCAATTTAGCATGGCCAATTCACTTGGCCTGCACATCTTTGGATTGTGGGAGGAAACTGGAGCACCTGGAGGAAACCCACGCCGACACAGGGAGAATGCACAAAGTCCACACAGATAATAACTCGAGGCGGGAATCAAACCCACGTCCCTGGAACTGTGAGGCAGCAGTACTAACCACTGAGCCACTGTGAGCCACTATGACACTATAATCTTTTGCTATAAATTCCATGTCCTATGATCCTACTCAACTAGGCACCTGATGAAGGAAAAGTGCTCTGAAAGCTTGCACTTTCAAATAAATCTGTTGAACTATAACCTGGTGTCGTATGATTTTTAATTTTGTCCACCCCAGTCAAACACTGGCACATTCACATCAAGAGAAATGGAGTTAACCTGTCATTCTCTGTACGGACACTTCTTCAGAAATGCCATGGTAAGCTGATTAGAGTGGCTGGATTGCTTCCATGTGCCATTTTTTTTTCAGAAACCATTAGCCTCTCATATCCTCCCAGCTATCCCACATCCCCTATGCCCACTCATTTGAGCACACACCCATACCCATTCCCATACCCCTTCTTAGTTCATTAGTTACCTGGTATCCACCTTACTCTTAACTCAGGAATGCGGAGATTTGATGAAGAAAATAGTTCAAAATCACATAACATCAGGTTATAGTCCAACAAGTTTATTTGGAAACACTAGCTTTCGGAGTGCTACTTCTTCATCAGGTGCTTGTGGAGTATAAGATTGTAAGACTATAGCAGAAGTTTACAGTGTGATGTTACTGACATTATATATTGAAGAAGACCTGGATTGTTTGTTAAATCTCTCATTTTTTAGAATGGGCATGTTAGTTTCAGTTCTTTCAGATGTAAATTCCAGAACTTTCTTAAAGTTACATTCTTAAGTGAACTTTAACAAAAAGTGCCATGTTGGCCCAGATAATGCACTGAAGGTGTGAGGTGCCCTGTGTGAGGCTGTCTATGCCCCAATGTTCAGACTCATTGTATTTTTGAAAAGGGAGTTACAGAATCTTATGTGGATTCATGCAGTTTTTGAACAAAATAAAATGTAATTCTGCAAGTACAAATTCACCCCACAAATTTAAATGTGTGTATGTGACATGAACGCAAGGTACCGGTTGAGGCCATCTCCATCGATACTGAACTTGGTTATCAGCCTCTGCTTGTCATTTTGTATTGTTGCCCGTCCTGAAGTCTGCCTTGGAGGATGGTCACCTGAAGGTCCGAGGTTGAATGTCCCACATTGCTGAAGTGTTCCCTACTGGGAGGAAACACTTCTGTCTTGATGTGCTGTGACAATTCATCTGTTGCTATAACCTCTGCTCGGTCTCACCAACGTACCATGTCTCAGGGCATCCTTACCTGCAGCATATACAATAAACAACGTTGATTGAAGAAGGGCTAATGCCCGAAACGTCGATTCTCCTGTTCCCCAGATGCTGCCTGACCTGCTGCGCTTTTCCAGCAACACATTTCCATCAATAAACAACGTTGGTCAAGTCACTTGATTACCTGCCACGTACATGGTGGGAGGTGTCCCCATGTGTCATGGCGATACCTGTGTTGACACTCTGACACGTCTTGCAGTATCTATAGTGACAAGGTTGTATGGTGTTGTCCTGAAAGCCAGACAGTTTGTTGTGAACATTGATCTGTTTGAAATTTGGTGGTTGTTTAAAAGTGAGAAGCTGTTGGCGAGGTACTCTTCCTCATTGACAATGTGTTGCAGGCTGCAAAGAATAATATATCTGTTGTCGTAGCAGGCAATGTGACCCTGTGTGAGAACCTCTCTGGCTATGTCGAAGGTATCTTGAAATCCATTGTGCAGGGGACCCCCAGCTTCTGTCGTGACACTACAGATTTCTTACAAAGACTCAGCACTGACGGACCAGTCAAACTGGGAACATTCCTCATCACAATGGACGTCTCAGCATTCTACACCAGCATCCCCCACAATGATGACATCGCAACAACAGCCTCAGTACTCAACACCTTAACTGCCAATCTCCGAGCACTGTCATACAACTCATCCGCTTCATCCTCAACCACAACATTTTCACATTTGACAATCAGTTCTTCATCCAGACACACGGAACAGCCATGGGGACCATGTTTTCAATCCAATATGCCAACATTTTCATGCACAGCTTCGAACAAGACTTATTCTCTATGCAGAACCTCCAACCAACATTATACACCAGGCATTTTGACAACATTTTCTTCCTTTGGACCCTTGGCGAGGAATCACTGAAACAACTAAACAGTGATATCAACGAGTTTCATCCCACCATCAAACTCACCATGGACTACTCTCTAGTATCTGTGCCATTCTTGGACACATGCATCTACATCAAAGATGGGCACCCCAGCACCTCCCTCTATTGCAAACCCACGGATAACACTTCTCCAACTTCCACCTGAAACATATTAGAACAGCCATCCCCTCCGGACAAGGCCTACGCATACACAGGATCTATTCGGATGAGGGGGAATGTAACGGGCACTTAGAAGTACTCAAGGATGTCCTCATAAGAACGGGATATAATGCTCAACTTATCGACCGCTAGTTCCGACGTGCCAAATGGAGAAACCGTAATGACCTCAAGAGACAGACACGAGCTGCAAATGACAGGATATCCTTCATTGTCCAGTACTTCCCAGGAGCTGAGATACTACACCATGTTCTTTGCAGCCTGCAACACGTTATCAATGAGCATGAGTACCTCGCAAAGACCTTCCCCAGGCGTCCACTTCTCACCTTTAATCAACCACCAAATCTCAAACAGATCAATGTTCGCAGCAAACTGTCCGGCTTTCGGGACAACACCATACAACCGTATCACTGTAGATGCTGCAAGACGTGTCAGAGTGTCAACACAGGTATCGCCATGACACGTGGGGACATCTTCCACCATGTACGGGACAGGTAATCATGTGACTTGGTCAACGTTGTTTATCTTTTACGCTGCAGGTAGGGATGCCCTGAGGCATGGTACATTGGTGAGACCGAGCAGAGGTTATAGCAATGGATGAATGGACACAGCACAACAATCAATAGACAAGAGTGTTCCCTCCCAGTCAGGAATACTTCAGCAGTGTGGGACATTCAACCTCGGACCTTCAGGTGACCATCCTCCAAGGTGGACTTCGGGACAGGCAACAATGCAAAGTGGCCAAGCATAGGCTAATAGTTGAGTTCAGTAACCGTGGGGATGGCCTCAACTGGGACCTTGTGTTCATGTCACACTACAGGTGACCCCACTGCACTATAAACACACACACACAAATTTGTGGGGTGAATCTGTACTTGCAGAATTACATTTTATTTTGTTCAAAAACTGCACGAATCCACATAAAATCCTGTAAGTTCCTTTTCAAGAATGAAATCAGTCTGAACATTGGGGCACAGACAGCCTCACACAGGGCACCTCCACCTTCAGTGCATTATCTGGGCCAACATGGCACTTTTTGTTAAAATTCACTTAAGAAAGTTCTGGAATTTACATCTGAAAGAACTGAAACTAACTTGCCCATTCTAAAAGATGAGAGACTTAACAAACAATCCAAGTCTTTGTCAATATATAGTTTCAGTTACATCACACTGTAAACTTCTGCTATAAATTCTGTTTATTATAATCTTAAACTCCACAAGCATCTGATGAAGGAGCAGCGCTCCGAAATCTAGTGCTTCCACATAATCCTGTTGGACTATAACCTGGTGTTGTATGATTTTTAACTTTGTACACCTCAGTCCAACACCGGCATCTCCAAATCATGAGGAAAATAAACTTTGAATTAACTTATAGTGATTGGAACCAGGTTGACCTCATTGACTATGAGGTCTTTGATTGGGCCAATCAGCAAAGTTCTGGCTGACCAATTTAACGAGGAAATTAGAATCTCTTCAGTTCCGATAACTGATTCTGAATTGGCTGGCCACAGCTAGTGTACTGTGTACAAGTAAATAAAGAGTGATTTGGTGATGGAATACTGAACCTCTCCAGTTATTTCAGTGGGAATGGGCGAAGAACAGTATGTGCCTGCAACAGTCGTCTTGGAGTTGGAGTAAGCATTTCTAGTATCATGCGTTTATTTGGGAAACGACTCATTTGATCCCACTGTTGAAGCTGGATCCAGTATGTGAAAAGAATGTGATACTTTTTCTGGGCAAATAACATTGGGGCAGATGAAAAGGAACAAGTAATTCTTCTGACTGATTGTGGACCTGCAGCATCCTTGGTTATAAGGGGCTGAACTTTCCCAGAGGCACCAGACACTAAAACCTCCCAAGAGTTGACAGAGTTCGTTAAGGATTGTTACAACCCCAAACCACCCCTAATTCTGAGACACTTTTGATTTTATTTGGCTGTTAGAAAACGGGTTCGGGGATGGAGGGGGGGCGCGAATTCGGTATTGGGATTTTTGACAAGGTTGAGGTGATTGGCAGAGGCATGTGATTTTGAGATAAGCCTGAATGAGATACTGAGAGACTATTTGGTATGTGGTATTAATGACGTAACCATGCAGAGGTGCCTATGAGCTGAAGCCCAACTGAACTTCAAATAGGCATTGACAACTGGCATTGTGATTTGAAAATGTGGCTAATGGACACGGGAAATACAGTGCATCCCAATGGAAGTGGACACCCTAACCTGTCTGACTGAGGTTGCAGATTCGCAGAACCTCACGCAGGGCATGTCTTGAGCAGGTGGACCCTAGGTCAGTCCACAAGAGAGCTTCACAACAAAGCTGAGCCTCTGCTAAGTGTCTAAAAAGTTCTTCAGGATCTGAGCTGGCAAGCCATTGTAGTTGCTGCTAGTAAGTGGACTTGAAACAACAAAGAAGTCCTGCTAAGCCTGACGAGTAAGAAAACTCACAGGCTGGTACGCAGGCGAGTGCAAACCCTGGAGCGTCCCCCTACATGTGGATTGGAACAATTAGATTGCTTAGTGACATCCAAATTGGAACCGATTAATATGTTTGGTCAAATGGTCACCCAGTTCTGAAAGTGGTTGATACAGGTGCAGCATTATCTGTGGTTGCAGGATTTGTCTTAAAGATTCACTTGGGGCTTCAACCATGAAGTTTGCACAAGACCTTAGTCAGACTGAGAACATCCACTTGGGAACCGTTGCAGATTAAGGATATGAATTTAGTTCCAGTTTCCTATGAGAAGCAATTAGTGCAGTTACCACTAATGGTAGTAAGTGGCTCAGGCCCATTTACTATTGGAGTGGAATTGGTGGAGAAAGGTTCACCTAGATTGGCTCAATATTTTTCGATTAGAAAATGACTGCCTCAGTGAAGTCCTAGTGAAATACCCAGGAGTATTTCAGGAAGGGCTTGGGACTATCCAAAGGGCTAAAAACCACTTTGCATGTTGACCAAGAAGCAATTCTGAGATTTTGCAAGACCTGCTTGGTGCCATTTACCTTATGGCCAAAAGTAGAGGTGCAAATCAGGAGGCTGGAGAATGAAGGAATGATGAAACCAATGCAGTTTGCAGAATGGGCAGCACCGGCCATACTGATTGTGAAGCCGATGGCTCGGTTCACCTTTGTAGGGATTTTAAGCAAATGCTAATCTGCTTCTCACAGCTTGATAAAGACCTGTGTAGAGGACTTGTATGCAAAGTTGTCAGGGGTGCTAACCTTTACAGAGCTGGACACCTAGCTGCAATTGTGACTGGGTGAGGAGTCCCAGAGGTGCGCTGCAATTAATACCCATAAGGGTTTATACCAATATACAGGACTGCCATTTGGGGTATGATCAGCCTGTTCCCTTTTCCAGCAGACCATGGAGAACATTTTACAAGGGCTACCCCAAGTTACTATTTTTCTGGATTACATATGAGCACTTGGAGAACATAATTCTTAAATGTTTCTCCCAGGCAAGCATATGCCTCGAAGGAGAAAAAGTGATATATTTGGGTTACAAAGTGGACAAAACCGGGTTACACCCATTGGAAGATAAAGTGATGGCAAACAAAAGAGCCCCAGCTCCCATGTCTTTACTGGAGCTGAGATCTTTCCCTGGGTTATTTAATTATTACAAAAAAAAAATCAAATGTAACCTGGCCTCCATCTTTGCACCCTTACACCTGCTATTGAGAAAGGGTCAGCCTTGGAAATGGTTGTGTGGGCAAGAATTAGCCTTTACGATACTGAAGAAGCAGCTACTGTTATCTAAGGTGTTGGCTCACTAAGAGCAAAGCGGGAGGTAGTGCTGACATGCGATGCCTCCCCCTATGGGTTTGGGGTGGTGTCTCACTGGTGACGCAATGGAGAGGAAAGCCCAATAGCATATGCTTTCCAGACTTTGGCTGATGCTGAATGCAAATAAGCCCAGATGGAGAAGGAAGGTTTGGTGGTCATTTTCAGTGTGAGGAGGTTCCACCAGTACCTTTACAGACAGAAATTTGTCATTGTAACAGGTCACAAACTCCTGCTAGGGTTACTGAAGGAAGACAATGCTGTGCCACCCATAATTTCTGGTAGAATTCAGCATTGAGCCCTTATTCTCAGTCCATTGAAGTTGCCTTTGCCGGACCTTTCATAGGGTCAATGTTCCTGGTCATTGTGGACGCCCATTCAAATTAGTTGGACATGCATAAAGTTTGTTCAGCAAACTCAGGGATGAAGATTGAGAAGCTGCGAGCATTGTTTGCGATATACAGATATCTGGAATTATTGGTCATGGACAATAGGACGTCATTGACTAGCAGGGAGTTTGAATATTTCCTGAAATCAAATGGCATTCGGCAGATATTGACAGCTCCATTTCATCCATTGTCCAATGTTCGAGTGGAAAGAGTGGTCCAAATGTTGAAGACAGGCTTAAAGAAGCAGCCTACACCATCAATTGATAGCAAACTGTCCCGATTCCTTCCGATTGTAAGACCATCCCACACGCAACAATAGGGATAGCTCCAGCAGAATTGTTGATGGGGAGAATACTCCACATCAGGTTAAACCTGATATTCCCAGACCGGGTGGGCGGAGGGTGAAACAGCAGCAAGGATGTCAATACTGGCCATATTCCTCCTCTAAATGAGAGAGGCAGTTTAATTCAGGAGACCAAGTTTTGTGCTAGAACCATGGAACTTGCTCTGTGTGTGTACAAGGTGAAGTTAATATGAGGTCATGTCCCACTACTTACAATGTTTGGGTGTAGGTGATACAGTCCTGAACAAATCCACCGATCACCTAAAAACCCGTTACCTCTCAAACTGAGCAGGAGCAAAACATACCTATTCCCTCTGAGCAGCCAGAAGGTTGTTGGAAATCGTAGGTCCTCCCTGTGTCTAGTGTTGAGGAAACCTCTGAGTCTGAGATCAATACAGCCTCAATACTATTACCTCCTGAAGAGGAGGAAATTCTCCCAAGACACTCTTGATACAAAAGGCGGGCTACAGTCTGGTACACACAACCGAATCGGAGGAACTGGACTTGGGGCAAAAACGTTGCAAGAAAAGCTACTAGAGAAAGACTAGACCTACATCTCCAGACTTAGAGTGGGAGGGATGCAGTGATTGGAACCAGGTTGACTTCATTTACTATGAGGTCTTTGGCCTAGGTTAACAATCCCAATCAGGAAAGCCCTGGCTGCCCAATATGACCAGGAGATTAGAATTTTCTAAGTTCAGGTGACTGGCTGTGGCCAGTCAGCTCAGAAGCAATGTACTGTGCACAAATAAATAAAGGGTGCAGTTATTTCAAACCTCATACAGTTCTTGTTCAAACACACTTGTTTGGTGGAGTATGTGGCCACCTTCCACATCATGAAATCCATTCAAGGTTTTCAATCTCCTGAAGTGGTTAATCACTTGTTGAAATTATCTTCTGGTCACACCTAACATAAAATATAGATAATCCTCTTTTTAAACTGTCAATCAAACTGAACTCTGAGAGCCTTGCTCAGATGATTTACAGCTTTTGAAACTATTCCAAGCATTTGCAACAACATAACAATTGAGGAAATGTCAAAGACGGGATTAAAACTTCACAACCATCTGTTCATTTTTTTTTTCCCTAACCTATGCTAGATAAGCAGTTATTCAAAGCAGCGCAGTTATGTTTAATATTTATTGTTATATTTGTGTTTAGACAGTGATGTTTAATCTCTCTGTTTAACGAGTGGAGCATTTGAACACAACTTAAGACAATGACAGTTGAACAGACCTTATTTATCCTTCAGAAGTGCTTATATCTGGTCTGTGAATCGCAACTCCCATGCTGTGACTTCAAGTCCCATGAAACAGCCAAATTGGGGTTGGCTTGAAATCTGTGCCAATTCAAGTGGTCTTACTCAGTTTGGGTTTCCTCCGATGTGATTTACACCTTGCCCTCTTTTCGCCTCCTAACAAATGTTGTTGCTGTCACAAATAGATGTGAGAACTGCATCTGAATCATGCTGCCATTTTTAACCACTATGAAAAGTTTGGCCTTACGTGATCATTCTTAAGCTAATTTAACCTTTATAATAAATTTTCACGTTTCAGAAGCAGTTTATGCCAGCTTTTAGTTTCTGTTCTTTCCTTGCTACAGAGGTGGAGAGTCCGTTGAAGCATACCCATCTGGCACTATGAAGTTTGTGTCATGAGTAATTTGAGTAATTTGAGTAATTTTAGGCAAACTAGCCATTACAGACCCTGTTATAAGTGTTTGCATGAGCTAAGACATTGCCAGCAGAAAATGAAGGCCTTCATAATATCCGTTTCTAAAATTTATCTCAGCATATGTTTAAATGAATAATAGATTATGTTCATTATATAGTAGGCAGGATTATTTTTAACTCAT
The DNA here is from genome assembly GCF_037043375.1 of Chiloscyllium plagiosum. Taxonomy (NCBI): domain Eukaryota; kingdom Metazoa; phylum Chordata; class Chondrichthyes; order Orectolobiformes; family Hemiscylliidae; genus Chiloscyllium; species Chiloscyllium plagiosum. The sequence goes on along the minus strand of NW_028270143.1, from coordinate 105,251,819 downwards.
TGTACTGATGTATAAAGCTGGTTTCATATGGTCACAGTGCAAAACTCCCTTAATATGAATTTTAGGATCCAGAAGTAAAATAGTGTTATCAGTAGATTGTGCTGGTAGGAAAACTCCAATTGTTAGCCAGCAAAATGAAGATTTAAATGAAGATTTACTCCCTTTGGCATAGTGAAAACAATGAAAGAACGAGAGGGAGGTTTCTGGTAAAAACTTTGGGGAAGATTGAAACTAAAGTTATGAGCAATGGAATTTAAAAACTGATCAACACAAAAGTTGATTATTTTACTGAATCATTCTTGAGCTCTGAAATAATTGCAAGGCTTCAATATAAGAGGCATGTGAATCAGAGCACTACACCAACAAATAAAGGGCTTTATAAAATTAATCAAAGTCTTATGTCATTTTCAAAATTATATAATGGAAAAATGAAAGGTACATGTTTATATCCATCCAGAAATGGATGAAGAAAATAAACTGAACATTTCACTGGGTTTCTCAATTCAAAGAAAACTAATCCCATTGACCAGAATCAAGGAGACCACTGAGGTTGAACAATGTGGGAGAGAATATGAGAAAGGTCAAGTAATTCAAGAAATGACGATGCTTTGAATTGGACTTCACTGTTACTGGGTCAAAAAGTTGGAAATCCACTCCTTCCCCTGCAACGGACATTGAATAGAATTATATCCAAGGTGACAGTCCATTACCTCCTATTCAAGAACAATTAGGAATGGACAACATATGCAGGGATTGCCAGCAATGCCTTTATTTCATCTGAAAAAAAATTGTGCATCAATAATAGTTTGGTTAGCATAATTACTTTAAATCTTTCTCATACAACTGTGGACAAGTCGGACTTGAACCAAGACCTTCTGGCCCAGAGTTAGGAATGCTACCAAGGCACCACAAGTCACCAGCTTGACCAGTATATGATAACTTGTGTTTAATTAAATCATTAGATTAAGCTATCTCCACACACACACATCTCTAAAGTACTGGCTGCTGAAAGTCTAGAAATTCCAAGAGATAGAGGAATGTTATGGTATTTTGGGGTTCTATCAACTCAACCATGATAGAATAGGATCCCCAGAGTCAACACAAAATTGTTCTAAAAACGATATACCAGAGAAATATAGCCTGTGACTCAATCTGAAGAGCAACTTGATTGCTAGAGAAACAATTTGCTCTAAAGGTTTTGCAAAATATGGTTGCATAATTAATGCAACATACTGTGATCATGCCTGTCCTTCCTGGATAATACAAGCTGCTTTCTGACGTGAATGTAGTTGCTGGTTAAGTATAATATCCCTGTTGGCTTCAAGTAGCCAATTGACATTAACCAATACATTTTTAGAAATGCACCAATTGTATAGCATATTCTAATGAAAATCCAACAGTAGATCTGGTAACAAGTAAAGATTTTTCTCAGTATTTAACTGTATTATTCATTTTTCTTCCCTTTAGCATGTGTTTGGCTGTTGATGTTGATTCAGTTTTTTTTTGCCTGAAGATTCCATCCTGTTACCACTAATTGTGAAGTGGGCTGCCTCAAAATGCAGCTAATGAGGATGTTTGATCTGCAGATACATAAACTGAAATGTTCTTTTAAAAATCTTGGACCTTACTAGAAACTCAAAAGACTGGCAGATGCTGCAGACAAACAGTGTAATTATAGTTGAGGAACATCGCAAATTGACAAAAGCAAACTAATATTGGTAGTGCTTTAACAGTATCAGAATATTGTTGAATAATTGTTTTATGTATTTCACACATTTCAGAAATGTAATGTATTATCTCTGTTGTAGTATGGACTCAATGGCTATTTTTGTTGTATGGATATTTTAATAATTGTTGTCTATTTTTTTTTTCTTATCTCCCAAATGAAATATTCTATTTGCTTGCATGGGCCTTGTGAGATTTGAGAAAATATCAATACTTCATTGACTGTGAGACCATATATGCTTGATTTTATTCTTCTGGGAGATATGGTTTTGTTGTAATGGAATGTGTGTTTTGTAAGTTTTCTCAAAATAAATACTTGGATCTCTGTATGAGATGGTTGGGTCAGACTTCATGCTGTTTGTTCTTTACAGCCAGCAATAAAATCTGGTAGCATTTGGCTGATGCTTTGCTATTTACATGTGGAACATAGCAACTGGAATGACTAATCTAAGCTTTAGGAAGTATTACAGTATTCAGAGTTAAATCTCCACTTACTTGTCATAGACACATGTCCTTTGATACCTGGGCCAACAATAATTCAGAGACCTCAATCTTAAAAGGTCTAAATGTCTCAGCATCCATAGACTTTTGCTGGAAAGAATTCAAGTTTCTCCAATATTTCGGGTGAAAATGTACATCCTAATATCCCAGTTAAGTGACCTAGCATTAACGTTCTTAATTCTCCCACTCAATAAATTTGTTCAGTCACATTCATTCCATGAAATTCTTTCCACATTTCAAACTGTTTAATCAACATTCATTCTTCTGTACTCAAGGGAATTAAAAACCAAATTTATGTGCTCTATCCTCCATAATGTTATATATTTTTTCCAACATTATATATTTAAATAATGTAATCCTGTAAATCTAAGTATCACTCTGAGATACGGTGCACCCCCAAGGTAATACTGTACTCCAACTGTTCTGATGAAGTCTCTATACAACCAAACCAAAACTTCCTCCCTTCTATACTTTAGCAGGACTGGGTCAGCATACCATTGGTCTTGATGACATATTTTTGCTGTCTGTTTTCATTAGATAATTCGTAAACTTTTCTCATTTTCCTCCAAATTTCTTCATTGTTCTACAGTTCTTAGTTTCTAAATTCTTAACTGAAATAAGGCAAATTTTAAGGGTATGAAACAAGAACTTTCAAAAGTTGGTTGGAGTAGACTGTTTGCAGGTAGAGGGATGACTGACAAGTGGGAGATCTTCAAAAGTATGAAAATGAGCATTCCGAAACATTACTTCCTGTTAGGGTGAAAGGCAAAGCTTGTAAGGGAGTAATGGATGAATAAAAATATTGAAGTTCTAGTCTAGAATAAAAAAGAATCATATATTAGATATAGACAACTATATCTTGATTCTAAAGTGTGTAGGGGCATTCTTACGAAGGAGATCTGGAAGGCAAAGAGGGGATATGTGATAGCCTGGGCAGATAATGTTAAAGGTAATCCAAAAAGATACAGCTAGAGAGCAATGAGAAAGAGTAGGACCCCTTAAAGATCAACAAGGTTGTCTTTGTGTTGAACCTCAGGAGATGGAATTGGTACTGGGTTCACTTTTGCTTGTCATAGAGTCATAAAGATGTACAGCACGAAAACAGACCCTTCGGTCCAACCTGTCCGTGCCAACCAGATATCCCAACCCAGTCTAGTCTCACCTGCCAGCACTCGGCCCATATCCCTCCAAACCCTTCCTATTCATATACCCATCCAAATGCCTCTTAAATGTTGCAATTATACCAGCCTCCACTACTTCCTCTGGCAGCTCATTCCATACACGTACCACCCTCTGTGTGAAAACGTTGCTCCTTTGTCTCTTTTATATCTTTCCCCTCTCACCCGAAACCTATGCCCTCTAGTTCTGGACTCCCCCACCCCAGGTAAAAGACTTTGTCTATTTACCCTATCCATGCCCATCATAATTTTGTAAACCTCTATAAGGTCACCCTTCAGCCTCCGATGCTCCAGGGAAAACAGTCCCAGCCTGTTCAGCCTCTCCCTTTCGCTCAAATCCTCCAACCCTGACAACATTCTTATAAATCTTTTCTGAACCCTTTTAAGTTTCACAACATCTTTCTGATAGGAAGGAGACCAGAATTGCAAGCAATATTCCAACAGTGGTCTAACCAATGTCCTGTACAGCCACAACATGACCTTCCAACTCCTGTACTCAATACTCTGACCAATAAAAGAAAGCATACCAAACACCACCTTCATGATCCTATCTACCTGCGATTCCACTTTCAAGGAGCTCTGAAGCTGCACTCCAAGGTCTTTGTTCAGCAACACTCCCTAGTGTGTAACACTTAAGTGTGTAAGTCCTGCAAAGGTTTGCTTTCCCAAAATGTAGCACCTCGCATTTATCTGAACTAAACTCCGTCTACTACTTCTCAGCCCATTAGCCCATCTGGTCCAGTTCCTGTTGTAATCTGAGGTAACCCTCTTTGCTGTCCACTACACCTCCAATTTTGGTGTCATCTGCAAACTTACTAATTGTACCTCTTCTGCTCACATAAAGAAGGCATGGTACGTAAGTTTGCTGATGATACCAAAATTGGTAGTATAGTGTACGGTGAAGAAAGTTATCTAAGATTACAACGGGATTTTGATCGGCTGGGTCAATAGCTGAGGAGTGTCAGATGGAGTTTAATTTGGATAAATGTAAGGTATTGCTTACAAACAAGTACAGGAATTAGTGGTAGAGCCCTGGGTAGTGATGTAGAAAAGAGACTGAGGGATTCAGGTGCATAATTCTTGAAAGTTTCTGTCACTGATAGACAGGGTGATTAAGAAGGCATTTAGCATGCTTGCCTTTATTGCTCTCACCTTTGAGTGTAGGCGTTTGGACGTTATGTTGAGGTTGTACAGGCCTCTTCTGGAGTACTGTCCAGGTCTGGTTGCCTGTTATAGGAGACTATTATTAAACTAGAGAGGGTTCAGAAAAGATGTACCAGGATGTTGCCTTGTATGGAGGGTTTGAGATGTAAACATAGTCTGGGACTTTTTCACTGGAGAGTAGGAGGTTGAGGGGTGACCTTATTAGATAAGGTGAATAGCAAGGATCTTTTCCCTAGGGTAGGGGAGTTCAAAACTGGGGGACATATTTTTATGTTGAGAAGAGAAAGATTTAGAAAGGACCTGAGGGGCAACGTTTTGACATGGAGTGGTTCATGTTTGGACTGAACTGCCAGAGAAAGAGGTGGATGCAAGTGCAGCTATGATGTTTAAAAAAAATTTGGATAAGTACATGAAAAGGAAAGGCTTGGATGGATATGGGCCAGGTACAGGCTGGTAGGACTAATTTAGTTGGGAACATCGTCAGCGTGCTCTCGTTGGACTTCTGGGTCTGTTTCCATGCTGTGTGACTCCATGTATAATACTGTTCTTTTTCATCCAATTCTTGAGTAAATATCATGAAATGCAGAGACCTAGAAATATCACTTGTCCCATCCTATCTTTCAGTCCCTACTTTCATCCCGCTCTTTTTACCTCCCACCTTTCAACAAATTTGTATCTTGTCACAAAGCTACTCCCAACTCTTTCATGCACTCAGGTTTTATTTCAAAAGATTACTGGTTAAAAACAATGTTGTTTTCTCAAAGTCCATTTGGCTAACAACATTTGACATTCCTTTGTCAATCTTATTACTGACCTCAAAAGTTCAACTGGATGAGTCAATTACAATTTAATTTTAAAAAATCCTTGCTTGCTGTCTTTGATCAGCTGATATGTACTCATGTGATTAGCACTCAACCCATACACCCTTAAATTCGAGTAATTTCCCCACAATTGACATTAAACTGACTGGCCTTTAGCCGCCAGTGTCTTTATTCTCCAACTGTATTGAAATATTGGAGAAATATGCATTATTTTTCAATCCAGTAATTGCACTTCCCAAATCGAGAGATTGAAAGATGAAGTTAGGAGATTTGAATCATTAATTAAAATATCAATTAGTTGTTATAATTTAATGTTTGGTAGATTTAGAAGTTGTACATCAGAATTTACATTAAGCTAACAGATGTAACCACTTGCTTGCAGAAATCTTTTAAATTCCTTCTCATTTTGATATTGCATTCCTTAAGAAATATCAATACTTAATTTACAGAGAAGTAAAGTGGATTCACAGAACAGGAGATCAGGAAGTAGTGCAGAAAGGTTAAGCAGTTCCATTTAACTTCAGGGAAAGGAAAATGATTGGTGTAAATGAGAGCATTGGGACAAAGGAGCATTTGTACCTAGAAAAAATTTAATGTGGAACTGGTAAAAGCAAGAAATATCAACTGCAAAACTGGGAGCTAAATGTCATTTAAAACTTTAATCAATCACAATTGTTGCAATTAATTTAACCAATAAGACCTTCGCTTTTGATTTGTCAATTAATTTGTTAAAATTGCCATTTTCTTTTCAATCAGTTGGAGAGGTCAAACATTCTTGACCGTTACTGGTCAAATCATTGGAAGTTTTGATCCCCAAAGACCGATTTAATGATTTGGAGATGAAAGTAAAGATCTTACTTTGCTCAAGGGGAGAAAATTTTAAAAAAGAAACGATAGCAGGTTATTGACTGAATATTTGCAAAAAACATTAATAAATAGAAACATCAAATTGTTTTGATACATTTTCTAAATGTACTCACTTTATGAAATTTTGGAACATTATGTACAGATAGCTATTGTCAATTGCTCAGTTGGCGTAACTGGGATGTAAACTGTATGATTTATATATTTGTATCATTTATTCTAATGTCATAATTTTAAGGTAAAAGGCAGGAAGTTTGGATGAAAGTTGAGGAAAACCTTTCTCACTCAGGGATTGGTGGAGTCTGGAATGCACTGCCTGGGAGGGTAGTTGAGATAGTAACCTCATAATCTTTAAAAAGTACTTGGATGAGCACTTGAAATATCACAACATTCAAGGCTATGGGCCTAGTGCTGGAAGGTGGAACTAATATAGATTTAATGTAGATTTGATGAGCCTAAGAGCATCTTCCATACTATATGACTCTGAGTTTGGATTTGAACTGGTGGCCTGTTGGTCTTTGCCCAGTGTACAAATGGTTTATTAATTATGTTATTAGGCTTTCTCTAGCCATGATTTGAATGTCCATTGATTCTTTGTGAAAGAAATTGTTAAAAGTTTCCCTCTGACTCTCCTGATTTTTCAATGTGTCATTCTTCAAACAACTTTACAAATTCTCTGATTCAAGCATATTTTCGAGAAACAGAGGGCGGTGATAGAGGGTTGTAGTTCAAACTGGAGGCCGGTAACCACTGGTGTGCTGCTACTTGCAGGGTCCACTATTGTTCATCATTTACATAAACAATTTGGATGAGCATTTAGAATGCCTGGTGAGTAAGTTTGCAGATGACACTAAAACTGGTGGTATAGTGGACAGCGAAGAAGATATGTAAGTGTACAATAGGATCTTAATCAACTGGACCAGTAAGCCAAGGAATATCAAATGGAGTTTAATTCAGATAAATGCATGATGTTGGATTTTGATAAGACAAACAAATGCCAGACTTGGAGATCTTTGAGAGCAGTATTATCTGGAGTCTTCCAGGTGCTGTGAGCTAGTGAGGGTAGAAATAGGAGGATAGAGCAGATGAATGAGTGGCTGAAGAGCTGGTGTATGAGAGAAGGATTCACATTTTTGGGTCATTGGAATCTTTTCTGGGGTAGAAGTGACCAGTATAAGAAGATTGCACCTGAATTGGAAGGGGACTAATACTGGCAGGGTGATTTGCTAGATCTGCTCAGGAGGATTTAAACTTGTAAGATTGGGGTGATGGGACCCAGGGAGATACTGAGGAAAGAGATCAACCTGAGACTAGTACAGTTGAGAACAGAAGTGAGTCAAACAGTCAGGGCAGGCAGGGACAAAGCAGAAAACAAGCTTGGACTGATAAATTAAACTGCATTTATTTCAAGAGGCCTAACAGGGAAGGCAGATGATCTCAAGGTGTACTTAGAAACATGGGACTGGGATATCACAGCAATTACAGAAATGTGGCTCAGGGATGGTCAGGACTGGCAGCTTAATGTTCCAGGATACAAATGCGACAGGAAGGACAGAAAGAGAGGCAAGGGGGGGCGGGAGTGGCATTTTTGATAAGGGATAGCATTACAGCTGTACTGAGAGAGGATATTTCCGGAAATACATCCAGGGAAGTTATTTAGATTGAACCCAGAAATAAGAAAGGGATGATCACCTTATTGGGATTGTATTATAGGCCCCCCTAATAGTTAGAGAAATTGAGAAACAAACTTGTAAGGAGATCTCAGCTATCTGTAAGAATAATAGGGTGATTATGGTAGGGGATTTTAATTTTCCAAACATAGACTGGGACTGCCATAGTATTAAGGGTTTAGTTGGAGAGGAATTTAAGTGTGTACAAGAAAATTTTCTGATTTGGATGTACCTACTAGAGAAGGTGCAAAACTTGAACTATTCTTGGGAAATAAGGCAGGGCAGGTGATTGAGGTGTCAGTGGGGGAGCACTTTGGGGCCAGCAACCACCAGTCTATTAGTTTTAAAATAGTGATGGAAAAAGATAGATCAGGTCTAAATTGGGAAATCTGGGAAACCTTCAGAAATGAGGTAACGAGAATCCAGAGAAAGTATATTCCTGTTAGGGTGAAAGGAAAGGCTGGTACGTGTAGGGAATGTGGGATGACTAAAGAAATTGAGGGTTTGGTTAAGAAAAAGAAAGAAGCATATGTCAGCTATAGACAGGATAGATCGAGTGAATCCTTGGAGTATAAACGCAGTAGGAATATACTTAAGAGGGAAGTCAGGAGGGCAAAAAGGGGACATGAGATAGCGTTGGCAAATAGAATTAAAGAGAATCCAAAGGGTTTTTACAAATACATCAAGAACAAAAGGGGAACTTGGGAGAGAATAGGGCCCCTCAAAGATCAGCAAGGCGGCCTTTGTGTGGAGCAACAGGAGATGAGGGAGATACTAAACGAGTATTTTACATCCGTGTTTACTGTGGAAGAGGATATGGAAGATATACAATGTAGGGAAATAGATGGTGACATCTTGAAAACTGTCCATATTACAGAGGAGGAAGTGTTGGATGTCTTGAAACACATAAAAGTGGATAAATCCCCAGGACCTGATCAGATGTACCCTAGAACTGTTTGGGAAGCTAGGGAAGTGATTGCTGGGCCTCTTGCTGAGATATTTTTATTATCGATAGTCACAAATGAGGTGTCGGAAGACTGGAGGTTGACTAATGTGGTGCCACTGTATAAGAAGGGTGGTAAGGACAAACCAGGGAACTATAGACCAGTGAGCCTGACGTCGGTGATGGGCAAGTTGTTGGAGGGAATCCTGATGGACAGGATGTACATGTATTTGGAAAGGCAAGGACTGATCCGGGATAGTCGACATTGCTTTTTGTAATGCTTTGGGAAATCATGCCTCACAAACTTGATTGAGTTTTTTGAAGAAGTAACAAAGAGGATTGATGAGGGCAGAGTGGTGAATGTGATCTGTATGGACTTCAGTAAGGCGTTTGACAAGGTTCCCTATGGGAGACTGGTTAGCAAGGTTAGATCTCATGTACTACAAGGAGAACTAACATATGGATACAGAAGTGGCTCAAAGACAGAATACCGAGGGTGGTGGTGGTGGGTTGTTTTTCAGACTGGAGGTCTGTGACCAGTGCCACTAGGATCAGTGCTGGGTCCACTACTTTTCATCATTTATATAAATGATTTGGATGTGAGCATAAGAAGTATAGTGAGTAGGTTTGCAGATGACACCAAAATTGGAGGTGTAGTGGACAGCAAAACAGGTTACCAACGGGATCTTGATCAGATGGCCAATGGGCTGAGGAGTGGCAGATGGAGTTTAATTTAGATAAATGTGAGGTGCTGCATTTTGGGAAAGCGAATCTTAGCAGGACTTACACAGTTAAGGGTAAGGTCCTCGTGAGTGTTGCTGAATAAAGAGACCTTGGAGCGCAGGTTCATAGCTCCTTGAAAGTGGAGTTGCAGGTAGATAGGATAGTGAAGAAAGCGTTTGGTATGCTTTCCTTTATTGGTCAGAATATTGAGTACAGGAGTTGGGAGGTCATGTTGCGGCTGTACAGGACATTGGTTCGGCCACTTTTGGAATATTGCGTGCAATTCTGGTCTCCTTCTTATCGGAAAAATGTTGTGAATCTTGAAAGGGTTCAGAAAAGATTTACAAGGATGTTGTCAGGGTTGGAGGATTGAGGTCTAGGGAGAGGTTGAATAGGCTGGGGCTGTTTTCCCTGCAGCGTATGCGGTGGAGGGGTTACCTTTTATAGAGGTTTATAAAATCATGAGGGGCATGGATGGGATAAATAGATAAAGTCTCTTCCCTGGGATGGGAGTCCAGAACTAGAAGGCATAGGTTTAGGGTGAGAGGGGAAAGATATATAAAAGGGACCTAAGAGGCAATGTTTTCATGCAGAGGCTGGTACGTATATGGAATGAGCTGCCAGAGGAAGTGATGGAGGCTAGTACAATTGCAACATTCAAAAATCATCTGGATGGGTATATGAATAGGAAGGGTTTGGAGTGATAATGGCCGGGTGCTGGCAGGTGGGACTAGATTGGGTTGGGATATCTGATCGTCATGGACGAGTTGGACCATAGGGTCTGTTTCCATGCTGTATATTTCTATGGGTCTTTGACTCTGACTTGTACAGTTAATGGTAGGACCCTGGGGGGTATTGTCAAACAAAGATCTAGGGGTGCAGGTACATAGTTCCTTGAAAGTGGTGCCACAGGTAGACAGGGTGGTGAAGAAGGCATATGGCAAACATGCCTTCATTGTTCAGAGCATTGAGTGCAGCAGATGGGCCATCATGTTATTGCTGTGCAAGACATTGGTAAGGCCACATTTTGAGTAGTAAAAGTTTGGGCACACTGCTATTGGAAGGATGTTATTACACTAGGGAGGGTGCAGAAAAGATTTACAATGATATTACTGAGACTGGAGGGTTTGGGTTATAAGCTTGGCTGGAATTTCTTTTTCCCTGGAGTATAGGAGGTTGAGGGATGATCTTAGAGTTTTGTAAAATCATGAAGGCATAGATAAGGTGAATAGCCAAGGTCTCGCGCGAGAGTGGGGAGTCCAAAACTAGAGGGCATAGCTTTAAGGTTAGATTAGATTTAGATTACTTAGTGTGGAAACAGGCCCTCCGACCCAACAAGTCCACACTGACCTGCTGAAGCGCAACCCACCCGGACCCATTCCCCTACATTTACCCCTTTGCCTAACACTATGGACAATTTCGCATAGCCAATTCACCTAACCCGCACATTTTTAGACAGGTGGGAGGAAACCGGAGTATCCAGAGGAAACCCACTCAGACACGGAGAGAATGTGCAAACTCCACACAGTCCGTCGCCTGAGGCAGGAATTGAACCCAGGTCTCTGGCGCTGTGAGGCAGCAGTGCTAACCACTGTGCCACCATGCCACCCACGGGAGAAGATCTAAAAGGAACCTGGGGCAACTTTTCCACACAGTTGGTGTGTATATGGAACATGCTGCCAGAGGAAGTACAATTGCAACATTTAAAAGACATTTGGATTGAATAGAAAAGATGGGCCAAACACAGGCAAAATTTGAATGAGTCCTTTTAAATTAATCTGAATGATACCAATACCCAAGTAAACAAAGACTCCAGACTAACAGCTATAGTAACCTGAACGTTAGAACCTTGTAGCTTGCTTCTGAAGGATTTTGAATTCAGTAGGAAAAGCATCTGATCCTTCAAGATAGTCACCTTGTCAGAAACGTCCATCTCATCTTGCTGTTTTATCATCAATTCTGAAGGAGTTCTCGAACTGCTAAGTTCAATCATCTGAAGTTTGATTTTCAAGTGAACTGACAACTGCACTGTTTCCTGTTAGGCGAAGTTTGCTACCAGTATAATTAGAATAGAGGTTGATTTAAAAAAAACTGTAGATGCTGGATACAAGGTAGACACGCAGGAAGCTAGAGGAATACAGTAAGCCAGGCAGTATCAGAATGTGGAGAAGGCAATGTTTCAGATGTAACCCTTCTTCAGGACTCTGGGTGGGTGACAGGTGAGCTGCAGATAAAGGGGGTATTGGGGTTTGCAGGGTGATGATATAGGGATAGGTGAAGACAGGTAGAGGATACGACCTAGTTGGTCGATGGGAGGAATGAACCTCACAGTGGCTAGAAGGAAGCATCGATGAGAGGAATAGAAGGGAGGGGAGGGGCTGGGAAGGGAGTCTGATGATGGGAAGGGAGGTTGTTTGAAATTGGAGAACTCAATTTGAGTCCTCTGGGCTGTAGGCTGCCCAGGTGGAAGATGAGGTGTTGTTCCTCCAATTTGCTGTGATAATCGAAGAGGCCAAGGATGTTCATGTTGGAAAGGGAGTGGGAAGGGGAATTAAAATGAGTAGTGATAGGGAGGTCAGGTCAGTCCCTGCAGGCCCGGCTGAAATGCTCTGCGAAATGTTCCTTAGTTTACATTTGGTCTCCCTGGTGTAGAGACGATCACATAGGGAACACTGGATATAGTAAACTTGGTTGGAGGAGAGGAATGCGAACCTCTGCCTCACCTGAAAGGACTGTTTGGGGCCCTGGATGGAGGTAAGGGGAGTTGGTGTGGTGGCAGGTTTTGCATCCTTTATGGTTATGGGGAAAGTACCTGGGAGTTCGGGAAGTTTGTGGGGAGAGTGGCACAGGCCAAGGATCGACGAAGGGAACAATCCTTGCAGAAGGCAGAGAGGGGTGGGGAGGGGAAGATGTTCTTGGAGGTGGGGTCTAGTTGGAGTTGGTGAAAGTATTTAAGGATGATGCGTTGGATGCGGAATATAATTGGGATTGGCATACTTACTGCACATGCAATGCATTCCACCAGAAACTTTGCATGAACAACTTGTGAGATAGCATGACAATTGTTCACTTTCAAAATCAGCACTGCTAAGGCAACTAATCTGCATATATACTCTATTATTTAAGATTTAACTATGGGTGAGGTGTCTGATGACTTGAGGGTGGCTAATGTGCCTTTGCTTAAGAAAGGTTGTATGGAGAAATTGGGGAACTATAGCCTGTGAGTCTGAATTTGGCTGTGGATAAGTTGTTGGAGGTGATTATAAAAGATAGGATTTATGGACGTTTTAGAGAGGCAAAAATTGATTAGGGATAGTCAGCATGGTTTTTGTGCGAGGAAAATCATGCCTCTCAAACTTGTGTTTTTTGAAGAAGTTACCAAAAAGATTGATGGCAGAGCAGTAGATGTTGTATTCTCCTGTTCCCTGGATGCTGTCTGACCTGTTGCGCTTTTCCAGCAACACATTTCCAGCTCTGATCTCCAGCATCTGCAGACCTCACTTTCTCTTCAGAGTGAGCTTGCCAATTAGATACAGACAGGAGACAGAATTGTGATGGAGGGTTGCTTTTTGGATTGGAGGCCTGTCACTAGCAGTGTTCCACAGGGATCGGTTCTGGGTCTTTTGTTTGTCTTTTATACAAATGACTTGGATGAGAACATGGGTAGTAAGTTTGTGGGCGACACCAAAATTGGTGGTATAGTAGACGTTGAAAAATGGCAGATAGAGTTCAAGCTGGATAAATGAGGGGTATTGCATTTTGTTACAACAAACAGGGGTAGGGCTTATACAATTAGTGGTCGGGCCTTGTGCAGGTGGTAGAATAAAGGTACCTAGGGATACACGTACATAATTCTTCGAAGTTTGTGTCACATATAGACAGGGTGGTAAAAAAGGCACTTGCCACGCTTGCCTTTATTGCTCAGTCCTTTGAGGATAAGAGTTGGGAAGTCATATTGAAGTTGTACATTAGTGAGGCCTCTTCTGAAATACTGGGTCCAGTTCTGGTTGCCCAATTATAGGAGGGATATTATCAAGCTGGAGAGGGTTCAGAAGAGATGTACCAGGATGTTGCTCACCATGGAAGGTTTGAGTTATAAAGAAACAGTGGGACTTTCTTCACCTGGAGCAAAGGAGGTTGAGAGGCAACCTGACAGAAGTCTATAAAATATTGAGAGGTATAGATAGAGTTAATGGTAGTTGTCTTTTCCATAGGATGGAGGATTTCAAGATGAGAGGGCACATTTTTAAGGTGAAAGGAGTGAGATTTAAAACAGACATGAGAGACAAATCTTTACAGAGGGTGGTTCGCATGCAGCATGAACTTCCTGAAGAAGTGGTGGAATTGGGTACAATTAAAACATTTAAAAGACATTTGGATTGGTACATGAATAGGAAAGGTTTGGAGGGACATGGGCCAGGGACAGGCACGTGGGGCTAGTTTAGTTTGAGATTATGTTTGGCATGGACTGTTTGGATCGATGGTGTTTCCGTGCTGTATGACTCTATGTATAGACATTAAACATATAACAGTACAAAATTTAGCTACAGGAGCTGAAATGCATCTTGTACACACTAAGGCTGGTGATTGAATAGAGAACAGAGAATAAACATGGCGGTGAGGGGAGAAGGGAGAAGAAAAATGAATGGAGTGTTGACACAGGCAGAAACAGTGGAGACACTACTTCTGGGTCTGGTTATAACTTCAGATTCAAGTATGTTTAAGTTGGATGAAATGCAATTCTGCATGAATGTGCTTCCTGGCTTGGTGTAGTCATGTAACCTTTGCCATGAGGCATACATATTCGCAATCAATTGTAATGAAGTCTAAGTCCAAGCAGCAAAGAATTTGTTTGAATTTGTAACTTGGTCTCACAGTGAAGCTAAGAATTAGAGTTGAAAAGCTGTATAAAAGTGTGGCTATTAAAAGAGGAATGCAGGAATTTCAGAGCTGCTGAAAGCCACTATAAGGCCACAGCAGAAAGCACTGGGAGAGAAACAAAAGTTTTTCTTTCCTGCTGCCAGTTGAACTGAAAGCATTGTGAAACTAGAACTGTCAGTCTTTCCACTAGCAGTTTGAAAGCAACAGGATTATAATGGGTTTAATTAGCATTTTATAGTTGTTGCTTGTAGCTACACTTATATCACTGTTGAGCACCCTAAATCTCTCCGAAGAATAGAAAATATGGACTGAAGACATTTTTTAAGCTTCAAAAGCATGCTTTGTAGCCCCATTGAAGATAGCATGAACAATTAGTGTTCAATGTCAGAGTTCAAGGTGAAAAAACAGCCTGCTGATAAACGTCATTTCATTAACACAACTTGCAGAATCCAGTGAACTTGACACCTGACTTATTATCTCATCTAAGGTAGAATATTCTGAGGCAAAAGAAATCTACTGTGATAGCATAACTATGAAGAGAATCAACTCTCTAAATTGACAGTCTGTGATGGAACAATGCTCACAGCAAGAGGACAAATTTGCCTGAGAGCCCAATGCAATGGGGACTGAAAATTTGGAATGCCAGGCTCTGGACATGAAGCTGAAGCCATTTATGTCAGAAACAAATTGAAAGCTTAGACTAGGAACATAGAGGAAAAGATTTGCAGTGCTTCGCAAGCAATCATGGTTGATACAGTCAAACAACTATCAGGAGATGGAAAGAGTTTCACTGCAGAATCATAAAGCAAACACAGTGCTAATTTCAAAAATATTAAGAGTTTTTAAAAAATTAATTCACAGAACATGACAGGCCAGCATTTATCGCCCCTCCCCATTTGATATTGGAAGGGTGGTGGTGAGCTGCTTCTTGAACCGCTGCAGTTCATGTGATTGCTTTGCTGAATGCAGCTAATACCACTAAAGGAAAGAGATGTCTCAGGCAGTGTCCTAAATCAGCCGAGTTGGTTAAGATGATTCTGAAACAGAACCAGAGAGCAGAATGTTCCAACCAACAGACATTGGAGAAAAAGCCAATAGCCCACATGAGTGTCATGCATTAAAAGAAACTGATGAAAACAAATAGTTTTGCTAATGCTTGAGAACAGTTGTTTGCTTGGTGGGTAGCTCAGTGTAAATGCGTGCTAATGTATTTTTTGTATGTTAAGCTGGATGCTTGTATTGTAGTGCAATACTGGACTGAAGAAGGGCTTATGCCCGAAACATCGATTCTCCTGTTCCTTGGATGCTGCCTGACCTGCTGCGCTTTTCCTGCAACACATTTTCAATACCGGACTGTCCTATTTCAAGCTTGCCATAGTCGTATGAGTCTTGAGGCACAGTCCATCTGGGCAGCCACCTTACAAGTTGTAATAAAGACCAAGTGCATTTGAGCTCCTAACATGCAGTAATGCAGTGATGAAATCAACAGCGCCGATTTTCTGTACAAGTACATTGACAGGAAAAACATTGGTTTGATATTGATAATATGAGCCTGCTTTCTTTAAATGTATGGTTTTTAGTCTATCAATTTGCATAAAATCACACTTAGAGTGGATGTGAGAGTAAATGGTAAATGGTGAGAATAAATGTAAGAGAGTCTGCTCAATGTTATTTTAGATTTGATTTTACACAGCAGGGTTTTGAGAAATTCTACAAAAGTGGTCTGTTTACAAACAGAAAGCGGAGCAAATAAAGGGGTTCAGGTTGTCATTCTCTACTATCCATAACAGTGGTGAACAGATTTGTGGAACTAAAAAATTAGTAATTTCCTGCAGGATCTGACATGCTCTTGCAGCCTCAGTTTTATGTGATCGTTAACTTAAGTTTCTAACCCATGGTTAATCCCAGAATGTCATTGGTAATGCCAATGCCCTTAAATATCACGGGTTGGGTTTGAGGCTTGTGTGATTGATCCTGATTTGGTTGGGAATGGTCATTTCCTGATCGGTCTGTTTCTGTAAATATTACTATATCAAGCTGTTCCTTAAGTAATCTGTGGGATAGCTTTTCTAAATTGATACAGATCCTGAGCTGTTAGTGAGAAGTCTTTGCAGGGCCAACAGGGCTGTGTATGCCTTTGTTCTCTCTGAATCTAATGCCTAGTTGAAACTGGGTGGTTAATTGATTTTAGTTTTATTATACTTTTTGTAGTCGTTTGATATAACTGAGTGGCTTGCTAGGCCACTGCAAAGGGCAGTTTAGTGTCGAACACATAGCAATGGGTCTCGATTCAAGTACGGGCCAAATCAGGTAAGGATTTCAGATTTCCTTCCCTAAAGGACATTAGTAAATTGCTTGAAATTTTATGACAAACTTCATGGTGACTAGTATTAAAACTAGATTTTCAGTTCATATTTGTTTAATTTATTTTAAACTGGATTCAAATTCATGAAGTGTCACAGTGGGATTTAAACTCAATTCTCTGAATTGTTAGTCCATGCCTCCAGATTATCAATATTCAAACCAATAATATAACCATTACACTACTATACCCATATTACACTTTTAAAAATTTTATAATCGTTTTATATTGTCATTGGTTGACAGGATAAAATCAAAGAGTATAAACCATTCAATTAGTTATTTCTGGTCAATATACATGTGCATCATGTATGCATTCCATAAGTCTGTGAAGTGCAAAAACAAGCTTTCAAAAATAACGTGGTGCATACAGATAAACTAAGCACTTCTTGTCCTATGTTCAATTTGCTCTGTTAAGGGGAAATTTAGTCGGGCATCCTGATTTACTGCTAGCCATCAATACATGCTAAAAAATGTGTAGGATTAAAAACAAAATCAGCTAATCTCTGCTTGCCCTGCTGTTATATAGCTTCTCATTTCTTGTTACTACACTTGTAGATAAATACTGGCCACATACTTGAAATATGGAATTGATACCTTTTGAGGATCCATGGGAATAAAATTGACAAAAATAAAATCAGCAAAAGTAAAAGAGAATGCAGATATATTGAGACATGTTTTGTCTTGGGCTTTTGCTGCAGCAAAGAAAATAGCAAGTCTTATACATAATATGTGTAAAGATAGGTTTAGGAAGCAGAAATTATGTAGATGTTATAATTCTACATTCTGTACTCATTCCACTATGAGACCTACATTGGGATTTAATTTTGTACATCGTTTGCTTATCATGGGTTTCAAATTATTATCTGGAGCACTGCATTAATCCAGGCCTACATTTTAGGTGAAACAAAAACAGAAATTGCCAACGAAACTCAGCAGTCTGTGGGGAGAAAGCAGACTTAAGGTTTTGTGTCTGGTTGCACTTTATCAGAACCATTTTAGGTGACTCATTTCATTAGTTATATGTTCTAATATATTAACATGTGCTTCACACCTGAAATTATCTATGTGAACGTACAATTTGAAACAAGAGCACAATTAGCCTAAGTTTTATATTTTTGTTATCTAACATATGTTGATGGGATAAAGCAAAACGCTTCAAAAATAGAAATAAAGAAATAAATAATCGAACAATATTTATAAATGGACCAAAGGTTAACAATTAACATTTCATATATTATCAAGCTAACTACATTAACTACATGTTAAAGTATTTTCTATTTTTAAAGTATTTTCCACTTTCTAGTGTTCTTTCTCCCACAATACAGCTGAGAATGAGATTGTGAATTTTTATTAAGCAATCATATATTCTGCATATTTTATGTATTGAAGAATGTATTCTGTTTATGTTTTGCACCAGGGATCTGAGCAATAATAATATATTAGTTTTGGGTCCTGGCGCCTTTTCACAACTATCAAGTTTACACTTCTTGTAAGTAATTTTCCTGTAATTTTGTATTAAAAATGTTGAAAATAAATTTATTGATTTATGTTTTTAAAGTTTTGATGGCCAGTGAATGACTAATTGGATGATCACAGTCAGCATGTGTAATTTTATTAACAAAGTGGTGGACCCGTATCCTTTTTACACTGTTCTATGATTTCAATAAATAACATTGGAGTATGACTGATAATCAATGATTGAGAATGTCAATGGAACATTGCACATAGACAGTTACAAAGTTAGTTTTGATAATCATTTTCATTTATATGAATGATTTGGATGTGAGCATAAGAGGTATAGTGAGTAAGTTTGCAGCTGACACTAAAATTGGAGGTGTAATGGACAGCGAAGAAGGTTACCTCAGATTAAATCTAAATATTTCATTCAACCATAATTCTCAAATTTATTGCAAAGCATGACGCAAGTAAATTGATTAAGAATTTGGTGATTAGAAAGAAACGTATGTCTTGGTAATTAGCGAAAATCAACTGTTTGAAGTGGAAGTAAAGCCATACAACAGTCATTACACACAGAAAAAGACTATTCAACCCAAGTCAATGTTAGCTTTCTGAGGAGCAAGTTAGTCAGTCCGGTTTACCCATTTTATTCCTGTAGCCTTGCAAATTTATTTCCGTTGAGTGCTTATCCACCTTTCCTTTTGAGATAAATAATCCTTTTCATTTCCATAGCCTTACTGGCAGCATGTTCCAGGTAAAAAGGTTCTTCCTCACCTTCTTTATCTCGAATGTAAAACTTAAATTTTATTTCCCCAAGTCCTTGTTCCATTAGCTAATACGAACAGCTTTTCTTTGTCTGCTTCACTGAATTCATTTTAATCTTTGATACCTCTATCTGACCTCCCCTCAACTTCCTTTGCTCGAAGGAGAACAATCTCAATTTTTCCATTCTCACCTCTATTAAATTTCCTTATCCTTGGAACCATTTTGATTAATCTCTTTTTAAACCCTCAAGGACCTTCACAGACTTCCTAAAGTGTGGTCAACAGAATTGAATGAACTAGCCCTGTATTGAACTAGCCAGATCTTTATTAAGGTTCAGCGTAATTTCCCTGCATTTGTACTCAATAGGTGTATATGAAGCCCAAGATCTGTTTTACTTTGCGTAATATCCTCTCAATATGAACTGCTACTTTTAAAAAATAATACACAAGAATACCAAATTCCTCTGTTCCTGAACATCTTTCACAATGTTGAGACCTTATTTCTACATTCAGGTGATATTATTTTCTTTCTCTTCTGGCATCATAGCACACTTGTGTATGTTAAATTTAATCTATCATTCTATTGGTCTATTCATGTCATGTTCTTGTCAATTGACATCATCCTCATTGATTCTTTCACATTTCATGTCATTGGCAAATTTAGAAATTTTACTTTGTATTCATAATTGATGCATTTTAATACTTTTTTCATGGGGGGCCAGCATTGCTGGCATGGCCAGCGGTTTTGGCCTTGAACTAAGTGGCTTGCTAGATCATTTCAATAGACAATTATAAGCCATCCGCATGGAGTGACATGTAGGTCAGACCAGGTAAGGAAGCCAGAGTTCTTCCCCTACAGGAACTGAGGAAACCAGATGGGCTTTTACAGCAATTGATTAAGGTTTCATGACATGCTTTCACTTCCCTACTTTCTTTTATTAATTCAAAATCCGTCAGCCACTGCAGCTAAATGTGAACCTCATGTCTGCAGATCAAAAAGGCTGTGGTTTTAGAACTGAGTCTTAGGAACACAGCTGTCCACTGAACTCCATTCTGAAAAACACCCATTTACTATGACTGTCTTTTATCCTGTCCTCAAGCCAATTTTGTTTTATGGGCACTAATCCTTCTTTACTTTGAGCCTTAATTTTGTTCGTCAGCCTTTTATTGCATTTTTTCAAATAATGTCTTATGTACTCTAAGATACATTTAGACAACATCTATTGTTTTCCTTTCATCAACCTTCTGTTTGCTCATTATTCAATTGGATTAATCAAACACAATCTGCCTTTTCAAATCCGTGCTGGCTTTCCTTAATTAACTTAACTGTGTCTACTTTTTTTCCCCCCAGAGCAACACATTACCATAATTATGAAATGTCATAATTCTGGTTTAGAAACAGTAAAGGTTTATGTGAATCACATAATTCTCATAGCACAGAGGGAGGCCATTTGGCACATCATCTATGCACCAGCTCTCCAAATTCAACTTGTGTCATTTCTCTGTCTTCTCCCTGTAAAGTGTGCAATTTATTTTTTTGCTTATAATAGTCTAATGCCCATTTGAATGCCCCATTTGAATTTGCCTTCATCATACTCTCAGGCAGTGCATTTCAGACCATAACCATTCACTGCGGGAGATAATTTTTCCTTTGTCCAGTTTTTCTTCTTTTGTCAATTACTTTAAATTCCTCTCATTCTTATTCCTTTCACAAGTGGAAACAATTTCTCCATATCTACTCCTTTCAGACACCTCATGAATGTGATTTTGATCTGATCCTCACCCTGAATAGAATAGAAATTCATTGAAGGATTTGGGTTACATTTGTGTTTCCAACATTTCATTCTTGGAAATCTATGGATCCCTTTGTTGGGTTGGGTACTTTAAATACGATTACAATAAAATTGTTTTCAAGCTATGTCCATTTATCACTTGCCCCTCATTTCATGTTTGCAAGCTATTTGTGTTGTCATACGGAAGTTTGACAGCTGCCTCCAGATGGGGACAGTGCCATTTATCAATGGTTAAATCATTTGAATCAGTACATTGAGGGACAATATTCCTGGAAATACATCCAGGGAAGTTATTTGGGTGGAACTGAGAAATAAGAAAGAAATAAATTGCACACTTTACAGGGAGAAGACAGAGAAATGACAAGTTGAATTTGGAGAGCTGGTGCATAGATGATGTGCCAAATGGCCTCCCTCTGTGCTATGAGAATTATGTGATTCGGATAAATTGGTATTATATTATAAACCCCCCTAATAGTCAGAAGGAAATTGAGAAACAAACTTGTAAGGAGATCTCAGCTATCTGTAAGAATAATAGGGTGGTTATGGTAGGGGATTTTAACTTTCCAAACATCAACTGGGACTGCCATAGTGTTAAGGGTTTAGATGGAGAGGAATTTAAGTGTGGACAAGAAATTTTCTGATTCAGAATGTGGATGTACCTACTAGAGAAGGTGCAAAACTTGACCTACTCTTGGGAAATAAGGCAGGGCAGGTGACTGAGGTGTCAGTGGGGGAGCACTTTGGGGCCAGCGATCATAATTCTATTAGATTTAAAATAGTGATGGAAAAGGATAGATTAAATCTAAAAATTCTGGATCAGTGGTGCCGGAAGAGCACAGCAATTCAGGCAGCATCCGACGTCGGATGCTGCCTGAATTGCTGTGCTCTTCCAGCACCACTGATCCAGAATCTGGTTTCCAGCATCTGCAGTCATTGTTTTTACCTAGATCTAAAAATTGGAGAAAGGCCAATTTTGACGGTATTAGGCAGGAACTTTCAAAAGCTGATTGGGGGCAGATGTTCGCAGGTAAAGGGATGGCTGGAAAATGGGAAGCCTTCAGAAATGAGATATCGAGAATCCAGAGAAAGTATATTCCTGTTAGGCTGAGAGGTAAGGCTGGTAGATATAGGAAATGCTGGTTGACTAAAGAAATTGAGGGTTTGTTTAAGAAAAACAAGGAAGCATATGTCAGGTATAGGAGAAAGTAAGGACTGCTGATGCTGGAGATCAGAGCTGAAAAATGTGTTGCTGGAAAAGCGCAGCAGGTCAGGCAGCATCCAAGGAGCAGGAGAATCGACGTTTCGGGCATGAGCCCTTCTTCAGGAGGGCTTATGCCCGAAACATCGATTCTCCTGCTCCTTGGATGCTGCCTGACCTGCTGCGCTATGTCAGGTATATACAGAATAGATTGAGTGAACCCTTAGAGTATAAACGTAGTAGGAGTACACTTAAGAGGGAAATCAGGAGGGCAAAAAGGGGACATGAAATAGCTTTGGTAAATAGAATTAAGGAGACCCCAAAGGGTTTTTACAAATATATTAAGAACAAAAGGGTAACTAGGGAGAGAATAGGGCCCCTCAAAGATCAGCAAGGCGGCCCTTTGTGTGGAGCCTCTGAAAATGGGGGAGATACTGAACGAGTATTTTGCATCAGTATTTACTGTAGAAAAGGATATGGAAGACATAGACTGTAGGGAAATAGATGGTGACATCTTGCAAAATGTCCATATTACAGAGAAGGACGTGCATAAAGGTGGATAAATCCCCAGGACCTGATCAGGTGTACCCGAGAACTCTGTGGGAAGCTAGAGAAGTGATTGCTGGGCCTCTTGCTGAGATATTTGTATCATCGATAGTCACAGGTGATGTGCCAGAAGACTGGAGGCTGACTAACGTGGTGCCACTATTTAAGAAGGGTGGTAAGGACAGGCCAGGGAACTATAGACCAGTGAGCTACCAGTCAGTGGTGGGCAAGTTGTTGGAGGGAATCCAGAGGGTCAGGATGTACATGTATTTGAAAAGGCAAGGAGTGATTAGGGATAGTCAACATGGCTCTGTGCATGGGAAATCATGCCTCACAAACTTGATTGAGTTTTTTGAAGAAATAACAAAGAGGATTGATGAAGGCAGAGAGGTGGACGTGATCTGTATGGACTTCAGTAAGGCGTTCGACAAGGTTCCCTATGGGAGACTGGTTAACAAGGTTAGATCTCACGGAATACAGGGAGAACTAGCCATTTGGATACAGAACTGGCTCAAAGGTAGAAGACAGAGGGTGGTGGTGGAAGGTTGTTTTTCAGACTGGAGGCCTGTGACCAGTGGAGTGCCACAAGGATCGGTGCTGGGTCCTCTACTTTTTGTCATTTACATAAATGATTTGGATGCGAGCATAAGAGGTATAGTTGGTAAGTTTGCAGATGACACCAAAATTGAAGGTGTAGTGGATAGCGAAGAAGGTTACCTCAGATTACAACAGTTGGGCCAATGATCTGAGAAGTGGCAGATGGAGTTTAATTCTGATAAATGCGAGGTGCTATATTTTGGGAAAGCAATTCTTAGCATGACTTATACATTTAATGGTAAGGTCCTCGGGAGTGTTGCTGAACAAAGAGACCTTGGAGTGCAGGTTCATAGCTCATTGAAAGTGGAGTTGCAGATAGGATAGTGAAGAAAATGTTTGGTATGCTTTCCTGTATTGAACAAAGAACAAAGAATGTTTACAGCCCAGGAACAGGCCCTTCGGTCCTTCAAGCTTGAGCCAATCCAAATGTACTGTATAAACCTGTCTGTCAATTCCTAAGGATTTGTAACCCTCTGCTCCCACCTACTCATGCATCTGTCCAGACGCATCTTAAATGAATCTACCGTGCCTGCCTCTACCACCTCTGCTGGCAATGCATTCCAAACGCCCACCACCCTCTATGTGAAGTACTTGCCGCGTGTATTCCCCTTAAACCTTCCACCTCTCATCTTGAAAGCATGACCTCTGGTTATTGAATCCTTCACCCTGGGAAAGAGTTTGTCTCTATCCACCCTATCTATACCCTTCATGCTTTTGTAAACCTCATTCAGGTCCCCCCTCAAACTCCTTTTTTTCTAGTGAAAATAAACCTAACCTACTCAACCTCACTTCATAGCTAGCACCTTCCATACCAGGCAACTCGTAAACCTTCTCTGCACCCTCTCCAAAGCATCCACATCCTTTTGGTAATGTGGCGACCAGAACTGTACACAATATTTTACATGTGGCCGAACCAATGTCTTGTACAATTTTAACATGACTTGCCAGCTCTTATACTCAATATCCTGTCCAATGAAGGCAAGCATACCAAATGCCTTCTTGACCACTCTATCCACCTGTGCAGCAACCTTCAGGGTACAATGGAGCTGCACTCCCAGATCTCACTGCCCATCAACTTTTCCCAAGGCTCTTCCATTCATTGTATAATTCGCTCCAGAATTAGACTTGCCTAAATGCATCACCTCACATTTGTCTGGATTGAAAGCCATCTGCCACTTTTCCGCCCAACTCTCCAGTCTGTCTATATCCTTCTGTATTCTCTGACAGTCCCTTATGCTTTCTCCTACTCCAACAATCTTTGTGTCATCTGCAAACTTGCTGATCATACCAATAGTGCCCTCTTCTAGATCATTTATGTATATTACAAACAACAGTGGCCCCAAGACTGACCCCTGTGGAACACCACTGGTCACCTTTCTCCATTTCGAGAAACTCCCTTCAACTACTACTCTCTGTCTCCTGTTGCTCAACCAGTTCTTAATCCACCTAGCTAGAACACCCTGCACACCATGTGACTTCACTTTCTCCATCAGTCTACAATGGGGAACCTTATCAAATGCCTTACTAAAGTCCATGTATATGACAACAGCCCTTCCTTCATCTAACAAATTGGTCACTTCCTCAAAGAAGTTGGTAAGGCACGATCTCCCCCACACAAAACCATGTTGCCTATCACTGAGAAGCTCATTCTTTTCTAAATATAAATAGATCCTATCTCTTAGTAGCCTCTCTAGCAACTTCTCCACCACTACCGTCAGGCTCACTGGTCTGCAGTTACCCAGAATATCCATACTACCCTTCTTGTACAGGGGGACAACATAAGCTACCCTCCAGTCCTCCGGCACCTCACCTGTATTTAAGGATGCTACAAAGATATCTGTCAGGGCCCCAGCTATTTTCTCTGTCACCTCCCTCAGCAACCTGGGATAGATCTCATCCGGTCCTGGGGATTTGTCCACCTTAATAACCTCTAGCATACCCAATACATCTACCCTACTTATGCCAACGTGATCAAGACTAATCTGGTGGTGAGATTATTGAATACAGGAGTTGGGAGGTTATGTTGCGGCTATACAGGTCATTGGTTAGGCCACTGTTGGAATATTGTGTGCAATTCTGATCTCCTCCCTATCAGAAAGATGTTGTGAAACTTGTAAATCTTTTCTGAACTCTTTCAAGGATGTTGCCAGGGTTGGAGGATTTGAGTTTTAGGGAGAGGCTAAACAGGCTGGGGACAGGATAAATAGACAAAGTTTTTTCCCTGGGGTGGGGGAGTCCAGAACGAGAGGGCATAAGTTTAGAGTGAGAAGGGAAAGATATAAAAGAGACCTAAGGGGCAACTTTTTCACGCAGAGGGTGGTACGTATATGGAATGAGCTGCCAGAGGAAGTGGTGGAAGCTGGTACAATTGTAACATTTAAAAAGGCACTTGGATGGGTTTATGAATAGGAAGGGTTTAGAGGGATATGGGCTGGGTGCTGGCAGGTGGGACTAGATTGTGTTGGGATATCTGGTCGGCATGGACAGGTTGGACCGAAGGGTCTGTTTTCATGCTGTACATCTCCATGACTCTATAAATGATATTTTTCAAAAAGCTGCAAATGCTGAAACCTGAAACAGAAATTGTGAAGGTACATGACAGGTCAGTCAACATTTGTAAAGGGAAAAGAGAAGCTCACAGTTCAATGGTAATCCTTAGTCAGTTTTATGTTCTTAACGTTTTTTTTTAATTTTTCGTTATTTTTGATTGTGGGCTGAAATGGGAATACGAATAAATGAAGAAAAATCCAAAGAACTGTGGATACTGGAAATCAGAAGCAAAATCATAACTTTCTGGGAAAACTCAGCATTCTGCCAGCATCTGTGGAGAGAAAGCAGAGTTAGTGTTTCAGGTCGAGTCAGAACTGTTTGTTGCTTGGATAAAGTTGATATATATGTTAGAAAAAGGCCAAGGGATGGGGAAGGAGTAAAGGTAGGTGGAGATGGATAAAAAACAGTTGGGTAGACAAAGGAATGTGTAAAGGTCAGCCTGGGAGAATGATAGCTAATGGGGACCTTCAGTGGCTGACGATGTGTTATTTGTAGTAGCAGTCCATGTGATGACAAGGCCTGGGTGTGGGGGTCAGGGTAAGGACATGGGAGAAGGTGTTCAGACCCTAAAATTATTGAACTCTATACTGAGTCCAGAAAGTTGCAGGCTTCTCAAGCGGATAATGAGGCATTGTCCTTCCAGCTTGTGCTGAACTTTGCTGGAACACTGGAATAAACCAAGACAGAGATATTGGACAGGGAACACATTAGTGTTTTGAAGTGGCAGGCAACGGGAAACTCAGGGTCATTTTTACAGACAGAATGTAGGTGTTCTGCAAAGTGATTGCCAAGCCTGTGCTTTGCTTCCCCAATGTAGAGGAGGCCACATTGTGAGCAGGAAATGCAGTAGACTGGAGTGTAGTGCAGGTGAATCACTGCTTCACCTGGTAGGTGTGTCTGGGGCTTTGGATAGTGAGGAGGCAGGAAGTTAATGAGCATTACACATTCTGCGATTGCGTGGGAAGGTGATGTGGGGTAAGTTGGGAATTGAGAAGGAGTGAACAAAGGTGTCCTAGAGGGAATAGTCTCTGCAGATGGCTGACAAAGGAGGAGAGGGGAATATGTGTCTGGTGGTGGCATCCTGCTAGTGGTGACGGAAAAGGTGGCTAATGATTCTTTGGATGTGGATGTTGGTGGGATGGTAAGTGAGGACAATGGGGACCCTATTGCTGTTATGGGAGGGAAGAGAGCAAGTGAAAGCCAAAGTGCAGGAGATGAGTTGCACATGGCCGAGAGCCTTGTCAACCACAGTGGTGGGAAATCCTTGGTTAAGTAAGAAGGTAGACATTTTGGAGGAATCCTTGTCGAAGTTGGCATCATTGGAACAAATGTTATGGAGATGGAGGAACTGGAAGAATAGAAAAGAGTCTTTACAGGAAGCAGGGTGAGGGTGTATAGTCAAGCTGACTGTGGGGGTTAGTGGGGCTTTAGTGGACATTGGTGGCAAGCCTACTCCAGAAAAGGAGACAGATGTCAAGATTGCACTAGCTTTCTGCCACTCATGTCCTTCCAGATGGAAGTGGTCATGCTGTCTTAAGTGACTTTCTGCTGGTGAATTTTTTCAGTGCAATTTTAGATCAGATTACTTACACCGTGGAAACAGGCCCTTCAGCCCAACAAGTCCACACCCACCCACCAAAGCGCAACCCACTCAGACCTATTCCCCTACACCGAACACTACGGGCAATTCACATGGCCAATCCACCTAATCTGCACATCTTTGGACTGTGGGAGGAAACCGGAGCACCCGGAGGAAACCCACGCAGACACGGGGAGAACGTGCAAACTCCACACAGTCCGTCGCCTGAGGCGGGAATTGAACCCAGGTCTCTGGCGCTGTGAGGCAACAGTGCTAACCACTGTGCCACCGTGCCGCCGTGTTGGAGTTGCACACATCCAGGCAGGTGGTGAATATTCCATCGCACTCCTGACTGTCAGAACAGAGATCTCTTCCTGGAGAAAGGCTTGAACTGTCCCCATTCACAACCGCCCTCCTCTGCTTGACCAAACTTGTCCTCACTTTGAACAAATTCTCCTTTAATTCCTCCCACTTTCTTCTGATCAAAGGTGTGGTAACATACCTGCATGGGCCCCAGTTATGTCTGTCTCTTTGTGGGGTATATGGAATATTCCTTGTTCCAATCATACTGGCTGCCACCCACATCTTTCTCCGGTACATTGATAACATAATTGATGCTGTTTCTCTCTCTTGTCTGGAATTGGAAAAATTCATCAATTTCACTTTGGTGGATGATGTCAAGCTTCTTTTGTTGCAACTGCACTAATTCAGGCAAATGGGGAATATTCTATCACACTCCTGACTTGTGCCTTATAGTCAGGAGGTCGGTTACTTGGTGTAGGATTCCTAGCCTGTGACCTTCTCTTGTACCGCAGTACTTGTATGACTAGTCCAGTTCAGTTTCTGGTTAGTGATGTTGAATTTAGTGGATTCAGTGATGGTAGCACCATTGAATGTCCAGGGACACCAGTTAGAGTCTGTCTTGCCTGGCATTGCCTGGCATTTGTGTGGTGTGAATGTTACTTTTCAGCCCAAGCCTGAATATTGTTCAGGTATTCCTGCATGTGGAATTGGACTGTTTTAGCATTCGAGGAGTCACAACTGGTTGTTCTGCAAAGAACAGAGCCCTATATATTAATATATGTAGTACACACAAGTATTCCAAGCCCAACTGTTCAGTATGTTCAGCGCCATTTGCAACTCTTCAGAAATATACATCAAAACCTGGACAACAAACAGATTTTGGCTGGCTGATAAATGGCAAGTAACATTCATGCTGTACATGAATGGCATGTGAGGTGTTTGTTGACTTGGGTTTTATTCATCAAAGCAAGCGAGGAAGAGAGAAAGAGAAGCGAGACCACAGGCAGAGAGACAGGTGCATGAAGAGAGAAATGGTTCATATCAGGAGGGATGTCATAATCAGCCGTAAACAGGAGGCTTTTGGAGCTGTCAGATGTGGAGGTGCTGGTGTTGGAGTGGGGTGGACAAAGTCACATGACACCAAGTTATAGTCCAACAGGTGAAGATACCTCGGAATCTGCGATGGATACGACAGATGTCGTTGCCTATACACCTTTGTCTCCTGAAAAGTAGAATGAATTTTCCAAGAAGCCCTGGGTGCAAGAGGCAAGCCACTGTGTGTTAGCTGGGAGGAATGCAATGATTGTAATGAGGTCAGCAAGGTGGACCTTATATAATATGGTTTCCCTGACTGGGGCTTTTAATATGGTCTACTCAGGGACCCCTGGATGACAGATATAAACAGGAGTGTCAGAGGTTCTGTTCACTCAGAGCTGGCTCTGAGGGAGCTGGATCAGTGTCAAGGAGTCTCTTTTTATGTAAATAAATGGTGACTGGGTGATGGGATATCAGCCTCAGTGGAGTTATTTCAGAAGGGTTAGAGGGATATTGGCCGAATGTTGGCAAATGGGACTAAATCAGTTTAGGATATCTGGTTGGCATAAATGAGTTGGAATGAAGGGTCTGTTTCCATGTTGTATAACTTTATGACTCAATGACTTTGTGAGGGCAAGACAAAAAGCTTCAACAAATTTTTTTTTCAGCAAAATTCATAGTCAGTTCTCATAAGGTGTGTTATAGCAGCATTGTTAGGCAAAATCCACATTGAACCAAAGGAGGATGATGAGTGAAAAGGGTATCCCACTATCCCATCAACTCGTGTTAATCTACTTCTTGTTAATGTTGGCATCTTCTTCCCTTCCCTAGCTTTCTTTTTCACACTAGAAGTATCTCACTCCTTTCAGTGTTCTGGTTCTTTATTCCCTTAATCTCCCAGTTTACACCAACCTCTTCTGGTGCTGTGGTAATGTCCCTCCCTCTGGTATAGGTAGCCTGCGTTCAAATCTGCCTACTTCAGAGCTGTCTGGTAGCATCTCTGAGCAGGTTGCTGAGAAAATTTCTGTACCAGCACAGTTACAATTTCCATCCCCAAATCCTCACCCCCCACCAGAGTTCATTCCCGGAGTTCCCCTCATTCCAAATTCATTTTTCTTTTGTTTTTCCTTGATATTTTTCCTTTAGCTTTCGGAAGGACGCATTTGCAAATTCAAATTGGCAAACTACAAATACCAGGGATAGATTCCAAATTAACACTTGATCAGTGACATCGAACAAAGAATAGACCATTCATCCCCTTGAACCTATGCTAGCATTCAGTGAGCTCTTGGCTGATCTGTGGTCTAACTCCATATCCCTTACTAGCTTGGCTTAACAAAAATGTATCTATTTCAGATTTAAAATTAACTACTGATCTAACATTCACTGCCATTTGTGGAAGGAAGTTCTAAACATCTACCACCCTTTGTGAGTAGAAAAACTGTCCACCATCTCTCCCAAACAGTTTGGCCATAATTTTAACACTATGTCCCCTTATTTATTTATAATCCTTAACTAGTGGAAACCAAGAGGGAGGAGAAATAAGTTGAAAACCATGAAGTTGAAATGCCGTTTGCTGATATGAACACAGCAGATAATTTCAATCTATTCTAAATAACTTTATTACTTTATTAATTTAATGGATTATTTTTAAATTAATGTATTTTTAACAAAAGTGATGTATAAGCATTGAACATGGAAAATGTGTTCTCTGAAGATAAATGTTTTGAATTATTTTACAATTTATGCTCTCTTTTAGGAACATAAGTGATAATTATTTAAGCTTAATAGGAAATGGTGCTTTTGATCGTCTATCTTCAATAATCTATTTGTAAGTATGTTGACGATATTAAAATTAAAATAATTCATGTCTTTTTTAAAAGATCTGCAATTCCATATATATATTTGAATTACATTTTCGAAGGTTTTATAAAATATCTAGCTTAATTGCCATCCTATAACTGAACTTGTAGGTATTAAATTGTAGTTTAAATATTTAACATTCGTCTATGGGTTAGCAGATAAATAAAATGGCTCTGAATTCTGTGATATTGGTATTAAAACATGTAGAACAGAAAGATCCTGTGTTTTTAGTTAGCTGAAAAGTGTCTGTGGAACAGAAAAATTGGAAGGTAATTTTTTTTTTACTTTGCCTACTTTATTACTCCATTATCCAATGTTGATTAAACTGCCCAACACATCTTGCCATTGAGGTCAATAGAAATCAAAATGGGGATTGATGTATGTCAGATGGTTTAATTATTAACCATTTATACTAACGTCCAAGGTCAAAGTTATGCCCAGATGCTTTAAAAACATAAGCAATTTTACCCTGGAACTAAGTAATTAATATGTACGGACAGGTTGATTTGCCATCTGATCTTTCTTATCTTAATTTACACACAGTTCTACCTATTAGAATTTTATCTTGGAATAGGAAAAGTGCCGAACAATGATCATTATATGAAAAATAGCTTCCTTATCTTCACAGTGAATTACAAATCAAGAAATGAGATAGATTACAATGCTCTCTTTGAATATTTGGCACCAGCAAACCTTTGCATGGGTGGAAGTGTAAGAAGGTGAGGGGAGGAAGCAGTTTGGCTCAGTATCGTAGATTCACGCAGAATAAAGACAGACACTTTGGTCCAAATAGTCCATGCCGCCCTTGTTCCCAAACCAGATTTGTCCCACCTACCTCTGTATTGCCCATACCCTTCCAAACCTTTCCTATTCATGTTCTTATCCAAATGTCTTCTAACTGTTGTAACTGCATCCACCACTTCCTCTGGCAGTTCACTCCATTCATAAACCACTCTATGTAAAAAAAAAAGTTGCCCCCATGTCCTTATGAAAGCTCTTTCCTCTCACCTGAAAAGTATGCTCCCCAGTTTTGAAATCCCCCACCCTAGAGAAAAAACAAACTGTTATTCATCTGTTAGGCCCCTCATACATGTGACATTTTTTTTTTGTTTTAGGAATATATGCTCATGCTCCTTTTACTTTAAAATCAAATTGACAAATTGTGGAAAGATCAATGCTAGATTAATACAGTCCCTAATTCCCTAAGCAAACACTTATTCCTACAATAGAGGAGAGAAAAACTATCAGTTATAGGATGAGGGCAAATGAATTGCCACCAGCCATCTAATCAGTGTCATCTGTAAAAATCTTTGGGTAAGTTTCCTACCTTCTCTCTTGGCTACAAATGCTATTATTGCTTGGCAGCCTTGAATAAGTGGACAGAAACATAGCAATTAGAAAATGTGACAATATTTTAAGTATGTACACACACAGACACACACTGCACACACCATTGTGTAGACATACTAGTTCAGCTAATTATATTCAAAATTAGTCATATATTTGAAGTATTTGTTCATTTCTAGAGATCTTCGTGCAACCTCCATTTCTCTTGATGTTCTCAAAGGTATCTTAGAGAGTACAGTAAATATTGTCAACCTGTAAGTATACCTGTTCTCAGCAATTGCTCCGCTTCAATTTCAGATATTTCAGATGTAGTGTAATGGACGGAATAAGAGAATATAGTGTAACAGACAGAACGAGAGAGTAGCTGAAACGTTTTGTTCCCTTCATTAATGTCTATAATGTATATTACTTATCCTTGAGTGTGTGTGATCAATTTGTGTGCTTAAACAAAGAGGATCACATATTTGCATATTCACCCTGAAAATCTAATGCTATCTCATTCAAGTGCACGCGTGCAACCACACAGAAATACATTTAAAGAGAATGGCGCATTTTTATAAGAAAACTAAAAGACTTTAAGATGTTGTAGTCTCTAGTTTTAAAGGCAAAGTTATTGCTATCCTATTGGCTGCTGTTTCTGCAGTTGTTTGCAGATTGACTGCTTTTCCCTAGTTATAACAGATTTGTTATCTGTTGCCAGTTTTGGTCACATTATCAATACTTATTTTATCTACACAAAGGATAAGACCATATGAAACAGGTACAGGAGTAGGCCATTCAACCCTCAAGACTGACCACCATTCAAGAGGATCCTGGGTGATCTGACATTCCTCACCTACTTGCCTTTGCCACAGAAGATTTGATTCTTTTACCGATCAAGAATCTATTTATCCCAGCCTTATGTATACATAAGGGCCATGCTCCCACAACTTTCTGTGGCAAGGAGTTCCAAAGACTCTCAACCCTCTTCATCTCAGTCTTAAATTGGCACCCTTTTATTCAGAGAGGAAACATCCTCTCAGTTCAGAAGATAATCCTTCCATACTGGGGATTATCCTAGCGAACCTTCTCTGAACTGTCTCAAATGAAATATCTTTGCCTTAAATAAGGGGACAGCGCTTCTCACAATGTGCTCTCACCAGCAACTTATACAGTTTCAGTGAGACTTCCCTACTCTTATGGTCCAACCCCCTTGAGATAAGTGCCAACATTGCATAAGACCTACTGGTTACCTGCTGCACTTGTGTGCTAGATTTCTGTGTTTTGTGCACAAGTACTCCCAAGTCTCTTTACTTTGTAGTTTTCTGCAGCTTTTCTCCATTTAAATAATATTGGACAAGCTGGTTTCTCCATTGCCTGGTTTGTCGAGCTTAAAGTTCAGAGAGAGGAAGACTGCATAAATCTCTAAACAATATAAGATGTATACATTCCACAGATGGGTTTCATATTGCTACGTCCATTACAGGGGGCAAGCCACTCATGGCTAGTCAAATAGGAACTTTGAGAGTTCTAGCAATCTGACCATAAATTGGAAAAGTGACCTGACCATCAGCAGCCATTTTCACAGAATCACAGAAGTATTATAGTACAGAAAGAGGCCATTCATTTGCACCAACTCTTCAAACCAGCATGGATACTTACTGACAATTTCCTGCTTTTCCTTTCACATTATTTCTATCCAGATAATCATCTAATTCTCTCTTGAATCTGCCTCCCCTGCACTTTCAAGCAACGCATTCCCAAGTCTCACTTCTTGCTGTGTCAAAAAGTTTTTTTTCTCATCTCATTTTCTCCTTTTTGCAAATCCTTTGTAATTATGCCCTCTCATTTTGTTACTTTTCTCCCTATCACTCCAACTGGCCAACTCATGATTTTGAAAACCTCTCATCGGCTCTTCTCTTAGCCTTCTTATCTCTAAAGAGAACATCCCAACTTCTTCAATCTATTCTCTTTGCTGAAGTCCCTCATCCCTGCAATCATTCTTGTAAATGGCTTCTACGCGCTCTCCATTGCATTCACATTCTTTCTATAATGCAGTGTCCTGAATTGTACACTGCATTCCAGCTGAGGTCCAACAAATACTGCATACAAGAGGAACATTACCTCCCTGCTCTTGTTCTTTATGCCGCCTTAATAAAGCCGAAGATACTGTATGTTTTGTTAACTGCTCTCTCTCCACCTGTCCTGCCACCTTCAAATGATCTGTGCACATATATGACCAGGCCCTTCTGCTCCCTCTCGTCTGATAGTTCTTGTTTGTCAATTCTTTGTACCAAGACATGATGCCTCACACTTCTGTGCATTGAAACTCATCTGCCACTTATTTACCATCTCCACCAAATTCTCCATGTCTTTTCAGAATTCTAGACCATAAGACCACCAGATATAGGAGCAGAATTAGACCACCTGGTCCATAGAGTCTGCTCAGCCATTAAATCATGGCTTTTATGTTTCTTAACCCCAATCTCCTGCCTTCTCCCCATAACCTTTGATTGATCCCCTTATTAATCAAGAACCATCACTACCTCTCCCTCCACCTGTTTTTGTGTTATCTGCAAACCGAGCCAGAATGTCTTCTGTTCCTTCATTCAGATTGTTAATGTATAATGTGAATAGTTGTGGACTCAACACTGACCCCTGCTGAACTCCACTAGTTACTGGCTGCCATCCTGAAAAGACTCCTTTATCTCCACTCTGCGTTCTTCCAGTCAGCCAATCCTCTCTTCATGCCAGCAATGCCATGCCCCCAACATCATGGGCTCTTGTAAAACCTAGCAGCTTCCTGTGATTTTGATTTTGATTTATTATTATCATGTACTGAGATACAATTAATATTGTTTTGCGTGCTATCCAGACAAATCATACTTTATGTTATTACATTAGGGTAATTGAACAGAATACAGAATATATTGTTACAGCTACAGAGAAAGCATAGAGAAAGATCAACTCTAATATGAGAGATCTGTTCATAAGGCAGGGAAGAAACTGTTCTTGAATCTGTTGGTTCGTGTTTTCAAACTTTTATATCTTCTGCCCAATGGAAGAGGGTGAAAGAGAGTATTCCTGGGTTGGAGGGGTCTACGATGGTGTTGGTTACTTTCTGAAAGTATAGATAGAGTCTATAGAAGAAAGACTGGGTTTTGTGATGGACTGTGCTGTGTTAACAACACTCTGTAATTACTTGTGATCTTGGGCAGAGCCATACTAAGCTGTGATGCATCCGGATAGGATATTTTTCCATGTTGCATCTATAAAAATCAATAAAAATCAAGAAGCATTGTGCATTTCCTGAATTTCCTTAGCATTCTGAGGAAGAAGAGTCATTAGCGTGCTTTCCTGACTGCAGCATCGACGTGGATGGACCACAATAGATTGATGATATTTCCTCCTAAGAACTTGAAGCTCCCGACCACCTCCACCTCAGCACCATTGATACAGACAGGAGCGTGTCCTCCACTCCACTCCCTGAAGTCAATGACCAGCTCCTTCATTTTGCTGACATTGAGGCAGAGATTGCCACCATGCCACTAAGCTCTCCAACTGTTTCCTGTATTGTTTTGTCATTATTTGAGATCTGACCCACGACAATGGTGTCATTAGCAAATTTGTAAGTGGAGTTAGAGCTGAATTTGGCCACACAGTTGAATGTATAAGGAATACAGTAAGGGACTGAGTATCCAGCCTTGTGGGGCATTGGTATTGAGGATTACTGTGGAGGAGGTGTTGTTGCCTCTCCTTACTGATTGTGGTCTGTGGGTTAGGAAGTTGAGGATTGAGTTGCAGTGGGAGCAACAGAATCCTAGGTCTCAGAGTTTGGAGTTTGGATTTGGTTGGAATTATGGTGTTGAAGGTGGAATTAAAATCAGTAAGTAGGAGTCTCTCGTAGGTGCCCTTGTCATCTAGATGTTCCAGGGATGACTGTAGGGCAAGGGAGATGCCAAGTGCCATGGATCCATTTCAACTGCAGGCGAATCATTGTGGATCAAGGCATTCTGGGAGGCTGGAGCTGATGTATGCTATTGCTAATTTCTCGAAACACTAAGGCATGCAACCTGATTTTTCTTTGGCACTGGGATGAAAGTGGTCTTCTTGAAGCAGGTGAGAATCTCACATGAGAGTCGGGAGCGATTAAAGGGCGGCACAGTGGTTAGCACTGCTGCCTTGCAGCGCCAGAGACCTGGGTTCAATTCCTGCCTCAGGCAACTCTGTATGGAGTTTGCACATTTTCCCCATGTCTGCGTGGGTTTCCTCTGGGTGCTCCGGTTTCCTCCCACAATCCAAAAGTGTGCAAGTCAGGTGAATTGGCCACGCTAAATTGCCCGTAGTGTTAGGTGAAGGGGTAAATGTAGGAGTCTGGGTGGGTTACGCTTCGGCGGGTCGGTGTGGACTTGTTGGGCCGAAGGGCCTGTTTCCACACTGTAGGGAATCTAATCTAATGTCTGAGAATTCTGGTACACGCAGGATCTGAGAGCATGGGTGGGGACTCCATGTGGGCCATTTGCTTTCCGTGGGTTCACTGTCAAGAAGGCCGACCTGATATCTGCAGTGGTGACTGGGGATACAGGTGCACCTGAGGCTGTTAGAGCAGGTGACATTGTTTCACTGACCTCATGTTCAAAATGACCGTAGTGTGCATTGAGTTCATCAGGGAAGGATGCCTTGTTGTCATCGATTCTACTCAATTTTGTTTTATAGCCGTTACATTGAGTAAACCTTATAAAAGTACATGTATGTTCATGTGGTTACCCTGAGACTCTGGTATAGTCTGGTACTATTTCTCGGCACCCCTGGTGGCTTTGCGAAGATTGTACTTAGATTTCCTGTATAGCTCAGAGTCACCCGACTTGAATGTCTCAGACCTGGACTCCAGTAGAGAGTGGACTTTGCATTTCATCTGTGGTTTCCAGTTGGGGAACAAGGTGTGGTATCTTATCAAAGGCCTTCTGGACATTCAAATAGATCACGTCCACCAGCTCTACTTTGTCTGATGTACTCATTACCTCCTCAAAGAATTCTAACAGATTTGTCAGGCAAGACCTCTCCTTTTGAAGTCATGTTTTCCCACGCACTTTCAAGTACACTGCAATCTCATCTTTAATAATGAAATCTAAAATCTTACCAATGACCGAGGTCAGGCAAATTGACCTATAATTTCCCATTTTCTGTTTCTCTCTCTTCTTGAATAGGTGAGTTACTTTCACATTCTGCACTATTCTTCTCACTGTTTATAGTTCTTTCAAGTTCTGTGTTACCTGCAAGTTTTGAAATTGTCCCCTGCACATCAACATCTAGATCATGTACCAGGAGAAGCAAGAGTCCCAATTCCAACAGCTGGAGAATTACATTACAAACCTTCCTCCTTATTTGTTTGATAAAGAATGACAGAATTTTGGGAATAGTTCTGCCTTATGGCAATCCCTCCACAGTAAGTTAGTAGGAAGTGCAGTGCCTGGGAAGCCTGGTTAAAAGATCATTAGCGATAGGTGAGTATAAACCCTTCAATACATATCATGGATATGATAATGAGGTGAACATGTCTACGTAACATGGCTGGAGAGTGACAGAGTGCGAATGAGTGATGGTGCTATGAATGTAAGGTTGCAGTGAGAAGATGATGACTGTTACCCTTGTGGAGCATAGGAAATCATTTCTTTTTTTTCCTGTACTGGATCATAATAAATTGATGCCTGATAGAGGCATTGGTCTCGTGAACAAAATAGGTTCAGGTTGCTCGGGCTTTGAACAAGGCTCTGTTGTTTGAAATGTTGTAGTTTTCTGGCACCACTCCTAAGTCTAGGTAAAACTGAAAGATTATGGTTAGTGCCCCTGCAATTTCCACTCTCACTTCAATATCTTGACGTGCATCTCATTGCCTGTTTC
Organism: Chiloscyllium plagiosum; assembly: GCF_037043375.1. NCBI lineage: Eukaryota > Metazoa > Chordata > Chondrichthyes > Orectolobiformes > Hemiscylliidae > Chiloscyllium > Chiloscyllium plagiosum. The sequence goes on along the minus strand of NW_028270143.1, from coordinate 105,214,072 downwards.
ATTGCCTGTCAACTTTAAGTACTAACAGTCTGTCCAACATTACTTCCTTATCAATTTTGAACCCTTCAAGTGACCTTGAGTTCCCTCCTTTGTCATTGTGGACTGGGTGGCATCTCTTTCTTTGTTAAAAACAGAATATGGAGGCATGGAATTGGCCATGTACATAGATCCCTCAAAGTTGCCACCCAGATTGATAGGGCTGTTAAGAAGGCATATGGTGTGTTTGCCTTTATTAACAGAGGGATCGAGGTTTGGAACTTTGAAGTCATGCTGCAGCTGTACAAAACTCGGATGCAGCCGCACTTGGAGTACTGTGTGCAGTTCAGGTCACTGCATTATAGGAAGGATGTGGAAGCTTTGGAAAGGGTTCAGAGGAGATTTACTAGGAGGTTACTTGGTATGAAGGGAAAGTCTTATGAGGAAAGGTTGAGGGCTTGAGGCTGTTTTCATTAGAGAGAAAAAGGTTGAGGGTTGAACTAATTGAGACCTACAAGATAATCAGAGGGTTAGATCAGGTGGACAGTGAGAGCCTTTTGCCTAGGATGGTGATCGCTAGCATGAGAGGACATAGCTTCAAATTGAGGGGTGATAGATATAGGACAGAAGTCAGAGGTTGTTCTTTCATTCAGAGTAGTCGGGGTGTGGGACGCACTGCCTGCAACAGCTGTAGACTTGCCAACTTTACTGGCTTTTAAGTGGTCATTGGATAGGCATAAGGATGAGAATGGAATTGTGTAAGTTAGATAGGCTTCAGATTGCTTTCACAGGGCGGCGCAGAATGTTCAATGCGCTGTACTGTGCTGTAATGTTCAATGTTCTCTGTTAACAAAAGTATTTATTTAAAATCTCAGCCATACCCCCTGCTCCCAAGTGAAAATCCTTTTTTTGCTCTCTATTCAGCCCTAGCCCTGTGTTTACCATTTTAAAATTCATTATATGCCCTTAGAAGACTTTGGGACATTCCTTTTATGTTAGCTGCCAGTCTTTTCTCATAATTTCTCACTGCTTCTCTTAATTGCTTTTTCACTTCCCCTCAACCTTTCATATTCCTCTTGGTTCTCAGTTATATTAACTACCTGACATCTGTCATATAGATTTTTTTTCTTCTTTGTCATCAGGGAGCTCAGGATTTGTTTGTCCTATTTTTCCCATTTTTATCCAAGTCATCTCCACTTTAAAAGTAGCCTGTTGTCTAGTTAGAGTTTTCCCCACCAACCTCTTGTTTCAGTTAATCCAGTCCAGTTTATTCTTACCCCATTAAAGTTGGCTCTCCAGCAATTAACCTTCTCTTACTCTGGATTGACTAATGTTATTCTCCACCATCATCCTGAACTTCAAGTTGACCCCCACTGATATTTGATCCTTGAGCCTCACCTCATTTGCAAGAACTAGGTCTAACAGTGCATTCTTTCTTGTTGGTGAAATCCTATGAATGCAATCTAGGAACATTTCTCACTTGTTATCCTTATAGTACCTTTTAAGTACATTCCTGAAGAAGGGCTTATGCCCGAAACATCGAATCTCCTGCTCCTTGGGTGCTGCCTGCCCTGCTGCGCTTTTCCAGCAACACATTTTCAGCTCTGATCTCCAGCATCTGCAGTCCTCACTTTCTCATAGTACCTTTAACCCCATCATTAGTACTGTGTAATGTTCGCATCTGTCGGTAAATTCCCTGCAGATTTGTTCCTTTTCCTTCTTACCACTAGTTGGTGGTCTCTAGACTATACCGAGCTACATAATTGTAGCCTTTTTGTTTTAGCCAAATTGGTGCATTCCTTGAACCCTCTGAGGCATCCTCTTTCTGCAATCCAGTGTAATGTGCTCTTTAACCAATACTGCCACTCTTCTCCTTTCCTTCCTTTTTCTATGTTTTCCGAAAGCATTATACCCACGGATATTTAACTTGTCCTTTCTTGAGTCACAACACATTTCCAGACGGCAATCTGTGTCTGTAGATTCCCAATCTTTTTTATTATATGCCATATATTCACATTCATAGTAAATTAGATTTAGATTTTAATTTCTTTCTGGTGACTTCACCTATTAACTTGTTATTCTCTCTGCTAGTGTCTACTGTATCTCTTAAGTATTTTTTGTAGTCTGGTATCTTCTCTATTATCCCCTTTCAGTTTCCAAATCCCTGTCAAGTTAGTTTAAAGCCCTTCTCATAGTACTAACGTAAGGTGCCATAACAATTGTATTTTCAGATGCATCCTGTCCAGCTTGTACATACCATCATCTCCAGAACAGTGCTAGTATCCCAGGAATTTCAAGTCCTCCCTCTTGCACCATCTTTCCAGTCACACATTCATCTGCTTTACCCACCTACGTGTATTTCCATACTCATTTATATGTGGCATTGGGAGTAATCCAGCAATTAGTACATTTAAGGTCCTGCTTGCTAATTTTCTACCTAGACCCCTAAATTCTGATTGCAGGATCACATCTGGCTTTCTAATGAAGTAATTGGTCCTAACATTGACGTCCTCTCCCAGAATAATGTCCTGCAGCTGTTCTGTGACATTCCTGACCCTGGCATCAGGGAGGCAACACATCATGTCTATTGTCACTGAAACGTCTGTCTACAGCCTAATCCATGGAATCCCATATTGCTTTCAGTTTCCTTCTTCCTCTTCTCCTGTACAGCTGAACCACTTGCAGTACCACATACTTGGTTCTGACTGCATGCACTGGAGGAGCCAGAGCCCCGCGCAGCTTCCAAATGGAAAACTGATTTGTGAATGGGAGCTCAGAGGAGTCCAGTGCACAACTTGCCTATTTAGAACAACACAGCAAGGGAACAGGTCCTTCAGCCCTGTAAGTTCTCTTGGACTTCTCTTGGAAACTTCCATATCCGCCACAGATTCACCTGCACCTCCACACACATCATCTATTGCATCCTCTGCACCCGATGTGGCCTCCTCTATATTGGGGAGACAGGCCGGCTACTTGCGGAGCGTTTCAGAGAAACATTTCAATTCCCCCTCCCACTCCACCAAGGATATGCAGGTCTTTGGACTCCTCCATCGTCAGACCACAACAAAACGACGGTTGGAGGAAGAACGCCTCATCTTCCGCCTAGGAACCCTCCAACCACAAGGGATGAACTCGGATTTCACTAGTTTCCTCATTTCCCCTCCCCCCACCTTGTCTCAGTCAAATCCATCGAATTCAGCACCGCCTTCCTAACCTGCAATCTTCTTCCCGACCTCTCTGCCCCCACCCCAGTCTGACCTATCACCCTCACCTTGACCTCTTTCCACCTATCACATTTCCGACGCCCCTCCCCCAAGTCCCTCCTCCCTACCTTTTATCTTAGCCTGCTGGACAAACTTTCCCCATTCCTGAAGAAGGGCTTATGCCCGAAACGTCGATTCTCCTGTTCCCTGGATGCTGCCTGACCTGCTGCGCTTTTCCAGCAACACATTTTCAGTTCTCTTGGACTACCCAGCAGTCCACCATTTCTTTCCTGCCTCCAGGCCCTTATGCTGTGGTTTAACAGTTTTTGGGTGTGCATTTAAATAGAACTAATGGCAGATTGAGAAAAGTTCAAATTCAAAGTTATGAGTGTGACTGAATATAACAATAGACATCTGGGAGTTTTTAGCTTATAATAAAAACAACAAGTGCCCGAGAAACTCTGCAGTTGGTGCAGAGAGAAGCAAATTTAACATTTGGATTCTCAAAACATTTTTTTTTGCTGCACAGATGCTGCCTAACCTGCAGTTTCTCCAACTTCTTTGTTCTTGTTTAGGATCTCCAGCTTCTTTGCTTTAATTGTGTTTTTAACTTAGCTATGTTTCAGCAAGTGTCTGTTGGGAATTTCTGACACACTAAATATCTACTTATTAAATATTAGTCTGCAGATTAAGTTGTTTATAAAAATGCAAAACTTGCGTATTGTCAAAAATAATTATCCTAGTATATTTTCAGAATTGAGTTGTACAAAAGACCATGAAATATAGGTGCAGGAGCAGGCCATTCAACCCCTCAAGAATGCCCTGCCATTGAACAAGATCATGGCTGATCTGCCCCAGGTGTCAGCTCACCTTTTTGTGCCAGCGCAGCATAGCTATAAACTCTCTGATATTTCAAAAGTGTACCTACCTCCTCCTTAAATACTTGCAGTGAACTCACCTCCATAACTTTTCGACAAAGATGAATTCCAGATATTCACTACCGTCTGGGAGAAGAAATCCCTTTGCATCTCAGTTCGCATGACCCCTTATTCTGTAACATTGTTCCCTAGTTTGAGAATCCTTACTCATCTCAACCACTACCTTGTCATGCCCCCTCAAAATCTTGTATACTTCAATAAGATCATTCCTCATTTTTCTGAACTGTAATGAAAAAAGGCCTAACCTCTTTAGTTGTTTTTGATAAGTCAACCCCTTAGCCCCCAAAATTAATGGACAATGGTCCTGTCTTTTTGGAGATGGTTATTGCCTGGCTTTTGTGTGGTGTAAATGTTACTTGCTACTTGTTAGCTCGAATTTGGATATTATCCAAGTCTGGCCACATTGGGTAAGGACTAATTCATTATCTGTGGAATCATGAATGGTGCTGAACATCATGCTATCATCAGTGAACATCCCCACTTCTAGACTTATGGTGGAGGGAAGATCATTTGTGAAACAGCTGAATATACTTGGACTGAGGACACTACTGTGAGGAACTCCTGCATTGATGGTCTCTGACGACCATAACCAACTTTCTTTGTGCCAGGTATGACACTAACCAATGGAAAGCATTTCCCTGATTCCCATAGGCTCCTGACTTGCTAAGGCTTCTTGATGCCATACTGGGTCAAATGTGGTCATGATGTTAAGGGCAGTCACTCTCTCCTCACGTCTGGAGTTAAGCTCTTTTGTGTGTGTTTGAACCAAGGCTGTAATGAAGTCAGGAACTGTGTGACCTTGGTGAAACTCAAACTGTATGTCTGTGTGGAGGTTATTACTTAGCAAGTATTGATAGCATGAAAACCAAATGAACTGCGGATGCTGTAAATCAGAAACAAAAACAGAAATTGCTGGAAAAGCTCAGCAGGTCTGGCAGCATCTCTGGAGAGAAATCAGACCCCTCCTCTGAACTGATGGTAGCTAGGAAACTGTTGGTTTATATGCAGAAGAACCTCGTCTACTGCTCACAATGTAGTCTACTCTATATTATGGAAGCATCACATTGATTCAGTGACCACTTTACAGAACACCTACATTTTGTCTGCAGAAAAGACTCTGAGCTTCCAGTTGCCTGCCAGTTCAACACACCACCCTGTTTCCTGGTCAATATTTCTTTCTGTCTCAGGCATCCTGCAGTCTTCCAGTGAAGCTTAGTGGTAACCTGGAAAAAGAGCACCTAATTTTCTGCTTGGGGATCCTGCAGCCTTCTGGACTCAATATTGAATTCAACACTTTAGGTTCGGAGTCTCCTATGTCCTACCCCATCCCACACATCAGGCCTTGTTATCATATAGACTGCTATTATACACAACCCATTATTAGCCACGAACAGTCCCCATTCATAGCTATTCATCCAGGCAAAACTGCGGACCGCAGATGCTGGAGATTAGAGTAGAGCTAGAAAAGCACAGCAGGTCAGGCAGTATCTGAGGAGCAGGAAAATCGACATTTCAGGCAGGAGCCCTTCATCAGGAATCCTCACTCTAATCTTGACTGATGGCTATTCACCCCAGTGGGTTGGATCGTTATGTACTGTTTTGTCTGTCCAACTGTTCTTTGCTGTCTTTGGGCCCTATCCCCATCTATTGTTTACTCCTTACCCCCTATCCCAACTTATCTTCTGTGTAAAAATCAACATTTTCCTGTCTACCATCCTTCTGAGGAAGGGTCACTCAACCCAAAATGCTAACTCTGATATCTCTTCACAAATGCTGCCAGAACTGCTGGGCTTTTCCAGCAATTTCTCTTTTTGTTGCTATCGATAGCATTGTTGATGACACCTTCCATCACTTTACTGATAATTGAGAGTAGACCGATGAGTCAATAATTGAATTTGTTGGATCTGAGCTGCTTTTTGTGCACCTGCACAATTTTCCACATTTTTGGGAATGTGCTTCTGTTGTAACTGTACTAGAATAGCTTGGCTAGGAGTGTCATTGCCTTTGGATTATTCAGTCCCTACAACCATTTCTTGTTATCATATGGAGTGTACTGAAATGGCTGAAAACTGGCATCTCAGATTCTGGTGACCTTCAGGGACGCTGAAGTGGTTTATCCACCAGGCACTTCTGGCTGCAGAGTTTTGAGCATGCATTATGTGTTCAGCCTTAAGTATTTAAAGTCCACCCCATTTAGCAAGATGATAGTGCCACACAAAATAATATTAGGTATCTTCAATGCGAAGGCACGCATTTTCTCCACAAATACTGTGTTGTGATCAGTTTTACATTTGCATCCATAGTAAGCAAATTGGTGAGGATGAGATCAAATATATTTTTCCATCTTGCTAGTTCCCTCCCTGCCCCGGGTGCAGTCAAACAGTTGTGTTCTTTAGGCTTGACCAGCTCAGTCGGTAGTGGTTCTGACAAGCCACTCTTGGTGATGGACATTGAAATCCTTTAGGAGAAAGTGAGGACTGCAGATGCTGGAGATCAAAGCTGAAAATGTGTTGCTGGAAAAGCGCAACAGGTCAGGCAGCATCCAAGGTACAGGAGAATCGACGTTTCGAGCATAAGCCCTTCTTCAGGAATGATCCTGAAGATTCTCCTGTTCCTTGGATGCTGCCTGACCTGCTGCGCTTTTCCAGCAACACATTTTCAGCATTGAAATCCCCTACCCAGAGAGCTGCCACTCTCAGTGCTTCCTCCAAGTGGTGTTCAACATGATTTATCAGCCAAGAGAGAACAGTACATGGTAATCAGCAGGAGGTTTCCTTGCCCATGTTTATCCTGATGTCATGAGACTTCCTGGTGTTTGGAGTCAATATTAAGACTCAATAGGGAGTCTCCCTCCTGACTAGTGTTTACCACTGTGCTGCTACCTCTGGTGGGTCAGTCCTGCTGGTGGGATGGGACTTGCCCAGGAATGGTGATGGTTTGTCTCGAACATTGTCTGTAAGCTATGATTCCATGAATACAACCATGCCCAGCAACAGACTGACAGGTCCAAAAGACTGCTCTCCCAATTGTTGCACTAGACTCCAGGTGTTAGTGAGGAGGCTTTTGCAGAGTCGAAAGGACTGCTTTTGGTGTTGTCATTTATGGTGCCTTAGTCAATGCCAAGTGTTCCGCCCTGTTCATTCCTTTTCTGAGACTTTCTAGCTTTACAACAGAATCATATAACTGAGTGGCCTGGTAGCTATTTCAAAGGGCAGTGAAGAGTCAAACAAAAAACCCAAAGAATGCAGATGCTGGAAATCAGTAACAAAAACAGAAATTGCTTGGAAAACTCAGCAAGTCTGGCAGCATCTATGGAGTGAAAGCAGAGATAACATCTCTGGTCCAGTGACCCTTCTGCAGAACCAGAAACTTCCTTCCAAGATAAATGAATGTCTCATGACCCTTTGGCTCATCCCTGAATTTGAAGCAGCTCTACTGATGGCTGAAAGCTGAGATTCTCTAAAATACCTGTGGTATATAAAACAGGTGATGGGTGGATCAGTGCTGGAGATCTAGCAGTTAGCTAATAACAATGATGTGTGTAGTTTCTTTCATGCAGTCAAGACTATTTGCAGTCTATGTACCTAATGCCCCACTCCAATGCTGGTCAAGAATGGAGAGGTGCTCATCAAGGACATCGAGGTAGATACCTTTTTATGCTGAAGCTGAAGTTAGGGGAGGTGAGGAGCACATAGATGGTGATTTTAATTTGATTTATTATTGTAACATTACCTAAGTACTGTATAAGTTTTGTTTGCTTGCAGCACAGACAGATCATAACACACAAAGACATACCAGAATATAGGGTGATTGAACAGAGCAAGGAATACAAAGCTGCAAAGAAGGTGTACAGAAAGCAAGATCAACATTAGATTTGAATTTCAGAGGCCCATCAGTAGTCTAATAATAACAGGGAAGAAGCTGTTCTTGAATCTGTTGACACATGTGATTAAGCTTTTGTATCTCATGCCTGACTGAAGAGGTTGGAAGTGATTATAACCGGCTTGGGAGGAGCCTTTGATGATGTTGGCTACCTTTCTGCAGCAACAAGATGTGTAGATGGAGTCAATGGATGGAAGGTTGGCTTGCGTGATGGTCTGGGCTGTGTTCACAACTTTCTGTAGTTTCTTATGATCCCAGGCAGAGCAGTTGCTTTACCAACCTGTGATACACCCAGATAGAATGCTTCCTATGGTGCATCTGTAAAACTTGGTCAGGTTCCTTATGGGCATACCGAATTTCCTTCGCCTCCTGAGGAAGAAGAGATGTTGTGCCTTCTTGACCGTCACAGCAATGTGAGTGGACTATGATAGATTGTTGGTGATAGTCACTCCTAGCAATATGATACTCTCAACCATCTCCACCTCAGCTTCATTTTTATAGATAAGGGTGTATCCTCCTCCTTGCTTCCTGAAGTCCAGGATCAGCTCTTTAGTTTTGCTGACATAGAAGGAGAGATTGTTATCTTTGCACCAGGTCACTGAGCATTCCATCTCTTTCCTGTATTCTATCTTGTCATTGTTTGATATCCCACATCACTTCATCTGACGAAGGAGCAGCCCTCCGAAAGCTTGTGATTTCAAATAAATGTGTCGTGTGACTTTTGACTTGGTCCATCCCAGTCCAACACTGGCAATTTCACATCTTGCTACATTGTAGATACCATGTAACATTAAGTCACATAAGGAAATATCCGATCAGATAACCAAAAGCTCGGCCAAAAAGATATGTTCCTTCTGTGTCTTAAAGAAGGAAAGTTTGGTAGACGGGCAGAAAATTGTAGGGAGGTAGTTTGAGTATGGTGCAGAAGCAACTGAAGGTCTGGCAACAGTAATTAATGGGAATGCATAAGAGCTCAAAATTAGATTGGCATAAATATCCTGGAGGGTTGTGGGATTGGAGGACATTTCAGAGATAGGGAGTTGCAATGACATGGAGATATTTGAGAATGAGAATTTTAAAACCCATTTCATTGCTTGGCTGGGGCCTAGTGAAGCACAGCAAACGTGGGGTTATCGGGGATTGTGATTTGCTATGAGTTGAGACATGAGCAACAGAATTCCAGATGTAGGCATCACAGGCCAGGCCATCATTTTTTGCCCAACACAAGTTGCTTTGAACTCAATGACTTACTAGGTCATTTTACAGCATAATTGAGAGTCAACTAGATTAGTGTGGATATGGATTTACATGTGGGCCAGATCAGATAAAGATGCAGATTTCCTTCCTTAAAAGACATTGGTGAACCATCCAAATTTTTCCAACAGTCTGGTAGATTGACAGTCGCCTTTGCTGAAATTAGCCTTATATTCCAGATTTACTCATTAAATTCAAATTTTAACCAGCTGCTGTAGTAGAAGCCAAACTTGTATCCCAACAGCACTTTAGGACACCCGCACCAATCAACCACACCACCCCGTGGTCCAACATTTCAACTCCCCCTCCCACTCTGCCGAGGACATGGAGGTCCTGGGCCTCCTTCACTGCCGCTCCCTCACCACCAGACGCCTGGAGGAAGAACGCCTCATCTTCCACCTCGGAACACTTCAACCCCAGGGCGTCAATGTGGACTTCAACAGTTTCCTCATTTCCCCTTCCCCCACCTCACCCTAGTTCTAAACTTCCAGCTCAGCACTGTCCCCATGACTTGTCTGGACTTGTCCTACCTGCCTATCTCCTTTTCCACCTATCCACTCCACCCTCTCCTCCCTGACCTATCACCTTCATCCCCTCTCCCACTCATCCATTGTACTCTATGCTACTTTCTCCCCACCCCCACCCTCCTCTAGCTTATCTCTCCACGCTCCAGGCTCACTGCCTTTATTCCTGATGAAGGGCTTTTGCCCGAAACGTCGATTTCGAAGCTCCTTGGATGCTGCCTGAACTGCTGTGCTCTTCCAGCACCACTAATCCAGAATCTGGTTTCCAGCATCTGCAGTCATTGTTTTTACCTCCCAACACTATTTGCCTGGGTCTCTGGATTATTAGTTCAGTGACATTACCACAATTCCACTGTCTGTCCCAAGCAGTGTGTCAACAGTATACATGTGAAAGCTAAGGTTGTGTCTTTGACTAATGTTGTCAAGTGGAAGTAGGTGAATGGGAAATAGGAGAAGGCCAAGGATTAACAGAAATAATTCTGAATCACTTGCGCAAGTCTCCAATGTCGATCTTATTTGTTTGTTTACTAATTCTAGTTCTTCTGCCACTTTGGAGGTGAAAGACGACTCAGTTCCCATTGAGGAAGCTCAGTATAGGCATGGTGGATGATATGCACCCTAGCCTGCAGAGGTTGGCATTTTGGTGTGTCCTGTGTCAGTGTGATGGAATTCAAATTAATGCATGATAAAGGGTACTGATCACCTCGTGAGGAGCTCACACAGCCATATGGCCAGCTCATCCCTTAGAATTGTGTACTAACACTGACACTATCCTATGAAAGGACAGATTGCAGGAGTGGCATGCTACTCTGGAAGACTTTGACAACTGTGAAATTCAAAGCCAAAGTGACGTCTATCTGAGCTTCCTTCATCCTTATCTGAGTCAGTATCTATATTCCAGCTGGTGAATTAGAACACTTGGCATCTTGTTCTACTTGCCCAGTTTCTCTAAACCCAGACTTCTTTTTATTTCTGATATCTCTCTAAAACAAGAGCAACAAGACCAGGCTTGGGCTGATATGTCATAAGTTACATCTGTGCTGCACAAACTTCAGGCATGACTCAATAAGAAAAACGCCTAACCATCTCCCCATAACATTCAATGCCATTACCATTGCTGAATTCCCCATCAATACTCTAGGAGGTTACCATTGATCAGAAACTTAACTCAACCAACCATATAAATACTGTGGCTGCAAACTCAGCTCAGTAGATGGGAAATCTCCAGTGAGAAAAATATCTTGTGACTCTCCAAACACTATATACAAGACAAATAACAGGACTGTAACAGAACGTTCTGCTCATTTAAATGAGTGTACTCTACACGCTGGACACAATTTACCACTTTTTATATTTATTTCATTCATCTTGCCTTCCAAATGGTAGTAATACCGCCATCTGCATGCGGAGCTGCATCAAGATACAAATGACAGCATTTCTAAACATGAGAGTATTACTCTAAAATGACCATGTGAGCCCATTAATCAATTTTTTGTTCATGCTAATTTATTGCCCCCAATTACATTAGTCTTTATCTTGCATATTAGTGTTTTCTGTGGCATGTTATTGAATACTTTCTGAAAATTGAGTTATTAAGTATATTCATGAATGAAATTGATTGATAGATACTTGGACACTAATTGAATAAAGGAATAATAGAATAGGGTAAGGAAAAATAACAGATTGAAGATCAGCCATGATCCCATGAATGATAGAGCAGGCTCCAGTTTCTGTGTGGTCTATTCCTACTATTGGTTTTGCTATGTTTTCTTACATGTATATTCGAGAAAAAAGTACTGAAAAGAAGTTGTCCTATTGGAGCCATAAAGATACATTTAGCTACTGTTTGCAGATTTGTTTGTTTTAATCATATTACTTTTTTAAAATTGTCAATTCATTCTGCAGGTACATATCTCATACTTTAAAATGTTGCTTATGCAAGTATCCACATCTGGACAAGCTTATTCTGACAAGAAATGTGGAGATTAACTGCAAAAATATCTTTTGCACCATATCACTGATGCAGTGTTGTAAGTTGTTTATAACTGCAGTTAAATTATTTTAAACACTAAAATGCTGGAAATATTCAGGAGAATAGAAGCATCTATGAATAGAGAGCCAGGGTTAAGGTTTGTATGGCACAAAAACAAGGGATACCCTCTGCACCCTCTCCACTGCAATCATGATTAGAAATGCACACAATATTTCATCTGCAGCTTAACCAATGCTCTATAAAGTTGCAACAAGAGTCCCCTGCTCCTATATTCTACACCCAGGCTAACAAAGCCTTCTTCACCACCCAATCTACCTGTGATCTCACCTTCAGGGAGAGTCAAGATTCCTTTGTTCCTCAGTATTGAATTGAATTGAATTGAACTGAATTAACTTATTATTGCGTGTACCAAAGCACAATGAAAAGCTTTGTCTTGCAAGCAATACAGTACGCCTTGTTATAGGCAAATAAACTGCATCTTACCTGAGTATCAGCAAACAACTGATCTAGTAAGTGTTAAAAACCAGACAGGCCTCATCTTGATGAGGTCAGGATGGTTTGCCTTCTGTCTTGGCTCCAATCAGCTTGATCCTTGCTCTTACTTAAAATCAGTAATTGATTACTAATTAATATAAAAACATCAAAAAGGACTACTATTCAGCATAATCATGCCGATCCCCTAACTCAATGCCATACTCCTGCTCTCTTCCAATACCTCTTGCCACATTTTTCTTCTGAAAGTACCTCTATTTCTTGTTTTTATTAATTCACAGGATGAGGACCTCGTTGGCTAGGCCAGCACTTATTGCTCATCTAATTGCCCAGAGGGCAGTTAAGAGTCAAGATAACTTGAGTAGGAAAGAATTGGAGGGATAATGGGACAAGTGCAGGCAGGTTGGACTAGTTTAATTTGGGATTATGGTCGGCTTGGACTGGTTGGACTGTTTCCTTGACATATGACTCTATGACTCTGTTTTTTCTCATAAGTTTTCAGACACTTTTTCAGAACAGATTGTTTCCATAAATATCACCTTAGATGCTGAATCCAGAGGGAAAAAAAGATAAGCAAACAAAGTGATTGTTGATAGTAAGCCAGAGAACAAGAGTTGATACTGGCAACTGTGAGTGGCTGAAAATTAGTTGGTAGTAATGGAAGCAACCCTTGTCATGACAAGACCAGGGGCGTGGAAGTGAGTAAAATATGTGGAAAGGGATATACATCTCTAAACTTATTGAACTCTACAATGAGTTCTGCCAGTTCCCCAAGCAGAAAATGAGATACTGTTCCTCCAACTTGCGTTGAGCCTCATCGGAGTAGTGTAGCAGGCCAAGACAGAAATGTTAGCATTGGAACATGGTGATCTGTTAACATGTCAGGTAACTCAAAGTTTAAGGTCATTTTTATGGCCATAACAGCTATAGTGCATTCATTTTTGCTCATCCAAGTCATTTTTATGAATTGTGTATAGTTGTAGCCAGTTATGGCATCCAATATATGCTCTGAACCTTTGCCACCCTTGGTGCTTCCTCAAAATGGTGGTCAACATGGAAGAGTACTGATTTGTCAGTGAAATGGGTGGTTTGTGGTAATCAGCAAGTAGTTTCTTTACTCATGGTTGATCTTAGCTGTGAGATTTCATGCTGTCTGGACTAGATTGGAGGACTCCCAGGACAACTCCCTCTCAGCTGGTGATGGTATTGTCGGGACATTGCACGTAAGTTATGATTGCATGAGTGTGACTTTGTCAGGCTTTTGCTTAACGAGTTTAAGATAGCTCTCTCAATTCTGACATTAGCCTCCAGATGTTGGTTAGGAGGACTATGTGGGGTTGACATGGCTGAATTTGCCATTGCCATCTCCAGTGTCTTTGTTAATGGTAGGTGGCCTGTCCAGTTTTATTCCTTTTTTGTGTCTTTTCAGCAGTTGATACAACAGAATGGCTTGATATTGGAGTGAGTCAAATTGGCAGGAGACTGACATCTTTGATTTTGATTTTAATTTGATTTAATTTATTATTGTCGCATGTACTTAAGTACATTGAAAATTTTTGTTTTGCCTGCAGTACAGGCATATCATAACATACAAAGATTGTAGGGTAATTAAACAGAATGAGAAATATAAAGTTACAGCTGCAAAATAGGTGCACAAAAAGCAAGATCAATATTAGATTTGAAATTTGAAAAGTCCATTCAGGAGTCTAATAACAGCGGGGACGAAGCTGTTCTTGATCCTGTTGGTACATGTGTTTAAGCTTTTGTATCTTCTGCTTGACAGAAGAGATTGAAAGAGATAATAACTGGGATGGAAAGGTTCTCATCTGGATCATCAACTTGGAATGTTGCGTTAAAAGGGTTGCAAATGGGAATATTTATGAAAATGTGTCCTTTAGTTTGTCGTATAATTGTCCATAACCATTCACAACTGATTTGGAGATGCCAGTATTGGACTGGGGTGTACAAAGTTAAAAATCACACACCACCAGGTTATAGTCCAACAGGTTTAATCGGAAGCACTAGCTTTCGGAGCGCCGCTCCGGTTGTGTACTCTACAACCACCTGATGAAGGAGCGTCGCTCCGAAAGCTAGTGCTTCCAATTAAACCTGTTGGACCATAACTTGGTGTTGTGATTTTGAACATTCACAACTGGGTGTGGTAGGACTGCAGAGCTTTGGTCTCATCAGTTGATTGTGAGATTGTTTAACACTGTCTATTGCATACATGCTGCTTAGTATGCATGTAGTCCTGTCTTGTAGCTTCACCAGGTTTGGATCTCATTTTTAGGTACAAAATTTAAAAAATATATAAGCCATGAGTATTAAGTTAGCCTAGAGCAGTGTTTTGTGGACCAATTAGATGGTGCTATTTTCTGGGTCTGTAGATTAGAAGGAGCAAATAGGTCTTGAATAGAGTGATATGCTCTTCTTATGGATGTGGGGGTTTCACGAGTGTTTAGGGGTGACTGAGGATGATATCTGCAATAAATGTCATTGGTTACAAATCCTGTCAGATCGAACAGATCAGTTGGAGCCACAGTTGGAGGCAATGAGGAATTTACAAGAGGTAAGAGGTGTGATGGATGGCAGTTTATAGGAAGGGAGAAAATCTGCCAATACAGTCTGGCAGATGGCTGAATTTGACTTAACTCCAAGAAAGGTAGGTGAGGTAGGTGGCTAGTACAGGAGTCTTCTGTTGCTATCCCCATTTCAAACAAGTATGCTGTTTTGGAAAATGCAGGGGATGATGGACTTTCAGGGAATGTAGCACGAACAGTTTCTGGTAAAGACTGGCTCTAATGTAATGAGGGGTACATCTAGTTCCAAGAGATTGATTGTATTAGGGGACTCTCTAGTCAGGGGCACAAACAGGCATTTCCGCGGCCAGCAGCGAAAAATCAGAATGGTGTGTTGCCTCCCTGGTGCCTGGATCAAGGCTGTCTCAGAGAGGATGCAGAGTGTTCTCAAAAGGGAGAGGGCTCAGCAGGAGGTCATTGTGCACATTGGTACCAACTGCATAGGAAGAGAAAAAGATGAGATTATGAAGGGAGAATATAGAAAGTTAGGCAGAAATTTAAAAAGAAGGCCCTTGAGAGTAGTAATGTCTAGAATTCTACTGGTGCTACAAGCTAGTGAGGGCAGGAATAGGAGGATAGAGCAGATGAATGCGTGGCTGAGGAGCTGGTGTATGGGGGAAGGATTCACATTTTTGGATCATTGGAATCTCTTCTTGGGGTAGAGGTGACCTGTACAAGAAGGACGGATTGCACCTGAATTGGAAGGGGACTAATATACTGGCAGGGAGATTTGCTGGAGCTACTTGGGAGGGCTTAAAATAGTAGAGATTAGGGGCGGGTGGGACCCAGGGAGGCAAGCGAGGAGGGGGATTGGTGTTTTTGGTAATGAACTTAGGGAGGATATTCCCGGAAATACATCCAAAGAAATTATTTGTTGGAATTGAGAAATAAGAAAGAGATGATCACCTTATTGGGATTGTATTATAGACCCCCTAATAGTCAGCGGGAAATTGAGAAATATATTTTGTAATGAGATTTCATTTATCAGTAAGAATAATAGGGTGGTTATGGTCGGGAATTTTAACTTTCCAAACATAGACCGGGACTGCCATAGTGTTAAGGGTTTAGATGGAGAGGAATTTGTTGAGTGTACAAGAAAATTTTCTGAGTTAGTATGTGGATGTACCTACTGGAGAAAGTGCAAAACTTGACATACTCTTGGGAAATAAGGAAGGGCAGGTGACTGAGGTGACAGTGGGGGAGCACTTTGGAGCCAGCGACCATAGTTCTAGTAGTTTTAAAATTGTGCTGGAAAAGGATAGACCAGATATAACAGATGAAGTTCTAAGTTGGAGAAATGCCAATTTTGACAGTATTAGGCAAGAACCTTGAAAAGCTAATTGCGGTGGGGGGGGGGGGGCAGATGTTCGCAGATAAAGGGATAGCTGGAAAATGGGAAGCCTTCAGAAATTAGATAACGAGAGTCCAGAGACAGAATATTCCTGTTAGGGTGAAAAGAAAGGCTGGTAGGTGGAGGGAATGCTGAATGGGAGTTCTGTTAAGAAAAAGAAGGAAGCATATGTCAGATATCGACAGGAGAGATCGAGTGAATCCTTAGAGTATAAAGGCAGTAGAAATATACTTAAGAGGGAAATCAGGAGGGCAAAGAGGGGACATGAGATAGCTTTGACAAATAGGGTTAAGGAGAATCCAAAGGATTTTCACAAATAGATTAAGGACAAAAGGGTAACTAGGGAGAGAAGAGATCAGCAAGGCAGCCTTAGTGTGGAGCTGCCGGAGTTGGGGGACATACTAAACGAGTATTTTGGATCAGTGTTTACTGTGGAAAAAGACATGGAAGAGATAGAATGTGGGGAAATAGATGGTGACATCTTGAAAAATGTCCATATACAGAGGAGGAAGTGCTGGATGTATTGAAATGCATAAAGGTTGATAAATCCCCAGGACTTGACCAGGTGTATCCTAGAACTCTGTGGAAAGCTAGGGAAGTGATTGCTGAGTCCCTTGCTGACATATTTTATCATTGATAGTCACAGGTGAGGTACCAGAAAGTGGAGGTTGGCTAATGTAGTACCATTACATGGGAAATAGTGATATGGCTAAGCCAGGGAACTATAGACCGGTGAGCCTAATGTCAGTGGTGGGCAAGTTGTTGAAGGGAATCCTGAGGGATAGGATTTACATATATCTGGAAAGGCAAGGACTGATTAGCGATAGTCAACAACTTGATTATATTTTTTGGAAGAGTAACAAAGAGGATTGATGAGGGCAGAGCGGTGGATGTGATCTATATGGACTTCAGCAAGGTGTTCAACCGTACTGCTTAGCAAGGTTAGATCTTGCGGTGATAGTGGAGGTTTGTTTTTCAGACTGGAGGCCTGTGACCAGTGGAGTGCCACAAGGATCAGTGCCGGGTCCACTACTTTTCATCATTTATATAAATGATTTGGATGAGAGCATAAGAGGTATAGTTAGTAAGTTTGCAGATGACATCAAAATTGGAGGTGTAGTGGACAGCGACGAAGGTTATCTCAGATTACAACGGGACCTTGATCAGATGGGCCAATGGGCTGAGGAGTGGTAGATGGAGTTTAATTTAGATAAATGCGAAATGCTGCATTTTGGGAAAGCAAACCTTCGCAGGACTTATCCAACTTAATGGTAAGGTGCTAGGGAGTGTTGCTGAACAAAGAGACCTTGGAGTACAGGTTCATAGCTCCTTGAAAGTAGAGTCGTAGATAGATAGAATAGTGAATAGGCATTTGGTATGCTTTCCTTTATTGGTCAGAGCACGGAGTACAGGAATTAGGAGATCATGTTGTGGCTGTACAGGACGTTGGTTAGGCCAGTTTTGGAATATTGCGTGCAGTTCTGGTTTCCTTCCTATCTGAAGGATGCTGTGAACTTTGAAAGGGTTCAGAAAAGATTTACAACGATGTTGCCAGGGTTAGAGAATTTGAGCTATGGGGAGAGGCTGAATAGACTGGGGCTGTTTTCCCTGGAGCGTTGGAGACTGAGGGATGTCCTTTAAAGAGGTTTGTAAAATCATGAGGGGCATGGATAGGATAAAGAGTCAAGGTCCCCCTGGGTTGGGGGAATCCAGAACTAGAGAGCATAGGTTTAGGGTGAGAGGGGAATGACATAAAAGAGACCTAAGGGGCAACGTTTTCACGCAGAGGGTGGTACATGTATGGAATGAGCTGCCAGAGGAAGTGGTGCAGGCTGGCGCATCCATAGGCATCTGGACGGGTATATGAGTAGGAAAGGTTTAGAGGGATATGGGCCAAATGCTGACAAATGGGACTAGATTTATTTAGGATTTCTGGTTGGCATGGACAAGTTGGACTGAAGGGTCTGTTTTCATGCTGTACATCTCACTGACTCTATGACTTTATGACCTGATGCTGTTCCTGATGTGCTTTCCTGTACTCTTTATTGAAGGATTTGACTACATACCTTGGTAGTCATGACAGGTTGTGACAGGAAGTGATATATGCCAGGCTAGGAAGTTAGAAGCTATGAGAGCATAAAATTCTACTGCTGCTGATGGCCCATAGTGTCTCATGGATACTCCAATAGTTTCTTGATGGAGCTAGTCTCATTTAGCGCAGATGTAATGCCACTCGATATGGATGATATCTTTAGTGTGAACACGGAACTTAGGCTCCCGAATGACCAAATACATGCATCAGCAACATATATCACTGGGGTTAAGTTTAAGGTGAAGTATGTTTTCCCTCTTTCTAGTTCCCTCATCACCTGATGTTGGCCCAATGTGGCAGATATGTCCTTCTGGACATAGTAGCTGATTCTGTAGTAATACTGCTGAGTTAGGAATATGTCAGATTGAGTAGTAGGTCCAAAAATATGAGGTTATCCATGATGGTAGGAAGAATGGAAGAATAATTGAGCAGAATATTTTGTAAACAGTTAAAGGTTAGAAAGTATAGGTGTCCTTGAAAATAAGTCACTGAAGGCTAATGTGCAGAAGCAGCTAACTATTGGAAAAACTAATGTTATGTTGACTTTGATCATAAGAGAATTTGAGGACAGGAATAGTGATGCCTTGCTTCAATTGAATAGAACGTTTGGTTCAGCTGCATCTGGATTACTCACTTAGGAAGGATGTTATTGCTGCATAAGGAGTGTAGCAAAGGTTTATTAGATCTGTTTCTGGGATGATGGAACTGCCCTATGAAGAGAGATTGGGCAAACTGGGCTTGCGTTCTCTCGAGTTTTGAAGTAAATCAGGTAATCTAATTGAAATCTACAAAATATTTAAAAAGATTGAAAAAGTAGATGCAAGTAAGATATTTCTCCTCGTTGGAGACACTATTCCAAAATAAGGCTAGGACCTTAATGTGAAGAGTTTTATTTTTCTCAGAGGACTGTGATTAGAGTCATAGAGATGTACAGCATAGAAACAGACCCATCGGTCCAACCTGTCCATGCCGACCAGATATCCCAACCCAATCTAGTCCCACCTGCAAGCACCCGGCCCATATCTCTCCAAACCCTTCCTATTCATATATCCATCCAAATGCCTCTTAAATGTTGCAATTGTACCAGCCTCCACCACATCCTTTGGTAGCTCATTCCATACACGTAACATCCTCTGCATGAAAACGTTGCCCCTGAGGTCTCTCTTATATCTTTCCCCCCTCACTCTAAACCTATGCCCTCTAGTTTTGGACTCCCCAACCCCAGGGAAAAGACTTTGCCTATTTATCCTATCCATGCCCCTCATAATTTTGTAAACCTCTATAAGGTCACCCCTCAGCCTCCGACGCTCCAGGGAAAACAGCCCCAGCCTGTTTAGCCTCTCCCTATAGCTCAGATCCTTCAACCCTGGCAACATCCTTGTAAATCTTTTCTGAACCCTTTCAAGTTTCACAACATCCCAGAGGACTATGGAAGCTCAGTCTTTGAGTATTTTTAAGTGAAGATTGACTGATTTCTAAATATCAGTAACAGACAGCATTAAGATGATAATGTGGGAAAAATAATTGAAATGGTTGAGCAGCCACAATCATATTGAATGATAGAGCAAGCTTGACTGGCTGTTTGGCCTTATTCTAATCCTATATGTCTATGAATGGAATTAATTATTTTCAAAAGGACGTACTGGATGTAATTTTAGGTATTCCATCTAATACTGTTGCATGTAATATTACTTGAAAATTTTAACTATTAATGTGTCTATTAAATGCAAATCTTATTTTACTTTTAACATGTTTGCCAAATCTTTTATTTTGGGGAACTTGACCTAGGTTATAGCTATTAATTAATGTTACCAACTTACAGATACAAAGGAAGTCAAGAAACAGAATATATTAAAAGATAAAGAAAGAATTATTGAAGAAATGGAGGCAGTCAAAGCTAGTGCTATTACAAGACTTTCAGGAGAGAAACACAGTGATGGCACTGAAAGAAAGCCAATTAAGTTGGAACGTTCTCGACATCCTGAACCAAGTATTTTGTCAGTTGCTCGAGTACAACCAGAATTAGGTCTCGAAATTCTGAATAAGGATTTACAATTAGGTGACAAACAGGCAGAAATAAAAGAAGAGATATTGAACAAAAACTTGGAAATAAAAAACAAAATAAAGAATGAGGAATTAGCCAGAAATAAAGAAAGAGAGAAACTGAAGCAATATAACATAGCTAAGTTATCTTCAAGTTCACAACGACCAGAGCTGCCTGCTTCAGGAAATGAAGAAAATACTTTGGGCAGACTGCATAAATTGAAGGAAGCTTTAAAATCACTTTATCACTACGCCTCTCATCGAATTGCTAGCAGAGATGCTGATCAATTTGCAGTTAAACTTGACTCCTGAAACAATGGAGCATTACTTTGAACAGGACAGAACAGAAACATCAAATTTTAAATTTTGATGTAGAAATTATCACAACGCCAAATGATTCATTTTTTTGTGATTAAGAAATAATCCAAAAATAAATTGGGGTCAACGTTTAAGGTAAATTGATTTTCTGATGCTTTATGGTTGTCAGCCTGTACATAATACATTTATCCACGCTACAACACCATTGGAACATTTTCTCTATGACAATAATATTGCTGTTTTATATATAAAAATTATTGAAGCATTTTTCTTTTCCAAATGTATCAGAACATTTACAGACTTGCCAACAGCTACTAGTTTCGGCAATTAATTAATCAGAGCAATAAAGAAAAAGCTTGAAAATGTCTCAAGGTTGTCATAGAAAATTTATCAGCATGATCCAATTTCCATCAAAGAAATAAAGTTCAAAATTGGCAAAACTGAATGCATGCTCAAAAAAAAACATGGAGACAAGGTAGAAACACACAAAGAGGCCAACGCATCTAAAATGTGAGAGATGGGAACTATGAAATCAAGGCAACATGGAGGAATGTAAGGTCATAGAAAAATGAAAGAAATAAGTAAAACAATACCTTCCATTCTTTATTACACAAAAGAGATTTGTCCATAGAGATCAAATGTGAATAGAAGTACATTTTGTGCATACTAGATTTATGTAATTTAAAGTAAAAAAAAAAATCTGAAATAATAAAAGGTGAAGAATACATTTCAAATAGATAGGACTCAAATCCCATATATTTATATTTAGAAACTTAAGTTACAGATTTCCTAAAAATAAATTTAGTCGTGAAGTAATGATTAAATGATAATATCTGTTTGGAAAATTTAATTGTTGAATTTGTATGAAGTGATAGTTTCCATGTTAATGTAAAATTACAGAGGGATTGTTGATAATCCTCTCAATTTACACAGTTTAAAGATTTGTTTTTGTCCTCTTATGCAATTCAACATCTAAGTTAGAGCTTCTCATGAAGCTCAGCATCATACCTAATCTTGGGAAATTTGTTCATGATCTATGCTTGATTGTACATGCATCAGCTTTTTAATCATACATTGCACACATCATTCTAAGTGTTGTCTGTGCTTTCAAACAGATTAATAAAGCTTAACAACAGTAGCAAGTACTTGTGTTTTCAGTAATTAAACAACTGCTGATTAGAAGTTATTTTTCCATAAAAATGGTTGGACAAAATCTCACATTTATGAAGTGCCTTTAATGCAATAAAGGTGCAAAACAGGAACATTTTAAAGCAAAGTATAACATTAAGCCACTTGAACTGAAAAACCAAAACCCTTACCAGGAACATAGGTTTTAAAGGGGGAAAGAGTGCTTGAGAGGCGAAGAGAAGGGATTCCAGAAATGTGGGGCCCTGACGGATGAAATTATGGTCACCAACAATGATTCAATCAAAGTATTGAATAGTCAAGAGGCCAGAATTAAAGGAGCACAAATACCTCAGGGTTCTGGGGCTAGAGGAGATTATAGAGATGGGGACGAATTTAAAAATAAGGGTGAGAGTGTTAAAATTGAGTCCTTGATTTCTTGGGAGGTCAGATGGCAGAGGGTTGTACAGTAACTTCCATTGTTACTGGATACAAGTAACGATACCCAGGAGAAGACCATGAGAAATTTAGATGAATGTGGGGTTGAATGTGGGGGAGTGAATAGGAGTGCATGAATTGCCAAGTCGAGAAGGAGCTAATGCATGGACCATGGTTTCAACCACTTGGAGGTAAGATGGTCTTGGGAGATATGTTAAAGAGATTGAAATAACTTACTAGTATCACATATGTGAGAAACACATTTCTGGGTCAGATATGGCATCAAATTTGCAAGTAGTTTGTTCAGCCTCAGGGGCAGTTGATGAGGACATGGATGGGATAGGTAAATTGAATTTCTCTTGGAGACTGTATTTGGTTTTGGCAGTATTAATTGGAGGACATTTCTACTTATTCAGGATGACATGTTGGACATAATTTTGAGACAGTGGATATATTTGAGAGGGGTTACTATGAAGAAGAGCTAGGTGTCATGAAAATGCATTTTTTGGATTATGCTGCAGGGAGGTAGGGGACCAAGAATAGATCTAGAGAAACACCACAGATGACATGCACATGAGTAAGAAGTACAAACATTGAATGTGGTTCACAGGCTATAATTAGCTCTCTAAGAGTGGAACCAGATGAGTACTTTCTCTCCCAATGGATGATGGTGGAGAGCATTCAAGGGGAATGATGTGGCAACTATATTCAAGGCTGCAGATAAGTTGAAAAAGACAAAGAGGAATCATTTACATTTTTCACAAAGGTTCCATCTATGACTTTTATAGCATATGTAGCAAGGGTAGAAACCTGTTCAGTAGAAAATGTGCGGACAGATTTGAGAAGCAGCAATGTTTTTAAGAACTTGAGAGAAAAGAGAGTTTGAAAATGGGGTGATAGTTTGCAAGAATGATGGGATCAAGAAATTATTTTTGAGAAAGAATTGACAACAGAAAATTTGAATTAGAGTGTTACAATATCTGAAAAGAGGGAACAATATCTGCTGCAGCCAAAGTGGGAAGAGTTGTTATTAGGGATGAGTACATTTTGCATGTTGTGGTTGACTAAAGTGGTCAGCTATTAAGTGGGTGAACAAAGAACAGTCCAGCAATAGGCCCTTTGACCCACCAAGCCTGCACTGACACATGATGGCTTTCTAAGTGAAAAGCATTTTGCCTCGATGTGGTCCATATCCCTCTATTCCCTGCCTGTGCATGTATTTGTCAAGATGCCTCTTAAAAATTGTTAATGAATCTATCACCTCTTCTGTCAGCACATTCTAGGCACTTATCACCCTTTGTATAAAAAGATTGCCTCTCAAACTTCCCCTTTTACCTTAAACCTATGCCCTCTCATAACTGACATTTCTAACCTGGGAAAAAGACTCCAACTGTCCATTCTATCCATGAAGTGGATAATCAGTGCAGCTGCCCTCAACTGTTACGGTGCCAGCATATCTGTGGAACCCAAGTAGTAACATTCCAGTGCGATCTCTTGAAATCGTGGCTCCAAAGAACACCGTTAACTGATTGCTACCATTACTAATCAGCAATAGTTGTCCCCACTGGCATAAGCCATCCAAAATGGCCATCATGTTCTGGCACCTTGGTTAGCTGCACAAGGGAGAGGGTGGGTTGCTGGCAGCAATATTATGCTAAGGCTGTATTATTAGGGTTCTGCTTCAACTTTCCTGAATACAAGCTGACAATTTTTTGTAGGAAGATGCATTGATATGCTCAGTACTTTAGACAATAAGCATTATCACTGTGCACATATCATGTTGCTTGTAAGGAGCTGTCCTTTGAAGCCACACCGAATGCAGATTGCCATGATAGTTGGAGAGAGAGGCCAGGTGGAAACTTTGTGAGGTGATGGAGGCACCTCTTAGGCATGATTGAGCAGGCTGACAGTGCAAAGATCCAAGAGAAGCAGAATCATCTGCACAACATTACTGTCTCCACAGATCTCCTGAAAGCTACATCAAGTTGGGTAGTCCAACCCTGCCATTCTTCTTGGCATCTTGCCCCTCAGAAGAAACAGCAGGCATCAACTGTTTCAAGACCTGCATAAGCAGGAGATAGTAGTGGCGCTGGACCAGTGTAGACAATAAGCATCACTGGACCAAACCAGAGGATCACTTGGAGCATGGATAAGCTGGAGTGCCATAAGATCTCCTCAAACAAGGAGGCAGAAGTTGAGATGCCCCAGGAGGGCCTCACAGATGTTCAGATGACAAGACTATGGTCAGACAAGCCAGAGAAGAATTTGACAATCAAAAAGCCACTGCTTCCAAAGGAACTGAGTTACATGGACGTGTTTCTTTTCTTGCTCTACTTTTAATGGACCATCTGCCTAAGAGACCACTGCATCCACTATTCAATAAACGTCATTGGTTGAGAAATGTTTGATTTTGCACTATTATTTAAGATAAGGGCAAAGTTATTCTTTTATCTGCTTGTGATGTGATAACTTTAATTCAGGGAGCCTAGATAAGAGATTACTAGGCTTTATGTTTATTTTTTCATCAACATGTTCAGAGATTTTATTACATACCTCTAGAGCAGGTGAGAATTGAACCTGGGCCTCCAGAAACACTACCACTGTGCCACAAGAATCCTGCTAGGATTTGTGTATTTTTTTATACCCAGAATGCTATCTCTTACAACTGAGTGACTTTCCCACCATCATCTAAGCTCTTTTCTTTTTTAATACTTCAAAGTGTTGTACGCACAATCGATTGATTTTCCTACTTTTTTAATCTTTGTTTCTTTTTCTTTAAACTCGCATTAGCTACTTACTCAAATTAACTACTTGCACCAACTGCGCACACCTGTAACTTTAACATGGTGGATACTCCTGTAAACAGGCTTGTGAAGAGCTGTGGTATTCTGGGCCGCTCCTCTAATAAGAAGGCTGATCAGAGAGCAGTCAGCCTGTTGGAAGGTCCCTAGGTCTTCCCATTGCTCCCATTCTGCTGTCGCTTTTTAATGTTCCTGTTGAGTGTTAGGATTTTGCACTGCAGTGATTTCACATGCTCAGTGAGCTTGCACAGATGCCAAGATTTCCCTTCATTGCTCCCCCAAGGAATGGTGCAAGTCATCTTTCTGGTGTGCTTTGCCTACTACATGTAAACTCAAAGATGAGAAATGTCTGGACTATCGATGAAGACCCCAGCCAACAAGATCTTGATCTCTTACATCCTATAGAAGCAAATCACCTCTCTGCATGATGTTCATGAATTGCCTGTGCAAGGCTCACTATGTGTCGATCTCAGACACAATATCCCACCATTAAACAGATGAGACAAAGCGCGTGTTCCTAAAGACTACCTCTGTACCTTCACTGCACTGCTCAAATACTAAGTCTGTGCTCATGAGAGTGTGTACAGACATAGAAATTATTATTCAATGAGAGAATCAAAGGTTTCCCGAATGAAGGGCAGTATCTCATTGTAATGGGGAGGAATCTACACTTGAGGCAATTCTATAAGCCCCTAGCAAGGAAATAAGACTACAGCAAGTGTTAGAACAGTGAATATGTGTATATATTTGCATCACATTTATGTAAGTTACTGAACCACCCTTGCCACTGAGATGTCTTTGAAAGGATTTCTTCCTTGCTCTGCCCCTATGTCTAGGTGTGGGACCAACATCCACAACTGGGTGGGGGAAGCCTATTGACTGCAGACTGCGATGATTTTGATTGATTTTCTATGTAGGATCAGGCTTAGAGGGTCCCAGGCTGCTGAGAGTTTCCCACATGGATACAAGTGCAACCTCCTCGGCCTGCCTGTTACGGACAATGGTGTCACTGGCTGATGGGAGGTAGAGGGGCAGAATACCTCGGGGGTGTCCTGAAATGAAACTCTCAGAATTATAGAGATCTACAACACAGAAAAAAGGCCCTTTGTTCATCATGTCCACATTGAACATTCTAATTCCAATTTCCAGCACTTGGCCCAGAGCCTTGTGGGTTTGGTTTTGCAAGTGCACGGAAGTTATGCTGAAATGTTTCAACATGTTGGTTAGGGCACAGCTAGAGAATTGTGTGCAGTTCTGGAATCCAGAAATCAGGAGGGATGTGATAGTACTGGAGAGGGTGCAACAGAAATTTATAAGGATGTTGCCTGGCCCTGATAGTTTCAGTCATGAAGAGACGTGTCAAAATACTTGTTAAATGCCATGAGGCTTTCTGCCTAAATTGTCCTGGTGAAAGTACTGAATTCCAGATTCCCACCACTGTCTAGCTGAAAAAGTTTTTCCTCACTTTCCCCCTAAACCTTCTGCCCCTTACCTTAAATCTATGCCCCCAGTCATTGATCCCTCCTGTATATCATGTCTATGCCCCTCATAATTTTATACATTTCAATCATGTCCCCTCTCAATCTCTTCTGCTCTAAGCAAAGTAACCCCAATCTGTCCAACCTCTCTTCATGAGGTTACCTTCTGGAGGGAGCTTGGCCGTGGAGGCAGCAATGCCATTGAAGCATGGCAACAGCTGGGAACCCAGAGTGGCGAAGAGCTGGTTGGTGGTTTAGCGGTTGGTGACTTAGCTAGTGAAAGCGTGCCCAAAGCGTGGAGAGCTAGCCCTTGTGAGTGTCTGCAGTCCCATGGCATAAGAATGACTGTAATGTTGAACTTTT
Organism: Chiloscyllium plagiosum; assembly: GCF_037043375.1. Lineage (NCBI taxonomy): Eukaryota > Metazoa > Chordata > Chondrichthyes > Orectolobiformes > Hemiscylliidae > Chiloscyllium > Chiloscyllium plagiosum. The sequence continues at coordinate 105,187,222 of NW_028270143.1, read as the reverse complement.
TAACTTATTTTTATTTTTCTATTTTTGTACCAAAGATTTTGTATCGAGGTATCTTTGTACCTAAGATGGTGCCAGGAATAGTGACTGCACAATTTTCACTGTACTCCTTTAATTGAAAAGTGTTGCACTGGAAAAGCACAGCAGGTCATGGAGCATCCGAGGAGCAGGAGAATCGATGTTTTGGGCATAAACCCTTCATCCTGTACCCCTGTACTTGAGTACATGTGACAATACAACCTGATTCTAATTTTAAACTTACTGATCGACCCTCCTACATTTAAGTCGAAATCATTTATATAAACTTAAAAGAGCAAGGGCACAAACACTGACTCCTGTGGTTCTCCACTGCGCAGACTTCCTGTTGGAAACACACCCTCAACTATCACCCTCTGCTTCCTGCAACTCAGCCAGTTGTGGATCCAGTTTGCGAAATTTCCTTGGATCCCATAGGGCTTACCTTTGCTGTCAGACTGTCAGGCAGGACCTTATCAAAAACCGTGATGAAGCCCAAGCATTGCCCTCATTATACACCTAGTCACCAATCAAGTTGGTCGAACATGCCCTCCCCTTAACAACATTCACAGCTGGGCTGGAGCGAGCTCATTGGCTGATATGGTAGACAACTAGGAGACTGAAAGAACACAGCAAGCCAGGCAACATCAGGAGGTGGAGAAGTGACATTTCTGGTCGAGACCCTTCATCAGGATTGGTACACCCTGGTGGCTGGTCTGAGTGTGTATCATCAGCCACTGAGTGTTTTATTGGATCTGGATGTCCAAGGCAGCTGCCGGCCTTTCTACAGAGGCAACTAAATAATCAAATGCCACAACCACCATGATTGACAAAAGGTGGATGCATCTTTTGCTCCAGTTGAGTGAGGATCTCTGATATGTTCCTCTGCATGAATCTGCAGGGCGAGCATGTCAGTTATAGCTGAGAACAGAGGCACGTCTTCTGCATTGCAGTCAGCAGGTGTCTGCTCTGTTCTCTGAGTGCAAGAAATTTTCCTCCAACACCTGCAATGATGAATGAGTGATCTGTCACCAGATTGGGCCCCTGCGTTTAATCCAGAGAGATTATCCACCAAGGTGAAAGTCTCAATGCTGGTGGAAGTAATTGGTGAATGTCTTGTCATTACATCCTCTGCAGGTTCAGATATTTCATCCTCAGAGGTGCCTGTGTGAGACAGCCTTTATGGCCTCTCTCTCTCTCGTGCCTGTGGAACAGAAAAGAGAGAATTAGTAAATTATGTGAGATATTGTGCTATGATTTATTAATTTACTCACCAGCTCGATACATTTTACTGCATTTTCACACCTTATCAGCCCTTGTGACAAGCAATGTTTACCTCTGAATACGTTTAGCATGCAGAACAATACTATCCTCATCAAATCTCCACAGAACGTTTTAATATTAATCAGTCCTTACCAATCATCTCCTGGACCTCAATAGATTCCCCAATTAGTATGTCCCTGTTAAATACCTTTTAACTGGGCCATTATCCATTGAAGAAACTAACTGACAAAGTAGTGCTTTCATGAAATTGCATGAATCAATGAAACTCACACTGGCAAATAGTAAACAAATCTCACAACCCAGCTGTGGTAATCAGTTTAATAATCTTTATTCTTTTATCAAGTACAGGTACAATTTCTAACTTATTTAGAGTATATAGGCCGAGTATTTTTACTAACATTTCCTAACTTAAAAGACAAAGCAGTGAGTAGAGTGTGTTCTTTCTTGATTATATATTTTTATTGAGACATGTCTCTTGATTAAACTTAAAAATATAACCCATAAGTATTAAGTTAGTCTGGACCAGGGTTTTGTACAGGAATAAGATGGTGCTATTTTGGAGTCTGCAGATTGGAAGAAGCAAAAATGGCCTTTAGTGGAATGATATGTTCTTCTTGTCGGATGTGAGAGTTCAGAGAGAGTTTACATGTTACTGAGGATTATATCTGCAATAAATGCTGTTGGTTGCAAATCCAATCAGATTAAATGGATCGGTTGGAGCTACAGTTAGAAGCGATAAGGAATTTACGAGAGCAAGGAGATGTGATCATTGGCAGTTATAGGAAGGGAGAAAAGTCGCAGATACAGTCACATAGATAGGTTAACTCCAGGAAAAGTAAGAGAGGTTGGCAGGTAGTGCAGGAGTCTTCTGTGGCTATCCCCATTCAAACAGGTATGCTGTTTTGGAAAATGTAGGGGGTGATGCATTCTCAGTGGAACCAAGTTTCTGGTATTGAGACTGGCTATAATGCAATGAGGCGTATGTTGGGTTCCAGGAGATCGATTATGTTCGGCGATTCTCTAGTCCAAGGCACTGACAGATGCTTCTGTGGCCAGCAGCGAAAGGTCAGAATGGTGTGTTGCTTCCCTGGCGCCAGGATCAAGGATGTCTCAGAGAGGGTGCAGAATGTTCTCACGGGGGAACAGGGGCCAGCAGGAGGTCATTGTCCACATTAAAACCAATGACATAGGAAGGGAAAAGGTTGAGATTCTGAAGGGAAATTGCAGAGATTTAGGCAGGAATTTAAAAAGGAGGTCCTCGAGAGTGGTAATATCTGGATTACAATCGGTACTACGATCTAGTGAGGGCAGGAATAGGAGGATAGAGCAGATGAATGCGTGGCTAAGGAGCTGGTGTATGGGAGAAGGATTCACATTTTTGGATCATTGGAAACTCTTTTGGGATAGAAGTGACCTGTACAAGAAGGGTGGAGTGCACCTGAATTGGAAGGGGACTAATATACTGGTAGGGAGATTTGCTAGATCTGCTGGGGAAGATTTAAACTAGTAAGGTGGGTGGGGGCACCCAGGGAGATAGTGAGGAAAGAGAACAATCTGAGACTGGTACAGTTGGAAAAAGAAGTGGCTCAAACAGTCAGGACAGGCAGGGACAAAGCATAGAACAAGGTAGGACTGATAAATTAAACTGCATTTATTTAATGAAAGAGACCTAACAGGGAAGGCAGATGAACTCGGGACATGGTCAGGAACATGGAACTGGGATATCATAGCAATCACAGAAACATGACTCAATGATAGACAGGACTGGCAGCTTAATGTTCCAGGATACAAATGCTACAGGAAGAACAGAAAGGGAGGCAAGAGAGGAGGGGGAGTGGCGTTTTTGATAAGGGATAGCATTATAGCTGTACTAAGGGAGGATATTTCTGGAAATACATCCAGGGAAGTTATTTGGGTGGAACTGAGAAATAAGAAAGGGATGATCACCTTATTGAGATTGTATTATAGATCTGGACTTCCCCATCCCAGGGAAAAGACTTTGTCTAGTTACTCTATTCATACCCTTCATCATTTTATAAACCTGTATAAGGTCACCTCTCAGCCTCCAATGCTCCAAGGAAAACAGCCTCAGCCTATTCAGCCTCTGCTTGTAGCTCAAATTCTCCAATCCTGACAACATCTTTGTCAATCCTTTCTGAATCCTTTCATGTTTCACAACATCCTTCCAATGGGTGGGAGACCAGAATTGCACATAATATTCCAAAAGTGGCCTAACCAATGTCCTCTACAGCTGCAACATGACTTCCCAACTCCTGCACTCAATGTTTTGTCCAATAAAGGAAAGTATACAAAATGCCTCCTTCACTATCCTATCTCCCGACTACTCCATTTTCAAGGAGCTATGAACCTGCACTCCAAAGTCTCTTTGTTCAGCAACACTCCCCAGGACCTTACCATTAAGTGTATAAATCCTGCTCTGATTTGCCTTTCCAAAATGCAGCATCTGACATTTATTTCAATTAAACTCCATCTATCACTCCTCAGCCCATTGGCTCGTCTGATCAAGATCCCATCCCTGAGATAACCATCCCTGAGCCATGTTTCTGTAATTGCTATGATATTCCAGTCCCATTTCCTAACCATTCCCTGAGTTCATCTGCCTTCCCTGCAAGGCCCCTTGCATTGAAATAAATGCAGTTTAATTTATTAGTCCCTGAAGAAGGGCCTGTGCCCGAAACGTCGAATCTCCTGTTCCCTGGATGCTGCCTGACCTGCTGTGCTGTTCCAGCAATAAAGTTTCAACTTTGATCTCCAGCATCTGCAGACCTCACTTTCTCCCCTAATTTATTAGTCCTACCTTGTCCCTGCTTGCCCTGACTGTTTGACTCACTTCTGTTCTCAACTGTACCAGTCTCAGATTGATCTCTTTCCTCACTATCTCCCTGGGTCCCAACACCCCCCCAACCTTACTAGTTTAAATCCTCCCGAGCAGCTCTAGCAAATTTCCCTACCAGTATATTAGTCCTCTTCCAATTCAAGTGCACTCGTCCTTCTTGTACAGGTCACTTCTACCCCAAAAGAGAGTTCAGTGATCCAAAAATGTGAATCCTTCTCCCACACACCAGCTCCTCAGCCACGCTGTTCTATCCTCCTATTCCTGCCCTCACTAGCTTGTAGCACTGGGAATAATCCAGATATTACTACTCTCAAGGACCTCCTTTTTAAATTCCTGCCTAACTCTCTGTAATCTCCCTTCAGAATCTCAACCTTTTCCCTTCCTATGTTGCTTCCAGTGTGGACAATGACCTCTTGCTGGCCCCTCTCCTCCTTGAGAACATTCTGCACCCTCTCTGAGACATCCTTGATCCTGGCGCCAGGGAAGCAGCACACCATTCTGATTTTTCACTGCTGGCCACAGAAACGTCTGTCTGTACTTCGGACGAAAGATTCCCCTAACACAATTGATGTCTTGGAACCCGACATACCCCTCATTGCATTAGAGCCAGTCTCAATACCAGAAACTTGGCTGTTCGTGCTACGTTCCCCTGTAAATCCATCACCTCCTACATTTTCCAAAACAGCATACCTGTTTGAAATGGGGATAGCCACAGAAGACTCCTGCACTAGCTGCCTACCTCTCTTACCTTTCCTGGAGTTAACCCATCTATGTGACTATTTCTGCGACGTTCCCCCCTTCTTGTCACTGCCATCCATCACATACTGTTGACGTTGCAAATTCCTCATTGCCTCTAAGTGTCTCTCCGACTGATCCATTTGATCTGATAGGATTCGCAACCAACAGCAATTATTGCAGATATAATCCACAGTAACCTGTAAACTCTCCTTAAACTGCCACATCTGTCAAGAAGCGCACATCACTCTACTAAAGGCCATTGTTGCTCCTTCACAATCTACAGACCCAGAAAATAACACTGTCTTATTTCTCTACAAAACGCTGCTCCAGTTAATAGTTATGGCTTATATTTTAAAATTTGGACAGGTTTAGACAGATCCAGTCTGAGATTTGGACAGATTTGGGGTATTAAAGGTCCCAGCAGATTTAAACACTTTCCAATTAGTGTCCTAGATCTTTAAATATAATGTAGGTGAGACAATTTGTTGAATTTCGGTTACTTAGAATCATCGAATCATAGTGATGTACAGTACGGAAAAAGATCCTTTGGTCCAACTCATCCATGCCAACCAGATATCTCAACTTAATCTAGTTAGGGCGGCACGGTGGCCCAGTGGCTAGCACTGTTGCCTCACAGCGCCAGAGACCCGGGTTCAATTCCCGCCTCGAGCAACTGTCTGTGTGGAGTTTGCACTTTCTCCTTGTGTCTGCGTGGGTTTCCTTTGGATGCTCCGGTTTCCTCCCACAATCCAAAGATGTGCAGGTTAGGTGAATTGACCATGCTAAATTGCCTGTAGTGTTAGGTGAAGGGGTAAATGTAGGAGAATGGGTCTGGGTGGATTGCTCTTTGGAGGGTCGGTGTGGACTTGTTGGGCCAAAGGGCCTGTTTCCACACTGTGAGTAATCTAATCTAGTCCCACTTGCCAGCACCTGGCCCATATCCCTCCAAAACTTCCTATTCATATAGCCATCCATATACCGTATAAACGTTGCAATTGTATTAGCCTCCAGCACTTTCTCTGGCAGCTCATTCCATACATGCACCACCATCTGCGTTAAAAGTTGCCCCTTAGGTGTTTTTTATATCTTTCCCCTCTCATCCTAAACCTCTCTAGCTCTGAACTCCCCCACCCCTCGGAAAAGACTTTTCAATTTATCCTATCCAGGATTTTATCAATCTCTATAAGATTGTTATTGGTTAAATTAAAAGTGAGAGAAATGGATCTTAAAATTGCTAAAGAGTTTCTGGGGTTTGAAGATGATTCCCAAATTTGCCAAGAAAATTTATGTCGGCAGAAGAAGGCCATACTTTTTGAATTAGCAAAAAAGTTAGGATTGGTTGAACCAGGGACAAAAGTAAAGCTGAAATTGTAAGGGTGTTAGTCAAGCACTGAGATGTGGCAGAGAAACAGATAAGTGCAGCAGAGTTCAAAAGCTTAAATTATAATTAAGAAAATTGAGTTAGAAGATAAAGAAAGGGAGAGAAGAGCCATGAGAAGAGAGAGAGAGGAAAAAAGGAGAGAGGGAGAAGTAAAGAGAAGGGGAGAGAGAGAAAAAAGAGAGAGACGAAAGTGAGAGAGAGGCAAAAGAAAGGGAGAGTAGGTTCATAGCTGAGCAAAGAGAGTGAAGAGAAAGAGAGAGAAGAAAGAGAAAGGGAGAGAGAATTTGAATTTCAGAAGTTGTGAATTAGCCAAGAAAGTAAAGTTAACAGGATGGAGATGATGAGAGAAGGTAGTGATAAACAAATACGTTAAAACATTGTCACATTTTGATGAGAAAGATGTTGCAGCTTTCTTTATTTCATTTGAAAAATTGGCTAGGCAGGTTGAGTGGTCAGAGAACTTGTGGGTAATGCTAGTTCAAACTAAGCTAATGAAGTATTTGTGGTGCTCTCAGAAGTGAAGTCAAGAGATTATGCAAATGTCAAACAGACTATTTTGAGTGTTTATGAACTGGTACCAGAAGCATATAGACAGCAGTTCAGAAACATAAAGAAGTAACCAGATCAGACTTACAGATTTTGAAAGAGTTAAACATAGTCATTTTGATAGATGGGTGTGGGCCTTAAAAATAGACCAATGAGGCTTTAAGAGAGATTATGCTGCTGGAGAAGTTTAAAAACTCACTTTCAGAGATGAAAAGAATCATGTGGATTAACAGAAACTTCAAGAAGTGAGAAGAGCAGCAGAGATAGTACTTTCTAACCAAGACAAGGATGTTGCCAGGGTTGGAGGATTTGAGCTATAGGGAGAGGTTGAATAGGCTGGGGCTGTTTTCCCTGGAGGGGAAGGCTGAGGGGTGACCTTATAGAGATTTCTAAAATCATGAGGGGCATGGATAGGATAAAGAGACAAGGTCTTTTCCCTGGAGTGGGAGAGTCCAGAACTAGAAGGCATAGGTTTAGGGTGAGAGGGGAAAGATATAAAAGAGGCCTAAGGGACAACTTTTTAATGCAGAGGGCGCTGCGTGTGTGGAATGAGCTGCCAGAGGAAGTGGTGCAAGCTGGTGCATCCAAGGCATCTGGATGGATATATGAGTAGGAAAAGTTTAGAGGGATATGGGCCAAATGCTGACAAATGGGACTAGACTTATTTAGGATATCTGGTCGGCACGGACAAATTGGTCTGAAAGGTCTGTTTTCGTGCTGTACATCTCTTTCTGACTCTATAATGGATGTATCTACCAGATTTCTGAAGGCAATTCCATTATGGTGAATTAAGGCAAAAAGCGTGGTAGAGGAGTTAGTAGCTTTCTTCACATGGTATGGGCTACCCAGAGAGATTCAATCAGACCAAAGGTCTAATTTTACTGTGAAGCTGTTTAAGGAAGTCATTTATAGCTTTGGTATGCAACACTTTAAATCCAGTGCATACCATCCTAAATCCCAGGGAGCTTTGGAAAAGAGGCATCAGACCCCGAAGACCATTTTAAGAGCACACTGTCAGGATTAACCAAATGTTTGGGATAAAGGTATCCAACTTGTATTGTTTGCCATTAGAGGTACACCAAATGAATCTAATCAGTTTACTCCCTTTGAGTTAATATTCAGACATGAAGTGAGAGGGCCATTGAAATTAATGAAGGAGAAATTGACAGGACCAAAGTCAGAGATCTCACACTTGGATTATGTATCTGAGGTGAGAGAGAGATTAAATCGAGTAGGTGAGGTAGCTAAACAGCACCTGAAGAGGGCACAGCATAGAATGAAGCAGGTGGTAGATAAAAACTCTGAAATTTGGACGTTTTCATGTGGAGATGATATATTAGTAGGAGATCCTTTCAAAGCCAGGTTTAATGGTCCCTATCAAATTGAGAAAAAGTTAAGTCAGGTAAACTATCTGGTAAAGATGCTGCATATGAAGTAAACTGTATCAGATCTGTCATGTGAATATGTTGAAACCTTATTAAATTAGAGAGAGGGAACTGGAGAAACAGGTGTTAGTTACTGCGCTGCAGAGTGAGAAATCAAATCCGGCTGTTGTGGAGTATGGTGTATCTCAAAATATGTTAATCAATGAGGAAGTCCTTGAGGAGTGGGATAGGTTAGTGAATTATCTGCCTCAGGAGCAAAGAGTGCAGTAGAAAGGTTTGTTACAGCAGAATGAGGACAAATGCAATAATAAAATGGGGAGGAGTAATGCTATTGTGCATGAGTTGGAGGTAGGGAATGCTGTTCCAATAAAACAGCACCCCTACAGGCTTAATCCTTTTACAGCTACACAGGTCCAGAAGGAAGTGGATGTGATGCTCAATGAGGATATCATTGAACCAAGCCAGAGCGCGTGGAGTTTGCTGATCATGTTAGTTCCCAAACCTGACAGGACTCAACGATTTTGCGTGGACTATTGGAAGGTCAACACCGTAACAAAATCATACTTGCACCCTATACTAAGATTGGAGGATTTATAGAGAAAGTTGGACCAGCCAGTTGGATTTACTGTGTGGTTATTGGCAGATACCTTTATCAGAGAAAGCGAAATAAGTTTCAGTGTTTGTAACCTCAAATGGGCAATATCAATTCAAAAGGATGCCTTTTGGAATGAAGAATGCATCAGCCGCATTCCAAAAACTCATGAACAGATTTGTGGCTGGGTTAATAAACTGTGTAGTCCATATGGATGATTTTAGTGAGTCATGGAAAGATCACATGTTACAGTTGGCAGAGCTCTTTGAATGATTAAGAGAAGCAAAACTGGTAATAAACTTAAAGAAAACAGAACTTATGAAGGCAGAGGTGATGTTCTTGGGACATAACATTGGTCATGGAAGGTTAACCCCAAGGAACGCCAAGACGAGGGCCATCAAGGAATTTCCACGACCAATCTTAAAGAAAGAGGTATTTCCATTTTTGGGACTAAGAGTATTCTGCCAGAAGTTTGTTTTAAACTTTAGCAGTGTAGTGTCACCACTAACATATTTACTGAAGAAGAACACAAAATTTCAGTGGACAGAACAATGACAGGAGGCCTTTGACAATTTAAAAGCAATATTAACCACCATGCCAGCTTTAGCTACACCAGATTTTTTGAAACCCTTCAAAGTTGCAATTGATGCTAGTGATATAGGAGTTGGAGCTAAACTGCTACAGGAAGATGATGATAAATTTGAATGGCCAGTTGGCAATTTTTCAAAGAAACTCAACACCCACCAGAGAAAATACTCCACTATCGAAAAGGAATTACTGAGTTTGGTACTGGCCTTACAATATTTCAATATTTATGTGATGAACAATGTGCCGGAGAAAGTTGTGTACACAGATCACAATCTTCTTACATGCTTGGAACAATTTAAACACAAAAATATGAGACTATTTCATTGGAGTCTAAAGTTACAGACTTTTGATTTACAAATTCTACATGTTGCAAGTTGTAAAAAATGTGATAGCAAATGCGTTATCGTGGATGTTTTTCTTAGAATCCCTACAGTGTGGAAACAGGCACCGGCCCAACAAGGCCCTCCTCAGAGTAACCCACCCAGACTCATACCCCTACCCTATTATCTCACATTTATCCCTGACTAATGCATCTAACCTACACACCCCTGAACACATAGCTAATTCACCTGACCTGCACATCTTTGGACTGTGGGAGGAAACCGGAGGAAACCCACGCAGACACGGGGAGAATGTGCAAACTCCACACAGACAGTCGCCCGAGGTTGGAATCACCAATGTTATATATATCTGTGCAGAAATTAATATGAACTTAGATTAATGTCCTTTGTACTTCATTGTAATGGGGTTAAGATTTAGAAGAAAAATGAAGCCATCTTTTCAATATGATGGTTTTTTTCTTAGGGGGAGCTGTAATGAAGTTAAAGGCATGTACTATATCTTTGAGAGAGAGTGAATGCTGTTTTCGACTGAGAGCTTACAAGCACCTGTCATATGAATAGCTAGCAGTCTCAGAGTGTACTAGACAATTGAAAATATGTAACATTTGGCTGTGAAATACATACCTGAGTTGGTTGCTGTTCTGACAATTCAAATTTAGCCAATCAGTTTAAATTATGCCCCAGGATAGTAAAACCCAATTGAGTTTGAATTTATTATTTTTGCCAACCTTGAACCAATGAGATGATCCTAGTTTGGGGTATTAAAAAACTGGCATTTTGAAAGTCAGACAGAGAGTAGCTGCCATCCAGAAAGACTGCCATTCAAAACACATATCAAAGGTACCTTTTCTCATATGAAACATAATTGCAATAAAAGACAGAAGATGACATAGGGAGATTTTCAGGCGAAAGAAGAAGGACACCGGAGAGGACAACCATTGTGTGGTCTTGAAATTAGGTTGATGTAATATTAACAAGGGTTTTTATTAGAATAGTATATTGTTATAAGCTTGGAGGAAGATAATAAACAGTTAAGATAAAGGGGGCCTTAGAGTTGTGAATAGTTATTGTTTAATGTTCACTTCTGGGATTAAAGAAGAAATTGATATTATTTTTCAGTAAATAGTGGAATTTGGGAGCTCTCCGTCACTCATAGTTTAACAGATTATGGAGCGAGGTGAGCTTTTCTGGGTGTTTGGTTGAATTAGCAGAAGGGTTCACGCCATGTCCTAACAAACAAGATTCCACAGTGAAGATGCACAAACTCTTGTATAGAGGAACATGTAAGAGCGGATTAACATTTGAGAAATGCAGACAATGATGTCCACTGAGCTCTGCTATTCTGATCTTTCAGTTGGCACAGGACTAGTGTTATTCCTCACCTGCCAGCTGGACCACGTTTTTCACAAAGATGGTGAGGATGCAGAGATTAAGAAAGGCTTCTCCAGTCTGACCAATCTCGTTCTTGTGATGCACCAGCATGTCCTGCAGTGAGGTTCGGCAGGCATGATTTCAGTGATTAACATCATGGACACTAACAGTGCAAGAAGAAAGCTCACTGCCACATTCTCAAGAGTAAGTATGGGTGAGCAATAAATTATAGAAGGCACACAAATCCCAATAAATTTTATTTGGTCATGGGATGTGGGCTTTGCTGACTGGGCCAGCATTTACTGTCTATCCCCAAGTTAAGAGTCAGCAATATTGCAGAAGTCCCACGTCAACCACATCAGATAAGGATGGCCAGGTAAAAGACATTACTGAACCTGATGGGTTTTTGTTGATGACCATCAACAATGGTTATATGGTTGCCATGACTCCAGTGATTTTTAAATTCCAGATTTTTATTGAATTCAAATTTCATCATCTATTATGGTGGGATTCAAATCCAGGACTCAAATGGCATTACTCTTGCCTCAAGGCACTGGAGCAGTACCATCAACGCTGCCTGTGCAAGATCCTGCAAATCTGCTGAGAGGAAAGACGCAAACCCAGAGTGCTCACTCAGGCCAACAGCCCTAGCATCGAGGTGAGAAAGTTTATAAGGTATGAGCAGGTAGGGAAAGAGTTAAGTTTAGGCTCGCTTGATAAAAAAGCACAGCTAGCATAACTTGGATCAGATAAGAACTTGCAGTAAACAATGAGGTGCTGGAGGCAAGGGTAGTGGGTTAATGAGGTGAAAAATATTAATTATGTAAAGCCAGTTAACAAGGTGAAAAGCATTCATTGTGTGAAGCCAGTTAACAAGGTTAAGAACATTCATTGTATAATGCCAGATGGCTTAATTTGTACTGTTAATGCTAGCTAATTGTAATGGTCACCCAATCAATATAGGTGTTGCCTTATATGGAGGCTGATCCTTGTAAGTGATTATATAATTCCTGAAAAGTCTGCTGTTCAAGAGAAGAGCGAGAACTCGTGTCTCTGTGCACATGGGCGATCATTCTCTCTGTCTGGGGCCCGGAATAAAGATGAAGGAGGTAAAACCATACTATGTCTCTGACCATTTTGCTTCGACTGAGGCGGGAATGGGATGACAATATTGGTGTAGTCAGCAAGATCCAAATAAATACTTATGATTGAACGGTGTAAATGATCGCCCGGGGCGTTGGTGTCTCAAGATAGACAGGCCCACACGATAAGATTTTAAACCTTGGTCCCCCTCGCTATTCCTGTGTGTCGGAAATGGTTCCCTCTTTCGATCACTCTCTATTCAATGTATTCCTTGAACAGTAATTAGTTCAGTTGAGAGAACAGTTTCACAAGAGAGACTCGTGTTCTTTGTGTTGTATTAGGGGGTGGGGTTTAATTGAGGTTCAAGTCCTTTGTGCTGTATTGGGGTTTGAGTCCCTGGGTTTTACTGAGGTTCAAATCCTCCGTGCTGTAATGGGGTTTGGGTGCTCTTGGTTTTATTGAGGTTCAAGTTCTCTGCACTGTATTGGGGTTAGAGTTCCCTGGGTTTAATTGAGGTTCGAGTCCTTGTACTATATTGGGGCTCGAGTTCTATATATTTAAGTGAGATTTGAGTCCTCTGTGTTTAATTGAGATTCAAGTCCTCTGTATTTAATTGGGTTTCAAGCCCCCATGAAGAGTAAAGTGAAAAAAGGATCAAAGTCCCTAGTGGTGAAATTTGAGGCTCTGTGAGTCTTTCTTCTGGAGGAAGAGAGTGGCTTGGATTGCTGCGCCATGTAGTCCACTACGAGGGCTTTCTCTTCTTCTAAGTGTAACTTTAGTCAGAGGATGGAAAAAAATAAATAAAATGAGAAATGCTGAAATTAAGGTTGTACTAATACTTGGGTTGACAAAAGAAAAGTTTCAATGTAAATTATGCCATGCTGAGAGTGTTGGATGTTTATAAATTTTGGTTTGTTAAAATACTGGTCCTTAAAATGCTTTTAAGTAACTGTTTTCCCTTGTTTGAATCAGGATCTCAATTCAATGTGTTTTGTGGGCTATGTAATGGGACAGATTTTGTTTTTACGTTGAAATTGTACAACATTATGTCCTTTTTAAAATTATCTTGTCGCCTTAAAAGAAATTGATTGAGTCCCTTGAGCCCCTAATTTGTTTGAAATTCTACAAATTCTCCGGCTACTTGCGGAGCGTTTCAGAGAACACCTCTGGGACACCCGGACCAACCAACCCAACCACCCTGTGGCTCAACACTTCAACTCCCCCTCCCACTCCACCAAGGATATGCAGGTCTTTGGACCCCTCCATCGCCAGACCACAACACGACGGTTGGAGGAAGAACGCCTAATCTTCCGCCTGGGAACCCTCCAACCACAAGGGATGAACTCGGATTTCACCAGTTTCCTCATTTCCCCTCCCCCCACCTTGTCTCAGTCAAATCCATCGAATTCAGCACCGCCTTCCTAACCTGCAATCTTCTTCCTGACCTCTCCGCCCCCACCCCAGTCTGACCTATCACCCTCACCTTGACCTCTTTCCACCTATCACATTTCCGACGCCCCTTCCCCAGGTCCCTCCTCCCTACCTTTTATCTTAGCCTGCTGGACAAACTTTCCTCATTCCTGAAGAAGGGCTTATGCCTGAAACATCGATTCTCCTGTTCCCTGGATGCTGCCTGACCTGCTGCGCTTTTCCAGCAACACATTTTCAGCTCTGATCTCCAGCATCTGCAGACCTCACTTTCTCCTAAAATTCTACAATGCCTGTTTTTTTAAAAAAAAAATTGGGTCAGTGGTCATGCTTTAACCAGATGAGAATACTGTATTATACTACCTTTGTTGCTGTGTTTCTAATGCAGAATGTTCACAAAAAGAGTGCATTTTTAATTTTGATGTTTTGTTAAGATTTTAGAGAATATTCGAACTTGAGGCTGAGTTGTTTCAATTCTCTTAATTATTGTGAAGACTTCATTGGCCCCCTTCATATTGCAAATTCAAAGGATGCTGATCTCTGTCAAAGTTGCCACTATATTCTGACTGTTTATTTGGGAAATTTCATTTCGAGAATATTTTTTTAAATATTCAGCATTTGCTTCCCACAAATATTTGAGATTTAAATCTGAACTGAAACTGCCTCTTCAATTGGTAAAGCGCAGGAAACATTTTTGTTGTTGTTGTAGAGAAAATATAGAGAATCACCAGGGGATGCAGAGAGTTCCTCAAAAAGTAGGTCCTTTATTTGCAAACAAAAAACCATGACACTAAGAAAGCAGATTCTCAAATACCCACGAACCTCAGGGTCTGTGGATTACTATATCTTTTTTGATCATGTTTCTGTTAGCTTATTAGCATGTTCAACTATATTAATCAAAGTACCTCACTCTAGCTACACAATAAACCAGTGATGTTAGTTCCCATTATCTCTTTAATTGTACATTCTACTTAATGTTATTCTAATGTCATGGTTAGATATTTATTGCTAACTCTGCTACAGTGATCTTCTATTCCAGACTAACCTGTCATGATAGATATTTAGCTATTCCATCTAGTCTCCTGTCTCAAGCTGACTCTACTAACTATTAATTCGATATTTTAATGTCATGTCCCAAATATTTATGGTCCCAATCCTGCCATAATAACACTTAACAGCGAAACTTGCTTTATTACTTATGTTATCTCATCCCACCAAAGTGACCTTTCAGCCTTAACCTTACTCTGCTAATTGGTGTAAGAGCATTCCACTATTCTTATCCCATCCTGCCTTCCACAGAACACAGATTGCCAGTGGTCTTCATGCTTTAACCCTTCCCATGCTCTCATGTTCTTTATTTTCCATATTGTTTACTTGCTGTTCCAGACTTTTGAAATACTTTTTCTGAAAGCTTTCACATTAGCCAAGTATCAATTTTTTTAAAGGAAAATAATTTTGAATAACCTGAATGGGGTCAGCCAAGGATTTGATTTTGGGACCACTGATTGTTGTTTATAATTGACTGCATTGTTTAGGCAGTACAATTTAGAAGTTTATGGAACGTATAAAACTTGATAATGTCATAAATAGTGAACAGAGTAACAGACTTCAAGAATTCAAAGAATGTTGAAATAGGCAAACACAATTTAGTGTGAATGCAGGTTTGCTCGTTGAGCTGGAAGATTTGTTTTCAGACGTTTCGTGACCATACTATTATCAATAACATTATCAGTGAGCCACCAAGATACGTGAACATCAAGTAGCCACAAAAAGACATGACCCTCTCTGACTAGTATCCTCAAATACAGATGAGGAAGGACACACTTCGAATGGGACAACACATCCGTCCTAGGTCAAGCCAAACAGAGACACGCAGGAGAATTCTTAGAAACATGGCTTTCCAACTGGAACTCTATCAACAAACACATTGACTTGGATCCTATTTAGCGCCCCGTGAGAAAGAGGACAGGAAATGACATCACCACAGGAAATGATGCCACCACAGTCATTAACATCACTAACCCAAGGTAACCTAAACAAATAAATAGAAAGCTGGCCATGTAACCAGTGCTTCATCCAAAGGCTCACTGATGATGTTACCTAGTATGGTGACGAAACATCTGAAAACAAACCTTCTAGCTCAGCGAGCAAACCTACATCCAGAATCTCAACCTGAGCTATAAATCTTTTCAAAACTTGCTAACAATTTAGTGTAGTTAAATGTGTGACTGTCTTCATACTGATAACCACCTTAGATGGAAATGTGTTGCTGGAAAAGCGCAGCAGGTCAGGCAGCATCTAGGGAACAGGAGAATCGACATTTTGGGCGTTAGCCCTTCTTCAGGAAGTGCTTATGCCCGAAACGTCGATTCTCCTGTTCCCTGGATGCTGCCTGACCTGCTGCGCTTTTCCAGCAACACATTTCCATCTCTGATCTCCAGCATCTGCAGACCTCACTTTCTCCTCAAAGATGATAACCACCTTAGCAAGGAAGGAATTAGAGAGAAAATGCAAAGATACTTTCAGCAGCTAACATCTTCTCTCGAGTTTCTCCATTCACAGGTAAAGTATGCCTTCAGACCACCGCCCATCTCTCCACAACCTGATCCAATGGATTCAATCAGCTCCCCAGTCATGAGCACAAAAGGTGAAGAAGCTAACAAGATTGAAGAGGAGGTCAATACGCTTTTTGTCAGTGGCCTTTCTATGGACATTAGACCACGTGAGCTTTACCTTGTCTTTCGATCATTTAAGGGATATGATGGTTCACTGACTAAGCTAACATCACAACAGCCAGTTGGCTTTGTTACATTTAACAGCAGAGCGGGAGCAGATGCAGCGAAGAATGCTGCATTCACCTAGTCTGCAGCTGCAGCTGCTGCACTGCACACTCAGATGCGTTGGTGTCCTCCATCTGAAGCATCTCCTGAAGAATAGAAGTCTTGTCAGCTTTAAGTATTTCACTGCCCTTCCCCAAGAATTCAGATTTCTCCAAGGAATGATGCAAGAACAGACTGAATTTTGTTTTCAAGTTGTACTTTACTGAAGGAGATTGTAGAAACTGGCTTGTTTCTACTTGACTTGGAGGGGATGGAGTGGTCACTAAGGACTATGGATTTACAAACATTACTGGTGAATTTTTTCCACGGGGAGGATTTTTTAAGTTCTAATTACTGTAACAGACTAGTAATTTTTGCTGTTATGCAAAATCATTGCATGCTGTGTCAATAACTTGCTTAAATACTGGCTGTCAGAGTCTTATGAAATCTGGTAGTGCCATCTAGGTGGTTATCGTGAAATGATAAAAGGAGAGAATGAGAAAGTGTATAAGGTATGAACAGGTAGGGAAAGAGTTAAGCTTAGGATTGCTTGACAAAAGGCTCAGCTAGCATGACTTGGATCAGATAAGAACATGCAGTAAACAATGAGGTGCTGGAGGCAACGGTAGTGGGTTAATGAAATGAAAAAGCATTCATTATGTAAAGCCAATTAACAAGGTTAAGAACATTCAGTTTTACGCCAGATGGCTTAATCTTTACTGTTGATGCTTGCTGAATGTAATGGTCATCCAATCAATATAGATGTTGCCTGATTTGGAAGCTCCTCCCTGTAAGTGATGATATAAATCCTGATGAATCTGCTGTTTAAGAGAAGACCGAGAACCCGTATCTCTGTGCACATGGACGATCGTTCTCTCTCCCTCCAGGGCCTGGAATAAAGATGAAGGAGGTAAAACTGTACTGTGTTTCTGAGCGTTTGCTTCAACTGAGGTGGGAACGGGATAACAGAGCCACTGACTCCCCTTAATTGGCTGTGCCGGGCTGGACATGTCATCTGCATGACTGACAAGAGAGTTGCCAAGCAGGTGCTCTACCCCCAGCCCAGAAACGACAGGCAAACCCCAGGTGGGCAGAGGTAGCATGTAAGTGATACCCTCAAGGCTCACTGGCAAAGTGCAGCGTTCTCACAGATACCTGGGAATCCCGGGTCCAACACTGTCCGAAGTGGAGGAGCAGCATTTCGGAAGGTGTCGAGCATCTGGAGACTTGCTGTCAGGAAAAAAATGGAAGCCAGGCGAAAATGGTGAGAGGAAAGAGCTGGCACGTCAATGCCCCAGCCACCCCTTCCTGTGACCACCACCTGCCCTAAGCGTAACAAAGGTAAAAACAATGACTGCAGATGCTGGAAATCAGATTCTGGATTAGAGGTGCTCGAAGAGCACAGCAGTTCAGGCATTCAGATTTTACTGCTCCTCGGATGCTGCCTGAACTGCTGTGCTCTTCCAGCACCTCTAATCCAGAACCAAGTGTAACAAAGCCTTTGGTAGCCGCATCAGTCTGTACAGCCATCACTGGTCTCACCCCGAGAGTGGAGAGTCATCCTTGTCTGTGAGGCTCTTCCGATGATGACTATTGCTATTGCGTCCCCTTAGCTTGCAAAATTAAATTAAATCCTCACTAAAGCATGCATTTCTTTATTTTTATTAAACAAATAAAACCCATTCTAATGGATGTGTACAGTGAAAACAAATACAGTAGCGCCTCGACTTACGAACTTAATCCGTTCTGGGACCCAGTTCGCGAACTGAATCAATTTTCCCATTGTTTGGATATTTCCGGAGTCTTTTCTCTTTTTTGTCTCTTGGAGGTTGGTGAAAACGATCCAGAGAAACTTTTTTTTTCTTTGTTGCAGAATTTTCCGAAAATGAGACATCACATTGTCATTTAAAATGTTCACTGCTCTGTTGGTCACAGTTTTGTTAGGGTAATGCCTCTCAACAAAAGCCTGCACTTCACTCTATTTGCTACAAATGTCTTTGATTTGAACACTTGATACATCTTCCCTCTCTTCTTCCTCCTCTCCAGAATGCTCCTGCTGCACAACCTTCACCTGCTCCTGTTGCAATTCAACAAGATCTTCTGTGCGGAGTTCTTGTCTGTGGTCCTCCACCAGCTCCGCCACATCATCCTCATCGACCTCCAAGCCCATATTTTGGCCCAGGGTCACAATCTCGTTCACTACATTTACCAATGTCTCCTCCTCAAAACCCTTGAAGTCTCTCTCAGGTACACAATCTGGCCAAAGTTTCCTCCAGGCCGAATGCAACGTACGGAAAGAGACCGCGTTCCATGCCTTATCAATAAGGCTTATGCAGTGGAGGATATTGAAGTGGTCCTTCCAGTACTGACCAAGGCTCAAATCTGTGTCGTTGGTGACCTGGAAACACCTGGCGAATAGAGCCTTCGTATATAATTTTTTGAAATTTGCAATGACATTCTGGTCCATGGGTTGGATAACAGGAGTGGTGTTGGAAGGAAGGAACTTTACTTTTATGAAGTTGTATTCAAGGTCCAAGTCTTCTTCCAAATTTGGAGGATGGGCAGGAGCATTGACACTTAAGTGGCAAATTATTTGTTTCAAGATATTCCTTGACAGCTGGTGCAAAAACTTCCGTCAACCATTCCATAAAAATCATTCGCGTGACCCAAGCCTTGGTATTCGCCCTCCACATTACCAGAAGTTTAGCCTTCAAAACATTACTGCGTTTAAAAACGCAAGGATTTTCAGAGTGGTAGACTAATAGAGGCTTAATCTTGCAATCCCCACTTGCATTCACACACAATAAAAGCGTTAACCTGTCCTTCATTGGTTTGTGGCCCGGTAGTGCCTTCTCCTCTTGGGTTATGTAGGTCCTTTTGGGCATTTTTTTCCAGAAAAGTCCAGTTTCATCACAGTTAAAAACTTGATGTGAGACATAACCTTCATCTTCAACAAACTTATTGAATTCCTTCACAAAGTCCTCCGCTGCCTTTTTGTCCGAACTAGCTGCTTCTCCATGCCTTATTACACTATGGATTCCAATTCGTTGACGAAATTTATTAAACCAGCCTCTGCTGGCTTTAAATTCTTCAACGCTAGCAGTACTTGTACTCGGCGGTGTCGCCAACAAATCACGGTGTATGTGTAGAGCCTTCTCGCAGACTATCTCGTTAACACTATCTCCAGCAAGCTCTTTTTGACTTATCCAAACTAATAATAATTTTTGAACCTCGTCTAACAATTTAGGCCTTTGCTTCGTTAAAATAATCACTCCTTTAGCCACGTCAACTGCCTTTAGTGCCTCTTTGTTCTTTAGGATAGTACAGATAGTCGATTTCGCCATGTCATACTGCATTGCGAGATCAGATACGCGAGCACCATTCTCGTGTTTAGCTATTATTTCCTTCTTCGTTTCTACAGTAATACGTTTAGGCTTCTTAACACCACTAACACTACCACTTTTCACTTTCTTGGGAGCCATAATGAGGGCTAATTTAATGCAAAAAACAAAAAAAAAGCGTAAGAATGCTTGGACGTTGGATGTTCACAGCGCGTGCGCGCCAAAGACGAAGTGAATGAGATCACATGGGGCCAGAGAGCTTTTGCGTTCAAAGCGCGCGTAGAAAAGCAGAACAATGACAATGAAACCACGGGCTTTTTGTGTTCGTACCTTCGTTCATACCTTGAATTTTGTACGTACTTTGAAGCAAAATTTTACTTACAATCCTGTTCGTAAACCAATTTGTTTGTGAACGGGGTGGTTCATATGTCGAGGCACTACTGTACATGATGTTTATAATGAATCTGTTCAGACATGCATGTTGCACCACACCTCCGGAGCAGGTGGGACTTGAATTCACACTCTGACTCCAGAGTTGGAGGCGTTACCACTACACCACCAAAGGGCATCAGCCAGAGGTGCAAATGGACATGTCCTGTCGGGGGAAGCAGGACTGATGAAAAGAGCATGCGCAGTCAGGCTCCAGTCTTGAGGGCTGCAGCTGACGCGCGTGCGCAGTGGCTCCCCTTCGCTCGAGCAGCGGGGTTGACCTTTCACCTTTCCGCAGTGACAGAGCCCGGATGAGTTTGCAGGATGTCGTTTTGAAGGGAGGTGAGTGTTTGGAAAAGAGAGAATATCCAGATTATAACTGTCGCCGGTGAGTGGAGTGTCCGACAAAGGGAGCCGCCTTGGAAGCGGGAGAGCGCTTCAATGAGCCGGGTCCGGGTGGACGGGCTGGAGCCAACTCCCTCGGGGCTCTCCCCCAACCCCCTCCCACCCGAGGGCAGCTGCTGCTTTGACCGGGCGACGTCGTGTGGGGCACTCGGCTTCTGCCCACTTTTACGGTTTTCGAGCCCCCCTCACCTCCCATGTTCACGCGTTCTCATGTTTGTGAGGGAGAGTCAACTCTTGGAGCATCAGATCTGCCTGTTCCCTTTAGATCCCGCCCTCCTAGCGTTTCCTATAGTGCCCAGTGTGCCCATCGTGAATGAGAGCCCAGCTCTCATGTTCCCCCACATTAGACAAGCTGCTTTACTACTCAGTTCTTGCCACTTCAGACCAAGTGCCTCAGAAAGAGTGACATTGCTTTTCGCTGGCTCGTGCTGAGTCAGCTGAGAGATGTTCCTTGCAGTTGTTGGTAGTATACCATTTGATTTGGCCTGTTATCTGTCTTCTTGTTCACCCTCTCCAGTTTCCATATTGCTGTATCCACTCACACAATGCTAGTTTGGTCACCATGCAAATGTCATGCCCTGAGCAGCATAGCAGCACTGTAATTGGTTGTTATCAGCAGTGTGTGAATAGTTTTAAGGATTTCTGAGCCATTAATTGTCCAGCTGTTAAACACAGATAAAAGATAGGAGAAAATGAGGACTGTACATGCTGGAGAGATCAGTCAGAAATTGTGGCACTGGAAAAGCACAGCAGACCAAGCAGCATCCAAGAAGCAGGAGAGTCAGTGTTTCGGGCATAAGCCCTTCAGTATATTCAGAAAATACGTATTTTGCTTCTGTGTTTTTAGTTTTGAAGAGTAATTGAGACTGACATTTTATCCCAATTTATCAACTATAACCATCTGCATCCATAAACCATTCATCTATATTCCCATCTGCAAATTATTTGTCATCTTACACATGAAATATGATCATCTTTGTTTTTAATAAAGGGTCCATAGTCCTACAGGGCTGCTGAGGTCACTATCCCTCAGGCAAGGTGAGAGGTTGAGGAGAGTCCTTTATGGTAACCTCAGCTGGTGATCATCACAAACCAGCCACCTTGCCATCTGAGCTAACTGATCCCCTCATTCTTAGTATGGGCAAATGAATTAGGACCGGGACTAGTCTTTTCAATCCTTCAAACTTGCTATGCCATTTGACAGATCATGGCTGAGTGTTTGTGGCTTCAGCTTCCCTTTCCTGCCTAGCCTTGATGACTTATGATCTTTATTAGTTATAATTTCCAGTGTCTGTTCACACAGTTTATCAAAGAGGTTAGTTGATGAATCATCAAATGCTTTTGTGAGGGAAGATGGCTGTTAGTTTTGTCATTTTCTGTGAATGTAGCTGACTGTGTCATCAGTTACATTCATAATTGTTTTAAATATTTAATTATGTAACTTCTCAATCTTTTGTAATAAAGCAATTTCAGTTATTTATATCAGTGGTGTATGAATTGCAGTTGTTCAGAGCTAATACGAGATAAACAAGATAAATTGCACCTCCTGACAGCTTTCATAACCTGCTCCTCTTCAGGTGACTGCAAGTCACTGCAGAATATGTGCCCAGTTGTTTCATGAATGACTGGTTTATTAAAGGGAGTATAATATATGATTGTTGTTGGCTTTGCTTGAGCACTGATGTTTTAGAATCCTGATTGCTATATAAAATTGCCTTTAGGTAGTCTTTTCTGAATTCTGTCTAATGTCATTTTTTTTTTAGAAATTGACTTGCAACATCAAACAGAGTGCTTAAATATCAGGCAGGAAGGAGGCTTTGAGGTCAAGATGAGATCAGTCATGATCACAGTGAATGGTGCAGCAGACCCAAGAATTGCCTACTCCTTCTAAATCTTATATAATTGTCAGTTATTCCTGTCACTTATATTTTCATGAGTTGATCAACTTCCATTGTGAGACTTATTAATATCCAGAATATGCAATGCTGAATGTGTTGACAGTAACTTTTTACTTCACCATGTATGAAATTTAAGTAAATGAGACTATGGTTAGCTTTTTTTCATAGCATTTGTTAGATTATTTCTCCAGAGAAGAAATAGGGTTGCAAGCTGAGTGGTTGTGTAATTCGGTTTTTAGTTATCCAGAGTTGTGTGTAATTCTGGGCAGGGATTTTCTTCTCCTCTGTTTGCCTCAGTTAAATTGCAGTCTCAGCTGAACCAAATGACAACTAGTGATAGGATTATGCTCTGCTGTTCTTTTGATCTGTAGTGGTGTTCCAGGGACAGTTCAGCCATCTTAATTTATTGAACTTTTTGGATAAAAGCTTTATGAGCAATTTACCAATGTGAGTCATGAAACATAACAATGTTGGAACATTCAGCTCCTGGAGCTGATTCCACCTTTAATTAAATTGTGTCAGATCTTTTAACTAATAACAACCTAACACAATTCTTTAATATTGTTCACAAAAATCTCTTAATCTCAGTTTTGAATTTATTGAATCACCAGACTTCAGTATCTTTTTTGGGGTAGGAGAGTGTGAGATCTACTCCATTTTTGTGTGAAGAAGGTCTTCCTGATAACACAACTGAAAAACCTTGATATCATTTAAGCTTGGTTTCTTCTTGTTCTTGACTTTCAAATCACAGGAACTGGTTTCTCTTTATCTTTCCGATTGAACCTTTCCATAATTTTTAAACACTGCAAATATATTGGCCCCTAAATATGGATCATAGAATTTGTTTGCTTTTGTTGTGGGGAGTGATGCTGGAACTAGTAATATGGGAGCTGAATGAAATGGAGGATTCAAGGGCAGACTTTGTGAAAGTCGCATTAAAAGTTTCATTTCATGAAGGGAAAGCTTACATATACATTACTAAGCATTGGAAATTCTCATTAGCTTCAACAAAGAAATTTGACCTGATAGCAACTTGCATTTAATGAAGTAAAACATCCTGTGGTGCTTCACAGCAGAGTCATCAAGCAAACTTACACCAAGCCACTAAGGCAATTGTAGGATTGGTGACCAAAAGGTTGGTCTAAGTGATAGGCTTTAAGATAAGTCCTAAAGGAGGAATGAGAGGAGGAGAGATTTGAGGATGGCATTCTAGAGCTTAGAATGTGGGCAAAGGAAGGCATGGTTGCCGATTGGGTTGCACACCAAATGCAGTTGTTATGCAATGTACAAACTCACGAACGTGCCTTGAAAAGTTTTGCTTTTCTTTGAATAACTCACAAGAGAAAAACTTTGATTTGGGATCATTGTTTTACTACTGTCAATCAAACAGTCGTGAACAGTGAATGCTTCGCAAACCATGTCTTGGCGAAGGCAGCTGCTAAAGAGTTTGGGGCATGATCTGTAGGTTATTGAAATGTCTATTTTGAATTTTTAAAAAAATACTGAATTGTGTTCATTTTCAACTTTAGCTTGGATAAGTAAGAATGTTTTGTGTCTGCATAATTCATGTTGTGACTTGCTGTGATTTGACAAGCAAAGATTGAGGATAAATTTATGCTGATATGTTATTTGTACAGGACATAGCATAGAGGCAGAGGTGGGGAAATGGCTCTTAATATTGCCTCTATGCTATGTCTTGTACAAATAATTACAAAACAGTGTTCATATTTTATGCATTTTAAGGCTTTTAATATTGTGCCAGATATCTCCTCATTAAAGTCTTACTCATGAGTTAATGTGGGTAAGTTTGATGTCGCTAAAATCTGTGAGCTACTTAAATGTTTAGTTCATACAGTTAAATGTAAAAACGTATTCTTTTAATAAAATATAGATCATGTCTTATGTAAGTGATTTTATGTACATGAATTACATTTTAAAAAAGTAGTGCTGGCTGATTCAATTCAAACAGTTGTAAAATCACGACACAATGAAATATGTGGTATGAAGTATTTCTGTACTTTGGCTATAACAAACTTTTAATTTGTTAAATGAATGTTTGGCCATCACTGTTATACTGCAAATTCATGAACACAGTTTTGAAGATTCACTTCAAAACAGGAGATATCAAATCAAAGAACACCATCATGGTAGTTATTGGAGGCAACTTGAGAATGTGTACGAATGTTGAACCAGGATAAAATAATGAATATCAGTGAATAATACAGTTGATTTCATGATTCTTCTTGGTTAAAGCACAGCATTATCTAATTCTGGTTCAGTGTTTCATTTGTGGTTACTAATTGACCTCCAGTAATTCAAAATGCCATTGCGTCTACACCAAATACAAAATGCATGTATTCTGTTTCAAAGTGTCGACTTAATAAGTTGCACTGTTTGAATTTGCATGCTGTTTGGTGTGCATATCTGGGCTGAAACTGTCTCTGATCTCTTTGCGTTGTATTCAAAGGCATAAAGGATTTTTTGTACTGCAGGATTATTAGCAATCTGGGTATTTTGGTGATGCATATTGTGCCAAGCATTTTATCAGCTTAAGTGCTTGTAATAGTTTATAATACCCTGTTGATGAAGTGGAACATATGCATGCTCTGTACACATTCCGGCAATCAGCACTCAGTGCACTTGCTGGTTGAATCTGCTTCTACTTTCTCATGATCACTAGGCGATGGGTGGCTAGGATTTGGAGGTGGAGGTGGCCCAGGACTTGCATATCCTTGGAGGAGGGGGATGGGGAGTTGAAGTGGTTTCAGAGAACATCACTGGACAGATGCCCTAAACAATCCCACTGTCCTGTGGCTGAGCACTTCCCCCTCCCACTCCACCAAGGACATACAAGTCCTGAGCCTCCGAATCCCAGCCACCTGACAATTGGAGGAAGAACACCTCATCTTCCACTTTGGGACCCTCCAACCACACTGAATCAATGTCGGTTTCACTAGTTTCTTCACCTCCCCTCCCCCCACATTATCCCAGGTCAAACCCTCCAACTTGGCACTGTCCTACCTGTCCACTTTCCTTCCCACTATCCTCTGTGACTTATTGCCATCGCCACCACCTCCTCCTGCTCTCTTCTCCCCCCCCCCCTCTCCCCCCATCTTTATCTACCTACTGCATTCCCAGCTACCTTCCCCCAGCCCCACCTCCCTCCCCTTTATCTCTCAACCTTTGGGCCACCCTCAGCATTCCCAATGAAGAGCTTATGCTCGAAGCATTGACTCTCCTGCTGTTTTGTTGCTGCCTGATTGGCTGTGCTTTCCCAACGCCACACTTTTTGACTCTGACCTCCAGCATCTATGGTCCTCACTTGCTGTTAGTCCAGAGGCCTTTGTTCTGGGGACAAAGGGTCGAATCCTGCCATGGGAATAAATATCTGGATGATAATCTAATGATGACCAAGGATTCATTCTTGCTTAAAAAACTCGTCTGATTCACTAATGTCCTTCAGGGAAGGAAACTGCCATTCTTATCTGGTCTGGCCTAATGTGACTCCAGACCCACAGCAATGTGGTTGACTCTTAACTACCCTCTAGACAATTAGCGATGGTCAATAAATGCTGGCCTAGCCAGCAACGCCTGCATCTCGTGAATGAATAATAAAAAATGACTGGGCTGTGTTCACAACTATCTCTAGTTTCTTGTGATCTTGGGAAGAGCAATTGCAATACCAAACTGTGATGCATCCAGAAAGGATGCTTTCTGGGATGCATCTATAAAAATTAGTAAGCGTGTTAGTGAACATGCCTCTTCCTTCTTGTTTTCATTTCAGCTATATTCAGATGCCTCCTTTGTCTTTTGAGTATTTTACAGCTTTCTCTCTGATGGATTTGTTTTTGCCTTGTTGTTTTGTTCTGTCTTGTTTTTCTAATCCCAATCTGGCTGACAGGCGTAGCCAAAATACTCTCTGAGAAAAATGCATTGTCTGTGGCGAATGAAATTGAGGGCAGTATCAAGTTGAACAAACACTGCACAATTCTGCAAAGATTCATGCTTGGTCAGAAAGTAAGTCAGATTTCAAAAAAATTAAAGTTGCCATTGTTCCAGAGGAAAATAGACTGCTCACTGATTAGAGGGGAATAGCCCTCTAATGATGCTTGTATTCTCTGTCCCTTCCTGTGAAAGTCTGGTAATCATTACCAGAATAGTTGCCCTGCAACAGCTCCATATCTTTTTGCTTTGAAGCATAGGATTATAAGAGCAGGGGTCATCTATTTGGCCCATCAAGTACCTGCTTTTCTCTTCATACCCTTTGTTTCTTTTCATCCTAAAAGCTGTGAAAACTTTAAAAAAAAGTGTCGATATTGTTTTGACCAGAACAATTTCCTGTGGTAGACAATTCTACAGACTAACCATTCTTTGGGAGAAGAAATTTCTCTCATCTCTTTCCTAAAAGGCTTAGCCCTTACCCTTAGATTGTGACCCCTGGTTCTGGACTCTCCGTGGTCATCAAGAGCATCTTTCGTGAATCTATCTTGTCTAACCCTGTTAGAATTTTATAGCTTTCAGTTAGATTTCTCCCCCAAATTCTTCTAAACTCTAGTGAATATAGACTAACCAATCCAGTCTCTTCCCATATATCAACCTCATCATCCCAGCAGTCAGTCTGGTGAATCATCTTTGTACTTCCTCCATGGCCAGAATATCCTTTCTCAAGTAAGGAGACCAAAACTGCATGCACTATTACAGGTATCCTGTACAATTGCAGAAAGACTGTGCCTATATGCATATTCTCTCACCTATGAAGGTGCCTGCTGCACCTGAATGCTTACTTTCCATGCCAACTGTACAAGATACCCACGCCTTATTGCACCTCCTACTTTCTTAATCTTTTGCCATTTGATTAATCTTCTTGTTTTTGCTATCAAAGTTAAGAACCTCACATTTTTCCACATTCTCCAGCATCTACCCTATATTTGCCTTATTAGTTGCTTATACTTGCCCACTTTGAAGTCTCTCTACCCTCCTCTGAGCAGATATATGAATGATACTGAAGGAAATGGAAATGTTGCGGGGAGAATGATTAGTTTGTGGAGAAAGTGAGGACTGCAGATGCTAGAGATCAGAGTCAAAAAGTGAGATGCTGGAAAAGCACGGCCAGTCAGACAGCATCCGAGGAGCAGGAGAATAAACATTTCGAGCATAAGTCCTTCATTATTCTTGATGAAGTGCTTATGCTCTAACCGTTGACTCTCCTGCTCTTCACATGCTGCCTGATCAGCTGTGCTTTTCCAGCACCATACGTGACATGAAGCTTGTCTGGGTAGTTAAGTGAGGAAGAACATTTTAGTGTATTTTCTAGATGGCATGAAGTTAAATAAAATGGATGTCCAGAAGACTTGGAGTTCAGGTGTGTAGGTCTTTAAAATGTGACAAACAAGTACAGAAAATAATTAAGAAGGCTAATGGTTTCATAACCTTTATATCTGGAGGACAGGAGTATAAGGGCACAAATTATACTGGTTTGACCTTGCTTGAAGTACTGTGCGCAGATTTAGGCACCACATCTTAGGAAAAATATATTTGCCTTGGCCTTGGAGGGAGTGTATCGTAAGCTTGCAAGAGTGATAACTGGACTCCAGGGAGGGGTTATGTTGAAAGGAGAAATTATACAAATTAGGTCTGTTTTCTTTAGAAATTGGAAGGTTAAGAGATGATCTGATCGAAATTTTCAAGATATTAACAGGATAAGAGAGGTTTGATTAAGATAAACTATTTCCACTGGTTGGGGATTCGAGAACTAGGGGGCATAGCTTTGAGATTTGGGCCCAACTGTTCAGGAGGGATGTTAGGCAGCACTTGTACATAGAAGGGCTGGTAGATGTATAGAACCTTCTACTGCAAACTGATGCCAGATTAGTTTTAATTTTAAATCTCGGGTAGATACATTTTTGTTAAGCAAAATTATTAAGAGGTTGGGCCAAAAGTATGTTAATGAAGCAAGGCCACAGATCAGCCTTTATCCCACTACTGGTGTCAGTGCCCCATGAATTGAAATCCTCCCACAATGATATTTGAGCCAAACATTTAACTTGTTGACTTTATTTATTCTTTGCGTGTTTGTCTGTGATCCAGGTCGTAATTCCAAGGTTTTTCTCTTGGAGGTTCTGCTTTTAGGTTTAACTCTTATTCAGAAATTTTTAGCAGACCCTTCTTTTCATCCCTTTTAACATTGATAGTTCCAACGAGGCGACATCTACTGATCTCGCCCCTCTAACCCGAGGTTTTCCAACAGCCCAGAAGTGATATGCTTATGCCTGACACCAGGTAGGCAACACAGGTCTTGGGATTCTGCTTTCAACAGGATATGTCCCCCTAATGTTTTACATTCCTATTTCCTCCCCCACTTGAATGGCTCCCTGTACCATGGTGTTGTGGTCAATTCCTTCATCCTCCCTGCGGTCCCCAGTTTTGGCCACACACCTTAGAACCACCTCATGACTGTCGGGCAATTGTAGGGGCAGAGTCACCTTGAAAACTTCTTTGTTTCCTGCATTGGAATCACCCACATTAACACCTTCCTGTCCTTATTACAGACCAAGTTTGAATAATCTAATCTAAGGCATGACTGTCTCTGAGAACAAAGTATCCAGGCAACTTTTCTCTGATGTGCCTCAATGCTTTCAGCTTGAATTCCAGCTCAACTCAAATCCAAAATTGGTCAAACTGCAAACACTTGCTACAGATGTGTTCTCTGTGGATCACCATGGTGTCCAGCAGCTCCCAAGTACTGAGATTGCAACACACCATGCAATCTCCCATCACCATCATATCTTATCTAAGTTATTAATTAAATCACTCTTGTATCCCTGTTCTTTTCACTTGAAGAATCCCCAGTCTTAACCCTTCATTGTAATTAGTTTTATTTTTAAAATGGTGCGACTTTAAAGGTTACTGTAGAAGATCGGTGAATCTCTACAGAGCAAAATCCATATTTTGTTTTCTTTTTTCTGGAGTGTGTATGCGTGTGGGCATGCCTAGAGAGGTAATCCTTAATATTTTCATATTGCAAACTATGTTAACCTGCCTTGCATGATTTGTTGAATAAAGTTTTGATTTGTAATAAATCAATAATTTTGTGTATATTAGTGAAACCTGATTTGTAACAGGTAGAATATTTCCTCTTTTGGGAATGCTAGAACAAGGCAACTGTGTTTTAAGAATACGAGGCCTTCCTTTTAAGATTAGATTAGATTACTTACAGTGTGGAAACAGGCCCTTTGGCCCAACAAGTCCACATTGACCCTCCGAAGAGCAACCTACCCAGACCCATTCCCCTACATTTACCTCTTCACCTAACATGACCAATTTAGCATGACCAATTCACCTAACCTGCACATTTTTGGACTGTGGGAGGAAACCGGAGCAAACGGAGGAAATCCATGCAGACACTGGGAGAATGTGCAAACTCCACACAGACAGTTGCCCGAGGCGGGAATTGAGCCCGGGTCTTGGCACTGTGAGGCAGCAGTGCTTGCCACTGTGCCGCCCCTCTTAAGAGAAGAGAGTATTTTTCTCTCGGATGGTTGTTAATCTGTCAAGTTCTCGTTCCCCAGAGAGTAATGAGCTCAGACGTTGAATTTATTTGAGGGTGAGTTTGATAGATTTTTGATAGAGGGAAGTGGAGACATTTGGTGGATGAAGTGGAATTGAGTTAATCATGATTGGTGGAATAGTCTCAAAGGGCTGAATGGTATAAGTTATAAGATAATACGTTGAAAGGCAATATGTTGATGTTTAAACTATAGTGGAAATTGAATAAATTTGACACAATAAACTTGAGTTTTTTTAAATTACATACAGTACAGTAAGGTTGGCTGTGTGACATTTTGGTCTATATTGTTTAGCCATTATTGAAATTTAAATGATATGACAAGTTGTGATGAAACCCTTGGATGATATCATCTTTTTTCATGATTATGCAAGTAGTTCTGACTTTTTTACAGCTTGTGCCTCAGCTAGTACTTTATGTCACTTATATAAACATAAGTGGAATTACCGTTCAACCACACTCAAGCCTGCTCCAATATTCAATGAGGTCATGGCTAATTTGACTACAACTTGCAATCCACATTACTACCTGTCCAGACAATCTTTCCAACTCTTGCTGAACAAGTCCACCTCACTTTGCTTGAAAAATATTCAAGGACCTCACAAACTTGATTAAGTTTTTTGAAAACGTAACAAAGAGGATTGATGAAGGCAAAGTGGTGGATGTGATCTATATGGACTTCAGTAAGGTGTTCAACATGGTTCCCCATGTGAGACTGCTTAGCAAGGTTAGGTCTCACGGTGGAGGTTTGTTCCTCAGACGAGAGGCCTGTGACCAGTGGAGTGCCACAAGGATCAGTGCTGGGTCCACTACTTTTCATCATTTATGTAAATGATTTGGATGTGAGCATAGGAGGGAAAATTAGTAAGTTTGCAGATCACACCAAGATTGGACGTATAGTGGACAGTAAAGAAAGTTACCTCAGATTACAACGGGATCTTGATCAGATGGCCAATGGGCTGAGGAGTGGCAGATGGAGTTTAATTTAGATAAATGTGAGGTGGTGCATTTTGGGAAAGTAAATTTTAGCAGCACTTGTACACTTAATGGTAAGGTGCTAGGGAGTGTTGCTGAACAAGGAGATCTTGGAGTGCAGGTTCATAGCTCCTTGAAAGTAGAGTCGCAGGTAGATAAGATTTGGAGATGCGGTGTTGAACTGGGGTATACAGAGTTAAAAATCACACGACACCAGGTTATAGTCCAACAGGTTTAATTGGAAGCACACTAGCTTTTGGAGCCTGATGAAGGAACGTCGCTCCGAAAGCTCCGAAAGTGTGCTTCCAATTAAACCTGTTGGACTATAACCTGGTGTCAGGTAGATAGGATAGTGAAGAAGGCGTTTGGTATGCTTTCCTTTATTGGTCAGAATATTGAGTATAGGAGATCATGTTGCGGCTGTACAGGACATTGGTTAGGCCAGCTTTGGAATATTGCGTGCAATTCTGGTCTCCTTCCTATCAATCCTCTTCATTACTTCTTCAAAAAACTCAGTCAAATTATTGAGACATGATATCCAATGCAAAAGCCATTAGACTATCGCTAAACTATCCTTATCTTTCCAAATACATGTAAATCCTGTTCTTCAGATCCCTTGTAACAACTTGCCTATTACTGATGTCAGGCTCACCGGTCTATAGTTGCCTGGCTTTCCCTTACCGCCTTTCTTAAATAGTGGCATCACGTTAGCCAACCTCCGGTTTTCTGGCACCTCACCTGTGGTCATCAATGATATAAATATTTCAGCAAACGGTCCAGCAATCTCTTCTCTAGCTTCCCACAAATTTTTTACGTACCCCTGATCAAGTCCCAGGGATGTATCCATCTTTATGTATTTTAAGCTATTCAGCACCTCGTCCTGTGTATATGGGTATTTTTCAAGATGTTGCTAATTATTTCCCCACATTCTTGATCTTACATATCCTTCTCCATTGTAAACATGGATGCAAAAAGCTCATTTAGTATCTCCCCCATTTCCTGTGGCTCCACACATAGACTGCCTTGCTGATATTTTAGGAGCTGAAAATGTGTTGCTGGAAAAGCGCAGCAGGTCAGGCAGCATCCAAGGAACAGGAGAATCGACGTTTCGGGCATAAGCCTTTTCCTTTTAGATCCGGTCTAACCTTTTCCATCACTATACGCTGTATATGGAGGTTGGCGGGGTGGTAGGTGAGGACCAGTGGGGTTCTGTCCTGGTGGCGGTTGGAGGGGCGGGGCTCAAGGGCGGAGGAGCGGGAAGTGGAGGAGATGCGGTGGAGGGCATCATCGACCACGTCTGGGGGGAAATTGCAGTCTTTGAAGAAGGAGGCCATCTGGATTGTACGGTATTGGAACTGGTCCTCCTGGGAGCAGATGCGGCGGAGACGAAGGAATTGGGAATATGGGATGGTGTTTTTATAGGGGGCAGGGTGGGAGGAGGTGTAGTCTAGGTAGCTGTGGGAGTCGGTCGGTTTATAAGAAACGTCCGTGTTGATTCGGTCGCCCGAGATAGAAATGGAAAAGTCTAGGAAGGGGAGGGAGGAGTCTGAGACGGTCCAGGTGAATTGGAGGTCGGGGTGGAAGGTGTTGGTAAAGTGAATGAACTGTTCAACCTCCTCGTGGGAGCACGAGGCAGCGCCGATACAGTCATCAATGTAGCGGAGGAAAAGCGTATCATCCGCCGTCATTTCCGCCACCTCCAAACGGACCCCACAGGGATATATTTTCCTCCCCTCCCCTATCAGCATTCCGAAAAGACCACTCCCTCCGTGACTGCCTCGTCAGGTCCACACCCCCCACCAACCCAACCTCCACTCCCGGCACCTTCCCCTGCAACCGCAAGAAATGCAAAACTTGCGCCCACACCTCCCCCCTTACTTCCCTCCAAGGCTCCAAGGGATCCTTCCATATCCGCCACAAATTCACCTGCATCTCCACACATTTATTGCATCCGCTGCACCCGATGTGGCCTCCTCTATATTGGGGAGACAGGCCACCTACTTGCGGAACATTTCAGAGAACACCTCTGGGACACCCGGACCAACCAACCCAACCACCCCGTGGCTCAACACTTCAACTTCCCCCTCCCACTCCACCAAGGACACGCAGGTCTTTGGACTCCTCCATCGCCAGACCATAGCAACACGACGGTTGGAGGAAGAGCGCCTCATCTTCCGCCTAGGAACCCTCCAACCACAAGGGATGAACTCAGATTTCTCCAGTTTCCTCATTTCCCCTCCCCCCACCTTGTTTCAGTCAAATCCCTCGAACTCAGCACCGCCTTCCTAACCTGCAATCTTCTTCCTGACCTCTCCGCCCCTACCCCACTCCGGCCTATCACCCTCACCTTGACCTCCTTCCACCTATCGCATTTCCAACGCCTCTCCCCCAGGTCCCTCCTCCCTACCTTTTATCTTAGCCTGCTGGACACACTTTCCTCATTCCTGAAGAAGGGCTTATGCCCGAAACATGGATTCTCGTGTTCCTTGGATGCTGCCTGACCTGCCGCGCTTTTCCAGCAACACATTTTCAGCTCTGATCTCCAGCATCTGCAGTCCTCACTTTCTCCTCTGATATTGTAGGAGCCCTGTTCTCTCCCTAGTTACCCCTTTGTCCTTAATGTATTTGTAGAATCCCTTTGGATTCTCTTTACCCCTTTTTGCCTTCTTGATTTTCCCTCTTAAGTATACTCCTACTGCCTTTATACACTTCTCAGGATTCGCTTGATCCCTTCTGTCTATACCTAATATATGCTTCCTTATTTTTCTTGACGAAAATCTCAATTTCTTTAGTCATCTAGCATTCCCTACACTTACCAACCTTGCCCTTCATTCTGACAGGAATATGCTGTCTCTGGACTCTGGTTATCTCATTTTCAAAGCCTCCCACTTCCCAGCTGTCCCTTTACCTGTGAATATCCATCCTCAATCAACTTTTGAAAGTTCTTGCCTAATACCATCAAAATGAGCCTTTCTCCAATTTAAATTTAACTTTTAGATCCAGTCTAACCTTTTCCATCACTATTTTGAAACTAATAGAATTATGATCAATGGCCCCAAAGTACTCACCCACTGACACCTTAGTCACCTGCCCTGCCTTATTTCCTAAGAGTAGGTCAAGATTTGCACTTTGGAGATATTGAGGACCACAGATTGTGGAACTCAGAGTTGATAAAGTGTGGCACTGGAAAAACCACATCAGGTCAGGCAGCATCCGCGTTTTCTCTAGTAGGTACATTCACATACTGAATCAAAAAACCTTCTTGCACACATTTAACAAATCCCTCTCCATCTAAACCCTTAACATGATGGCAGTTCCAGTTCTATTTTTGGAAAGTTAAAATTTCCTACCATGATCATCCTATTACTCTTATAGGTAACTGAGATTTCCTTACACATTTGTTCCTCAATTTCCTGCTGACTATTGGGGGGATTTATAGTACAATCCCAATAAGGTAATCATCCCTTTCTTATTTCTTGGTTCCACCCAAATAACTTCCCTGGATGTACTTCCAGGAATATCCTCCCTAAGTACAGCTATAAAGTTATCAATCATCAAAAATGCCACTTCCCCCTCCTAAGGAAATGGAATCCCTGGTCAAGAAGGAGAAGAAGGCTTACGTTAGGACAAAATGTGAAAACTCAGGGTGCTTGAGGGTTACAAGGAAGTCAGGAAAGACTTAAAAAGAGAGCTTAGAAGAGCCAGGAGGAGACATGAGAAGTTGTTGGCGGATAGGATCAGGGTTAACCCTAAGGCTTTCCATAGGTATGTCAGGAATAAAAGAATGACGAGAGTTAAATTAGGGCCAATCAAGTATAATAGAGGGAAGTTGTGTGTGGAGTCAGAGGAGATAGGGGAAGCACTAAATAAATATTTTTCGACAGTGTTCACTATAGAAAATGAAAATGTTGGCGAGGAAGATACAGAGATACTTGCATCTAGGCTAGAAAAGATTGAGGTTCACAAGGAAGAGGTATTAGAAATACTGCAGGGTGTGAAAATAGACAAGTCCCCCGGGCCGGATGGGATCTATCCTAGGATCCTCTGGGAAGCAAGGGAAGAGATTGCCGAGCCTTTGGCATTGATCTTCAAGTCATCATTGTCTACAGGAATAGTGCCTGAGGACTGGAGGATAGCAAATGTGGTTCCCTTGTTCAGAAAGGGTAGTAGAGACAACCCTGGTAATTACAGACCAGTGAGTCTCACTTCAGTTGTTGGTAAAGTGTTGGAAAAGGTTATAGGAAATTAGATTTATAACCATCTAGAAAAGAATAATCTGATCAGGGACAGTCAGCACGGTTTTGTGAAGGGTAGGTCGTGCCTCACCAGCCTTATTGAGTTCTTTGAGAAGGTGACCAAATTGGTAGATGAGAGTAAACCGGTTGATGT
Source organism: Chiloscyllium plagiosum (assembly GCF_037043375.1). Lineage (NCBI taxonomy): Eukaryota > Metazoa > Chordata > Chondrichthyes > Orectolobiformes > Hemiscylliidae > Chiloscyllium > Chiloscyllium plagiosum. Next base: position 105,151,796 of record NW_028270143.1, on the reverse strand, counting down.
GGTGTACATGGATTTCAGCAAGGCGTTTGATATGGTTCCCCACAGTAGGCTATTATACAAAATGCAGAGAAATGGGATTGTGGGAGACATTGCAGTTTGGATCAGTAATTGGCTTGCTGAAAGAAGACAGAGGGTGGTAATTGATGGAACATGTTCATCTTGGTGTCCAGTTACTAGTGGCGTACCACAAGGGTCGGTGTTGGGTCCACTGCTGTTCGTCATTTTTATAAATGACCTGGATGAGGGCTTAGAAGGATGGGTTAGTAAATTTGTGGACGACACTAAAGTCGGTGGAGTTGTGGATAGTGATGAAGGATGTAGTAGGTTGCAGAGAGACACAGATAGGATGCAGAGCTGGGCTGAGAGGTAGCAAATGGAGTTTAATGTGGACAAGTGTGAGGTGATACACTTTGGCCGGAGTAATCGGAATACAAAGTACTGGGCTAATGGTAAGATTCTTGGGAGTGCAGATGAGCAGAGAGAACTCGATGTCCATGTACACAGATCCCTGAAAGTTGACACCCAGACTGACAGGGTTGTTAAGAAGGCATACAGTGTTTTGGCCTTTATTAATAGAGGGATTGAGTTCCGGAACCAGGAGGTTATGCTGCAGTTGTACAAAGCTCTGGTACGGCCACACTTGGAGTATAGTGTACAGTTCTGGTCACCGCATTATAAGAAGGACATGGAAGCTTTAGAAAGGGTGCAGAGGAGATTTACTAGGATGTTGCCTGGTATGGAAGGAATGTCTTATGAAGAAAGGCTGAGGGCCTTGAGGCTGTTCTCGTTAGAGAGAAGAAGGTTGAGAGGTGACCTAATAGAAACATACAAGATAATCAGAGGGTTAGATAGGGTGGACAAGGAGAGCCTTTTTCCAAGTATGGGGACAGCAAACACGAGGGGACGCAACTTTAAAGTCAGGGGAGATAGGTATAAGACAGATGTCAGAGGTAGTTTCTTTACTCAGAGAGTAGTCAGGGTATGGAATGCTTTGCCTGCAACGGTAGTGGATTCGCCAAGTTTAAGTACATTTAAGTCGTCATTGGACAGGCATATGGACGTACATGGAATAGTGTAGGTGGGATGGGCTTCAGATTAGTATGACAGGGCGGTGCAACATCGAGGGCCGAAGGGCCTGTACGTCGCTGTAATGTTCTATGTTCTATGTGTGGTCTCTCTCACCCACTCCTTCTCTCCTTCCCATAGCATGTATACCCTCCTGGTGCGTTAAGCTGCCAATACTGTCCATCCTGAGTCATGTTTCTGTAATGCTAGTCCCATGTTCCCAAACAAGCACTAAGTCTATCTGTCGTATCAGCCATGCCTCTCGCGTTGAAATAAATGCAGTTTAATTTTTCAGTCCGACCTCATTCTCCGCTTTGTACCTGCCTGCCCTGACTGTTTGACTTGCTCCTTTTCCTAACAGCTTTAGTCTCAGACTGATCTCTTCTGACTATCTCTTGCACCCACCTACCAAAAATGTGAACCCTTCTCCCCTGCACCAGTCCTCAGCCACACATTCATATGCTTCATCCTCTTATTCCTACTGTCACTAGCTTGTGGCACTGGGTGTAATCCAGATATTACTACCCTTGAGGACTAACTTTTTAGCTTCCTGCCTGACTTTCCTATTTTCTGTCCTCAGAAGCTCGTCCTTTTCTCATCGTATGTCATTAATTCCACTGTGGACAATGATCTCCTGTTGGTCCCTCTCCCCTTTGAGAATATTCTGCACCCTCTCACCAAGATATCCTTGACCCTGACACCAGGGAAACAACACACCATTCTGATATCTCATTGTCAGTCGTGGAAATGTCTGTGAATCTGTCTCGAGACTCCCGATAGCAAATCACTTGACATATCTGCGTACTAACCTTTCAACAATAATGCACTAGGATATCCTGTACCTGTGCATTTCAGAAATTACAACTTTTCTCCATAATGTACTTTTTCTACCTAAATGGACAATTGCATATTTTCTTATACTATATTCTATTTGTCACATCTTAACCTGTCAATATCTTTTTATAACCCCCTTATGCCAGCTTCATAACTTATATTCTCTCTTAGGTTTGTGTTGTTTAACTTTCTGCTGCGATAAAATATACACATTCCCTCAAAAGTTGAATTTATCCTATCCTAACACAGGACCTGAATCCGCAGCCTTGATGTGGGCACCTAACCTACATTGATATTTCAGTGCCCTTCTGATTGCATGTTGCACTGTTGGAGTTGCCATCCGTTGGAGAGTGATTAAACCAAATCTCTTTCTTTTCAAAAGGAAATGAAAGGTCCTATGTTAATTTTGTAAAGCCCACTTTATGGGCATTTAAGCGGGCATTGGATAGGCATATGGAGGATGGTGGGCTAGTGTAGGTTAGGTGGGCTTGGATTGGCGCAACATCGAGGGCCAAAGGGCCTGTACTGCGCTGTATTCTTCTATGTTCTATGTTCTAAGGCAAAGTGTTTCCCTCTGTGCTGGCCAACATTTAGCACTGTGAACACTGCTAAACTTAGGAACATATTAATCCTGTTCCAGTTTGTGGCAGATTTTTCTTTGTAGCCTGGCTATTTGTTCACGTGACACGGATGAGACTGTATATTTTTTTTAAGATTACATTACAGTGTGGAAACAGGCCCTTCGGCCCAACAAGTCGACACCGACCCGCCGAAGCGCAACCCACCATACCCCTACCCCTACATTTATCCCTTACCTAACACTAAGGGCAATTTTTAACTACAGCCAATTCACCTGACCTGCACACCTTTGGACTGTGGGAGGAAACTGGAGCACCTGGAGGAAACCCACGCAGACACGGGGAGAATGTGCAAACTCCACACAGTCAGTCGCCTGAGGCGGGAATTGAACCCGGGTCTCCGGCGCTGTGAGGCAGCACTGTGCCACCGTGCCGCCCACCAATAATTAGTAATTATTCGACTATACAGTGCTTTGAGATGCAAGTGTGATTTGAGTGATGATGACCAGAGTGAATTGCCACTTCTCATTGGCATGATTAGCCAAATGGCTTGCATTTGTGTTGTCGCATTTCATGAGTCTAGTCATGTGGTCAGTATTTGTCAAATGGTGTACACTGTGTTCTTCATAAATCTTTCCACTTAACCAGGTGAAGAGATCACCAAGAAGTGATGCCTATTGAAAGTGGAAGCAGTGCAGCTGCACGGCAGGGGAAATCGAAACGCAAACCTCACGCTATCTCTATTCGAAGGACAAACAGCTCTGAGCAGGAACGTGTCTTATCTCAGCGTGAAATGTTGGAAGGACAGGTACTATAAATCTTTATTGGATTTGAGAACATGGGCACTTTGATGTGATCAATCATATCATTTGACCAATTTTAAATACAGTGACTATTGTACTAATGCCATTCTTAGAAATGCACTTTTACAACACAACTACTATTAGTTTAGTTCTAGAAAGAAGAATTAATTCCTAGCAATACATCTTTTGTCTGCACATTCTGATAATATGCTGAAGATTCAATACCATTTGATGAAACAAGTCAAGATTTGAGGTTGAAATCCTTCACCCCAAACATGAAAGTAATTTATTTCCCTTTTCTACTTGTACTGAGTATGCTTAATGTTTCTAATGTTTTCTAATAATTTTGTAATTTGCATTGGATTTAAAGAAATGTGTGCAGAACCCCAGTGGTGTGACTTTGCAGTATATTTTTAGTATAATACTTCCTTTGGTATTTAAGGTCAAAAAGGCAAATGCTGTGATGTTTGTTCATTGTTAACTGTTAAATCAGATAGATATGTCCTCCTTAAACTGCTGATGTTTGAAGAAAAGTCAATGTGTGCACTATCTGTGACGATGCTGCTCCTTTAATAAGGTTATGTGTCCTTGGTTTTTGTTGTGAGGGGTCGTAAGGGCAAAAGTTCCAATACATCTGCAAATATGTCTACGTGAAAAGGCTTTTACATTTTTTGTGTAAGTGTTTAGAAATGAAGTGGGAGTAGCCAGTTCTCCCAGTTCTGGGTTGTTTCTGGTTTGGTGTGGTCAAGTTTTGGCAAGCAGTCTGTTTGAAGCTACTGGTCAAGTTTTTAGCTGGGACCCAAAGAAACGGCTCCATGCTGGTTCTCTTTCTCGCTGACATCTCTCCTGTAAGAACCTGTGTTTGATTTTACTTTTTTTGCCAAGGGGGTATTTATTGGGACATTGCAGGTATTTGGGACAGCATCATTTAGTTGCAATAGAGTTCATTGGGTTTTCAGATAGGCATCGTTATTCTAAATGTGGTTCTCTTTTGTTCATGTTTCGTTCAGTATTCTGTAAGTAAATTCTGTTTTGTTTAAAACTGAGTGGCTGGGCCAGCCATATCACTCCTGGAATATCCACATTACACCTGCTTAAAACAACTAGAAAAGTGAGGGTATGGGCTAATTTCTTGAAATGGCCTGGTGTATAACAGATGAGGGCTGTTTGTGAGATTTGTTCTATGGTTTCAATTTGAGATTAGGCTTGTTGGACTCAAAGGCAGCGAGTGGTAGATCTTAGTGTCTGCTGTTCTGGGTGTTGAATTCAGTTGGTTTAAACAGTGCTGGTATCGTAATAGCTCTTTCAGTCAATAAGAGTTTTCTGGGGGTGGAAGAAGTGACTTTGGGGGTTTTAGAAAAGGTGAACAAGACAAACTTGCTGGAATGGACAGTCAAGCTGGAATTGGAGTTACCTTCATCTGTAAGAAAAGGAAAGATAATGACAGGAATAGCTCAGCATTTAAATTTGCTGGAAATGCCATCGGAATCTTTGGAGATTGCTTAATTCTCAATTGAATTTTAGCTGCTTGAGTTAGAGGCAAAAGAAAACGAAAGAGAAAAAGAAATGAAACTTTGAATTATGATTAAAAGCAGAGGAAATGCAAAAAGAAAGAGAGAGAAGAAAGGAGAAAAGAGAGAGCAAGAGAGTTTGAACTTGATAAATTGGCACTTCGATAGCAAAGTCAGCTTAAAAGAATGGAGATGAAGGTAGAAGGTAAGCCTAGTGAGGAAGAGAATGAGGATGAGCAAACCCATCGTAGCTAAAGGCCTGGTGGAAATGTGTTTAAATATCTTTAAGCTTTGCCTAAATTTGAGAAGGATGCAGAAGCCTTTTTTGTCTCATTTGAGAAGATGGCTAAACAAGTGCAGTGGCCAGTGACCATGTGAGTTTTGTTGATCCAAACAAAACGGCTAGGTCGAGCTAGTGAGGCGGAGGAGGTATCTGAGACATATGAGGAGGTGAAGAAAGCCATTTTAAGTGCATATGAGCTTATGCCAAAAGCCTACAGACAGCATTTCAGGAATCGAAGGAGGGACCCTGACCCAATCTACATTGAATTTGAAAGAGCCAAAGAAAGTAATTTTGAGAGGTGGATAAGGGCATCAAAAATACAGCAACCTATGATGGTCTTAGAGAAACAAATTTGGAGGAGTTCAAAAATTCACTTCCTGAGCTGGTGGGAAATCATGTGGAAGAGCAGAGTTAAAATGGCAAGATTATCAGCCAAAATGGCGGCTGATTATGAGTTGGTTCATAAATCCAAGTTTGGCTTCCGACATCAATTTCAATCTGTGAGGGATAGACATTGGGTAAAAGAAAAATCCTCACGGGGTAAGGGAAAGGTAGAGCTTGGTGAAGATCATAAGGATAACAACGCAGGGTAAAAAGGAATTCATTGAAAGGGAAAGAGAAGTTAAAAAGCTCCAGTATTTTCACTGCAATAAAGTAGGCCATGTGAAATCACAATGTTGGTAGATTAGAAGAAGCACTGGAAGCCAGCTGTAGGCAAACAGGAGTGGTAACGGAAAGCACAGTGGAGGCTAGAAAGCTGCCCCAGAATATACAACCTGGGCAGAGGTTGGTTCGAGAGGAAGTGCCAGATTTTTTTAAACCATATACTTGCGAAGGTAAAGTTTATTTGCATAGGCCAGGAGCAGCAGGCAAAGAGATTACAATATTAAGAGATCCAGGATCCTCTCAATCTTTGATGTTGACACATGAGATATATACCTCCTGAAGGACTATTGCCAGAAAAGGTGCTAGTAATGGAAATTCATGATGAGACAAAAAGTGCTCAGTTATGTAGAGTGTGGTTAGAGTGTTCTTTAAAGAGTGGAGAAGTCGTGGTCGGAAAACTGGACAAACTCTCAGCTGCGGGAATACAATTTGTCCTTGCTAACTGTTATGAAGTTGAAGGCATATACTGTACCTTTAAGAGAGCCTAAATGCTGTTTTGCACTGAGTGCTTACAAGCACCTTATCATATGGCTAACAAGCAGTCTCAGAGTGTACTGGAAAATTGAAAATGTGTAACAGTTGGCTATGAAATAGATACCTGAGTGGGTTGCTGTTTCAGCAACAATTCAAATTTAACCAATCAATTTAAATTATGCACAAGGGTACTAAAACCAAATGAATTTGAATTTATTGTTTTTGCCAACCTCAAACCAATGAGATGATCCAGTGTTTGGGGTATAAAAAAGCAGGCATTTTGAAAGTTAGTCAGAGAGTAACTGCCAGCAAAACAGCCTCTATCAAAATTAAAAATCACCCCATACCAGATTATAGTCCAACAGGTTTATTTGTAAATACTTGCTTTCGGAGCTCTAAGAACCAAGTAATTCCAAATAAACTTGTTCAATGATAACATGATGTTGTGTGATTTTTAACTTTGTATGCCCAGCACCTCCAAAATCATGAATTCCTGAAGAAGGGCCTGTGCCCGAAACGTCGAATCTCCTGTTCCCTGGGTGCTGCCTGACCTGCTGTGCTGTTCCAGCAATAAAGTTTCAACTTTGATCTCCAGCATCTGCAGACCTCACTTTCACCTCCAAAATCATGACTCTCTATCAAAGGTACCTTTTCTATATGAAACATCTTCACAGTAAAACAAAGATGATGATCCAGGGAGATCTTCAACTGAAAGCAGAAGGATATTGGAGACAACAGTAGCTGTATGGTTTTGAAATTAAGTTGATGTAATTTTAATATGGGTTTTTATGAAACAGTATATTGTTCTTGAGTTGGAGGTAGATAACAATCAGTTAAGAGAATGGTGGGCCCTTAGAGTTGTGAACAGTTGTTTAATGTTAACCTTTAGAGTTAAGGAATGAATATTGATATTATTTTCTTTAAATCGTGGTATTTGTGAGTTCTTTGCTAGTCATAGTTTAACAGATTATGAGGCGAGGTGAGCTTTTCTGGGTGTTTGGTTAAATTAACAGAAGTGTTGTCCCTTTTCCCCCTTCAGTCAAAGCAAAACACTCAGAGACACAGTATGGTTTTACCTCCTTCATCTTTACTCCGGGCCCTGGAGGAAGAGAGAACGATTGTCCACGTACGCAGAGATATGAGTTCTTGGTCTTCTCTGGAATAGCAGTTTCTCAATGAACTATATTGGTGTCCAGTTACTAGCGGCGTACCACAAGGGTGTGTTGGGTCCACTGCTGTTCGTCATTCTTATAAATGACCTGGATGAGGGCTTAGAAGGGTGGGTTAGTAAATTTGCAGACGACACTAAGGTCGGTGGAGTTGTGGATAGTGATGAAGGATGTAGTAGGTTGCAGAGAGACATAAATAGGATGCAGAGCTGGGCTGAGAGGTGGCAAATGGAGTTTAATGTGGACAAGTGTGAGGTGATACACTTTGGCCGGAGTAATCGGAATACAAAGTACTGGGCTAATGGTAAGATTCTTGGGAGTGCAGATGAGCAGAGAGATCTCTGTGTCCATGTACACAGATCCCTGAAAGTTGACACCCAGATTGACAGAGTTGTTAAGAAGGCATACAGTGTTTTGGCCTTTATTAAAAGAGGGATTGAGTTCCGGAACCAGGAGGTTATGCTGCAGTTGTACAAAGCTCTGGTACGGCCACACTTGGAGTATAGTATACAGTTCTGGTCATCACATTATAAGAAGGACATGGAAGCTTTGGAAAGGGTGCAGAGGAGATTTACTAGGATGTTGTCTGGTAAGGAAGGAATGTCTTACGAGGAAAGGCTGAGGGCCTTGAGGCTGTTCTCATTAGAGAGAAGAAGGTTGAGAGGTGACCTAATAGAAACATACAAGATAATCAGAGGGTTAGATAGGGTGGACAGGGAGAGCCTTTTTCCAAGTGTGGGGACGGCAAACACGAGGGGACGCAACTTTAAAGTGAGGGGAGATAGGAATAAGACAGATGTCAGAGGTAGTTTCTTTACTCAGAGAGTAGTCAGGGTATGGAATGCTTTGCCTGCAACGGTAGTGGATTCGCCAAGTTTAAGTGCATTTAAGTCGTCATTGGACAGGCATATGGACGTACATGGAATAGTGTAGGTGAGATGGGCTTCAGATTAGTATGACAGGGCGGCGCAACATCGAGGGCCGAAGGGCCTGTACTTCGCTGTAATGTTCTATGTTCTATATCGTCATTTTACAGGGAGGAGCGTCCAGATAGGGCAACATACATATTAATTGGGTGACCGTTGCAATCAACGATAACCAATAGCAGAGACCAAGCCCATGACTGTTATACAGTGAATGTTCTTAACCTTGTTAATTGGATCCATACAATGGATACTTTTCCCCTTGTTAGCTGACCTTGCATACTGAATGCTTCCAAATGGCTCTGCATAATGACTGCTTTTCCACCTTGTTAACCCATTACTCTTTCCTCCAGCACCCCATTGTTAACTGTAAGTTCTTATCTGATCTCAATCATGCTCACCTGAACCTCTTGTATCACAAACCTCAGAACTTAACTCTTTCCCTGCCTGCTTATACCCTATACATATTCTCGGGAGGGTTCAACACTGTGTCAAAACATAACGATATAGTTGGTTCAGGTAAGAGTGCTGTCTACTGTGGCTGAAAAGCCAGTGGAAACTCAGGCAACTGAGGATATCACAGGAAACATATCCTGGCAGCTTTCCTGACTGTGTGTGACTCCGTTACCAAAGTCACCAATTGAAACAGGAGAAATCAAATAGTATAGATAAGAAAGTTGAAATAGAATTAGCAGAGACCCTGTTTGATCAGATGGTTGAGACAAAACAGGAGCAGATGGATGACAAAGATATCTTTAGCTCAGAAAAGTTAATTGAGTTACAGCAGAAAGATGAATATTTGAAGTGATTGTATCCAAAGGCAGACACTGAAGAAGAATCTAGATGTATCCCTGAATGCTACTATCTTAAAAATGATGTCTTAATGAGGAAATGGAGGCCATCACATATTCAGGCAGATGAGGAATGGACAGAAGTTCATCAAGTCGTATTGCCAGTGGGTTATAGAAAGGTGTTGCAGGTAGCACATGAACTACCAGGAGGAGGTCATTTAGGGGTAAGAAAAACTTGAGCTAAAATACAAAAACACATTTTTTTGGCTTGGATTGCTCAAGGATGTAGTTGAATTTTGCCAGACTGTCAGACATGTCAGGTAACTGGAAAACCACAAGCAGTAATAAAACCCACACCTTTTAATACTTTTTTACATTTGAGGAGCCTTTTATAAGAATCTTAACTGATTGCGTCGGATCTGTACCTAAAACAAAAAGTTGGAATTAGTATTTGTTCACAATAATGGATGTGTCCACTAGATTTCCAGAGGCCATTCCAATGCACAGTATCACAGCTAAAAGGATTGTAGAAGCGTTACTCAAATTTTTCACTAGATATGGAGTACCACAGAGATACAATCAGATGAAGGATCAAACTTTACATCAAGGAAGTTACGGACAACTTAGGAATAAAACAACTCAAATCTACTGCATACCATTCAGAATTGCAGAGAGCGCTAGAAAGGTACCATCAGACATTAAAGACCATATTTATAATTGAGACTTATAATTGAGACTGTCCAGATGATTGGGATAAAGAAATTTGTACTTTTTGCCACCGGAATTGTGCAAATGAATTGACAAAATTCAGCCCAGTTGAATTAGTTTTTGGGCATGAAGTGAGAGGATCACTAAAATTGATTACAGCGAAATTGGTGAGTCAGAATTCAGAGACCACATATTTGGGCGATGTGTTAAATTTTAGGAAACGGTTAAATAGAGCAGGGGAGTTGGCTAGACTATGTTTAAAAGTAGTGTTTAGATCAGAGTGGTGCTGGAAAAACACAGCAGGTCAGGCAGCATCCGAGGAGCAGGAAAATCTATGTTTAGGGGCTGGGGAGAAGGTAGCAAAGAGTACAATAGGTGAATGGGGGTGGGGATGGAGGTGATAGGTCAGAGGGGAGGGTGGAGCGGTTAGGTGGGAAGAGAGATTGACAGGTAGGACAGGTCATGAGGACAGCGCTGAAATGACGGATTGGAACTGGGGAGGGGAAATGAGGTGAAGTCCACATTGATGCCCTGGGGTTGAAATGTTCCGAGGCGGAAGATGAGGCGTTCTTCCTCTAGGCGTCGGGTGGTGAGGGAGTGGCAGTGGAGGAGGCCCATGACCTGCATGTCCTCGACAGAGTGGGAGGGGGCGTTGAAATGTTGGGCCACGGGGTCGTGGGGTTGATTGGTGTGGGTGTCCTGGAGATGTTCCCTAAAGCGCTCTGCGAGGAGGCGTTCAGTCTCCCCAATGTGGAGGAGACCACATCAGGAGCCACGGATACAATAAATGATATTGGTGGATGAGCAGATGAAACTTTGATGGATGTGGAAGGCTCCTTTGGGGCCTTGAATGGTGGTGAGGGAGGAGGAGTGGACGCAGGTTTTGCAATTCCTGCAGTGGCAGGGGAGGGTGCCAGGATGGGAGGGTGGGTTGTTGGGGGGTGTGGACCTGAGTCCACACGGACTCAGGTAGTCACGGGGGGAATGGTCTTTTTCGGAAAGCGAAAAGTGGTTGGGAAGGAAATATATCTCTGGTGGTGGGGTCCGTTTGGAGGTGGCGGAAATGTCGGCGGATGATGTGGTTAATGCAAAGGTTGGTAGGGTGGAAGTGAGGACCAGGGGGATTCTGTCCTTGTTACGGTTGGTGGGGTGGGGTTTGAGGGCAGAGGTGTGGGATGTGGATGAGATGAGTTGGAGAACATCTTCAACCACGTGAGAAGAGAAATTATGAACCCTACAGAAGGAGGCCATCTGGCGTGTTCTGTGGTGGAACTGGTCCTCCTGGGAGCAGATACGGCGGAGGCAGAGGAATTGGGAATACGGGATGGCATTTTTGCAGGAGGTAGGGTGGGAAGAAGTGTAGTCCAGGTCGCTGTGGGAGTCGGTGGGTTTGTAAAAAATGCCAGTGTCAAGTCGGTCATCATTAATGGAGATGAAGAGGTCCAGGAAGGGGAGGGAGGTGTCAGACATGGTCCAGGTGAAGGTAAGGTTGGAGTGGAATGTGTTGGTGAAGTTGGTGAACTGCTGAACCTCCCCAGGGGAGCACGAGGTGGTGCCGATGCAGTCATCAATGTAGCGGAGGAAGAGGTGGGGAGTGGTGCTGGTGTAACTACGGAAGATGGACTGTTCTACGTAGCCGACAAAGAGACAGGCATAGCTAGGACCCATATGCGTGCCCATGGCTACCCCTTTGGTCTGGAGGAAGTGGAAGGATTCGAAGGAGAAATTGTTAAGTGTGAGGACCAGTTCAGCTAAACGAATGAGTGTGTCAGTGGAAGGGTACTGTTGAGGACATTGGGAGAGGAAGAAATGGAGGGCTTGGAGGCCCCGGTCATGGCAGATGGAGGTGTAGAGGGATTGGATGTCCATGGTGAAGCTGAGGCGTTGGGGGCCAGGGAAACTGAAGTCTTAGAGGAGGTGGAGGGTGTGGGTGGTGTCTCGAACGTATGTGGGGAGTTCCTGGACTAGGGGGGAATAGAACAGTATCGAGGTAGGTGGAGATGAGTTCTGTGGGGCAGGAGCAGGCTGAGACAGTGGGTCGGCCGGGGTAGTAAGGCTTGTGGATCTTGGGAAGGAGGTAGAATCGGGCAGTGCGGGGTTCCCGGACTACAAGGTTGGAAGTTGTGGGTGGGAGATCTCCTGAGGTGATGAGGTTCTATATGGTCTGGGAGATGATGGTTTGGTGATAGGGGTGGGGTCATGGTTGAGGGGGTGGTAGGAGGAGGTGTCTTCGAGTTGGCATCTGGCTTCAGCGGTGTAGAGGTCAGTGGACAGTGGACTGAAAGCTGTGTTAACCACTGCTCCGGTAATAGCCACACTTGATTACACAAAGCCATTCAAGATGGCTATCGATGTGGGTGTTGGTGCTGTGCTCTTAAAGGAAGACATTGAGAAGATAAAAAAACCTATTGGGTATTTCTTCAGGAAATTGAACATTCATCAGCAGAAATATTCGACAGTTGAGGAGACTTTGAGCTTCTTGTTGGCATTACAGCATTTCAATGTTTATGTCACCAGTAATGTACCTGAGACAATCATATACACTGATCATAAATTCAAGGACAAAAATTCCATGCTGTTCAGATGGAGCTTGTTGCTATTGCCATTCAGTTCGAAAATTGTACACGTGGCAGGAGGCGAAAACGCAATTGCCAACACATTTTCGAGACTTGGATGAGAAACTGAGGTGTTCGGTGGCACGAGTAAATGGACTGAAATAGAATGTAGTAGCGCATGTTTGCATGGTTATGTGTGTTGTCGTGTACTAACACTTTTTAAGATTAACGAGTTTTAAATGCAGCTGTCTTGGGATATTGATGGTTCATTCTTTTTTAAGAGGGAGGTGTGATGATGCTGGCCATTTAACAAGGTTATGTTGCCCTTGGTCTTTGTAGAGAGGGGCCATAACGGCAGAGGTTCTGATATGTCTGGAAATATCTACTTGAAAAGGCTTTTAAGTTTTTTTTAAAACACTGATGAAATGGGTCAATAGGCTGAAAAAATGGCAGATCGAGTTCAATCTGCATAATTGAGGGGTATTGCATTTTGTTACACCAAACAGGGGTAGGGCTTATACAATTAATGGTAGGGCCTTTTGCAGTGTTATAGAACAAAGGTACCTAGGGATGCATGTACATAATCCTTCGAAGTTTGTGTCACACATGGACAGGGTAGTAAAAAAGGCATTTGCCATGCTTGCCTTCATTGCTCAGTTCTTTGAGTCTCGGAGTTGGAAAGTCATATTGAAGTTGTACTGGACATTGGTGAGGCCTCTTCTGGAATACTGGGTCCAGTTCTGGTTTCCCAGTTATAGGAAGGATATTATCAAGCTGGAGAGGGTTCAGAAGAGGTTTACCAGGATGATGCTCACCATGGAAGGTTCGAGTTATAAAGAAACACTGGGACTTTCTTCACTGGAGTCTCGGAGGTTGAGAGGCAACCTGACAGAAGTCTATAAAATAATGAGAGGTATAGATAGAAGTTAATGGTATTTGTCTTTTCCATAGGATGGTGAATTTCAAGACTAGAGGCCACATTTTTAAGGTGAAAGGACATGAGAGGCAAATTTATTGTAGAGGGTGGTTCACATGCAGAATGAACTTTCTGAAGTGGTGGTGGATGTGGGTACAATTATAATATTTAAAAGACATTTGGATAAGTACAAGAATATCAAAGGAACAGGAGAATCGACGTTTCGGGCATAAGCCCTTCTTCAGGATTCCCTTATGCCTGAAACGTCGATTCTCCTGTTCCTTTGCTGCCTGACCTGCTGCACTTTTCCAGCAACATATTTTTAAGCTCTGATCTCCAGCATCTGCAGTCCTCACTTTCTCCTAGGTACAAGAATAGGAAAGGTTTGGAGGGACATGGGCCAAGAGCAGGCAGGTGGGATGAGTTTAGTTTGGCATGTTCTGGTTGGATCGAAGGGTCTGTTTCTGTGCTGTATGACTGTAAGACTATGACTTGTGCAATGAAAAGGGAGATGCCAGTTCTCCCAGTTCAGGGTTTTTCTGCTTTGGTTTTGGCAAGTAGTCTGTTTGAAGCACCAAATAAACAGCTCCAGCTCCACGCTGGTTTTCTCTCGCTCACCCACCCTCTCTCTCGCTTTCTCTCTCTCTCTCTCTCTCTCTCTCTCTCTCTCTCTCTCTCTATCGCTCTCTGACATCTCTCTGTCTCTCTGACATCTCTCCTGTAAGAACCTGTGTTTGATTTTACCTTTATTTGCCAATGGGGTATTTATGGGGATGTTGCAGGTGTTTGGAGCAGCATCTTTAAGTTGGGATACAGTTGACTGGGTTTTCAGGTACGTTATTCTAAATTCGGTTCTCTTTTGTTTGTGTTTCATTCAGTACTCTGTAAATAAATTCTGTTTTGTTTAAAACTAAGAGGTTGTGCCAGCTCTGTCACTCCTGGAATGCCGACATTACACCTGCTTAAAACAATTAGGAAAGTTAGGGTCTGGGCTACTTTCTTGAAATGTTTTGAGGGGGTCTGGCCTGGTCCATAACATAGCTATCTTATAGTGAAAACAAACATATATTTGAAATAACTTAATTGAAAAATATTTATGCTATGTTATACTAAAATACAAGTAATTTATTATTTCTGCATTGACAAAATATCATTATGCCCCTGTTATGGACTAGGCCAGACCATTCAAAACATTTTTAAGCAGGCAGCCCAGTGAAAATTACCCAGAGTAAGTTAGTAAGGTTGACTACAAGGTTTTAAGACAGACAAAAATTTATTCACAGCATTACGCGATGAAGCACAAAGAAAGAATAAAGAACCCCTACAGAACTCACTCTATCCAAACTAGACTTAATCATGCTGTTCTGAATATACACAACAGTCCCAATAAGCAAACCTCCTTAAAACACCATTTTAAAAAAATGGAACAAATGCTTACAGGTTGAAGTTCGAAGAGCAGAGAGACAGCCTGTTTCCACACAGCTGAACTCCGAGCCAGTTCTGGACTGAACTGCTCAGCTAAAGAGCTAACCACTCCCCTTTCATCATACAGGTCACTTCTAAAACATGACCACTTTGGCCTGAAGTCTCATCTGAAAACAAAAAGGCCTCCCAATACCCTTTAATCTCTGTACCAAACTAGTCTAAACGGAACTGGGAGCTCTTTTTCGACCCCTCTGAGAAAAACCAAGGACACAGTATCCTTGAGAAACAGAACAGCTTTTAGAAAAAAGGGACCAGCTTTGTGACACCACAAGCAATGATCATTTAAGATGTGTGTAAATTAAAGGCACTGTGGGATCATATTCAATAATGACCGAGATCAGTGAGAGGTGAAAATAGCCTCTTTATTGAGCATTTTTTATTACAGAAATGTAATTAATTCACAGAAGGAAGTTTTTATCTATATATGTATATGTGTGTATATATATATATATATATATATATATATACACACAAGTTAATGAGGTCATTCAGATCTATACTGTGTTTACTTAAAGAGAACAAAATAACTGTTGGTATTCACCATTATCTATGTTTACAAACAACCTGTTGGCATTTAACTAAGGCTTCAGCAGGGCCCAGTTACTGAATGGATCCTGTTATGCTTTGGCAGAGGGACCTTACCTGGTGGCCTTCCCCCACTGTGCCTGAAGAAGGGCTTATGCCCGAAACGTTGATTCTCCTGCTCCTTGGATGCTGCCTGACCTGCTGCGCTTTTCTAGCAGCACATTTTTCAGCTTCCTCCATGACAGCGACTTCCACAGTAGCACAGTTCGAGGCAGTGATGAAATCCAAAGTACAGTTATACTGTAGAGTCTTTTATACACAATTTTTACATGCATACAAATTTTAGCACTATGGTGTCACATAGACGTATCTAGTGTGTACACGTGTTTGCGTGACATCTGTCCTGGGGAAGCAGGTGGTGACTTTATCACTTGCTAAATGTGGCTGTCACTCCTGATGGGATTAGAATGTCTGTCTAGTTGCATAATTAAGAGGTGTCAGTCCTTTTGTCTTTAAAGTCAAAAAGTGTGGTGCTGGAAAAGCACAGCCGGTCAGGCAGCATCCGAGGAGCAGGAGTGTAGACGTTTTGAGCATGAGCTCTTCTTCAGGATGATGAATTGAGTTTAATCCGTAGGATTCATGTACTTGGTATACTTGTGTAAAATCCTGTTGGGTGTAGACTTATTGTGAGCATTCTCAGTAAAGGCAACTTTATTGGTATGAAAATGTATAGTTGCATAAGAATCTTTTACAAATGATTTGTAACTGACGACTTGGCTACTCCACATCATACCCTCCATTAACAATGATAAACTCTACTACATAGGCATAACTTACGAGGTGACTCAGAAAAATAACATTATTAAAAATAAAATTGTGACCACAAAAGATAACTCATCGATCACCAAAATGCAATAAAGTTGAAATTCATGCTTAGTGAATGTTCAACATGCACAAACAGGAAATAGAAATCAAAAGTCAAAAGAAATGAGAGTAGAAAATAGCAAACCGGAAAGAAGTGAGTGTTGTTAAAAATCTCGAATTGACAGGAGATTGGAACTGGACTTGAAGTAAATGCGCACAGTTTAACAGAATAAAAGAATAATACATCCAAAAACAAGGTAATCTGGTGCAATCATATCCAACAATTAATCAGTCATCTAAATTTAGCCATGTCATCAGCTGTATGATACTTTGATCTTTTACTATAAATTCTGTGCCCTATGATCCTGCCCCTTTAGCTATGCGATGAAGGAGCAGTGCTCCGAAAGCTTGTATTGGAGGACGGGAAAAATATGTGGCTGTAACAGCTGCTCCTTTTTTTGAGGTATTTTAGGTGCTGGAGGTGATTTCCTTGTATTCCAAGAGCAGCAATTACTGTTTTATATGCTGTTACATTGTTTTGGAACTTTGGAGAAAAAGTCAAAACAACTTTTAAAAGGGAGAAGATCAGACAAAGGAAGTACGTGGTAAGGTCAGTGCAGGAGAGAGAGAGAGAGAAAGAAAGAAACCCATGTTGCTAACTGACAGAGCAGTGAACCTGTGCAGTTACTGCCTTTGCTGTTTTGAATTCATATATCGCTGTACATCGGAGTGCGTCTGGGAAAATTAACAAACAGTGGAATTCACAACTAATCTTGGAGGAACCTGTTTGGGAGAAGTCACAGCACAGAAACAGATATGTTTAACTGTGGCCTTACAATAAGTCTACAGGAGTGAGTAGAGTAGGCTCTTTCTTGATTATATGGTTTATTGAGATATGTCTCCAGATTAAACTTAAAATATAAGCCATAAGTATTAATTGAACCTGGAGCAGTGTTTTATAGAGGAATAAGACAGTGCTATTTTCTGGGTCTGCAGTTTGAAAGAAGCAAAAATGGCCTTTAGTAGAGTGTTATGCTCTTCTTGTCAGATGTGGGAGTTTAGGGAGAGTTTATGGGTTACTGAGGATTGAATGGATTGGTTGGAGAGACAGTTAGAGGCAATGAGGAATTTTCAAGAGCAAGGGGATGTGATGAAAGGCAGTTATAGGAAGGGGGCAAGTCTCAGATACAGTCACATAGATGGGTTAACTCCAGGAAAGGTAAGAGAGGTAGGCAAGTAGTGCCGGAGTCTTCTGTGGCTATCCCCCTTTCAAACAAGTATGCTGTTTTGGAAAATGTAGGAGGTGATGGATTCTCAGGGGAATGTACCACGAACAGCCAAGTTTCTGGTATTGAGACTGGCTCTAATGCAATGAGGGGTACGTCGGGTTCCAAGAAATCAATTGTGTTCAGGGCCTCTCTAGTCCGAGATACACACAGACATTTTGCGAAAAATCAGAACGGTGTGTTGCTTCCCTGGTGCCAGGTTCAAGGATGTCTCCGAGAGGGTGCAGAATGTTGTCAAGAGGGAGAGGGGCCAACAGGAGGTCATTGTACACATTAGAACCAACAACATAGGAAGGGAAAAGGTTGAGATTCTGAAGGGAGATTATAGAGAGTTAGGCAGGAATTTAAAAATGAGGTCCTTGAGAGTAGTAATATCTCGATTACTCCCGGTGCTATGAGCGAATGAGGGTAGGAATAGGAGAATAGAGCAGATGGATGCATGGCGGAGGAGCTGGTGTGTGGGGGAAGGATTCACATTTTTGGAGCATTGGAAACTCATTTGGGATAGAAGTGACCTGTACAAGAAGGACAGATTGCACCTAAATTGGAAAGGGATGAATATACTGGCAGGGAGATTTGCTGGAGCTGCTGGGGAAGATTTAAAATAGTAAGGTGAGGGTGGGACCCAAGGAGATACTGAGGAAAGAGATCAATCGGAGACTGGTACAGTTGAGAACAAAGACGAGTCAAAGAGTCAAGGCAGGCAGGAACAAAGCAGAGAACAAGGTTATTTCAATGCAAAAGGCCGAACAGGGAACAGATGAACTCAGGCATGATTAGGACATAGAGATGTACAGCATGGAAACAGACCCTTCGGTCCAACCCGTCCATGCCGACCAGATATCCTAACCCAATCTAGTCCCACCTGCCAGCAACCGGCCCATATCCCTCCAAAGCGTTCCTATTCATATACCCATCCAAATGCCTCTTAAATGTTGCAATTGTACCAGCCTCCACCACTTCCTTTGGCAGCTCATTCTATACCCGTACCACCCTCTGTGTGAAAAAGTTGCCCCTTAAGTCTCTTTTATATCTTTCCCCTCTCACCCTAAACCTATGCCTTCTAGTTCTGGATGCCCTGACCCCAAGGAAAAGATGGGACTGGGATATCATAGCAGTTACAGAAACATGGCTCAGGGATGGACAGGACTGGTAGCTTAATGTTCCAGGATATAAATGCTACAGGAAGGATAGAAAGGGAGGCAAGAGAGGAGGGGGAAGAGCCTTTTTGATAAAGGATAGCATTACAACTGTACTGAGGGAGGATATTCCCAGAAATACATCCAGGGAAGTTATTTTGGTGGAACTGAGAAATAAGAAAGGGATGATCACCTTCTTGGGATTGTATTGTAGACCCTCTAATACTCAGAGGGAAATTGAGAAAAAAATTTGTAAGGAGATCTGTTATCTGTAACAATAATAGGGTGGTTATGGTAGGGGATTTTAACTTTCCAAACAAAGACTGGGACTGCCATAGTGTTAAGGATTTAGATGGAGAGGAATTTGTTAAATGTTATGGTTCTGTTCGCCGAGCTGGGAATTTGTGTTGCAGACGTTTCATCTCCTGTCTAGGTGACATCCTCAGTGCTTGGGAGCCTCCTGTGAAGCGCTTCTGTGATGTTTCCTCCGGCATTTGTAGTGGTTTGTACCTGCTGCTTCCGGTTGTCAGTTCCAGCTGTCTGCTGCAGTGGCCGGTATATTGGGTCCAGGAGGATGTGCTTATCGATTGAATCTGTGGATGAATGCCATGCCTGTAGGAGTTCCCTGGCTGTTCTCTGTTTGGCTTGTCCTATAATAGTAGTGTTGTCCCAGTCGAACTCCTGTTTCTTGTCATCTGAGTGTGTGGCTACTAAGGATAGCTGGTCATGTCGTTTCGTGGCTAGTTGGTGTTCATGGATGCGGACCGTTAGCTCTCTTCCTGTTTGTCCTATGTAGTGTTTTGTGCAGTCCTTGCATGGGATTTTGTACACTACATTGGTTTTGCTCATGCTGGGTATCGGGTCCTTCATCCTGGTGAGTTGTTGTCTGAGACTGGCTGTTGGTTTGTATGCTGTTATGAGTCCTTTTGGTCGCAGTAGTCTGGCTGTCAGTTCAGAAATGTTTTTGATGTATGGTAGTGTGGCTAGTCCTTTGGGTTGTGGCATGTCCTCATCCGATACCCAGCAAGAGCAAAACCAAGCAAAAGCACTGAGGATGTCACCGAGACAGGGAACGAAACGTCTGCAACACAAATTCCCAGCTCGGCGAACAGAACCACAACAACGAGTTACAAATCTTCTCCCAAATTTGTTAAATGTGTACTAGAAAATTTTCTAATTCGGTATATGGATGTACCTACCAGAGAAGGTGCGAAACTTGACCTACTCTTGGGAAATAAGGCAGGGCAGGTGACTGAGGTGTCATTGGGGAGCACTTTGGGGCCAGCATCCATAACTCTCTTAGTTTTAAAATAGTGATGGAGAAGGATAGACCACATCTAAAAGTGGAAGTTCTAAATTGGAGAAAGGCCAATTTTGACGGTATTAGGCAAGAACCTTCAAAAACGGATTGGGTGGATATTCGCAGATAAAGGGACGGCTGGAAAATGGGAAGATTTCAGAAATGAGATAACAAGAGTCTAGATTTGGTATATTCCTGTTAGGATGAAAGGAAAGGCTGGTAGGTATAGGGAATGCTGGATGACTAAAGAAATTGAGGGTTTGGTTAAGAAAAAGAAGGAAGTATATATCAGGTATAGACAGGACAGATTGAGTGAATCCTTAGAAGAGTAGAAAGGAAGTAGGAATATACTTCAGAGCGAAATCAGGAGGGCAAAAAGGGGACATGAGGTAGACTTGTCAAATGGAGTTAAGGAGAATCCAAAGGTTTTTTACAAATACGTTGGGATCAGAAGGGTAAACTAGGGAGAGAATAGGGCCCCTCAAAGATCAGTATGACGGTCTTTGTATGGAACCACAGGAGATGGGGGAGATACTAAACAAGTATTTTGCGTAAGTATTTACTGTGGAAAAGGATATCGATGATATAGAATGTGGGGAAATAGATGGTGACATTGAAAAATGTCCATATTACAGAGGAGGAAATTCTGGATGTCTTGAAATGCATAAAAGTAGATAAATCCACAGGACCTGATCAGGTGTACCCAACAACTCTGTGGGAAGCTAGGGAAGTGATTGCTGGGGCCCCTACTGATAGTCACAGGTGAGGTGCCAGACGACTGGAGGTTGGCTAACGTGGTGCCACTCTTTAAGAAAGGTGGTAAGGACAAGCCAGGGAAGTATAGACCAGTGAGTCTGACGTCGGTGGTGGGCAAGTTGTTGGAGGGAATCCTGAGGGGCAGGATGTCCATGTATTTGGAAAGGCAAGGATTGATTAGGGAAAGTCAACATGCCTTTGTGCATACGAAATCATGTCTCACAAACTTGATTTAGGTTTTTGAAGAAGTAATAGCGGATTGAGGAGGGCAGAGCGGCAGCTGTGATCTATATGGACTTCAATAAGGCGATCGACAAGGTTCCCCATGGGAGACTCATTAGCAAGTTTAGATCTCATGCAATACAGGGAGATCTAGCCATTTGGATACAGAACT